>NC_139219.1:259543730-260852480 GCF_055691185.1 Crinia signifera
TAATTGCACATGGAAAACACTGACATGGCTATGGTCGACAATTGAAAAAGGTTGACATGAGTTTTGAAGTTTTTTGTCATTTTTTGAATATTTTCATATTCATTCTCATGTGTCGACATGGACACCAATGAAGTGCCACACTTATGTCAACATTTACATGTGTTGACCTTTCTGTGTTGATTTTTTTCTTGTGGCGATTCGCGTCACACCCCCCGCAACCCCCCCTCCGGCGATTCCCGGCACCCCCCCGCGACCCCCCCCCCTCCCGCAATTCGCGGCAACCCCCCACCGGAACCCCCATGAACCCCGCTCTCCCGCAATTCGCGGCACCCACCCCCCGCAACCCCCCCCCTCCCGCAAATCGCGGCACCCCCCGCAATTCGCGGCAGCCCCAGGATTAAATGGCACATGGAAAACACTGACATGGCTATGGTCGACAATGAAAAAGGTTGACATGAGTTTTTGAAGTTTTTTTTTTCATTTTTGAATATTTTCATATTCATTCTCATGTGTCGACATGGACACCAATGAAGTGCCACACTTATTGTCAACATTTACATGTGTTGACCTTTCTGTGTTGATTTTTTCTTGTGGCGATTTGCGTCACACCCTCCCTTACCCCCCCCACCCACAACCCCCACTCCCGCGATTCACGGCACACACACACACCTCCCCCGCGATTCTCGGCACCCCACCCCGTGACCCCCCCTCCGTGATTCACGGCACACCCCCGCGACCCCCCCTCCCATGATTCGCCGCAACCCCCGCCCCGTAACCCCCCCTCCCGCGATTCGCGGCACCCACCCCCGCGACCCCCCCTCCCGCATTCGCGGCACCCCCCCCCCCCGCGATTCGCGGCAGCTCCAGAATTAAATTGCACATGGAAAACACTGACATGGCTATGGTCGACAATGAAAAAGGTTGACATGAGTTTTTGAAGTTTTTTTTTTCATTTTTTGAATATTTTCATATTCATTCTCATGTGTCGACATGGACACCATGAAGTGCCACACTTATGTCAACATTTACATGTGTTGACCTTTCTGTGTTGATTTTTTCTTGTGGCGATTCGCGTCACACCCCCCCCACCCACCCCCCCGCAACCCCCACTCCCGCGATTCACGGCACACACACACCCCCCCGCGATTCTCGGCACCCCACCCCCTGACCCCCCCTCCCGTGATTCACGGCACACCCCCGCGACCCCCCCTACCATGATTCGCCGCAACCCCCTTTCATACAATTCTAACCATATTTCTCATATACAAACGGTCACAAATTAAGGGGGCGCAGCCCCTTACGACGGTGTGAAGAGCGCCCGTAGGGCGCGATGAATCACCTAGTATATATATATATATATATCTGGGGAAGGCACTCCAATAGTAGATACATAGTACTCGCCGGGGTGCTGCACGCAGGATAAGTAGATAGACAGTAGTATCGTGGCACTCTCTCGGTCTTTCAACAATAAGCTCAGTACACAGGGTTACATTGCCGAAGTTTATTCCGTTATCAAGGCTGATAACGGAATAAACTCTGAAACGTCGGCATTGTACCCTGTGTACTGAGCTTATTATTGAAAGACCGAGAGAGTGCCACGATACTACTGTCTATATATATATATATATATATATATATATATACATATATATATATATACATATATATATATACAGCAGCTGACAGGTGGGTGGCACTCCCAGGAAATAACGACACTAGGTCCAACGGATAAACCAAACGTTTCAAATGTATTGTGACATTTTTCATCAGGGTGTCACAATACATTTGAAACGTTGGTTTATCCGTTGGACCTAGTGTCGTTATTTCTGGGAGTGCCACCCACGTGTCAGCTGCTGTATATTGGACTGATCTACTCTTTCCAGGAAGGCACCCACCCTAAGTATATGTAGCGGAGTGCCGGCCTAACCCCCCCTTGGCTTATACATATATATATATATATATATATATATATATATATATATATATATATATATATATATATTGGACAGCGCTGGTCTCCCGTGGGTTAATCAGTTGCAACCTGCTATAGGTTCTTATGTGGCATAATAGATAGAGACCAGGGGCATAACTAGATATTTGTAGGCCCCATAGCAAAAGTTTGTAAGGGCCCCCTATTTACCGACTTATGGTGATATATGCATGTAAAACATATTACTTTGACAGTAAAGATGGGCCCCCTTCAGCTCTGAGACCCATAGCAGCTGCAACCCTTGTACCTATGGTAGTTACGCCCTTGATACAGACACAGATACATTGCATGGGACAGGCACTCAAAACATATCTGTGCTGCTGAATGCGGTCACTACTTCTGATGAGATGCCAGGGAGCGCCACTGGGCTGCTGGATAGTGACAGATTTTTAGCAGCGCTAAGAGCCATTTGTTCTGATGAAAATACAGAGAGTACTTTGCCCCATGCCCCCCTCCGAGTGCTGTGGCATTCCAGCCTCACCCCAACCCCCTGGAGGAGGCAGAGGAGCTGTGCCACCTAAGCAAGTCTCAAATCTGTCACTGTTTATATACCATACTTCCCAGCTGTCCTGATTATCGGGGGGGGGGGGGGCAGTCGGGAGTCTCCCTGACACTGATAATATGCTATGCCCATACACACAGCGTCTAATAAAGGAGACAGAGGGACTGCGGGCATGCCAGCAGCTCGCAGAGCGCTGGCCATGCCCCAAAGTGAAAACATGGTGTGGATCGCAATTGCCAATTTCCTTTTTGGGAGCATTAGTAGTGCCACATACTGAGAGTCCCATGCCGTTTTCACCAAATTATGGGAGGTATGTTTATACACCTTAAAAAAACAACACACAAAGGCCCTCATTCTGGTTTGATCGGTCCCCACGTGTTCACACTGATGATTTTTGGGTCTGCATATGTATATATAATTAGTTATGCGCATGTGCAGGCCACCTCTGCAAGTGCCCTTGCCAGCCTGCGAGGAGAGTTAGATCCTGATTTTTGTTGCACTCTCTCACTGCTGCACATAACACGAAGGATTAACACAGACACATAGCAATAGCAAGTGATGGTGAGTGACATTGTCATAGATTCCAACCAGGATAACTGCATATAGAATATTTTACCATGAACATTTATGGGTCTCCTGAGACATCCCAAGCAGGTTTGTCACTGTCATTCATAATAATGGGAGCTATTCCCATTAATGAAATTCCATCTCAGCCAATCAGGCGGAATGCAGTTCTGAGAGAGGAAGCCTCTATCAGGTTTCACAGAAGCTCCATCTGTTAGCCTGGAGTCTTTGTCATCGGATCAAAAGAAAGTCATTGGAATAGTCGTTTCTGCATTTACTGTGCATTTGTTTCTATTTAGTGACCATTTTTCCATGGTTGGGATGTCTAATGCACATGGATAAGCATAAACGGGTTTAATTTTACAACCAAAGACCAATGGCAAGCTTGTGTCTTGTGCCAGGATCTTCAGTGTGGAGTAAAGCGAATGTCCCTGTGATGCTGGTATACTCTGCAATGTGAAAACTTTGGTACAGACATGGCCAAGCTGCAGAAAAAAAGTCCTGTTTTTTGTGGCTGGAGTATTAAGCTTTGCATGTGCTCTGGCAATTGCAGCAGCGTTAGGAATCCAGCTTTGGGTGAAAGGCACCGTTCTGTGCAAAACTGGAGCCCAGCTTGTTAATGCTACAGGAGATGAACTGCAGAAGTTTATGGGGGAAATCCAATATGGCCTCTTCTATGGACAGCGAGTGAAGCACTGCGGACTTGGTGGGAGACCTACTACATTTTCATGTGAGTATCCAGCAATGGATCAGTCTTATTATAGTTCAAAAGTATTTGGAAAAAATATATATACAGTATAAATCATGTAAAATTTGCACGCACACATGGATGACAACACTGCGATTTCTCACAGTTACATAGTTAGTATTTGATACATTTGCACACCTACCAATGGAAAAGCACAGGTTAATTTTACAATACCTGTTACAGTGGCATTTATACAGTTGCAGGTACTGTAATTGGGTTGCCCAGCAGATCAGGTTCTGCAATAACCTCATAATCAAAGTAAAGTAACTATAATATGGTCATACTGAGATATAATGGCTTAACTATTACATAAATAACCGCAAATGTGATACTGTTAACAATATCTCTCAGAAAGGGGCTTTTGAGCGATATTGTTCGCAATATCGTCTAGTATGGACACTCAATATTGTTAACGATGTGCGCTCCTGCGCGTCGTTAACAGTGAGTGATATCTACTGAACATGCAGGTCAATTTGTCAATATAGCCAAACAACTTGCTCGATAAGCGGGTCCTGGTGATGTCACTGAGCGGTATCGATACTGTTTAGTGTGTATAAGGGCAATATCAGCCAGCTGAAGCTGATATGGTTGACTATATCGGTCGCGGCCGTGGTAGTATAGGGTGTATGGGGCTTAAGAGATGATCTTCCGAAACAATTAGGAAACGGTGTGGCAGTTTTTCTCAGTATTGTATAGTAGATAATGAAACAATTGTGCAATTTTAGTATCAAAATCATGTACACCTCGATCAAACTTGTAATGTACATGGAAAATTTTGGAATGCTGTGCTGGACAATATGAAACAAAAAGTAACAAAAATATATCTGCATGTCCATTAGCCCTTATCTAGACAAATAACCTGTGGATGACAAGGTGCCTATTGTTATGGCAAAACAAAAATTGATTTGTATGACAATGGAATGAACTGTAATACTGTGAACAAATGGCCATCACCGGCGGTTTGGTGGGTCAACATACAGGGTTTGCTTAGATTCAAATTTGATGCTACTTTATAAACCGCCATTGATGTCTATCGGTTTGTAAACTCCACAATCCCTAGCATCTATGCAAGCTTGTTTTTTTTTTAGTGAAAAGATACTATAAAAAAAAAAAAATTGAATTGAATATAGCCCTAGGACTATAAGTAGTGGAAAAAAGGGGAAAACAAAGAGCATGGGTTAGCCACTAACCAATCAGGCCAAGGCACTATAGCTGCAATGGGACAGCACTGACAGTGTAATGGTTAGCATTACTGCCTCACAGCACTGAGGTCATGGGCTCGATCCCCACCATGGCCCTAACGGTGCAGAGTTTGTATATTCTCCCCATGCTTGTGTGGGTTTACTCCGGGTACTCTGGTTTCCTCCCACAATCCAAAAATATACTGGTACTAATTGGGTCTTAACAAAATTAATCCAAGAGTGAATGTGGGAATATAGATTGTAATCTCCACTGGAGCAGGGACTGACGTGAATGTTCAAATATTCTCTGTGAAATGCTGCTGAATATTTGTGCGCTGTATAAATAACTGGTAATAAATAAATATGTTGAGATCTCTAGTAGCTTCCACTCCTAATAGATGATTCAGCTTGGCTCATTAGGCACCATACATTCATTGCCTAGTGAGCCCATAAACATCACTCGGCCAGAGAAATATCGGAAATGAAAGTCAGTCTGAACCGACTTTTATTCGGGTCGTTGTTCGCCGAACACAGGGTGGGTGCTGACGTCATGTGATGTCAGCCACCGGCCCCGAGCAGGGGACGCCACTCTTGCTTCCCAGGGAACCACCCACCATTTTCATGGGGACGCCCATAGAAAACGGCGTTCCCCTGTAGCTTCCCCCTGCACGCCCCTGGCCCTCAAATGAACGGCCTCTGAGAGTGTGTAACTCGCCAAAGCCGTTTGCTGCCTGGGTTTTACACATGCGCAGAGCGATCCTGAATTGGCCCCTCAGTCTGCAGATATTAATTTACCAATTCCTGGAATGATTTCACAAATATCTTCCTGTTTCTAGAACTACTGTAGTTATTAGAATTTCACATTACAACCTAATTTCAGACATTTTCTCCCTTGTATACCCATGTAGTAGTAGTAGTAGTAATTTATTTATAAGGTGCCACAAAGTGCCCGCAGCGCCGTACATAGCAAACAAAAAAACAAATTACAAGGTAACGTACAGGGTGTGATGATAAAATACAGCATAAATAGGGGTATAGCTGGTAGAACTAAAATCAGCCTTAGTTCTGTAGTAGGTGTCAATATTGTCAAGGAGACTGAAGATGAAGTAGAGGAAGGGAAGGACAGGGAAGGAGGACAGGTGAGGTAAAGAGGTAGGGTGAGAACGTGAGGAAGGAGGGCCCTACTCATAAGAGTTAACAGACTACCCATCTTTGCTTATCCGATTTCTCTTTACATATGTGGCTACATTCCTTATTTTCTATAGTAAATGATTTTCCCTATGATACTTCTTTATTTAAATGCATGGATTGCCTCAATTCTTAGTAATGATGTAGCCATAGACTCTGTAGGCTACTTGCCACATTACTTATTAAAATATAAAAATATATGAAACTTGCATTTTAGCTCTGTGCTTTTCTACCCAGTCTTTTCTATCCAGTCGTCCGGTTTCAATGCTTCCTGAGTTGGTTAAACTTCCCCTTTATGGTTTTTAGTAGCTTCCTTAGAAAACATTATTGAGATTTAAGCCAACTATTGCTGTGTGGTGATCACTGTTCTCTAAATATTGTACTCTCGCAAATGTATGTTAGTTATAGTATCCATTCTATTAGACAGCAGGGGCGCTCTTGGTATCATACCACTCCTCCCTCATGTAGAGGTGGCACGGCTTCACACAAAGTGGGCATGGCCTGGCAGGGGTCACTTTTTTATCTCTTTTGTGGTGTTTACAAAGAAAAACCCTCAATCCTTAAATGTATATCTCCCAATAATCTTTACAGAAAGTACAGTAATCCCTCTGGGTATTTACAGATACACAACCATACCCTTTCTTCTTGTTTTCCTCTTTCTAAATCTACTACACAATTATGATGTTCATCCAAACAAGTCCTATGAATATACTGTATACTGTACATTGTAACTCATCCTATTTTCACTTTTTGTAATTTACTTATTGTGTTTTACTAAACCCTCCCAGAATACGGCCCCATTTCAGGTGACTAAATGATGTTTCCTACACTTTGGGGAAAAATGTTTCAAACTTCTAAACAATGGGGAAGTGGACAAATGAAGAAGTTGCCACTGAAACTATATTGATTCTGGCCTGACCTATTTGGTACTTGTTTCCTAGCACGGCCACAATCGCGGGCATCGGGTGTAATTTTTAGTGGTCTGCGACGCGACCGACGCGATGCCCACGATTTTCCCATTGAAATGCATTGAAAAAAGTCAAAATCGCGTTGGTCGTGTCGTATGCGGCTAAAAAAGGCTTAAATGGTCCAGACGCGATGCCCCCGATTTCGCATAGGAAACAATGTTAAATGCCTCAATTTACCCGCGATTAATTTAATTTGATATATTGTTTTTTTTCTGAAAAATACTAATCTTTAACCAGTGCCAGATTAAGGTCTAAATGGGCCTGGAGCTGAAAATTATCAAGGGCCTATTATGCGCAATAATAGGGGTTGTGGCCAGCACCTAATAATGTGGGGGGTGTGACCAGTGTTCTGTTTGGGTGGTCTGCTCATGGGTGTGTCTCTATTTGTGTAAATACTTTCAATTAATTATATATGCCTGGAAGAGGCAGAGGGCTGGCATAGGAAAAACGTAGGGAGATATATTGACGGGTGCCCTCCAAAGGTGCACCCACAGAATGCCGATGTCTTAAGATACTTGCAGGGTGAGGTGGCACTCCAGTCATAAAAAAATACTGAAAGCTCAAATTTGGTAGACAACATTTCAGCACCTTTAATGTGGTCACCTAAGTTTACCACACTACAGTATATACCCCTTATACAAATCATGCAACACAATAGTAACCTCCTTATACTGTACTTGCCTCTTACACATTATGCCACAAGGAATGAGCCAAAATTCACACTATGGCAAATGGATTGAGTCAAAATTCACGTTATGCCACACAGATTAAGGCAAAACTCACATTTTGCCACATGGATTGAGCCAAAATAGACACTATACCAAACCGATTGAGCAATAATGCACAAAATACTTCATAAACAGGGGCATTGTGCGCCAAAGGCCTGCATTAAACATTTATACCATAATGCCCGTTACATGTTAAGCCACACACCATAATGTCCATTTCGTATTATGCGAAACACCATAATGCCTATTAAAAATTCTACTACATTAGTGTTATATACCTACATGCTTATTGTTAGGGGTTTCATGCTCGTTGCCATGGGGATTACATGCTCATTGCCAAGGGGGAATACATGTTCGCGGTAACTGGGGAACAGCTGCTGCCGGGCAGAAATGACAGCCATTGACAGCCGAGCAGAGAGAAGGGGCTCACTGGCTGTATTCAGAGCAATGCAGGTCCCGGCTATTTGAAATAATACCCCTTTCACACCAACAAAAAGAGGGACTTACTTGGGAATATGGTCCCAGAATCATGCAGGGACATTCCCGGGCTGGCCCTTTTTACACCAGCCTAGTCCCTGCATTTTCTGGTGTGAGGGGGAGAGAAAACCACCCCTCCCCATTTAACCAACCAGCTATATCTTCGGAACCAACAGACCCATTTCCATGAGACCAGTATCATATTGAAGAACTTTTGAGTGGACTTCGAATAATTTTGGTCCCGTGAAACTGGGCAGTTTGGTCCAGAGAAATCTGTCCTCAAACAACATGAACAGCCATGAAATTACATTTCATAAATAAAAAAATCGGTTTACCCGCAATATCTCTGGAACCAATGAACCCATATGGACCAGCCTGGTATCAGATTGAAGGCCTAGCAATTTGGGTTCGACTGAACCTTGAGCTTCTGTGATGCCCGAGAGGGAACTGGCAGCTGTTGGAACCAGTCTGGGGTCAGGTCCCATGTTATCATATGGGGAAAACATTCCAGCTTTGCCTGGCGGTATCTTCGGTTCCCGGGGGGCTATTGATGCGGGGCTGGGCTCGTTGGAAAGCCCTGATCCTCAGCTACAAGATGGGCCTATTTGGAGAGTAGGCCTGGAGCTGTAGCTCCATCAGGTCCATTGTTAATCCAGCCCCGTCTTTAACACGTTTTCCTCTATTTCCTTAAAATATGATCTAGCTACAGTGGAAGAAAAAAAGACTAATCTTCCCCTCAGATAGGGGGGAAGTGGGTGCCCTCAATTGGGGTGCTGGGCCAGCTGCTCACAGAAAGGGAAGGTCAGTTCCCAATCAAGTTGAAGAAAAGAAAAAAGGAGGTGGAGCGCTAGTGCAATATTATTTAAATGAATTGGTAATATAAAAGTTTAGATCAAATAGTGAAGAGTGGTCAATTGGGTGTACAATAATATAACAATATTGATTGGAATAAAAGATAAATAAAAATGGTACGATTAGTACTCTCTGAATATTAAGAGTAATGCAACATATAGAATAAAATCACTATATTGCTATTGAATTTTACAAAAACAATGGATGGCAGTGGGAAAGAAATATAAGTTAAAAATAAATATTGATATAGTTATGCAGTCCCGCTTGTTCCTATTATGCTCCCTTGTTGGTTAGTAGTCCACATACATGTGATCCATAGCAATATTAATACTGGAGTTGGTGGGTATCCATATACCTGACAGGGTCCTTGTAATAGCTTTTAATAAAATGGAGAATGACGCCATAGGAGCGGTCCCAGAAATGAAGCAGGTGGTGGTATCCCAATGTGATAGAGTCCAGACTTTGCATGGAAATATTCAATTGGAAAGTATGGGGAGCTGGTCCAGAGCAGGGTGATGCAAATAAATCCCACTGTCCAGCCAAGAAACTTGTGTGTTCTAACGCGTTTCGTTGTCTGCGGCCAACTTTTTCAAAGGTATTTTACCTTTGAAAAAGGAAGGAAGGATCAATTCAGGAAGGATCAATGGAGGAAGGATAAACACATTGCTTATAAAGATATTCACACACAGAGGTATTTCATTTATCTCCTGTGTATTTTACTTTTGGAACAGTGCTCCTGGATATTGTTTCTGCTGTTTGTACTGTATGATTGGCAAACACACAGTGCGTATATGTGTACATAGTAACCAATTGCATTTGTTTCATCATGACCTGAGTATTAAGAATTCTTTTTAATTGAGCAAACATCTAATATCTGTCTTTCTGAATGATCAATATAGATGTTCTAATGGGCAAATACAATAGCCATTTACAGGTGATAAGATATATGGGCACATACAGTATTTTTCAAATAAGATTTGTTCAATATCCACTCAAAAACCGGGGGTTCCTACATATATAAAGCATCAATGGAATTTCAAAGTATCTTATGTAAGGGAGTCCCTTGTTTTTGACTGCAAAAGCAGCCCCAGATATTTTTATGGGGTCTACAATTTTGTAAATTTACTAAGCCCCAGAATTTAACCCCTTCAGTGGTGTTTTTTTTTATAGGTAGCGCTCCTTACTGGGAGAGTTTTTTTTTAAGGGGGAGCAATCCCTAAAAAAACACACCACTGTCTCTCCCGGGGTAAGGCAGAGCACTATATCACTGGAGTTTTGGATTGACAGAACTATATATGGCGCTATGCAGCCCTGATGTTAACAGTCCCTTTTAGTGTCACCTACACTTACAAAAACATGCATACAAGAAAAATTGGGAATGATATACAATACGGCGCAACAGGAGAATACTTAGAGATATGATGGAGTACAGTCCTCCTTATCTTAACATATGATTCGAATCTGGTTCAGTGTGTCCGTTTCAAAACGTCGATCAGTGTTCGTGATGAAGAAATAAAGTGAAAACAGGAAAAAAATTACTTCTTTGTGTCCCTGGTTTACAATTATTACTGTGTCGAGTATGGATAGAGTAAATTTTAAGATAAGCGTACCAAACTCACGTTAGAGTAAGTTGGTGTGAAGCACATCAAGGTTTCTTTGGTGTCGTGTTTGTACTTGCTTGGAGAAGATGTAACTTCTTATGTGAACTCCGAAGGGAGGAAAAAGAAATGCAATTTGTGTAGATATGTCGTACACCACGTGTATGAATAAATGTGTGAGGAGCTAAATTAGCATACCTCACTCACCAAAAGTGTAAGAGATATACATATGTAAAGTTATTTTTAGATTTGAAATGTGGGCGTACCCCAACTCACAGGAATATAGGTGGTGTCAACCTCATAAAGGTATCTTTCCTTGTTCTCTTCCTTATGTGTGTCGTCGTGGTGTGTTTCCAATTGATCTCGGAATAAATCAGATGCACCATATATCAGAATTTGTACAGATGTATTTTTAAGACAAGGGGTGAGTGTGATGTGAACAATATATAAGAATATTGTCTCTCTCACCCTTAGTCAATTTTTAGCTTTAGTTGGAATGTATGAAAAGGAAAGTGGGCGTACCCCAACTCACACTTGTGTGTAGGGCAGTCCACTCATAAAGGTTTCTTTGGCTTTCAGAGACTTGGAACCTCACAGCTTTTCACCATATTTCATCCCGAATACATACAAGACAAAGCATATATCCCATATGTAGATATCCTTTTTATGAATGGATTAGATGGAGGATACACCAAAACAATAATGGCGTACCTTACTCACCACTTTAGGTGGCGGCACAAAGCCTATAGCGGTTTCTTTTAGCGGTAATTCAGTGAAAAAACCTTATTCTTATACACAATTTTTCTCCAAAATCGACCAAGTGTTGAAAAGGTAGAAAAAACTTTTATTCCAGGACATCCATAAAAACCAAATGAGACCCACCAAGGGTACCACACAACAAAAATAAGTCCAAATAAACAAAAACACCATAAGGTGTAAAAACAGTACAAGTTAAAAACGATACATACATCCAAGGTGTGATGGCTGTTTACTCCTCTCCAGTGGCATCAACGCGTTTCGGTCTTGAGAAAGGTCTCTGACCAAAACGCGTTGAGGAGGTGCGGAGCTAAGCAGCGGCAATCCCGAGAATTTTCAGTTTTTGCCAGTCTGGGTACTGAAGCATAGCCCGGAAAATTCTCGGGAATGCCAGGGAAGAGGTTAAAGCATACCAGAACCTGGCCCATTAGCTGACACCACCTACGGATAGCAGTGTCCATTGTAGCCTATATGTGTGTATACACTAGATGATATATTAGATGAAATGCACGATAATGACCATTGTTAATAATATTTTGTGCATATCTGCTAGAGTGTATGCAATATATTGTTGATGATACGCAGCCTAGCGAACAGGTTTGAATGAGGCCCTTTGTTTGAACAAAACAGAAGAAAGAGGCCAAAGTTCATCCTCCTTCAGGACAACACACCAGCCCACACAGCTCTCTCTGTGAAGCACTTTTTGGTTGAGAAAAAGATTGCAAAATTAGAACACCCTTCAAACTCACCAGGCCTCATAAATCTTGCCTCCATATGACATGTACCATGAGATGTCTGGCGGGAGCGAATCGGCAGTTCTCAGGCAACTCTGCAAACATTGGCGTGTTGTTTTTTTAACGCATCTGATTTGGATCACTATGGCCCTTATTCAGATCTGATCGTAGTACAAATTTGTTCTCAAAATGGACAAAACCATGTGCACTGCAGGTGGGGCGGATGTAACATGTGCAGAGAGAGTTACATTTGGGTGGGATGTGTTGAAACTGAAATCTAAATTGCAGTGTAAAAATAATGCAGCCAGTATTTACCCTGCACAGAAACAAAATAACTCACACAAATCTAACTCTCTCTGCACATGTTACATCTGCCCCACCTGCAGTGCACATGGTTTTGCCCATTTTTAGAAAAAAATTGTACTGCAATCAGATCTGAATAAGGGCCTATATCAGCGGCGTAACTGGAATTTTTGCGCCCCCCCCCCCCGCCGATATCGGCAGCGCCGCCCCCCTAGACCTCACACCCACCTTCCCATGTGAAGTTAAAACCCACCTTACCCCTCCGCATGCCGCCGCCACCACATTCAGGGTCCCGCCGCGCATATCTTCTCGCGGCTCCGTCTCCTCCTGCAGTTCTATAATGACCATCAGAAAATGGCTGCCCCCTAACAGCAGACAGTTTTTAAGAATGCTAGAGGAGGCCCGCGCCTCCTCTAGCATACCAAAAAACTGTCTGCTGTTAGGGGGCAGCCATTTTCTGATAGTTATTTTTCATTAGAAGTGAACTGCAGGAGGAGGCGGAGCCAGGACAAGATCTGCGCTGACCCTGAATGCGGCGGCGGCGGCATGCGGAGGGGTAAGGGGGGTGTGTAAATTAACTTGGGTGGGTCGGAGGGCTAGTAACTATAGCCCCGCATATCGGCGCCCACAGTCCCTCAGTGCCTCCCCACCACCGCGGTGGCTGCGGGGCTATAGTTACACCACTGGCCTATATATATAAAATGCACAAGCAGCTCTTGTTGATTAAAATGATATGCAGCATGCCTATGTTCTGTATGCAAGTACCACTGTCTCTGCATCTGAAATGCTATGTTACAGTGTTTTCCATATGCAGATACAGCCACAGTCACACACATAATATAGGCATGTTGCAGATAAGGAGCTACAGCAAGGCTTTTACCGATGGAGAATAAAGGCTCATACACATTAGAGGATATTGTAAAAGATATCGTTCACAAAAGGCATTATGAGCATTATATTTCACAAAATCCTCTAGTTTGTACACTCAATATTGTTAACGATGAGCACTCCTGTATCTTTAATGACCCCTGCTGTCAGCCAGGGATGGTGCCACCTCCGAGGCTGTGCTGCTGCCAGTGATGTAGCTAGGTGCCATGGCGCCCGGAGCAAGGGCATGTTTCGCGCCCCCCCCCCCCCAATTTGTAGTAGGTGAGGATCCTGCGCAGTGAAAAGTGGGCACGGACCAACATTATACCACACACCGTAATGCCCATTGCACATTAGTGAACTTTGTAATTCCAATTACACATAAGCCCACACATGATGCCCATGACATACTATATAACACTCCGCAATGCCCATGACATACTATATAACACTCCGCAATGCCCATGACATACTATATAACACTCCGCAATGCCCATGACATACTATATAACACTCCGCAATGCCCATTACACATTTGACACCTAAGTGCCACTTACCTACATGCTCAATGCCAGGGGCTTCGTGCTTGATGCCAAGGGGCTTCATGCTCGATGCCAAGGGGGCCTGAATTTGCTCGTTGCCAAGGGGGACAGAACTGTGCAGCGGCCTGCTCACGGCTGCTGTAATGCGTCCTGTGGCTGTGCCCCCGCTCCCCCCCGGGAGAGAGACGTGCTGCTGCTATGTAAAATTCATTCATATTTCCCGCTGGACCGCTGGCTAATGGGCGCTTGCGGTCCAGCAGCCAATCAAATGGTGGCTGCTGGACCGCGAGTGCCTATTGGCTAGCGGTCCAGCGGGAGCTATGAATGAGTTTTACATAGCAGCACGGATGTCTCTCCCGCACACAGCGGGCAGGGGAGCGGGCGAGCGAGCTGGCGGTGATGGCACAGCTCCGGCGCCATGCTATGTTCCTGCGCCCGGAGCGTGTGCTCCGCCGGCTCCCGGCTCGCTACGCCTCTGGCTGCTGCTGCTTCCGTCTCTCTCCCCCCAGTCAGTGAACTGCATGTTTAGCTGGTCCTGGTGAACAAAAACACATTGTTCATATCATCTGGTGTGTTTGGGCCTTGAGACTGTAGTGCTGTGTGGATGCAAAGGGGAGTACATAGAAGGGGAACAGAGTTAACATGTAAATGATAGCCTCAGTCATGCTATTTAATAGCCGCACCTTGTATTTTATTGGTTGAGCCAATGTTCATGAGCTTTGAATTTGTAACTGTATTATTTGAAACTGTTTATATGGCACCATCCTATTATGCAGCACTGTACAGAGAATAGGTAAATCATCCATATCAGCCACTGCCTCTTTGGAATTACAGATTACAGAGCTGAATTCAGGCCTGATCGCCGGGCTGCTAATTTAAGGAGCACTGCAATCTCCTATATATTTGGCTACATCTGTCACTCAAAGTGGGTGTCTGTGTCTATAACGCTCTGTTCCTGGACTTTCCTCTTAATGTGTGATTGCCTTCATCTGTGCTGAACACCTTTCTGAGAAATTAACCTGTTTAAAACAGGTGATGACAATCATACATTAAGGGGAAGTCTAGAAACAGAGCATTGTGTCCCTCCTGGAGAGGGTCATGTTGGGAGGTATGTGACAGAGAACCAGCCCAGTGAGCCCACAGACAGTGCCAGACACCCACTGCCTTCCCATGTTGCCCAGCACTGCTACTCCACAGCCACCAGGTGAGCGCCCCCCTCCCGCGATTTGCGCCAAAACCTTCCCCCCCGCGCGCCGCCCCCCCCCCTCCCGCGATTTGCGTCAAAAACACCCGCTCCCCCGCGACCCCCCTACCGCGATTTGCAGCAAAAACACCCCCGCAACCCCCCCTCCCGCGATTCGCTGCAAAAAGAACCCCCCCACGACCCCTGCCGCAATTCGCGGCATAACCACCACCCCGCGACCCCCCCCCCTCCCGCGAATCGCGGCAAACCCTCCCCTGTGACACACCCCCCCCGATTCGCGGAAAAAACACCCCCCCCCGCGACCCCCCCTTGCACGATTGGCGGCACCCCCCCTGCAACCCCCCTCCCGCGATTCGCGGCACCCCCCCCCGCAATTCGCAGCAGCCCCAGGATTAAATGGCACATGCAAAACACTGACATGGCTATGGTCGACAATGAAAAAGGTTGACATGAGTTTTTTAAGATTTATTTTAAATTTTTTTAATTTTTTCATATTCATTGTCATGTGTCGACATGGACACCAATGAAGTGGCACACTTATGTCAACATTTACATGTGTTGACCTTTCTGTGTTGATTTTTTCTTGTGGCGATTCGCGTCACACCCCCCGCAACCCCCCCTCCGGCGATTCGCGGCACCCCCCCGCGACCCCCCCCTCCCGCAATTTGCGGCAACCCCCCACCGGAACCCCCATGAACCCCGCTCTCCCGCGATTCGCGGCACCCACCCCCCGCAACCCCCCCTCCCGCAAATCGCGGCACCCCCCGCGATTCGCGGCAGCCCCAGGATTAAATGGCACATGCAAAACACTGGCACGGCTATGGTCGACAATGAAAAAGGTTGACATGAGTTTTTGAAGATTTATTTCATTTTTTGAATGTTTTCATATTCATTGTCATGTGTCAACATGGACACCAATGAAGTGGCAGACTTATGTCAACATTTACATGTGCTGACCTTTCTGTGTTGATTTTTTCGGTACTTCTGTACTTTCACGGCGGCAGCATGGCGCCGCGCGTCAGAGTCCCCTTTCGGGGCTCGCTTCGCTCGCCCACGCTGCGGGCTCGGTGGCTCGCTATGCTCGCCACGCTAATTAAAATCAACTCCATGCCAACATGGATAGTGGAGGTATGAACTATCCATGTTGGCATGGCGTTAACTTAGTTTATTTTACTTAGTTAGTGGCGAGCGTAACCCGGAAGTACGCGCGGCGCCATGCTGGCGCCGTGAAAGTAAAGATGTACCATTTTTTCTTGTGGCGATTCGCGTCACACCCCCCCCCCCCCGCAACCCCCCCCGCGATTCGCGGCACCCCCCGTGACCCCCCCACCTCCCGCAATTCGCGGCAACCCCCCACCGGAACCCCTGTGAACCCCGCCCTCCCGCGATTCGCGGCACCCAACCCCGCGACCCCCCCCTCCCGCAATTCGCGGCACCCCCGTGATTCGCGGCAGCTCCAGAATTAAATTGCACATGGAAAACACTGACATGGCTATGGTCGACAATGAAAAAGGTTGACATGAGTTTTTTAAGTTTTTTTTTTTCATTTTTTGAATATTTTCATATTCATTCTCATGTGTCGACATGGACACCAATGAAGTGCCACACTTATGTCAACATTTACATGTGTTGACCTTTCTGTGTTGATTTTTTCTTGTGGCGATTTGCGTCACACCCCCCCCCCACCCCCCCACAACCCCCACTCCCGCGATTCACGGCACACACACACACCTCCCCCGCGATTCTCGGCACCCCACCCCCTGACCCCCCCTCCCGTGATTCACGGCACACCCCCGCGACCCCCCCCTCCCATGATTCGCCGCAACCCCCGCCCCGTAACCCCCCCTCCCGCGATTCACGGCACCCACCCCCGCGACCCCCCCTCCCGCAATTCACGGCACCCCCCCCCGCGATTCGCGGCAGCTCCAGAATTAAATTGCACATGGAAAACACTGACATGGCTATGGTCGACAATGAAAAAGGTTGACGTGTTTTTGAAGGTTTTTTTTTCATTTTTTGAATGTTTTCATATTCATTCTCATGTGTCGACATGGACACCAATGAAGTGCCACACTTATGTCAACATTTACATGTGTTGACCTTTCTGTGTTGATTTTTTCTTGTGGCGATTCGCGTCACACCCCCCCCACCCCCCCCCCCCCCCGCAACCCCCACTCCCGCGATTCACGGTACACACACACCCCCCCCGCGATTCTCGGCACCCCACCCCGTGACCCCCCCTCCCGTGATTCACGGCACACCCCCCGCGACCCCCCTACCATGATTCGCCGTAACCCCCTCCCGCGATTTGCGGCAACCCACCCCGCGACCCCCCTCCCGCGATTCTCTGCAATCCCTCCCCTCCCGCGATTCGCAGCATCCACCCCCCCACAACCCCCCCTCCTGCAATTCGCGGATCCCCCCGCGACCCCCCCTCCTGCAATTCGCGGCACCCTCCGCGACCCCCCCTCCCGCGATTCGCGGACACCTAAGTTGCAATACAGGGCATCTTTCATACAATTCTAACCATATTTCTCATATACAAACGTTCACAAATTAAGGGGGCGCAGCCCCTTACGACGGTGTGAAGAGCGCCCGTAGGGCGCGATGAATCACCTAGTCAGGTATACTCTGCCCTGCCAGAGTGAAATCCCGCCCCCGTACAAGCCTGCGATTTGCTAAGAACGGTTTGCAAAAATTAGCTGGATCGACGACTAGCTGCAAATCCATATGCAAGCAGCTCACCATCTAATGATTTTTCTACTAACTCGGTGGCTGCGATAGAAACAGGCTGTTTGGGGTCGGAGCGGACGTCAGAGGCCCTCCCTGAAAATGCACGGACATACCTGCATTTTCCCCGATACTCTTAGCTGCATGTCAATTAACTTGTGTACAGTCAGCGAAAATGGATGCCTAATTTTTTTCCATAAAGATCCATGCCCTGCGCAGTCAATCGAAAATCGGGCGGCCTGCAAATTCCCTGGTCCGAATAAGGTCCTAAACTGCAGAGTTAACTTGAATGAGAGCATGTAAAATCATTGAGGCACATACATTTCATTCCTCAGCACTTTCCTTGTGAATTCACACATCACATTTTCAAGTAGCGAAATTACTTTGATGCTGTAAATACAATGGGAACGCCTGGTACATACCCAATTGTTTCAATGTATGATAAAGAGTATTTGTTCTTTCTTGGCACTAGCAATATATTTATTATTTATTAAGTGATAACAAATTCCTTAAGTTATGCAACACTTTAGGTAACTATATACAGTGCGGCTCCTCTTAAGTAAAGAGATCAGTAACCATAGCAGCATGCGACTGACTCACAGGGTGATTTAGTAACATTGCTTTTAGGTGCAAACTAGAGCAAAGAAATCTTCTACTAGCTCTAGAGATGAAAGCTAATTGTTGGTTGGTGCAGGTGAGCGTCTTATGTTAGTAAATAAATATATATATATATATATATATATATAGAATCACACTCACCCCATCCACAGCAGCAAACGGAGCAAGATAAATGGATCAGCACTCAGTAATTGGTGAAGAAAGTAAAGCTGTCTGCACTGTTTGTTATAACATGCGTGTAATGTAAATACACTTTACTTTCTTCACCAATTACTGAGTGCTGATCCGTTTATCTTGCTCCGTTTGCTGCTGTGGATGGGGTGAGTGTGATTCTACAGTAACATTTCTGGACCCTGCACCGACTGAGCTCCCTACAAGTGAGTGCCATCTTGCCTTTTTTCATTATATATATATATACATATACAGCAAACACCTCCTCCCAAAGTTGTGATGTTAAGATCTCAATAAATGACTACAATATATAAATAAGAAAATGTAAAAATATGAGTAATGGGGCATACACACATAGAGATGTGTGCTAAGCAATTTTGCTAAGCTATTTAGGGTATGCGATTTCCCTGTGTCCAGATCTCCTATGGGGAGCACATACACATGCAGAGATTTGTGCTAAGTGACTTTGCTAAGCAATGTTGCTTAAGCAAAAAATAGCCGGGTAGTGGTTCAGAATGAGAGATTGCGATCAGTATCTCTCATTCTGTACACACAGAGAGATTTCAGTCACTTGCTAAGCAATTTGACTAGATTTTGACTGCATGCACTGACCATACCTCCCAACATGACCCTCTCCAGGAGGGAAACATTGCTCTCTTTCTGGACTTCCCTCTTAATTTTGAATTGTCATCCCCTGTGTTGAAGCACCTTTCATATCAATTAACCTGTGTGAAACAGGTGATGGCAGTCAAACATTACCAGGGAAGTCCAGGAGCAGAGAATTGTGTCCCTCCTGGAGGGGGTCATGTTGGGAGGTATGACTGACTAATGCTGGCCACACATCAGACCAACTTCTGACCAACTTTTTTAAAACCCTTTAAACTTTCAACCATCCAACTTGACAGTCCAACTAAAACAGTTCCCCACACATCTAACCAACTTTTCTTCCAACCAGTAAACTTTTTTTTTTCAGCCAACTTCTGTCCAACTTCTGATGTCACAGAAGTAGGCAGACATTGTCTGCCTGTTTTGAATTTTTTTTTAAAAACAAATGTCTGTTTATTTCAGTGAAATTAAAAATATGTCAGTCAAGGTTATAAAATGAAGAGTAAAGCATATATATTAAACTAGGTGATTCATCGCGCCCTACGGGCGCTCTTCACACCGTCGTAAGGGGCTGCGCCCCCTTAATTTGTGAACGTTTGTATATGAGAAATATGGTTAGAATTGTATGAAAGATGCCCTGTATTGCAACTTAGGTGTCCGCGAATCGCGGGAGGGGGGGTCGCGGAGGGTGCCGCGAATTGCAGGAGGGGGGGTCGCGGGGGATCCGCGAATTGCAGGAGGGGGGGTTGTGGGGGGTGGATGCTGCGAATCGCGGGAGGGGAGGGATTGCAGAGAATCGCGGGAGGGGGGTCGCGGGGTGGGTTGCCGCAAATCGCGGGAGGGGGTTACGGCGAATCATGGTAGGGGGGGTCGCGGGGGGTGTGCCGTGAATCACGGGAGGGGGGTCACGGGGTGGGGTGCCGAGAATCGCGGGGGGGGTGTGTGTGTACCGTGAATCGCGGGAGTGGGGGTTGCGGGGGGGGGGGGGGGGGGGGGGTGTGACGCGAATTGCCACAAGAAAAAATCAACACAGAAAGGTCAAACACATGTAAATGTTGACATAAGTGTGGCACTTCATTGGTGTCCATGTCGACACATGAGAATGAATATGAAAACATTCAAAAAATGAAAAAAAAACCTTCAAAAACACGTCAACCTTTTTCATTGTCGACCATAGCCATGTCAGTGTTTCCATGTGCAATTTAATTCTGGAGCTGCCGCGAATCGCGTGGGGGTGCCGTGAATGCGGGAGGGGGGGTCGCGGGGGTGGGTGCCGTGAATCGCGGGAGGGGGAGTTACGGGGCGGGGGTTGCGGCGAATCATGGGAGGGGGGGGTCGCGGGGGTGTGCCGTGAATCACGGGAGGGGGGGTCAGGGGGTGGGGTGCCGAGAATCGCGGGGGAGGTGGTGTGTGTGCGTGAATCGCGGGAGTGGGGGGTGTGGGGGGGTGGGGGGGGGGTGTGACGCAAATCGCCACAAGAAAAAATCAACACAGAAAGGTCAACACATGTAAATGTTGACATAAGTGTGGCACTTCATTGGTGTCCATGTCGACACATGAGAATGAATATGAAAATATTCAAAAAATGAAAAAAAAAAACTTAAAAAACTCATGTCAACCTTTTCATTGTCGACCATAGCCATGTCAGTGTTTTCCATGTGCAATTTAATTCTGGAGCTGCCGCGAATCACGGGGGTGCCGCGAATTGCGGGAGGGGGGGGTCGCGGGGTTGGGTGCCGCGAATCGCGGGAGGGCGGGGTTCACAGGGGTTCCGGTGGGGGGTTTGCCGCGAATTGCGGGAGGTGGGGGGTCACGGGGGGTGCCGCGAATCGCGGGGGGGGTTGCGGGGGGGGGGGTGTGACGCGAATCGCCACAAGAAAAAATGGTACATCTTTACTTTCACGGCGCCAGCATGGCGCCGCGCGTACTTCCGGGTTACGCTCGCCACTAACTAAGTAAAATAAACTAAGTTAACGCCATGCCAACATGGATAGTTCATACCTCCACTATCCATGTTGGCATGGAGTTGATTTTAATTAGCGTGGCGAGCATAGCGAGCCACCGAGCCCGCAGCGTGGGCGAGCGAAGCGAGCCCCGAAAGGGACTCTGACGCGCGGCGCCATGCTGCCGCCGTGAAAGTACAGAAGTACCGAAAAAATCAACACAGAAAGGTCAGCACATGTAAATGTTGACATAAGTCTGCCACTTCATTGGTGTCCATGTTGACACATGACAATGAATATGAAAACATTCAAAAAATGAAATAATCTTCAAAAACTCATGTCAACCTTTTTCATTGTCGACCATAGCCGTGCCAGTGTTTTGCATGTGCCATTTAATCCTGGGGCTGCCGCGAATCGCGGGGGGTGCCGCGATTTGCGGGAGGGGGGGTTGCGGGGGGTGGGTGCCGCGAATCGCGGGAGAGCGGGGTTCATGGGGGTTCCGGTGGGGGGTTGCCGCAAATTGCGGGAGGGGGGGGTCGCGGGGGGTGCCGCGAATCGCCGGAGGGGGGGTTGCCGGGGGGTGTGACGCGAATCGCCACAAGAAAAAATCAACACAGAAAGGTCAACACATGTAAATGTTGACATAAGTGTGCCACTTCATTGGTGTCCATGTCGACACATGACAATGAATATGAAAAAATTAAAAAAATTTAAAATAAATCTTAAAAACTCATGTCAACCTTTTCATTGTCGACCATAGCCATGTCAGTGTTTTGCATGTGCCATTTAATCCTGGGGCTGCTGCGAATTGCGGGGGGGGGGGGGTGCCGCGAATCGTGGGAGGGGGGTTGCAGGGGGGGTGCCGCCAATCGTGCAAGGGGGGGTCGCGGGGGGGGTGTTTTTCCGCGAATCGGGGGGGGTGTGTCACAGGGGAGGGTTTGCCGCGATTCGCGGGAGGGGGGGGGTCGCGGGGTGGTGGTTATGCCGCGAATTGCGGCAGGGGTCGTGGGGGGTTCTTTTTTGCAGCGAATCGCGGGAGGGGGGGTTGCGGGGTGTTTTTGCTGCAAATCGCGGTAGGGGGGTCGCGGGGGAGCGGGTGTTTTGACGCAAATCGCGGGAGGGGGGGGCGGCGCGCGGGGGGGAAGGTTTTGGCGCAAATCGCGGGAGGGGGGCGCTCACCTGGTGGCTGTGGAGTAGCAGTGCTGGGCAACATGGGAAGGCAGTGGGTGTCTGGCACTGTCTGTGGGCTCACTGGGCTGGTTCTCTGTCACATACCTCCCAACATGACCCTCTCCAGGAGGGACACAATGCTCTGTTTCTAGACTTCCCCTTAATGTATGATTGTCATCACCTGTTTTAAACAGGTTAATTTCTCAGAAAGGTGTTCAGCACAGATGAAGGCAATCACACATTAAGAGGAAAGTCCAGGAACAGAGCGTTATAGACACAGACACCCACTTTGAGTGACAGATGTAGCCAAATATATAGGAGATGCTGTCCAGCAGGGACACCAACTACACCCAAATACTAGATTCATTTCTCAAAAACGGTACCATTTAGAAAGGGTTACGTACGAATTGGCAACCCCAACTAGCTGGTAGTCATTAGGTCAACACCGTTGGGTCAACATACAGCAAGGTTGACATGGGTCTAGGTCGACATGGGTCTAGGTTGACACATGCGTTAGGTCGACATGGGTTAGGTTGACAGTCACTGTTCTTGAGCAGACATGCAATATTTCATGCCCTACCATCCACTAGGGCAGGCTTTCCCAACCACGGTCCTCAAGACACACCAACAGTGCAGGTTTTAGTGATATCCAGGCTTTAGCACAGATGGTTTAATCAGAATCCCTCAGATACTAATTAAGTCACCTGTGCTGAAGCCTGGATATCTACAAAACCTGCACTGTTGGTGTTCCTTGAGGACCGTGGTTGGGAATGCCAGCACTAGGGCATGGTGGGAGAATAAAATAGTGTACCAAGCATAGCGAGGCACTGTGCCGAAGCATTACGAGTGAATCGGTGCACTTTAAATAGTGTCCATGTCGACATTCGGGTAAAAAAAACAGTAAAAAAAAACCCATGTCTCTTTGTTGGCGCACTAATGAAAGAAAAGTATTAATTAAAATTTACGGTACTTGTTTCCTAGCACGGCGCCCGCGATTTTGATTGTATTGAATAATCGCGTAGATCGCATCACATGCCAACCAAATTGCATGCGACGCGATCGACACGATTTTTACATTGGAAACAATGTAAAATGGTCCCTTAGACCCAATTTTACATTGATTTCAATGTAAAAAAATCCCAAACCCCCCATTTTAATAGCAAACCCCCCTGATGGGTGAAACGGCCCTCCATTGTTAACGCCACCCCACTATTGACGCCAACCCGAAGCATGGCGAGCGGCGGCGGTACGAGTCCTTTAACCTTTTCATACCCCCACTATCCACGTCGGCATGGAGTTGATTTTATAAAGTGTGGCGGAGCCCGAAGCGTGGCGAGCCCCGCGACGGCTTTATAAAATCAACTCCACGCCGACGTGGATAGTGTGGGTATGAAAAGGTCGGAGGACGCGTACCGCCGCCCCTCGCGTGCTCGCTGCGCTCGCCACGCTTCGGGTTGGCGTCAATAGTGGGGTGGCGTTAACAATGGGGGGCCATTAACCATACTTTATAACCATATACGATGAGAAATTGTATTTAACATTATTCTCTATGGGAAAATCGCGTTGATCGCGTCGGTCGCATCGCGGCCCATTATAATGGCCCGCGATGGACGCAATCAAAGCGATTTTCTCTTTCACCGGCAAATACACCGGTGATTGACAGAAAAATCGGGTCCATCGCGTCGATCGCATGCCTTAAGTACCTTAAACTTAAGGCATGCGATCAACCCGACGGGCGCCGTGCTAGGAAACAAGTACCAAATTTACCTTTTATTATTTTCCGATAAAAATATATATTTTCAATAGATATATAACGTGAAATATTTAAACTTCTATTAAAATAAGTATAAAATTATATATATATTAAGCTGTGTATGCCTTTTATGTTTTTTTTTTTTTTTTGTATGATAGTTTGCTTATTTAATACAAGCATCCGCCTCTCTGGAGAAAAGATAACTTGAGTAGGATAAAGAGTTATTATCCAATTCCAAAGTCAATATAAAATTTGTGTAGAATTCAGTAGAGACTCTTTATTTTTCTATACACTATGGCTTGGAATGCTCTTTTCTCTGTCACAATGTTGCAAGTAAACTATTAAAGAAAAAGACAGATTTGTAGCTGCAGGAGATCAAAGGCTCCTTAATAAATTGTATCACTTTATTTGTCACAGTTTAATATGAGCCCTATATTTCTGTTATGGTCTGTAATGGGTTGGAATAGAGCCTAGTAAAGTGACATATTCTACTGTAATTGAAAAATAATAAAAAAAAGTAATTGTGTGCCCCCCCCCCCCCCCCCCCTACACACACACACACACACACACAATCATGACCATCCCCAAGCTCTTTCAGTGGTCCTGGTTCCCAAAATACGGAGGACAAAGTGAGTGGGGGTTCCCCATATTTTAGGGACCAGCACCAGGCTCTTGAGCTGGCCCTGGTTTCCAAATATGGGGGACAAATTGAATAGGGGTCCCCCGTATTTTGGGGACCAGCACCAGGCTCCACTAGCAGGGTGTGTAATGCCATAGCCAGGGACACGCTTGACGGGGTCCCGTGGCCAAAGCATTACCCACCCTAACTAGTCAGCCCAGGCCGGGAGATTTGGGGGAGGTGGGGACCCTCCCAAATAAAGGGGTCCCCCCTCTCCAGGGCACCCCAGCCTGGGCTGAAGCTCGAGGCTATCCCCTGCACCCCTAGGCGGTGGGTGCAGGGTTGATAGCTTGTTTAAACAGGAATATTGTCTTTTACAGTAGGACTATAGGTCCCTGCAAGCCTGCCCCACATGCTGGTACTTGGGAGAACCACAGGTACCAGCATGAGGAGCAATAAAGGCCGCTGGTACCAATAGCCCCCTGTAAAAGAAATATTAAAATACAAACACAGGTTTTTAAATATTTTATTAAACTACATCTAGTCTTCACCCAGCCCCCCCCCCAGCCTTTTAAGCTCTTTTGCAAGGCCACTGGTTCCCAGGACTTCAGCCTCTTCATCTGTGTTCTTCACCTGGGGCAGAGGCCTTTTAAGCTCTTTTGCAAGGCACTGCTTCCCAGGGCTTCTGCCTCTTCATCTGTGTTCTTCACCTGGGGGCTGCCACCTACCAGGGCTTGTTCTTCTGGAGCTCTTCTCTGCTCCTCCTCCGCCGGCGGACTGGCTGCTCCCTGTCTGCAAGCCGTGATTGGTTCACCAAGGTGAGTTTATTGAGGGTAGGTGGGGGTCTGTGTGCTGCTAGTGGGGGAGGGGAGGGGGAGTTTGAGTTCTGCAGGGCGGGGGGGGGGGGTTGGGTGCCACGAGTGGGGGAGGAGGGGGGGTCGGGTGCCGCGAGTGGGGAGGGGGGTCGGGTGCCGCGAGTGGGGAAGGGTGGGTGATTCGGGGGGGGGGAGGGTGCCGCAAGTGGCATAGACATATGTTCCCGGCTTCCAGTATCTTGCTAGGAGATTCTGTTGCAGGGAAGCGGTGAGGTTTATTTCAGCAATAAAGTGCTAGATGTTATTAATTCTATGGTAATGCTGCCCTATTTTATATGCCAAGGTAATTACCCAATAATGTGCTATAATATAAGGACAGGAGTGGATGATTATGGACATGCATTGCAGTATATGTATTTTATAAGCATTTTATACAGAACAGCCATGATTGGTTTTTAATTGCTGTGATTATATACCATATGCAAAATAACACTTTGGGCTGTATATAATTGTATGGGATGAATATATCTCAATGCTGATTTCTGGAGAAGTGCAGATATCTGTGTACTGTATATACTGTAGTCTGCGCCTTCATGTCCCAACACTACTACTACAGCTGCTACAGCAGGAGATCCCCACAGACTCTGGCGCATCTGAAGGTGCAGGGATCTGGTGGTCTCAGCACAGGGAGACCTCTCCAAAACCTGCCGTTTTACCCCAAATATAAATATTTATTTTTCTCCAGCCCCAAGTATTTATCACAGAAGCATCGCATAGCGCAGCCAAAGCGATATCCATTTATTAAAATTATAAGATATTTTTACATGTCATGGTTATAGAACTTTATTTTATTTTTAAGTAAATGCAGTAAAATTCTCATATTATTACACTATGTTTTATATTTTAACAAATAAAATAGAACTGCATAAAAAACAAACATGTGTAGAATTACTGCAATTATTATATTTATACTAGCTGCTGGGGGATGCTGCCGAGGGTATCCCTCTGCTAGTGCAGCATGGGTGCGGTGGCGGCAGGCACTGGAAAGCTGCAGGGGGACGGGGAAGCTGCTGGGGGACTACCACCGCACGGTGGATGCTGCTGAGGATCTCTTCATCTTTGCTAGGGCAGCTTGTGGTGCTATGCGGTGGTCTCATGGACAGGGCTGTAGCAGAGATGGTGCTGGACGGACGGATGGACGGCAGCGCAGGCTCACCCGGACCCGGCTGAAGACTGCAGAGGTAAAGTAGGAGGACACTAGTGGATAGTGTCCACCTACTTATCGGGCAGTTGGAGGACAGTTCCTCCACGCATCAGGGACGATCAGTTGGGAAAATCAAACAGGTTTGATTTTTCCCAGCTAGTTGGAACGACCGTTTTAGGCCGTTTATCAGCGTTTTTGGCCGTGTGGAGCAAACGGCTGATGATAAATGGTTTGCTCCCACACACCAGAAAGATTAGCATTCCAACCAGCCAAAAGTTGGCTGGTTGGAACGATATCTTTCTGATGTGTGGCAGGCATTAGTTAGCAACAGATAATTAATCTCCTCTGGGCATACACATGGAGAGATCTGTGCTTACTTTCTAAGCAATCTAGTCAGATTGCTTAGAAAATAGTACAAATTAGCTCCGTGTGTAGGCCCTTAAGAGTTGTCACTTAATGCAGCTTTCTCAGTTTCAAAATATTCACTTGTACAGTATATATGGAACCATGTACAAACAGAGAAATGACAACACACAATGCAATAATATTATTTATTTACAGTTTCTTATATAGCGCAGCATATTCCGTTGTGCTTTACAATTGGTAACAACAGTGATTAAACAAACTGGGTAGATACAAACCGACTTGGAGGTAGGAGGGCCCTGCTCGCAAGCTTACAATCTATAGGAAAAATAATATAAAAATGAAAAAAATAAAACATTAACTTTTTTTTATAATAATAATAGTAATTATTATTATTATTATTATTACTATTATTATTATTATGAACTTTTATTTATATAAATAAACCATTGCAGTTTACAATTGGCTACTGCTTTAAAAGAAAAAATGCATTAATTAACAGTAATAATAGTGTAGAAATTGATACTGTTATACCACATTTAAACGGGCAAAGACATTTAAAAAAAAAGAGAAATTGTGAACGTTGACTATAAAACCATGTCTCCTTATCTAGTCTGCATATTACAGTCCCCACATCAGTTATCGATATCGGTGTACTTTTGGACAAACCAACTTCATCGGGGCATGTTTCTGATGAGTTGGTATATACAATGACATTTATAATGCCATGGATAGGTCTCTTCTTAAGACAAACTCATTCTCTCAAAACCAGTGTGCACCACAACCACACTTGCGATTGCACTTCTATGGCTACAGTGGCGTAACTATATTGTATGCCCCCCCCCCCCGGCGATATTTTAGCAGCGCCCCCCCGGTGTCCCACGGCCACCAATGTACCCCCCTTCCTTGTGACTTCCGTGCCCCCGTGCCTTACCTCTCCAGGGACCCGCAGAACTTTTCATCTGTGCAGTCCTGGCTCCCCTCCTGGCTTCTGTAATGAAAATTGGACCATCACAAAATGTCTGCCCCCATACAGCATACAGCAGACAGTTTTCAGAGAACATTCTGCTATATGGAGGTGGACATTTTTATGATGGTCTGTCTCCATACCATCAGAACAAGCCAGGAGGGGAGCCGGGACCGCATCGGAGGGGAGCTGGGACAAATAAAATCAAATTAGCGGGTCTGTGGCGGCGTTACAATAGCCCCGCAGCCCCCCGGTGCCCGCAATCACCCAGCGCCTCCCCCGCTACCACGGGGCAGCGGAGCTATTGTTACGCCACTGTATGGCACCGGTTCAAAAAGTAAACAGGAAGGAGATAAGAAACCCTGTCTGCAGCCCAGCCAGCAGAGCCAGCCCTGTCACCTTCCTGTCCTGCCTTGCCTGCTCTTGATAATATATTCATACCATATTTGTGTGTATGCATAAACATATATAAATATATACGGGGACAATGTGGCAGTGTGGACTATTTTTTTCTTGTGGGGCAATGTGGTTTGCCTTTTTCTGGTTGGGGCAATGTCCGTCCGTCCCCCCCCCCCAGTGTGTTTTTTTTTTTTTCTGTTGGGACCAATGGATGTTTTCTGGTAAAACAGTCCCCACGCCCCTTGCAGTGAGGCTATGTTCCCTGTTTGTAATGCCACACCCTCTTTTTCGGGTGTGCTATTACGTTAATATCTTTCCTATGGCATTAAATTGGTTAGGAACAGCTCTGCCAGATAACATGACCACATTGATAACAAAAACAGGTGTTGTGCCCAGCGCTGAATAAGCCCCTTTAATATCTGCAGTGTTTACACACGTTATAAAAGAGGCACTACATTGTATTTCTCTGCTGAACAATATATCATTTCATTATTCAGGAATTTGCTTAGCCTGCAAGCTTAATTGTTTTGTAAAAAAAAACATCTGTCTCAGCTACTCCCTGCAACTCCCATAAGTTTCTGGGTCACTGGTTTATTTTTTTAGAAAGGTCACTGACATCCATACACAAAACACAATTATTCATTATTTTTACAGAAGCAGAACTGTGAAGTGGATCATTGGCGTCACATGTACAATTTTAATGATGCCTGCGCTGTGCTGCTAATAAAATGTCACTATGAGCCACATAAATAAAGGATTCTAATTTGCAATTCTGCACACAAGCGTCTGACTACTGTTTACATCATAATGTCTTGCACATTTCCAGCACACTAATCCTGTAAATCAATATACTGCAAAGCCACAAATAAAATAACAATTTCCAAATATTATATCAAATACATTTTCAAACTTAGATCAAATTGTACAATTTTAATATTATTTGCATCTGCATTGAAAATGGCCAGATTATATTTTCATTTTAATTTAATAGTAACATTCTAACAATTTAGGAATGTTTTTGTGTGGCATAATGCACGCTCCACTGTGAACTATAAGGATAGTACAGGGATTTCATGGCCGTATGGATTCACAAGGTGTCAGGCCACTTACCTCTGCACAGGAAATTATAATCTGAGGTGAGTTCTAATCTCTAATAATTCACTGTAGGGGATATGGTTTTGCTTTTAATGTATAAATTTAAAATTTGAGTTGTACTGTATTTACAGTATATTTACGCATGTATATATATTGTATGGATCTTTGCATGCACCCCCCATATGTAGGTTTGGTTTGATATTGGTCATCATCATTGTTCAGCCTCTCACTTAGCCGCTTGGCAAATTCAAGGCTTACAGCATACCCCTCCATTACTTTCCAATAATTGATCCTGAGACGATGTTTTTATTCCTGAGAAACTGTTTTTAGTATTCAGTAAAGGGATCACAATAATATACGATGACAAATTACTATAGAGGATGCTTGGTTGCATAGGGAGAGGAATCAGTAGCAGAAAGAAAGACGTAATAATGCCACTTTATAGGTCATTGGTACGGCCTCATCTGGAATACTGTGTCCAGTTCTGGAGACCATGGGCGAAATTTAATAGTAGCCGATTTTTAGGCATGTTTTAAAATAGCACAAAATCGCACTTTTTAAAATCGCATTATTGGGCCGATTTTCGCATATTTAATGAGATGCGAATTTGCGGCAAAATAGTGTAATAAAGTGCGATATAGTGCGATTTTTAGTCATGAAAATATGCGATTTTCAGTAATGAAAATCGGCACATTTTCTGAAATGTGTGATTTTGGTGTAAAAAAAAAAAGTGGAAAAAAAAACGGCGTGGGGTCCCCCCTCCTGAGCATAACCTGCCGCGGGCTCAAAGAGCCGGTCCTGGTTTCATAAAATCACAGGAACAAACAAGTTGGGGTTCCCTGAATTTTATCAAACCAGCACCAGGCTCAAGGGCCGATCCTGGTTCCCAAAATACGGGGGACAAAATGAGTAGGGGTCCCCCGTATTTCAAGAACAAGCACCGGGCCCAACCAGCCAGCAGGGCAATGCCACAGCCGGGGGGAGACTTTTTATACAAGTCCCCCCGGCCAAAGCATTGTCCCCCTGACCGGTCAGCATGGGCAGGGGTCCTGGGGAAGTGGGGACCCCCCCAAAGAAGGGATCCCCCCTCCAGAACTTACCTGCCCATGCTGTAGCCCGGGACTGTCCTCGATGCCCTGGGCGGTGGGAATCGAGCTGATTATTGGTGTAAAAGGAAAGAAGTCCCAGCATGCGGGGCAATAAATTAAAGATGTGCAGACTCGGATTCCGGAGATCCGAGCCCCCACGGACGTCATCATTCCGAGCCCGATTCCGAGCAGCACTCGGAGATTCCCGCCTGACTCGGGTCCGTCCGCGTGGTCAGAACGTCATCTCCTGGCGCCGGATTTCGCAAGGCTTTAAAAGCGGCTGCCGCGCCCGCCATCTTCACTCCAGTCACATAGGCCCTTATTCAGATCTGATCGCAGTACAAATTTGTTCTCAATATGGACAAAACCATGTGCACTGCAGGTAGGGCAGATGTAACATGTGCAAAGAGAGTTAGTTTGGGTGGGGTGTGTTGAAACTGAAATCTAAATTGCTGTGTAAAAATAATGCAGCCAGTATTTACCCTGCACAGAAAAAAATACCTCACACAAATTTAACTCTCTCTATACATGTTACATCTGCCCCACCTATACTGCACATGGTTTTGCCCATTTTGAGAACAAATTTGTACTGCGATCAGATTTGAATAAGGCCCATAGTGGGTTGGGAGAGGGTGTGTTGGTGCTGCTGCTGGGGCTTAAACTTGAGCTTGACCTTGAGCGCAATATTTTTGCAATCGCTGGTGTTGTCTCCCAGTGCTGCTGTGTAGTCTAACTGTGTACTTGTAGTACTACTGTCTCCTCTGTGCGGTCTACCTCTGGTGTGCTGTGCTGTAATTAATTATTTTATTCGCTGGGGCTGTCTCCCTCAGTGCTGCTGTGTACTCTGTTCTCCTCTCTGCTTAGAACAGTCTAACTGTGTACCTGTAGTACTACTGTCTCCTCTGTGCTGGGGCCTACATCTGGTGCTGTGCTGTGCCTGTAATATTATATTATATATTAATAATTAATTAATTATATTATATATATAGTCCACTGGTGCTGCCTGCACTGAATCTGCCAGTATTATTTAGTTACTCAGTCCACTGTTGCCACTGGCAGTGCTTCTGCCTACCTAGTGTACCTACCTAGTACATACTAGGCTGCTATATCTAATTTAATTAAAAAATAATACTTGTGCTGTGTGGGACTGTAAAAAATAATTTCATGCTGCTGGTGCACTGACGTGTGCCACTGAGTGCCACTGCCAAGCAGTACCTAATATAAAATTAATTATTATATAAATTCTTCTGGTGCACTGCATAAAGCTACTGGTGGTGTGTAATATAACTACCTTTTGAGGTGACCACTGGCAGTGCTACTGCCTGCCTACCTACCTAGTAGTTTATTTTCTCTACCTACTAGGCTGCTATATTATTAATAATTGAAATATATATAGTCCACTGGTGCTGCCTGCACTGAATACTGTGAATATAGGTTGCCAGTATTATTTACTCAGTCCACTGTTGCCACTGGCAGTGCTACTGCCTAAGTGTACCTACCTAGTAGTACAACTACATACTAGGCTGCTATATCTAATTTAATAAAAAAATAATACTTGTGCTGTGTGGGACTGTAAAAAATAATTACATGCTGCTGATGCACTGACGTGTGCCACTGAGTGTCACTGCCAAGCAGTACCTAATAATAAAATTAATTATTATAAATTCTGCTGGTGCACATACTAGTATTGCTGACGTATCTACCTGTCTTGTGCCTAGTACTGCCGTATTTACCTGTCTGGTGCCTAGTACTGCCGTATTTACCTGTCTGGTGCCTAGTACTGCTGTATCTACCTGTCTGGTCTGGGGCCCACTGCCTAATACTGTCATATCTACTGTCTGGTGCCTAGTGCTGCCGTATCTAGCTGTCTGGTGCCTAGTACTGCCGTATCTACCTGTCTGGTCTGGGGCCCACTGCCTAATACTGCCGTATCTACCTCTGCAGTCAGGGCCGGCGCTACCCACTCAGCAGCTCCTGCAAAGCAGGGAGGCGCCATGCTGAAAAGGCGCTGTCTCCCTCCCTGATCTGCTAAAGCTGCCACAGCCCTCACTGTCACTGCCTCCTGCACGCCGTCCGCAGTGCCTGTCTGAAAGGGGGCGGCAGTATGGAGAGGCTGAGCAGCTCCCTGCACCGCGCACACACTTGTCAGCTGCCCCCTCTTCCTCACGGACACTTGCGCTGACGCATGTAGCACTGTCTGTGAATGCCTGGATGACATGTCATGTCCAGATCCACCCCCTACCCATTGCTCCCTGCGCCTGTCAGCTGTCAATCAAATGACGAACAGGCAGCAGCGCCGCCTCCCCTTCCTTCCCTCTTCTCAGTGTGCTGTGCCAGTGCCACTGCCAGTCTTCAACACTCCGCCCCCTCTATCTCCTCCCCTCTTCTTCCATCTCTCCCCTCCTTTCCCCCTCAGTCACGAGAGGGGTGGCCATACACGCTACTATAGCAGCGTGCAATGCGATGTGCACTCGTGCGGACATCGCACAGTACAAAAAGCATGTGCTGCACATACTTTTTGTACTGCTTTCGGATCGCATCGCACACACACATTGCATGCATGCCGTGCGATGCAATCTAGCCCATAACGTATGCGATTCTTGCAGTGTGTATGGGCACCTTTAGTGCCTGCAACATTTTGCGGACACAGCACTGAGATGGTGTATGCATACATGTACATGCACCCGAGATCCTCCATAGGATCGCATGTTGCATACGCTCCCACAATCGGGCTGCAGCTTGTTGCAATGGCAATGTGAAAGGGTGCAAAATTTATAGTTTGCAGGAGGGCGCCGGACACCCTAGCACCGGCTCTGTCTGCAGTGTCACTCTTACATGAGCCACATGTTTGTGCCGCACACTTGTGTGGCTTAGCATAGTTATCCAGCTACCTCGGTGCAACCTTTTGCCCTAAAAACAATATTGTGAGGTGTTCAGAATAGACTGGAAATGAGTGGAAATGAATGTTATTGCCGTTAATATAGCGTAGGAGCAAAAAAAAAAAAAAAATCAGAACCCAAAACCCAAGAAATCCAAACACAAAACACTTAGGAGGTGTTTTGCCAAAACCCATTAGAACCCAAAACCTCAAGGTAATCAGAACCCAAAACCCGAAAAGTGGCCGGTGCACATCCCTACAATAAAGGGCCCGCTGGGACTAGTAGTGCCCCAGCAGTAGAAATAGTTAAATAAAAACACATACACACTGACAGTAAAACTTTATTACATACGGAGCCCATACATCCATACATACCTATGTTGATAGAAGATCGGTCCCCTTGTCCTGTAGAATCCAAAGTGGGGAACCTGTGAAAGCAAAATATACTCACAACGCTGATCTTCAGGGCTTCTCCGGACCCTCCGCAATGCAGTACGGTGTCTGGGGGCGGGTTTGTTTACATCCGGAGCTCTGCCCCCAGACCGGGACTTCAGGCTTTTCCTGGACCATGATTGGCTGGCGGGGCTAAGTCCCGGGCTGGGGGCGGAGCTCCGGATGTAAACAAACCCACCCCCAGACACCGTACTGCATTGCGGAGGATTCGGAGAAGACCCGAAGATCAGGAGCCATGACTCACTGGGCATATCCAGCTCAGCAACATTGAGAGGTAGGGCCAGATAAACAATGGGGCAGATGGAGCTGAGGCTCCAGGCCGCCACCTTAAAATTGGCCCACCATTATGATAGAATGATGATCACCAGACAGACACCAGCTGCCCACATGATTGGCCATAAAACATAAGTATTAAAATTGCATTCCTACTTTAAACATTTATGCAAATTTTTTACTTTATGTACTGTATACAGTATATATATATATATATAAAAGAGAAGTATAGAGTGCGCTAAATACAGTTCAACAACTTAAAAGAATATATATATTAAAAAAATATACATTTATTTTTAGTCTTCACAAAGACTTCAAATTTAAAAGGTACAGCTGGTCTGTTATTGATACAGATGGTGTTGTAGGCCCAACGCGTTTCGTCAATAAATTGACTTCATCAGGGGCTTAGCGAACAATAAGTCAGCAAGGCGAAAAATCAAAATATGCCACAGCAAAGCTGCTAGTACGTCTGTAGGGTCTAGGACTCAAAAAAGTCGTTCACACAGGTGTGTTTCAGAGGTGTGCCTTAATGGAAAATAGGCATATAGCATCACAAGTATGAGTGTGAATGAAGTAACATAGTGGTCAAAGACCTGCATCAGCTGTTCAATAGTATTGTTCCTAAGGCACTTCAGAACTTTTAGGAGTAAAACCGGAAGTTAACTGCCTGGGATCCAAATCAGAATCTATATATATATATTCCCACAGAATCATGGCACTCACCAAGCAGCAATTAGGGCAATGCTTTTTTTATTCCATAGCCAACAACAGATAAGCCGACGTTTCGGACCTAACAAGGCCCTTAATCATGGCGTCCTGAGTCTCACAAAAGAGCAACTTTGTGAGACTCAGGACGCCATGATTAAGGGCCTTGTTAGGTCCGAAACGTCGGCTTATCTGTTGTTGGCTATGGAATAAAAAAAGCATTGCCCTAATTGCTGCTTGGTGAGTGCCCTGATTCTGTGGGATTTTGAATTTGGACCATAAGCTTTTCTTGTGAGACTGGCGGGAGCACCTCCGGATAAAAGTACACCAAACCGTGAGTGCATTGGAAAAAATACATATATATGTGTGTGTGTGTGTGTGTGTCAGTGATTCAGCTGCACTTCTCACGGCACAAAATACAGGTAAAGTATAATACCAGTGGTGCCTTCCTAGTCGCGGCTTGAACAGTCGTGATTCATAATATTCTGGAAGGTGGCACTCAGCCAGTGAAACACATGCAGACCCAGTATGATGCCAACGTTTCAGTGCTTTTTTTTACTGCATTTTCGTCAGGGTGCTGGTAATCCATGAATTACATCATAACCTCTTTTAACTAAGGATAAAAAAGAAAACCTCATACACCACCATTTATTTCAATAGGACAATATATTTTAAAATGTAGTGTAGCAGATAACAGCTAAACTTGCCTTCTATTATAATGTATGTACAGGTTGAGTATCCTGTATCCAAAATGCTCGGGACCAGGAGAATTTTGGATAACGGATTATTCCGTATTTCGGAATATTTTAATATTTCAATGATGTATTTTGAAGTATCTTGCATTTATGCTGTATAAACACATAATATACACACAAATATATTTTATTACCACATAAAATACACACAAATATATTTTATTTGTTCCAAAAACAAGGTTTCAAAACGTGAAACAAAATGTGTGTACTATCTCAGCACTGAATTTGAATGCCAAGCAATCATTGTCTTGCACATATATAGTGCCAGTTACATATCATGTCCCCAGTGATGCTGTTACATATGTCCCCAGTGAGTTTTTAGCCCAAAAAATTTTTTTTTTTCACTTTCTGGAATGTCCGTATTTCGGAATAATTCGGATAACGGATATTCGGATACGGGATACTCGACCTGTACTGTAGAGAGATGGTTTATAGCACAGTGTCCTACAACAGTGCACCTTTAATAATAGAGTTTTGTAGCTTTAGAACACTATGATCTCCTGATCAGGAACATGTAGTGCTGCATTAAGGATACATTACATTGTTCACATTACACCATAGTACACGTCACCCTTCTACCCTTTTCTGCTAAGAAATGAGTATCAATTTATGTATAAACTGCACTCTTATTTTCTGCACAAAAATACTGTGTTCTGAGCTGGACAGAAAAAACGACAACATTTATAACACATTTACACAAACACAAGAGGAAACATTTTGCTTGGATTTGTTCTGAACTATTATCTTGTAGACCTCTATTCTGTATATTGAAATATTTAAACATTTATAACTGACTGGATACAATTGTGCTTAATGATTTAAATTGTGCTACCAATCAGGATCACAGAAACATGGATGTATCTATAACGGGTTCCGGATATGTGGTAAAGATGGGCCCCTGGGCCACACATCACACATTGCACCATAGAGCAGTGGTTCCCAAACTGTGTGCCTAGGCACCCTGGGGTACCTCGGGACACTTGCAGGGGTGCCTTGGATTGGTGGTCTAGGACAAATTCATAATAGTTATGGGCAAAACCCATGATGGCCGCTAATAATGAAATATGTGGGCAAACAAAAGCAAATCTGGTTCCTCACTACATAATTGATCCTAAGGATGACCTATAAACACAATTTACTTGATTTAATATTTTTTCTAAATCTATTGACAACAAATTTTTGACCTAGGGGTGCCGTGAAAAATATTCAAAAAAGTTTGGGAACCCCTGCCATAGAGGATACTTAACTGTCCATCAGTTCCACATTAATCACCCGAAAAATAGGGATTGGTCCATTTCCCGGGTATCTGTGAATGTGCAGTAGAGCAATCATGAGGAATAAGGACCTGGAACCACGTTCTCAGTAATCTGCAAATGAGTGGAGATGCACAGAGATTGCAAATGGGCCCCTCCTCTCTTAGGGGCCGATTCGGACCTGTTCGTACAGGACCGAATTTGGCCCTGTCTCCGATGGTGGGGGACAATTGCATTCGCATAGGGGTAGCAAGCACCTTTAGTAAAATGTTCATTCGCCGTGGCACTCGCTGCCTGATTGACAGGCAGGGGGCGACACTCAGCTTTTCATGGACATGCCCCCAAAAACGGTTTGCTGACACTGGCCGGGCCCAAGGGAACGCCACATGACGTCAGTGCCCACCCCCAATTAGTGGTACAACATACAGGCAAAAAGTAGCTCCTGGGCTACCTTTCGTCTGCGAACAGAAGAAAAGTCATTCGATGGTGAGCGACCATCGAATCATTTCTCCTCTGTGCGGGCGCATGCAAGTGAATATGTAAGCATACACATCCACTCGCAGAGTAGTGAGGGGGTTTGGATGGCAGGGCGTTGTGCGTTCGATGGGGCGGTGTTAACTTGCTCGCTAAACGGTGTATATACAGTATACACAGCCTAGCGAGAAGGTCTGAATTACCCTCTGCATAGAAAGGGAATGCAACCAGCTGTCTAACCAAATGCTATCAGTTTGTTTCATAGGTGCCGATTTATGTTTTTGCTGGTGGGTGCTCAAGCCAAAAATATAGAGGAGTGGCTTCACAGGGAAGGGGTGTGGCCACAAAATAATACCAATTTATATTATGGAGCACAGTTGTCTCCAATATTCAAATTACGGCAACAGAGTTCCACATACATAAATGCCCCCACAGTGCAGGTACATAAATGCCCCCACAGTGCAGGTACTCCGCGGACAGAATACACTCTTCCCGGCATACTGTTTCCCAGGTGGCGGGTCCGGCAATGTGGTTGCTGCAGCCGCAAATTAGCAAGTTAACATGGCGGTCCAGCAGCAGTACTCAGGCCCGTCACACACTCATAAATTTCCGTGGGTGCTCGGGCCCTTGAGCACCCACAGAATCGGCACCTATGGTTTGTTTGGACAGTTTACTGACTGAAGGTGAAGGATAGCCAGGCCGCATTCATGTCAGTATTCAGCTTCATTGCTTGACAGTTATGATTGGACCCAGGCTAGGAAGTTCCGGGAGGAAGACAAAGGCAATCACTGCACCATGCATATAACATACAGAAATGCAGGAGTCAATTCATTTTAAAGTATTGTATTTTATTTTTTTATTTTATATTAGAACTATTTTCAAATTCTTTTGTATACAATCATTTATTAAGGTTCCTCCCGAGGGATAATTACTTTCCTCTTCCCTAATTTACAGGTTTACGTATTAGGCAGTAACCTTCCCTAATGTTCCTCACAGCATATTCTGGGGTCTGGTATTCCTGATTGTGTAGGAGGCTAGGGGTTGATTATACCTGTATTTCTTATCTTCAACGTTTTGGTGAATGGCACTGTCCAATAGCAAAGGTGAACCATTTTTCCATTACTTTTATTGTGACCTAATTATTCTTTTTTCTTAGTCTTTCCAGACTTGCTGAACGCCATCCCTGCCAGTATACATGTCAGTGTGGTTATATTCACAACGGCGCTGATTGCGTTTGCTTTGGTAGGAACGGGCTTCTTCATGTTCAACGCTTTTGGCAAACCATATGAAGCACTACATGGTCCAGTTGGATTATACCTCTGGTGCTTTGTTTCATGTAAGTAGATACCATCCTCCTTACAATTCAAACATCACAGGGAGCCTGCACAGTATGGCATGATGAGTAACACGGGGAAAGCACTATGCATATGCATATATAAATACAAGGGGAATATATGGACTAAGGTAGCGCTGAGTCTGATGTCAACATATAATATACTGTATTGTCTCATTGGGCCTTATTTTGGTTCATTCTTTCTGACAAAATCCTTCTTAGATGGACAAAACCATTTGCACTGCAGGGGGGGGGCAGATGTAACATGTGCAGAGAGAATTAGATTTGGGTGAGTAATTTTGTTTCTGTGCAGGGAAAATACTGACTGCTTTATTTTTACACTGCAATATAGATCTCACTTTGAAGTAAAACCCCACCCAAATCTAATTCTCTCTGCACATGTTACATCTGCCCCACCTGCAGTGCACATGGTTTTGCCTATCTAAGAAGGATTTTGTCAGAAAGAATGAACCAAAATAAGGCCCATTGTTGTTATTGGATAAAATCATACAAGAGGTATTTTTCAATTCATCCTGCTTATTGTGTTTTATATTAATGAGAGCGTGCGGGAGTGGGGAGAGACAGGAATATATCTCCGCAGACTGCGAGGGTGTTGATCATTAGTTTGATAGTAAATAGTCAATAGGTTGACCACTATTGGTCGAAAGTGAAAAGGTTGACACATAAAAAGGTCAACATGGTTTAGGTCGACAAAAGCAAAAGGTTGACATGAAAATGGACAACACAGAAAAAGATTGACACGACATGGCACCCCCCCCCCCCCCCCCCCGTGACTCGGCGGCCGCATCACCCCCCTCCTGCCCCGGGACTCGGCAGTGGCGGCTCCCCCCGTACTCGGCGGTGGCCGCATTCCCGCCTTCTGACCCCCCCACGGACTCAGCGGAGGCCGCAGCAACCCCCCAGACTCAGTGCATCACCCCCCGACTCGGCAGCCGCTTGAAGCTCCCCCCACACTCGGCGGCAGCCGCTTTACCTCTCCTTGTAATAGATCAAAGTGGAGTAACCAAATACTGGAAATAAAATGTATGATCTGTAGTGACACCTATAGGCAATAAAGTAGACTGTTTTGAAGTAAAATATTTAAGGTGCGTACCCACGGTACGATTTATGTTCCGTAAGATATCATATACAATTCCCCAGAAAAGTCCTGGTGCTTAAAAAGCATAAGATTTGTGCTTAAAATAAGGTACGATGTGCATAAGATATAGCAAACGATCTGACGTCACCATAGGCGTGCGCAGCCCGTTTTATTAGGGGGTGCACCATTGGAGGGGGCGTGTCCATCACTATCTACTGGGCGTGTTCATCATCTCCTATTACTACACATAATGAAACACACTAGACATAATGTCACGCACAATAATGCCCATTACACATGCCACACACCGTAATGCCCATTACACATTATGTTAGGGCTTAAAAAAATATTAGTAAAACAGGGACAATAGAGACTGTGCACGTCGAAGGCGCGCGACAAAAATGAACACATACTTACATGCATATTACACATCACACAGCCATTACATAGTATACCACATTCCATAATGCCCAATACACGTTGTACGTGTAATTCCCATTCCTCACACCATGATGCCCATTACATGTTACGCCTCAGACTGTGATGGCCATTACAGATTATGCCATGGGGGGGGGGATGTGAAATGTTCTTTGCCAGGAGTCACATGCTCCCTGGGAAGGGGGTGGTTAAATGCTCGTTGACAAGGGGAGTTTCATGCTCATTGCTGGGGGTGCGCATTGCACACCAGTGCTCCCGTGAATCTGCACTTCCGGGTAGTGCTGGGCACTCTTCTTATAAGATGCCCACCGGAGCCGCAGCCTCCTTCCCTTTTGAGCCGCTGGCCGGATGCTACATGCCGCACACTGAAGCTACTTTACCTGTCAGCGGCAGGCAGCATATGGTCAGCCGCTCAAAAGGGAAGGAGGCTGTGGCGGGCACGGGACACTTGTACCCCAAGTGCCCAGGGGCAAATGCCCACCCGCACACATAGTATACACACACACACACAAACATACAGAGCCCCCCACACATAGTATACATATGCACTGCCCCCCTTTGCTCACCCACATACACACATACAGATGTAGTATATACATAAAGAGCCCCCCCACACATAGTATACATATATATAGCCCCCCTACAGTATGCACTAATATATATACACACACAGTATACATATACACAGCCCACACATATATACACACATAGTATACATACAGGCACAGCATGCACACACACACACACAATGTCCTGTAGTATACACAGAGCCCCCTCCCACACAGATAGTATACCTATAAACAGCCCCCCTATGCACACATAGTATACTTACAACATGCTGATAAACACACACCTTTATGACATAACATAAAAAAGTAGCCAGCATTATTAAAAACCAATATACCTTCCCCCTCTCCCTCTAAAACAAAGTCATAGCCTCATAACATACACACCCCCCTGTTCCAGCTCACCTGCAGCACATTTCAAACACAAGGAAGTCCTCACTCGGCCAGCACTGTTTAGTAATGCCTGAGAGGAACTGTCTGTGCACTTCAGTTCCCCCTACAGGCAGCCAGGGTCCTCACACGTCTGTCACTGCAGCCGGCTCCCGAAAAAAAAAAAAAAAAAAAAGCTATTCTGTGATGTCGGACCTGGCTGCGATCGTGCGGGGGTGCCTGCCATTAGGAGGTGCCTGTGCACCCCCGGCACCCCCCTTGCGCACGCCTATGGACGTCACAGCTATACTACACTATACTATCTTATGCTTTCTAGACAGAATTGGGTTGCATGTTCACCCGATCAGCTCCCTCCCATACGACCTGCGGGAGCGCGCATCGTACGTCGGATAGTGCATACACACGGTAAGATATAGTGCACTATCTAGCATGCTATTCGAAACTGGCTAGATAGTGTGCTAGATTGTGCACTATATCTTACCGTGGGTACGCAGCTTTAGAGTTAAAATGTCATAAACGTATAACATAATGTTTACCTGTCATATGTTTTCAAACATCTATATTGTAGAAAAAAGTATTTTCCAATATTTGTGTGATACATGGAAAAGACGCCCATATTTTCCCTGTATATAAAAATGTTGTTGCTAACTGAAATTTATGTGCAGAATGTGTACGTGAACATACTTCTGTTGCTGTTTTCAATGACTGCCATTTTCTCTGTTGTAGGTTCCTGTGGCTGTCTTGTACTAATCCTCTTCTCTTCAGAAGTTAAACTGCACAATCTATCTGAGAACATTGCTAACTACAAAGAAGGAGGGTTTCTATTTAAGACGGAGACCGAGCACTTTGAGAAGTCATTCTGGATTGTCCTGGTGTGCACACTAGTACATTTTTCAAATGCGTTTCTTATTCGATTAGCTGGTTTTGATTTTCCTTTCTCAAAATCAAAGGAGTTGGATACAAGTTCTGGAGCAATCGATCTGATGTACTGAGATCAGTACAGTAACATCATGAGCAGTACATGACAGAACACCCTGAGATGTAGATTTACACAGTTTCTAGTACAGGTTTATACACTTGGGGCTCATTGAAGTTTATTTTATATAAGATATGATGCATTTTCACACTTCCCATCTGCAAAAAAGTACTGTATGTATACACTCACGTCAAAGTTGTTGTGTAAGATAATGAAGATGAATATCAGCAATCATCCCTATCCCCATCTGATTGGCAGTTTGCGGATTGACCTTAATAGCCGATGGTACATAATTAATTAGCATTGTGGCTATAGTATGTCAAATAATTAAATCAATTAGTGACTGTCTATTTGCATTACTTCATTGTCATACCTATCGAATGATGCAGGGCAATTCCCATCTTATTTTAATATGGTAAATGGAACTTTATTTTGTATTAAATAGACAATAAGACAGAAGCAGCTAGTTTCTTTTGTTGCCACATGACCCTTTTTGTGCAAAACAGAATGATAATGTATTGAAATATGTTTTTACCATTATTATTAAGGATTACGACATATGCCTAAAGGCCTACATATACTTAGCTGAGGTATCAAATGCAGCCTCCCATGTTATACCTCAGCAACTCCCCGCCAGGGGATATATCGTATGTAGTCATGTTGCATACGATGTATCGGATACGATCCCATTCACTGCCCTGGGATACGATGTATCCTTGGTGCAGCAGTGACAATCTGCAGATCCGATCTGATGCCCAAAGGACTGCACATTGGCTTGGAATCGTAAGTAAATGACATACAATTTGGCACTTTCACACATTTTATCATTGTGGCCATCTTATCGCATGGGCATACTAGGCAGCTGCCCTAGTGCCCCACAATTCTAGGGGCCTTCGAGTAGGGATTTGCTGGTGCCTGTGGAGTTTCTTGTGAGGCTAGTACAGATTGCTGCCTGGCTGCTTTGATTGTGAATTACACAAAATCAGAACTGCTGGGGAACATTCTCTACCGGCCTGCAGCCAAACAGATAAAGGGCAGTATTCAATGCTCTTTATATGAGCTGTGATAGCGAGCAGTGCTGATTGCTCGCCGTGACAGCTCGCGGGTCAGTATTCAACGGACTCAGTATTCAATAGGCACACGCCATTTCCACCTTACTGGGTTTTTACAGCAAGGTGGAAACTGTGCAGCCACCAAAACAGCTCGCTGTTTGGGGAATCCTCGCCGTCCTCTGGCAGCAAGGATTTCCCCGGAATCATTGAATAGGGTGAGCGGCTGGCATGGGGGTTATGGCCCAATGGCTGTAAGCATGCTAACTGCTGGATGGGCAACAGCAGGTGGAGAAGACACCGCAGGAAGTTAGGATATTTTCTAAACTTTAGTAGGGGCCCCAGTGCATTGCTTTGCATGCACTCCATGCCCTCCATGCCGTTAAGATGGTCCTGCCCTGAGCCTGTGTCTCGTGTCTCTGTCAGGCATACATGAACACCTTGCACCCTTGGAGAACTCCTGGGTTTAGTATTACTCTTAGAATTGTTACATAGCAGGATGTAAGCTACTCTACATACCGTAACATACTTTTCCTTGTGTGTGCTTTTCCTTACCTATGCCACAGGGGCATGTTTGTCCAATTATCCTGTTTGCACTTGGGGTATGGGTGGGTTTAACACTAAAACAGGGTTGCCGACTTTAAGATTCTCCTCTCCGGGAGAAGCCGGAGAGGAGGGTTTCAGCAGCCGCTCAGGGGGCGGGGCTTACGAGTGACATCACTAAGCCCCGCCCCATGCTGGTAAAACAGGGAATTCACGGATCTCCATGGAGAGGGTGCGGGGCTAAAATGACGCGATTGTGCCGTTTTAGCTCCGCCCCCTCCTCTTAGACCCGAGGATTATGGCATTTTAATGCCGCGATCCGGGGGACAGCGGGGGTCCCCCCTGAATCTGGGAGGGTTGCCCATCCTTCCGGGGGGCCGGGAGGGGGTCCCGATTTTCGGGAGACTCCCGGAAATTCCGGGAGGGTCGGCAACCCTGCACTAAAAATGTGATTTGGCTGCCATTCCCTTTAAATAATATGACATTCCCTACTTACATGTGGCAGGTGGGGCAGTTGCTACCTCCCTGCCTGAATAGGTGACAGCCGTTAGCCCATGTCCGGCACTCACAATGGATCCGGCATACGCCACTGTGCGATTGCACATGCGCATAGACCTGGCTTTTATGGACTGCACCAAGAAGTCAGATTGGACTGCATGGTAAGGCAGGGAGTAGCTTGAAGCCTGCCCTCTGCTTATCCCAGCCCAGCCTTGCAGTTCCGGAGGGAGGTAACACCACCAAATGGGATTGCCTTGTGTGTCTGTGACTGACAGGTAAGACTTCCAATAGGAAGTCACTACCAGTCACAGTGAAGCCAGTCAGCCCATAGGTAAAAATTTCATGTTTTCCAGGTCACTCAGCAGATGCACAAGTGCACTCATTATTCACTGACACACTTAAAGATCCACAGGTGGAGCCAATTACTTAATTTGGGATTCTGTGTTGAGAGTGGAGACCTGGAAAAAATGAACTGTTGGGGAGTCCTAGAGGACTGAGGTTGAGAACCACTGCTCTAGGGTGCCATGATTTTAAAAAGTTTGGGAACCAGTGGGTTAAAGTACGCAAGCATGCTAAATGCTATGCAACAATGCTTGAGCAATCGGAATGTTCTCCTGAAAAGGGGGTGTGGCCTCAGGAAAAGGGGTATGGCTAAGCAGGGATGACCACGATCATGAGTCATGCCTATTGCGGTCATTACTATGGGGGCATGCCCAGAACTCTGTGAGCCCCTCCCTCTGTTTCCATGAATAGACACTTTGACCATGCATGTACATGTGCAAGCGACTTGTACCGTGGAACACTGCTGCCCTCGGGTGGTAAAGTAGGACAGTCCCAAAAAATTGTAATGTCCCGTGAAAATTGGGACTCTTGGGAGGTATGCAGTCATGCTGAGTGCTGTGGAACATTTGAGAATGGACTCAGCATTGGTAACAAACATTAAGGGTTTTATATACATAGATGGGGGTGCTTTTGAAGATGGGCTGTTGCCCATAGTAACAGATAGATAGAATCTGATTGGTTGTCCATACAAACATCCAATCAGCAATAGAACTCCCATATTAGTAAATTTACCCTGAAGAATCTGACATAGAGATCAGCAACAACCAGACCAAACTCAGACAGAACCACAATAACATGGCAAGACTGACACAACAAACTGCCTCAGTAAGTTAGATAGGTGGTTGCTTTATCTCTCTCCACTTTATCTCTCTCCAAGTTTCGATAAATCTGCTACCAAAAGAAGAGTCACTGGCTGCGCACATATTTGGTCATTATGGAAGCCTCTACACACACTACATGCACAATATCATGTCTGGTAGTGAGAAGCAAAATCTGCAGCGTAAGGGCCCTGTGTTGCGCCTTCTGGAACATCACATGTAATTGAATTTCCCCCATTGACTGCAATTTGCAGCATTGGACAAGCCAATTGAAAGGAAAAGATTTGTTCAGTAAGCATCTCCTGCTTCTAGCTGTTAATAATAATAATACAATACGTTAGCTGGTTTCACCACATTCAGGTTTATCGTCCCAATAAGAATGTGCCAAGCATTTTGATGAAAAACATATTACAAAATTATTAATGATTATTTGTTTTGTAATTATTGGGCTAAATTAAACTAAGAATAAAGTTGATATTCCATCATGTTGTTGTCTGTTTTCTTAACTGCACCATGACATTATTAGTAGAGTAATTATGGAACCTGCTACTAATCTGCATGTCCATTGTGCAGTGTGTACACACAATTGTGTTACTGGGGTACATTTACTTAGATGGGAGTTCTGTAAATAAATAAATAAATAAGAAGTAGATTCTGATTGGTTGACAATAGCAACATCCTATGTGAAATAAAACTTTCATCTTAGTGAATTTCCCCCATGTGTCTTCCTATGTAATGCTTGATGAGGTGCATTTACAAAAACAAAGTAATGCTGCCTCTGACATCACAAATGGGTGGGTGGATTTGCATGTGCCCGACCCACTGCGCTGTCAATCACCGGTGGCTCCTGGCATGGATGTATGGGTGGTCGGTGGATCTCCCGTACACACAGCAAGATATGCCAATTCATCTCTATCTTTAGATATATTTTACACTGCAATATACATCTCACTTTGAAGTGAAACCCCACCCAAATCTAACTCTCTCTGTACAAAATAAGGGCCTCCATGTCGGTTTGTATCTACCCAATTTGTTTAATCACTGTTGTCACAATTGTAAAGTGCAACGGCGTATGCTGCGCTATATAAGAAACTGTAAATAAATAATAAATTACATTTGCCCCACCTGCAGTGCACATGGTTTTGTCAATTTGAGAAGGAATTTGCCTCTGAGAGTGAACCAGAATAAGGCCCTACTGTAAATGTGTGCTGTATTGTGAATGGTGGAAAATTCATCACTGCTATCCACTTGTTATTCAGGAAGACCCCCAGCGGACATGCTGGTTATGTCTATGACTAGTTCAGACTTATTTCTACAGTGCTGCAGCGGTCAGAATGCCACCATTCATTATACAGATGCCAGCATCCTGATTGCAGTGAGAAGACCGGTGACAGAACCTCAAAAAGGATTAAGATGCTGACAGATGGCATCCCAACAGCTGGCACACTGACAGCCAGCATCCCTGTTGGTAAGTATGCAAAGATGGCTAGCATGTGGGCAGGGAAGGGGGTGGATAGGTTTAAGCACTATGGAGGCACTAAGGGTTAGGCTGCAGAGAGGGGAAGGTTAGGGTTAGGAACTTAGAAGGGGGGTTAGGACTAGGTTGTGGGGAGGGAGAGTCAGGGTTAGGCTGCTACAGGGGAGGTCTAGGGTTAGGGGGAGAGAGTTAGGTTCCTAATGGAGCATGTGTCAGGATTCTCTGTGTGGGAATGCTGGGGTTGTCTTTTAAATGTTGGCATCTCTGGAGTTGGGATATCATATGTATCTTGGAGATTTGCATCCAGGCCACTGCCATTTATTCCTCAGTGGGCTCTTTGTGGCCCTTTCCAACATTGGACACGCCCTTCCAATTGTTGACCACAACCACTCAATGACTGGTCACACCCCTTTAATGGACACCTGCCAATGTATTCCCCTGGTGAGCCCTTCATGTTCCGGTCTGACACTGGCTTTGTAATGTTTGAGTGTTTGGAGAGGAGAATACACCACACCAGGCCTGCTTTATGAAGTGGCCAAGTCTTAAGTTGGGAGATATGATGGGTATAAATTAAAAAATAGTCAATGTAGTGAGGCTTGGAGTCAAAATAAGAAAGAAGCAGTGGCGGTTTTTACCTATGGGCTGCAGGGCTGCAGCCCCCCCCCAGGTAAAAGCCTCCACTGTAGTGAAGCCAGATGCAGTAAGTGAGCCTGCACTGGCTTGACTGTGACTAGCAGTGACTTCCTATTGAAAGTCCGACCTGCCAGTCACCCAAGGCAGTCCCATTGGGTTGTGTTCCCTCCCTCCAGGACTGCTTCTTTTGCTTCTATGGGCTGTAGACGAAACAGCCCATAGAACCAGGGGTGTGCACATGCGCAGTACCTAGGTTGGTACTGCACATGCATTGGTCCCGGGGCCTGTTATATGTATTATACACGCATTGGGGACCATGATTTCACTTCTATGGGCTGTTGCCAAAGCAGCCCATACAATCTGGCCGCATGCACAGTACTTGCATCGGTATTGTGCATGCGCCAGGTCCGGCACCTGTCATCGTTGTACGGGCACCAGGAACACTGCGGCAGCAGTGGCGGGTGGTGAGTGGCGGGGGTGGTGGCATCACGGCCAGTGGAAGCCCCCCTACTAAGGTATAAGGTATAAGTAGGGGGTGCCACTGGAAAGAAGGCTTCCCCACAACCTGTTTTTGCACTTTGCATAAGTTTAATATTTGAGGTGTGAAAGTGCTGTAGCCATGCCCGGCAACAGAGGGTGGGCAAAGGGGACACCTGTGCCGGGTCTGAGGTTTAGGGGGGCCCTGAGGGGAAGAGGCACAAAAAATGGGGCCACAGTGACTGATAATGCTTTTAAAGGTTAAGTTACAATCCTGATATCTCCATCGCTGTTGACAACTTGACAATCTACCCTACCCCACAAGCTCGTTGCTTAGGGGTCATCCTCAACTTTGAACTATTCTTTCTGTCTCCAAATCATGTTACATGCATCTAAAAAACATATCCAAAATACGACCGTATCTCACACAAAACACTACTAAATCTCTTGTCCATGTACTCATTATATCCCGCATTGATTATTGCAATATCCTCCTAACTGGTCTTCCCAAGAACAGACTCTCACCACTGCAATCCATTTTAAATGCTGCTGCTAGGCTGATCTTCCTTGCAAGACACTCATCCTCTGCTGATCCGCTCTGCCAGTCCCTCCATTGGTTGCCTCTATCTTACCGTATTCAATATAAAACACTTCTACTCGCATATAAAGCTATTAACCATACTGCGCCAGCATATATCTCTTTACTTATCACAAAATATCTCCCATCTCGACCACTCTACTCTGCACAAGATCTGCGTCTCTCTTCTGCACGGATCACTAGCTCCCATTCACTATTACAGGACTTTCATCGGGCTGCTCCCTTCTGGACTTGGTGGGACTGCTATGCTATTACTGGTGCCTGTCCTTGTGTTTCCCTACTATATCCCCATAGATTGTAAGCTTGCAGCAGGGCCCTCCTACCTCCAAGTCTGTCTGTTGTTACCCAGTTTGTTATATCAAGGTCTACTATTGCAAAGCGCAACGGAATCTGCTGCGCTATATAAGAAACTGTAAATAAATAAATAAATAAATAAAAGGAATCAAAGCTGCCCATAATTTTAGTTAAAAAAGACAGTACAGACTGCACCAAGGACCCCCTCACCCCCAGCACTGGCAAACAGGTAAATTGCACAGTAAACATAACGCCGCCACCCAGGGTCGGATTTGTGCCTAGGCCCGTGAGAGAGAGATAGACTTAGGGCGGGATGTATTAATATACATCGCCGCCCTTCGCCGGCTGTCCGCCGTGATGCCAGCGTATATTTACTAACATGTGCGGCTGGCATCGCGGTGCGGTAACGGAGACCCCCCGCGATACCTGTACTGCCGCCTCCTGATGCCTACATGCCGTGGACAGCTAAGCAGGCTGTCCCCGGCGCCTCCTCCTCCCCCTGCAGCCGGAAGGACGTCCGGCTTCGTTGCTATGGGGAGGAAGGGCTTACCTTCCGGGGTATGTATTAATATACATCGCCGCCCTTCGCCGGCTGTCCGCCGTGATGCCAGCGTATATTTACTAACATGTGCGGCTGGCATCGCGGTGCGGTAACGGAGACCCCCCGCGATACCTGTACTGCCGCCTCCTGATGCCTACATGCCGTGGACAGCTAAGCAGGCTGTCCCCGGCGCCTCCTCCTCCCCCTGCAGCCGGAAGGACGTCCGGCTTCGTTGCTATGGGGAGGAAGGGCTTACCTTCCGGGGTCCAGGAGGACCTGCAAGAAGGTAAGCCCAAGTGAGGGGGAGAGGGGGGTCGGCGAGGCGGCGGGGTTGCGGCGAGGCGGCGGGCGGCGAAAAGAAGCCCATAGGCTTCTATAGGGTATCACCACCTTTGGGTGGCGATACCCTTCCCGGCGAAATCGGTGCGGCCGGGTAATAGTACATAGGAAAATGCGGTAAAACCGGGGTTTTACCGCATTTTCCATTTAGTACATCCCGCCGTTATACCTTAATAATGATTATATTAATTATATTAAAATAGGAGGGGGGGTGGCAACCAAAAATGTTGTGCCTAGGGGCGGCCTGACCTCTAAATTCGCCCCTGCCGCCACCAGCACCATGTACGTAATGTAAAAGGGGCAGGGGGCCTCTCCAGTCCAGTCAGGGGACAGACAGATGGTGGCTGCACAAAACTTCAGGGGTTGACCACACAGTGCAGTGAGCACTCGTAAACAGCAGAGATCCCCACCTGCTGCGTATACCCCTCAAAGCACCAGACTGCAGTCCAGCAGCAGCAGCTGGCCCCTGACTAATCACATCACCTGGCCAACAGCAGCATGAACAGAGGGATGAGTGGACGCAGTCTGGTCTGGCTATAATATCAGCCTGGAACCTGTCGCCGGGCAACTGCTGGGGAGATCGGGAGGGTGAGGCAGAATCCGGGAGCATTGCCAGGAGGGAACCCGATTCTCCCCCACCACACACACACACACACACACACACACACACACACTTTTAAAGCAGAGGGTGGCTAAATATATATTATATATTTGGTACTTGTGTATTATCTGGGCGCCCAATTCTATCATTGCATGCCACTACTTAAGGCATGCGATGCTATGCGATTAAAGACCAGATTTTTAATTGTATAGTCACCCATGGGTGATTTCATACCCCCACTATCCAACTACGCATGGAGTTGATTCTATATAGTGTGGCGAGCGCAGCGAGCCACCGAGTCCGAGGCGTGGCGAGCGCACGCGGATTACTTTACATGTACAGTATTCTGCGTCCGCTCGCGGGGCTCGCTGCGCTCCCCACGCTTCGGGCTCGCCACACTATATAAAATCAACTCCATGCATAGTTGGATAGTGGGGGTATGATATTACCCATGGGTGACTATACAATTAAAAATTGGATCTTTACAATGAAAAATCGCATCGCATGAATTGTATGCCACTATATTGCATACGATGCGATGCAATGCAATGGAAAAATCGGGAGCCCAGATATTACACAAGTACCATATATTTATAATGTATTTTAAAGTGACCCTCTGCTTTAAAAATATCGGTCATGGGTAGTTGAGGGGGGCCCAGAGATATCAGATATCTGATTATCCGGCCAAAATATTTCTGTTACTGGCCCTGGCTGTAGCAGAAATGGCGCTTAGCACAGTGACCTATTTTCATTATTGAACCCCTCTTACAGTTACTGCAGGGTTGCCGACTTTCAGAAAATCCTCTCCGGGAGAAGCCCGGAGAGGAAGCTTTCATTACGATTTTTTTGGGGGCGGGGCTTAACCGTGACGACATTAAGCCCCGCCCCCATTACGGAAATAGTCTAAATAACTAATTTTCATGGAGGGGGCGGGGCTAAAACGTCACGATTGTGCCGTTTTAGCTCCGCCCCCTCCCCTGAGACCCGCGGATTGCGGCATATAAATGCCGCGATCGGGGGGCTCAGTGGGGGTCCCCCTGATTCCGGGAGGGTTGCCCACCCTTCCGGGGGCCGGGAGGAAGGACCTGATTTTCGGGAGACTCCCGCAAATTCCGGGAGGGTCGGCAACCCTGAGTTACTGTGCATTTGACATTCATACATTGGGTGTCACACTGGGCCTAATTCAGAAATGTTAGAAATACTGCAATTTTTGCAAATGGACAAAACCATGCTGCACTGCAGGTGGGGCAGATGTAACAGGTGCAGAGAGAGCTAAACTTGGGGGGAGTTATTTTGTTTCTGTGCAGGGTAAATACTGTCTGCTTTATTCTTACACTGCAATTTAGATTTCAGTTTGAACGCAACCCAACCTAATCTAACTCTCTGTGCACATGTTACATCTGCCCCACCTGCAATGCAGCATGGTTTTATCCATCTGGCTAACAAGTCTGAATTAGGCTCACAGTGCAGGGAATATGAAACCAGTATTACTGTGATTGTATTCTGGCATGCTTTGTGATTTATAGCAACAAACAAAGACAATGTTCCCATAGTGACTGTGGGAGGTCCTTTCCTTGTCACTCCCAAATCTGTCACAACTCAAAAGAACAACCTGAAACAGGCAACTGCTCATTCTAACACAATGCTGAGAATGGACGAACCACAAGGCTAGACCCGGACCCGAACCAATAATGAAACAGAGAGCGTCACGGTCTCAACGCAGCCTGGATATCGTGTGAGTTCTACTGTCCTGTAATTCAATCTCCTGTATTTGTTCGACATACTGTACTGAGAACAATGCAAAGAAATGCATGGTAATATCAATGATTTAAGTCAGTGGTTCCCAAACTTTTTTGCATAACGGCACCCTAGATTATCAGAATATTTGTTGCTGCACCCCTAGGAGCAAAATTTGCTACCGAGAATTTCAGAAAACAATATTACATTAAATAAGTTGTGCTTATATTTCATCCTTAGGTCCAGTTATGTGGTGAGGGACAGGATTCACTTCTGTTTATCGACATGTTTTAAAACTGGAAGCCACAAGCTCTGGTTTTGCAAATTACATTGACCATAAATAATTTTAATCGGTTCTGGACCATCAAACCGAGGCACCCCTGCAAGTACTCCGAGGCACCCCAGGGAGCCTAGGCGCACAGTTTGGGAACCACTGATTTAAGTTAAGGTGCCCATACATGGTACAATTGTTGGGTGCGATCAAATGCCAGCTCCCGCACACATCTCATCGCACAGCTCAAAAAGTTCTGCACATACTTTTTGTACTAGATTGCATCTCATTGCATTGCAAAATGTATGCGATGCGATGTAATCTAGTCCAAATTGCATTCAATAATTGTACTGTGTATGGGCACCTTTGCACAAAAATACATTGTGAATCAATGAACATTCATATACAGTATATATTCACATATATTTTTTGTTTAATGTAGCAGTAATAATAATCATCACCGTCATCAACATTTTTGTTTCCTTACATTAATGCGCTGCTATGTAAAATAAGGAATGCATATTTGTCTCTGCATCATCTGTGATACTACATATCTCAGCATACTCTGCCCTTATTCTGCAATGTACATTATGTGCCAGCTGGAATCTGGGACATCTTGCCACTACTTTTATTTGTACACAATATTGATAGCCCTGGAAATCAGATTTTAATGAACATTAAAAAAAAAAAACAGATTAATTATGATGCTAAGTACAAATTTGTAATACAGGCTGAGTATCCCTTATCCAAAATGCTTGCAATCATTTTCTTGCACGTATTTAGTGTCAGTTACATATCATGTCCCCAGTAGTGACAGGTACAGATGTCCCCGGTAGTGCCAGTTACATATCATGTCCTCAGTAGTGCTAGTTACATATCATGTCCCCAGTAGTGCCAGTTACATATCGTGTCCCCAGTAGTGCCAGTTACATATCATGTCCCCAGTAGTGCCAGTTACATATCATGTCCCCAGTAGTGCCAGTTACATATCATGTCCCCAATAGTGCCAGTTACAGATGTTCTCAGTAGTGCCAGTTACAGATGTCCTCATTAGTGCCAGTTACAGATGTCCCCAGTAGTGCCAGTTACAGATGTCCTCATTAGTGACAGTTACAAATGCCCTCATTAGTGCCAGTTACAGATGTCCTCATTAGTGCCAGTTACAGATGTCCCCAGTAGTGCCAGTTACAGATGTCCTCATTAGTGACAGTTACAAATGCCCTCATTAGTGCCAGTTACAGATGTCCTCATTAGTGACAGTTACAAATGCCCTCATTAGTGCCAGTTACAGATGTCCCCAGTAGTGCCAGTTACAGATGTCCTCATTAGTGACAGTTACAAATGCCCTCATTAGTGCCAGTTACAGATGTCCTCAGTATTGATTTGAGCAAAAAGTACATTCTAGAAACTACAGTATGGTTTTGGAATAATTTGGATAACGGATAATTGCATAAGGGATACTCAACCTGTAATATCTATAAAACAAATGGAGCTCAGTGATTGGAAATAAGGTAATAACAATCCAAAATCAAAAGTTAATTGACATTTATTGTGTTGCTAAAAGAGCTGGGAGCCCGTGTGCAGTCTCCACACATGGTCCCACATGGCACAATATAGGAATTATGACAATAACTATAAAGAACATGCAACAGATAAGAGATATGGACACACAGATGAGAGAAATTAGAGAAGCAAAAAAGGAGATAAAAAGTTTATTTATAATGCTCATATGAGCTTGCAATCTAATGGGGAGGGGTGTGACGGAGATAAAAGTGAATTTCTAGAGAGACTGCGGGGTTAGGGATACTGGGAGTGGATGTATGAGGTGCTGTGGAGAGCCGGCAGGGATCAGAGTACTGGTAAATAATATTGGTGCTAGGTCTGAAGCCAGCCCTGTGGTGTAAGCTGCTTGGGTATTATCATATGACAGATTAGTATTTCAGTTTCCCCAGCTTTAGGTGGATAAAGGTGGGTATGGATCATACCACAGAGGACAGTCAATAAGCCAACACCAAAATATTGATATACATAAGGTCAACATTGTAAAAATGTTGACACAAGCAAAAGTCAATATGAGTTTATCACTTCTTTTGGTGTGAATGTCGGTGTGAACGTCGACACCTGAGCACGTGGACCCCCTATTAGTGAGTGAGGCTCGTACCCTCAAATGGCTCTTTTCACCAACTATGCTTTGAGCCGGGTGCCTTACTCTGCTACTGCTGCGCTTGGCACACTTTACCGTTTCCAATCGGAGTCTGCATGGATGTTAAAGTATTAAAAAAAGTACAAAAGCCATTGTGAAAAACTCAGGTCGACCTTTTCATGTCCACATTTTGCTTGTGTCGACATTTTCTCAATGGTGAATTAGTGCATGTTGACACATCTCAATGTTCACCCTTTGGTCTCGTCCTATTGTCTTTCGAACCTATGATTTGGATTACATATCAGTTCATTCAGATATCGGGTTGGATATATTGTGGTGCGAGTACAGTGGCCGTGCCTGATGTTGGCTAAACTCAGAGGTTTTTAAAAGGGGCAATCATTTACAAGGCAAAACCATGCTTTGTAACTGACTGCCCCTTTAAAAATAAAACCCCTCAAAAGTCCTGCCCACATCCTGCACAACTGCCGAACTCGCACCTCAATACATCTGGCCCATTGTGAGAAATGGATGTGGGTATTCAGTTACTCTTATTTGGGTCATTAAAGCAGTTACAGCTGCACAAGCCTGAGAGAGCCTCTCACAAACTGTTTTTAAACCTTTTTCCTGCATTCAGACTTTTGTCTCTGCGGAAGGATTAATAAATGCCAAGTACGCTATTCTAATCGTGATTACTGAGTCCCATGTTGCTCCCTTTGTTTCAGGAACAAGTCTTTCACTGCGTCCTCCAGAAGCTGAACTGACACAGTTGTCACCATCTGTAAACGTGGGAGTCCAGAATCAAAGGACAGCGGCACCAAGGTGAGTTTTATATAGTTTACTCACTGTGTTATAAGGCAAAGAGTTCCTTATAGGGAAATAATGACAGAGTATTATATAATTAAAAAGGGCTTATGCAGAAATGCACTTCAATCCATATGGAAGATCTTGCCATTTTTGTATTGCTATTTACATAGGTTAAGTTTAAAGAGGGTAAGACAGAGCATGTAGGCATTGGCAGCTTGGGGGAGCCAGCAACAGCGGGATCTGCAGGGAGTGGTGAGAATACCAGGAAGTGTGGCACCCATCATGCTGTAAGGTAGCGTTACAGGGTTGGACTGACCCATAAGGTTACAGAGGAAACCAATGCCTTAGGGCCCACACTCTCCTATAGGCATCAAGTGCACCTGAACCATTGGTATACAGTAGGCAGTTATCATTATGACATCGCAGCACAACCTCATTCATGTTCTACATGATAAACGCACAAGATAATGTCTAGTGATGTGTGATATGTTTATATATCTCCATCAGGGCCGCCGACAGGGGGGGTCTGGGGGTACTTGAGTCCCGGGCCCCGCCGCTCTGAAAGATGGTAGAGCCCGGGCAGCTCTATCCCCAGCAGCACCCCCGCCCATTAACTTTCCTTGTACACCGCCCACCGCCTCACACCCCCTCATTCTCGGGGATGGTCGGTGTGGCTCGGGGGGACTCGGGAGAGTTCAGGCACCCGAGTCCTCCTGAGCCGCCGCGAAACATCCCAGAGCCTGCCGCCTGTCAGTCATCACTGCGGCCGCGAAACATCCCGAGCCTGCCGCCTGTCAGGGGGAAGCGGCAGCAGGGGAGCTCCCGCTTACTAACGCCAGAGCAGAGGTGGGGGGGGGGCGGCGGTGGCGGCTTCCTACTATCTGATGTGGGTATTGCTGGGGCAGGACAAGTAGGTTTGTCCTGCCCCAGCAAAACCCACCACTAAAGGGGTTAAGGTACTAAAGCTTTAATTCATGGGGAAGGGGGGGGGGGGGGTCAGGTGGACTGAAAATCAGTCCCGGGCCCCAATCAATCAAAACCCATTCAATCACTCAAAGACTGCTACTAGGATAGAAAACAAGCAAAAAGCTTGAAATAGTACCAAAAAAAAAAAAAACAAGATAAAAGAATAAAGAATAAAAATAAAATGACTATTTTAGGATGTTTATACTTTGAGCTGAAATTAATAGCAAGGCCACAACTAATTATTTTAGCACCTCTATGGGGTGCAACTAAAAATGAGCGAGGTGCCAGCGTGAACAATTTTGATAAACGTATTATATGTGCATTAGTGATTGCAAATATATAAAACCAACTAGGTGATTCATCGCGCCCTACGGGCGCTCTTCACACCGTCGTAAGGGGCTGCGCCCCCTTAATTTGTGAACATTTGCATGTGAGAAAGATGGTTAGAATTGTATGAAAGATGCCTGTATTGCAACTTGAGTTATGGGTGAAATGTGTTAAATAGAGAGCATATGATGTGGAAGGGGGTGTGTATTGTATTGTTTTGTTTAATTAAAAAGCGGTTACAGAGTAAGATGTACATTTATAGTGTGGATGGTACAGTGACATTTGTGGGTGTGGGGGGGGGGCTGTGTGTGCGTGTTGTTTAGGTGTGTGTGTGCAATAGTATAGTAGGGTGTTTCTGAGTCAGCGTCTCCCCACTGGTGGAGGTCACGACACAGGAAAACAGGAGGCTGGGTAGTGATAGGGGTGTGTGGGCATAAGGGGGACTAAAGAGGAGGGTGGGAGATACTGTGCAGCTTCTGCCAGTGGGTGAGGGGCCAGCGTGGCAGTACAGGAGTACAGGATGGTGGCCCTTAGTCAATGTGAATACCTGCGAGGTGCAGCGAATCCTTTTTAGGATTCGCTGCACATTCGCCACGTTCCGGAGCCACCGACAGGCGAATATGAGCTCCTGCGGCGAATGCCGCAGGGAGCCTGAGGAGGGTGCCAGGCAGAGAGATGGAAGTCTCTCTGCCTGCCCCTGAACGTTTGTGGGGGGCAGGTGGGCTCCCCGGGTGCCAGGCAGCACAGGCTGCCCCCCCGGGGGTGCCAGCAGGGTAGCGTATATTCACTATACCCGATCGTAACATCGGGTGCAGTGAATATATGAATATGTAATGAGCGGCTCGGCTCCGGCACCCCCTGCTGGCTGCTGTGTAAAAAAAAAAAATATATATATTTTTTAAAATTAAATATATATTCATGTGCTTACAGCACATGAATAAAAGTAGCATGCCCCTCCTCAGAATAAAATTCCTGATTTTTAGACACCAAATGTAAAAAACAAAACACTTTATTTTAAAAGTTCACATTCCACTTCTCCATAAAAAGATAGCGATTGCTACTCGGTGAATCATGGCGAAAAAAACCTTCAAATGTATTCGCCATGTGGTCATTGAATAGGGTGATTCACCGTTTTTGTCAAAAATTCGCCAAACAGCACAAATTCGCCATAAAAACATGGCGAATCAGGCTCATTGAATACCGCCCAGTGTCTCCTCCTACTGGGTGGGAGTTCGGGTGCATGAGAGCAGGAGGCTGGGCTATGAGGCATGATAGGGGCATGTGGGCAAAACAGCGTCAGCGACTCCCCAGTGGTGGAAGTTACGGTTCAGGAGAGCAGGAAGCTGGGTAGTGATAGGGGTGTGTGAGTATACGGGGGACTAAAGAGGGGCTTAGGGGTGCTGCCGTGGGTGGATGCCGTGAATTGCGGGAGGGGGCGGGTGTGGGTACCGCGAATTGTGGGAGGGGGGGCGCGGGGGGTTGCAGTGAATCGCGGGAGGGTGGGTCGCGGGGGCGGGGGGTTGCCGCAATGACAGGAGGGGGGGTCAGGGGTGGGGAATCGCGGTAGGGGGGTCGTGGGGGGCACCGTGAACAGCGTGAGGGGGGGCCCGGGGGGTTGGTGCGAATCGTGGGAGGGGGGGGGTCGTGGGGTGCCGCAATCACAGGAGGGGGGGGTGTCACGGGGTGGGGCCGCGAATCGCGGGAGTCACCGGGGGTGCCGCAAATTGTGGGGGGGGGGGGGGTGCTGCAAATCGCGGGAGGGGGGTGCCGCGAATCGCCACAAGAAAAAATCAACACAGAAAGTTCAACACATGTAAATGTTGACATAAGTGTGGCACTTCATCGGTGTCCATGTCGACACATGAGAATGAATATGAAAATGAATGAATATGAAAACATAAAAAAAAATAAAAAAAAAATAAAAAAAATCTTCAAAAACTCATGTCAACCTTTTTCATTGTCGACCATAGCCGTGCCAGTGTTTTGCATGTGCCATTTAATCCTGGGATTACCATCACCTGTGCTTAAACACCTTTCTTATCAATTACCTTGTTTAAAACAGGTGATGACAATCATAAATTAAGATGGAAGTCCACAACCCAGCGTTACAGCTCCAGACACACTTTGAGTGACAGATGTAGCCAAATATATAAGAGATGGTAGGTCCCAGTATATACTGCAAATATAACTTTGGAAATTTATTGCACTAGGTAATTGCAATCTTTCTGGGACCGCTGTTCCCTACTGTATGGAATCCTGTGTTCCTTTGGGTGCAAACAGAAATCTAAGAGAGAAGGAAGAGGGGGCACTTTATAGTGGATAAATTCTTAAAAGTAGCATGTCACCATAATACAGCTGCTTAAAATCAGTACCCAAAATCCCAAGACTGTGGGCTGGGACATGGCTTGCTTTATGTGATTGTCCATCATGGTTCATTACCTCCAGATAATGGCGTGAAAGTGTTTCAGTCACACCCGTTGCCACAAGTTCATAAAGTTAAGCTCCTAGCCATGCAGTCTCCATTAGCAAACATTTGTGATATAAAATGGGAGGTATTGGGATAGGATGTCGCCGTTGCAATAAGATTGGTAGTCAGCTTTTCTGGTCCAACATCACTGCCTGACCTCATAACTGCTCAACAGAAGAAATTGGCATACATTCCTACAGAAATGATTCAAAATCCTTCCAAGAACATTGGAAGCTGTTATACTGTACAGTACATGTAGCTGCGGTAGTAGTGCGGTCAACTCCATATCAAGGTATATGTATTTGAATACAATGTCATTACAGATCCTGTTGGGGTAATGGGGTTAAAACATAAACATATTTAGGTTACAGTAATAACACTTACATGGTTTTAAAGTGCATACTATCCATTTTAATTTGAGGGTAGTCAAATACAATTTTGATGAGAGTTTAGGAATTACATTACAACTGGTTAATATGTAACCACCCGTTTAACAAGGCATCAAAATAATTGAACACCCATGGACATGCCTGGGTTAGTCCTTTGTTATTCCTTTATCAATTAAGTAGGCAAAAGGTCTGGATATGATCCAAGTGTGATATTTGCATTTGAAAACTGTTGCTGTAAACCCACAACATGTGGTCAAAAGGTACTCTCAGGGCCCAATTCAGAGCTGCTTGCTAGGCTGCATATATTTGCTGCCTAGCGAGAAGGTAAACGCCATCCCGCCGAATACATGCCCCCCGCCGAGCGAATCCCTGCGACATGATGCGAGCGGATGTGTACTCTTACACAAAGGCAAAGGGTGCGAGATTGGCCTGAATATGGTGCCGTTGCCTGCATTTAAACTCATGAAAATGGCAACCGAATGGTACCTCGCAACCTTCGGACCTTATAGGATCATATGGCCGCTTTCCGCCGAATTAGGGGTGAGTGCTGAAGTCATGTGATGTCAGCAGCCAGACCTGAGCAGACATGGTCACGCCTGCGTTCACAGGGGTATGCTCTGCGTTTCTATGGCTGCACCCACCATTTTAGTGGGCACGCTCATAAACCGCTGGGCGGTCCCTGCGACCGCCCCCCTGATTGCCCTTCAAATATGGGAACACCACCACCATCGGGAACGGGGCCAAATTTGGACCTGTGCGAACAGGTCTGAATCAGCTCCTCAATGCAAGTGAAGGAAAATATCCTTAGCATGCAAACATTTTAAAACATTTTTTTGAAAAAAAGCCATCAGAGAGATGGCAGGAACCTTATACACTAAGTTGCAAAGTTACCAGTTTGGTACATTCTGAGAACGCACTGGGTAGCTCGGCAACACAAAAAGGCCTGGATGTCCACAGAAGGGATATGGTAATTTGGTCTACAGTATGTTGGTCAACAAGCATTGGGTCGACACCATTAGGTCAACTTGGGGATAGGTCTACATGGTTCTAGGTCGACATGGATCAAGGTCAACATGGGTCAAGGTCGACATGGAAAGAATAATACTGTTGTGCGGTCCAATTATGGGAATACCCGTTGCGTGTTCCATTTGAATAAGCAGGATACTTCTGTGCGGCCCAAATAGAGGAAGTGTGCAGTTTATTATAGCGCACTTACTTAAAATGAATCCTTAGTTCTCCGCACATCTATACTTACTAAAGGGACCCTTGCCAATACTCTGGTTAATAGTGAATTTACTGCTGACATACAAACAGGAAGTAATTAGACCTAATCCGGAAATCACTCACCCAGCAGGGTATAAAGCCAGCTACGGGATGCAGTTGAAATCCCGGCGGTCGGAATCCCGGCGGTCGGAATCCCGGCAGTCAAATACCGCCGCCGAAATCCAGACCACCGAAATCCCGACCGCTGAAATCCCGGCACTTTGTCCCTCTGTGGGTGTCCACGACACCCATAGAGGGAGAATAAATTAGTGTGCCGAGCATAGCGAGGCACCGGGCCCATTGCGTGGGCCACAAGGGAGAGCGATCCACATCCCCCTCTTATCGGGATTTCATCAGGATTCCGACTGCTTGGATTTCAAACCAATCCCCCAGGCTACAGTTACTCTGTAGCCTTGAAAAAGACAGCAGTAGCTGTCAAAACGCATTGGGAACAGAGTGACTCACTCCCATTTTTGCTTGTGAAGTGACCTTGTCCATGTAGGGCCTATAGCAACCAATCAGATTCTACTTCTTATTTATTTAGAACCTTCTAGAGTATAATATCTGATTGGTTGCTATGGGCAACATCCCATCTTCAATAGAATTCCCATCTTAGTAAAGTTGCACCTTAATAATTCTACCATCTCATCAGAATGCCAGCGGCACCAGAACCACTTGGATATGGCATTGGACCCAATGTGCATCTGCCTATGAAAACCGTTCTACTGACATATTGCTACGTTAAAAGAACAGCATAATGTTAAACTTGTGCCAGGGAGACTTTTAAATGGAGCATAGAACATATTTCATCAAGAGTAATAAAACAAACAACATTTACAATGCAGGCAAATAAGGTCAGTCAATGTGCTATGAAATTTGTTTAGGTTTCATATTGCTACATAATAAGATGCTTTCAGAACTTGCTGAATGATGAGAGAAGGCAAAGGGGAATATGAGAAGTCATTAGTGCGCAGACCTTTGTGTATATGTGATTGTGCTCAGCTGGCATTATCACAGCTATGACAGATTTGAATAAAAGAAGAGCTACAGGTATTTATTATAGTAGTGGCAGCCAGGGAGCAGAGCATTACTGATCTCCTTTGTCACTAGTACTGTAGAATAAACAGTTGCTCTAAAGTTCAACACTGATGAGCTAATCCTGCCGGTATGAATTAGTCTCCCTCCCTCCCATTGGCTACCACTGTAAGGGCCGAAACTAGGGTTTCTGGTGCCCGGGGAAAGACATTCATTTATAACCCCCCCCCCCAAAGGAAAATATATATAGATATATATATATATATATATATATATATATATATATATATATATATAGATATATATATCTATATATATATACAAAAATTTCAGAAGCAGGCACACATTTGGCATTTGGTTTATATATATATATACTGTATTTGGAAATGAAATATATATATATATATATATAAATTTATCCCTCAATTGGTCCACTCGCATCAAGATACATATATACTAGAAACCTAGAACCTAAAGACAGGGACAGTGCGTGCTAAAGGCGCGTGCTAAAAATTTAGGGCATTTTTTTTTTTTGGGGGGGGGGGGTGGTGGTGGTCACATAGTAGTATCAATTCACATTATAGCACACACCGTAATGCCCAGTACACATTACAGCACACACTGTTATGCCCAGTACACATTCCAGCACACACCATAATGCCCAGAGCACATTACAACACAAACCATAATGCCCAGTACACATTATAACACACACCCTAATGCCCAGTATATATTATAGCACATAAGTGCTGCTTACCTACATGCTTGATGCCAGGGGTTACATGCTTGATGCCAGGGGTTACATGCTTGATGCCAGGGGTTACATGCTTGATGCCAGGGGTCACAAGCTTGATGCCAGGGGTCACATGCTGGTTGGTGCAGGGGGATCGCCACAAGGGGCGGGGGCATTTTATGGCCGTTGCCGGGGGAAGGGAAGCATTTTGTGCTCGTTGCCCAGGGGTTCTAGAAGCTGGCATGTTGAAACAATGTAAAAAGGTGAAACACTATAGCCTTGCTGCGTGAATCTGCACACACACTCAGCACGATCTCAGCAGCAGCCTGTCACTGTTTCAAAGGCTACAGTCTGCTCAGATAGACGCCCGGGCTCCCCTTCCCCTCTCTATTATGTATTATAATTCCTTTAGGCTTACCCGTACATGCTCAGGATGGCGGCGCTTGCTCCTCAGCCCCCTTCCTCTGGTGCCCTAGGTGTGACATCATTAAGTCACGAGTGCAATGAGGTCCTGCTGTGGGGGCTCCTGGTGTTCGTGCTGCCCATTGCACTGCCAGTTAAACATCCCAGTGGGCAGGCGCTGATATTGTTAAGGTCACTGGGCTAATCTGGGCTGTGCGGTGGGCTGCGGATGACCCGCGGCTCGCCGCTGATGAGGGGGGGAGGTCACAATGCTGGGCTGTGCGGTGGGCTGCGGATGACCCGCGGCTCGCCGCTGATGAGGGGGGAAGGCGGACAGATGACTTGGGGTACGGGCTGTAGTGAAGGAGACACACAGTGACAGTATTGCGCCCCCCCCCTCCAGCGCCCGGTGCGCGTGACCCCCTAGCCCCCCCTAGTTACGGCCCTGCCACTGTCATCAGTTACTCTCCTATTTTCTTACATCTCTCCATGTGGGAGCTATTTTTCCTTTCCGTGTGCAAATTTTGCTGCTGCATTACAGTTGTGCTCATAAGTTAACATACCCTAGCAGAAATTGAGATTTTCTGCCCATTTGTCAGAATGGAGAATATGAAGGATAACTCACAAACTTTTCTTTCACTCATGGTTAGTGGTTGGGTGAAGCCATTTATTGTCAAACAACTGTGTTTACTCTTTTTAAATCATATAGACAACAGAAACTACCCAAATGACCCTGATCAAAAGTTTACATATCCCAGATCTTAATGATATTGAGGTCAGGAGATTGAGTTGGCCACTCCAGAACCTTCAGTTTATTCTGCTGTAGCCAATGACAGGTCGACTTGGCCTTGTGTTTTGGATCATTGTCATGTTGGAAGGTCCAAGTACGTCCCATGCGCAGCTTCAGGGCTGATGAGTGCAAATTATCTCCAGTATTTTCGGATAACATGCTGCATTCATTTTGTCATCTATTTTGACCAAGTTTCCAGTGCCTTTGTAGCTCCCACATCCCCAAAACATCAGCTATCCACCTCCGTGTTTCACAGTAGGAATGGTGTACCTTTCATCATTGGCCTTGTAGACTCTTCTCCAAATATAACGTTTATGGTTGTGGGCAAAAAGGTAAATTTTGGTCTCATCACTCCAAATGGCTTTGTTCCAGAAGTTTTGTTGTGCTGTGCTGTTTGGAGTATTGTAAGCGGGATGCATTGTGGCATTTGCATAGTAATGGCTTTTTCTGGGGACTCGACCATGCAGCCCATTTTTCTTCAAATGCCTCCTGGTTGTGCATCTTGAAACAACCACACCACTTTTTTCAGAGAGTACTGTATTTCAACTGAGTTATTTGTGGTTGTTTCTTTGCATCCTGAACTATTTTCCTGGAAATTATGGCTGAAAACTTTGTTGGTCTACCTGAACGTGTTTTGGTTTCCACAGAATAATTTCCAATTTTTTTAAATTTTTTAATTATCTTCATTGGGTATTTTATAAAAGACATTACACAATACTTATACATAGACAAACATTTTACAGTTACAATACAATACATACATCTAAACATATGCATCTATACAGCTACCCTGGCATGTTTTAGTGACTTTGCTACTTATCAGTTTATCGTTCTGCTGTTATCCACCAGGGCTTCGATTTCTTTTTACTCCTTTGGATTAAGCCGTATATGGGAGAATATCAAGAAGGGGGGAAGGGGTGGATTACCAAGCGTGCTTTAAAAAAGCGAGAAAGAAAACGGAGAAGGGAGGGGAAATGAAAGAAAAAAAAAAAGGAAAAAAAAAAACAGAATAAAAGAAAAAGTGGACGTGGGGTTCTTTTTTTTTTTCATTTTCCACTTTTTAATTAGAGTTTAAACACTGCTGATTGGCATTCTCAATTGCTTGGATATTGTTTTAGATCCCTTTCCTGCGTTATATAGTTCAATTACCTTTTCTTGCAGATCCTTTAACAATCCAGAAAGATGCAAGGGTCTTTCAGGAGACCAGAAACTCACTGAGCTTTTGAACACACACACGGATTACAAGCAAACAGATCACAGATCACAGATGAGGATGGTCACCTTTAGTAGCCATTCAAACCCGTTTGTGACAAGCTGTGTGCATGTTATCAGGCCAAAAATTTTGATCAGGGTCATTTGGGTAGTTTCTGTTGTCATTATGAATTGAAAAGAGAAACACAGTTGTTTGACAATAAATGGCTTCACCCAACCACTAACCATGAGGGAAAGAAAAGTTTGTGAGTTATCATTCATATTCTCTGACAAATGGCCAGAAAATCACAAATTCTGCTAGATTATGTAAAATGAGCACAACTGTACTTTCAGAAGCTGTATTGTGTACTACTGAGAGTTGTTGTGCTTATTACTGTATCTGTGCTCTGTTGTAGTTTCATTAAGTTACTGAAATGTCAAGTTCTGCCTACCCTGTATTGTTGTAATGTGTGCTATATGTACGGCGCTGCGAACCACTTGTGGTACCTTTTAACCCCTTCCCGACATTTGACGTACATTTACGTCATGGCCGGGATGTACTTCCCGACACATGGCATAAATGTACGTCATGACTTTAAACTGTCACTGCGTCTCGAGACGCAGTGACAGAGGGACGATGTCTGCTGTCCCTGACAGCAGACATGTCCCTGCATGCCCAGGGGGGGCTGCGATGCCGCCCCCCCGTTGGCGATCGCTGTGATTGGCTGTTCAGTGTGAACAGCCATTCACAGCGTTTTCCTGTGTTACCAGCGAATCAGACGCTCGGTAACACAGGTGTCAATCACCGCCGGGCGTCAGGGGGCATGAGGGGGTCATCGGTGACGATGACACTTCACCCCACCCTCACCCCACCTGCCCCCAAGGCTGTGATTGGTCCGTGGGACCCACGGACCAATCACAGCCAAGGCGCGACATTTAAACTAACGGTGACTGCGCTGCAGACGCCATTCCGGTCTGGAATAGCGTGCAGAACGGTCACCGTGCCTGTCTGCCGTGATACCGACCTGATCCTTGCCTAATACTTACCTGATCCTTGCAAATACCTTACCTGATCACCTGATCACTGCTTGTAGCGTGCTGGACGCTTCCTGGATCTGACTTCTTGGGACTTCCTGCTGCTGCTGCAGTGTGATAGAGAGATAGAGAGATAGAGAGAGAGATAGAGAGAGATAGAGAGAGATAGAGAGATAGTGACAGAGAGAGCTATATTTTGTGTCTGCTACCCCCCCTTTTTGGGGGTGCAGGGGTTTAAATAACTGTCAGTGCTGCTGCTGCAGTGTCATACAGTGATAGATAGTGATAGATAGTGATAGATAGTGAGAGGTAGAGAGATAGAGAGATTTGTGTCTGCTACCCCCCCTTTTTGGGGGTGCAGGGGTTTAATTTTATATATATAACTGTCAGTGCTGCTGCTGCAGTGTCATAGAGTGATAGATAGTGATAGATAGTGAGAGATAGAGAGATAGAGAGAGATAGTGACAGAGAGTGATAGAGAGTGTATATTTTGTGTCTGCTACCCCCCCTTTTTGGGGGTGCAGTTTTTTTTTATACATATAACTGTCAACTGTCAATAACTGCTGCTGCTGCAGTGTCCTAGAGTGATAGATAGTGAGAGATAGTGAGAGATAGAGAGATAGAGAGAGATAGTGACAGAGAGTGATAGAGAGTGTATATTTTGTGTCTGCTACCCCCCCTTTTGTGCTGATCAGTATAACTGTGCTGATCAGCAACTTTTTGGGGGCGCAGGTTTTTTTTTTTATATATATATACCTGTCAGTTGCTGCCAGTTGCACTGTCAGTTGCACCAAAGGTTGTGCACCTGCTGCCCCTCACTGGTAATCAGTGTCGCATCACTGATCACCTTTTTTGTTTTTGTGTGGTCTTTTTTTAATTTTTTTTTTACACACACTGTGATTTTGTGGGTGTCCTGTGGCCACTGTGCGCTGATCAGTGACGTACATCACTGATCAGCTTTTTCGGCACAGGGTTGATCTATTTTTTTTTTTGATCAAATTCCTGTTGCCTTTGAGCGCTGCTCAGTTTACTGACCAACATCTGTGCTCAATTTTTGGCGCAGGACCTTTTTTTTTTTTTTTTAACCCCTTCAATTTTTTTTTTTTTAACCCCTTCAATTTTTTTTTTTTAACCCCTTCAATTTTTTTTTTTATATTGGGATCAAATTCCTGTATAAAGTATTTTTTTTTTTTTCTGCACTACATACACACTACACACTACATACCCCCCGGGTTGAAATAAAGTTTGTACCCCCCCCTACACTATACACGTGTTGAAACATTTCACTACCAGTAACACAAAAATAAAAATGGCATCCCAAATGTCATCCCAAATGTCATCCCAAATGTCATCCCAGTCATCCAGAAGAATGTATTCAGCGGAGGAGGCATATGCCATGCTTGCCTCTGACTCTGACACAGCCAGTGAGGGAAGCGGGGAATTTGAAGGATTCGTCTTAAGCTCCTCTTCCTCCTCTGGTGATGAGGGACCCCCTCAAAGACGCCCCCGTAGAGCAGCTGAGACCCCCCCCCCCCAATAATTGATCTTGTATGGACCCCACCACCAGACAATTTTGAGCCCCAGGTTCCTGAGTTTTTGGCCATGCCAGGAATCCAATTTGATTCCACAGGTCTCAGAGAAATTGACTTTTTCAAATTATTTTTCTCTGATGATTTTATAAATTTAATGGTGGACCAAACTAATTTATATGCCCAGCAGTTTATTGCTCAAAACCCCACGTCATCATTTGCTAGGTGGACCCCTGTAGATGCAGTAGAGATGATGACGTTTTGGGGTCTGGTGTTTCATATGGGCATAGTAAAAAAGCCAGAAATTAGGCAATATTGGAGTACAGATGTTCTGTACAGCACCCCATTTTACCGTATGGCCATGACCCGGACTCGTTTTGAGACAATTCTTAAATTTATACATTACACCGATAATGCACAGTGCCCACCCAGAGATGATCCCACCTTTGACCGGCTATTCAAAGTCAGGCCGGTCATTGATCATTTCAGTGCCAAATTTGCAGAGATGTACATCCCTGAAAAATTTATTTGCATTGACGAGTCCCTTATACATTTTAAAGGAAGGGTTAAATTCCGCCAGTACCTTCCCAGTAAGAGGGCAAGGTATGGCATAAAAATGTATAAGCTGTGTGAAAGCACCTCAGGGTACACCCACATGTTTAGGGTATATGAAGGAAAGGATTCAAGAATTGAACCGCCAGAATGCCCCCCTCCCTCGTAGGTGTTAGTGGAAAAATTGTCTGGGATTTAGTGCACCCCTTCCTGGATAAAGGTTATCACCTCTATGTGGATAACTTTTACACTAGCATCCCACTGTTTAAGGCCCTTGGTTCAAGAGGTACAGCAGCTTGCGGTACTGTGCGCAAGAACCAAAGAGGCCTCCCAAAAACGCACATTGCCCAAGTAATGAGAAGGGGTGAAAGCAGGGGAATATGCACCGAAAATATGTTGTTGGTCAAATATAAGGACAAGAGGGATGTCCTTATACTGACAACAATTCATGGAGACAGTACCACCTCCATCCCTGTACGAGGTACCAGTACCCACACCTCAAAACCTAATTGTATCCTGGATTACAATAGGTACATGGGCGGAGTGGATCTTTCAGATCAGGTACTGAAGCCGTACAGTGCCCTGCGGAAAACAAAAATCTGGTACAAGAAGGTGGCCGTGTATATCATCCAGATGGCACTGTATAACGCTTACGTGCTATTCCGTTCTACCGGCCAGAGGGGGACATTTATGCACTTTCAAGAGGAAGTCATAAAGGGCCTAATATTTGGGAACCAGCAGGCAGAGGGCCCCAGTACTTCTAGTACTGGCCCCCGTATTGTACCAGGGCAGCATTTTCCTGATGAAATCCCCTCCACTGGAAAAAAGGGCAGGACACAAAAAAGGTGCAAAGTTTGCTATAAAAAGGGAATAAGAAAGCAAACTATTTTCCAGTGTGACACTTGCCCCGACAAACCCGGCCTATGTATAAAGGAGTGTTTTAAAATATACCACACATCTATGGATTATTAAGTTCATAATTTCACCGTGCTTCGGGGGTCTTGCTAATGCCACATAGCACCCACCATTCATTCCACCAGAATCTGAGCCGCAAAATCCAAAAATCACTCCTTCCCTTCTGAGTCCTGCCATGCACCCAACTGATATTTTTTGGTCACATGTGAGGCATTGCCGTACTCGGGAGAAATTGGGGCACAGATTTTGGGGTGCTTTGTCTCCTTCATTCCTTCTGAAAATGAAAAATTTTGAGCCAGAACTGCATTTTTGTGTAAAAAATTTAATTTTTCATTTTCACTGCCCACTTGTATCAAAATTGGTGAAACCCCTGGGGGTTTGAAATGTACACTATACCCCTAGATGAATTCCTTGAGGGGTGTAGTTTGCAAAATGGGGTCACTTGTGGGGGGGTTCCACTGTATTGGTGCTTTGGGGGTCTTGCTAATGCGACATAGCACCCACCATCATTCCACCAGAATTTGTGCTGCAAAATCCAAATATCACTCCTTCCCTTCTGAGTCCTGCCACTTTTTGGTCACACATGAGGCATTGCCGTACTCGGGAGAAATTGGGGCACAGATTTTGGGGTGCTTTGTCTCCTTCATTCCTTGTGAAAATGAAAAATTTTGAGCCAGAACTGCATTTTTGTGTAAAAAAATGTAATTTTTCATTTTCACTGCCCAGTTGTATCAAAATTGGTGAAACCCCTGGGGGTTTGAAATGTACACTATACCCCTAGATGAATTCCCTGAGGGGTGTACTTTGCAAAATGCGGTGACTTGTGGGGGGGTTCCACTGTATTGGTGCTTGGGGGGTCTTGCTAATGCGACATAGCACCCACCAAAATTCCACCAGAATCTGAGCTGCAAAATCCAAAAATCACTCCTTCCCTTCTGAGTCCTGCCATGCACCCAACTGGTATTTTTTGGTCACATGTGAGGCATTGACGTACTCGGGAGAAATTGGGGCACAGATTTTGGGGTGCTTTTTCTCCTTCATTCCTTGTGAAAATGAAAAATTTTGAGCCAGAACTGCATTTTTGTGTAAAAAATTTAATTTTTCATTTTCACTGCCCAGTTGTATCAAAATTGGTGAAACCCCTGGGGGTTTGAAATGTACACTATACCCCTAGATGAATTCCCTGAGGGGTGTAGTTTGCAAAATGGGGTCACTTGTGGGGGGGTTCCTAACTTTTAGCATCTTATGGTGCCTAGAAACCTACATGGTGCCTAAAAAATAATCTCATAAAAAGGAGGCTCCAAAATCAAGTAGGTGCTCCTTCTATTATGAAGCCTGTGGTTTGGTCAACGTGCACACTAGGGCCACATATAGGATATTTATGAAAACAAAATAATTGGGGGAATCAATTTTTAGTCACATTTCTCTAGTAAAATGTACTGTGTTCCTTAGAAAAATGTATTAAAATTGCAAATCTGCAAAAAAAATGAAATTTTGAAATTTCACCTACACTTTGTTTTAATTCCTGTGAAACAACTAAAGGGTTAACAAACTTCCAAAATGCTGTTTTGAATACTGTGAGGGGTGCAGTTTTTGAAATGGTATCATTTATGGGGGTGTCTCACATACAAGTCCCTCAAAGTCACATCAGAACTGAACTGGTCCCTAAAAAAATCAGTGTTTGAAATTTTCTTGAAAATTTTAGAATTTGCTATTCATATTGTAAGCCTCCTAGTGTCCAAAAAAATGAAAAGGAAGTTGAAATAATGATGGAAACATAAAGTAGACATATGGTCTATGTTAGTTATTAACTATTTTGAGTGGTATGATTATTTGTCTCACAAGCAGAAAATTTAACATTTTGCAAATTGCTAAATTTTCCATTTTTTCACGATATTTTGGTATTTTTCACAAAAAAACACAGACTGTATCGACCCAAATTTACCACTAATTTGAAGTACAATGTGTCACGAAAAAACAATCTCAAAATCACTGGGATAAGTAAAAGCAAAAAAAAGTTATCCCCACTTAAGTGAGACATGTCAGATTTGAAAAAAAGGGCTCTGTCAGGAACGCAAAAACTGGCTCTGTCAGGAAGGGGTTAAATTAAATATAATAATAAAAAGCTAGGTAAACTATATCTTCTAAGATAAAAAACAACCCCAAATCAATGCTAAAAATAACTCCACATATTTATTTAACCCTGCAATGCACTAATCAGTTATACAGTACATAACAATTACAAAAATGTAAACAATTAAACATGCACTAATTAACAGGGCCGCTTCTAGACTATTTGGATCCAACTGCGAACAGTGGAAAATGCCCCCCCCCCCCCCCCCCCCCGATACACATGTCAATTGTTTCCGTGAGCATGGTAGTCAATACTTTCTAAATATGGTAAAAAAGTTAAGAGCCTTCACTTGCACTAAGTGCTCCACAATGAGTATGTTAACCACCAAGGCAAAGCCTTTTTCATTAAAAATAAATACACAGTAGATACAAATAAAAAAAATTAGGTCAAGAAGCTTTCGAAGAGCTCTACAAGAAGAAAGAGGACAAGACCCTTTACTTTCACTGAGTGCACAATCATACCCATGTTATTAGGGCACTACAAGAAGAAAAGGTCAAGAGCCAACAAGAAAAAAAAAAGCTTCAGAAATTTCAATAGGTACTGTATGCAAGTCCTCTTATTATGTACCTCACATATAGCTCACCTTTTAAACAATATAAATATAATAATGCTTTCAGGGCAATCCTACTCAAAGGTCATTTCCCCGGACTTCGCCATGGCAAAAGCTTTTACTGCTGTGGTATAATCTATATTTTCTACCATTTCATTCTCAATTGACAAAAAAGCAAATAATGCTAACCTCTCGTCAGATACTGTGGATGATAAATAGCTTCTCTCACCATTAATAACTGTATATGGAATGGTAAACAAGATTTTTAGGGGTTTATTTACTAAGATGGGAGTTCTATTGAAGATGGGATGTTGCTATGGGCAACCAATCAGAATCACAATCACATTCTATCTATTATCTTTTAGAAGGTGCTAAATGAATAAGAAGAATCTGATTGGTTTGCTATGGGCAACATCCCATCATCAACAGAACTCCCATTTCAGTACTTGTTTCCTAGCACGGCGCCCACGATATTCAGTCGTATGTCATCTTATGCATTGTATCGCATCGCATGCCATATACCCGCATGCGATGTGATGCGATTTTTAATTGTATAAGCACCCTAATGGTTGCTTACAATGTTAAATGCACCCCCACGCCGGCGGTACGCGTCCACCGACCTTTTCATACCCACACTATCCACATCGGCGTGGAGTTGATTTTATATAGTGTGGCGAGCCACCGACCCCGAAGCGTGGCGAGTGCAGCGAGCCCCTCGAGGGGACGCGTATTACTTTACATGTATTCCGCGTCCCCTCGTGGGACTCGCTGCGCTCGCCACGCTTCGGGCTCGGTGGCTCGCTGCGCTCGCCACACTATCTAAAATCAACTCCACGCCAACGTGGATGGTGAGGGTATGAAAAGGTCAGAGGATGCGTACCACCGCCCCTCGCGGGCTCGCTGCACTCACCACGCTTCGGGTTGGCGTTGATAGTGGGGGTGCTTTTAAGATTGTAAGCACCCATAATCTTATAGGGGGCCCCATTTAACATTGAAAACACCCATTAGGGTGCTTATACAATTTAAAATCGTATACCATTGTATATGGCATACAATGCGATGGTATACAATTTAAAATTGTATTACATCGGCTGCCATCGCGTAACATCGCATCGCATACCATTGTATGGCTTATGGTATACGATGCGATGGGTGCCGTGCTAGGAAACAAGTACCCCCATTTCTTTGCACAACTGAAAGCCATCAACATCAGCTTCTTGTGCCAATTCCTTATTATCATTCAGGATATGCTCCAAGTCCTTAAGTAGCTCTTCTTTATCAGGTGACATCTTGATGTTGTAGAGAAAGCTCCATGTTTTGTTGTGTTTAGACAGTTGAATAAAATGACTTCCAAGGGAAGTAATCATGCTGTCAGTTAGTGGGTAATACTGTGTGTTGCGCAAAACATTCTTCTTTGAATATGAGAACCACGCTTAGACTCCTCAAGATGAACATTCTTTTCTTTGTTGTCTGCCTTCTGTGCATCTTTTCGCTTGGCTCAATCTCTAATATTGAAGCTATTTCAGTACTTGTGTAATAGCACGGCGCTCGTTACATAGTTAGCGTAGCGGACCTGTCAGAATCAGCGTAGTGTTCACGCGGCCAGCGTAGTTAGTGTAGTCAGTCAGAAGTAGCATAGTGTTCCCGCGGCCAGTGTAGGCAGCATCCCTGTCAGATATGTGTTCCTGAAACACCCCCACTATCCACATCAGCCCGAAGCGTGGCAACGCGTCTCTCTGACCTGTTGATACCCCCACTATCCACGTCGGTGTGGAGTTGATCTTATAAAGTGTGGCGAGTGCAGCGAGCCCCCGAGCCCGAATACATGTAAAGTAATCTGCTGCACTCACCACGCTTTGGGCTCGGTGCGTATGCAGCCACTAAATAGTGAGGCTCGCGGCTAAATAGAGCGGGCTCCCTGCATTAGCTGCGAGTCTCGCTGTTTTGGGGGGAATCCTCACCGTCCTCTGACAGCGAGGATTCCTCGGAACGAATAGGATGAGCAGCCAACACGGGAGTTAAGCAGCGAGGATCGCCTCTTTTCTGTGATCTGCACCGTTTAATCCCTTGCCAGACGTATTAAATACACCCCCCAAGTTGCACAATATATAGAAGTAAGAATAAAACTGGTATTCCAATTGTAATACAAGTTATTTGGCCTCTGATGACAATGCTCAGATGTTTTCTTTCTTGTCCAAGAGAGCCTAATGTATTTCAACTAACAGATACCTGCCTGCTTTCAAGCTTTCAGTTCTGCCGTCCCATCATGTTTCACAGACTTTTCTTATTGACATTTTTTATGTGTTCCATCAGAATGCTCCATCTTTTGTAGATGATGAAAACAAACTAAACCATCTCTGTAGTACTCCAAAGAGATAAATGGATTTTACTTATGATCTTGCGGCATTGCCGACCATCATATTCAAGCTGTGACAACCACATGGGTTAAAAAATGTTCTGCAATATTTTTCAAGAACTCTCTTTTGGACATGTTTCTTTATTCCAATCATGTTGGCTTCATTATCAAACCCCTGGCCACGGAAATTGTCCATAGTGAGACCACATTTTGACATTTCACTGTAAAGAAGTTCAACTAGTCCTTTGCCAAAAGTGTTATTTGCTGGACAATAAGATATAATGTATTCTTCAACAGAGATGTCTTCTCATGCAAAATCAAGAAATCTAGTTCTCTCTGCACAAGTTGCATCTGCCCCCCTGCAGTGCACATGGTTTTGTCCATCTAAGAAGGATTTTGTCAGAAAGAGTGAACTAGAATAAGGCCCTAAAGCTGGCAGTTTAGGTGTTCTACTCCAGGTCATTGAACAGGTTTAGCCGTTTTACAAGTCTTAAGCTGGTGCTTTTGGCCACTACAAAAATCCCTGAATGGCTTAAATTTAGGGATGCTCATCCTTTGGATTGCAATCAATGGTTACCAGCGATAGCAACAGTGCAACCAGTCATCAATGGGAGAATATTATGTAATGGATGTACATCAATGGTTTTGCTTATCGATGGTTATCCATTTTCATTCACTGAGTGGCCTGTGGGCCAATCAGAACCTGAGGTGGGTGGGGCTTATGGGTGTCAGAGGCAGAGCTATGCTCCATGTTCTGCCCTTTGAGGGGAAAAAAATATTCGGCTAAGCTGTGCCATCGATGGAGGGAAACCATTTGGCTCACCCCGATGGCAAAGCAATTCTATTATGAATCATCAATGGACAATGGCCATTCCTAGTTAAATGGCCAATGCATCATCACTCATGCTGTATCTGTAATCTGCCATAGGAGGAAACTCTGTAAGCGTTCAAATTTAAAGTATGGTTACTCCATCTGTTTTGATTCATTCCTCCATGAAGCCAACTGTATAGATGCTGTGACCGTGCGCACATCGTCTGTTGCCTCTGCTCTGCTATGCAAAGCAGTAGCAGGCATCTGCCCCGCCACCACAGGACACTGGGTGGGACACAGGACAGTCCCCAAAAAATAAAAAACAGGACTGTCCAACAAAAATTGGGAGGTATGCTATATGTCTCTCAATGGTTCCTTCTAAGCTTGGTTATTGGCAGTGCCTGATTAACCAATAGGCTGATTAGGCTGCAGCCTAGGGTGCCAGGACTTGGGGGAGGCGCCTTGCAGGAGACAGCTGAGGAATAAAAAAATGTAAAAAAAAGTATTTAATTAAAGATTTGGTGGACAGACAAAAGGTTGACAGGAGCAAAAAGTTGACATGCTAATGATTGACGCATGACACGTAGTGACCCCAAGCATGACGAGTGAAGCGAGGGGCCACATTACTCTAACTGGGGATCCATGTGGACAAATTCTGACAGACACCAAAAACATGAAAAGCTTGTATCAACCTTTTCATGTGTAGACCATTTCCCTGTTGACCATTTGCCTGTCGACCAATAGCGGTCAGCCTATTGACTGTCGACCTAGACACTGTCAACCCCATAATCCAAACCCTTAAAAAAGATGCCAGTACATTGTTGAGATCAATAATCGAATGACTTGAGACCACTAAAGAAAAACAATAGATATTTAAGCCATTAACTTTTTTCTAATAAATAAGTATTATTTTCCAGTGCAAACAATAAATTATGATATCAGATACTGTATGTTCAAGCAATTGATCAAAGGCCTCTGTCAATTTAATTTATATACAGTATATCCAGGTCATAAGTTAGTATTTTGAAATAAAATAAAAGTCATACTTGCAGTATCACTATTATCCAGCGTATGTTGTTGTGGTTGTTTTACCAACAATATATTACGTTGGAGCTGACAGATTAAGAAAAGGAATATTTCATTTCTGTTATGGAACTCTGCCTCTCTCTTTTGTAGCAGTGGAAAGCAGGAACTATAATGAGACATGAAGACATTTATTCTGGTCCTTGAACATTGAACAATTCGCATTCTTAAATTATTCAAGAGCTGGGGAATCAGATATGTAATACCAGACCAAATCCAAACATGTATTTTGTGTTTTTAGAAAAAGGATGATGAACTAAATTTAAACAGCGATCAGAAAGGCAGATAAGTGTGTCCAGCTCTGATAAAACTTTAATCAGAAGGTGATGATGTGGGCTAACATCCGTTTCACAATGGTGACACCTAGTCAGTAGGTTTCCGTCTGGTCTTTGTTGGGGCTGCGGTGTCAATCTTTCATGTCCCTTATAAAAGGAGAACCAAATTCTTATGGGTTTTCGTAATCCGTTTAGCTTGCGATGGATACAAGAACGTTTGGCAGAGAACCCGGCTCTAAACCAATGGAATTAGAGGACATTACAACCCAAATTTCTGAACTTGACAAGTGGAGATCAATATTCAGCTCCAAGGGGTAAGACTGTCCTTCTTCATAACAAGATATTACTTATTTTACTAAATGTTTTAGTATTACAATGCTCTGCTGTGTGCACTTCCAGAGAAAGACAAAGTCATATGTCAGAGCATCTAACAGTTATTCTTATTGTTTGCAGGTTGGAAATCAGCAAACCAATCATTCAGGTAATCTCTGCAAGTTACCTTACTTTGATGATTCACATAGTTGCAAAAACAATAAACTTTTTGTAAAGTTGGTACTCAATATACAGTGGGGAGAATTTACTAACATGGGAGTTCCATTTCACATGGGCTGTTGCTATGGGCAACCAATCAGATACTATCTATTATCTTCTAGATGGTACTAAATAAATAAGTCGATTCTGATTGATGATTCATAGCAACATCCTATGTGAAATAGAACTCTCGTCTTAGTAAATTTCCCCCCAGTATGCGAAGGGAATGTATCACCAGTAAAACAGCACTAAAGAACATAAGATACTGTATGTGTTAAATATAATCTCCAGCAATCACTGTTCACTGGTTACAATAAACTGTAAGCGTGTCTATGGAATGCTGAGCAATGTGAAAATAATATGCTTTTCATTTGGTTATGTATCCTGAGACATCTGCCAAATATTTTACACCAACTGTTATATATATTGTATGAATTAATAGGTTATGCATAGCTGTACCAGTGTAGGCAGAAGTTTACAGAATTACAAGTTACAGATAATGGAAATTTGCAAAATAAACAGTGAATTGGTGGAGCAGTAAATAGCCAGGGGCATATGAAGAGAGGAGGGAGCCCGTGTGCAAGCTCTGATTGGGCCACCTCCTCTTGGGCAGTGCAAGAGTCTCTGGCATTGTGCAGGTCCAGGAACATGGCACCAGTGCCACCAGGGCCAGTGCAAGGCACCTCAGCACCCCAGCCTCTCCACGTGGGTGGGGCTTTGGGGTTGATGCGGCCACCAATGTCCTGCCGCGGTGAGGGGGGGGGGGGGGGCTTGCGAGCTTCTTCTTGTTAGCTGTGGCCGGTCAGATGCTAAACACAATGGTAGAAATTTACTAACCTGAATATGCCTGAAATAGTCGTATTCATAGGCAGTCGTATGCAAATACAACTGCCTACACAAATCTTCGGCATTTACTATGCCGAAGTACGTGAATTTGTATTTGCATTCATGGCACATTTGAATCGTATTTATGAATACGAATGTATACGCCATAGACAGAATATGAGTAGGAATCACCATTCATTCGAATGGTGATTCCAAATTTAATAAGCGGCCATATGTAAAATACGGCTGCTAATTAGTGGGATACGGCTGCTACTTGCCAGTAAAATATGCCTGGAAAATACACCTAATTTTCCAGCCATATTTGTCAGAGGCCTGCACGGATCGGTCAGATCCATGCAGGCTTCAGTGTAAAAAAAAAGTGAAAAATAAATAAATTATTTTAAAAAATGGCATGAGATCCCCCCCCCAAGGCCATAACCAGCTCCAGGCTCAAAGAGCCGGTCCTGGTTTAAAAAAATCAGGGAACAAAAGATGTAGGGGTCCCCTGGCTCCCCAAATAGGGGTAAAAAATGACTAGGGGTCCCCCATATTTCGAGTAACAATTCCAGGCCCAACCAGCTAGTATGGTAATGCCACAGTCAATGGGAGACTTTTTATACAATTCCCCCCGGACATAGCATTCACCGGGGCAGCAGAGAACTTTATTACTGACACTCTAGTCTCACAGAAGGGAATCCACACTGAGAGATTGTCTCGTCCAGTGTTCATCATGCAGTGGATGGAAGTTGTATCCGTGGAGGGCTTATTACCCATCACACTGTAGAAATTAAGATGGGGGTGGGAGCGCTCCTCTAAGAAAAAAATTCTTTCCTTGTGATTCCAAAAGCCACTCAATGGTTAATTATTGGTTTGCCATTGCTCCAGCAACACAATCCAAGTAGCAATTGGCAAGCTATGGAAATTCTCAGTTGGGGTAAATCCTGCCATCATACATGTTTACCCATTATTAAACCCTTATGTAGTGTGACCTCAGATGGTGTTCCTGTAGCTTATCAAGACTTTCAAGATAGGGTTAAAGCTTCTACCGTATTTACGAAACTGGACCTGTTGGGGGCTTATAAACTAATCAGAGATGGAGATGAATGGAAAACCGCATTCAATGCCAAGGATGGGCATTATAAATATCTCGTAATGCCCTTCGGGCTATGTAATGCCCCAGTGGTTTTTCAAGAATTTGTGAATGAGATTTTCAGAGATTTATTGTATAAATGCCTGGTGGTTTATTTGGATGACATCCTTATCTTTTCCAAGTCTTTAGAAATCCATCACCAGCAAGTCTGTGGAGTTTTGAGTCGTCTAGGAAAGAACAAACTCTTTTGCAAGCTGGACAAGTGCACATTCGAGACTCCAACTATTCCATTCTTGGGTTATATCATTTCCGGGCATCAACTCCAAATGGATCCTGCTAAAGTCAATGCCATACAAGACTGGGCTCTTCCTACCACTCTTAAAGGAATACAAAATTTTCTAGGGTTCACTAATTTCTACAGGAAGTTTATCAAAGATTATTCGACTATCATTGCTCCTATCACCAAGTTAACCAGAAAAGGCACAAATCCTTCGCCCTGGTCATCTGAGGCATTAAAAGCCTTCTCTTTTCTCAAATAAGCATTTACATCTGCTCCTACAGTATTCTTCATCAACCAGATCTCAGCCACCCTTTCCAGGTCGAAGTCGATGCTTCTGTCATTGGGGTGGGAGCAATACTGTCCCAAAATTTTGAGGATAACAAGATTCATCCATGTGCCTATTTCACCAGAAGATTTTCAACTGCAGAGTTCAATTACCCCATTGAAGAGAAGGAGCTATTAGCCATAAAACTGGCTTTCTCAGAGTGGCGTTATCTTTTAGAGGGTGCTCAACATCCTATTTCCGTGATCACTGATCATAAGAATCTGTTATATCTGCAAACTACAAGCTGTCTCAATCCAAGACAGACCAGGTGGGCGCTATTTTTTCCAGATTTTCTATCAAGATCTCCTATTGACCTGGGGCTCTCAACCATAGAGCGGATGCTCTCTCAGGTTCCTGGCAAATTGATGATTCCACTGAGCCATCCAGGGAACAATTCATACTGAACCCCGCAAATTTTGCTGCAACCCAAGTGACTTTGTCTCTGGCTGGGAAAACTTTTGTAGCTCCCAAATTTCGGGAAAAACTCCTGTCTTGGGCACGCTCTTCTGCGTTTATGGGCCATGCAGGTGTCCAGAAAACTTTTGAGTTCATTCAGAGATCTTATTGTGGCCTCAGCTTAGGAATGATGTATCTTAATTTGTGGCAGAATTTTGCAGGAAAGCCACTCAGTGCATACACACTGAGCGGCTTTCCCCCTGCCCGGCGCCGATGGAGGGGGGGATGGCGTTGCATAGCAGAGTGCTATGCAAAGCCATCCTTAAAGCCGCTCATCTGCTGGTATAACCAGCAGATGAACGGCTTTCCCGGCGATATTGCAGCAGCGCTCACCGCCGGGCCATACACACTGGGCGGCTCTGAGCTGAAACCTGCAGTTTTGAGCGACTTTCAGCTCAAAGTCGTCCAGTGTGTATGGGCCTTTAGAAATTTTCCTTAGAATATTTATGTCTTCTCAGGATGATTGGATCAATATCTTCCATTTGCCGAGTTCGCCCATAATAATCTTTTTCATTCTTCCACCAGTATGACTCCATTCTTTATTAATTATGGTTTTCATCCACGTGTACCAGCCTTTCACTCTCTTCCAGTGCAGGAGGTCCCAGCCACAGAGTCAGCTCTTTGACAGTTTTCAAAAATTTGGAAGCAAACTCGTGAAGCCTTAATGAAAACCTCAGGAAAGTATAAAATGGCTTCTGACCGAAGGAGGAGGGCAGTTTCAACACTTAAAGTAGGAGATCATGTCTGGGTGTCTACACAAAATCATAGGTTCAAGATTTTTTACAAAGAAGTTTGCGCCCATGGGGCCATATCCCATTGAGAGAGTGTTGAATCCAGTACCTTATAAAGTAAAATTACCTCCACATATAGGCATTCCTAATGCCTTTCATATTTCTTTATTGAAGTCTTTGGTGTTGAACGATTTTCAGTCTGTGTCTAAGTCTCCAAGGATTCTGGTCTCACAAGATGAAGAATTTGAGATTTTTAAGATCATAGATTCTCGCAGACGTTCCAATCATCTTCAGCATTTGGTTGACTGGAAAAACTATGATCCTGAGGAGAAGTCTTGGGTACTTTCAGAGGATGTGCATGCTCCCAGACTGGTGTGTATGTTCCATGCTAAGAATCCTACCAAGCCTAGAGGGTATTCTGAGCCCACCCTAAGAAGGGGGGGTACTGTCAGTGCGCAGAGGCTTACCGCAGGTTGGGGTCGCGCTGTCTGTTCTGTGGGACACGTGGTGAGGTCCGGACACCGGGGAGCAGGAGTACACAGGAGGCAGGATCTGGGAAGCATGAATCAGCAATGGAGGCCACTATTGTAGCACATGCTGTGGAAGGGCAGACCAGCTGCGTGTCTGTGGCTGTGAGAGGAGGTGTGCCTTGTTCTCTGCAGTGTCTCCATGTTGAAGACCAAGGTTTCTCCAATCCCCTCGCCAAGGGCTTCTCCAGCCAATCCGGTGTGTCTTACCCTGATAAAAGGGATCTGGCCCATGTCTCCCTGCCAGTGCTTCAGTCTACCTCCTGGAGAGTGGTTCTGTGGCTTGTGCTCCACAGTTGTTCCTGTCCAACCTGCTGTTGCTCCTGTCTGGTGTTCCTGAAAGGTAACCAGTGCCACAGTGATCCACCAGTGTGCTGCAGGGGACCCACCTCTCTCCTGCTGGGATAGCTTCTCTGTGCTCCACAGTTGCCTCCAAGTTCTTCCCAGCTATTCACAGTCATCTCCAAGTGTTATCAGTTATCCAGTCATCTCAAAGTGCTTCACAGTTATCCACAGTTGTCTCCAAGTGTTCACAGTTATCCACAGCCGTCTCCAAGTGTTCACAATTATCCACAGCCGTCTCCAAGTGTTGACAGTTATCCACAGTCATCTAAAAGGGTTCACAGTTATCCACAGTCGTCTTCAAGTGTTCACAGTCATCCACAGTCATCTCAAAGGGTTCACAGATATCCACAGTTGTCTCCAAGTCTTCACAGTTGTTCACAGTCATCTCCAAGTATTTCCCAGTTGTTTAAAGTCATCTCCAAGTATTTCCAAGTTGTTCACAGTTGTTTCCAAGTCTTCATAGTTGTTCACAGTCGTCTCCAAGTATATCCAAGTTGTTCACAGTCATCTCCAAGTACTTCAAAGTTGTTCACAGTCGTCTCCAAGTACTTCAAAGTTTTTAACAGTCGTCTCCAAGTTTCTACAGTTGTTTCACAGTTGTTACAATCATCTACAACCTCTTTACAGTGGTCTCCAAACTCCTTCAGTCATCTCCAAGTCTTGACAGTTATCTCCAAGGTCTTCACAATCATCTACAACTTCTTTACAGTAGTCTCCAAATCCTCTTAGTCATCTACAACCTCTTTACAGTGTTATCCAAGTTCTATGCAACAGTCCATCTATTGATATACGAACTGCTACTGTTATTACTGTTGCCTGATTCATTACATTGCCAGTATCTGTTGCTTGTTTTCATTACAGTTTATTCATTAACTGTACTGCAATACCTTATTATTATTAAACCTTCTAAACCTTACTCAACTTCTCCATTTATCCTGTATTTCAGTACATGCGAAAGCACTACATCCGTCCACCAAGCTTCCGCCATCCAATTCCCATCTCCTCTAAGGTTACTCCCCATTTGCCAGTCCCTACAAATCCCCAGAGTGTGACACATTGCGACATAACATGAACTAGGGCATTACTATGGTCCATAAAATAAACTAGGACACTTTTTACAATTTCTGTGGAGAGGTGTCTCTCTAGAAGCATTAGGAGAGGGACCCTTTCAAAATGTTACTATGGGGCCCACAAAATTCTGACTATGCTCATTACTAGGGACTTTATTAAGTATGGAGAAAACCTATATCTGGCAAAAAATATATATATTTTTTCCATCTAATTTAGGGCTTTTCATCGGTTCACACCTTATTGCAACTGAAAGTACATTGTGAGTGTGTGAAATGGCTAGCTGGGACATGGATGCACACATACAGTACTGTATTCTATTAATGGCCTGGTGAATACATACACTAACTCTAACTGCTCTGGGCCAGTGGGCCTTATTCTAGTTCACTCTTTCTGACAAAATCCTTCTTAGATGGACAAAACCATGTGCACTGCAGGTGGGGCAGATGTTACTTGTGCAGAGAGAATTAGATTTGGGTGGGGTTTTACTTCAAATTGAGATCTATATAGCAGTGTAAAAATAAAGCAGCCAGTATTTACCCTGCACAGAAACAAAATACCTCACCCAAATCTAATTTTCTCTGCACATTTTACACCTGCCCCTCTGCAGTGCACATGGTTTTGTCCATCTAAGAAGGATTTTGTCAGAAAGAGTGAACTAGAATAAGGCCCAGTATCACTGATGCAACTGATTATTGATCAAATGTCTCAGTAAGATTGTACAGTAAATCTTTGTGTTATGAGTTTTCCTAGTGCTGCAATAAGTGGTGATAGAAACCATACTTATCGCCATATGTTAGTAAACAGATATAAGGGTCCTGATGTTCAAATTATTTTAAATACTGTAAAATATCTTAAGGTATCCCGGAGTTCTATAGACTATAGTTTGTATGTATAAAAATGTTTATCAGGACTAATTAAATAGCCCCCGGTGAGCCTATTACTTGTGACCAGTGATCTCGTGTAATAGGATCCCGCCAAATGTATTTGTGAAGATAGAACATCAGTACTTAAAGGTTTCAAACCAACTTCACTGGTTAAAATGTTCTTTTTTCTAAAGTTGATACAAGACATCTAAGTTCCCAACATCCCAAACCAGCTGCTGTTTTTTCTCCCTTTGGTAGGGCTAGAGTTCTGAATAGCTGTCTCAGGTACAGAACTGTCCCGGCTGTGCTAGTGGCAGTGACATAGCTTATCTGTTAAACAAGGGTGATCATGTCTTGTTATCAGGTAACTGAGAAGAGTAGGTAAGGCAGTATCCAGACAGACACAGGTAGAGAGGCCGCATCGTTCCTATCAGACATCTGAAGTGCCTTCAGCTCTGACTTCTTTTGTTACATTGTTATTATGAATGATTGTGCATCCGTGCTTCCAAATGGAGATACCGCAAAATTAAGTTACATTGATTTACTACAGGAGGACATCAGGAAGAGACCAATAGTAAGTACAGTAGCAGCCATTGCTGTAAGTTGTATACAGTGTTACACAGGTGTTTCCGGTATGTAAAGAAATGCAGTGAATGAGTAGTAGATGCAGGAATAGCTGCACATACAGTATGCATTATGTTCAATGCTGTAGTACTTTCTTTCATGCTACTGTTTGTAGATGGAATAGTTTAATACTGTGAAGCTACAGTATATAGTAATGAGAAATAAAAAATGCTATCATTATACTGTATATAGAGCATTATGATGAGTAAGTTGTAAGATGGAAATAGAATTCATACCATGTTTTATTGGGACTTTAATATGCCATTATTAGGGTTCTAGAGGTGTGTGTGTACATTGCTTTCCGAGAGCTAATATACCATATAAATGTGTATTGTTCTGTGGGTGAGTACTTTCTATAGGAGAACTGTACTTGCAAAAGTGTGTATATCTGCATTGTGGGGAAAAGTTATGTATTGTAATGCTTTACTATTATTATTCACCTGTGGTTTGGGTGTATATAATGTGTATGTTTTATTATATCAGTGTGTGACTTCAGATTATGACTTCAGTGCATCTATAAATGATAGTGACACTGGGGATTATTCTGATTTACTCCTTCTGGCAAATTCCTTCTCAAATGGACAAAACCATGTGAACTGCAGGTGGGGCAGATGTAACTTGTGCAGAGAGTTAAATTTGGGTGGGGTTTTTACTTCAAAGTGAGATCTATATTGCAGTGTAAAAATAAAGCAGCCAGTATTTACCCTGCACAGAATCAAAATAACTCACCCAAATCTAATTATCTCTGCACAAGTTACATCTGCCCTACCTGCAGTGCACATGCGTTTGTCCATTTAAGAAGGAATTTGCCACAAGGAGTGAACCAGAATAACCCTCACTCTTGCCTCGCATAATTCTGTGCCAACCCCGGGCACCAAATAAAAAAAAAAAAAACATGTTTGCAATGACATAGATTACTTGCCACCCATTTTAATAGTCATTAGCTTACACCTGCAGAGTCTAATATAGCACTCACTAACTGGGCAATGTTGTTTAAGCCGACCCAGGATACCCATAAAACAGATGACGAGAGTGAAGATAGAGCAGAGACATCCAGCACCAAGAAGCACAGAATTTCTCCAGGCAGCTTGTTTTATTCTATCCCGAGAGAGCTGATCATAACATCAGACCACGGCGGCCAGCCTATCTCAATAGAAATGGCAACGGTAAGTAGAGCTTATCAATAGACCAGCAGCTGAAACCCAACCCACAGCCAACAAAGGGCCCAGGGAACCCTAGCTGCTGTGCAGAACGTTACTGATTGCCAGGGCGCCTGTAAGATCTTCCACAGAGGGAAGAGAAATAGTTATTTATTGATGATGCAAAGTATAAAGAACATTCATTCTTATTCTTATGCAGTTTAGATACCAAAATAAATGTCACACAAAAATGTTTCTGGTCTGTTACACTTTGGGCATTATTCTAGTTCACTCTTTCTGACAAAATCCTTCTTAGATGGACAAAACCATGTGCACTGCAGGGGGGCAGATGTAAAATGTGCAGAGAGAATTAGATTTGGGTGAGTTATTTTGTTTCTGTGCAGGGTAAATACTGGCTGCTTTATTTTTACACTGCAATATAGATCTCACTTTGTAGTAAAACCCCACCCAAATCTAATTCTCTTTGCACAAGTAGCATCTACCCCACCTGCAGTGCACATGGTTTTGTCCATCTAAGAAGGATTTTGACAGAAAGAGTGTACTAGAATAAGGCCCTTTGTATCTGGAATAGACTTATCCATTCAAACCTTATTGCAATGAAGATTTTTCTGTACATTTTCACAGGCCTAGATTCAACAAGCCACCTATAATAATAAGTGATTATCAATTATCACAGAAACTGAACTGTGGAGCCTAGTTTCTTTATGGTGTTGCTTTACAATCAGTGCTCACACTCTAGTAAGAGGTAGATCTCCAGTCTACAAGAGAAGTCACACACACGTGCAGGCTTATATTTTATAAGTAGTCCAAGAGACTGGTCTGGTCTCCTAGGTAATTGGTTTTCTGATTACAAGACTACTGTTACTGCAAGTTTAATGAGAGTAATGGATATGCTCTCTCTTGCTTTTTCAGCTTTTTGACACAACCAGTAGCCATTGGCTTTAAGCTGTGGATTGTTATTCTGGGGCTGTGGGTGGTTATACAAAGCTATGGTGTATGTTTTCATTTTCTTTCTAGTTAAGAAACGTAACACCGTGCACACTTTGCACATCCAGGTGCAGCAATTGCAGGGTTTTATAGAAAAACCTTACAAAGACTTTTTGAAACATACTTGACTTAATGAGGAAGAACAAAAGACGAGGCTTACTAACACTGCATGAAATATAACCCATGTAACACATGTAATCCTCTGCAGAAGTGCTTACTATGGGTGTGGGCTTGTATAGGTGGATACTAAGTTTAGCTAATTGAAATGCCAGAAGTGTAACCTTATACATGCAAGAAATACAGGAGTACAGGATTTAACGGCCTACAGGAAGAAATAAGTATGTAAATATAATTTTGTAAATATGTATATATATATATATATATATATATATATACATATATATATATATATATATATATATATATATATATATATATATAGTGTTACCCCTGGCACATGTGCCTGGTGCTGCTGTTAAGGGACTCATTTGTGGTCTTAAACCATTTTATAGCCAAATCTGTGAGTACCTCTTATTTCAGAGATACATTCTGCAATCCCTCCAAGGTACATGAGGGAGATATTGGGGAATATCCTGCACATATTAATGATAAATAAGCCACTGAATGTATATATTCAGGCAAATAAGGATTTATAATTCCTTTGAATTGCGGTAATAAAGAATTTTAATTGTCTAATTATCAGGGGCGGGTGGTGTGGAATGGCGTTCCAACAGGGGGATCCCAACGGTTAGTATCCCAATGTTGGAATCCCAATTGATGGTGCTCACCACGCTGCATTCGCCACAGGTTCTATTTTCCCTCTATGGGGGTCGTGGATCCAGGCCCTAAACACCTGCCACACTCTCACTCAGCTGAGTCAAAACAATATAGAAATCTAGCCAACCTCATAAATGTCTCACATGTCCCATCACCCTCCAAGTCACTAAAATGTGCCTTACTAAATGCACGCTCTGTTTGCAACAAATTACCATCAGTCCACAACCTCTTCATCTCTGTCAACGTCATCTGCTGGCTATTACAGAGACTTGGGTCACACAATCCAACACGACCTCCCCTACAAGCTCTGTCACATAGTGGTTTCTACTTCACTCACACCTCCAGGCCTGGTAACAGTAAAGGAGGGGGGTGTTTGAATATTACTGTCCCAATTGTGCACATTTACAGTCCTACCACTGGTTCCATCACTTACATTCACATCATTTGAAGTTCACTCTATCTGAGTTTTCATCCCTTTCTTTATGCGTGTTACAGCTAACTATCGCCCAACTGGCCTTCCCAAACAACCTTTCCTGGAAGATTTCTCTGCCTGGCTCCCACACTTCTTATCTTTTGACATCTCCACAATCATCATGGGTGATTTCAATATGGCTCTTGACAGACAACTTTCTCCTCATGCCTCTAAACTCCTCTCTCTAAACACCTCTCTTGGCTTTACCCAATGGTCTGACTCATCTACTACCAAGGAGGGCCGCTGCCTTGATCTTGTATTCACCAGGCTATGCTCTGGTCTGAATTCGCTAACACTCCATTCCCTCTCTCTGATCACAACCTTACCACCTTCTCGACTTCCTTTATTTCTCCAAACTTTATAAAACCGAAATCATGCAAGCTTCCTCTAACCCTGAGACAGCTGTAACCCACCTGAATCAGACTCTACTAACTGCCCTTGATGAAGCTGCTCCAGCTACTCCTCACAATCCATTTAGGATTAGATGCCAACCATGGTACTCTAAATTAACAAGACACCTGCAAAAACTCCTGCAAGACACCTGCAAAAATCACGTAGAACGTCAGTGGCATAAATCTCAAAATTCAGGTGACTTTGTCACATTTAAGACTACCTACCACTCCTATCGTAATGCTCTGGACACTGCTAAACAAACATATTTTCAATCTCTCGACTCTTCTAATGCCACCAACCCCAAGCAACTTTTTAATACATTTAAATCACTTCTTTACCCTCCCTTGCCATCCCCACCAGCTACTATCAGTGCACAAGAACTTGTTTCCTTTTTCAAGGACAAGATTGATCAAATCCAAGATGAAATGGCATGCTCTTCCTCAGCCAGTGACTTGCTCACTTCCTTTGAGCCTATTGGCATTTTCTCCTCATTTGACCCCACAAGTGAAGATTAAGTATCAACACTCTTCTCATCCTCCAACTCCACTACCTCTCCTCAATCCTAAATCCTTACAATTTAAGTAAAATCTGTAACATCTCTCTCTACTGGTATATTTCCTTCTCTGTTCAAGGATGCACTTATTACTCACATTCTGAAAAAAACACTGTTTTGATCCAAACTGTCTCTCTAACTACCATCCTATCTAACAGCTCCCATGCCTCTCCAAGCTACTTGAGAGACTTGCCTACACTCACCTCACACACTTTCTTAATGCATACAACTTATTGGACCCACTTCAGGCAGGCTTCCACTCTCAACACTCCACAGAGACAGAACTAACTAAAGTAGTCAATGATCTGGCCACTGCTTAATCTAAAGGCTATTTCTCACATCTTATTCTTCTAGATCTCTCTGCTGCCTTTCACATTGTTGATCACCTTTTTCTCATACAAACACTACATTCACTATGTCTTCATAATACAGCCTTTTCTTGGTTCTCATCCTACCTATCTAATCGCTTTTTCAGTATTCGCTTCTCTGATTCTAACTCCTCTTCACTACCTCTGCAAGTTGGAGTACCACAAGGCTCAGTCTTGGGTCCTCTGCTTTTCTTAATTTGTACCTCTCTCCTAGCAAACTAATCAACTCTTTCGGTTTTCAGTATCATCTGTACGCTGATGATATTCAAATTTACCTATCCCCTGAATTGTCACCATCAGTATTGCTCCGTGTCTCTGAATCCCTTTCTACCATTTCATCTTGGATGTAATCTTGACACCTCAAACTCAACATTTCCAAAACAAAATTAATTATATTCCCACCAGGCAAGAGTAGATATCTCTACTCTTGGAACACAACAATCAATTCTACTCTTCAAGCTCTCTGTGTAGGCATCATCCTTGACTCTGAACTATCCTTTATACCTCACAATCAATCTATCTCTAAATCATGTTACATGCATCTAAAAAACATATCCAAAATGTGTCCGTATCTTGAACAAGACACTGCAGAAACTGTAATCCCTGCACTCATTATCTCACACATTGATAATTGCAATAGCCTCTTTACCAGTCTTCCTAAGAAAAGACTCTCACCACTGCAATCCATTTTGAATGCAGCTGCAAGACTGATCTTCCTAGCTAGACGTTCAGCGTCTGCTGATCCGCTCATTCAGTCCCTCCATTGTTTGCTGGTATTTTACCATATTCAATATAATGCTGCTTTCCCACTGCCTACCCGAGTAAAGACCCGTTTTTTTTAAACGTGTCTTTACCCGGGTAATAGCCACAAAGACCCTTTCCCACTGCAGCTTTTAAACGTTAAAATAACGTTTAAAAGCAGTTTTTGTCCCATTCACACTTACCCGTGTAAACCACAAAGCAACACGTTTAAACTCTCTAGTAAACCTTGCCTGTCATTAAAAACATCACATGCACCAATCATGTTCTTAACCTTTATTATTATTTCTAAATACCGTTTAAAACCCTTTCCCATTGCCAAAAAAACGTCTCTTACACGGTAAAAACACTGCTTTTTACCCAGTTAACAAATACCGGTATTTGTTACCCGTGTAAAGCAACCTGGAGCTTTCCCACTGCAGCTCTAGCCGTTTAAAAAGGCAAAAAAAACGGCATTTTACCGTGTAAAGCCTGCAGTGGGAAAGGGGCATTAAATACACATTCAAGGCCATTAACCTGACTACACCAACATATATCTCTATACGTCTCTCATCCACACTCATTACTAGATCCCATTCACATTTGCAGGACTTTCTTCGGGCAGCACCCACCCTATGGAATGTCCTTTTACGCTACTATAGCCTCCATACTTTCAAGCGTTCCCTGAAAACTTGTCTCTTCAGGCAAGCTTATCATATTCCAAAACCCCCACATAACCTCCCGTAGCAGTCATATCTAGTTGCATCCCCTCAGGACTGTCTTGCAATCTGGTGGGACTGCCATGTTATGTATCTCTCCTATTAGATTGTAAGCTTGCAAGCAGGGCCCTCCTATGTTGGTTCTTTACTACCTAGTTTGCTTTATCACTGTTTCTTATTGTACCGCTCAACTGAATATGCTGCGCTATATAAGAAAATGTAAATAAATAAATAAATAAATAAAATGTATGTTGCACTTGGGATCTGCTTTCTATAGCTCCACCACTGTTCTCCCACCTTCCCTTACTTGCATTACATGAGAGGGGTGGGTATGTAAATGATGTTACCCCTAGTGACTGCTTCCCTTGGTGCCTACTTGGCATTGTAAATACAGCAAATGTTTATGATTAAAAATTAATATTGTAAATGTAATAGGATTCACATTTTGGACTAAATATTTTTTTATAGGACATAAGAAAACTTCTGTTTGGAAATGCATTTCAGACATTCAACTATGAATGGAAAAAATCCTTTTTCAAGTTCAGAGATGCCTTTTCAGACATGGCTTATGCATTGGAAGCAGAAAAGGTAATTCAACTATAGTGGCATCATCAAATAACATAGGACTATTGTATATCAACAGATCCACTACATACACACAGACAATAAGATGGTAGACTTATACAGTCTAGCCTCAGCTCCTCCTCTGCACCTTTGTGCTGTGTTTCATCATTGCCCATAATGTCACACTTGTGCTGCCTGAGCACGACACCATAAAGCAGACAAGCAGGAGCTCAGCTTCGGGAAAGTGGCTCAGACTCACGTGCAAGGCTTAGGGTAAGGCTACTCGGAATCCTAGGAAAAACCTCAACTTGCTGCTCCTGCTTCCAGGTAATGATTGGAGGACTGGGGGCCCCCACTGGGCCTCTCAAGCAGACCTGGGCCTGGGTAATTAGTACACCCCTGAAATGACTGTGTCACTTAAAATAATAATAATAATAATTGTATTTATATAGCACTCTTTCTCCAATAGGACTCAAGGCGCTTAACAGATAGAATGAATGTAATAAAGTACAGAAACAATGAAGTACAGAAAAGCTTTTCATAAACAATACTTAAGGGACTGAAGGAAACGCTTAAGTAAATAGGAAAGTCTTGAGTCTCTTTTTGAAGCATTCTAGAGTGGGGGTCTCTCAAACTGTGCAGGGAAGTGAGTTCCATAAAGTTGGAGCTGAATAGCTAAAAGCTCGACCCCCAGATGAATTACGGGAGATCCTAGTTACTGCTAAAAGTCCTTCATCTACTGATCGCAGTAATCGGGTGGGACAGTATGGAATCAGAAGCTGCTTCAGGTACCTTGGGCCTTGGTCATGTAGGACTTTGAAACTCAGTAGAGTGATCTTGAAAATGATTTGCCATTTTATTGGCAGCCAGTGAAGGGAGTAGAGAATGAGAGTAATGTGGCTAGAACGGGTCTGGTAAGTTAACAGCCTGGCAGCTGTATTTTGTACCAGCTGTAATCGGTGCAGTTCTTTTGCTGGGAGACCAAGGTAGAGGGCATTGCATTAATCCAAACGAGATGATACAGACTCTTGGCAGATCTTCAGATGGGATTAAGTGTTTGATTCTGGCTATGTTCCTCAGACGAAAAAATGAGGATTTGATTATGGCTGATATCTGATGTTTAAGTGTCAATCCACCATCTAGTACCACGCCAAGATACCGCACTTGATCAGAGTTTTGTAATTCTGTACCTCCAAGTGTCAGTCCAGTTGGGTGGCTATGCTGCAGTCTTGTCCTTTGATGTTGAGGTCCAATCATAAGGACCTCTGTTTTATCAGGATTCAGTCTCAGCCAACTGGCAGTCATCCATTCCTGCAGCTCAGCTAGACAGCCATTTAGGGTTGTTATTGGGTTTTCAGTGCCTGGAGCAAAGGACGAGTACAGCTGTGTGTCATCTGCATAGCAGTGGTAGACAAGGCCATGGCGCCTAATTATTTCACCCAGTGGCAGCATGTACACTGCAAAAAGCATGGGGGATAATATAGAACCTTGTGGGACACCGCATGGCAATGGCACGGATGAAGATGAGTATACTCCAGATGACACTCTCTGTGACCTGCCAGCGAGAAATGATTTGAACCAGCTTAGTAATGTGCCATCCAGTCCACAGAAATTTTTCAGGCTCTCAATCAGAAGCCCATGGTCCACAGTATCAAATGCTGCAGAGAGATCCAGAATGATTAAGATTGAACAGTCCCCTCTGTCTCTTGCCATCAGAAGATTGTTTAGCACATATACCAGGGCTGTTTCAGTGCTATGTCTTCTCCTGAATCCTGATTGGAATGGATCATGCATATCATGAGATATCAGGGGGGTTTCCTATTGATTTGCAACCACCTTTTTCAATTACTTTTTCTAAAAAAGGAAGGTTTGATACCGGTCTGTAGTTGGTCATGCAGTCTAGATCTAAATTAGGTTTTTTTAAGAAGAGGTCTAATAATTGCTTCCTTTAGATGTTGAGGAAAAATGACTGTCTGCAAAGAGCACTGAACAATTTTTGCAAAGACAGGGCCAATTCTATCCATGCACCCTATTAGGAGCTTGGTTGGGACAGGCTCCAGATCACAGGTAATGGTATGCAAAATCTGGACAATTTCAGCAATGTCCTTTACATCCATTGGGTCAAAGCTGGTCCATGAGGATAGGTGGCTTACATTGTCAGTCTTGATAGTTTGGCACTCATCTGACGGAACTGTGGAGATTCCAGCCCTGATGGCGGATATTTTATCTGCAAATAATTTTGCAAACTCATTACATCTTGCCTGGGAGAGTGTTTCATCAGGCTGCAGGCATGCTGGCTTGCAAAACATTTCCACTGTGCGGAAAAGTTGAGCCTCCAGTCTTCCTCCATTGTCTGTCTTTTAATTCTGCACCCCCTTTTCTTGAGATCATTAAGACTGCTGTCAAACCAGGGAGCTTGACGATGTGGTTTGAGACGTTGTACACGCGCTGTGGCTATAATATAAATTGCAGTCGTTATATCCCTATTATACAGATAGGGCAGGCCTTATGCTTGCTGGCGAATCGCCAGCAGCATGCTGCTGGCGATCCGCCAGCAACACGGCGCGCCATCTGACTGAGACGCGCGTGCGTCCCCCACGCACGTGCGTCTCAGTATCCGGGCGGCCGGCGGGCGAGGCGGACGCAATACTGTCCGCCTCCCGCTCGAGGGGGGCTGGGGGGACCCGAGGAGGCTGTGGGGGGGTGCGGGCGCCCGGTGTGGGCACCGGGCGACCGTCGGAAGGGGACGGCAGCACCGTCGGAAGGGGACGCGCGCGCACCTCGTGCGCGCGCGTCCCCTTCCGACACACAGATGGCGCGGGAGCAGGGAATGGCGAATGGCGTCGCCATCGCCATCCCCTGCAAAGATGAGCCCGGCCCCATCTGTAGTTATGAAATAGGGAACAAGAATCTTCACAAGCTCCCAGTATTGCAGAGAGATCCAGATTTGCTGCAAGAGCCTGTGGAGTCATACCCCTTCTTGGACGATACCTGGTCAGCTCCATTGGCAAAGATCTATTTTGAGGGGTTGAAATTGAGAACCAGAGGGAGTGGTGGTCTGACCATGTGACTGGGTTTATTTTTAGGTCAGTGACTTGTAATCCAATCTGAAAGACAAGATCTAGCGTGTGACCACTTTTATGTGTGGCAGAAGGAATGATTTGTGTGAAGCCCATGCCATTCATTGTGCACAGAAGGTCTTGGCCAAGATGTGAGAGCTCGTCATCAACCCATGCATTGACATCCCAGAGGGTGAGCCATCTTTGGTGCTCCAGAACTAGACCAGCAACAGTGTCTGCAAGTTCTTGTAGAAATAACTTTCCATCTCCAGGGGGCGATAAATGAGGAGTACTCTGAAACCTAATCCTGTTGAACTCCGGGCAGCAATGCACTCAAATGAGCAAGTGCTTTCCATAGGGTGGACCCTAAGTTTGAGTGATTTTTTGAAGCAGATAGCCACCCTGCCTCCCCTGCGTTCCAGTCTTGGGTTGTGTAGTACAGAAAAGTTTTTTGGGGCTGCAGCTTCCAAGATAGGTGCTGCATTTTCGTCTAGCCAAGTCTCTGCAATACAGGCTAGATCTGAAGCTTCAATAAGGTCAGCAATTGTAGCAGTCTTGTTTCTTATAGATCTGGCATTACAAAGGACAAACCGGTTTGAGCATACCAGAGGGCCTGCAGTTTTCTTTATGTTAAGCGCTGGGGCTCTGGGTATAGGAGTCGCAAAGCGAGGATGGACATTTCTGTCTTTTCCATGTACAGAGCCGTCTGTTGGGTACCACTTCTATTTGTTTTCTCGGTACTTATGAGTTATCCGGGCGTCCGATTTGTAAATCGGGTCGGATCGGGACATCGCATCGCATGCGACCATCGGATGCGATGCGATGCGATGCGATGCGATGACCCGATTTTTCCATAGGAATCAATGTTAAAATGGACTGAGTCCATTTTAACATGGAATTCAATGGGAAAATCGGGTCCTTTTCATACCCCTACTATCCAAGTGGGCATGGAGTTGGATATAAACCTGTGGCGAGCGTAGCGAGCCACCGAGCCCGAAGCGTGGCGAGCGTAGCGAGCCCCGCGAGGGGACACGGAATACCGTCCCCTCGCGGGGCTCGCTTCGCTCGCCACGCTTCGGGCTCGGTGGCTCGCTACGCTCGCCACAGATTTATATCCAACTCCATGCCCACTTGGCTAGTAGGGGTATGAAAAGGACCCCTTTTTCCCATTGAATTCCATGTTAAAATGGACTCAGTCCATTTTAACATTGATTCCTATGGAAAAATCGGGTCATCGCATCCGATGGTCGGATGCGATGCGATGCGATGCGATATCGCATCGCATCGCATCTGATTGTATGCCTTAACTTAAGGCATACAATCAAAAAATCGGGAGCCCGGATAACTCACAAGTACCGTTTTCTCTTTAGAACTGGGAGTGCGCAGGTGAGCAAGGGACCTCGGTAGTTACAGGGAGAAAAATGTTTCCGGCCTGCTCGCTTCCCACGACTACGTCTGTTTTCTTTCTTTTTTAAATGCCAAGGTCTTGAAGAAAAGAAGACTGTGCTGGTGTAATAGGAACTGCAGCACATTGAGGGCGGAGTGAAATAATGAAGCTGGAGGTATACTTATACATTGGTTCATCAATGATGGGGTTACTATAAGTATGGAATGCATTTGATAATGAAAGATGGAGAAAAAGCAGTTATGGTGTTTTTCCAAATAAGTTTGAGATCCAGAGATTATTATGGGTTCTTGAACAAAACCTAAATTGTCTCAGTCATTGCTATAACCTATAGCTTTTCTTTTTAATCCCATCGATATATGAAACTTTTATTTTCTGCTGCTGAATTAGTCAGTTTTTGCAGGACAAAGCAGGCTTGTGAAAAGGTGTTACAGTCCAATTTCTAATTGTGTAGGTGTGAAAATCTCAGTGAAAGGCCTTTGATGTAGGCTCCTTGGCCTGGTAGAGATCCTGCATGGGGGATGGTTGGGGCCCTGCTATTTGAAATGAACAGTGATCCTTAAGCAATTCAGAAACTGAGCTTATTAATGCAAAAAATTATGGAGTTATTTGTTGCTCAAAGCATAGAGTTGAATGAAGTCTAAGGAAGATCCTGGATGGGGCTAAAGATAAATTGTAGTCCACAGTACCTTGTTTGGGGTATCCAATGCAGAGTACAGGAGATGCCAAACTGAAGTAGTTCTCAGTGGAGAGATGCAGAGGTTTCAATTCAGTGTGTATCTCAGCATAGGAATGCAATCTGTTGATTTTGATGAGATGTCCACGGAGAATAGCATAAGTTGGAGGTAAGTCCTTGGATATTTACGATGATTCAGAAGTCGGTTATGTTGAATTTAAGCTGTTTTAAGCAGATGTTCAGTAGCATGCAAAAGGTGAGGCAGCCATTTTGGGCACCAGACCAGAGAAAAATATGACCTTAGCCTTCAGATATGTGGCCAGCGCAGCCATGCACAGGTGATATATACTATTGATATTAATCATACAGTAAGTTCCTAAGTAATGCTGGTTGGTTTAGGTCCATACATGAAGCAATAATGAGTCCATTCATCAGCCAACATGGTATCCAGAATTATATTTATTTTAGGTAGATGATGGTAATGTTCATATCTGTCATCAGTTTGGCCTTATCCAGTGCAGTTCTCTATTAAAGACCTCCTAAGGCAGACATGCTTCTTTTCCCTTTCCCTTTGTTCCTTCCCACTAATAGAAGTGTCAGATCATGGTTTGTGAAGCTCCAGGAAATGGGCATACAGACATTGTATACTCAGCAGATCATTTTGGTGGGTGGAATGCTAGTTGAGTACAGACCACCAACAGTTGTACTTTCACAGACCACTGATTATAGTGCATGGGATGGGCTGTCATTAAAATAATGCTGTGATTCTGGCTGCTGGTGCCAGAAGGTGAATAGTGGAAAGATATAGGAGCTGACCATTTAGGATCTGTTGCTGTAGTCACAGGTGTCATTTTATGCTAATGCTAGTATCAGCCCTTTCCCTTGTGTAAAAGTGTGCATCTGATTGTACAAGGACTGAGACGCACTTTGAGCATCTGTAGACACTATAATACTGCTTGGTGCGTCTCTAGATCGCACCATATATTGCACAAGCAAAACAAGAATCTGCCCTATGGAAGATGCCGATTTTCCATCTAAATATGGCCTTCATTATGAGCGATTTGGTAGCAATTGACCAATGTTTTTGGGAAAGCGATTGTGCCATTGCTGCAGTGCATGCATGTCTCATGATGGTGCTGCAGCTCCGGTTGCAGTGTCTATTAGCCGCAGACTGATTGACAAGCTGCAGGTGTTTTGTGATGGCGACAGGAAGAATTCCAGAAAATGGAGGCATGTTGGCCCCAGTTATTGGGTGCACCAAAGCCAGTGGCTGCATCTTTGGATGCAGGTTTACTTTCCCAGAAGCAGCTTTGTAGGACATCTGGTGTATCCTTAAGGGTTACTGAGAGGTGTGAGGCTGTGAACAATGGTGGCCATGGTGATCCAATGCCACATATTCATACACAGCCAGTGGATTAGCGAAGCCAGCAGCGGACATCTTGTGGCATTTGCATATAGCCGCTGTATACATAGATGCAGCGGTGACATTTACGCTCACCTCTGAATCAGGCCCAGTTTAGCACTACTCTTATAACATGCCCATAAGAAAGACAACTTACATGCCTGTGAAGAGCCCAGGATTACACAGCACAATCCTAGTACTGTACATTCTGATACTGTGCATCTCTGTACCCAGTATATGTGTCATCTCTATGATATTGACTTTCCTTATAGGGTGGAGCAAGATCCATTCAGCTGGTGGTGCAGGCACACATTATTAAGTACCTGCTGTTTCTGAAGAATAATTGTGGTCTCGGCTCTTTAAGCAGGTAAGAGAATAATGCAGGTGGGAATGGGGTGCAGCATAGGGAAGATACTTATAAATGGAATCAGTGTGTTTGGGTTCTAAATTGTAAATCACAAGCTACAGAGAATGGGATTATTCGAATCCACATGCAACGATGGCTGCTGCCCGCACCGCCACCGACCGGGTTGCCCACATGGCCGCGAATGGATGTTTTGGCTTAACATCCATTCGCAGCCTATGGGGCGACTCCCACATCATTTGATGGTCGCCGACCATCAAATGATGTTGTAGGTGCACGCAAAACTAAGACACTCTGAGGTTTCCTTTTTTTGCATGTGTTCTCGAAGGAGAACATGGCGGGCAGCTGACATCCGGTGATGTCAGCTGCCCTCCCCTGGCACCCATGTCACTGGGTCATTTCCATGGGAACACCCAGCATTCTCATGGGAACACCCATGAAACACTGGGCATTCCCATGGGGCGTGACTTCCCGCCCCCTCCCCATGCCCCTGCCTGCAGTGGTGGGTGAGTACACCCAACAAACACTCTGTTCGCCATGAGCACATGCACCCGGCGCATGCACATGTGAAAAACAGAAACATCAGTCCTCCATGCGTGCGCGGGGAGGACCAGGCCAATCAGAATAAGGTCCAATGGCTGAAGAACAGAAATATTTTTGATTATTTTATAAAACAGGGAAAAAAAGTAATTTTCACTCTGCAATGAAAAACAAATTTATGATAGATGTTGTGGGTATTTCTTTATTAAAATGGAATTTATTTAAAATAATAAAAAGCAGTGCAAAGAAATAATATTTTACAACATTCATTCTTACTGAGCATCACATTTCTTTTATTGCTTTTTTGTTTATTGGGTTTAACCCTGTACATAGTAACACACGTAATACAGTCAATTTAAATATACCAGTAAATGCAGTACAAAAACACACATGCAGCACATTACAAACATAGAAATATTTTTGTTTGAGTACTTAAAATCTAGAATCAAAATATTGAGACATAACACCTCGGCATGACAAATAAGGAGTGATTACATTATATCAGATCATACTGTATATATCAGATTATATCAAATATATATATTTGGGGGGGGGGGGGGGGTGTCATGTTTTTTTCTTGTCTGGTTGTTAGATGGTTTGATACCTGGAATGGCATAAACTTAATAGATAATGGGTTGGGGAAAGCATCTTATCCTCAGCAAGAATGAAGTGGTTTAGATTACTGTAATTATAAAAATACAATACAATCTATGAAGGCAATAATGCAATTCCTGAGCAGAAAATTAGCATAGCAATAATGCAAATGAAGCATACAGTACAGTATAGTATAGTATATAGCATTAAACAATGGCATTTATTTACAGCTTTCATTGGAAGAATCAACAAAAGCATTGGTGACAATAATAGGCCCTTATTCAGATCTAATCGCAGTACAAATTTGTTCTATAAATGGGCAAAACCATGTGCACTGCAGGTGGGGCAGATGTAACATGTATAGAGAGAGTTAGATTTGGGTGAGTTATTTTGTTTGTGTGCAGGGTAAATACTGGCTGAATTATTTTTATACTGCAATATAGATTTCAGTTTCAACACACCTCGCCCAAATCTAACTCTCTCTGCCCATGTTACATCTGCCCCACCTGCAGTGCACATGGTTTTGCCCATTTTGAGAACAAATTTGTACTGCGATCAGATCTGAATAAGGGCCATAGACTCAACAATTTGGTCAAATCAACAGTGAATATTAGACTGAGGATGATGAACATGTTATCATATATATTATCATATAGAGACCATAAAAGAGACTTATACTAAGTTACTTTATAATGAGAGTACTGGCAAAATATGTATTTCACTTAAAGAGACAACAATAATAGTAATCAACAGTAAGAAGATACTGATAAGGTTAGCAGACCCAACACCAGTAATGAGACAACAATGTGAAGATGAGAAAGGGAAGGAAGAGTAGTCATGCCAACGTTAGTTGAAGGACAGTCCACTAGATCAGGTGGTACACTGTACTTCTGGCCCCTTGCATGCACAGTGCAGTATGTTGTAGGGTACTCATAGTTGCTGTGATGACTGACCAGTTCCTGGTAAAAGAAAAAAGAAAAAAAAAACCAGTAAATATTTTCTACGTTTCTGGGAGAAATCTACCTTTAATTCGAGTGCTTGCATGTCCTTAAATATTTTCTTTTAGTTTAGTAGAATTAAGCCAAAAACAACAAGAAAGAGCCCTAGCAGCATCTCTTGTCGATATTCTATGGACAGCTGGAGAAATGAAGAGAGCCACTATTTGTCTCATCACCAGTGAGTCCTATTTCACAGAGAGCCCTGACTACAAAACTGATAATTTTACAGAAAAGGTATGTGTGTATATATAACTATTCCCAAAGAGACATTCTCAAATTCTCCAGTGCTGCATAGTGCATGACAAATAAACAGTTCGGTACTTGTTTCCTAGCACGGCGCCCATCTCGTTGATTGTATGCCTTAAGTTTAAGGTACTTAAGGCATACAATCAATGCAATGGACCCGATTTTCTGTCAATCACCAGCTGATTTGCCGGTGAAAGAGAAAATCGAGTTGATCGCGATGCGACCAACGCGATCAACGCGATTTTCCCATTGGGAACAATGTTAAATTATTTTTAAATTGAAAATCGGGTTGATCGCGTTGGTCGCAGGCCATTATAATGGCCCGCGATGCGATCAACCCGATTTTACATAGGTGACAATGTGAAATGGGCCAATATGGCCCATTTCACATTGAATATGGTTAAAAAGTATGTTTAATCCCCCCCATTGTTAACGCCACCCCACTATTGACACCAACCCGAAGCGTGGCGAGCGCAGCGAGCCCGCGAGGGGCGTCGGAACGCGTCCTCCGACCTTTTCATACCCCTACTATCCACGTTGGCGTCGAGTTGATTTCATAAAGTGTGGCGAGCGCAGCGAGCCACGGAGCCCGAAGCGTGGCGAGCGCAGTGAGCCCCGCGAGGGGACGCGTATACCTGTGAAGTTATGCTCGTCCACTCACGGGGCTCGGTGCGCTCGCCACACTTCGGGCTCGGTGGCTCGCTGCGCTCACCACACTTTATAAAATCAACTCCACGCCGACGTGGATAGTAGGGGTATGAAAAGATGGGGTATGAAAAGAGGACGCGTACCACCGCCCCTCGCGGGCTCGCTGCACTTGCCACGCTACGGGTTGGCGTCAATAGTGGGGTGGCGTTAACAATGGGGGGGGGGGCATTTCAAACATGAGGGGGGGTTTGGTATTAAAATGGGGGGTTTTGGGCCTTTTTACATTGAAATCAATGTAAAATCGGGTCTCAGGGACCATTTTACATTGATTCCAATGTAAAAATCGGGTCGATCACGTCGATCGCATTGCGATTTTTCCGACCCGATGGATACAATTAAAATCGGTGGCGCCGTGCTAGGAAACAAGTACCAACAGTTCTAACATTTTTAGGGGCTGTTGAAACTGGAGTGCTGCGCTAATAATTATTATTAATAAGCAGAATTACCACTGGCAGAAAAACACTGTAACAATCCAATATATTAAAAGATACTGTTTGGTACTTGTTTCCTAGCAGGGTGCCCAGATTTTTTACGTACGCAAACGTAGTGAAATCGCATCTCATCGCATCGCATGGTACGTTTTTACCATGTGATGTGTGCGATGCGATGCGATATTTGATTGTACAAACACCCATGCCATGAGATGTGATGAGTGCTTACAATAAGATGTGATGGGTGCTTACAATGAGATGTGATGCTATGTGATGTGATGTGTGCATAGTATGTGATGTGATGGGTGCTTACAATTGCAAGCACTTGCACCTACGCCATTGTTTAGCGTCAATACCATTATCCACACCACCCCTAAGCGTAGCGAGCGGCGGAGGAATGCATCCTCCGACCATTTCATACCCCCACTATCCACGTCGGTGTGGAGCTGATTTTACATAGTGGGCGAGCCCGAAGCGTGGCGAGCGCAGCGAGCGCAGCGAGCTCTGCAAGCAGATGCGGATACAAGTAAAGTTATCCGTGTCCCATCGCAGGGCTCGCTGTGCTCGCCACACTATCTAAAATCAACTCCACACCGACGTGGATAGTGGGGGTATGAAAAGGTCAGAGGAGGCGTTCCGCTGCCGCTCACCACGCTTCGGGGTGGCGTGGATACTGGGGTTGACGCTAAACAATGGCGTAGGTGCAGGTGCTTACAATTGTACATCACATAGCATCACATCTCATTGTAAGCACCCATCACATCTCATTGTAAGCACTCATCACATCTCATGGCTTGTACAATCAAATATTGCATCGCATCTGGTGCCATGTGATCCTATGCAATATTTCATTGTATAAGCACTCCTGTGCAGTTAACATGGACATCGCATCTCAACGCATCGCACACATCGCACAGCACTATAGATGGTACGCAATGCAATGTGATTTTCCTACGCAGAATAGCACACTAAGCTATTTGCTTAGTGGGCGTCCTGCTAGGAAACAAGTACCTATTGTTTTATTATTTGGTAAAAATATTGAACCAATTATCTGCTTGATTACCAAAAACATATAAAAACACAATCTTTGTTATTTGGAGGTGGATCAAAAGAATTAATAACCTAGAAAAAATTGGTGTAACTTAAAAATAAATCAATAAGAGTCTATGCATCGAAAAAATGGGTACTTATGTAGTATCTGGGTTGCCGATTTTCTGATTGTATGATTTACCTTAAGGCATACAATCAGATGCGATTCAACGCGATTTTCGGCAAAATCGCATCGAATCGCATCCGATATGCATAGGATTCAATGTTAACAAGGTCCTGTTCATTTCCCCACTATCCAAGTGGGTATGGAGTTGGATATAAACCTGTGGCGACCTTTCACACTGCAGCGCTAAACATTTTAAAAGGCAAAAAAAAGTCAATATACTGTTTAAGAGCTGCAGTGTGAAAGGGGTATGAGAATTTATACAATTTGTCAATAAATCTTAGTTGATCTCAATGTTTTTCTCCTCAATAATCAATAAAGAGCTTGATACACAAAAACAATTAAAAATGAAAAAAAAAAGAATATAAAAATAAATAAAAGTAAACAAGAATAAAACAAAACACGTAGGGGGAAATTTACTAAGAATATGAATTCGATTTTTCGAGTGCATGCGCTTTTTCGACTTCATACGGCTGTTTTAGCCATATGCAAATTCGTATTCTGGAGGGGAATTTACAAAGCAGTCAAAAAATAGAAAAATACATAAATAAAAAACACGGCGTCTGGTCCCCCACATGGCCGTAACCAGCACCAGGCTGAAAGAGCCGAGGCTGGTTTTAAAAAATCTGAAAATCCAGGTCCGGGGCTGGTTCCCAAAATACGGGGGACAAAATGACTAGGGGTCCCCCGTATTTTAAGAACCAGCCCTAGGCCCAACCAACCAGCAGGGTAATGCCACAGCCAGGCGGAGACTTTTTATACAAGCCCCCCCGGCCAAAGCATTCATCCCTCTGACTGGTCAGCCTGGCCAGGGGTCCTGGGGGAGTGGGGACACCTCCAATGAAGGAAAATGCCTTGTTTGCCTATGCCCAGGGCCAGCTCTGGGAGAAGGGTGGGGACAATCTGCATGAAATAAAAATCGCTAGATGGTTTTTTAGGTCGACACATATTAGGTCGACATGTATTGGGTTGACCACAGAAGGTTGACATGGCTTAGGTCGACACACGAAAAAGGTCAACACAAGCATTCAGTCAACAATGGCTATGTCGACAGTCAAAAGGTTGACATGAGTTTATTACGGGGTTTTTGTCCCAAATGTCCACATTCACCGTCAAAGTGTACTACATCCCTTGCTTCAGGCACTATTCTAGTCTCCATACAAATATATACAATATATATATATATTTTTTTTTTTCCCTTGCTCTACCTCATAGGGATTGACTACCCCTATACCCTAGCAGCTGCTTTTGAGGACCAACACATATCACAGACGCCTTTATCTTTTTCTCTAACAGATTGAGATTTCTTTTTCTACTATTCTATTCTCCCTTCACGCCCTAGTGGATGGCAGGCACAAAATACCACCTGCCGGCACGTCGGCTCCAAAAAATTTGAAAAACTCATGTCAGCCTTTTGACTGTCGACGTAGCCATTGTTGACCTTATGTTTAAGTCAGTCTTCGAACCCTGTTGACCTTGGCTATATTAACCTATTTCATGTGTCGACCTAAGTTATATTCATAATTAAATAGAGCAGAACATTCCTTCACCGTGTTATTTTAAAAACGTTGTGTGTTATTTTATCAACAATTTGTTTCAATCGATAGCTCCAGTTGTTTGAATTTGTGGATAAAGAAAACCTGGAAAAATTCCTTTGTGCCCACATACACTGTGTAAGTCTTCATGAGCTATACAAATGCCCCATTTTTTATGTTATTTTAATACCTAGAACTGTTATGATTACTCTTTGTCATGTGTTATTCTATGATACTTCTATAGTTGTATGCATTGGGTTTTCTCCACTTCTAGTCAAAGTTATAGGTTTCCTATACACAGGGCCGCCACTAGAAATGCTGGGGCCCGGGACTGACCTACAGTCCGGGCCCCCAGCGGCACAGCGCCATGCCTCCGAACACACCCCCCGGGCACGCCCGCCTCCCGCCCACCCCTGCCTACCAGCACCCCGCCTGCCACTGCCAGCACCCTGCCTGCCAGCACCGTGCCTCCCCCTACCTTGTCCCCATTACTTATCATAATTTCACAGCCGCGTCCTCCAGCTCCTTCAGTCTCCACAGTCCGAGCGCACACTGCACAGTGCAGCCTGCAGAGCGCCGAGCCCCTCTGTGTCCTAGGCTCTGTGCTCTGCAGGCTGCACTGTGTATTGTGCGTGCCTGACCGCCGGGTGAGGGACGCTGGGTGCAGGTGCGTGGGGGGGAGGTAGGGCTGGCTTACAGGTGAGGAACGCTGGGTGTGGGGGTACGGGTACTGTGGGCAGCTGCCCGGACCACTTCAGAGGCCGGGGCCTGGGACAGCTGTACCCAGGGCACCCCCCTGTCGGCGGCCCTGCCTATACATTTTATTTAAAAAATTATAATAAAAGTTGAGAACACAATTTATTACTGTCTAGTTCATGGCCCATCAAAACTTCGTAACAGCAATGTCAGAGCCAGAACGTATGCGCGGCCGCACGGTGCAACACTTCAATTGCTCCATCTGGTGCCCACTAATGGCCGCAGGCTTGCAAACACTTGCATTACACCATAGAGTTTAGAAGCAGCATTAGCCTTTTAGTCTATAGGTTGAGTGTAGGCAGAGTTACAATATATATTTAAATATTTAGAGAGGCTCTAACCATGAGCAGACTGTGTTTGGTAATTTCATCTACAGCCACATCTACTAAAAGGTGCCTATCACTGAGCATATAGCTGTGCTGTCTTCCATAGTCAAACATTAGCACTAGAATGGGTCATACCGAAGAGATGTGAAACTTTTAATGTGGCACTATCATATGATGGCAACTCTGATACAAGGCAGGGAGAGTGACAGCAAATTGATCACATTGAAAAATAGGGATTTAGAGAGAGATGAGGTTAGTATTCCAGCAGATCGGATGCTGGCAGTCAGAATACCGACACCAGCATCCAAACTAGCGGCCAGGTGCCAGAATCCGGACATCACTGAGCCCCAACTCCAAGCATACGGATTATAAATATGCAGGTGGGTAACTGTTAGGGCGGGGAGAGGAGAAGGTTAGGTTTAGCCAATAGGGGGGACTTAAGGATAGGGCACTGGGTGGGAGGGTTAGGTTTTGGCAATGCGGTACAAGGGTTAGGCCAGTGGTTCCCAAACTTTTTCGAATCACGGCACCCCGGAGCATCAGAATTTTTTTCATGGCACCCCTAGGCTAAAACTTTCTCATTGAGGAACTCAGAAACAAATATTAAGTTAAATAAATTGTGTTTATATCTCATCCTTAGGATCAGTTATGTGGTATTGGACAAAATTGACTTCTGTTTGTCCATGATTTGACTATTATATTGGACATAGATAACTTGAATTGGTCCTGGACCTCCAACCCAGGGCACCCCTGCAAGTCCCCCAAGGCACCCCAGGGTGCCACGGCACACAGTTTGGGAACCACTGGGTTAGGCATTAGCTGGGAGGGACAGAAGAAAATGAAGGGGGATGGGGCACCATGATAGGGGAAGGAAGTTAGTTAGCTGTGGCAGGTATAAGCAGTGTGTGCTCCCCTAGTACAAAAGACCCCTTTATTAATATGATCTCCCTTTAGCAATAAATAAACCCCCACCTCCTCAAAAAGAACATCATCTCCCACTAGCACAGAATAGTTCCTCCTGCTAGATCATAATATTCCCTTAGCATAGAATAGTTCCCTCCCCCTCAGGACATATCATCGACATCTCCCTAGTATAGAATGCACCCTTCCCAAACAGTTACTGTAGATAGATCATCTCTCCTGTAAAAAAAAATAACCATGCAGTGCTAAAGGTCCCCATACACGCTGCAATAGCAGCGTGCAATGCAAGCAATGCATTATCGGGTGGATTGCATGGTAACGCATGCGTTTTGCATGCAATTTGCGTGCAATGCAATCCGTGGGCAGTACAAAAAGTATGTGCAGCACATTTTTTGTACTGTGCGATGCGATGCCTGCACGCTGCTATCACAGCATGTATGGGGACCTTAACCCAAATACCCCCTCACCCACCAACACACAGCAGAACACTTTTTTAAAACACTTACAGACTGGCTGCATTGGATGCCGATGACAGTGCAATACTGCGGCACTACAGCAGCACTACAGCGGCACTACTAGCTTTCATCCAAGACAGCGTGACCGGGTGATGCGAAAGGGGGCAGGGATGCAGGTGACAGGCACATGCACTCAAATTAGCAGACCGGGGAACTTCACATGGCAGGTGGGGAACCTCCAGCCTTGATCTATGTTGCATGGCATGGCATGTAGCCGCCAGTTAGTCCCAGTACCACTGCTCCTCGCTGTCAGGCTGAGCCGGCTGATCAGAGCATGTCCTGGGGTACCCGGCTTTTTTTTAAACTTCCATATGAAAGTGGCGGTATGGTATAACGTCCCATACCGCGGCCTCACCTGCACTTTCCCTGAAGGCTGGGATGAATGATTGATGGCTGCTTTCTTCCTGTTCCTCTGGCGGGTACATTCCTCCTGCTCATCGCGCGGCAGCTGCTTTCCTGCTTCTATCCTGCAGCTCGGTAGCGCACTCCAGTGGCTGGCACCCTAGGCAAATGCCTGAAGCTGCCTAGTGATGGCGCCGGCCCTGCACATGAGCAGGCTGATGTGGCATCACGGGAAGTGACTGATGAGGAGGCTGAGGCACTGAGTGGATCCCAGTCCTTCGTGCACCACAATGTGGAGGAGCCTCAAGGACCCAGCAAACAAACATAAAGGCACAGGATACAGACTGACAGCTCTGTCCTGCCTCAAGGGAAAATCATGCTACCCGGTGGTGCAGGCTCTTAATGTCTAGTAAAGTTTTTAAGGCTCAAGTTTTTATTTTGGTGCTGAAACTGATACTTCAATTTTAAGTAATGTAGTATGAGATTAAGCACCAAAATAAAAACTTGTTATTACTTACATTACAGATATTTGATTTTGTGGACCTCAATCAAAATAATTAGAAATATGCAGACTCCATTAAAATGTAGTTGCCTACCCCTGGCCAATAGAAGCAGTGGTTCCTGGCAAAAATCCTGGAGCAGCGGTGCCACCTAGAGGCAGCACTGATTACGGAGTTGATGTTATATATACTTTGTAATGCCTTCTAATTATACCATTTGCCTGTCTTTCCTAGTTCATAGACGAGGGGAGTCATGGCGTGATACTATTTCTGTACAGTTTGCTCTTCTCCAGAACAATTGTAAGGTGAGACTTTCATGTAGAAATTTGTCACTGATTATACAGATCATATTTATTTCTTAAAAACGTGACGGTGACCTAGAGTATCGCTCTGTAGGCTCAATTATGAGGTGGTGAACAGGGATGCGCTACTCTCTGTCAAAATAATTTAAGATTAGCAGCCACCAGCTCGGGTTTTGGCAATAACATTTACTAAAAACAAAATATTTCTGACAGGTACACCAACCTGTGGCTTCCCTGCAAGCCCACTACAGTATCCATTTTAGGAACCACTGGCTCAACTGCATAATTTTCATAATAGATATGTTGAGCATTGTACATTATAGTCAGTGCAGGGTCTTCTTTATTTATAATCCAATATGGTATTATTGATGTGTGTCAGTTTCTCATTTACCATTATCCATTTATTTTGTTCATTAACCTCACTGATGTCTATGATGGACAACTTTCACTTTGTTGTGATTATCTACTAAGATGATTAATGACAATAAGATCTAGTCAGAGGTATTATTTTGAGTTTTTGTTATTGTCAACCAGTTGGATTGTAGGCACGTATACAAGTAGTGAGTCTGTATTATCTGGTGTTGTATTGAAATCATTCTCTTTATCTAGGATTCGGCAAGACTTGGACTGTACAACATCTCAACTCTTGCATTTTTGTCTGGGGACTTACGCAGTCAGACAGGTAATTATGGGAAAAGGCGCACAGCTTTTCCACATTTTGTTTTGCTTAGAGATGAGCAGAAAGAGTGGCAATAGGAAAACATGATCTGTATAGGCATCAGAAATAAATCTAGGTACACACTTGCCAATTGCTTTCCCTGAAACAGGTTGATTTTTTCTGTCAGTGGAAGGTGCTGAGAGCTGCACTGCAGTAGGTGTAAAAAAAAATAATCAGATTTTCTGCCACACGTTGCTGAATTTGCATATGTCCACCTATAAGGAGGATGGGGAAATCAGGATAAATCATAGGAAATATGGGCAGATTATCAACAATGCATACACAATGGCCCTTATTCTGGTTGACTTGCTCGGGCGTGAATTCACACCCTTGCAAGTCATCCAGAACCCGTCCTGTGAATGGTGGTACTCCCCCACCCCTTTGCACGCCGGGTTCGTTCGCACGGCATGCAAATGGATGTTTTTACATAAACATCCATTCGGATGCCAGTGGGAACCTCCCCCATCTTTCAATGGTCACCAACCATCAAATGATGTTGAAGGCGCACGCACATGTAAGGGTGGTCCAGACCACTCGTACACATGCGTGTAGAAATCCGGGGAATTGGGCGGGCAGCTGACATCTGGTTATGTCAGCTGTCCGTCCCCCGCACATGCGTCACGAATGCATTAGCATGTGTATGCCCAGCATTTTCATGGGAACGTACATGAAACGCTGGGCATTCACATATGCCTGGCACCCCACGCCCCTCTCCACCCCCCGCTCAAAAGGCAGGGAGCGTGCACTCGGTGAACAGATTTTGCACCGAGTACACACGCTCCTAGTGTATGCACATGTGCAGAAATGCTGCTGCACATACGCAATACATCGGTCCCGGTGTGAATTCACGGCCAGCCAAATCAACCAGAATAAGGGCCAATATCAGGACCCTTTGGTAAATGTTTTCTGAGAAGGCTGATCGACTGAATAATTAAAGGCTAGTGTTTCTGGCTTTCAAAAGTTTTTAATCAATGTTTGTCCAAAACGCTCATGCCTACAATGAAAAAAGGCTGAGCCGGTAATTATTGATAAATCAGAACACTATTTGTATAGTATGTACTTCGCTTAAGAATGACAAAATTGTGTATTTTACACCAATCAAATACTTGATTGAGGTCACGTATTCCTTAAAATGCAAATGAGGTTCATTTATCATTACAAAAGTCAGTGCTATATTTTTATGTCAGTAAAAGTGTCTCTAGGAATTTTTAATTGCCAGTTAATTAACTGCTTTATTAACAGGCAGTGATTAACCTGATGCTGACTGGTAGAGCAAGTCCACAAGTATTTAACGGCGACCAATTTGTGGAGGAGCAGAAATCCGAGCAGAAGCATCACGGAGTACTGGTGCGCAGTGATGTGGGCTACTTACATTGGAGCAGGGAGGAAATGGAACAAGACAAACTTCCCCAGGTGCGTGACAAAGTCTGTGAGAGTCTACTAGTTTTTCTTTTCCTAATTCTTATTGAAAATAAATATACAAATAAAAATGGTCCCACTGTTTTGTCATGTCTCTAGCATTTCCCTTGTGTGTGTGCGCTTGCCAAAATCTAGCACCAATGCAGTATAGATGAAACAAAAGGACAGGGTGCAGTTCAGCAATAAGCTAAAATGGAAACAGGAATGAATATCTCACAGTGCAAGAAAGTCCAGGAATGCACATGCTGGAATAACATGGTATACAAGGATAGGCAGTACTGCAGCAGTACTGCCTCTCTCCCCAGCTCAGCTCAGCAGTGAGCAGCAGGTGCTGGGCAGGGGAGAGAGGCCGATGCAGCAGCAGTTACTTTGCTCTCTCTCTCTCTATCTCTCTCCTTGCCCAGCTCCCTGCAATGAAGAAGGGAGAGAGTGGACCCCGAACCCCTTCATCAGACCCCGGCCAGGGTAAAAAGTAGTTGCTCCCCCCCTCTCTGTGCCACGGTATAAGGGGTCTAATTCAGACCTTATCACAGAACAAATTTGTTCTCCAAATAAGTAAGTTATTATGTTTCTGTGCAGGGTAAATACTGGCTATTTTTACACTTCAATTTAGATTTCAGTTTGAACACACCCCATACAAATTAACTCTCTCAGCACTTGTTACATTTGGATCACCCATACACACAGAACATTGTACGATATATCTTTGCACAGACGCAAGATCTGTGTCTCTGTTCTTTATGGATCACTAGCTCCCATTCACTATTACATGACTTTCATCGGGCTGCTCCCACCCTATGGAATGCCCTCCCACGCACAATAAGACTCTCCACTAGCCTCCAAACTTTCAAGCGTTCCCTGAAAACTCACCTCTTCAGGCAAGCCTATCAGATTTAAGTACCACATGCATAACCCTATGAGGCACTTGTGTATTATATAGCTTCCCTTCTGGACCTGCAGCTTGGTGGGACTGCTATGCTATTACTGGTGCTTGTCATTGAATTTCCCTCCTATATCCCTATAGATTGTAAGCTTGCAGCAGGGCCCTCTTACCTCCAAGTCTGTCTGTTGTTACCCAGTTTGTTTTATTACTGTTTAGGATTGTAAAGCACAACGGAATCTGCTGCGCTATATAAGAAACTGTAAATAAATAAATAATATAATGACATACTGTATCAGTATCTATTTCTTCTGTCTGCAGATGGGGAGCATGCTAAAAACACCAACGTTTCCTATCTGGCTGTGCTATATTAATGGTACCTACAGTGTGATTTTTGGTACAAACACATCTCTCTTATGTGATTGGAAAATGGAGCATATATTTGATCTTTATTTCTACAGTGGGCAGTTTACTCAAAGCAAAACAGTGCATCTGACAATTGGTAGGTATTGATCATGTAGTCACACCTTGCTAGTATCATTTCATATTTATTGCAAAATGATCAATTTTAAGAATTCTAAAATAAATTAGTGCAATTATTTGAATTCGATTTTTATCATTAGCTTTTCCTGAATAAGTGCAGAGACCATCATTTCCTTTCAGTCATGCCCCTCACAATTAAAGGTCAATAAAAAATTGTACACAGTGGGCCTCATCCAGTGGTACCAGAAAATCACTCATGCAGGTTTGACAACCTGAAAAAACTGTTGTGCTGAGAAGGATGGGCAACTACGGAAGAGCAGACAGATCTCCTGTATTCCACCTGCATCCTAGTGAAGTGAACAGGAGCAGAGAATCCCTGGAAAGGGTGGCACCACAAGGATCCACAAATCGCAGACCCATAAGTCGCTGCATATAGTCAAACTGGGGGCGGGGCATGATTATATCAGAGCCCGGAACCTCCCTCTGAAGTTCCCAGTGGTGTCTCCTCTCCAGGCCTCTTCCAGAGAAGAGCAAAGAAAGGGCAGTTATGCTTTAAATGAGTGGGACACTATGGGTGAGATTTAATAGGATGAGAGATTCAGAAAGTGAGAGATTTGGGAAGAATTCTCCAGTTTTTTTAAAGTAGCAATCATTTACACTGCAAAACCAGTTTGATGTTGCAGTATAAATGATTGCCGCTTTAAAAAAAACTAGAGCTTTCTTCCCAAATCTCTCACTTTCTGAATCTCTCATACTATTAAATCTCACCCTATGTTCCTTCATCTGTATTTGTGATTATTTTGTTAGCTACACTTACAGTATCATGCAGTAAATGTCAAATGAAAATTCAGACAGAGCCAAGGTATGGTACTTCCACACAGTGTGGCCTCCCCCATCACCCCCCAGACTGTGAACAGGTGAAGGGAACAGCCAGGTACATGGGTGCCTCTTAAGACATGCTGTCAATTGCCTCTCTAGGCTGCAGGGTGCTGTTCCAGGTACCACACATGCTGAGAAATGGAGACACTGGAGAAGCAATGGTGCCACCTCCTTGTGAAACATTGTAAGACCAGTGGTGTAACTACTGTAAGGCAGCCCCAGCAGCCGCTTGGGGGTGCAAGCAGCAGCAGGGTCTGTGTAGGTGCCGGCACTCGCTGGACGCACTGACTGAGCACTGGACATGAGTCAGCCGCAGCGCGGGTGGGGCCATGGCAGAGATAACAAATTCCCCCAATGATTCAATTGACTGTACACAGAGCCGGCTATTGGCTACTGTGTACAGGATGGGCAGGCAGATGGGCATGCTAGGGTGGCCTGGGATGCGTCGGAGCCAAGGGAAGCAGCAGTATATGCTGGTCTCTGTTATGCGTGTGACGTCATCACATCACACGCTGGGGAAACATGCTGGAGAGGAACCTGGAGGGGTGGGGGGGCACACACTTTTTGGCGGGGGGGGGGGGCAAAATTTATATATACCCCACTGTGTAAGACATCCCTTTGGTTTGTGTTATCAAACAAATAAATGTGTTTATGTATTATATTAAGCCTTGAAGAGAGATATATCGCAGATAAAGTACCAACCAATCAGTTCCTAATTGTAATATTTCAAATACAGGGCGGGATGCAATAGGGAGTGAAAATCAGAAAGTGAGAGATTTTTGGGCGTTTCCACATTCACCAACAATTGTGCATTATGAAAATAGTTTTATCTATAATTAATCAATTGGTGTTTTATGTTTCAGATACTCACTCCCATCACTGGGAAGGACACTACAGGATAGATGAGGGGGATCGCGAAAAGAGATTTCCCTCACTAGAGATGACTATCAGAACTAAATGGGAAGGAGCAGCGATTAACTGGAATGGGACTGTACCTTTTTTTTAAAGATAACGTGGATTTCAAAAGAACCAAAATATAGCACTTATTCACTGATATACTTAACACTATTGGGCTGCGGATTTATTTTTTATTGGTATTTGTAACCTTATTTTAAAATATCCTAGCTGTCTGCTAGTGATAAAGCAGGGTTTAGGCATACTTGCATAACATCCCAGATGCTGCAGGAGACTCAAGTTTTTTTGGGGGAAGTCCCCATAGTCCCAGAAGGGTAGGTGACCTACAGTACATCCCACCCATTTCCTAGTGACGCAGACAGGCTGATGATAAAATCAATACAATTGTGATGGCTAAAATAAGAATTGCTTTGTTTAGCCCAGCCCCTGACCAGAAGACCTGGGTTTTGCAAGCATTTCCACATCTCAAAGGGCGGGGCCTAATGACATCACCCTGCTGCCCTGCCCACCAAACTAGCCTGATGCATCCCCTTCCAGGCTTCTCATAGCGAGGAAACAAAGAAAGTAGTCAAGTATGGGTTCCGGCCACAAGGAAAAAACAATGTAGAACAATGAGCTTGACTCTGTTTCACATGCAACGCTGCAAATTTACACTCGCCATGTTCTCCGCATGGCTGGGAATGGAAGTGGGTGCAGGGACCAAATCATTCGATGGTTGCTGACCATCGAATGATTTGGAGCATACACGCAAAACTAAGGCTCTCCAAGGTGCCTTAGTTTTTGCCTGTATGGGAACAGGATGGGCAGCTAACATCTGATTATGTCAAGTGCCCGCCCCTGGGCGTTCCCATGGGCGCGTCCACCCGCCACCGAACCATGCCCTCTACCCGCACTGGTAGGCGCCAGTGGGAAGGCGAACTTGCAGTTCGCTGTGCCCATTCGCACCGGGCGTCTGCACATGAAAATAAATGCACATGCGCAGATGCCAAACGTCGCTTTCTGTGTTAATGTGTGAGGGATTGATGCGATTAGAATCAGGCCCAATGTGTACACCGGTTCCAAAATGCAGGCCTATGATGCTGACTTATTGCCTGGGTAAACAATGCTTCGGTGTATACCCAGCTTGAGGTGAGTTGCACTTTGTGTATTGGCACAACAGTAAGGGAGGCATGGGGAGAGGATCTAGAGGGGGAAGGCAGTGATGTCACAATAGCTCCGCAGCCCCCATGGTCGCGGGGAGGCGCTGTGTAAGTTCGGGCGCCGAGTGGCTGCGTGGCTATTGTAATGCTCCCCCCCATCCCCCGCAGCTTTACCTGTATTCGCTGTGGTGGTACAGGCTCCCCTCCTGGCTTCATTCTGATGATATGGACTGGAGATGGACCATCATAAAATGTCCACCCCCATATAGCAGACAGTTCTCTGAAACTGTCTGCTGTATGGGGGCAGACATTTTGTGATGGTCCGTTCTTCATAGTATAAGAATGAAGCCAGGAGCATACACGCAAAACTAGGGACCACCGCAGCGGCGAATACAGGTAAATCTGCGGGAGATGGGGGGGGGGTTCATGGGCGGCCAAGGGGGGCATGGGCGGCCAGGTGGGGTGGGGGGAGGCTGCTTTACTATCGTGGGGGGGGGGGGGCGCTCAAATTATAGTTACACGACTGGGGGAAGGGATTGATGGACAGGAGCAGACACATCAGTGTGCCGGACCCCAAGATTTATTTTGCTGACCTCGGCAGGGAGACTTGTAAAAGTCACCAGGGGAAGAGATGCAGATATAAAAAAGATTGGAAGTTCTCACAAATTCTGTTTAAATCTAATTCTGGATCAGGCCGTATTTCATGTATGTTTTTAAATTAAATATAGCATCTACTTTTACTCCTTATACATACCTGCCAACATTGGAGGAGACTGGGGCGGGACAGGATGCGCTGCGAATTTTGAGGGCCTTTCTAAATGGGGCGTGTTCTATCCTCGCGGCGCTGCTGCGAGGCCAACCAACACCCCCCCCCCCCGTTTTTCGCCGCTGTGGGGGCATGCCCAGCAGCTCTGTATTATTCACGGATTATAGGGGCTGACTCCCAACTGACCCCCCCGCCGCAGGACACTGCCGGCCGCGGGAGGGAAGCGGGAATGTCCCAAAATACTGTGGCCCTTATTCAGATCGGCACGGTACGGCCCGCGTGCGGCCGTACCGCCGATGTTTGTGGTCTGCACATGCGCAGAGGTCATTCTGCGCATGTGCAGCCCCCTTCGCCGCAGACGGATTTCGTCCGCCGCAAAGGGGGCGTATAGGGGCGTGAGGGGCTTCAGCCCCTCATTTCCCTATGTGTACGCCCCGCGTTTCATGGGCGTTCCCATGAAAACGCGGGGCGTATGCATGGTAATGAGGGCATGACGCCCTCATTACCATGACATGGGGGCGGAAAGCTGACGTCGCCGGATGTCAGCTTTCAGCCCCCTTACAAGCTCCCACACGGACGATTGTCCGTGTGGTCTGAGCTTGCGGGAGCTGCCGCGGCGTGCGGGCCTGCCTTCGATGGTCGTCGACCATCGAAGGCAGGGGGCAGCTCCCACCATGGTGGAGGCGTAGCCTCCACCATTTTTGTGCGGATCGCCAGCCGTCCGTGTACGGACGGCCGTGGCGATCCGTCCGGTGGGCGGCCCTTGGTTTGTGCGGTCGGAGCCCCGTGTGCGGCTCTGACCGCACCAACCAGAATAAGGGCCTGTGACGTTCCCGCGATAAGTGGGACAGTTGGGAGGTATGCTTATATTCTTAATAGCTTTGTGGAGAATGATAATGTAATAGTTAAACGTGTAGAGGAATCTACTTAATAATACTCATGTACAGACTCATTAGCTCCTTAATCTTGCACTGCTTGCAATAGATGGCCATAATCCCTGCATATACCATATGGTTCTTATTATTTCCTCTTTTATTCTGGAAGATATTTAACATCAGATTATGTGTACATACTGTAGGTTTTTGTATAAACATAAGCAAGAAACCACTTAATAAATGTATCCCATTATTTTTGCAATCTTCTTTTGTATTTGAGAAAACCAACATATACAGAAAAAAATACTTTATTTTACTTTAATCACAGCTTTTTTTCATAGGATTAATTTCTTTATACGGTACATTGGCCCTTATTCAGATCTGATTGCAGTACAATTTGATTGTTCTCAAAATGGCCAAACCATGTGCACTGCAGGTGGGGCAGATGTAACAGAGAGATTATAGAGAGTTATGTAGGGTACACACCAGGACGACCCGCTCACGATGCACATCGTGAGCGGGTCGTCAGTGTCTCGTCCGACTCGCTCACGGTGACGCGGGGGGGCACGGCCCGCTCACGATGTGCACCGTGAGCGGGTCCGATCCAATGGCGACCCGCACCCGGCTGTATGGTCGCCATTGAGATCCTACCTGCAGCAGGTAGGATCTCAATAACGACCGACCGACCCGCGGGACCGCGCATTGGATCGGTATCGGTCCACACCAGGACAGAAAAGGGCCCAATCAGCACACAATCTACATCCAATTGGTCGGAATTGGATCTAGATTGAGGGGATCGGGCCCTAGTCGTCCTGGTGTGTACCCAGCATTAGATTTGTGTGAGTTATTTTGTTGCTGTGCAGGGTAAATACTGGCTGCATTATTTTTACACTGCAATTTAAATTTCAGTTTCAACACACCCCACCCAAATGTAACTCTCTCTGCAAATGTTACATCTGCCCCACCTGCAGTGCACATGGTTTTGCCCATTTTGAGAACAAATTTATACTGCGATCAGATCTGAATAAGGGCCATTATTTAGTGGCCTTTCAACACTTTTTTATGTTTTTATCAACAACAGAAGGCCCAGGGTGGGGGCATATTAACAGAGGAGGATGCCTGTTTGCAGCCTTCTTCATCCTAGACCCCTTCTTTCTACCCAGCAGCGCAGTAAAGACTGAGCATTAGGCACAGGCTATATTGCTCCCATACAGTACTTTAGGGAAAGAGCGCAATGGGCATTTTTTCAGATATTTCCTGAAAAAATGGGTGCTGTCATTGGGTTAGCAGAAGAGACAATGTGGCCGATTCAGAGCTGTTCAGTCGGGTTTAAATTTGTCCCATTCCCCAATATTCAAGGTCTGCGCATCTGTGAATATGTGCATACGCAAACCCTCGGAGCGGCTTTGGTGAGTTTCATGTTTGCCGAGGAGGAGGGGGGGGGGGGGTGGCAGCAGCGCAACGGCCAGCATTTTATGGGTCTCCCCATAAAAACGCTGGGCGTTCCCCTGCACACACAGGCTTGGGACGGGCAGCTGTCACATGACGTTAGCACCCGCCCCCTATTCGGCGATCTGCGGCCAGAATAAAAGTCCATTTAGTCTGACTTTTATTATCGAAGGGGAAAAATGTTCCATGGTGTGTCCATCGAATGATTTCTCTCCCGTTTGGCCACATGTGAAGGGATGTGCTAGGGAACACATCCCCTCACATGTTAGAGAGGGGATTTGCGCAACATTGGGGGTGGGTGTTCGGCTGGGCGCCGTTTTCCTGTTCACTGGACTGTGAACATATGCAGCTGAGCAAACAGGTCTGAATCAGGCCCAATATTTATATTTATAATGCAGAGTTATTAGGGGGGGGGGGGGGTAATAGCAGGGATGTTACAGCCAGAACACAGAGGGTTAGCTGAGGGTACACTTACATGTACCAACAGTTCTCCCAGAGGAGGCGGCCATGACAGCGCAGTCCAGTTCCTAGATTGGCCGCTAGACCTTATAGCATTCCCCTCAATTTAGCAATGTCTCTTACACTCACTATATAGAGATCTCACTTGTAGATGGCGCAAATAGAGCAATGAGTTCTTGGAGTGGAGATTCTTTATCCGGAGGGAGTTCTTGAGCCCAAAGAGATGCAGCTGGTTAGTCAATGCAAGAACTTGGGGTCCTGTGGTCTGATTTGGCACAATTCTTGGTCAAATGGTAATAGAGTATCCGCACACCAAGGAGAGGCTGGTAGGTTAGCACACTTGCGTTTCACCAGTTAAACTGTCTTTCACCTTTGAAAAAGCCAGTTTAACTGGTGAAACGCCTCAGAGTGCGCGGTTACTCTATTACCAATGGACCTTATTGCTCTATTTGAGCCAACTACAAGTGAGATCTACACATAGTGAGTGTAAAGGGGTGTACACACGGAGCAAATTTGTGCTATTTAGTCAGATTGCTTAGAAAGGAAGCACAGATCTCTCCGTGTGTATGCTTTGAGAGATTAAATATCTCTTGCTAACTAAGTCAGTGCATGCAGTCAAAATCTAGTCAGATTGCTTAGCAAAATTGCTTAGCAAAGATCTCTACGTGTGTATGCCCCTTTAGAGACATTGCTAAATGCTATAAGGTCTAGCGGTCAATCTACGAATGGGACTGCACCACATTATTATTTACCAATGTGAGAGACTGCTCTAATCACCACGCCAAAAATTCATGGTTATAACAAAAAAATATTATTATTGTTTTTTTTTATTCTATTCTTTATTAATGTTTTAATAAATATTATTGGTTTAAATCAACCATCCCATGGTATTTTAATTTGATCTTCCCTCAAAAGAAGCGCTGTGTTTTCTTGTATTTCTGTTTATAGCTACTATTAGTGAGAGTGACTCCCCCACCTCTCACAGCAGCCGGAATATCACCCATTCCAGCGCTTGTACCCCCTTAGGGGTAATTTGCACATATAATTAAAACATACATTATATTATTACTATCATATATTTTTTTGGTACTTGTTTCCTAGAACAGCGCCCACGATGTTAATCTTAGGCATCGCAAGGAAAACTCATTTAAAAGCCAGGATGAAAGAAAAATAAATCAGACACAAGTTCAAAGGAACGGCAGTGTGAGGCCTTCATTATCTATGAATGAAGGTCACCTTCTTCTGCCATCAGGCCCCCAGTAAATCTGCCGCAGTGAAAAGCTTCGGTTTGAATGGGGTGACGGAGCACTGAAAGACTTCATATAGAGCACAAGTGCCAAAAGCATATATTTTATTATATAACGTACACACAGACCTATTTTTAAAACACACCAACACATTTATATTCTATATGACATATACACATATTTATATATGTATAAATAAATATATATTTTATTATTATTACATTTTTTGGGGAGAAAGCATTTTGCAATATTACAAATAATGTTTAATTTAGTGTGCTTTAGGAATGTTTATTACATGGTTTGACAACTGTAAGGCCATTAATTTATGCTGCTTTCACACTGCAAAACCTGCTTAGACCAGGTATTTAAAACGTTTTTTAAAACGGGTCAGAGCAAGTTTAACCCCTTTCACATTGCATGTAAATACCTGGTCTAAAGCAGGTATGCGGTGTGAAAGCAGCGTTGGGGAGTGACCTCTTGGAGGTATAGAGGGGATCAGGCACCAGAGCCTGCACCTAGACTGCCAGCAGGAGCTCCCGCACTGCAGGCAGGGAGGAGAGCTGCAGGACGCTGGAAGGGTAAGGGGTCTGACAGTGAGCAGTAGCTGATCTGCTATGAGCCAGCGCAGTGCATATTTAATGAGCTGGTGGCCGGTCAAAGTTTGCATCTGGTATGGCACGCCCAAACGCGTTTCATTGATGACTTTGTCAGTGGGACAGGCCAGTGACAAAGTCATCGACGAAACTCGTTTGTGAGGAGATACTGGCTGTGGATGCGGTAATTTATAAAACCACGTGGTATTTTAGCCCACGCTGCTGAAAAGCCTTTTTTAATAAAAGCAATACTTGTAATATGAAGCGCTTCCTTCCATCTTCTTTCCCAGATTTGTTTTAATCCCATTGGGATACCGGGAGTCCCCCTACAAAAAAGGTTGGAAAGGTGCGGTCTTGGAGAAAGTTAAAACAAGATCTGGTGCCTACAACCTTTGGACTGTGTTGAAATATACACTGAGGACTGAAACCAAAAGCTATAGCAGGTTTCCTAATGTGAGGTGATAAGCTAGTGCACCTCTAATCCTTATGGTTGAGATAGATAGATAGAGCCATCCTTATCTACATCTTTCATAGGATTGAGTGAGCCAGAGCTGTTTGGCTTAATCCTATCCTAATCCCCTACTGTATTGTTCTATGTATTGTATTGCGGCTCAGAACAATAGGCCATGGTGAGCCATGGCTCACCATGGCTATCCAGAGAAGGCTAGTTGAAGAATGCACACATTTATACTTACTTTTGAAGCAGAACAGCCAGAATAGGGATGGCCATCAACCATCAATGACTAATAATCATCATCGACGGTTTATGACAAGTGTTGAATACTTTTGGCATCGATGGAGGAGAACTTGATGGTTTCCATCCATCACTGATGCACAAGCAATGAATATTTTTCAAACGTATTGTCACATCCACCATGGCGTTTACCCAAAACACCTGTGCTGTACTCAGCCCTAGGCTCTTTAGCTGCACTTATAGAACCATGGCGCTCACCTCTGCTTGTGTCCCTGGCTCCGGTGGGGTACATGTGGCCGCATTGTCATCGCGTGGTGACACTGGTGCTATGTGCTCCGCTTCTATGCAGGGTATGAGTGGCGTGCTGCCATGTGTGTTTGTGCCTGGTTTGCTCTCTGGCTGAATGCCGGCGTTGCGCAGCTGCGTACATCCAGGCCGGCTGAAATCTGTCACCCTCACTGGCGGGCGCCATCTTGTTGGTTACCTCAGCCTCTCCTGTGCGGCTCTGCCTCAACTGTCAGATTGCCTGACCAATCACCGCACAGTCCACCTGTAAAGTACTGACTGACCAGGCTAGTCTGGCAGTCAGTACAATGATGTCGATCCCTCAGCATCATTGCTCCAGCCTGGCTCTGTAGCTATCCGCTACAATCCTGAGGGTCTTACCTAAAGATTCCCTGCTGGTCGTCTACTGCTCCAAGTACCAAGGACTCGCTATCGCCAAAGAGGATCCAGCAAGGTTAGCCCTCCCAAGGGGTCTCACCTTGCCTTAATTCCAGACAGTTACTTCCACGGTCACCTCTGTCTGCAGCCATGACCATACTCAGCAAGGACAAGTCTTCTTCATTTATTTCTTTATCCATTTACCTTCAATCTTCATTCGTTCATCCAATCCTCAATCCAATCATCCATCCAATCATCCAATCCTCAATCCAATCATCCAATCCTCCATCCAGTCATCCAATTCTCAATTCAATCATCCAATCCTCCATCCAATTCTCAATCCAATCATCCAATTCTCAATTCAATCATCCAACCCTCCATCCAATCATCCAATTCTCAATCCAATCATCCAATCCTCAAACCAATCATCCAATCATCAATCCAATCATCTAATTCTCAATCCAATTATCCAATCTTCAATACAATCATCCAATCTTCAATACAATCATCCAATCTTCAAACAATCCTTCATTCTTCAAATCTGATTATTTATTGTTCCTACAACTCTTCAAACAATATTGCAATATTCTTTCAAGACCAAACATCATCATCTTCTGCAATAATATATTGGACTATTGACTTTATATTTGCATATCTGCCATATATATTTTATGCCATCAGTATCATTGTCTTGCAATACCTTTATTAAATCAATTTCATTTTATATTACTTGTTTCACTCCATTCTGTCGTGGATGTAACCCCCATACGTTAAAGCACCCAGCCTACATTACTCTGCAGCTGGTGCTTCTAAAAGCGTGACACGTATTTTACAAAATGCTGGGACATTGAGCTTTGCTCTGCCCCCTGACTGCTGTAAGACCCTGCTCCAGGGATCTCATTGGCTCATAGCCCACTGCAATGTAAAGAAGGGGTGACCATTGATGGGTGAAACTATAGATGGTTCCAATACAGATGGTTTCACAGCATTTAATTCTGGTTAACTGGGGGAGATTGCATTTTTTTAAACGTATGAACAACGCACCTAACGTGCACTAGGGGGCTGTCCCCTACAATCTCCCCCAGTATGGCTGGGGCAATGTATTAACAGCCGCCTAGGCGTTAAATCGCCCCGGCCGCTTCGCCAGCTCAGGGCTATCGTTGTCCCCGCAGTGGCTCCAGGCTGCGCTGGAGATCTCACGGTAATAGCGAGATCCCGCTCATGCCCATTACAGCCGGCCGGGGGGGGAAAGTGCGATCAAGCAGGCGCAGAGCATAACAGCTCTCCTTATTGGTGCTGGGGGGGGGGGGGGTTAGTACATTCGGCCGCTATTTGTGCTTGCTTCTCCACGTTATGCAGGAGAAGCGGGACCCGTTATTTTAAAAATGTTATCATTGATGGCTTACCAACCGATGGCCATCTCTAAGCCAGACGTGTTGCTGATTGGGGATGGACTGGACACTTTGCATCGTAAGGTCATAAAAATTCTGCAATTATTTTATAATAGTTCATATTTGTTCTGCGCCCTCACCCATATCTACAAATATTACAATGGAAGAATGATAGATCCATTGAGTGCAAAAGTCTTGCGCTTCCAGAAGCCGGTGCAGCCTTACTATAAAGGGAAAGGACCACATATTTAAGGAAGGAAGGAGGCCTCACAGTGGGATATGTTTTATACCCTGGCAGTCAAAATACCAATGCCAGCATCCCGACTAGCCACCAGATGACCAGCACTGGAATTCCCACATAGATAGAGATGCTGGAATCCTGACTGCCAGCATCCCAATCAGCAGATATGCAGAATGGGGGGGGATTAGGGTAGGTTGCGAGGGGGAGGATAACCTGCTTAAATTTACACACAATATTGATTTACATACTATGGATTTCATAAATGTGACTCTATTTAAAGACAGTAATAGTCTAGGATCTACCATGTTCAGAAAAAGTTCTAACCCAAACACCCGCAAACAAGAAAGTCTACCTTCGTGGATGAACACCACTATGGAACAGGTTTAAATACAGGCTGAAGATATGAAGACATGTTTTCTCAATAGAAAGTACACACCTATAACCATCAGTCACTGTACTAAGAAAGATTACACATGATGGTACTTGTGTACTAGCACGGCGCCCACGATATTTGGTCGCACGACATATAATCGCATCGCATCGCATGCCATACACCCGATGCATTGCGATGCGATCTGATTTAAAATTGTAAAAGCCCCCTATACGATGTTTAATTGTATAAGCACCCTAATGGGGGCTTACAATGTAAAATGCACCTCCACGCCACCCCCACTATGAACGTGAACCCGAAGCGTGGCGATCTGCGGCGGTACGCGTCCTACGACCTTTTCATTCCCCCACTATCCACGTCGGCGGGGAGTTGATTTTCTATAGTTTTATATAGCCCGAAGCGTGGCGAGCGCAGTGAGCCCCGCGAGGGGACGCGTATTACTTTACATGTATTCCGCTCGCCACGCTTCGGGTTTGGTGGCTCGCTGCGCTCGCCACACTATATAAAATTAACTCCACGCCGATGTGGATAGTGGGGGTATGAAAAGGTCGTAGGACGGGTACCGCCGCCCCTTGCGGGCTCGCTGCGCTCGCCACGCTTCGGTTTCACGTTCATAGTGGGGGTGGCGTGGGGGTGCATTTAACATTTTAAGCCCCCATTGTATACCATACAATTCGATGGTATACAATTTAAAATTGTATAACATCTGCTGCCATCGCATCGCATACCATCGCATGCCTTATGGTCTGAGATGCGATGGGCGCCGTGCTAGTACACAAGTACCCACATGATTCCTGGCTTTACCAAATATGGATGTGAAGAAGAAAAACTTGGATCATTTGGTACATGTTAGTACATATGGGACCTTATTCTGATTGGTAAAGCCAGGAAACGTAGCCTTGTGAGTCCACCAAAGGCCACCCCCCTCGCATTCTTCAATCCCCTGCACGGCTGCAAAGGGATGATTTGCATAATCATCTCCTTGCAGCCGGGGAGGAATTATTTGATGGTCGTGACCATTGAATGATTTCTGCAGCGCTCGCAGATCAGGGACACCTCTATGGTGTCTCTGATCTGCGAGCACCCTGTGGGGAAGCAGGCGACAGCTGACATCTGCTGACATCAGCTGCCCGCCCCCTGCACCCGCATCACTGGGCGATTACCATGTAAACACCCAGTGTTTTCATGGGAATGCCACAAATTGAAATAGGGATGACTCAAAAACAGGCCCTATATTATTTTCATTTCACTGGACAATTGACCTGCACCTGAACAGAATATCCTTCCACATTCTGCCATGTGCAGTAGGGATGTCCAATGGTGTGGCGGCTATCGATAGTGGTGGGGCAAGCGGCCTTACATGGCAGAATACTATGCAAAGGATAGCCATCAATCGTTTCACCCATAGATGGACATTCCCTTATTTATTTTTTTTACTGGCCTGTGGGCCAATCAGAACATAGAGGTAGGGCTTCACAGGAGTAAGGGGCAGAGCTATGATCCATGTCCCTACACCATCAATGTAGGAAGTATTCTACGTCATCCATAAACCAACGATCGATCAATGGACTTCCCTACTGTGCAGTAAAACATGCAGGCACCTTATAAATATTAATAATAACAACAATAATAATAATATAATTAATAATAATAATACAGAGGTTCTCAAACTCCTCACAAAATTAAAAGTGATTAGTAATTAGTTCCACCGTGGCTCTTGTAGATGTGAAAACAAGAAAAAAAAAGGAGAAAAGAATTTCTGCATGGGGCACTCAGGATCAATTATTATCTAGACTTAGCAAAATATTAAAACAATGTGAATTAATATACAATAAAGTAAAATTATAAAAAATATCCGCTGTATGTATTCTTTAATCTAGTGTTCTCATGTACCACCTATACAGGTAGAGAATATAGGGTATATATTAATCTCTTCCTAGTGAACTTATTTTTTTTTTTACCCATACATTCCAGGGGTCTTAATATCACTCTAATACCCCTTTTCCACTAACAAGCCGGGATGCACGTGGGATTTTGTACACGGTGCAAAGCAAGGTCCAACCCAGCTTGTAAACCTTTTTCCACTTGCGTCCCCCACCCAGCATAATGCTGGATGGATGACATCACCGGAGGCGGGTCCTGAACCGGCGCTGGGAGGAGAGCATCTTCCAGCACCTGCTAATGCATCGCAGTGAACAAGACGGTTACCCGTTTACACTGCCCCTGCACCTGGGAGCTTTTTACCACTAGCAAAAAATCTGGGTCGATGCATGTTGAAAAGGGGTATTTTAGTGACTTCAACTCTGTCTCACTGATCTGAGACTGTTACTAAATATTTGGACAGTTGTATTGTAACAGATGTTGCTATTTAGGGGGACATTTACCAAAATGGATTCGTAGAAAAAAGGTGTATTCGTAGGGAGAAATACACCTTTTTTGTACGAATTTGTATTTTCGGGATTTACAATCCCAAAAATACAACAATTCGTATTCCTAAAGATGGAACATTCGTATTTGTATTTACAAATACGAATGTCTACACCATCGATAGAATACGACAGAAATCACCATTCAAAAGAATGGTGGTTCCTGATGTACTAAGCAGCCGTACTGATAATACGGCTGCTAAGTGGTGTAAAACACCAACGCAAATTCGACAGGAAAATACACCTTGCTTTCCCTGTCGTATTTGCTTTAAGCCTGCACGGATCAGTCAGATCCGTGCAGGCTTTAGTGTAAAAAAATATAAAAAAAAATAAATATAAAAAAAAAAACGGCGTGGGGTCCCCCCCACAGCTGTAACCAGCACCAGGCTGAAGGAGCCAGGGCCGGTAATTAAAAATCAGGGAACCTGACAAATAGGGGTTCCCCGATTTTTAACAACCAGCCCCAGGCTCCAGGTCCGGGGCTGGTTCCCAAAATACGGGGGGACAAAATGACTAGGGGTCCCCCGTATTTCAAGAACCAGCCCCAGGCACAACCAGCCAGCAGGGTAATGCCACAGCCGGTGGGAGACTTTTTATACAAGTCCCCCCAGCCAAAGCATTAACCCTACCGACCAGTCAGCCTGGCCAGGGGCCCTGGGGGAGTGGGGACCCCCCCAATAAAGGGGTCCCCCCCCTCCAGGACTTACCTGACCAGGCTGAAGCCTGGTGCTGTCCTCGATGCCCCTGGGCGGTGGGCATCGAGCTGATAGTGGTGTAAAAAAAAGATTAAACTATTGTCTAATACTGGGGCACTATGAGTCCCAGCAAGCCTCCCCCGCAAGCTGGGACTTGGAGAACCACAAGTCCCAGCCTGCGGGGCATTAAAGGGCCCGCTGGGTCTTGTAGTGCCACAGTATTAAAAATAGTACAATAAAACACACTGACACATACTTAAAATAAAACTTTAATACATACAAAGCCCACACATACTAATACTTACCTATCTTCTTTCCGTAGGTAGCCCTGGTCCTGTGTCATCTTCTGGTCCTGTGTCGGCGGTCTTCTGGATCCATGTCGACGTCCTTCTTCAAGTCGACGTCGCTGTCGGCGATGGCGTCCGGATCCGACGAAATCCATGGAGGAAGCTGTGGAAGGAAACCATACTCACCTGTCCCGGGGCGACGTAGTCCAGGTAAGGGTCTTGGCAAAAAAACAAACCGACACGCGAAACCAGCCGGACAGTAGGAGCCGCACGGTGTTTGTGTACATCGTGCGGCTCCGCCTCCCGAATGCCGCTATTGGCCGTCTTGAAGAAGGACGTCGACATGGATCCAGAAGAACGCCGACACAGGACCAGAAGACGACACAGGACCAGGGCTACCTACGGAAAGAAGATAGGTAAGTATTAGTATGTGTGGGCTTTGTATGTATTAAAGTTTTATTTTAAGTATGTGTCAGTGTGTTTTATTGTACTATTTTTAATACTGTGGCACTACAAGACCCAGCGGGCCCTTTAATGCCCCGCAGGCTAGGACTTGTGGTTCTCCAAGTCCCAGCTTGCGGGGGAGGCTTGCTGGGACTCATAGTGCCCCAGTATTAGACAATAGTTTAATCTTTTTTTTACACCACTATCAGCTCGATGCCCACCGCCCAGGGGCATCGAGGACAGCACCAGGTTTCAGCCTGGTCAGGTAAGTCCTGGAGGGGGGGGAACCCTTTATTGGGGGGGTCCCCACTCCCCCAGGGCCCCTGGCCAGGCTGACTGGTCGGTAGGGTTAATGCTTTGGCCGGGGGGACTTGTATAAAAAGTCTCCCCCCGGCTGTGGCATTACCCTGCTGGCTGGTTGTGCCTGGGGCTGGTTCTTGAAATACGGGGGACCCCTAGTCATTTTGTCCCCCGTATTTTAGGAACCAGCCCCGGACCTGGAGCCTGGGGCTGGTTGTTAAAAATCGGGGAACCCCTATTTGTCGGGTTCCCTGATTTTTAATTACCGGCCCCGGCTCCTTCAGCCTGGTGCTGGTTATAGCTGTGGGGGGGACCCCACGCCGTTTTTTTATTTATTTATTTAATTTTTCTATTTTTTTACACACTGCAGCCTGCACGGATCTGACTGATCCGTGCAGACTGCCAGAAACATTCGTATTAGCGGTCGTATATATGTGCCGCTAATACGAATGGTTACACCATCGGAGGGTTACAAAGCAGTCGTATCTGACTGCTTTATAATTTCCCCTCCGGAACACGACTTTGCAACAGTCGTATGCAGCCGTTGGGGAAATACCAATACGAAAAACTAGGTTTTTCATATTGGCAAATTTCCCCCTAAATATCAGCTACTTTGTAACAATTGCTACTAGGTTGTCATATAAAACTGATTTACAAACTCATATTATTCTCAATATGGGCATATGATAATACCTATGGTGCATTATGGTTAATTAGAAAACCATCCACTATGATATACAGCAGGGGTGAAGAACCCCAGGCCCGCGGGCCGTATGCGGCCCACGTAGCCGGTCTCAGTGGCCTGCCTACAGGGGAATTCTCATAAGAGGTCGGTAGGTCTCGCGAGATTCCTCTTCAACAACAGCAGCTGGAGACTGTCGGTCCTATTTAGCGACAGCCACCGGAGCGTGCAGCGTACAGCTGCAGCAGGACAATTTGTGAGAGAAATTTTTACATATGGCCCCATACAAACGGCCCTTGGCACAAAAAAGGTTCCCCACCCCTGATATACAGTATGTAGCATAAATGTTATAGACATAAATGTATTAGTCACTGATATTATTATTTAAAGCCAGGGCTGGTGTAAGGCTTCTCAGCACCCTAGGCAAAACTTCAGCATACAACCCCCCATACTGCCACCAATACCCATTTACCAACCCCTTAAGGCAGGCATGTCCGAACTGTGGCCATCAAGCTGTTCTGAAACTACACATCCCAACATGTCTTGCCATAGTTTTAGCATTCCCGAATATCAAAACTCTGGCAAGGTGAGATGGGAGTTGTAGTTTCACAACAGCTGGTGGGCCATAGTTTGGACATGCCTGACTTAAGGCATACTTGCCTAATATTCTGGAATGGCAGGGAGGCTACCAAAAATCAAGTGGTCCTCAAGAAGGTGGACAAGTCTCCTGCTTTCCCTTGAGGCCTCCCTATGCAAGGAGGAGGGGGCAGGGAAGAGGTAGGGAAGTATGTCTCAAGAGAAGGTATGGAGGTGAGGTCTTAGAAGTTCCACAGCAGCCATCTGCATTAAGTACAACAAGGATCCTCATAGACATACTTGATTTTTTGATAGGCAGACTTGGTGCCGCTCCCCCAGATCCCAGCACCCTAGGCAGCTGCCTAATGGTAGAGCGGCCCTGTTTAAACCATAAATATAAGTAGCAATTTATGGGTATTCAAATGATCTTCGCCCTTAGGTTATACAAATAGATACCGTGTGTCAATTGCCCTTATTCAGATCTGATCGCAGTACAAATTTGTTCTCAAAATGAGCAAAACCATGTGCACTGCAGGTGGGGCAGATGTAACATGTGCAGAGAGAGTTAGATTTGTGTGGGGTGTGTTGAAACTGAAATCTAAATTGCAGTGTAAAAATAATGCAGTCAGTATTTTCCTTGCACAGAAAAAAAATAACTCCCCCAAATCTAACTCTCTCTGCACGTTACATCTGCCCCACCTGTAGTCAGTGGCGTAACTAGAGAGGGTGCAGAGGATGCAATTGCTATGGGGCCCGGGGGCTTGGGGGGCCCCAGCAGGCATTCCCCTGCACCCTTTTAATTTTGTCAGTGGTTTTTATTTAATGACCTGCGGGCAGTGGCTAAGCCATCCCGTCCCCTTCAGCGGCGGTAGCAGCAGCCAGCCTGCAGAGGAGACCTGGCTCAGCATCCAGGACACCCGGCGCCAGCGGTGCGCTGCCTTGAAGCAGGACGCCTGAGTCTGACGCTGCATGAGAAGACCCGGTGCGGCGTCCAGGAGAGGACAACCGGCGGTGCGCTGCCTTGAAGCAGGACGCCTGAGTCTGACGCTGCATGAGGAGACCCGGTGCGGCATCCAGGAGAGGACACCCGGCGGTGCGCAGCCTTGAAGCAGGACGCCTGAGTCTGACTCTGCATGAGGAGACCCGGTGCAGCGTCCAGGAGAGGACACCCGGCGGTGCACTGCCTTGAAACAGGTGCGCAGAGGAATGGAAGCAGGAGGCCCAGCAAGGAAGTGGGAGCAGGAGGCCCGGGGCTGACTTCGGTGGCAAGTGATACACATCAATGCGGTACGCAGTGCCGCTTGAACTTGGGGGGAAATTACACACATACAAAACCCCTCTTCCTTCAACTACTCTCATTCACTCACTCTCCTCTTTTCCCCTCAGCCCCACCTCTTTTACTCTATCCCTCTAGCTCCCCCTCCCCCCTCTTATTTACCTTTGATTTTCGTTTGCCGGGTTTCTTTTTAAATAGTGCTGCAGTGCACGTGCAGAGGATATGTCCCCTTTAGTGGTGGTGGGAGCAGGAGCCCCGATGCAACCAGAAGCAAGAGGAGTGGCCGGCGGCAGTGAAAAGGAGGCAGGCATCGGTGATTGAGGTACACAGCACCATTTGTATTGTGGGGGGATTACATTGCCTTCTCTCCCCCCCGCCCCCCTTCCCCTCTCTTATCCTATCCCTCTCTCACCCTCTTCCCCCTTACTCTTTTCACCCCCTCCTCTCACTCTGTCTCCCCCTCCCTCTCTTTCCCCTCCACCCCATCTCTTTCCTATATTTAACTCTCTCCATATGTTCTATTTCCTCCCTAACCCTCTCTCTCTCTCTCTCTTTCTTTCTCCCTCTCTCCCTGACCACACCTCTATCCCTCCTTTCTTTTTCTCTCTATTTTCCTGACATCTTTTTGTTGCTCACTCCCCTCACTCTTTCTTCCGTTCCCCCCAAAGGGCATTGTAGTGGCTCTGACAGGAGGGGGGGCCCCTTTCAATATTTTGCTATGGGGCCCTCAAAACTTGTTACGCCTCTGCCTGTAGTGCACGATTTTGCCCATTTTGAGAACAAATTTGTACTGCGATCAGATCTGAATAAAGGCCAATGTCTGAAAGTAATCAAGAAGATGACTTAAATGTTAAATCATCACTAGCCTCTAATGTGAATTTTGTGATATAGTAGTTATTAAGGTACTTGTGTAGTTTCACGGCGCCAGCATGGCATGCGTCTGAGTCCCCTTGCGGGGCTCGCTTTGCTCGACCACGCTGCGGGCTCGGTGGCTCGCTATGCTATCTAAAATCAACTCCATGACAACATGGATAGTGGGGGTATGAACTATCCATGTTGGCATGGAGTTAAGTTAGTTTATTTTAGATAGTTGACGCCGTGAAACTACACAAGTACCGTTATTAAAGAGAGGCCTGCTGTCTGTTATGCTCAGTGTAGTTATTTGTTGCTTACTATCTCTCTTATATCATCGCGATGTCACTAGTGAGACAGCTTCAGCAATAAGCGGTTATAAGTATATGTTCTCTGTGAGGAGACAGGAGGTGAGAGCGCCGCACGCTAGGACGGAAGTATTAGGTAACTACTACTAGTAGTGACTGTGAGACAGTGCCGAGGAAATAGCGGCGCCGCCAGCACCCCCTACCGCGCTGTCAGATGATGATCACGTGTGACGTGACCCAGTGCCCGGCCCCACCCATCAGACGCGCTGACAGTCACATGACAGCCGTGACGTCAGCGCGGATGACGTGTGACAATGTTCCAGAAGGAAGGTAGCTGCGAGAGCCGGGGCCTCCGCCGCCATGTAGCAGCAGCAGCAGGTGACAGCAGCGCTGCTGGAGGGGGCGGGGTCACAGCGTCTTCCGGGCATTCTCCTGTACCGGGCCAGGCTGCGCGCTGATGGGGAGACGCCGCTGTATGTCCCATAGCTCCAGCAGTAACAGGAAGTTTCCTTCTCACCCTCTAGCAATGATAAGGGTTGCTGCTCACCTAATGTCACATCCTTGTTAAAGAATAGAAGTGGATCTAGACACAAACATCCACAAAGATCGATGGTTCATTCGGACCGAGATGAGCCGCCCGTCCTCCGCCGGACCGTGTGCTAGCAAACCCTGCGGTAAGCAGAAGCAGCCGCCGCCGCTGCACACCCCGTCTCCTGCCATTACCACAACGATCTCCGCTGCCTCCGGCCCCGCCGCGCCTCCACCCTCCCCGGCGGCGGCAGCAGCGGCGGCGGCGATCCCGGGGCCGGTTTCCCAGCAGCAGCATCACGAGCTGACTTCTCTCTTCGAGTGCCCGGTCTGCTTCGACTATGTCCTACCCCCGATCCTGCAGTGCCAGGCCGGGCACTTGGTCTGCAACCAATGCCGCCAGAAGCTGAGCTGCTGCCCCTCCTGCAGGGCATCCCTGACCCCCAGCATCCGGAACCTGGCGATGGAGAAGGTGGCCTCCGCTGTCCTCTTCCCATGCAAGGTAACAGGGGATATCAGTAATGGGGGGATCACACCCATATAGGCTGCTGCTAGTATTGGGCATCAGAATCAGTTTTATTGGCCAGGTATACTTGCGTATACTATGTTTTTGGTTTGCTGTGCAACAGCTAAGGTGGGAACAAGTAAACAGTGGACACCACCAGCAGTGCCCGGCACAGATGCTTTCCTGTGCAATACACACCTTATACACTGCTATACTGTCCTCTGCTGTAGCTGCTGAGCTCTAGGGTCCGGGTGTGGTATAGGGTTCTGACAGTCGCAATCCCCGACAGTCATTAGTTCGATGTCAGGATCCCGACTGGCCGGACTCAGACTGCTGCGCTTGCCACGCTGTGGGCACGGTGGCTCACTAACGGTTCTATTCTTCCTCTATGGGGGTCGTGGACCCCCACGAGGGAGAATAGCCGGTGGCCGGCGGGAACCCGTCTGTCGGTGTTTTAACAGTCAGGATCCCGAGTTCGGGTAAATGACTGTCGGGATCCCGTCAGGCACCCCTAGGGTCCTTTCCTGTACATCAAGAAGGGGTGTACACACTCTTCAATTTTGACATGTTTTTGATTTGATTTTGCTTCTAGAAGCAAAATCTAATTGAAATCTAATAGTTCTGTTAAGATGCTTTCGATTAGGGATGGCCATCATTGCTTAAATATGCAATGGATGACCATCGATATTTTTACATATCGATGGTCATCCATTGTATTTGATTGGCCTGTGGGCCAATCAAAACATGGGGGGCAGGGCTTCACGGGTGTCAAGGGCGGAGCTATGATCCGTGCCCCGGCACTTGGAAAAAAAAAAGCAAAACCTCTTTTGCTATTCCATCGATGGAGGGAAACCATCTGGTTCTCCCCCAATCGTTGGCAAAAGTATTCAACATCGGCTATGAATCATCGATGATTTCGAATCGTCGATGGCCATTCCTACTTTCCATTTGGGATGTGCATTTAATTCGATGCGTGCTCCTGTTTTCTCTGTATCGAAAAGAAAAATAGTCTGTGCAGGCAAGGAAATATCAAATTCGATCCAGTAAATCGAATGTGTACACTGAATGTACACTTAAATGCACCCTGAATTCAATATATCAAAATCCTTATCGAATGGACAGTAAAGGCCAAATCAAAAGGGGGTGGAATAGGGGAAATCGAAAGCAAATGGATGCGTGTGAACACACCTATAACTTTACCAATGCAATGGAGTACACTGGAGAATGTCCCTGCAGGAACTTACCCTGAGTTGAGTGGATTGTACTGTTATATTGTGTCTAGGGATTGTATGTAGTTAATTGTTGCTCCTGTAAACACTGTCAAACTTAACATTTTTATACCGACATATTATTGGTCCTGCAAACACACATTCTGGGTTCTTCGTACACACTACACATTGTACATTGTTTACATGATGTGTGTAAATGCTACATTGAGTGTGCACACTGTACGATGATTGTGCAAATTAGCTATGGGTAGTATGAGTGCACAATGTATTGTGTGCCCAGCTTTATCCATACCAGATCACACTAAAAGTTTGGTTAAATCACCAGACCTTGTAGTGATGTCATCTTGAAGCTGCTGCAGAACAGGGAGAATTCACATGGTGCAGTCTGAACCAATGTGCTGGGTCCAGACTGCGGTTTGAACGGGTTTGGAACTATGGAGGTCATTCTGGTTGACTTGCAAAGCTGTAAATTTGCAATACAACTAAACTCCGCAGGCACACCGGTTTTCCCCACACGCATGCAAATGCTTGGTGTTCCCATGGGCGCAACCCGTGCCCTCCACCCCACACCCTCGCTCGCACTGCTCCATGCAAACAGGCCGGCGACTATACAAGTCACCACTTCCGCTTTCAAACGGAGAAGCAAAACATTGCTCCTCCGTGCGAACGCACATGGGAGCGATCAGTCTAGAATGACCTCCTATGTGTGAGTTTTTAAAAGAGTCTAAAGTGTGACTTCTAAAGCTGGGTATACACGGATAGATTTGAAGCCCGATGTGGGCGTTCCCGATCGATGGGAACGACCAATCGTTCAAATCGTTCCGTGCATCGTTAACGATGCGCGTACCCGTGAATCGTTAACGATGGTCTATGATCTTTCCTGCATGCAGGAAGATCATAGACAAATCTTTTGTCAAGTGTATCCAATCGTTCCGTGTGTACGCACGATGAACGATTTGATACACTCGTTAACGATGTCGGAACGCTTCCGACATCGTTCCGTGTGTACCCACCTTAAGTCCGCTTATTCCTGTAGCAGACAGTTGTATGTGTGCCTGGTTTACACCAAGAAATGTAATGGTAGTAAGTTATACGCCATAGAGTACATTGCTGGATAGTGCCGGTAGCCATTAATAGACACATTTACCATTTGATAGGAAGTTTAGAAAAAGGCACAAAGCTCAAATGAAACTAGTATGTTAAACTCCATATACAGCTCTCCCCTTTAAAGAATCAAATTAAAACATTCTTTATTGCTGAAAACTGCAAATGTTTCAGTTAAATTGTAAATAGATTGCCGAATCCACTTCACCAATTATTAGCATTAGTAAAGGGACTCCGATGCATTCAGTTAGTCAGACTTGTACACCAATTATTGTAATCATTCATTTAAATTAAGCATCCGGGGTCTAGTGTTCATTCTAGCACCAGCTATCTTTGAAAACCCATGCAGTTCCTCTTCCCTGCCTGGGGTGTTACTGTCTGCTGTGGTGTTTCTGGCACAAGTCTGGTTTGCATATCAGTGCTGATATACAGACCACACAGTGCTAGAAGCACTACAGCAGACAGTGACTCCCCAGGCAGGGAAGAGGAACTGCATGGGTTTTCAAAGATAACGGGTGCTAGAATGAACACTAGGGGTCTACCACCCGCAAACAATCCACCTTTTGTGTGGTATGGGACTCATTTTGCTGGAACACACATTTACTAAGCTTTGGACACGCTTACATGATGCATCCCATCCACTTAGCAAGGGGTTCTAAAAACTTATGGCTCATATGCAGTTAAATGTGTTTTTTATTTGTGGGGATGTCAACAAAGATTTAGCTTTCACATCACACTTTTAAAACGGTATATTGCTGTTTTTTTGCCTTTTAAAACGTTTAAGGCTGCAGTGTGAAAGTGTCATAGTTGAAATACCATTTAAAGTTAACTGCTTTTTCAACACGTTTAAAAAGCAGAGTCCTACCCGTTTTAAAGCCAATTCAGAGCCGTTTTTTGTGCTGTCTGAATGGCACTGAAATGGTATTTAGTAAAAAATAAAGGTTAGAGCACTGTGATAGGCTGTCCCTTGTCTTGTGTCCCTTCCCTGAACCAGGAAATAAGCTGTGGGTAGAAATGTGTTCAGAGGTTAAACGGCTTGACTGGTGATGTGAATGGTACTTAAACGGTATTTTTAAATGGTAATCTGCTGCAATAAGAACACTAGACCCGTTTTAAAATTACAGTTTTTCAAAAGTTTCAAAATGTTTTATGTGATGTGAAAGCTACATAGTGACAAAGGGTTTGGTTGTAAAACCCAGCACTTCTGGTCATGTTTATTGTTGATATTTAAAGGGGTGATGTGTTTACTAGACAAACAGTACTAGAAGTGTTTTTACAGTTGGGCATAAACATGATATACGTTGTCAATAATTGGTTGTTTACATTAAACTAAACAAAATTTGATTTATCAACAAAACAAAAAGTCATAGGACTTGTGATGAATCCAGTTCAGTTATTCCACATTTTGGTGCTGTCCACCTCTTATCTTCTCCAACCTCAGCTTCAAGAATTGACAAAGTAAATCAGTGACAGTGATCCACATGCACTAAGCTTCAAAAGTGATTAAATTGAGAGTGATAAACAGCCAGCCAATCAGCTCCTACCTGCCACATCACAGACTGTGTTTAAACAATGTCAGACAGGAGCTGATTGGTTGGTTGTTAATCACTCTCCATTTTGGCACTTTTGAAGCTTAGTACATCTGGCCCAGTGTATACCATTTGACAGAACACTTGCTATGTTAAAGAGCAGTGTATACGTAACATGTAGTGTTATGATGCCTCCAACACGGTGCGATGCGCACCATGTGTTTTGGACTAGATCACATTGCATCTACTTCAAAACGCATGTGATATGCTAAAGCAGCATGCATTTTGAACTAGATGCGATGCGATCTAGTCCAAAAACTATGTACAGCACATACTTTTTGTGCTATGCAATGTGATATGTGCAGGAGCGTGCATCGCAAGCCCAAAACGCTCAGTGTATGGGCACCTTTAGGTTAAATGCTGTTCAGATTTGGCAATGACTGTGCATGCGCATTTTATTCTAGAACGTAGCTGCTTAAGAAGGCTACCAAACCTGTTTGTTTTATAACAAAAGCCTTTAATACTGTTCATACATCCAATTAAAGCTGTGTACACACGAAGCAATAGGATCGCTGGCAATATATTGTTCAGCAATCATATTGCTCAGTGTTTTCTGTTTTCATCAACAACCAGAGAGGGTTGCTGATTAAAATGACACACTGCTGGGTGAAGAGGCAGGGGAAGTCGCTGGTTGGAGGAGCATGCTCCTCTGTCCAGCGACCATTAGGGGTCTGAAAATGGGAGCGCGCACCCAGCGTTTTATCGGCGGTGCACACCAAACACTGGCAATATGGTCGCTCAGCCACCATATTGCCAGTGATTTTATTCCCGTGTGATTTTGTCCCGTGTTAAGATGGTTTAATCTAGTCTTACACTTAAACCAGAGGAAGAAAAGTTGTGCACGTTTCCAGCAATTGATTATTGTAAATAAGCTTACATTATCTACCAATAGTACATCAGTCCCTGTGATTATATGTACACATGAAAGTCAGCTGTGTAAGCCAGGCATGGCCAAACTATGACCCTCCTACTGTTGTGAAACTACAATCATGCCTTGCCACAGTTTTGCTATTGGGGAATGCTAAAACTATTACAAGGCATGCTGGGATGTGTAGTTTCACAACAGCTGAAGGGGCACAATCTGGCCATGCCTCCAATAAGCAAACGTCTCTCCTTCATTTTAGATCAGGGGTGGGGAACCTTTTTTGTGCCAAGGGCCATTTGTAGAACTACAGACTCTCACGAGAATTCCTCTGTACTTGACTCCCGGCAAAGCCGCCGGGCAGGTGGGCGGACCACTCAGAACAGCTTTGGGGGCCCTCAAACAGCCCCCGGGCCTGAGGTTCCCCACCCCTGATTTAGATAAACACTGACTGTGGTATACCTTAACGGAATAAGAGTGATTACAGCCATTGGAAACTTGAAATAATCGCTTGTACAATTTAGTTCTGGTGACAAATTGCAGCCAGTAATACCTCTTTCACACCAGCTTAAATTCCCGGGTTGGGTCTGGGAACAACCCGGGACTAGCTCTGGTGTGAAAGGTTCCAGGGACAAATTCCCGGGTTAATTTGCCGGCAATTCAACCCTGCTAGGTAGCAGGGTTGCTCCCGGGTCCTTCCAGGGTTACTGGCTGGTGTGAAAGGTGCAGGGACATGTCCCTGCTTCCCGTGTTGCCTCTGCTAGTGCTGATTTGCTAGCAGGTCAACTTCCTGTTGTGGTGGACACTCACAGACACGCCCAGAGACAGCATACAGCGTGCAGGGAGACAGTGTGCATGTTCTGTGGCACCACAGACCCCAGAAGTTCATTTTAACCCCTGAAAGCCTGCAAGGTGTGCCATGTCTTTGACAAATGAGGAAGTGAGAGAGCTATTAATCATTAGAGGGGAACATGCTTTCGTATGCCTTTTAATTTGTTTTATACAAGTAAACAAAGGCTGAAACACTACAAATGTTTTGTGTCTTAATTATTAATAATCAATAATCTAATGTGAGCCTAAAAAAGGCCATTTCTCTTTCAATGGTCCTGGTGACACAGCTTCACATTGGGATGTAGGAGGGTCCGCAGGAGCCAGTCACCTATCCTAAAGCTTTTGGAGGGTAGGCTCCTCCCCTACTGCATCCCAGATTCCTCAGTTCGTGTTAGGTGCCCACTGGAGTGGGTGCTATTCTAAAGGGCTGCCGGAGCAGCCGAAGGAGTAGAGCTAGTTAGGGTTTTTATTATTTTATTAACTTTTACACTAGCTAGGTAGGCACAGTGTGAGGATTCTCATTAGTGAATCTTCACACTGCTAGCGCAGCAGGAGCTGACAGAAGCGCGTCCTGTCAGCTCACTGTGCACATGGGAGACGCTGTCTGGCCTCCCTGTGCAGCGCTTACAGCTTCTTTTAAGAAGCTGCCTGGGCTCCGGAGCGCTCTGAAACCGGCTTCACGCTAGGTGGGGATCATGGGGGACAGGCGCTCCGTGATGGCGGCGGCCATTTTATGCGGCGCTTACACACTGAGCTCCTGATACGAGAGGACAGCAGTGTTGTTACAGGCATGTTCCGAGTGGTCCCCAGCTGAGGGGGAGATACTGGAACAAGGAGATCCTACAATGGGAGCGGCTGTCTGGGGGTAGTTGGCGCCAAAAGTCACAGACCCCGCAGCAGCAGGGACTTGATCCCTTCCCTCACTCTGTTTTGGCGCCATTCAGAACGCTTGCAGCGGAGCTGAGCTGGCTTACAGATCCTGACAGAGTGATTGGATTTCCTGGGCATCGCTTTCCCCATTCTGAAGACTACAGAAAGCTAAGTGAACTGAGTATATTGGTTCTGTATATAATGTTTGTACATTTAATGCTGGGACTGTGTTAATTGAGAACATCAGGTCTGAGCAACAGCCTGTGGTCTTGGGGGAGGGAGCCTCAAATGCATTGAGCGCTTGCAGTGGTTGTACACTGAGAATTGTCCCTGAGGGGGGCTTATGTATTTATATGCGCTGCTGTGAAACCCATGGGGAGTGAACTCCAGAGGGTAGTACATCGGAACTTGCATGGGCCAAGCCCTAGGCAGGTCTGAAAATGCTTTGGTGCATTACTGGACAGGCAGAGTGATGGCTGGTAATTTCCCTAGACCATTGCCATTCTCTCAGCAGTCCCCTAGCTCTGTGCCTCGGACCCAGACAGATCCTGATTTATTACTGGTCATGCAGGATACTGCTATGGGAATCAGCAGGTTTAAATTACTTGTTGCACAAGTTTTATGGTTATTCTGTGGGGACACCTAAAAGGTCTTATTCAGGGCCATTATTAGCTGCTGATGAGGTAGGAGACTACTCAGAACCAAACCAGGGTGATATTTCTGAAGAGTCCTCAGCCTCAGGGGTAGAGGATTTTATTACTGCTGTTAAACAGGCATTAAATTTGTCTGTGAAGGATAAACTCCTGCAAAGGTTGTTTTTTATGAGACAGCGTAAAGATTCTGATATCTCCCTGCAAAGGGGCCTAAAAAACCCCTGATAAAAGGCTTCAGATACTTAAAAGATTTCTAAGCCTGTACCCCATGCCTGAGGCGCATGCTGACCTCTGGAAAAAAGTCCCAGTGGTAGATGCTTCTGTGACACGTGTATCAAGACCTCAGGTGGAGCCACTGTGCTACCAGTACAAGGGGTAGCAGCGTTTAAGGACCCCGCAGACTAAAAGCTGGAGGATAACCTCAAAGCATTATTTTAATGGGTGGGATACACCCTACGCCCTCTGATGATTTCAGCCTGGGTCTCTAAGGCCATGATCTTGTGGGCCAGAAATTTGTGCACTATTTTACACGTTGACCCTTGTGTGTTATTGCTTGCAGAGAAGCTTAAAAACGGCTGCAGAGCATGTATTGAAGTCTGAGAGGAAGCTCTCAAAATGGCTGCCAGAGTTTCCACAGTGTCTGTAAATGACAGGAGAGTCCTCTGGCTTAAGGCTTGGGAGGCAGATAATGTGTCTAAGAAAGCCTTAGAGACAATAGCTTTTAAAGGAAAGCTGTTATTTGCTTCTGAACTGGAAGAGGTTATTAAGCAGGCCACAGGTGGCAAAAGTAGTTTCCTGCCAGTCCCTGCAGCCAAGCAGACATCAAGGTTTCTGCTTTCAGGCCAGCCTTGCGGCCCTCCCTTAGAGGAGGTGAGTCTTTCTGAGGGCAGCCCTTCAGGGGAAAGGTCCTAAAGTCTAAATTTGGTTCCTTTCAAAAATAAGAAACCAAAACACAAAGAAGAGGACAAACCATCTGCATGACTGCCAAGGGTTTTGCCCGGCGGTGGTCTAGATGGGGGGACATCTGACACTGTTCAAAGACGCATGGGCATTGTTAGACCGGGATTCTTGGGTGTTAGAAATTACAACCCAGGGTTACAGAATTCCCTTCAAGGGTCTTCTTCCAAGAAGATTCATTCCCACGCCAATACCAAAAGGGGCTCGGCTCCATACAGCTCCCTTGGGAGCGGCTCATTCTTTTTTAGAGAAGGGTGTGGTGATCCCGGTCCCCAGAGCGGAACAAAAAAAAAAAAAGGCTTTTATTCCACTGTGTCGGGTGTCCAAACCAGACGGGTCTTTCAGACCGATTCTCAATTTAAAGTCGTTAATTATCCATTTGTGGGTAGACCATTTCAAAATGGAGTCTCTATGGTCAGTGCTGTGAAGCCTGGACCAGGGAGAATTTTTTGCGTTCATGGATGTCCAGGACGCGTACCTTCATGTTCCTGTTCACCCAGGACATCAGGCCCTATTGAGATAGGAGACCATACACTTGCAATTCCAGGCGTTGCACTTCGGCCTGGCCTCAGCGCCAAGGGTATTCACCAAGATAATGTCTGTAATGGCGGCTGTGCTTCGACTGAGGGGAAACACCGTGATCCCATATTTGGACGACCTGCTGTTCAGAGCGGAGTCAGCAGACATGTTGAAGAGTCACTTGGCAAAAGCCATTGGGTTTTTGGCAGGCTCACGGCTTGTTTTTAAACTTACAAAAGTCTCAGTTGGTGCCGTCACAGAGACTCCAATTCTTGGGGGTCATTCGGGTTACCCATCTACATCGGGTATTTTTACTGGAGGCAAAGGCCAGGGATCTGGTTGCCTTAGTCCAGGAGATTTTCAGCTCTCGGAGCACATCAGTATGGAGGTGCCTCAAGCTGCTGGGGAAGATGGTGGCGTCTTTCGAGACGCGGCAGTTTGCCAGGTTCCACTCTCGGGTGTTCCAGTGAGAATATTTTGAAGGCTTGGTCAGGAATCACACAGACCATGAAATCTGAACAGATAGTGCTGTCTTCGGAAACTCGAGCCTCCCTGAAATGGTGGACAGACGTGGACTCCCTTCAGTGGGGTTGGTCACTGCAGTCCTGGAGCTGGCTGGTAGTCACTACCGACGCCAGTCTCAGGGGCTGGGGGGGCAGTAGTCTTGGACCTGCGTCTGCAGAGTTTGTGGACTCCATAGGAATCTGCCTTACCGATCAGTATCTTGAAACTGAGAGCTGTGTGGAAAGTGTTTTCTCTAGCGGGAGACAGGTTGCAGAGGCTCCCTTTAAGGATTCAGACTGACAACGCCACAGCTGTGGCTTATCTGAACCACCAGGGAGGCACACGCAGCAAGCTGGCTATGTGGGAGGTGTCCCGAATCTTCTTGTGGGCGGAACAGAATGTTCCAGCATTATCAGCAATATTTATACCAGGAATGGAGAATATAGAGGCCGACTTCCTGAGCAGGAAGGAGCTGATGGAAGGGAAATGGAGCCTGAACCCACAAGTATTCCACCAGATTACATGGAGGTGGGGAACCTTGGAGGGGGACCTGATGGCATCCAGATTCATCCATCAGGTACCCAGGTTTTATGCCAGGATGAGGGATCCACTGGCAGAAGCGGTGGATGCCATGTCTATCCCCTGGGAGGGGAATTCTCTTTATGTTTTTCCACCAGTTCCAATGCTGGCAAGAGTGTTGAAAAAGATACAGGCCTTGACCATTCCAGTAATTTTAGTGGCCCCAGATTGGCCAAGGAGGTCCTAGTACTCGAGGCTTCAGAAATTCTCTGTGGACTCATGGCGTCTACCTCTGAGGTCAGACCGTCTAAGACAAGGACCGTTTAACTATCTGGATTCAGCTTGATTAATTTTGATGGCCTGGCAGTTGAAACCGCCATTTTGAGGAATATAGGATTCTCAGAGGTGGTGGTTAACACGATGATTAAAGCCAGAGAGTCTTCTGAAAATTATTATAGGGTCTGGAAGACCTATATTCGATGGTGTGAAAGATAGAAATCACACACATCCCGATTTAAAGTGGCTAAAATTGTTGGAGTTTTTTTACAGAATGGACTTTCCTCTGGGTTAAGCCTTCAGTAACTCAAAGTACATATCTCGGCCTTGTCAATTTCTTTCCGAAGAAGGGTTGCATTAATACTGGAAGTCAGACGAGGCGTGGCCACGGCAGGGCGGGAGTGAGGGAGCTAGGTGAGCGAGCTCCCTGGACAAACCTCCGTCAATGAGTAATTGACCGGCGGAAAATAAAAAATATACCTGGCGGCGGACTCCGTGCGTGGAGTGACTGGCTGGCGAGACCGTTGGTGACCGGAGAGCGGGTGGAAGGCGGTGTCCCTCCCCGTCAGGACGCAGCACCAGCGGCAGAGACCGACGAGTGGAGAGAGGAGGATACGCGGCGCCGGGCTGTGACGTGCTGGTCAGCTGACGGCCGGCTGGCGTTCACTCCTCGAGGCGGGTAGCGGCGGCCGCAGAGTGAGAGTCGGGCCGCAGGGATAACATCTCCCCCCCCCCTCCCCTCGAGAGCAATATACAGCAGCTAGCGGCAGCGCGAGGAGGGAAGGCTGCAGCAGCAGGTCGTGGACAGCCAGGAAGACTGACCGGTTGTTTGGCAGTATCCCCAAGGTGGGCAGCGGAGGACCCGGAGTGAGAGCTGGGTAGTGGGGACAGCATCCCCCCCCCCCTCCCCCTGTGAGCACAACGAAAGTCAAGTAAGTGGCACCTGAGAGTAAATAGCAGAAGGAGTACACTGCTCCCCTGGTGTATGCTGCCCTGTATTGGCTAGACATGATGAGAGCTGAAGACGGTGGCTGCAGTGGGGCTTGAAAAAGCACCAGCAAATGTGGTGATAACCTAATGTATGCCGACTCCAGGGGTTGTTTGAATAAAGTGACTGCTGTACTCATTAATAGACTATCAAGTAAATACGGTCGGGAAGCCATGGCTATTGGACGTCAGGGGTCTGTCTGAAGGAGACTGTGGTATTGGAATCTGTTACAAATTACCAGTATCTGACTCGAGGGGTCTGCCTGAAACAAAGTAACTGTTGTGTTCAAATTAGTAACAGAGGCTGTTACAAACTTGCTGAGATCCGGTTCCAGGGATCTGTTCTGACAGGAAGACTGCGGTACTGGAATCCATTACAATTCTTAAGTGAACACTGTTGGAAATTCATTATTATTTGACTCTAAGGGTCCACTTGAAACAAAGTGACTGTTGTGCTTAAATTCGTTACAGACTATCGCTGTTGCAGTCGAACACGCTGTACATAACCTGCTTATTGTGTGTGCTCACAGGGGCCAAGACTGTTAAAAAGCGTGTGCTGAAAAGACCGGCAGTATTTGCGGCCATAAAGCTGTAAAACGATAAAATTAACCCCCCCCTGTGCCAAAATAAATACTGAAAAAATGGGGAAAACAGGGAACACAGCCGCAGCAGCTCGACTGGAAAGATATGCCAGGTCCCAGCCCAGCAGTAATTCACAAACCCCGGTCACAACCCCACACAGTACACCTGTAAAGGGTCAGGATCTCCCACCCCCTCCTGAGATATCTTTGCAGCAGGTGTTAGAAGCCATTAAAGGCAGCGAGCAACGCCTTATGGAAAAATTTATGACGTCCAAATGGATGTCAGCACTGTGAAGCAGGACATCAAAGAGGTTAAAAGCCAAATAAAAGAAGCAGAGACAAGGGTTTCCAATCTGGAAGACAGTAATAATATCTTAATTACTAAAGTCAATCTGCTGTCAGAGCAAGTTCGCGAGATTAAGCATAAAATGTCCGATATGGAGGGACGGATCCGCAGGAACAATGTAAGGCTGGTGGGTTTGCCGGAGCGAGAGGAAGGGGCAAACACAACAGCCTATGTAGAGAAATGGATAAGTTTGGCAGTGAACCATTCTCCAAAGCGTTCATTATTGAAAGAGCGCATAGAGTGCCAACTAGACCATTACCACCTGGCTCAGCGCCTCGTACTCTACTTATCAAATTCCTGAATTTCCAAGACCGGGACACTCTACTTCGCCTGGCTAGGGAGAAGGGTCCCCTGGAGCATAATGGCTCGAAGCTATCCTTTTTTCCCGATTTTGCAATCCAGGTTCAAAAGGACAGAGCAAAATTGGTACTCTTTACTTAGAAGGGCGCCCACGATTTTGATCGTGGGCATCGTTAGTAAAAAATCTCGGGGATTGAATGCACTAAAAAATCGGGTGCGATCAACCGACGAGATGCCCGAGATTTCCCATAGGGAACAATGTTAAATGTCTCAATTGACCCAATTTTCCTGTTCAATGCCTCAATTGACCCGATTTTTCCATAGGAAACAATGTTAAATGGGCCACAGAGGCCAAATAGGCACCCTGAAGTGTATAATGGCCACCCGAATTGTTAACGCCACCCCACGATCAACGTCAACCCGATGCGTGGCGAGCGCAGCGAGCTCGCGAGGGGCGGCGGTACGCGTCCTACGACCTTTTCATACCCCCACTATCCACGTCGGCGTGGAGTTGAGAATAGAAAGTGTGGCGAGCGCAGCGAGCCACCGAGCCCGAAGCGTGGCGAGCGCAGCGAGCCCCGCGAGGGTACGCGGACAGCTGTGAAGCCCGCGAGGGGACGCGGATACCTGTGAAGGTATCCGCGTCCCCTCGCGGGGCTCGCTGCGCTCGCCACGCTTCGGGCTCGGTGGCTCGCTGCGCTCGCCACACTTTCTATTCTCAACTCCACGCCGACGTGGATAGTGGGGGTATGAAAAGGTCGTAGGACGCGTACCGCCGCCCCTCGCGGGCTCGCTGCGCTCGCCACGCTTCGGGTTGACGTTGATCGTGGGGTGGCGTTAACAATTCGGGTGGCCATTATTCACTTCAGGGTGCCTATTTGGCCTCTGTGGCCCATTTAACATTGTTTCCTATGGAAAAATTGGGTCAATTGAGGCATTGAACAGGAAAATCGCGTCAATTGAGACATTTAACATTGTTCCCTATGGGAAATCTCGGGCATCTCGTCGGTTGATCGCACCCGATTTTTTAGTGCATTCAATCCCCGAGATGCCCGAGATGGGCGCCCTTCTAAGTAAAGAGTACCGCAAAATTTTTAAGTCAAGCAAAGGCTTCGGGAAAAGGGAATTAAATATTCGATGATGTTTCCATCCAAATTGAGGGTGGTGGCCAATGGGGAAACCCTTTTTTTCCAGACGGCAAATGAAGCGGCTGTCTGGGTTGATAAATGGACTCCGGGTAGCTTTCAATTAGCAACTGGATGCACAACTTGATAAAAGATAATGATATAAGTTGAATGTCTGGGGGGCTCACCGTGCTAGGGTGTGCCATTTGATAATAGCCTCGGGGAAAAGATTGTGGGTAAAGGGGGGATGTAATGTATGCCAGAGGGAGGTTGGTATACGGGGTGGGGGGAGGGGGGGGGGAGTTTGTTTAATGTGTTTATGTGCCCAGCTATATGTGTAAATGTATTTGTGATAATTTTTTCTGCATGCGGTCCTAGTGCCCAAATATATCTAGAGGGGGTTGATAAGTTTCCTTGTAACTACCCGGATGAGCTCAATAAGCATAATATTGGGGATCTGGGGGATGGAGGAGTTTCTATGTCGATCATTCTGTATAAATCCCATGTGGTTAACAAGATAGTATGGTGGTAATACTGTCCTGGAATATCAGGGGTATAAACGATAAAATAAAAAGATCATTAGTGCTAAAACAAATAAGGCACTATAATGCGGATGTAACATGCTTGGTGGAAACCCACCTCACCGGGAGCAAGCTCCTATCTCTCAAGAAACCCTGGGTGGGATGGACATATCATGCCCCATTTACCAACACCTCTCGGGGTATCTCGATCTTAGTTAAAAAATCCCTCCCCTTTGTTCTTCATGGGAAGAAAATTGACCCATCGGGACGGTTTATATTTCTGGATTGTACATTGGGTACAAGACGAGTGCTCCTACTGGTGACTTATATTCCACCTCCATTCACATACGAGGTCTTAAAGATGGCGGTAGAATTCGTCTCCATAGCTCCTGACCTACCGATAATCTGTACAGGAGACTTTAACAACGTATTAAATCCCAAAATGGACAGATGGAGTAAGTCACCAGCGGGGAGCGGAAGAAATAATAGAGGATTTGATGAGTTTATTAAGGATTTAAATTGGGTGGATGCTTGGAGGGAAAAAAACCCAGATTCTGTCCAATACTCCTGCTTCTCATCCGCCTACCACTCTTTTTCGAGAATAGACTTGATGTTAGTATCTAGGAAATTGATGCCTGAGGTGATAAAAGTAGATTATAAAAATAGAGGCATATCGGATCACTCCCCAGTGGCGATTAAGATATCTGAAAATAAAGGGAGAGAGCAGGGGTTTTGGAAATTTGATGCTAGGTGGTTGGAGAAGCTGAAAGATAAGGAGAAATTTAGGGAATACTGGACAGAATATTGGGAGATAAATAGGGATACGGCATCCGGGGGTGTGGTGTGGGACAGTTTTAAAGCCTACATGAGAGGTACATTGAAAAGTGGAGTCTCTGAAGTTAAAAGAACTAGCAGGAATAAAGTATTGCAGCTGGAGAAGGAATGTGTAGAATGTGAAAGGCTGTATATTACAAGTAAGGATGAAGGGAGGAAAAATGCCTGGTTAAAAGCTCAGAAGGAGTGGCTTGAGTGTATTGAGGATGAAAATTGTAAGATGATGCAACACGGCTCCCATGTCAGATATGCATCCGCTGACAGAATGGGGAAATTCCTAGCCAATATAGCCCAGGCAGATAAGCCATCTAATATTATATTGAAAATAAAAGATAAAATGGGGAATGTGGTCTCCGACAAGGAAGGAATTGGAGAAGTGTTTAGGGACTATTTCGAGGGGATATATGAATCAAGGGTTAAATATAGTCAAGTAGATATTGGAGAATACCTGGGTAAAATAAACATACCATCACTCCCGTTAGAGGCTACGAGGGAATTGGATAGTCCATTAAGTATTCAAGAAATAAAGGAGGCAATTAAATCTCTACCAAGTGGGAAATCCCCGGGACTTGATGGAATCCCAGGGGAGATATATAAAAGATACATTGATACACTCGCTCCCTTCATACTAGAAACATTTAACTCCAGCTATAATGAGAATAGACTCCCTCAATCCATGTTAGAGGCGAAAATAGTAATACTGCTCAAGGCGGATAAGGACCCACTTTTATTGGACTCTTATCGCCCAATATCTTTGATAAATACGGAAGCGAAGATTATTGCAAAAATTCTTGCGTCAAGATTAAATAAACATATTGAAAAAATAGTCAATAAAGATCAAACCGGCTTTATGCCGGGAAAATCGACCGCAATTAATTTGAGGAAACTCCATAGACACTTACAGAGTCCTAATGTGGACGATCCGTTCCCAGTGGTGATGTCACTCGACGCCGTCAAGGCTTTTGACGCGGTCGAGTGGCATTACCTATGGGAAGTAATGAGAATAATGAAAGTGGGTCCCAACTTTATCAAATGGGTAAAAATGTTATACGCGTCCCCATCGGCAAGAATGGCGATAAATGGACAAACATCACTTCCATTTTGTCTCCATAGGGGTACAAGGCAGGGGTGCCCGTTATCACCTGCTTTATTCGCCTTGGCCATAGAGCCCCTGGCTTGTATCCTGCGGGGACACCTTGGAATTAGGGGGTTAAAAGCAGGATCCACCACAGATGTAACAGCATTATATGCTGATGATTTATTAATTTTTGCTGCCGATGGCACACAGGCGGTGCCAATAGTGATGGAGGAAATAAAAACGTATGGAGACTATTCAGGCTTTAGAATAAATTGGAACAAGTCCAATATATTTGCAATAAAGCAAGAGAATCGGGGGGTACCCAATTTGGTTACACCATTAAAATGGGCCCAAACCTTCAAGTATTTGGGAATCTGGATCTCTAGAGACCCCAGGGAGTACCAGAAATTAAATTTGGATCCATTAATAATATACTTAACTGACAAAATCAAGGTATGGCGGAGGTTACCCCTGACAAATATGGGCAGGGTAAATTTAATTTCAATGGTAGTGCTTCCCAAATATTTATATGCCCTGCAACATGCACCACTGTATGTACCAGAATCCTTTTTTAGAAAAACAAATAGTCTGCTCTCGTCCTTTATATGGGGCAACTCGCGCCCCAAAATACAACTGGCGGCATTAATGAGGAGAAGGGATGGGGGGGGAATGGGTTTGCCAGACCTCCGATTATATTATGTGGCAAGCCAACTGACGTCACTAGCTGACTGGATAGGAACGACACCGCAAGATGAGGGGATTTATGAGCTGTTGAGCCAGGAAGAAAGAGGGATAACTATGATCCAAAAATTGGTAAAAGGGCAGGTAAATAGGAAAGAAGCTCCGATACTTACTCAAGCAGTAAAAATATGGAGGGAAGCGAATAAGATTATGGAATTTACGGAATTAGATAAGGAGTATCCATTGGACATACCCCGGGGAACTAGGGAAACGAGGGAACAGCAAATAGCCCAGGCCTGGGGAAAATTGGGGATAACTAGGCTGTGTCAAATTTATGACAACAGCAAGATGAAATCATATAGTCAACTGCAAGAAGAGTTCTCTGTTCCCAGGGGCTATGCCATTAGATATCTCCAGTTAAGGAGTGTGCTGGAGGTACAATTTAAGGAACACCCTCCGGTGTTTGGGGACTCCCCAATTAAGAAAATGCTGAGAGAGAATAATAAACGGAAACTAACATCCAAACTATATAATATGTTGTTGCGGTCAAAAGTGGGGGAGATGGACGAGACGAAAAAAAAAATGGGAGGGAGATTTGGGCCCGATGGGGATAGAGGAATGGTCCGATGCGATGGCAGCAGTTGCAAAGGCAACAAACTCAATCAGAGTGCAGCAAGTGCAAATGTATGTGTTGCATCGGTCATATCTAACGCCGTTAAGGTTAATAAAGTTCGGAGGAAGAACCTCGGATAAATGCCCAAAATGTAAACTTACCCAGGGAACATTTTATCATCTGATTTGGGAATGCCCGTATGTACAGGAGTTCTGGGTCAAGGTTAAGCAAACAATGAGTGATATGGGCATCAATGAAGAGTGGCTATCAGTCAAATGCTGCCTGTTGGGTATATTTATAAGCAGTGGTATAAGTAGGTATACAAAAGCACTGATCTTAAATATGTGTGCCCTAGCGAAAGTAATGATTGCAAGGACTTGGCTGGCTGATGTAGGTCCAGACTATAAGAAGTGGGAAACGCTGGTGGATTATACGGCCTCACATGAAAGATACATATATATGCACAGGAACACTATATGTAAGTATGAAAAGATTTGGGGCACATGGGGTAAGGGAGCCCGACACTAAAATAGTCCATTGGACTTAGACAATCCAATGGAAGTAAATGCACAAATCATCACTAAAAGGAATATATAATAATAAAATCATAATAATAAGAATTAAAAAAAAAAAAAAAAAAAAAAAGGGAGGGGGGATGGGTTAATGGCACATAAAATAATACAAATAACCAGTAGAGTGCACAAGTATTAATAAGGAAGAGGTAGAATAAGAAAGTAACAGAGGAAGGTAGGGGTTAGGGATAACACAAATTTCACATAGTATGAGTAGTTAAAAGAGTAATTAATTTCACAAACACAAACAACACATTATAGTTAGTATGTACAATGTGAGGGGATAATCCATCAGCGTCGAAATTGGCAAATATGACCAATCGAAGGCCAATAATATGTTATAATCCTAAAGGGCACTAATTGTGGTAGTAGGAGCGGTAGTTTCTCATAGAAAGACAAATTAATTTGTACAACCAGATGGGGTATTAGCTCTAGAGAGGGGAGTAGGTGCGATAGTTCTAGATCGATCTTAGGGGTAGACGACAGGATGTTCGGGATGGGTAATGAACTGTGTAGTGTAGGATTGTCCAAAGGTAGTGTTCAAGGTATGCGATAAGAATATGAGCCTAAGATCATGCAGAATAAGACAGCAGGCAGGGGTAGAAATCTATAGCTGGGCAAGCGGGGGTGTTATGTCATGTAATGTATAGTTTGTTATGTATAAGATGTTAACCATTAGGCAATCCAGTCATGGCGTTGACAGAGGTATAAAATGTCTAGATAAAAGGTCCTTATCAAGCAAGATACGGGCGTACGCCTGACAAAATGTGACAATGTAATGTAATATGATAAGAGAACTGCTGTAATGGTTGATATGTATGTGAAATGTATCTGTATGTAATATAAAACTAATAAAATATATAAAAAAAAAAAAAAAAAAAATACTGGAAGTCAGACCTTCCTGCAGGGGGTTTTCTCTATTGAACCCTCCCTACAAGCAACCAGTAGCGCCAGGGGAATTATCTCTGGTTCTGGAGTACCTTAAAAAGGCGCCTTTTGAGCCGTTAAGGTTGGCTGACCTTAGTTTCCTTACAGGGAAGCTGGTATTTTGTTGGCGGTGGCGTCAGCAAAAAGAGTATTGGAGTTGGGAGCTTTGTTCTACAAGTCTCCCTCCCTTATATGTCATGATGATAGGGCTGTCTTTCGGACAGTACCCCAAGATTTTTACCAAAAGTAGTCTCTGCTTTTCATCTAAATCAGGAGATGGTTCTGCCTGTGTTTCAACCCCCAGAGGGTTCTAGGAAAAGGGACAAATTGAGGAATTTGGATGTTGTGCGCGTCTTGCGCGTTTAGGTGGACAGAGTTAAGAGTGTCAGAAAGACTGATACTTTACTGGTTTTGTATGACATACACAAAATTGGTTGGGCTGCTTCTAAGCAGACCATTGCTAGGTGGTTGCGCTCTGTTATTGCGTTTGCATATGCTAAAGTTGGTAGGCCTGTACCGGCCAGGATTAATGCGCATACCACCAGGTCGGTTACCACCTCTTGGGCGGTTCGACTTGGGGCAACAGCTGAGCAGGTTTGCAGGGCTGCCATTTGGTCATCTGTTCATACTTTTGCCAAATTCAATAGGTTCCATGAGTTCGCGTCGGTGGACGCATCATTCGGGCGAGCAGTGATGAGAACTGCAGACCTGAGCGTACCCACCCAAAAGGACCGGCTCTGGAACGTCCCAATGTGAAGCTGTGTCACCAGGACCATTGAAAGAGAAAAAGGGATTTTTGTAAGAACTTACCGTTCGAATCCCTTTCTCTGATATGGTCCTGGTGACACAGCGATCCCTCCCTTACGCTCAGTAAGTATGCCAGTGTTCATGATGTTTCATGTTATAATTGGTTGAAAAGTTAAATTTAAAATTGTGCATATGATATGTGCAGGCGTTGTACTGAGTTAATGTATTCCAGTGGCTTTGAAAGATTGAACTGAGGAATCTGGGATGCAGTAGGGGAGGAGCCTACCCTCCAAAAGCTTTAGGATAGGTGCCTGGCTCCTGCGGACCCTCCTACATCCCAATGTGAAGCTGTGTCACCAGGACCATATCAGAGAAAGGGATTCGAACGGTAAGTTCTTACAAAAATCCCTTTTTTCAATGCTATTCTCATAGAAATGCAGGGTCATCCTGGGTTCAGTGTGAAAGGTGCCGACCCGGGTTGTTCCTGCTTCAAAAGCATGTGTGAATGGGTCCCAGCCCGGGAATGTCCCTGCTTGTACCTGGAATTTAATTCCCGGGTTTGTCTCTGCATTTCTGGTGTGAAAGGGGTATAAGTGGTCATTGCATATCTGCTAAGGAATAGACAATGGTTAGCAACCATCAAAGTTCCCAATACGACGATTCAGTAATGTTCCCACTGAGTTGCAGGCATTCCATGGTTGCCTGCAATCAGATGCAACTTCCTGGTGCACATGGGACACCTTGGCTATTAGGTCCACGTGGACATTTAGTGCGAATGTGGTGAGAGAACCACCATGTCCGAAGCATGGCCAATGAGGGTAAACTTGTTTATGATCCGAATAACTTTAATGATCTGAAGCAGTTTAGTTGCAGGTGGTCCCAAGTTCTGAACTTGAACCCAGCTTTTCAATGCTCATCTGATGGCTAGCTGCTTCAGTGTGCATATGCGGAAAGCTTTGCAGTAAACACAATCAGTGGTGATAATCATTGAATTGTTGCAATCTGTTGGCTTTTAGCCATCGCATGTTTGGATCTGAAGTTGGAAGCTGGGTAACCATTCGTTGCTGACCTTTCTACATCCATCCCTACATTCAGCATACCATAGGTTAATATAAGCCAGACAAAGTAAACAACTTAGTTATTTTAGGACTGTACATTTGCCAATCACTGGGATAATTTTAAATGTACAAAACATGCTTATTTGTTCAGATCTCACTTTCCCTAAATGGTGTGATTCTAGGACAGGAAAAAACGTTCACATTCTCGGTTATTTATAGGTGAACAAAATAAAGCTTCACGGAGCAAAGATTATATTTTCTTACGGACTTAAAAAATACACAGCTTTCTCTGAACATTATTAGAATTATATGCACGCATCCAACTTATTGAGCTGTTGTTTCTTGGTATTGGCTACAAGTATTTTAAAATGGAACATTTTACTATTTTTTACTATGATGCAATAGCAGCTAAGTAGGTTGACACACCGAGTACGGATGTGAGCACAGGATGATGAGTCATTTTGAAAGTTCTAGTTGCACAGAGACACATAAAAGGGGAAACCAGAGTGTAAAGGTGCATACACATTGGGCGTTATTGCTGATCAATTTTCGCTTGTCCAAGCAAATTTCACAGGGGTGGAAGGCTTCCCATAGTAGGAAAGCTATGGCATAGCTATGGAAAGCCGCTCACTCGTCTAATAATGCCAGCAGAAGAGCGGCGGCTGGAGCTGATACAGGAGCGCGCATCAGTGCTAATCGCCGGGCCATACACACTTGGTGGCTTTTGAGCTGAAAGCAGCTCAAACTGTAAAATTGAGCTACTTTCAGCTCAAAATCACCCACGGTATGGGCCTGAAGGAATTTTCTTGAGCCAAGTGTAATAGACTGCAAATAACCAGCTACTAGGAAGATTTTAGTGAGTTTTTAGGGTTAATAAAGGCAAAACAACCATGCTGCATCTTGCGTACTATATATTTGATCCATTGCCTTAATATCTGAATTCTAATACAGGTTGAGTATCCCTTATCCGAGGGGACCACAAGCATTTTGGATAAGGGGTTTTTCCGTTTTTTTTAATATATATTTTTTAACATACGTACCTGGTCCCCCTGGTGGTACCCTGGCGGCCTTCAGGCTCTTCAGCGGTCCCAGGGGTGCATTGCGCGAGTTTGCAGGTCACCGGTGCACTCGCACAATGCACTCCTTGGACCGTTGAAGAAGACCCTGAAGGCCGCCGTGGACATGGGGGGATTGGGGAGTATGAAAAAAAACAACACAGAAATGTTCTTAAAAAAACACTGTTTTTGGAATATTTTGGATAAGAGATCTACGGATACGGGAGACTCTACCTGTAGTGCGTATGATGTGTATTCTGCAGCCTGCTGAATCTAAACTAGAAGTTGCCAGCTGTAGTCCCTTACAGACGCTGTTCAGTACGTTGGCCCCGCTGCCTTTGCCCACTTGACCTTTTTTTTTTGTCATATATCGGTAGTCCTGAACGTCCTTGCAGTGTTCTGGTCCAGTCTCTGCATGGCACAGTGAAATTCTTTTGCACTTTCCATTTGAGACCAGTAGTAATAAAGCAAGACTTGGTCATAGAACACATTTGTCCCTGTTCATAAGCTAACAATCTATAGGATGGCCCAACCTGTTCTGCCGATGATTGCCAGCATAACCTACCACATGACCCCCATCCAACTTTTTGTACATATTTATGTATCCTTGTATTAAAAGCCTACAAATCCTATTCAAATATACTGTATATTTCAAAGTTAAATATTTGCAGGTTTATTTGCATTTTGTGTTTAGGAAGGTACAAGCTAATGTTCCTTGTTAACACTTATTTTATGCAAATAATGACACTGTCATGTACGGTGTATTTGTACAAGCGTTAGCATATCAGTGTTTTTTAAAACTTTAAACAACAAAGTTTTATATATTTTTTAAAAGATGGATGTAATATCAAAGTACATAACTAGGCTTATTTATTAGGCAGATGAAATAATGTGTCCATTATATGCAACACAGTATCACAAAATTAAGTGGTACTTGTGTAGTTTCATGGCTACTTCCGGGTTCTACGCTCGCCACAAACTAGGTTAAAAAAAGTAACTTAACTCCATGCCAACATGGATAGTTCATACCCCCACTATCCATGTTGGCATGGAGTTGATTTTAAATAGCGTAGCGAGCCACCGAGCCCGCAGCGTGGGCAAGCGAAGCGAGCCCCGCTGGCGCCGTGAAACTACACAAGTACCAATTACGTTGTCATGTACGGGCCAAGCCAAGTCCGCCACTGTTTTGTACATGATAATCCAGCTCACATCTTTCTATTAAGAGCAAAAAGTTATTTATTCTGAAAACCTATCCCTTAATGCAGAACTTGCGATCTAGAGGATCCGATCTGGGACCGCATAACGGATGTAAAACGCAAAAAAAGCACGACCCGATACAGCAAAATCGCTTTGTATGGACATCTTTATTCTGCTTTGTGCAGGGAAATATTTGTCCCATTATTGCAAATTTATAAAATATTTTGGTACTTATGTAGTATCTGGGCGTCCGATTTAGAAATCGGATCGCATCGCATCGCATGTGACCAAATCGTATGTGATGCGATGGTCAAGATTTTTCCATAGGATTCAATGTTAAAATGGTCTGAGTCCATTTTAACATAGAATTCAATGGGGAAAAAGGGGTCCTTTTCATACCCCTACTATCCAAGTGGGCATGGAGTTGGATAGAAACCTGTGGCGAGCGTAGCGAGCCCCGCGAGGGGACACAGAATACTTTTTAAGAAATATGCGTCCGCTCGCCACGCTTCGGGCTCGCTGCGCTCGCCACGCTATATAAAATCAACTCTATGCCCACTTGGATAGTGGGGAAATGAACAGGACCTTCTTAACATTGAATCCTATGCAAAATCGCATCAAATCGCATCGCATCGCATCTGATTGTATGCCTTAAGGTAAGGCATACAATCACAAAATCGGCAGCCCAGATACTACATAAGTACCAATATTTTTTTAGTTTTGTTAATCTGGATCTTTTAATATGGCATGTATTTGTTTTAGTTTATATGGCCCCACAAGAGTACCCCAGCACCTAACAAAGTACATAAACAACAATATTGCAGTGGCGCTGAAAAACATGGTTATTTCACAATTTTTTTATCAACACTATTCAATTATCTTGCACAAAGAAACCCAGTTCATGCAAAAATATAGAAGACCTATGATAAGCTGCAGACCTATGTACTTTTGCAGCATTTATTGTGGAAACAAATCACTTATAGAAGTGCCATGTATCGGAGCTAATTGAATGGCCCTCTGGCAAATTAGTTAGCTTTGATAAATTACTGCAGCTAATTGAATACCGCCCACTGTAGGACAAGTACATGATTGTATATGTACATTTCTGTTTTAGGGGCCATGACAGTACTGATGCTATTTGCAAGGGGGGATTAAAATGCTTGTTGCTAGGGAATGGGGGAGTTAAATGCTTGTTGTCGTGGGGGGTGAGTTAAATGCTTGTTGCCAGGGAAGGGGGGAGTTAAATGCTTGTTGTCGTGGTAGTGGTGGAGGGGGGTGAGGTTAAAAGCTTGCAGCAAAGGGGGATTGAAATGCTGCCACTGGCGGTAGCGAGGAAAGCCCCCACCTGGGCAAACTCGAAAGCGATGACAGCCGGGCAGATAGTGGTGGGCTGCCTGGTTGTTGTCATACTCAGAGCAGTGGCTATTTTGAAATCTCCCGCTGGCTTGCTAGCCAATTGGAGCTCTAGGTCCAGCAGCCAATCGGGAACGTCAAAGGTGACTACTGATTGGCAGCCAGGCTGCGACCTCCCATTGGCTCGCAAGCCAGCGTAAAATTTAAAAAATAGCCACGAACCTGCTCTGAGTCTGAATACAGCCGGGCAGGACACCGATGCCCATGCTGCCGCTGTCTGTACGGAGGGGGAAATGGGGAGTTGGGCACCTCTGCCCAAGACCGGATTCCGCTTCCTCCCTCCTTGCAAAAAAAAAATACGGTTTCCAGGAAGCAGAATCTGGTTGCTGTGGCCTCTGGCCCCCGGGATGTGTCGAGCCCTATTATAGTTATCAAAGAGCAAAACAATGTCCAATATGTGGGTGTATGTCTAAAGAAATAGATTCCTACTTGATTCAGCTGCTAGTAAATGCTTGCTCTGTGCTCTTAGGAGCGTAGTGTATCTTATGGCCTGGTTACCTAACTGTACAATTGCCTCCTTTGTCTGGACTCTTTCCTAAATGTTACTGTTGATTGCAGTGGAAGCAATACGTGCTCTGTCAGTGTGGGGGTTATCAGAGAGTCCGTTATGGAAGGGAACAGGGCATTTCTAGTGTATATTGGAATGTTTAAATATTTCTTAATATGTAGATCTCTAACCTTCAAAGAGGCAACACATTACCTTTTGCTCCCAGTGATCAAATAACTTAACATTTTAAGTGGCAATTGAATTTTTAACACATTTGTTTTTTGGATTTATATAACAAATGTGAGGGACGCTGTCTTTTATTTGTGGATATTTTTAACATTGCTAACAAAGGGTTAATATTAGACATTGTTTGCCCGCTTCACTTCAATATGCCCTTTAGATTTGTGGATGTGCCAGTTAATACCAACTAAATCCAATGCAGCCCTCAATGTCCACCTACTGAAAACTCCTGGGTGTTTTTTAGATCACCGTGTAATACCGGTCATACGTCCCACATGCATTAATACATCCCTTCCCTCAGTCTTCTCATTCCATTTAGACCTACAGACTTTTTATCTGACCGCCGTAAACCCATCTGGTATAGTAGCCAGAAACGGAGATAGCACTTTTCCCTCTTGGGAATTGTGGGGCCAGCTGTGGTTGCCACTTGAGGTTATTTGGAAAAAATGTCCCTAAAATAGCAACACAGACCTTTTTCTTCTATAACCTCAATATGCCAGGTTTTACTCCAGTTGTAACTCGCCACCCCCATGAAACATGTTTTAGTAGCAGCTAATGCAATGTGCTAGGACACCCAAAAGAGAGACAGCTGATTAATTTGGTATATATAAAACTTGTATATTGTATGTGACTAACAGTCCATACACACTGGGCTGTTGGGACAGCGATAATCATTTTCATCGCTGGGGGGAAAGCCGCTCAGTGCATACACACTGAGCGGCTTTCCCACTGCCCGGAGCAGACAGCATGTGGCGCACGGCTTTGAGTAGCGCAGAGCTATGCAAAGCCGTCCTCCAAAGCCGCTCATCTGCTGGTATTTACCATAATATTGGATAAAAGACAAAGCTGCTATATTGTAGCAATTTGTGTACAGTCTTATATGAAATCATTCTAGTCACATTGTTTGCAAGACTGACTTTCGGCAAAAAAAAAGAAAAATACCCTATATACTCGAGTATAAGTCGACCCGTATATAAGCCGAGGCACCTAATTTTACAACAAAAAAAACTGGGAAAACTTATTGACCCAAGTGGGACCCTCACTCGAGTATAAGCCATGGGGAGGCTTATACTCGAGTATATATGGTAGACGCCCAGCACTAGAAGATTTTCACGTGCCCTGGTGTGCCAAAGTGGGCTATTTGGTGTGACTGTAGCAAAGATGTATAAGGATGCACATAAGCTGACAGATAAGTGCATATGCACAATATTAACCTAAACCAATCTGTTAGAATGCGAGCGTTTGTCCCCATTACAAATTGAGTATAGTTTATAGTGTAGTGCAGAGGGTCCAGGATTTACGTATATGCATGCTAGGCCACAGGTGACTCAATGTGTTCTACCAGTCAGTTTGATCTAACCATCTGTGTTTAGCCCTGGATAACTTTACAACCTGGACCATTAACATGCCATAAGGACCTCTGCTCTAGTGTACACTTTATTGCTCTGTATTATTATGTTAGACTGTAAACTATATTCCATTTGTAATGGGGACAAACTGACAAATTGGTTTAGGTTTATACTGGGTATCTGTTAGTTTATATGCATATTTTAGTGGCAAAGACCTTTTAACAAGTAATATAGGGGTAGATTTATTAAGCCTGGTGAAGTGATAAAGTGTCTGTTTTTTATCACCGGCCAATCAGCTCCTAACTGCCATTTATAAATCGACCCCATAGTTTCACATTCTGTCTTATAGGCTTTTCTTTTTTTTCTTAACACCATCACTGTGCTGAACACAGTACTTTCAGTTTATAATTTATGGTCCCACAATATCTGCTTTTCTTCTCTGTGGAGAAGACTACTCCGGAGAAATGTTGGTTGGTCTGGCAAGGACAGCAAACTACAGCTCAGAAATATATATATATAATGCAGTGGTTCTCAAACTCCTGTACTGTTGGGCATCCCAAGAACAGTTTTGTAAGTCCCCTAGCAGGTGCATTCATTTCTCGTGGACAAATTGTAAATTGTGGGACTGTGTATACTGTATCTTTTGTAAGTCTGACAGACGATCTGGGAAACATGAATTGTTTTGTCTGAAAACCTATGGCAAATTGCATGCCTAGCATAACTATCCAGTTTCTAGCAGCTAGATGTTACCACGTTTGGTGTTTTGTTATAAAATTCAATTTTATTAAATTCTAAATTTATTGTGCAATTATCAAAAAGTCATCAAATTAATTATTTAATAACAAATCATGTAGGTTTTCTATTTCAGTATTTAATTTTAGCAATTTTTACGCGTATACATCTGTTTTGTGTATTAAAATAATGTGAACATTAATTCATTGTCATTTCTCTTTTAGTATGCTTCTACAGGTTGTGCTCTGTCTCTCCATCACACTGAAAAACCCGAACACGAGGACATCTGTGAATATCGCCCCTACTCCTGTCCCTGTCCTGGAGCCTCCTGCAAGTGGCAGGGTTCACTGGAAGCGGTCATGCCACACCTCACACATGCCCACAAGAGCATCACCACCCTTCAAGGTGAAGACATAGTCTTCCTTGCTACAGACATTAACTTGCCAGGGGCCGTCGACTGGGTCATGATGCAGTTCTGTTTCAGCCACCACTTCATGTTGGTTCTGGAGAAACAAGAGAAGTACGAAGGCCACCAGCAGTTCTTTGCCATCGTCCTGTTAATAGGAACTCGAAAACAAGCTGAGAACTTCGCTTACAGACTTGAACTCAATGGGAACCGCAGGCGTTTAACCTGGGAAGCCACGCCAAGATCCATTCATGATGGCGTTGCAGCAGCCATCATGAACAGTGATTGCCTAGTTTTTGACACTGCAATTGCACATCTTTTTGCAGATAATGGGAACCTGGGCATCAACGTGACCATATCTACTTGTTGTCCATGATACGTGTTTTGTGTTTTCTGTAAAAGAAGGTGGATATTTATGTGGCTACTATGGAATAGTGCTGTCTAGATGTTTTTTATTTTTAGTGACTCACGTTTTCAAACAAACCTAACAATTGCCAACATTTTGTAGAAACTTAAGTTGCATATTATTGAGATCTAAAAATCTCAATATGTACAATCCCTCTTTTTGTATCCTTAAATTATTTACCATAAAAAATAATGGCTGTCCTCTTTGATTGTTGAAAGAAGATTGCAGAAAATATTTTTAAAATTCTGGTCCCGCAGATGGAAGTGTAGCATTCTTGTATGATGCAGAACTAAAAGGTCAAATGTTTTGTACATGCAGGGGGAACTGCATTGAGCACTTTCAACCACGTTCAACAGAATATTGCTGTGTAATGTTTTGTGAGCAATGTAGAGACCAAATTTCTATGTATGTTTGTAGTGTCAGTGTTTTTATAATTTAATTCTTTATTTTTAAGAGCATCCTACCTTTATAAAGCTCAGTTGTGCTGCCTTGGTTTGCTTTGATGTAAGCTGAGTGTCTGCAGAGACTACACCATTCAACCTTCTTCCCAGGACCCACTGTTGTATAGAGTGAGCCCAAATCTGGTTACACATATCTAGTTGTGTGTGGTTACACACTTTGCAATCTGATCAATGTTTGTTTATCTATTTTAAGTTTGGAATCTTTAGTGCCAATCTTTCCAGTACTGTCAAAGGTTGGTGGCCACATTGAAAAGACAAATTGGTTCAATTGCATTATGCGAAAAGTTTTCATTTAGGGCCTTATTTTGGTTCATTCTTTCTGACAAAATCCTTTTTAGATGGACAAAACCATGTGCACTGCAGGGGGGGCAGATGTAACATGTGCAGAGAGAATTAGATTTGGGTGAGTCATTTTGTTTCTTTGCAGGGAAAATACTGACTGCTTTATTTTTACACTGCAATATAGATCTCACTTTGAAGTAAACCCCCCCCCAAATCTAATTCTCTCTGCACATGTTACATCTGCCCCACCTGCAGTGCACATGGTTTTGCCCATCTAAGAAGGATTTTGTCAGAAAGAATGAACCAAAATAAGGCCCTTAGAGTGGATTGTTGGTCTTCTGATTTGAAGTTTGTGTGTAATTTATAATTGCTTTTTAACAGTCATACAAATGATTTCTTTTCCAGTGTCAAAATTCCAACATTTGTGAACCAACCTTTTTTTTTCTGCTTTTATTTTTTATTCTTTCTGAATGGATTAAAAAATGATCAGATTTACGCATGAGATTATTATTGTGGAAGCTGATTTTACACAAATTACAATCATTCATTTAATATAAGAATGTGTAGAAGTCTGGTGGTGTTTGAGCTGCTAGTGGAAATTCTAACCCATGCTTGCTTGAGTGCCCTGCCCAACCATGCAAATGTCCTATTTGCAGCTTGGTGTAGGACGGTCAATGACTGTATAAATTGTCATACCAATAACATTGCTGGAATTCCTATATATCATGCCGAGGATTTATACATCACATTTTTATTGGTATGGCAATAAATGTGACTCACATGAGCATAAATTGCCCTTTTCAGGTTTTGCTTTTGAAGATTAGTATCACCTGAAAGAGGAAACTTTGACAAACTATTTCTGTACTAGTAAGCCCGCTCAAAGCAAGTGCTTCGAAAGCTAGTCTGCTACCTTGTGATTACCTCTGTGTTTGTGCATGTGTGAGAGAGAAAGAGATGTAGTTTCAGTCGCTGCCAACAGATGGCAGTGTTTTTGAGACACACAAACGTACCCTAGATATATATAGATTAGCATTGCATTGCACTTGTAGTCATTTACTTCACTCCATGCAACCTCTGCAACAAAAACCTCATACAGACATTGTAGTTGCACAACTGCCCCAGAGAATAGTGGACCGCTGTGCACAGCAAAGTCTTTTCTAACTTTTTTGGGCTCCGTTGCCACAGGGACGTGAGCGTCTCGTGCGCGCATCCCTGGTGGTAGCCGGCCGCCGGCGGGGGATGGCGATAGATTCTCCATCCCCTGCAAAGATGTGGCCGGCTACATCTGTACCTCTGCTGATAATTCCAAAAAAGTCACACACAACTGTGAACAAGATATCTGCCCCTATTTACTGTACAGGAAGATTTAAGGTCCCCATACACTGCGGCGACTTATCTCCTCAGAAAAAATTGCACACAGTGCTCATGCAATCGCAGCCAAGCCTGCCGATCTCTGAAGCAATCCAAGACATTGCGTCTGCAGTAGGGGTGACTCAGAGGGTCTGGTGCGATGTGCACAGGACTGCGCATTGCACCAGACCCGCTGTGTCGCCTGCAATTTGGGTTCTTTTCCTGTGATTGCTGCAATTACCCTAGAATGTAAAATGGGCATAAGTGACACAAATGTTTATGTCTAGTTTACACCAACTCTCCAACATTGTGTGTTTTTTACAGCCGGTGCAAAATATATTTATCCTAACAGGTATATATTTGTGTCACTGCCGTTCTACATGAGCCGGCCTTGCTTTATGACCCCCATACATCATTGGCCAGCGATGGTCGGTGGTACATTGGAAAAATTAAACATGTTAAAAAAAAGTCAGTTTACCCCAAATCCTGACCAAAAATGGTCAAGATTAGGCTATTTAATCATGTTTATTTTCCCCTGGCCCAGCCGCCATGCGATCGGGACATTGCAGCAATACATTACTGCTATATAAAGTCATTACTTTCCCCTGCTCTGTTTCTGCATTGGCAAATAAGTGCTCTCTCTGCTCATGCAAAGTCCACATTTCCATAGTTAGGTTTATGTTACGCAAACTGGCATACAATCAATTTAACGCTGCATCATGGAGAGAAGTGAATTGTCATGGATTTGTTGAGTCTTCCTCTGTGAACTACGGTATATTGACTACCTTGTTATAAATGATGAGGGCTTCAAGTAACAGTAGGGAACCAGGGCAGGAACACATACAAATGATTGTTAATGTAAATGAGGCAGGATACAAAGGGAATGAGATGATCTTTTATCCCTTGCATAGTTTATGCCTCACCATTGTGAACAGACCTTTATGATCCAGGTATGGTAAGTTGCAGAAAGCTTGATTTCTCATATGTTATACTGGCAACATCCCCATTTGATAACCTCAGCGTATCCTGATGATTGACAGACCATGTCTAGGTGGACAATCATAGGTCGACATATGCAGAAGGATTGACATGGCTATGATTGAGACATGAAAAGGTTGACATTAGTTTTGTTGGGATTTTTTTTTTATCTTTTAACCGTTTCATATTTTACCATCTACGGCAGGCATGGCCAAAATTATCCCTCCAGCTGTTGTGAAACTACAAATCCCAGCATGCCTTGCCAAAGTTTTAGCAATCCCTTATAGCAAAACTGTGCAAGGCATGATGGGACTTGTAGTTTCACAACAGCTGGAGGGCCATAGTTTGTCCATGCCTGATCTAAGTGGCCTGAAGCATTGTGTTCATAGCGGTACACTAATAGGGGGTCTACGTGCTAAGGTGTCGACATTGACACTATAAAACAATGATGAACTCATGTCAACCTTCTCCTATGTCTATCTTTTGCTTAGGTTGACCTTGTGTATATCGAGCTTTTGGGGGGGGACCTAGACGTTGTCCTTGTAATATACCACAACCTTATCTTAGTTATATTATTGAGTTTTTGCTACTTGCTGCTAGTCTTCTAAAGTTATATTCTAATTTGTCATCAGTTGTTAACACAAGCATGTTCTCATTACGTACATGTATGTGCTGTTTTATTCACACAAATTGTAATGTGTAGAGTAGACATTGTAAATAGGGGATGTTCTAATGGCTGAATATTGGAATCATTTAGTAATTGGATACTGCTGCTAAGTACTGTCAAAGTATAATTTATATCTGTTTAATAGTGAAATGCACATTGCTGTTATATGTAAGTATATTTAATTTTGAAAACAACAGACAATTGTGGAAGGTAATAAATAATTGGACAATTAACAGTTTTTTACGAATAAAGTATTTAACACATTTAAATAAAGGGTTTTAATGTTTTATAAATACAAGGATTTTTTATCCTGATTGCTGGATAAAGGAATCTATTTAGTGTGAGAGCATATGACTTCCTGTAGTCATACACATACATCGAAATAAATATGTCAAGTTAATCTCCCATAACAAGTTGAATTATCTATCTGTGCTGTTTAGAATTGACTTTCTTTTTTTAATAAAAAAAACAAAAAGTTAAAAAAAATTAATACTAGATTTTAAAATAGAACATAAAGAACTAGCGCGAAAACCAGTAAGCGTAATCAACCAAATAATCTAATAAATGTAGGACGGTTCACTGCGCTGGGAATCAAACATAATATAAATAATTCTAAATAAATCACTAGCCAGTGAAATAAAAAGTAAAAATAGATTAAAATAGAACAGTTAACTATTAGTATTAGAATAGAATCAACTTTATTGGCCATTGCGCACACTAGAATTTTTTTGTGGATTTACAGTGCAGCATCAGCAGGGATGAGACATTACATGCAGGGAACACATACCCGCCGAGCAGCTCAGCACCTAGGCAGCCATCAGCGGCTCCACTGGTCGCTGCAGCCGCCAGGTAGGTAACGATATAAGCAGGGACAATGCATTATGGGCAAAGACAGCTCAGTTACAGCAGGGACATTACAGATATCACACGGGACATGAGGTTATACATAAGGTTACACGTGGCTGAGTGCACAGATCCCAGGCAGCCATCTGCGGCGCCAACCTTCTGTAGGAGACCGGTGGTGGTGGGGGGGAGAGAGTCACTGAGGCCTAGGTAGAGACAGTGAAGCCTGGGGTTGGAGTTGGGCCCTCCCCGGGCTGAGTTCTACGCCGCTGCCCCCTATATTCTAATCCTACTTCCTCGCAGCATAGAGGGCTCCCCATCTGCGCTGATGCTGAGGAACAGCGGCTGGGGCCTGCAGGACTGATCTTCCTTTGTTGCAGCCAGGAGCTGCCTCCGTGTGCTGATGAGGGTCATCATGCCGGGGGACCAAGCCTGCGGCCGGGTCTAGAGCCTCTGGTGCTCCGGGGGCCGGGCTGTGCGCTGCTGGTGTTGCGCTGGCGGCTGTGGCCTGGTCCAGTGCCGCATCTCCCTTATGAGGCAGTGCGCCTGCAGCCTGATCCAGTGCCGCTTCTCCTGCCGAAGCGGTGCACCCGTCCTGGCCGGGGGGGGGGGGTTCACTGTGCTGCCATCCGTCTACCCCCTCCATCCTCTTCCTCTGTCCAGGGCACCTTCTCTCTCTCTAGATATAACTTTGCTATTAAAAATTGTGAGCTAGAATGTCAGAGGATTAAATAATAAGATCAAAAGATCTCTGGTTATGTCCTAACTGAAGAAATATGGAGCAGACTTGATGTGTCTATACAAAACCCATCTAGTTGGGGACAAGGTCCAGACTCTAAAGAGGCCATGGATAAATAATATATATCATTCAGCTCACACTCAGTATTCCAGGGAGGTAGCGGTCTTAGTAAGAATAGACCCGAGTGAATATACTTGCAATATATATTCCTCCCCCATATAGGGGAATATTTTAGTTCACTCTTTCTGACAAAATCCTTCTTGGATAGACAAAACCATGTGCACTGCAGGTGGGGCAGATGTAACGTGCAGAGAGAATTAGATTTGGGTGGGGTTTTACTTCAAAGTGAGATCTATATTGCAGTGTAGAAATAAGCAGCCAGTATTTACCTTGCACAGAAACAAAATAACTCATCCAAATCTAATTCTCTCAGCACATTTTACATCTGCCCCCCTGCAGTGCACATGGTTTTGTCCATCTAAGAAGGATTTTGTCAGAGTGAACTAGAATAAGGCCCAAAGTAATAAAGTTTTACGGCAGGCAATTAAATTTACATCTGGCTCTAGTGACACACAGGTCATCTGTATGGGAGACTTTAACAATGTCATGTGCAAAGACTTAAGGTGCATACACACGGGGGAGATATATTGCTCAGCAATATTTTGCTCAGTTTCTCCTTTTGATCAGCGACCAGAGATGGTCGCTGATGAAAGGGAACCTCTGCCGGCGGTGCCGCAGAGGTAATCAGCTAGTCGCAGGAGCAGGAGGAGACCAGCGATTAGAACGGGAGCGCACACCCGGCGATTTATCGCCGGGCACAATCCCATCACTGGCAATATGGTCGCCAGGGACCATATTTCCAGCGATTTCAGCCCCTATCGCCCCCGTGTGTACACAGCTTCAGGTAGGAGGTTAAAAAGGGAGAGAGATGATGATGAGCATGTGAGGAAATTGGCCACTCCATTTTCTAAATTTGTTGATGAAACAGGCTGGATAGACATTGGGCGGGATAGAAACTGTGACTTGAGGCAATACTCCTGCTATTCAGCATCCTTTGATACCTTTTCCAGAATAGATCTAGTGCTGAGGTATTTTGTGTCTGTGAAGGGTAAATACTGCCTGAAATATAAATTGCAGTGTAAAAATAAAGCAGCTAATATTCACCCTGCAAACTCAGCAAAATGTAACTCTCTCTGCACTTCATAGCAACCTATAACTGTACTGTTCCTGCATATTTGTTACCTACCTGGCTGTTGCGGCGACCACTGGCGCCGCTGATGGCTGCCCAGGCGCAGGTATGTGTTCCCTGTGTGGTAACTGTACTGTCTCTCCCTTTATTGTTACCTACCTGGCTGCTGCAATGACCAGTGGCGCCACCAATGGCTGCCTATGCACTGTGCAGCTCTGCAGGTATGTGTTCCCTGTATGATAACTGTACTGTATCTGCTTATATTGTTTCCTACCTGGCTGTTGCAACGACCAGTGGCGCCACCAATGGCTGCCTATGCACTGTGCAGCTCTGCAGGTATGTGTTCCCTGTATGATAACTGTACTATCTCTGCTTGTATTGTTGCCTGCCTGGCTGCTGCAACGACCACTGGTGCCGTTGATGGCTGCAAAGGTGCTGAGCAGCTCGGCGGGTATACGTACCCTGCTTCTATAATCCCCAGGGTACATCTAGTGTATACCTATATACCTGTTATGTATATCTGTACTGCCACTGTTTCACTGTTACCTAACTGGCTGTTGCACAGCAATCCAAACCAAATTCCTAGTATGCGCAAGTATACCTGGCCAGTAAAGCTGATTCTGATGGTACAGCCCCACCTGCAGTACAGCATGGTTTTGCCAATTTTGAGAACAAATTTGCCTGCGAGCACGTCTGAATTAGGCCTAAGATCTAATGATTTGGATTAGAAGTCAGATTACAGTTCTTATGTACCCCTCACACTGACTAAACTGCATGTATAGAAGTATATCTGAGAAAACAGAAGTTGGCATTAAGGTAACAGAACACAACTAGAGACATTGGAATGTGTTTGTTGGCAGACTTGCCACCTAACAGCTTGAGTGTAATGAGCCTCAAGCCGTGGTAATTGATTTTCAGGCTTGTATGGGGTGGGATTTCACTCTGGGTGGGCAGCGATTACCTGATCGCAGGCAATTTAGCAGAGCAGCGAACAGGTCTATATAACCTCCCTAGTTTCCTCCCATTCGGTGTTGGCTGCGTTTCCGTCAAAAGCAGGTGGATTAGCGGCTATTCCGTCAATCCACCTGTTTTTCGGCAGGTCGAAACATTGCGACCTGGCGGGAAAAAAAACATATGGCATTGAATAGATCAGAACCCCTTCCGATCTATGCATGTCCAAAACTGATGCCTTTTCTGCAAGATGGCAGTTTGGACACTCATTGACCCTATGGGTGCTTAGTTAACCATAATTTATATTACCGTTCCAAAACATTCTCCTTAGAAAAACATATAGTTGAGAAATTACAAACACAAGTCTTTGGTAACTGGCCTTACATCATATATGAAATTTAATGTTTAACTAACAGGTGAAGCTTTACAGTTATTTGCTGCAAACCCCTCAGCATTGGCATCAACACTTCAAACTTTAAGGGACACTCCTCCCAGGATTCTACCACCTTTAGTATAGCTGCAAAATCCATAATGCAAGCTGCTTGTTCATCTGAGTGCACACTTTTCAAGCATTATTGGACACCAACCAATCAGCAAAATATATGAACTTTTTTTCACAAAGATACCAAGTTATGGTAGTCTGCCCTCTATCTGTTGCTAGACTAGAAGCCTCCCAACAAACAAACAGTAGTTTGTATGAAATGATGACCTGCAAACTGCCATGCCTGTGGGTTGAGGCAGAGCCTGGGAAGCCTCAGGTGTAAGTGCAGGAATGTATACAAACCAGGAGGCCTGTGTAGGGTTTCTAGACATGCACGGCCACTACTGAGCCCAAAGGCGTGACCAGGACAACAAGGTTAAAGGAAGTCGCCTTTATTTTTTTTTAAGCATGCAAAGGTGTTAACAGTGGCAGATGGTAATGGCTTTAATAATAAACATCCATATGCAAATGCCCAATGAAGGACAGTCTCTAAAACAACAGCTATATACACACAGGGTGGAGATGGTGTTATGGCATAGATGGTGACAGTCGTGGCAGATGCACAATAGTTGGTAACGGACCAGAGGTGCAGCAATAGATGACTTGGTATGCAGAGAAAGTACTGATCGAAGTGTACAGGATGGATGATGATATTTGATGAAGAATCGATGATGAGATGTAGAATTAATGATGAGATGAACAATTGATGGTGAGAATGAAAAATCAATGTTGAAACTAACCATTAATTCTTGAAGGTTAGTATGCTGAACAATAGTAGCACATCGCAGGGGAGCTGGAATGATGCTGGGACATCAACAGAAGTCAGGCGGCACCACAGAGTGAGGAAGCCAAACGGTGAAACGATCGTCTGTTGTGTTACCTGAGTCTCTGCTGTGCACGGCAGAACTCACTATCTCCCTAGGAGTCACCTATTTAAGATCAGCGACTCCTACTAGAACTACTGACAGGTGCACCCCCGCATAGCCTCTCCCCTTTTGGGGCACACCACACTGAGGCCTACCAAGCCTCCAGATGGATGCACCCCATAAACTCCACTCTCACCTCTTCTTCCCCTCATAGTGCTTGTGGCATTAGCAAAGTTATCGCTCACTCTCCACCTCTGTTATTTATAACATGTGGGAAGCAGCATCACACTTTCTACTAGCCACAACACTTTACTAATTCTCTACCCTCTCTATACACTCCTACGGGTACTCTCATCCCTTGTAATCACACCTATGGGCTCCTGCAATTGTGCAACAAGGACTCATAGGTGAAAAAGAAAAGGACAGCAGATACCCTCTATTTTCATCCCAGTACCGGAGACCTTACTGAGGCACGCTCACTTCCCCACCAACACCCACCTATATAACTCTGGGACGGTGCTGCGAAAGCAGCAGCTTTCCCAACCACTGGTGGGAACGATCTATGTCACCAATGTCTATCTATTTGCATTCACACTCTTGTTAATTTCTATCTCTATTCTAAAGTGAATTCATCTGTATCATTAACATAATATGCATTTGTGATTTTGTCACATGTAATATGTGCGCACCTCATAGATGGCACACAATGATATAATGATATATAACACTGTTATGAAGTTCGAGGTTGGCTGCATCTGACTCTCTAGGGTATTGATGGATCCATTTCCAGATTGTCGGATGATAAACTAAGGTATTGGCATATACCCATCTGTGACCGGACGCCTGCCCTTACGCTCTCGCTACGCCCTTCGGGTCCACAGATGGCGGTTCCTGGTCTCATGGGACCTGGCCAATAGGGGACTCCCTGTTACCGTCAGTAACCGCCTGCTAGGGCGTGGACACCGCTGTCACAACCAGACTCCTACTAAGTGGTGCCTGGGACCACGGATACCTCCTCAGGCCCAAACGCTGGCACCTAAATACTACCTGCTGGAGTGTGTGTATCGACACGCTGCTGACACACACACACACACACACACACACACACACACCCCCCTGACTGGCGTCAGTTGGCTCCCCACTGGTCACGGCCCAAACCTCTGTTTCGGTAGCTGGCAGAGCAGAACTTCGGAGGACGCTGGGCAGTATACCCAGAACAGCTGGAGAACAGAATTATTGCGGTATATTCTGTTGGTCACAAGATGGTCACCTTGAGGCAGAAATGTGTTCATTTGCTAAAAGATCTCTTCTATTGCTAGGAGGCATAACATGCAGATGTAACAGCATTCAAGTCAGTTAGAGATACAAAAACCAGGGCTCACAGGCCCTCTTTTTATGCTACTCCAATTCACATTACCACAGGGGGTAAGCCCACCCTGTGGTCTTCAACCAATCAGCTTAAGTGCATGAGACGTGCATGCGCTGGGCACATACACATTCAGCATTGTCCTTATGGACAGAGGGGAGTGGTTACTCCTCTGAGCCGCAGCCCACCTGGGGGGCCAGGTACCACCCAGGTCCGGGTCTGTCTGGCTAGAGGGAAGGTTTCCCTCCAAAACATACTTCCAGGAGCCTGCCAGGGGACCGGCTGAACACTGTTAGCCCAGACGTGAGCTCCAGCGATGGGCAGCCCTGATCCCCTGCCCGGGTTTCCTGCCTGCTGATGGAGAGCCCCATGGAGCTCCAAGGAACCACTCAGCTTATTAGAAAGCTGATGTTACCTGCTACCTTCCCTGCAGCTCCCAGCTTGGAGGCTGCCTGGGAAAGCATTCTGTTTTTGACGTAAAGACTGTGGGGGAATCCAGCAGTTATAGTAAGTGCACTTTTCCTTTAAAATACATTTAAAGCACACATGTGTTACATTGTACACACTGGGCCTGGGCACGGGATGCAGTTAAGATCCCGGCGGTCGGGATCCCGGCGTTCAGAATCCCGACCGCCGAAATGCCGACACTTTCTCCCTCCTGGGGTGCCCACGACACCCCTGGAGGGAGAATAAAATAGCGTGCCGAGCGTAGCGAGGCACCGGGCCCGCTGCGTGGCGAGCGCAGCGAGCCCGCAAGGGGGGGCGATCCACGTCCCCCCCTTGTCGGCATTTCGGCTGTCGGGATTCCGGCGTCGGGATCCTGAACGCCGGGATCCCGACCGCCGGGATTCAATACTGAATCCCTGGGCACTGCACAGGCTCCAAAAGCCACACAACACCTTTTAAATACATATACAATACATTGCATGTCAGTGTTTCATACATTTGTGTCATTTGATATTTTGTGCTCAGCGCTGGGCTTCTGGTAGCCCAGGAAAGCCATCCTGGCTGCATGAGCTCCCTCTCTGTGGTGCTGGAAGGCTAGGTGTCGCAGCCACTGCCCCCTAGCCCCTGCGCATCGGGGGAACATTATTGCTGCCTCGCCACAGGGCTGTGGCGCACCCAAGCCTGCTGGTGGCCGCTTCCCTCACACCCCCTCCCCCCCCCGGCACTCGATGGCAGCGTGGCACAGCTGTCGCTTACTGCCCCGGTACGCCAGAAGTTAAATGTGCCATCCTGCTGCAGCTGCCGGAGCTGACCCGGGGCTGCAGCGCACCATATTTTACACGCTTTACTTATGTGGCAAATAGCCATTTACCTTTATTTATGTGTTTTTCTGTATAGGTGGATAGTACTTACTTATTTTACAAATTTTCTGACAATCCATCAACTTGTCTTGATATAGATACAATACTAACCTGATTATTTACTGTACATTACAGATTAAAAGAGGTGGAATAAGGTAGAGGTACTGTACCAATCCATTGACTCACTGTATACTATTGAATAGATGAGGTGTCAAATAAGTATAGGTCTCTGCAACTGATCTGACAGACCATCTACACACCATACAATTTATTGAAATACTGTGTCTGTACACATTTACTGTGCATCTTTGAATGCTCAAATCCTGCACACACTCATAAACCACCCACCTATTAAGGAATAGATACTGTACCAATTCACTGCATAAAATTGAATAGAAGGTGGATTGCATGAAATTAGTGTCTGTAATTGGAATGACAGACCATCTATCGAATATAGACCAGGGGTGGGGAACCTATTTTGTGCCAAGGGCCATTTGTATGGGGAAAAAATTCTTCGGGGGCCATATGTAAAAATTTCTCTTACAAATTGTCCTGCTGCAGCCGTCCCACGCTCCGATGGCTGCCGCTGAATAGGACTGACAGTCTCTGGCTGGTGTTGATTAAGAGGAATCTCATTACAACTAGCAACCTCTCACGAGAATTCTCCTGTACTTGTACTAAGCCGCCGGGCAGGTGGGAGGGCCACTCAGACCAGCTACGGGGGCCGCATAGGGCCCCCGGGTCTGAGGTTCCCCACCCCTGATATAGACAGTACAATTTATTGCTTTATTGTGTCTACACACATTTCCTGTGTATCGTTGAATGTTTCAAATCCTGCACATATATAAATACTGACAGAGCAACCAACAGTCCCAGCAAAGTATAGGTTAGGGGCTGTTGCTAAGTAACAATCCCATTCCCTATAACAAAGAAAGTTAGTGTCAAGGTCTGGGTATTAAAGCACACCTTTTTACCTTTTAAGTGCCTTCACACTTGCTCAACACGCCAGACCCGGTTTCCATCGGCGCTGCCTGTGTTCAGCACACTGTATGCCATCTCCTTAGACTCTCTCCTGTGGTCCCGGCGTCGCTGTCATGGTGTCTGCTCAGCCTGCTCCCTCTGCTGGATAACCTTCCCAGTCCTCCACACTGTCTGGAGCCACTATTGCATACTTACCTACCTGACCCTCTCCATGCGGGAGAAAATGCTTTGTTTCTGGACTTCCCTGGTAATGTATGATTGCCAACACCTGTGGTGAAACACCTTTACCTAGCTCCCCACAGGTGATGGCAATCATACATTACCAGGGAGGTCCAGAAACAGAACATTTTCTCCTGCATGGAGAGGGTCAGGTAGGCAAGTATGCGCTATTGTAGTAGGCCGCAGCCATACTGCATACAAACAGACTTTCTCTCTTCAGCCAAACATGGGCACAGCCATATTTGCCAGCATCACATGGCTTTGCCCAGCCAATCTGCTGCAGCCTGCTCCATGGGTAATTCATCAGCCAATCCTCACCCTCCTGCAGGTATAAGTATGCTAGGAAAAGCATTCCTCCCTTGTCAGTGCTTTAGTTGTCTAACCTCCTGTTGGATGTCACTTCCTGCTTCATTACTCCAGGTTTCCAGCTCCTGTGACTGTGCTCCAACAAAAAGACCAGCACCACTTACTACTCTGTGGTGTTGTGGGAGCACTCTTATTTAAAATTTAACTTTTAATTGATTTGTTTAAAATCTAGAAACAGGAAAATTTACATCAAAAGACACACTTTTACACACAAATACACAACACAATAAAGAAATTATTTATCATTATATTGCAGGATCTAGTATATCCCATACTAGATTTTTGTTACCGCTTATATAACTTGGAAAGATCCATGTCAATGTATTTTCTCCTTGTATTAAAGTGATGTACCTTCATGTATTATCGAAGTCTTTGCCCAAAGATTTCCATCAGTAAGCTTCTAAAATTTCTGCCTAAGTGTTCATGTGGTCATATAACTTCGAGCTCAAAGAGTGGAAACTATGCCCCTCTTTCCTCTATCTTATTACAGTGGTAAAACGGGGAAGCTTGCTCATCTGACCAATGAGCTTGTCTATGTGGCAATCTTGTTTCCTAGAACAAAAAAGTTTGAAGGTCATAGGGCACACACCAGCCTATTAATGCTTACAACAAATTCTGCATAACGTTTAATTAGATTGACGTGACCCCTCAATGTCAGCATGTAGATGTGATTGAAATTGAACAATGTAGATAATAGATGAACCACTCTCCCCAATAATCTGCTCAAAAAGTGTCACCCTGTAAGTGTTCCCCATACTTAGATAAAACAATGTAATTTCCAATATGGGAAACCCCAAGTGCCACAAAGATGTTAACCATAAACCACCATGGTATCAGCCAGGGCCGCCATTAGGTGGGTGTTGTGGGTACAGCTTTCCTGGACTCTCTGAGAGAGAAAAGGGCCCAGGCAACTCATTTTGCCCACCGCACCCCCTGCAACTACCTCTGCTGTGCTGCTTGCACTCTCAGTGCACTGAATGAAGCCCTTAAGAGTCCCGGAGGCTTCTTCACCTCCGGACGCTGGTAGCCAATCAGAACTTGCGAGATCTGATTGGCTAACTGTACTAGAGCACCACAGAACACTAATCTGGAGGAAGCACAGTGAAAAGGGGTTGGAACCCGGAGACAGATGGTAAGTGAAGGGGGGCCCGGACTAAAAATCCATCCCGGTCCACAAAATACCTAGTGGCAGCCCTTGTATAAGCCATGATAATGCACATTCCCTGAACTGAAGTCACAAGGTCCCTTTGGTCAAAATCCTTCATCAATCTTTAAAAACTATGCACTGCAGGGAAAACCTCAAAAATGCTAAATAATCGTGGGTATTTTCTGTCACCTTGATACTTTTTTCATTGTTATCTGCTGATGCAGCTAAGTGTATGTACCTTGTTCTTGTTCTTTATTGTCTTCATCTATAAGTCACTGTAAAATGTTTTATGTATTCATTTCTGTACTCTGTATTTGGTTGCTGCGGATCCCATATAAATAAAGAATAGTAAAAAAATATTGGGTACTCTTTACCTAGAACGGCGCCCAAGATTTTGATCTTGGGCATCGCAAGGTAAAAAATCGCGTCGGTCGCATCGCAAGCGACCAAAAAATCGCATGCGATGCGACCGACGCGATTACAGCGATTTTACATAGGGAACAATGTTAAATGGCCCAATTGACACGATTTTACATAGGGAACAATGTTAAATGGCCCACAGAGCCCAAACAGCCACCCTCAAGTGTGAAATGGCCCCCCCAATTGTTAACGCCACCCCCCGATCAACGTCAACCCGAAGCGTGGCGGTACGCGTACTCCGACCTTTTCATACCCCCACTATCCACGTCGGCGTGGAGTTGAGAATAGAAAGTGTGGCGAGCGCAGCGAGCCACCTAGCCCGAAGCGTGGCGAGGGGAGCCAGTGAGCCCGAAGCGTGGCGAGGGGACGCAGATACCTTCACAGTGGGGGTATGAAAAGGTCGGAGGACGCGTACCGCCGGTTGACGGACGTTGATTGTGGTGTGGCGTTAACAATTGGGGGGGCCATTTCACACTTGAGGGTGGCTGTTTGGGCTCTGTGGGCCATTTAACATTGTTCCCTATGTAAAATCGGGTCAATTGGCCCATTTAACATTGTTTCCTATGTAAAATCGCGGTAATCACGTCGGTCGCAACGCATGTGATTTTTGGTCGCATGCGATGCGACCGACGAGATTTACATTTTAACATGCATTTCTATGTGACATCGCGGGCATCGCATCGGTCGCATCGCATGCCATTATAATGGCATGTGATGTACATGCGATGCCCGCAATGGGCGCCGTTCTAGGTAAAGAGTACCAAATATTGTAGTACTGTAGTTCCTAAATAATAACATCAATGTATATATACTCACCATTATTAGATGAAGTACCGCCAGTGACCACTAGAGGCCACTCAATGTACCAAATCACTCCTTTATGTGCTAAAACAGGCATTCCCAACCACGGTCCTTAAGGCACACCAACAGTGCAGGTTTTAGTGATATCCAGACTTGAGCACAGGTGACTTAATTAGTACCTGAGTTATTCTGATTAAACCATCTGTGCTGAAACCTGGATATCACTAAAACCTGCACTGTTTGTGTGCCCTGAGGAACGTGGTTACTAAATATTTTCCACATTCATATAGGGCAACCATGATCCTAGTAAATAATGCTGATCCTAGTAAATAATGCTTGGATATTTATGTTCTCTCTGTAATTAAAATAGATGCATTATCTGGCTTCCCCTTTCAATTTTCCAAGATAAATCCCCTGCTCGAACCCTTAATTCCTTTGAATATTTTCAAATTAGACAGATTCTAAGCTTCCTTCCTCTTTGACCTCACACCTTTTGAATGTCTCTGTAAGGACTACTCCATATCCCCAAAAAATATATTGCAGGTTTATGGCTTGTATTATATAGAGGATTTTCTGGTGTGGGAGCGGGGGTGGTGTGGGTGGGGGAGGAATAGGTGCATGGGTGCTGCTGGTGGGGGATGGGCAGGTGTGGTGTTGCCACGGCTAGGTGCAAGGGTACTGCTGGTTGAGGAGGTCCGGATGCGGAGGTGCCATGGGTGGGTGCATTAGTACCACATGGGGGAGTGGCAGTTGCGGCAGGTGGGGGAGGGTGTATCATGGTTTTGTGGGTGTGGGAGGGGCGGGTGCTGGTGTGCTGCGGCTGATGAAGTTACATGTGCAGGGTGCCCTGTGTGGGTTGGTCAAGTGTGGGGGTGTACCGTTTGAGTGATGTGCAGTTGCAGGGGTGCTGTAGGTGTGGGAGCTGCGGGGGTGGTGGTGTGGGTAAGGAAGGGATGGGTGCATGGGTACTGCAGGTGAGGGATGGGCAGGTTCGGTGTTAGGGTGGCTGGGTGCAGGGGTACTGCGGGTTTAGGAGGTCCAGGTGTGGGGGTGTCATGGGTGCATTAGTACTGCAGGTGGTCAAGTGGTGAATGTGGGTGGCCACAGGTGGGGGAGGGTGTCCGGTGGTTCTGTGGGGGTGGAAGGGGCGGGTGTGCTGCAGGTGGTGCTTACTTACTTACACTGCTTTATCACTTGCAAGTCTCTGAGTGATGCTTTTTTCTTGATGAGAGATTGTGGAGGGGCGATCACGGTGAGTGCTGCACTGATAGGCTTTTAGCCCCAATCTGTACACACGGGGCGATTTAAGCCATTATCGTTGGCTAAATGGTCACTGAGCCACTATATTGCCAGTGTGTTTTTTTGGGGTTGTGGGAGATAGATCTCTAGGAGCCAGCTACCGCAGTCAGCCCTCAGTGCTCACTGGTCGCAAGAACATGCTCCTGCAATTATGGCTAAAATTTGCTGGTCGCTGGTGCACAATGCACTGTGTACCAGCGACCAGCGATTTCTAGTCAAATGAGGAAGAGACAGAATGAGACAGAATAGCTTGCAATTTTCAGCCAAAATCAATGTTCGCTGATGAAAACGATACCCTGAGCAATACATTGCTGAGAGATATTTACCCAAAACTGCTTAGCGACCATATGACTCCGCCCAGCGTTATACACACAGCATAATAATGGGATATTATATAGGAGATACTGTACATCATAACATGTATGGTTATATGTGCTAAGCGGCTCCCCCGGCAAAATGTGGTGAGTGCAGCAGCCCAGGGGCAGCAGGCACCGATAAGTATAGCTAACTGCCCTTATTACCAGGTGGCGTGACGCGTAACCAATTACCCGTGATCATTGATCATGGGTAATTAATTTGCTGAGGGCCATCCTACTAGCCCAGATAAGCTGGCATGATTGGAGATTTTGTTTACTGAACCATTGTGTTCGTGCACATAAAAGTATTTTGTTTTTCTTTTTTTTTCAATGGGAGATCTAATTGGATATCTCCCAAAAAATATTGGTGAAATATTGGGAATAATCATAAAAAAACTCCCTTTTTTTGCTCCTGATGTATCATCGCATGTAGGGCCTGATTCAAAAGTCTGGCAGTTCCCTGGAAATCGGTATTTTCAGAAGATATATACATGCGTAAATTCGCTGTTTAGTGAGCCATCTAACGCCTCCAGCCATGTGAGCGAATGGGAACTGCACCGCCATGCAAATATCCCTGCCGCAGTGCGCATGGCTGTTTAGAATAAACACCCATTCGCAGGAGAGCATATGGGGGTGAAATCATTTGAAAGTTATGGACCATCAAATTATTTTTCCCTTGTTCGGAAATATAAGTCAGTCCCAACTGACCTATATTTGCGGTGTCTGGCTTTTAGAACGGGGTGGGCGGCTGACATCCTGTGTCATCAGCGGCACCCCCTGGCAGGTTGCTGCCTACATGCATTCACATGGGGATGCCCAGGCACACCCATTTTTGTAGTCACTTCCAGGAAACACTGGGCATCGCCATGTGACCATGTGAAATCCCGAACCTCCTTGTGCAAACGCCTCAACAACTGTGCAAGTCACCGAAGGCATCCACAGAGTGGCCCTGCACATGCGCATATGTGAATATACACATGCGCAGAGCCAAAACATCGGTCCCCAGTGCAAATACGCCGGGGACCGATCAAACCAGAATCAGACCCGAGGCACGTAATTGGATACCCTATATCTCTTTATTCGTAGCAAAATAAAGTTACAAAATAGATAACAGAATTTAGAAACAACAGTATATTTTTATACAAAGAAAGTTACATACTCTACATTTACACAGTGGAGGAAAATGTTATTTACGTGTTTGCCGTGTTGACCGATTTTCTATACAACAATAAAACTGGAAAGCTAACAGCCACAAATAGATTATTCAGAAAATACCATTTGCCACAGCTTATACACTGAATCCAGTGACAAATACAACATACATTAATAAATATGGAACACAGACTATCACTGCTGCCGACCTGCTGGTTCATTAATGTTAAGTTATTCAAGGAATAATACTGGATACAGCGCTAGTAGCAAATAGTCTGTATTACTGTATGATGCTGCGGAAGCTACAATATAAAAGTAACACAAAACACACACATATATGTTTAACTATATTTCTCTAAATAATATTTGTGATGTTCATCTGACACCTTTTTTGTCATATAGTAATAAGTTAAGATTTTAAGGGGGGAATTTACCTATGGGCAACCAATCAGAATCTGCGGTACTTGTTTCCTAGCACGGCCACAATCTTATGGATCGTGTACCTTTAAGTTAAGGTACACGATCCACACGATGGACCCGATTTCCTTTGAAATCAGGTCCACTTGGCCGGCTAAGACACAATATCGGGGGCATCGCGTCGGTCGGGACCATTAACATTGGTCCCGACGCGACCGACGCGATGCCCCCGATTTTTCCATAGGCTTCAATGTTAAAAAATATTTTAACATTGAAATCGTGTCGGGAAAGGTAAAATATCGGGGGCATCGCATCGGTCGGGACCATTAACATTGGTCCCGACGCGATGCCCCCGATTTTTCCATAGGCTTCAATGTTAAAATATTTTTTAACATTGAAATCGTGAGAAAATGTGAAAAATGTGAAATGGGCCAATATGACCCATTTCACATTATAGATGTCCCCGTCGTCACCCCACGATAGACGCCAACCCGAAGCGTGGCGAGCGGAGCGAGCCCGCGAGGGGCGGCGGTGCGCGTCCTCCGACCTTTTCATTCCCCTACTATCCACGTCGGCGTGGAGTTGAGAATAGAATAGTGTGGCGAGCGCAGCGAGCCACCGAGCCCGAAGCGTGGCGAGCGGACGCGTATAACTTCACAGGTATACGCGTCCCCTCGCGGGGCTCGCTGCGCTCACCACGCTTCGGGCTCGGTGGCTCGCTGCGCTCGCCACACTATTCTATTCTCAACTCCACGCCGACATGGATAGTAGGGGAATGAAAAGGTCGGAGGACGCACACCGCCGCCCCTCGCGGGCTCGCTGCGCTCGCCACGCTTCGGGTTGGCGTCTATCGTGGGGTGGGGTTTACGCCGTTAAATTTGGGGGGTTGGGAATATTTTACATTGAATCCAATGTAAAATCGGGTCCCAGGGACCCGATTTACATTTCATTCAATCAAAAAATCGGGTCGGTCGCGTCGATCGCATCGCATGCGACCAAATCGCATGCGATGCGATCGACCCGATTTTTCCGACACGACCACCCCGATGTAAATCGGTGTGGCCGTGCTAGGAAACAAGTACCGAATCTGCTTCATATTTATTAATAGATAGTATCTGATTGCCCATAGCAACATCCCATGTCAAATTGAACTATCTTAGTAAATTTCCGCTTTTAAATGTCTTAGGAGGATATATATTCCTAGTGCATAATATATGGTATATTCATTCATACTTGTGCCTTTTGTTTTCCATTTTAATTTCATGAGTGTGATGTAGCAACCCTAATGTATCTGATTTGTTATCATGCTGACTAAAGCCGATACACACTGGAGACATGTCAGGCTAATACTGTATGCTGTTTTCCGTAACAACATATTGCATACATTGCTCAGTGTGTATGCATGATTGCACTGTTGTCCGTGCTGCAATATTGTTAGCGATTTTGTGGCTATCGTGCAGTGGGTACAGCGAACTGTCAGACCATTTTTTACGTCCATCATGCCATTCCCTAGAACAAAGTGGCATGAACTTTGTTCTAGAGTGTACAAGGCAATGATGATTCAATAGCATCCACACAATGCCACTCCTAGGACAGAGTAACATGATCGTTGTAGTGTGTACTGGCATCCAGTCTGGTGAACAAGTGTGGTTGGGACACAGCAGAGTGGAGAAATATCATCTATCGTTACTAGCATTTCCTCCTGGATCTGAGAGTGGGCTCAGAACACATTAACTGTGATTGACTGTTATTTCCCTAAATACCATGAGGAAAATGTCATCGGATGAGAGAATCAGAAGTGAGAGATTTGAGAATTTTTTTTTTAAAGCGGCAATCATTTACACTGCAAAATCAAACTGGTTTTGACGCTTGATTGACGCTTTAAAAAAATTGGAGATTTCTTACCAAATCTCTCACTTTCTGAATCTCTCATCCTATTACATTTCACCCCATATGTTATATGGAGATGCCTGATACCCTTTTATTTTAAAGGAACTCTTAACCCATATTGAATAGTATCATATCGAACTGTGCAGCTATTAAGACATAATTAACTGATCCACCTCTCTTATTATTGAAAACTTATATTATATACCAGCTGAGGTACCCGGTGTTGCTTGGGTTTGGTTGAACAATTTGTATTACTTGCACTTTATCCTTCTTTTGTTTAAGCTTAATCGCTTGCCATGCCATGGTGTGATTGGCATACACCTCTCTGTGGTTGAAGTGGCGTAACTATTAAATTACTGCCCCCCTGCCGCAAATTCGGGCAGTGCCCCCCCTTTTGGGTTAACAAACACCTCCCCCATCTAGGGTTAACAAGCCCACCCCCCACCCCCCTGTGCCCTCCCCGTGCACATTACCTCCTGCGCGGCCGGCGCTTATGTCAGGTCCCAGCTCCTGCAGCATATAAAAAGTGACTCAGAAAACGGCTGCCCCCATAATGCAGACAGTTTTTGAAGATGCTAGAGTAGGCGGCGGCCTCCTCTAGCAACCTTAAAAACGACATCAGGGGCAGGCGGCAGCGGGTAACTATAGCCCCGCAGACTCCCCGACGCCCTCACCTTCTCAGTGGCTCCCTGCCACCGGGGATATAATTAATATAGCACTTTTAAAGTGCTCATTTATTGACACAACAATTTACTTCAATATATATATGTATATATATATATATATATATATATATATATATATTCCCCAATATTCCTAAACGCGCTACCAGAAATGCAAATATAACAAGGTATACAAGTTAAAACAATCGTGACTTGGCTGCCTGACCACAAAATTCCCTGAGGGTTCAAGGAATAAAGCCCACAAAATGTTTTCCAATAGTGGAAAGGCGCCTATAATACAGAAACACAGTCCATAAGTGATAATTCGGTACTTATGTAGTATCTGGGCTGCCGATTTTTTGATTGTATGCCTTAAGTTAAGGCATACAATCAGATGCGATGCGATGCGATATCGCATCGCATCGCATCCGATATCGGATGCGATGACCCGATTTTTCCATAGGAATCAATGTTAAAATGATTCCTATGGAAAAATGGGTCCTTTTCATACCCCTACTATCCAAGTGGGCATGGAGTTGGATATAAACCTGTGGCGAGCGTAGCGAGCCACCGAGCCCGAAGCGTGGCGAGCGAAGCGAGCCCCGCGAGGGGACGGTATTCGTCCCCTCGCGGGGCTCGCTTCGCTCGCCACGCTTCGGGCTCGGTGGCTCGCTACGCTCGCCACAGGTTTATATCCAACTCCATGCCCACTTGGATAGTAGGGGTATGAAAAGGACCCATTTTTCCCATTGAATTCCATGTTAAAATGGACTCAGTCCATTTTAACATTGATTCCTATGGAAAAATCGGGTCATCGCATCGCATCGCATCGCATCGAATCGCATGGTCGCATGCGATGCGATGCGATCTCCCGATCCGACCCGATTTAGAAATCGGCAGCCCAGATACTACATAAGTACCGATAATTCTTTTTCAATGATGCAACGAGGATTTCATCCAATATTAGTTTTTATTTTGTCCTTCAATGGAGAGTCAATAGTACAATCAGATGTATAAAAATCGTCCCAACGCGTTTTGTCTTTAAAAAGACTTCATCAGGGGTACCATGATACAATCTACAAATACAAACAATTGCATCTTAGTGACTTTTCTTCACGGAAAGGTATTCACCCATGGAATAAGCTACTATTCTTTAATTCACACAGTCCTATGAGAAATTGCAAACTAATATTTTGTGATATATGTATGTTTATTGATGCAATTGTTTGTATTTGTAGATTGTATCATGGTACCCCTGATGAAGTCTTTTTAAAGACGAAACGCATTGGGACGATTTTTATACATCTGATTGTACTATTGACTCTCCATTGAAGGACAAAATAAAAACTAATATTGGATGAAATCCTCGTTGCATCATTGAAAAAGAATTATCACTTATGGACTGTGTTTCTGTATTATAGGCGCCTTTCCACTATTGGAAAACATATATATATATATATATATATATATATATATGTATATATATACAAACACAGGGGGCCCAGCACTCACTACAACAAACTAACTCACCCTAACATTCAAATAATCAACAAATAAATGGGTTAATTTTTAATTAACCTCTGTTACTGTGATCATAGCTTTCTCATGCACCCTTGATAAGCTCATTTACCTGAAACCTGTGACAGCTGCCCCTTTAATACTAATTCAGGTGCTGTGTTTGGGATTGTCTCACCTTATAAAAGCCATGTTACTTGGCAGTTGAGCATTAACCCAGAGAAAAAACACATGTTCATTTTAGCTATGATGTGTAAGCAGGTGCCAGGTTCCCAAGAAAACCAGTTAGTGTAGGACTTGCAGTGAAATGGGGTCCCTTGGCGATGGGCTGCAAGCTTAAATGCATTGATCAATTCATGAACTAAAACCCCATTATTTATTTGTTGATTATTTGAATGTTAAGGTGAGTTAGTTTGTTGTAGTGAGTGCTGGGCCCCCTGTGTTTGTATTTACTAGTGTGTGGTCACAGGCCACCGCACCCCACCCTGGGATGTGGGTGCTGTTTGCACCCCATTCCTAGGAATGGCGAGTGTGTTGGTACTTCTGTATCTATATGTATATATATATATATATATATATATATATATATATGTATATATATATATATATATATATATATATATATATATATATATATATATATATATATATATATATATATATAGAAGTTAATTGTTGTGTTGATAAATGAGCACTCTAAAAGTGCTATATTAATTATATGATGTGTGTCTGTGAATTCCATGCCGTGCTCAGGTTAAATAGCGCAGTAGCAAAATGCAGTAATTACACTATTTGGTTCACAAGGTTTGCTCATGCACATGCTGCCACAGTCATAGCTTAATTCATTAATATATTTGACTGGTAGCAGAGAGAGCCTGAAGCCTCTTTGTATATTAACATTTAAATGTGAAATGGGCCAATATGACCCATTTCACATTATAGATGTCCCCGTCGTCACCCCACGATAGACGCCAACCCGAAGCGTGGCGAGCGGAGCGAGCCCGCGAGGGGCGGCGGTGCGCGTCCTCCGACCTTTTCATTCCCCTACTATCCACGTCGGCGTGGAGTTGAGAATAGAATAGTGTGGCGAGCGCAGCGAGCCACCGAGCCCGAAGCGTGGCGAGCGGACGCGTATAACTTCACAGGTATACGCGTCCCCTCGCGGGGCTCGCTGCGCTCACCACGCTTCGGGCTCGGTGGCTCGCTGCGCTCGCCACACTATTCTATTCTCAACTCCACGCCGACATGGATAGTAGGGGAATGAAAAGGTCGGAGGACGCACACCGCCGCCCCTCGCGGGCTCGCTGCGCTCGCCACGCTTCGGGTTGGCGTCTATCGTGGGGTGGGGTTTACGCCGTTAAATTTGGGGGGTTGGGAATATTTTACATTGAATCCAATGTAAAATCGGGTCCCAGGGACCCGATTTACATTTCATTCAATCAAAAAATCGGGTCGGTCGCGTCGATCGCATCGCATGCGACCAAATCGCATGCGATGCGATCGACCCGATTTTTCCGACACGACCACCCCGATGTAAATCGGTGTGGCCGTGCTAGGAAACAAGTACCGAATCTGCTTCATATTTATTAATAGATAGTATCTGATTGCCCATAGCAACATCCCATGTCAAATTGAACTATCTTAGTAAATTTCCGCTTTTAAATGTCTTAGGAGGATATATATTCCTAGTGCATAATATATGGTATATTCATTCATACTTGTGCCTTTTGTTTTCCATTTTAATTTCATGAGTGTGATGTAGCAACCCTAATGTATCTGATTTGTTATCATGCTGACTAAAGCCGATACACACTGGAGACGTCAGGCTGATACTGTATGCTGTTTTCCGTAACAACATATTGCATACATTGCTCAGTGTGTATGCATGATTGCACTGTTGTCCGTGCTGCAATATTGTTAGCGATTTTGTGGCTATCGTGCAGTGGGTACAGCGAACTGTCAGACCATTTTTTACGTCCATCATGCCATTCCCTAGAACAAAGTGGCATGAACTTTGTTCTAGAGTGTACAAGGCAATGATGATTCAATAGCATCCACACAATGCCACTCCTAGGACAGAGTAACATGATCGTTGTAGTGTGTACTGGCATCCAGTCTGGTGAACAAGTGTGGTTGGGACACAGCAGAGTGGAGAAATATCATCTATCGTTACTAGCATTTCCTCCTGGATCTGAGAGTGGGCTCAGAACACATTAACTGTGATTGACTGTTATTTCCCTAAATACCATGAGGAAAATGTCATCGGATGAGAGAATCAGAAGTGAGAGATTTGAGAATTTTTTTTTTAAAGCGGCAATCATTTACACTGCAAAATCAAACTGGTTTTGACGCTTGATTGACGCTTTAAAAAAATTGGAGATTTCTTACCAAATCTCTCACTTTCTGAATCTCTCATCCTATTACATTTCACCCCATATGTTATATGGAGATGCCTGATACCCTTTTATTTTAAAGGAACTCTTAACCCATATTGAATAGTATCATATCGAACTGTGCAGCTATTAAGACATAATTAACTGATCCACCTCTCTTATTATTGAAAACTTATATTATATACCAGCTGAGGTACCCGGTGTTGCTTGGGTTTGGTTGAACAATTTGTATTACTTGCACTTTATCCTTCTTTTGTTTAAGCTTAATCGCTTGCCATGCCATGGTGTGATTGGCATACACCTCTCTGTGGTTGAAGTGGCGTAACTATTAAATTACTGCCCCCCTGCCGCAAATTCGGGCAGTGCCCCCCCTTTTGGGTTAACAAACACCTCCCCCATCTAGGGTTAACAAGCCCACCCCCCACCCCCCTGTGCCCTCCCCGTGCACATTACCTCCTGCGCGGCCGGCGCTTATGTCAGGTCCCAGCTCCTGCAGCATATAAAAAGTGACTCAGAAAACGGCTGCCCCCATAATGCAGACAGTTTTTGAAGATGCTAGAGTAGGCGGCGGCCTCCTCTAGCAACCTTAAAAACGACATCAGGGGCAGGCGGCAGCGGGTAACTATAGCCCCGCAGACTCCCCGACGCCCTCACCTTCTCAGTGGCTCCCTGCCACCGGGGATATAATTAATATAGCACTTTTAAAGTGCTCATTTATTGACACAACAATTTACTTCAATATATATATGTATATATATATATATATATATATATATATATATATATTCCCCAATATTCCTAAACGCGCTACCAGAAATGCAAATATAACAAGGTATACAAGTTAAAACAATCGTGACTTGGCTGCCTGACCACAAAATTCCCTGAGGGTTCAAGGAATAAAGCCCACAAAATGTTTTCCAATAGTGGAAAGGCGCCTATAATACAGAAACACAGTCCATAAGTGATAATTCTTTTTCAATGATGCAACGAGGATTTCATCCAATATTAGTTTTTATTTTGTCCTTCAATGGAGAGTCAATAGTACAATCAGATGTATAAAAATCGTCCCAACGCGTTTTGTCTTTAAAAAGACTTCATCAGGGGTACCATGATACAATCTACAAATACAAACAATTGCATCTTAGTGACTTTTCTTCACGGAAAGGTATTCACCCATGGAATAAGCTACTATTCTTTAATTCACACAGTCCTATGAGAAATTGCAAACTAATATTTTGTGATATATGTATGTTTATTGATGCAATTGTTTGTATTTGTAGATTGTATCATGGTACCCCTGATGAAGTCTTTTTAAAGACGAAACGCATTGGGACGATTTTTATACATCTGATTGTACTATTGACTCTCCATTGAAGGACAAAATAAAAACTAATATTGGATGAAATCCTCGTTGCATCATTGAAAAAGAATTATCACTTATGGACTGTGTTTCTGTATTATAGGCGCCTTTCCACTATTGGAAAACATATATATATATATATATATATATATATGTATATATATACAAACACAGGGGGCCCAGCACTCACTACAACAAACTAACTCACCCTAACATTCAAATAATCAACAAATAAATGGGTTAATTTTTAATTAACCTCTGTTACTGTGATCATAGCTTTCTCATGCACCCTTGATAAGCTCATTTACCTGAAACCTGTGACAGCTGCCCCTTTAATACTAATTCAGGTGCTGTGTTTGGGATTGTCTCACCTTATAAAAGCCATGTTACTTGGCAGTTGAGCATTAACCCAGAGAAAAAACACATGTTCATTTTAGCTATGATGTGTAAGCAGGTGCCAGGTTCCCAAGAAAACCAGTTAGTGTAGGACTTGCAGTGAAATGGGGTCCCTTGGCGATGGGCTGCAAGCTTAAATGCATTGATCAATTCATGAACTAAAACCCCATTATTTATTTGTTGATTATTTGAATGTTAAGGTGAGTTAGTTTGTTGTAGTGAGTGCTGGGCCCCCTGTGTTTGTATTTACTAGTGTGTGGTCACAGGCCACCGCACCCCACCCTGGGATGTGGGTGCTGTTTGCACCCCATTCCTAGGAATGGCGAGTGTGTTGGTACTTCTGTATCTATATGTATATATATATATATATATATATATATATATATATAAGTTAATTGTTGTGTTGATAAATGAGCACTCTAAAAGTGCTATATTAATTATATGATGTGTGTCTGTGAATTCCATGCCGTGCTCAGGTTAAATAGCGCAGTAGCAAAATGCAGTAATTACACTATTTGGTTCACAAGGTTTGCTCATGCACATGCTGCCACAGTCATAGCTTAATTCATTAATATATTTGACTGGTAGCAGAGAGAGCCTGAAGCCTCTTTGTATATTAACATTTAAATTTTGCCCCACCTGCACTACATCATGGTTTTGCCCAGGTGCACAGTTACTTGCTCTTTCTTAGGGTGGTTATACAGGTACATTACTGTGACTTCTTGCAGCAGTGATTGGCCAGGCCATCCCCCTTGAGCAGCCCGGGACCTTGTGGTCCTTTGACATGTGACGTATTCCATCTAAAACTGTTGACCGCTGCCAGGAAGGGGTCCAAGTTGGAGGTTGGACATGCAGAAGGTTTGAACTGGGACCATGCATCAGATCTGATCGGGGTCAAACACATCCAATTTGGCCACTTTTCACCCTCTTTCTCGGTCCGATCCATCGGAATCGGGTGAGAAGTGTCCATATCGGACAACAGTGTATGGCCAGCTTGACTTTATTCGCAAATCAGAATCCGGCTCCATGTATTCTCATCAGGCCCCATTCTCATACATTTAAAGCGCCCCCCACCCCCGGGAATTTTGGCCGCCTCCCCCCCCCCCACCCCAGAAAAGTTGTCACCCTCCTTACCCCGTTGCCGCCGGACACGCAGATCTGTCGGGTCCCCGACTCTCTCGGCTCCTAATAAAGTGACACTCGGAAAATGGCTGCCCACATAATGCAGACAGTTTTTGAGGATGCTAGAGGAAGGCGGCGGGCTACTCTAGCAACCTTGAAAACTGTCTGCTGTATGGGGGCAGCCATTTTCTGAGTGTCACTTATTAGCAGCGGTAGCCGGGAGAGCCGGGGACCCGACAGATCTGCGTGTTGGGGTTAGAGGCGGTGGCGGCAACGGGGTAAGGAGGGTGTTAACTTTTCTGGGGGGGGGGGGGGAGTGCCGGCGGTAACTACAGTCCCGCAGACAACCCCCCCCCCCCCAGCGCCCCCACCTTCTTAGTGCCTCCCCACCACCGCGGGGGCTGTGGGACTATAGTTACACCACTGGGCCCCATGCATTCTCATTGTATGAATAAATGTGTTTTGTAATGAATCAGCATTTTGCATGGTAGCAGTAAGCAGTGTCACCCTGCATAGTTTGTATTAAGGATTCTATTAGCAGCACTTGCGTTTGTTACTTATCTGAATAAGATCTGCTCTGCTTACAATACTTTCTACATAACCTCTGCGGTGTGTTGTGCTGTCTTACTATTTCTGTAGGCGCTGAGAAGCTGTAGACCTGTCACACCATTACTCCATTTATTTTTCATTACAGTTCTAGGAGTCATCTGATAAACACATACACTGAATGAACACATTTCCATTACAGTTTCTAATACAGCTGCTTAACGACATGTTAAATATTTGCATTCAATAGAAGTATGTGTGGGCTAATTATCATGAAAGGCATATGGATGGCTGAGCTTCATGTAGTTATACTGCTGTATTTGGGCTCCATTCTACAGTTACACTATACATAATTTCTCTAAATACTGTATAAGACAAGACACTTCATAAATCTGCTGGTAATTGTGTTTAAAATTATACAAAGAATATAGCTATGAAACATATTCTGTGTGTGTGTGTGTGTGTGTGTGGTAGGGGGGTGGTGGTGGCAGATGGGGGAGGAGGGGTGAGGTGGATTTCTGTGGCAGTGCCCAGCCACCACCACACGTCACTAGTGCTATCTATAGACCTTGTTGCATACATTGTTAAGTCTCCCATGGGTCCATGGGAGACGGGACAGGGCTAAAGATGTAATTCCAGTCATTTAGTCATGCCTCCTTCCTTCCGCCACGCAATTTCCGATGATTGTCATGACACCATCCTGACTGCTTCACTAGGATCACCTACTCTTCTGGAGCTGTGGGCTGAACTATCCCAAAAATCGTGAGTCTGTGTGTACTCTGCAGCCTGCTCAATACACTTGCCCTGCAATGGCTGTGTGGGTGTGTCCGCAGTGCAGCGACGCGCTGATGTCATGGCGCAACGCACCTGGGACCCGCATGAAACTTCTGGGAACTTTTGTGAGGGGGCCAAGGCCTGATTTTCTGGTGAAGACGTGAGATTGCATTGAAACGCGTTGAGCTCTATTTCCACCATACCTCAACCTGGTCCTTTGCACAATACCAGACTGCACCATATCCTGCACTTTATCCCGGACCAGTTTTCCACATATTGCCAGGACTCTGTTCATTCAGCAGCTTCAAGCAGTGTCATGCAAGGTATGCATATACCAAAAGGACTGCCTACAACAAAACTGCTCTGAACACCTGGACCCACTGGGTACTTATCCGGAATTTGAACAGAAACCTATGCAGCTACATTGATAAGGAGACCTCCAACACCATGTTGTCTCCATTCTGGTAACTATTACGTGCTGGTGCAGTGAATTATTCTTTTAATTACCTTGTGGAGCTAATTCATAGCAAAGAAACCCAATCTATCTTATTTTTATGTATATGAGTTGTTTTAAACATTATTCGATTGTTTATTATGAGAATTCTCATTAAATTGTATAAATTTTGATGAATTAATAAATGTCATAAAATTTATTTTAACAGTGGTAGTGTACATTCTTCAGTTTAACCCTAGCGCTGTACATCCATATTTCTCCTGATTTTCTGGGGCCCATTGTGGGCCCCTTGGTACCCGCCAGGCCCTAGGTGAGCGCCTAGGTTGCCTAACAGGAAATCCGGCCCCGAGTGGTGCATCTAACATGTGCAATTGACAGTGGCGTAACTAGACATTTTGGTGCCTTATGCCAGAAAGGTAATTGGTGCCCACCTACTGAAACAGGGACAGTAAGCGCTAAAGAACATTTAGATGTGTTGCTTCACGTGGAAGGGGCATGGCCACATAATGTTACCAATAACATCGTACTGCCCATTACACTTTATGCTGCACATCATAAAGCCTATTACACATTATGACACACACATAATGCCCATTACAAATTACTGTATGCTGCACACTATAATGCCCATTACACATTATGCTACATAATGCAATGTACATACAGTATGTACATATTATACAACACACAGTGAAGCCCATTACACCGTGATGCCCATATCACATTATGTCAGTCCCACATTATGCTACATGTAATATCCCCAGTACTCCTTCTTATACTTATAATGCCACCAATAGTTCTCCTTACTCAATGCCCCAGTAGTGCCTATAACTCATAATGCTACTAGTAGTGACCCTTGCACAATGCCTAGTGTAGTGCTCATGTAGAGCACGTAGAGACCCCAATCTTAGAGATGCCAATCAATACAGGGGACCCCCCCACACACACTCATTTTGTCCCCCATATTTTGGGAATCAGGGCGGACTCTAAGAGACAGATGCTGGTCCCTATAATACAGGGGGACCCCCACTCATTTTGACCCCTTATTTTGGGAACCAGGGCCGGCGCAAAGAGTCCAGTGTTCGTTCGTAAAATACAGGGGACCCCCACTCATTTTTTCCTGAAAAACTGCATCCTGCTAAATGCAATGTGTGAACAGAAGAAGATGTTCTCTTACTCTCCCAATGGCGGTTCAATGCCTGTCTTTTCTGGGGCACTCTCAGAAATGCTGTTGTTCCACCCCCAAACACAGGGCGCCTGCCAATCACCTTGCAGATGGCTAGTGAAGGCTAGCCTTCACATGGTCTGTACGCAGGGGAACCCCACGCACACGCACTGGACCGTGTGCATGTAGTCTTTTGATTTTTGGACAGGATGCGCATTCACAGTCATCTGAAGGTGAATGATTGCAGCTGGTAATGTAGACTGTAATTTTATTTACCGAAGATCATCTTAATACATACTGATGGAAAAGACTTGTACACAATGAATTTGCAGATTTTATTACACAAAATGAGCTAATCATACAGGAAATTCATGTTCTGATACGACCCTTCTATTTCGTACCACAAAAAGTTTGATAGGTGTTTAGATCTGTAAAAATAGGACTAGGTAAATTCAGAATAAACAAGAATATAGCCAGGTTTTTACCTAAGTAATATATGTTCTCTTAAAGACATATTGATTAAATCTGATTTTTTTTATTTTTAGTGGTAGAAAAAGAACAACTATCAGATGCGTACATAGCTCTATCTTTGGTGATAGAGGCCCTAAGGCAGTGGTTCCCAAAATGTGTGCCTAGGCTCCCTGGGGTGCCTTGCAGGGGTGCCTTGTGTTGGTGGACCAAGATCAATTCATAATATTTATGGTCAATGTACCAGGCAAAACCAGTGCTTGTGGCTGCCAATCATAATATATGTGCACAAACAGAAGCAAATCCTGTCCCCCACCAGATAACTGTGACATATACACACAATGCACTTCATTTAATATTTTTTTGCAGAATTTCTCGATAAGAAACATCTGGCCTAGGGGTGCCTTGAAAATATTTTTATGCTCTAGGGCGCCGTGATTCCAAAAAGTTTGGGAACCACTGCCCTAAGGTGTAACTACCACAGTGGGAGTTGGAGCGCCACCATCCCTGACAAAGCCCCATGTAGATTTTAATTTTCTTTTCACCCTTTGGTGGTTTCCATTGGCTCTTGAAAAATGTTATCATGCGGCCCGCAGACAAGAGGTCTGTGACCAGTGCTACTGCAGAGAACACAGGCTCTGTGCCTACATTTGAAAACTACAATCAGGGAGACAGTATATTTTGGGAAAGTTTGCAAGTATCGATACTAACATTGCTGTCTGCAATTTGGAGTTTTTTGTTAGCAGTTATATATTTGTTATGATATTTCTTTTCTTCTCGCTCAGCACAGTATAATGTACATGGTAAATGTGATGCCTATGCAATTAGTTCCAAATGCAATTTGACCTCGTGTGAATTCATCCCTAAGCATATAAGTATGTTTTTTGGTGTATTAAATGTTATTTTATTGTGAACACTGGACTGTCTGCAACCTGGTGCAGATCAGTGGATGCTAATATAAGAAGCAACTTCTAAAGCTTTTTGCCTCAATATGTAAGTCTCAGGCATACTGTAGCTAGGAAATTACACAATTACAAACATTTTCTACATTGCCTCATTTGCTATTACCCTTGCTTCTTTGTAAACTGCAAATCACTATTATTGACAAGGCTCACCACTTTATGCTTTGTCTTGGACAGAAGAACAATATGTTCAGGAGGCCTTAATGGAGGTCTAATAAGGGTAACAGGCTGGTTAAAAAAAGAAACAGAGTTTAGAGCTACTGTGAATTATAATGTCCTAATTTACAAACCGCTTTGAGTGCTATTGTCACTTTCCGCAATATTTTCTAACTGGCTTTATTATGTTAATGGTTGGTATAGAGAAAATAGTAGTAATGAATACTGTATTACCCTAAAGTTGTTTCTCTACGGTTCACTGCACAGCGGTGCCCTAAGCCTACAGTTCCAGTTTGCCTAATGTTACTCCACCGCCTTCTGCTGGGTCTCAACTACGCAATTAACAGAATGTGAGGAAGCAGTAATGGTCTTCTATATACAAAAACTGAATCGCTCCTAACCGATGCTCCTAACCAAGGCATCTACAGACTTTTGATTTGTAAGGGACATTATGCCATTTCTTGCAGCATAATGCAGAAAACATTACATACTGTACAATAATGCATTAAATATTGGGACAAAAGCTCAACAGCTCAACAGAATCCCTTAATGTCCGCATGCTGCAGAGAAAATATAAGTCTCGGGAGTCTATTTTTCAAATGCTGGAATCCCTAAATCCTCTGATATTTTCCAAGGATATAGGGATTTTTTCTACTTATCAAATCCCCCTACTGTCAGTAGCCTTTACAGGTGGCATTCTGTGATATTTCCTCTTGTAAAGCCAATGTATCTTGGTTCAGGATGAGAGTACCCGACTATATTATAAAATGAATGCTTTTTTTTCTGTTTTGTTTTATGTAAATTTGTATTTACTAATTTTATTCTTACTATTATTTTGTAAAACTTAAATTTTTTATTTTTGTAGAAAGTGGAATGGAGTCTGGGCCTACAGTGTGCGGAAACCTATACCACATATAAGCCAACTTATATGGTTCTCTTGGCACCAATGTTCCCTCTAATTTTACGAAGGCTGTGTGCGGCAAAAGATTTTGGCTGTGCAACTTTGAAAGGAAATTTACATTTTTGTGCGTCACTTATATATAACTGGAAAATGACGTTCAGCATTTGTGTTAACTTTACTTCAAAATGATATTAAGCATTTAAACATTCAAAACACAGCACACAATGTAGTTAATGGGTGAAACACACATTAATTGAGTCCACAACTGCAAAAAGGGACCACTGCTGCTTTGTGCGCTGAGTTGTAACGTCTGTGCGCACGCTCGTCAAGGTGTGTGCGCGCGCACGTGCGCACAGCTTAGAGGGAACACTGCTTGGCACCCAACTGACCTGGTCAGCTATTTATACACATGCTGGTCTGTGTTTCTGTTCCAGTGACTTTGGGGGTTATTCTAGTTCACTCTTTCTGACAAAATCCTTCTTAGATGGACAAAACCATGTGCACTGCAGGTGGGGCAGATGTTACTTGTGCAGAGAGAATTAGATTTGCTTCACTTTTTACTTCAAAGTGAGATCTATATTGCAGTGTAAAAATAAAGCAGCCAGTATTTACCCTGCACAGAAACAAAATAACTCTCCTAAATCTAATTCTCTCTGCACATTTTACATCTGCCCCCCTGCAGTGCACATGGTTTTGTCCATCTAAGAAGGATTTTGTCAGAAAGAGTGAACTAGAATAAGGCCCTTTGTCTTGATACAGTATGAACAGCCATTGAAAGCCTTCTTATAGATCATTTAGTGTTTTCAATTTAGTAATACATTGCAACATAATGAATATTTCAGATTTATGGTCAGGGTAAGGAATAGCTGCAATTAGGGCTAGGGATAGGGCTAAATTTAGCTAAAAACTCTACAACCACATGTAAACACTTTGACATTCACAATATTGAAATTCTGTCATTATGACATTAACATAACACCCATGTTGACATTCACAATGACCAGTAGCATTTTTTACTGTTTGGGAGGAGGGGGGCTGCCGCAATGTGTCCCCCCCTTCCGCTGCCATCGCCAACACCGCCGCGCTCCACTGGCGCTGGTCCCCTGTATGGGGCCAGCACATGCGCAGTAACTTCATATATACTGCGCATGCGCTGGCCCAAGTCTCCGTTGGGCTGCCTTTGCAGCAGCCCCCGGAGGCTTGATCAGGTTCCCGGGCTCCGGCGCATGCGCAGTATGGTCCACAATACTGCGCATGTGCAGAACCCATTTTGGGGGCTGCTGCACATTTGCGCAGAAAGAGGCATCCCAGAGGGAGGGAACACCTCCCGATGGGATGCCTTGAGTGACTGGCAGGTCGGACTTCCAATAGGAAGTCACTGCCAGTCACAGTGAAGCCAGAACAGTCTCACAGACTGCATCTGGCTTCACTTTAGGCAGAGACAGTGGCGGATTTTACCTCGGGGGCAGCAGCCCATAGGTAAAAATCGCCACTGACAATGACGACATTCAACATGTTCACATTCTGACCCACACCTATTTTCATTATATAAGTAAATGGAAAATAAATTAATGTTTAATATAGCATTTCCTAATAAGAAAATGTATTTTTCTGTGTTATTAACATGTATAGAGCACATTTCTTCATTTAATGATATAAATACACATGAACATCAATACACTAACACAGTATAACAAGGAGAGACAAATAAGGCATTATTACTAAGTCCCTCCCTCCACATACACACACTACTCCTACATACTACACTATTGTAGCTTTCACATCACACTTTTAAAACGGTATATTGCCGTTTTTTTGGCTTTTAAAACGTTTAAGGCTGCAGTGTGAAAGTGTCATAGTTGAAATACCATTTAAAGTTAACTGGTATTTCAACACGTTTAAAAAGCAGAGTCCTACCCGTTTTAAAGCCAATTCAGAGCCGTTTTTTGTGCTGTCTGAATGGCAATGAAATGGTATTTAGTAAAAAATAAAGGTTAGAGCACTGTGATAGGCTGTCCCTTGTCTTGTGTCCCTTCCCTGAACCAGGAAATAAGCTGTGGGTAGAAACGTGTTCAGAGGTTAAACGGCTTGACTGGTGATGTGAATGGTACTTAAACGGTATTTTTAAATGGTAATCTGCTGCAATATGAACACTAGACCCGTTTAAAATACCATTTAAAATTACAGTTTTTCAAAACGTTTCAAAATGTTTTATGTGATGTGAAAGCTACATAACAGGGAGGCAGAGTGTTTGCACTTATCTATACAGTGTGGTAATTATTTCTAGGCTCAGGGTGTTCCCCTTGAACCGAAGTCACAGCCTGCTCCCATTGCAGATACTCCATTGCCTTACAGTCTGCTTCCTTACCCTATAGAACTGGACAGCAAAAAAGCTCCATAACTTTCTTCTCTTAGTTTACTGGATGAGGGACACTGGCATGTCACAGTGTTACATAGCTTAACACCCGTTATTTCAGGAAATACTCTGGGAGAGTAAATAAATCCCCATGCATTTTGCCCAGTTGAGAGTAGGGGTTCAGCGCCAAAGTTCACACTGAATCATTTTATAAGGTCCAATACTCTCATGGACCTTGGAACAAGGCCATGCCATCCAGGATTCGCACGGAGCCTAGGTAATATGTATGCGCTTTTAGCAATGTATCCTTAGCAGGGGCGTCACCACTGGGCTATCAAGCCATCAAAAATGGACAGTGGCCTTGTGAAAAGGGTTATGGCCTTGCAACCTAACCTCATTTTCATCACTCTGGGGGTGTGGTGTCCCCGGAAACCTGCGTGCTGTGACATAATGACACAGTGCAGCATCCAGCTCCTGTCTCTAAGGAGTTGGCAGGTGCCACTTGCACCTCTGTAGTGACGCCACTGATCCCTGATTCAGTTTTCATTGTGGATCCACTGAGCAATAAAATTCGGATTCAAATCAACCAATGACCACACAAGACACCAGAACTGGAAGGATGCCACCAAAATGTTCTGGTCATTGGGCTGCTGTTTGTACTGTGTGGTGGTCACTGGAATGCTATCTGTGTAGTATGGTTGCAACTTCAATGCACTCTGCACTGTGGTGCCGATTCAGACCTGTCTGCTTGGGTCTAAATTCTTCCCCTTCCCCCAATGTTGCATGCGCAAACCCCTGGAGTGAACGGCTTTGGCTGTTCCCTCGAAGAGGGGAGGGTAGGGGGCGGGCAGGGAAACGTCCAGCATTTTATGGGTGTCCCCATAAAAACACTGGGCGTCCCCCCTGGGAACTCGGGTGGTCCATGTCTGTGTGGCTGGTGGCTGATGTCACATTACATCAGTGCCCGCCCCTTATTGGCTATCTGCGTCAGGAAAAAACTCAGTTTACACCATGCGACCATCAAATGATTTTGTTCTCGTACACATCCCCTTGCATGCTAGCAAGGGGATGCGGGTGGCGCAGAAGCAGGTGGTGGGCGGTGCTGATCTGTTCGCTAGGTTGCGAGTATATGCAGCCTAGCAAACAGGTCTGAATCAGGCCCTGTGTATAGTTCACTGTGGAGCACTTTATTGTATGTTGGTCACTGGGATGCAGTCTGTATTGTATGTTGGTCACTGGGATGCAGTCTGTATTGTATGTTGGTCACTGGGATGCAGTCTGTATTGTATGTTGGTCACTGGGATGCAGTCTGTATTGTATGTTGGTCACTGGAATTACCTTTTTTTGTTGTTATATTAATCACTGGGATATTATATTTTAAAACAATCAGTTTCAAAAAGTTTTGTGCATGCGCAGAAGAGACTTTGAAAAAGGAACTCGCACAAGGCGGGTTAGGCAGCGCTTATGTCAATGAATGAAACTCAATAGTTTAGAAAAAGGTAACAAATTTTACTGTTTAAAAATTGCATACAAGGTACAGTATTACATGAATGAAGCGATAAAACAATGATGTATAATAACTTAATAAAATGAATAGGTGGGGAATAAAAGTAAATTGGAATTAACGAAATAAAATTAAGAATATCCCCGCCTCAATGGACATGTCTGGTTGTATTATTTGTGATCACTTTTTTGGGGGGCAGGTAAGTGCACGTTACCAACAGAAGACTCTGGATCCTTTGAAGAATGTACGGAGCTGGAAAGTCCTCACGATGTATGCGGCTACATTGACTGCCGCTGGAGGAGCAATGGATCGCTTGATGTAATTCAGTCCTCTAATTGGGGGTGTGAGAGCAGATGTTGGTTGTCTCGAACACCGGAGGTGTATCTGAAGCGATGTACCCTAATAGAAGTTCCAGCAATTGGATCAGGTGTGGCTTCCGTGCCCAGGAAGAAAGCCTCACTGGTGTGGATGATATTACCAGGTTTTTTTTAGAGCACGGTGTCCGCCATGGAATAGTGTCCAAATGAAAGAGAAGTAGAATGTTGTCCACAGTGGGATATAGCGTCACAGCAATGTCCAGAGGCAGGGGGGGGAATGCCTCTGGACATTGCTGTGACGCTATATCCCACTGTGGACAACATTTTACTTCTCTTTCATTTGGACACTATTCCATGGCGGACACCGTGCTCTAAAAAAACCCTGGTAATATCATCCACACCAGTGAGGCTTTCTTCCTGGGCACGGAAGCCACACCTGTTCATACCCCCACTATCTATAGATTGTAAGCTTGCAGCAGGGCCCTCCTACCTCCAAGTCGGTCTGTTGTTACCCAGTTTGTTTTATCACTGTCTACTATTGTAAAGCGCAACGGAATCTGCTGCGCTATATAAGAAACTGTAAATAAATAAAGTACCGGGGAAAAAATGGAGAAAAACTGTCAATCTTTGCATGTGTTGACCATTGCCATGCCGACCTTTTTGCATGTGTCGACCTTTTGTCTATGTCGACCTTGTACATGTCAACCATACGGTGTCGACCAAATGATTGTCGGCATAGATATTGTCCACATATCATCTGGACCCCTTATTAGGTGTAACAATTTTTTTTTAGTGCTCGTTTGTAATTTGTAAAAATCTACAAATGATTATTGTTATTATTTTAATTTTCCACCCAAACTGCATCAAGTACCTGATACACAACCGGAAGACATATACTGTACACTTATCTTTTATATTCCCCACATAAAACACAGGCCAGGAAACACTTTACATAGTCCTAGAGACGCAGTATCTGTATACTCATCTGTTTCTCCAAATGACAGCAAGTAATCAGAGCCTGGACACCATCCCTCCGGGGCATAAAGGGTTAATGCGCAGTGCCGGCTTCCGCATACAGCGAGCAGCGTCGCCCTGGTGACCGGGTAACAACACGCCGCAGCATGGAGGGTGCCGGGGAGGAGCAGGAGCCCAGTAAGTCCCGTTATCACCCTTTCCTATACATGCCAGCACACGACACCCGAGGGCGAGCTGGGGCTTTAACACCCTGACTTGTGGCTGCCAGTGATCAGATACTGCCGGTCACTGCCCGGACTCGCTCACAGACACATCCTGGCTAGGGATGGCCATCGACTATCGATGTCCCCAAAACATCGATGGTCGGGACCTCTTTCTCGATGTTTTGGGCATTGATAGGCGAGGGTTGAATAGTTTTATGCAACCGATGGTGATTATTTTTTTTTTCACTGCCACTGTCTGCTGCTGCCCTACTACCACTTGTCATCTCACTCTGTCACTGCAGTTTGCGCCGCAGCGTCTTGCCTTCTATTGCCAGGGCCAGCGATGATCGGCACTCACAGGGTGGTCTTGGTCGACTCATTGGCAACGCATTTCGATTGGCCACCTGGCTGGGTGTGCTGTGCTACGGATGAGCTGTGTGGACATGTGCACGTTCGCTCACTGCAGCCGAGCGGGTCACGTCGTGGAGTGGAGTGAACTGCAGTGGTCTGGAGTCGCGCTGCTGCTGGCTGCCGCTAGGTAATGAGCCTGTCACTCATAATTCGCCCGGAGGTGCGTGCCCATGCGCAGAAGAAAACTACAGAGTGACAGCCAAGTAAAGTTGGTCTCTACTGCGCAAGCGCGCACCTCCTGGCGGCGCGACCCGCACCGTTCTTCTGCGCATGCGTGGATAAGCGATGGCGGGAACCATTGATGGCCGTCAATAGAATGTTTTATAGCCATCCATGGCTCCTGCCTTAAAAGCCATCAATGGCAACCATCGACGTAGGATGGGTCAATGGCCATCCCTAACCCTGGCTGGCCAGAGGCACAGATGGGTCTGGCCACACTAGCTTGGTTAAGGCAGCAACCCCCCCCCCCAAAAAAAAAAATCTACCCTCCCCCTCAGTCTAATCATACTAGTAATATAGGTACTTCCTCGTCTTTGGGGCCACCGCTTACCCCAGTTACGTTAGCCGCTACGTGACTCGTGATTGTCCCCTTGCACGCTCGCCATCCTTCAGACTCGGTGGCTTGCTCCGCCTTGCTCACCACAACATTACAAAAAGTAATAAATGATGGCATGAACACAGGAGGGTGGTGTGGACCACGAAAATAACCTTTGCAGCTCGCCGTACGATACGTAAGTTCCGTGGCTGCAAAGATGAGGAAGTACCATTAACCCCCCTCCTCTTGGCAAGTGCCTTAAATTATGACAACAATAGTACTGTTATATATTAAATGAGCTGCCGCCACATCATGCAGTGTACAGGACAGAGCAGAGCTGCTGCCCATGCCTAGTGTACCAGCTTCTTCTGCCTCATTTACTGTGTGTGTGGATCTAATCTTTCAAACATCGCAATGGACCAGAGAGTAGCTGTCAGGAGGAAGAGATAGGAGCCTTACCATGAAGTGGGAGATTGTGAGCTTAGAAATGGCAGTACTGGGTCTATTATGTTTGTTGTTGTTGTTATTATTATTATTATTATTATTATTATTATATTTTTAACCTTTTCCTGACCAACTTATTTAATTAAAAAAAACCTCCAGACTCCTTCATTTACTCCAATGCACTGCAGAGTGGGAGATTCTGGATTACATTTGGAAACCCCCCTCTAAAAATCCTGCTTTTGCCACTAATATTTTAAAAATTGCTGTACCCATTATAAATACACCCCTGGTAGCCCCCTGGCTGTGCAGCTGATACGCGAAGCCAGTCGCCAGGCTACCATATTTTGGGACACAGTGGCTGTATGTGATATCGTGCAGCCACCATGGCCCACCCCGCAAACTCCTGACATGGACGTGTGGTGTGAAAGGACCTTTTGAAATGATCTAAGTCCAGGGTTGCTGGGCAATCTGATCGAGCGACCCGGGTCCCGTTCTCACTATAGGGAGGAGGCAGCGTCAGTTTCTAGTGCTGCCTCCTCCCTCCGATGACACGCCACCACTCTGCCCTCCCCCTTTCTGATGTCAGCTCCCGTTATGGACCTGTGTCCAAATCCTAGTTGCAAACTGGCATTTGCGATGTGAAGGGGTATAACATTTTAGCGTCTCACTAGTGTGCTGCCCTGCGGTGACTGGCTTTTGCCATCTTTACTGTCTGCACCCCATTTTCACTAATAGTGCGTACACACGGTTTGATTTTACCTATTTTTCTATTAGATTTTGCTTATATAAGCAAAATTGAATCGAAATGGAACTGATTCCATTTCGATTTGATCTTGATGTGCGGCCCCGCAGCATCGAATAGAAAAATAGACTAGGCACGCAAGACTATATAGTACAGATCTGGACTATATAAAGTAGTCCAAATCGAATGTGTACAAGTCGCCGTACAATTCGATTGAATAGAAATTAAATTCACCGTATGTATACCCCTTTAGTATTAGGGACCCACCAGAGATGGGGTTACCTAGATGCTGGTTGGTGGGCTAGTATTTCTTGACCAATGAATATACCAAGAACCTCGATATCAGGGTTGGTGTACCCTAGTAAAAACTTCAACCGACTACCCCCCAACCTACCCCCACCCTAACCACTGCCACCAATAACCACTTTCTAGCCCCTCGAGTGAAAGTGTGAAGGTGGTGTTCCACAGCCGCCACTTGCATTAAGTACAACAATCATGTCCTTTATTTTGCCATAGGCAGACTCGGTGCTGCCCCCCAGATCCCGGCGCCATAGGCAGCTGCCTACAGCTGCCTAATAGTAACGCTGGCCCTGCTCCATATTGCTCAATATTAGATAGAGTTTATTATAAGTTTTGTAGAGTGTACATCAGAACTGTATTTTTATTTTATTTGTAGAACTACAGGTCTCAGCATGATAGCACCTCTTGATGTGTGTGTATTGAGGGTGTCCAGTCCAAGATCCCTTCCCCCCATATATAAACTAGGGTGTAGTCTTTCAATGTGAGGATGGGTCTCTTGCGGTGCAGCATGTGCAAAGTTTCTTCCAAATCCTTCTTCACGAAACGGGGGCATATTGATACGTCTTACTGTGAGTCATATTATCTAGAAACAAGGACGTAACTACCATAGGTGCAAGGGGTGCAGCTGCTATGGGGCCCAGAGCTGAAGGGGGCCCATCTATACTGTGTAAGTTGTATATGCTATATACATTTTGCACCATTAGTTGGTACATAGGGGCCCTTACAAACTTTTGCTATGGGGCATACAAATATCTAGTTACGCCCCTGCTTTTATCCCACCAACTAACCATTCTTGAAGATGACTACCATTGAGCATTAATATTAGCATTATTTGTTAGGGAGACATATCCTAAATACACTCCATGCAGAGCCGGAAGGACACAGGTCTGTGAAACTGATGAGCATCACGCTCACCAGACCTGCACCCCAGCAGTGGCTGTCATATCCGAAATACAGAGCTACAAGAGCTTATTCCTGTCAGGCTCCACATTCCGCTACATCAATAAGACAGCTAAGACATTTGTCATCATACATCCCATACGTGCGCAGTACACCCATTGCAGATCAGGAGCAATCAGCTGTATGAGCTCGTTACTGCCAGGCTCCCTGGTTAGCTACATAGCCCCATACACACTAGACATGATGGTAAAAGATATATACAAAATATATACTGTAAATGCTATACAAAAAAAAAAGCATAGAGTAGTTGATAAATAGCACTACTACTTTTTTCCATTGATTATATCCTGCTCAAGGTATGAGCAGCCACATTCACATAACTGTTTATTCAACTGAATATTGCTCAGCGCCTGGTATATGTGTTATATTTTTAGTTTGCTGCATACCGCAAACAGCAGGATGTACGTGCAAGAGGTCAGACGCAGACTATTTTTTCTTCTATAACACATACGTTACTGTAACATTTTAGAGCAGGGATGGGGAACCTTCGGCCCTCGAGCTGTTGTGGAACTGCACATCCCAGCATGCCCTGCAACATTTGTCGCATGACCACATAGCAAAACTGTAACAATGCATGCTGGGATGTGTAGTTCCACAACAGCTCGAGGGCCGAAGGTTCCCTGTTTTAGAGAATAGTGAAGCCGGTTTCTCTCATCCTGCAGTACTGCTGTTGTAGAATCTAGATCACTGCCATGCCTTCTGTTACACATGGGTTTACCGCCATTATAAATATATATCTTGCTAGTAAGCCCGCTCGAAGCAAAATCTTTGAAAGATAGTCTGCTACCTTCTGTTTGTGCTTATCACCTGAATGCAGGGAGACCCCTGTTTGTGCTTATCGCCTGAATGCAGGGAGACCCCTGCAGCGTGACCCGCGGCAGCTTGATTCCCCCCTCCCCAACCCCCCGCAGCTTGTATCATGATTACAAGCCTCCGCAGCGCATCTCAGGCTCACCTCACCTCATCAGCACGGCGCCGCCCATCCCCGCAGCGTTACTATCCCCTTCCGCACTGCAATACACTCCCACTTCCCTTCTAAACCCTCCTGCTGCTTCTGCTGCCGTCCTAAGCCCTCCCACAAATTATTTTACAGACAAAACACATTAACTCCTACCTTCCCCCTGGCACCCGATGCGTCCGGATTAAAAGAGGTTCTGGACCATCGGTTTCCGGAAAATCGGGGTTGTACCTGTATATTCAAATATTCATGCATACATTTACTCCTCACCATAGGAAGGGGCAGATTTAGGGGTCATGGTGCCCAAGGCACAACAGTAATGGATCCACTCTTCTGTCTAGTTTTATTTCTTTTATTTAATTGATTTGAAGCCCTCATTTGATGATTGACCATTTCTTCTTCTTCTTCTTATTATTATTATTATTATTATTATTATTATTAATAATAATAATAATAATAATAATAATAACCCAAGAACTACAGCATTTCATTATTTTATTTCATTATTTTAAATTATGTATGTATATTTACTAAGTAGGACCACTTGCATGGGTAGTTTGCCCATTAATACTCAAGATGCGGTATGAAGATATTTTGCAGTTAAGCCCCGTACTCATTTGCTGATCACTGCAGACACCGATATAGTAAAATATATTATTAAGAAGGACCCTTCTGAGCGATATTTTTTACTATATCATCTAGTGTGTATGGGGCTTTACTTGTAAATACAGTCTGACAGTACTAAAACAAGCAACCAAGTGCCGCTCTGAAAAAGTGCCACCCTAGGAACGTGCCTCATGTGCCTAATGGGAAATTCACCACTGACCATAGGTGAATCATCCTATATGGCAGGCATGTCTAAAATGCGGCCCTCCAGCTGTTGTGAAACTACACACCCCAGCATGCCTTGCCATAGATTTGGCATTCACTAATAGCAAAACTGTGGCACTGCATGATGGGACTTGTAGTTTCACAACAGCTGGAGGGCCACAATGCCTGCTATATGGAAATGATATATTTAGGAAAGTTAATCCTAAAACATGTCTTGTTCCTGGCTGTAATATGTTTCCGCTTTCAGGGGCAGCACTGTTCCCTAGAGTAATCAGGTCAGTAAGAAGAGAGGAAAGACCCTCAGCCACAGAACAGAAGACATCCCATACTGCGTAAGAATAGTAACATTATTTACAGTTTTGTCTTGTAACACTACTCTTTTCTTCTTGTACAGTCTGCCGTGACTCAGCCTTTCATTGTATACGTAATGGCAGCTATTATTACTAATAAGAGAAACATAGTGGTCTATGTATATAGGCGCAGCACTGGTTTAAAATCTGTATTGCCTACTTCACCTGCAGGCTGGCATAGTGTCACTGAAATTCAAAAGTCTTTTATAGGTAACGATTCACTTGTTGTTATGTAGTTCCCATACAGGGACACAGTAAACTGAGAAAATACAAAGGCTGCAAGTGACATCATTGATTTCTCTGTTGTAACCATGTTGCTAAATAAGAAGAAGCAACAATAGCAAATTTCTCCAGCAAAAAAGCCATAGAAAAGAGTTTTAACTATAAATAGACCTCATGGTATTTTGCCATCCAAACTAAGGGCCTTATTCTAGTTCACTCTTTCTGACAAAATCCTTCTTAGATGGACAAAACCATGTGCACTGCAGGGGGGCAGATGTAAAATGTGCAGAGAGAGAATTAGTTTTGTGTGAGTTATTATGTTTCTGTGCAGGGTAAATACTGGCTGCTTTATTTTTACACTGCAATATAGAGCTCACTTTGAAGTAAAACCCCACCCAAATCTAATTCTCTCTGCACAAGTAACATCTGCCCCACCTTGAGTGCACATGGTTTTGTCCACCTAAGAAGGATTTTGTCAGAAAGAGTGAACTAGAATAAGGCCCAAAGTACTTAGTGGAGTAAAGCAAGGTAACAACAAGTTTTGGATTACCACTGGTATGCATGCAGCCCATACCCACTGTATCCAGTTTTTTAAAACTGAGCATTGGGTTTTCAGTGCTGAAAATCTCTAATTACTAAAAAAAATTATGCTACCTGAGTGGTGCTCTTCAGTGGTCTTCTAGGCTCCTGGTGGACTCCCCACCATCTTACCAGTGCGGAGGAAGCTGCTGAGTGTTTCGGGGCTGCTGAGAGGCTCCAGATGTACAGTAGTTCTCCCAGCTTCAGGGTGGATGACACACATTCATGCACACATACAATCACACACACTCACACACACACATCTGGGGTAATACCATTTTCCCCGGTAAAACATCAGGATTAACAATAAAAAGGGTTTTTAATACTATTATTATTATTTCTACTAGTTATTTATATAGCGCACACATATTCCGCAGCACTTTACAGAGAATATTTAAACATTCACATCAGTTCCTGCCCCCATGGAGCTTACAATCTATATTCCATAACACATGTACACACACACACACAGACATTCTTGGGTTAATTATAAGGGAGCCAATTAACCTACCTGTATATTTTTGGAGTATGGGAGGAAACCAGAGTACCCGGAAACCCACGCAAGCATACAAATTCTGCACTGTTAGAGCCAAAATGGGGATCAAACCCATGACCTGAGTGCTGTGAGACAGTAATGCTAATAATTACACCGTATCTGTTATCCTCTAGAACAGGCATGTCCAACGTTGGCCCTCCAGATGTTGTGAAACTACACATCCCAGCATGCTTTGCCACAGTTTTGTTATTAGAGAATGCTAAAACTATTGCAAAGCATGCTGGGATGTGTAGTTTCAAAACATCTGGAGGGCCAACGTTGGACATGCCTGCTCTAGAAGGTGCTAAATAGTTAAGAATTAGATTCTGATTGGTTGCCCATAGCGACATTCCATCTTCAATAGAACTCCCAGTAAATGAACCCCATTGAATAAACTTTACAGTTTTGTACTCTTAAGCCCCGTACACACTGGGTGACTTTCATATGAAAGCCGCTCAGTTTTCTTGTCTGTATAAAAGCCTCCCAGTGTGTATGAGGCAGCAATGAGCGGTGAGCGCTGCTGCACGCCCCGGCATCATCGCTGAGAGACGCCACTCATCTGCTGGTATTACCAGCAGATGAGCGAGGGAGTGGAAGGCTTTACATAGCCTCCTGCTATGGAAAGCTGTCCACCCCCGGGGAAAATGACTGGGCAGGAGGAAATCTATCAGTGTGTACAGGGGCGAATTTAGGGGTCAGGCCGCCCCTAGGCACAACATTTTTGTCTCCCCCCCCTCCTATTTTAATGTAATCATATATGTATATACAATGTTATTTATATTTCATTAAAATGTAACTGTAGCCCACCTCAATATTTTTTTAAGCACTTTGGACTGCTCACTGTACGGAGGACCCGGAGGGAGGGAGGCACTTATTAGTACAGTGATTAGCACATTGTCTCTGTCAGTCTCTCTCCGGCTCACACACTGTAACTGACTGAGCGCAAGGAGGATCTGCGCGCCGCTCAGCTCAGCTGCTGGATACACAGCAGCCAATAGACTGTGTGTGTAGAGTAGCCAATGGGCGGGCGCCGGCAGCAGTGAGTCTGAGACATTTCCGGATGCGCAGGGGGACCGTCGGACCCAGCCACTAAGCGGTGATGTAATGTGCATGGCACAGCGGGTGGGCAGTGGCGGGTGACGAGCGGCGCTGCCGCCTACACATGATAATTCATGTCTGCGGCGGCGGCGCTTGTCACTCGCTGCTGCCCACCCGCTGTGCCATGCTGCTATTTAACAGAATCTTAGCCTGCCTGCCGCCCTTAATTGGTGCCGCCCTGAGGCCGGTGCCTCACGTGCCTAGGCACAAATTCGGCCCTGAGTGTGTATGCAATGAGTGTTTTTTTAGCCCAGCTATTTTCCCCATCATCGTGCACCATACACACTGGGCATAATTGCCCAGTGTGTATGGACCTGGGATTATACAAGTAAATAATCCTGTATAAGAAAAGACTAACACTGCTCCTCATCTCTGTGGGGTGAATTCAAGTTAACCCCCTAGTTGGCACCTGTCAGAACAATTCAAGTGTTTCTCCATTTCAGCTCTAACATGACTGTTATGTTGTTCTGTCATTTTGGTGGGGCACCGGGCTGCTAACTAATATCTACTAGTACACAGTTCTGGTGTCCTTGGTATGGTCTGGGAGTTCTGCCATCACTTAAAGGACCAATAAATCTATAATGCATTTTTCTGTATGAAAAATAGAGCTACTGATAACGTCCACAAATCTATACATGTAAAAGTGTCAAACGCTTATCACGCTACTTGAAATATCAGCATGGCCCTGGTTAGCAAGGTCCACCGTCATCCGTACTGAACATGTACTTAATGATGTGAAGTGTATACTCTAGTATAAGAGATATCGCTCAGTAGCGCCCTTCTGATCAACATCTTTTGTGTCTAATATTCATGGGGCTTAAGACCGTGCCCTTGAGAGTCTCTCGACGGGGTCAAAAGGTTGACGTAAGCGTGGTGGACATGCTCCAAAGGTTGAAATGGAAAAGGGAAACACATGAAAAGGTCGCCATGAGTTTTTCACATATTTTTGGTGTCACTGTCGGCACACTTTACCGTTCTCAATTGTATTTCACATGAATGATAAAGTATGAGAAAAGTCCCAAAAAATTAAAACAATTGTGGAAAACTCATGTCAAACATTTTCATTTCAACCTTTTGACCACATCAACCTATTGGTTGTCGACCTATTGACAGTTTATCTGGACACTGCAGATTTATCAACAGAACCAATCGAAGAATTGAAGTTATCTGTCATGCGGACTGACCTCTATCACACCATTGGCTCTTATATGAATGGGCACGGTATAAGGCCCGACAGTCGGGATTCCGATGGTTGTTTCTCCGACATTGGAGTCCTGATTGTCAGAAGCCTGTCAGGGCAAAAAGTGCATTCAAGCCCCTTGTGAGCTGGCTGTGTCTACCACTCTGCGGGCTCACTGCACTCGCCTCCTATTCTATTTTTCCTCTATGGGGGTCGTGGACCCCACAAAGGAAAATAGGGCCTGTAAGTTGGGATCCCGTAACAGTCAGGATTCCGATGTCGGATAAATGACCATCGGAATCCCAACTGTCGGTGAGTCATCTGGCACCCATATGAACACCTACAGTATTGGATCTACCAATAAAATTAGTCGTAGAAATCACCAGGCAACAGGTTCAGGCACAGTCACAAGGACGGGCAATATTACCAGCACTGGATGTGTTCACTTTTTGCTTTAATACCTTATAAGTAGTGTACACATGGTGTGATTTACTTTCTATTCAATCAGGAGTGAAACACATGGTGCCGTGTACACATTCAATTTAGACATTTTAGTACAGATCTGTACTGTATAATCCTGCCTGCACAGTCTATTTTTCTATTTTATTTTAATGCTGTGGGGTATGCTACCGAGGGGATACAGGGGGGGTGTTTACCCGCTTGTTAATCAGCGAAACAGCGATGCTTAGCAAGCGGTTAGAATCAGCCCCATAGTACAGAAGCAGTGCAACCAAAACAAGAATGAAAGTGCAAAGACTTACATTGCGGTGATATAATCACATCCGTGTCACAGGATCAGTAACAGAAATGCTGGCACTCTTGAAACCACTAGAACACACAGGTGCGGGGACTCTGCTGTTCGGCTCACAAGGAAACAATGAAAACAAATTGTACACAAAACCATTAGTGTCAGATAAGTGTTTACAGCTTAAGAAAATTAACATCTGTTGTATCTTCTCAGAATCATGCTACAGGGAACTTCAAGGTTACCCTAATGAGATCTAATCATATTTATGTATCCGAATATATGTATGCAGATGTTTTTCCACCTCATTGCCTCATTTCCCGTATGAGTGTTTCAATAAAGTGGACACTGAGGTCTGTGCGCTTACTATGCCTATGTTAAAAGGGTAACAATTTCTGGACAATCAAAATTTTTGTGCCACCCATACAGTATATAATCATTCATTTTAATTGCTTAATGTATTTTCTAAAAGCATATTATGCTTTTTGATGCCAGCGGTAAAAAATAAATAAAACAAATATAAATGAAATGAGCAGTCCACACACCTTTTCTGTATGTGCTTTGTGTTGCAGCAGTTTTGATCTCGCTTATGCTTCTTATAAGTATTCAAACTTGGTGAAAATACAGTCAAGGATTTTACCCAGCATGAAATGTACTTCTAATTACTGCCCATATAAAGTAAATTTGCACATGCCCTTTCAGACGTATCTCACACAACGCCATACTACTGTGGGCATTATGTGTATATAGGGCACTACTACTGTAAAGTTTGTGTATAAGGGGCACTATTATGTTGTTTAGAATATATACGGGCTACTAATATGTAGCATAATGTGTATAAGGGGCACTACTGTGTGATGTAATTTCTATAAAGGGCACTACTGTGTAGTGTAATATGAGCAGTTTAATGTGAATAAGACTTTGCTTCTGTATGGTGCAATTTGAAATGGGGTTATAATTATGTAGCCATGTCCCTTATTGTGAGACCACACCTCTATTGCAGAAAGGTATCAAGGAATGCATCACTGCCTTTGTAAGTATGGGAGGAAGGCCGCAGATTTATAGTTTGTGTAGGGGGGGTCCAGAACACCCTAACTCTGGAGAAGCAACACTGGCTTAAATCACATTTAATACATGAGCTATTAGGCACATATCCAGCAGGTCGGTGCAGCCTTTTTTAGCTTCTATGGGATATGGGAGAAAGAATCCTCTGGGTGTTCTTGATAACACTATGAAAATGGAGACAGCACCTCCTTTGGGCTTATTAATTGGCCTAGGAAAAATGGCAGCATACTGTATGGTGTTGTCCGATGAGTCGCTATTTCAGTTGTTTTGGGCTGATGGTAGGGTTTGGTGAAGAGCCTATGAGGCCATGGACCCCAGTTGTCAACAAGGCACAGGCTGGTGGTGATTCCAGGTTAGATGAGGTCCTACACAATGCTAGGCACATATCCCATGACTTTTGGCAAAGGCTGGTGGTGATTCCAGGTTAGATGAGGTCCTACTCAATGCTAGGCACATATCCTATGACTTTTGGCAAAGGCTGGTGGTGATTCCAGGTTAGATGAGGTCCTACACAATGCTAGGCACATATCCCATGACTTTTGGCAAAGGCTGGTGGTGATTCCAGGTTAGATGAGGTCCTACACAATGCTAGGCACATATCCCATGACTTTTGGCACAGGCTGGTGGTGATTCCAGGTTAGATGAGGTCCTACACAATGGTAGGCACATATCCCATGACCTTTTTTCCTTATGTGCAGGTAGGCAGCTTTCTTCTGTTGGGAGCTGTAGGCCTCCCCCACCCTCCATGTTTATTTGTTCACTTATCTGCAAGACTACTGAATTGTGTATTTCTGCCTTGTTAGAGTTGATCCATCCTTAGGAATCCCAGTTGCTCTACAGACTGACACAAGTTGGCTTCATGAGCATCATCTACAGAAATCTGGTGAGCTAATGTTGTATTTTCTAATTTAATTAAAAAACATGTCCACATTGTCTACTTTGTATGGCCTATCTTATGCTGTTTTCCCACTGCAGACCAGTTTAAAGTACTGGTAATCTTAAATGGTATTTAAAACGGTTTAGCATTCCCACTGCAGCAGATTACCGTTTAAATACCATTTAAATACCATTCCCATTGCAGTGAACCGTGTAAAATGTAGAGTGCCTAACCCCCCCCAGTGTAAAGAGTGCCTAATCCCCCCCCCCAAGTGTAAAGAGTGCCTAACCCCCGTACCTGCCCTGTGCCCCCACCTCCCCTCCCCTTGTACTTACCTGCACGGGGATGCAGGGCAGTGGGGAGGCAGCGGGGGTCCATGCAGGGTCCATTCGGGGAACAGGCAGTCCCAGTGCCTGATGAGAACTACTAGTTCTCACTTTGCGCATATGTAATGAGTGCACAAGCATAATAATGAGCCGCTCATTACATATGCGCATATGTAATGAGCGGCTCTTTATTATGCACGTGCACTCATTACACATGCACAAAGTGAGAATTACTAGTTCTTATCAGGCACTGGGACTGCCTGGAGGCTAAATAACGTTTAAGAGGCATTCCCACTGCCTCTTAAACTTTATTTTAACGTGTAGGACTCTGCTTAAAAAACGGGTTGAAATACCATTTAGCTTTAAACGGTATTTCAACTCTGGCACTTTCCCACTGCAGCCTTAAAACGGTAAATTGCGCTGAAAATCGGCAATTTACCGTTTTTTAGCTGCAGTGGGAAAGGGGCATTATGTATGCTGTCTTATTTTCTAAGGAGCAGGGTCGTGCCCAAGGTATCAACAATAATAATAATAATAATAATAATAATAATAATTTTTTTTTTTTACTTATGGACAACTAGTAAGCCCCCTCGAAGCAAATGCTAAAGCTGAAAGCTAGATGTAGTTTCACTTGCTGCCAACAGATGGCAGTGTTTCGGTAGCCTGTATGTTGTAAGGCAGTGGTAGCCAACTACGGTCCTCGAGAGCTACCAACAGTTCACATTTTCCAGACAACCCAGCTGCTGCAAAGGTGCACTCATTACTGACTGACACATTTTCAAAGATCCACAGGTGGAGCTAATTACTTCACTTGTGAATCTGTGAGATCTGGAAAACATTAAAGGTGTCTACATACGGGGGGCGATTATAGCAAATATCGCTGGAAATATGGTCGCTGAGCGACCAAATTGCCAGCGATTGGAGTGTACACCGGCGATAAATCGCCGGGTGCGCGCTCTCATCTACAGCCCCTGAATGGTCGCTGGACAGAGGAGCATGCTCCTCCAACCAGCGACTTCCCCTGCCTCTTCTCCCGGCAGTGTGTCCTTTTCATCTGCGACCATCTCTGGTCGCAGATGAAGACGGGACACAGAGCAATATATTTGCTGAGCAATATATTACTAGCAATATATTGCCAGCGATCATATTGCCCTGTGTGTACGCACCTTAACTGTTGGTAGCTCTCGAGGACTGGAGTTGGCTACCCCAGTGGTAAGGTATGAGATTATACACCAACCAGAATGTGATAGCTACTGCTGTTTGACCAGATCATGTGGGAGAGATCATCCAGTGCGCAGGAATTGGTAGATACAGATGTGTGGCCAGCTCATGTGTCAGAGATGAAACGCTGCCCTAGAATTAAGAGATTAACTTGTTTGGTCAGTTCATATTTGCGAGCTTATCTTTTGGAGGATGTCCACTGTGAATTGGCTGAAGCAGATGTGGAGCAATGTTATTTCATGATTTGGTTGTCAGACCTGATTCCGACATAAATGCACACCACTGAGTGTAGTAACAGTTACTGTATATAACTGGTGACTTTTATTTTTGAGCTGTAATCTGTAATTTCGCTTATAGTAGCCCAGACTGCAGAAAGTATCAGTCCTCCAACTCCAGACCTTCCTGCCATGACTGAACGAGAGGAAGGTAAGGAAGAGATTAAAATAAATAATTAGTTCTATTGGAAAAAAGAATGAGATTGTCTGCATTCCTTTCATACTTTGCTTACAGATGTGTACTCCTCTTTATCGGAAGACCTCAGTGAGCTCAGCGTTCTGTGTGACATGGAGGTAAAGAGCTGTCTCCTTCCTCTTTCATATGTCACATGACTAATACATTGTTTTACCATGTTGCTATGCTTCTTTGTAGTTCTCATCTGATTACAAGACATATTTTCAGCAACATTTAAAAACGTTGCCAAGCGTTGGGCCTCCCACTATCCTGGCATACAAGAGAGAATCTACTGAAAATGACAGGCTGCTGGCTATAATGCAGGTGCTGTATGTGAGATACTGTATCAGTAATTACTGCTTACGTTGGCTAATAGTATATATTTAATTAGGCAGCATCTGTTATTTGTGACATACAGTTGCAATAACATCATATTCCATACTGCTGAAATATTTATCCAAATCAACAAATTAAAGCAATATAACATTTTCTTAATGCGTATAATATGCCAAAGATGTAATTGTCTGTACTCTGTGGGATAATACTGCTCTTCTACAATAGGTCCTAAGGGACCAGTCCGTGAAGGAACTGTGTGAATTCTGTGGAAAACCACTGAAGACATTTCCTTTAGAATATACCACAGAAAGGGCATGCTCTGAACAGGTAATAATGCATATACTTGTGTATGTATACTTTGGACCATTGAAAAAATCAATCAATGGGCGACAAAGTGCTATAGCATACAGTACAGTACTGTGTGGAGTTTGCATGTGTGCTCTGCTTTCCTCCCATAAGTAAAATACTTAATGGTAAGTTTTAATATCATGGGTATCCCCAAAGTCAGCTGTGCTAAGCATCAGAGGTGTACACTCCACTTCAGCAAATCATGTAATAAGAGAAATAAAACAGGGAACAATATTAAACTATTTTTTTATTGCCAGCAAGTTTAAAACTTTTAAAGCAATAAAAGATGGTTTTAGTCACCTTCTTAACTAATTAAAAACTGGAAAATCAGAACTACTAATGACCCCCCAGTAGCTCACTGGTGTGCGATAAATCTTAATTTGTCACTTGGTCTTTGGTCTGCACCAACATTTATTTATCTATCTATCGGTGCCCATATACTTTTCTGATTTGGGACGATTTCACCCAATCCCGACGGATCGGTCTGAGAAATTGGCCCAAATTGGATGTGTTTGATGTCCCCGTCGGGTCCGACCGCACGTCCCATGCACATACAGTGTTTGGGTGCTGTCTTGCACTTGGGCGTTTAGCTGAGTTCCTTTGCTCAGGTGTTAAGGTGCGTTCCTGTGCTCTGGTGTGGCTGGTTATAGTGCGGCATATAGAAAAGGTTGGATACAATGCGGGATACAGTACAGGTTAGAAATAGCATGGGATGGGGGCGTGGCCTGACCGGGACCTGGAGTAGCTGCATTTCCTGAGAGCTCTCCACAAAACTCCCCAATAAAGCCCTTAAAAATTACCCTGCAGCACACTGACCACCTCCCTGTTGCACCCGACCACCGGGGCACCCTGCTGGGAGAAGCCGCGGAGCCGGGAAGCGTCTCTGGACGTTTTTGCGGGTTGCGGCCTACCCGCCGGGAAAAGCCGGGACCTAAATTTGGAGGCCCTGCCGGGTTTGGAGCTCCAGGGCGACGATCGCGGGTATTCGGACCCGCCGACGCAAACGGAGGTACTGTACTGCTCCCCCTTCTCTCCCTAACGCCTGGGGATATCTCCAGAGGCACCCAAAAGCCCTGCATTTATATTTAAAAGAGGAGATTGCTCTGAGGTTGCTGCTGTAGTGTATCAGCACCACAGTAATGACGGCGGCCATCTTGCTACACCTGCATACACAGTACACCCTCTGAGTCCAATCTACAATCTCCTGCGATTGAACTACCCCTGGTACTGCTTTGCTTATCCCAGTCTGAGACTTACCTGGCAAAGCTCCTGACTCCTTAAGTGTGCCAAACTTTGATTGAGATTGCTGCAGAGAGTGCCATTTATATTTCACATCAAGGCTGCACTTCTCATCCCTGGTTTATAGCTGCCTGTGGATCCTGTCACCTTCTACACTACCCCCCCACCTGAATTTTCTGTGAACTAAGCTTGCACTGCGTTTATTATTCATCACTTACCATACTAAAAGGTCCACGCTGCCTAATCTCTAACTGACCTGTTACAGGTCCTATAGCAGCTCCAGCACACCCTAGTGGATCTAACGCAGATTTTTGCATCCCTATTTGCATAAATGTGATCACTCTGACTTCATGGCTGCCACTACCTAATACCGGAACTCCAGCAACTACCATGCCTTCTTAGCCTGAGTCAAACACCCCCACGGTGCCATCCTTTAACTGCATCCTAATTCTTTGTCCTTTGTGCCGTCAATATCAACATGCCCGCTAAGAGACCCAAGGACGCTGTCCCGGCAAAAATTTCCATGTCCTCGCGGAGATCCTCTTAAACCCCTGCCCCCCATTCTAGCCCCCCCGAAGCACATGCCCTCCCCCCTGGGAGTAACCGAGGAGCTTACCCCTGCAATTGGAGTGGCAGGGATAGACGCAAACTCAGATGAACCGGTAACGGTAAAATCCCTATGCCAGGTTTTCTCGGCATTCCAGGCTGAGATAGCCAAAGATCTCAAACTAGCCATTCGAGAGGTCAAAACTGAGCTAGTGGCAATAGGCGACAGAACAGACCACCTAGAGCGGAAAATGGAAGAACTGGTTGCGTCCCACAACGACCTGATATCCTCATACGATCAACAACAACAGGAGATCACCCAGTTTAAATCCAAGCTGGCGGACTTAGAGGACAGGTCCAGACGTAATAACTTGAAAATCCGAGGCATACCCGACTCTGTGGCCAACTCCGAGCTTGAAGAATATGCCGTCTCCCTCTTCCGCAAACTTCTCCCCTCCACAGATCCCAAGGATCTGTTGATCGACCGCATACACCGTCTCCCCAGACCCAAGACGGTCTCCGCCGACCTACCCCGAGATACCCTCCTCAGAGTTCACTTCTTTACGATAAAAGAACAGCTACTAAGAGCGGCACGTGAGCAAAGGAACACTGACGTCCTGGGAGGCCTCCAGCTGTTTCAGGACTTCTCCCCCGCCACCCTGGCTAACAGGAGAGCATTCGCCCCCATCACTTCGGCACTAAGATCCCAGGATATCCGGTACCGCTGGGGGTTCCCAGTCAAACTGATAATATACCATGATGACACCTCGTACACCATATCCTCCCTGGATGCGGGGATCAAGCTCCTACTGGAATGGGACATCTCGATCACAAGACCTCCAGAACCGAGACGCCCGCAGCCCATGCGCCAGGAATGGTCCGACACCTGAAAGACTGTCCCTCCCCACGTTTGTTCATAATTGCTGATCCATGGACCCTACGGTCGTCCCCCCCTGCTTCCTCCTCCACCGGGATGAGGACTTAGCGATGAGTATACTTTCTCTATTTGTTTAGCAAAGTAGGGCGTCAGACGCCTAGTCCCATGGTTATAGTTGTAACTTTTTCTATTTTTAGTTAGTTATATGTTATGGTATTTGATAGTACATTAGACAGTTTATCATAATCTTATACTATCTACTTCTGACTACTTAGATGTGTCAAATGGTTTCTTTGTAATATTCTCAGGTTTTATTACACTATAATATGCTGGTTTTCCCCCCATTATATGTTTATATTTGTTTGTATAATTATGAGTGGTGGCCTTGATTTCTCTCCCCGCTCAAAACACAGGCCACCCCCCTAACCTCTAGTTACTACTGCACGAGTTTCCCCTTCCCTTTTTCTCCCCTGCAGTAGTCATGCGGGCCCAATTACTGGACCCTTTTGTTTTGCCTTTCCCTTTTTCTTACTCTTTCCCTCGCTCTCTGTCCCCACCCTATTCCACATCTTTCATCCCACCCCCTCCCCTCCCTGTAATGGATAGCAGAGACTGTTGCCCTAGCCCTCACCAGACCAGATGCCCTCCACCCTTATCGTACCCCCCTAAGCCCCTGAATGCCTAAGTTCCTATCACTCAATGTTAAAGGTCTGAACTCTCCCAATAAGCGCAGGCTTGCCCTTACATATTTTCACAAGCAAAGGGCGGATGTGGTTGCGCTCCAGGAGACACATTTTGCCTCCCCCAACCCCCCCACCTTTAAGAACTCGAACTATCCCGTAGCCTACTATGCTAACGGCCCATCCAAACGAAATGGAGTAGCAATCCTGATTAGCAGCCGCACCTCCTTTGTCCATCAATCCCAAATAGCAGACAAGAATGGCAGGTATCTAATTCTGACGGGTCTCCTCGAGGACAAGCTGACGACCATTGTCTCCATATACGCTCCTAACTCCAACCAACTCCCCTTCCTACGCAAACTACTCTCTCTAGTTAGGAACTCCGCCAAAGGCTCCCTCATACTGTTAGGAGACTTTAATCTGACCCTAGACCCCTTGCTGGACAAATCCCGACGCCCCAACACCGGCCAATCTTCCTCCAATAACATGTCCTTAGCATTCCGCAACCTCTTGCTAGAATTCGATCTCTATGACACCTGGAGAACTTCTTACCCCACCGGACGTGAATATACGTTTTATTCCCCAGTACACAACACGTACTCTAGGATCGATTTCATCCTATGTGATAAATGGGCTTTGCAGCACACCACCAAGGTGGACATCCTCCCAATTACTTGGTCTGACCACGCGCCAGTTCTGTGGCAGTGGGATTTCCAACCATCTAAAATCCCCCCCAGACCATGGCGCCTTTTCCCACACCTACTGTCTGACCCCACCGCCAAAACATCTATTTTAACATCCATCAACTCCTACATGTCTCATAATGCACCACAAGATACCTCTGTGACCACCCACTGGTGCGCTTTTAAAGCGGTCACCAGAGGGGCGGCCATACAAGCGGGAGCAACCCTAAAAAGAAGGGCCATTGCAACACAGAAAGCCTTGGAGACTAAGCTGAGCGCCCTGGAATCACAAAATAAGTTAGCCCCATCGAATCTCCTGAAGAAGGAGCTGGCCAACATACGTGGCCAACTCCAAAAACTCCTCCTGGCGCGTACCCAGTCCGCCCTGAATAGATTAAGACATAAATTCTATCTCTCCAGCAACAGATCCGGCAGAATGTTAGCCCGCAAATTACGTACCCAACAAGCCAGGAATAGAATCAAATGTATAATCTCCCCGTCCAAAGAGAAATTTAGCAACCCCAAAGATATAGCTAACCAATTTGCAGACTACTACTCCAAACTGTACAATCTATCTTCAGACCCTTCCACACCACAGCCCACCAGTGACACCATCTCAAGTTTCCTACACGACCTACAACTCCCTTCCATAACCCCGGAACAATTAGACTCCCTAAATGCCCCCTGGACACAGTCAGAGGTTCAATCGGCCATTAAATCCCTTCCCCGCAACAAGGCCCCTGGACCCGATGGGTTTATTACAGACTTCTATATCACCTTCAGCGACCTTTTATCCCCATACTTGACGAATCTTTTCAATGAACTGTCCTCCACAGGTCATGCCGCCCCAGAGCTCCTAGAGGCCCGCATAGTAACTATCCCAAAACCAGGCAAAAACCCGGCCTTCTGCCAAAATTATCGACCTATCGCACTATTAAATACCGATATTAAGCTATTTGCTAAACTTATGGCGCTTCGTATTAACCAAATTCTGCCCTTGCTGGTGCACCCGGATCAGGCGGGATTCGTCCCGGGGCGTCAGGCCTCGGACAATACCAGAAGAGTGTTTGATCTGGTCGACTCTCTCTCGGCGGAACAGCACCTCCTCCTCCTATCATTGGATGCCGAAAAGGCATTCGACAGACTAAACTGGAAATATATGGAGGAGGTGCTGTTGCGCTTTGGCTTCAGGGATCGGATTCTCACATCAATCCTATCCTTATATGGCTCCCCGTCGGCCCGGGTGTTCACCAACGGCTTTGTTTCGGACCCATTTAAGATCTCAAACGGCACTAGGCAGGGCTGCCCCCTCTCCCCGCTAATTTTTGTTCTTTCCATAGAACCTCTGGCCATTTCCATTCGTAACAACCCAAATTTCCCAGGTCTGGTTGGGACGCATGGCAGCTTTTAAAATGTCATTACTTCCTAAACTAATGTACCTGTTTCGTACCATCCCATATATCTTCCCCAAAAAGTCCCTACAACTTGCCACTTCCATTCTGACAAAATATATCTGGGCAGCGAAACCCCCGACTATGGCCCGCTCCAGGATGTCAATCCCAAGAGCCTTCGGGGGACTTGATCTCCCCGATCTGTTCCAATACCAAGCAGCATGCCTACTAGCCCCAATTAAGCATTACACTGACCCTTCTTCCCCCAGGGCATGGGTGACCATCGAACAAACCCGCTCCCCCCTCATCCCATTATCAGATCTCCTTAAGATCCCGAAACATGTTAGACCCAGCCTCCCGAACCTGCTTCCATCCACTATAGCTTCCCTCCACACGTGGGACCAACTTATAGCCTCGCTCCCCCCTTCGAACTCTCTTATAGCCACCTTACCTATCACCACAGTAGCGAAATTGATACCCAATCTTCGATTGACGGTCTGGAGAGCCCATGGGATTAAAACCCTAAGCGACATCCTGGAAGCACACTCTGTGACTCCCTTCACCTCCCTTGAACACCAATTCTCTCTCCCCAAATCGGAATATTACCACTATCTGCAACTCGCTCACTGGTGGAAATCTAACTTTCATAACTATTCCCCCCCAGATGCACTCTCCCAAGTAGTCCTCGCGAGGCCCAACATGGTACATTCTAAAGGGGATATATCGTTTTGGTATAAAGTCTTGGTGACCCCTTCTGAATTTTCCAAAACCTCAGCCCATAAGAAGTGGGAGGTGGACCTAGGCGGACCACTGTCGCCCGCCCAGTGGCGTCAAATATTTCTATCTTCCTACACAATGTCCCGCTGCCTAAATCACACTGAGATGCATATCAAACTCGTCAACAGACTCTACCTAACCCCCGACCGCCTCCACACCTTTTGGCCTTCCTGTTCTAATAAGTGCTGGAGGCAGTGTGGCGGTGTGGGAAACATATACCACATCTTTTGGTCCTGCCCAAAACTCCGGGAGTACTGGGAGGAGGTCTTCAATTTAGCCTCCACAGTCCTCCAGACGTCTATTACTCCCTCCCCCCATATCGCCCTGTTCCATATCTACCCCCAGGATGTCCCGACACAGAAAACTTATGTCCTAGGGCATATCCTCATCGCTGCTCGGGCCAATTTGGCACAGCAATGGAAACAACCCTCCCCCCCTTCTCTCCTTAAGGTTATCCTGAAGACTAACCATCATTATCTTATGGAAACCAATGCCCTACCCCTCTCCTCCAGACCTCCCCCCCCTCACTCTCGCTGGCTGCCTTGGTTTATATACACCTCGGAGGGTGATGGTGCTGGTCACCTCCCCCCCGATACCACTTCGATTTCGCCACAATTCAATCTGACTGAACTTCCTGATGCCTCTCCAGTTCAATGTCAGCCCCGCAGCCCTGCTCCCTCTACCTCCTATAACTGAGAGTCCACTAACCCTAGGCCACAGGGCAGCAATGTACAATGTACAATAATAATCAATGCTTGTGTTGTACTGTTTGAATTTATGCTGTTACCGTGGATCACTCTGCGCAGTGATATGTTATGATCTATGTCTGATTTGTAACCCCCCTTATGTTTGCTATCCACGCCCCTTCCCCCTCCCCCCCCCTCCCTCCCTGGAATGCCCCCTCTTCTTTTTTGTACCCCATATAAATTTTCTGCACCAATAAAAATCTATTGATGGAAAAAAAGAAATAGCATGGGATATAGTGCAGGCGGGATACAGTGCCGGATACAGAGTGGGTGTGATAATGTACGGGCTGGATACAATGTGGTATAAAATGCTGGTCGGATACAGGGCCCGATTCAGACCTGCTTGCTAGGCTGCATGTTTTCGCAGTTTAGAGAGCAGGTTAACACCACCATACGAATCCCTGTGCAGGGATGAGAAGGGATATGTACGGGAGGAGGCGTGGCCATTCAAACTGAGCAGCGTATGCTGGGCTGAGGAGGGAGGCTGTCCTCTCTAATCCCACTGTCCGTCTCTCGGCAATAGGGGAGGAGGAACAGGCCCCTCCATCAGACCCAGTCCAGGGTAAAAAGTACCCCCCCCCCCCTCGGTGCTACTGACTATTTACCATCCAACACAAACAACTTGCAAAAGAACCCAATCACATGCTGAATTGGAGCTGTAATCCATATAGGGCCTGATTCAGACCTGAATGCATGGCTGCGATTTTAGAGCGGCCAGCATTCAGTTAAGCCACCGCCCTGCTAGAGTGAAATCCTGCCTTGCGAATCAATGTGCATGCTGTGTGTTCCCATTGCTTGCACATCCAGTGACTGTGCATCCATGCGCAGTCATACGAAAATGTCCAAAACCGTAACAGGCTCACCATCGAATGATTTTTATACTTACCCGGCAGTGCAATGGATAAAGGCGATTCCAGCCTGGAGTGATGTCGCAAACACTCCCCTAAGATGCTCAGGCATGCCTAGCATCAGGGCAGCCATCAGGGGGGTCTGCAGGGACTCCAAGCCCAGGCAGAAAGGGGGCCTAGGACTGAAATCTATCAAGTATGTATACGTTTTCATTAGAGATGTGCAGACTCGGATTTCAGAGATCCGAGCCCCCACGGACGTCATTATTCCGAGCCCGAATCCGAGCAGCGCTCGGAGATTCCCGCCTGACTCGGGTCCGTCCGCGTGATTAGAACGTCATCTCCCGGTGCCGGATTTCGCGAGGCTTTATAAGCGGCTGCCGCGCCCGCCATCTTCACTCCAGTCTAGTAGTGGGTTGGGAGAGGGTGTGTTGGTGCTGCTGCTGGGGCTTAAACTTGAGCTTGAGCTTGAGCGCAATATTTTGCAATCGCTGGTGTACTTGTAGTACTACTGTCTCCTCTGTGCCGTCTACCTCTTGTGTGCTGTGCTGTAATTAATTAATTTATTCGCTGGGTCTGTCTCCCTCAGTGCTGCTGTGTACTCTGTTCTCCTCTCTGCTTAGGAGAACAGTCTAACTGTGTACCTGTAGTACTACTGTCTCCTCTGTGCTGGGGCCTACCTCTGGTGCTGTGCTGTGCCTGTAATATTATTATATTATATATTAATAATATTAATTAATTTTATTATATATATAGTCCACTGGTGCTGCCTGCACTGAATCTGCCAGTATTATTTAGTTACTCAGTCCACTGTTGCCACTGGCAGTGCTACTGCCTACCTAGTGTACCTACCTAGTACATACTAGGCTGCTATATCTAATTTAATAAAAAAATAAGGTACTTGTGTATTTTGGCGGCGCCCCCGATGTCCGTCGTACGACGAACAGATCGCATCGCATCGCATGCCATGCACCCGATGGCATACGATGCGATGCGATTTTGACCCCCTATACGACCAAAAATCGTATAAGCACCCTAAAGGGTGCTTTTGAGCACCCAAATGGGTGCTTACAATGTTAAATGCACCCCCACGCCACCCCCCCCACTATAAACGTGAACCCGAAGCGTGGCGAGCGCAGCGAGCCCGCGAGGGGTGGCGGTACGCATCCTATGACCTTTTCATACCCCCACTATTCACGTCGGCGTGGAGTTGAGAATAGAATAGTGTGGCGAGCGCAGCGAGCCACCGAGCCCGAAGCGTGGCGAGGGGACGCGGATACCTTCACAGGTAAACGCGTCCCTTCGCGGCCTTCACAGGTATCCGCGTGCGCTCGCCACGCTTCGGGCTCGGTGGCTCGCTGCGCTCGCCACACTATTCTATTCTCAACTCCACGCCGACGTGGATAGTGGGGGTATGAAAAGGTCGTAGGACGCGTACCGACGCCCCTCGCGGGCTCGCTGCGCTCGCCACGCTTCGGGTTCACGTTTATAGTGGGGGGGTGGCGTGGGGGTGCATTTAACATTGTAAGCACCCATTTGGGTGCTTAACATTGTATAAGCACCCATTAGGGTGCTTATACAATGTTTAATCGCATCGCATCGCATCGTATGGCATTGTATGCCATGTACAATGGCATACTATTTCAAAATTGTATGCCATCGTGCACTATCGTATGATATCGCGTCGCATCGCATACCTTCGTATGCGTTATGGTATGCGATGCGATGGGCGCCGCCAAAATACACAAGTACCAAAAATAATACTTGTGCTGTGTGGGACTGTAAAAAATAACTCCATGCTGCTGGTGCACTGACGTGTGCCACTGAGTGCCACTGCCAAGCAGTACCTAATATAAAATTAATTATTATAAATTCTCCTTGTGCACAACTAGTATTGCTGATGTATCTACCTGTCTTGCGCATAGTTATCCAGGTACCTCGGTTCAACCTTTTTCCCTAAAAACAATATTGTAAGGTGTGAGCTGTTCAGAATAGGCTGGAAATGAGTGTACATGATGGTTATTGCGGTTAATATAGCGTAGGAGCAAAAAAAAAATTCTGCGATTTTAGCAGTTTTTATGCTTTTTTAACAAAAAAATCAGAACCCAAAACCCAAAAAATCCAAACACAAAACACTTAGGAGGTGTTTTGCCAAAACCCATTAGAACCCAAAACCTCAAGGTAATCAGAACCCAAAACCCGAAAAGTGGCCGTTGCACATCCCTAGTTTTCATAATCAAAGTTTACATTTCCCTTAAAGCAATGGTTGAGTAGTGTGACCAGCGTTGCGGGTACCGGAGGGTTCCCTGCCTATTTTGTCAGTCCCGTGCCTAACAATTTCTGATGGCAGTCCGGCCTAGCGTTTTCCCTGACACTCCCACAAACAGCCAGTTTCCACCCTCACACGCCTACATCCTGTCAATCACCTTGTGAATGCCACATGTTTAGAAACAGTTGAAAGACTTTATCGCTGGATGGCCTCACGCATGAGTACTGAGAACCGTACGCATGTGCAGTATATTGATAACCGGCCGCTGTGCAAATTCACCCTGCGTTTGGGTCTGAATTACCCCCATAGACCTATATAAACACAGTGGTTTGTGGTCAGTGACGCTTAAATGTTAAAATCACTGCATTTGTAGGCTCCTTTAGGGCCCATTTACCATAGTATCACATATACAATGCGATCTGGACAGGATCTACTGCCCAGGATTGCATTGTCATATGTGATCCTATCAGCTGGATGTATGTCCCTGCAGATACAGGGACAGGGGCTCCGAATGAAGCCCGTCCTTGCGATCTGCTTCACCAGGTGCCTGGGGTCTGTGTATGCTTGGTTAGCGCTGACCCCAGCTGACCTACACTGACTGCACTGCCTTGCCGGCAATGCGGTATGCAGCCGCAAGGAGCTACCGCCGTCTGAGAAAGGCAGTAGCTCCGGGACCCGATGTGCTGCTGCCCGGTATTTTACATCGGGCGGCATTCCCCATAGAAATGTGTGGGGGGATTGTCTATGAGTGGAGCAGGCGGGATCGCAGCAGGGGATCGATGGTACATTCGGGAGTTAGTTAATATTTGTGGCTAACCACCCAAAACAGGTGTTTTCAGGGAATTGGCCGCAAATATTCTATAGTAAATAGGCCTTTCTGTCTTGAAAATAAGGATAAACACAATCCATGTAAACAAGTAATGGAACTCTCTTTCTTCCAGCAGTTTTGCTGCAGGCAGCTTAAGAACAAGTTCCAGTATCTTTTCAAAGAACAAAAGCAACGGTTACAAAAAGATAAAATGGAGAAGATATCTATTGCCCCTCACCAGCCTTACGGGAGTGATGTCGAGAGACAAAAAGCAAAAGAGAAAACTGCACAAAGGTAATATTCTGTCTCCAGATCTCTTCTGGCTTTCCCACGGGTTATTTTGGGTGCTTCTGATTGAGGCATTGTGTATGAGGAAACACTGTCTTGTTAAAACACTTACCTGAGGTTTATAAACAAAATAGTGGCCTGGAACATTTCTCGGTGACATTGTATTCCGAACTTGTTACTTTCCCAGCACAACATAGGGGGTTATTCAAACCTGATTGCATGGCTGCAAATTCCCAGCCCGGGTGATTATTGATAAACTGCGCATGTGTATGGCTCATAATACGCATTGCCGAGGCCTTGATTGACGGGAAGCCGGCGTTCCAGGGTGGTAACTGTCCGTTTTCTCGGAGTGTCCAGCCCCAAATAGCCAGTTTTTGTTTTGGAGATAAAGTAGAGATAAAGTGGAAGGGATAAAACACCAGCCAATCAGCTATGTTTAAAATATGACAGTGGTGAGTTGATTGGCCGGTGCATTATCTCCTACTTTATCTCCAGTTTATCTCTACGCCAGGCTTTATACATCTGCCCCATTGGGCCTGATTCAGCATGGATCACATATGATAAGCTGCTCGCAGCTTATCATATGGGCCTGATTCAGAACTCTAGGTGCTGTGCGAATTAACAGTAGCCAGCGAACAGGTAGGCACCTCCACGCTATAGTGAAATTCCACCTTGCGAATTAATGTGCTCGCTGTGTGAATAGATGTGTACGTCTAGCGAAGACTTCACAGCCAAACAAATGACTCTTTTCCCCTGGGCACTATGCTTTACAAGCTCGGAGTAGCCAGGGACTTAATGAATGGCTGCGATGAATGCAGGTTTATCCGGGCCGTAGCTGGCGTCACACATCCTCCCCTATAACACTTGGGCACCCCTGCATTTTTCTTAGCACTCACACTAAACGGCCAGTTACCACCCCTAGATGCCGGCTTCCTGTCAATCACCTTGTGAACGACTAGCAAAGAAAAAAAGGAGCAGGCTTTGTCCGCTAACGTTGCACACACGCGCATTATGGCCCATACGCAGTGTATCAATAATCAGGTCTGAATCTGGCCCTTTGTGACACTGTTTTACTTTCCATTAACCTTATTGTTTCTAGGGAGTGACTCTCCCCTACTAATAACCTACCATATATACTCGAGTATAAGCCTACTTTTTCAGAACATTTTTTATGCTGAAAAAAGCCCCCCTCGGCTTATACTCGAGTGAGGGTCCCACTTGAGTCAATAAGTTTTCCCAGTTTTTTTGTTGTAAAATTAGGTGGCTCGGCTTATATTCGGCTCGACTTATACTCAAGTATATACGGTACTTTATTTTTCTTGGATCCCCACATTATGCTGTGTCATCATGGTGCAAAGTGCTGCAACAGTAGAGATGACAGCAGTAGCAGAGCTTATATCTATGTTAGATAGAACAGATCTGAATGGCTTATTTATCACTTTACAAGAGCTTATTTATGGGGCTTTTCATTGAAAGTTCTTTAGTGGCAGTGATCTACAATACAAGCATCACAGAAGGGCAGGCATGTGGGAATAGCCTGCAGAGGGAGTGCTTCAACCACAATAGGAAAAAAAATGACTGCCGTAAAAGTCATTGGGGTAAATTTAGTAAAGCTTCTAAAAATAAAAAGATTATGGGGGGTATTCTATCCCGACAGGGGAAATAGCGGCGGGTGCCTATTCATTGCTGTCTTGCCGACAGCACTGAAGAGGCAGATCGACAGAACGGGCCCAACTTTAAAAGCTGTCGGGCCCGTTTTGTTGATAAACGGCCATGAATTGTTTTACGGGTGAATCTCGACAATCTATGGCTGTTTACTCAGACACGCCCCCTTTTCACCGATTGGCAGGCGGGACATTGAATCCCGTCTGGCGATATACTGTAGAGCAAAACAAAAACAGGCCAGGGTCACGGCTCTCGGGACGGATCAACAGTCATGACATAGGATTCAATACCCCAGTGTGTCTGTCATTTCTCTGTTGAATCCTAGAAAATGATAGGCAGAATCTGATTGGTTCCTATGTGCAATATCACCTCTTTTCTTTTTAGAAGCTTTGGTAAATTTACCCCAGAAATGGAGCTCAGCTATGAGCCTGCTAACTCCTCTATGCAAGAGTCTTTTCTCCTTCAATGGCCACTTACCAAAGGAGACTCTAAATGCTCTGCCATTGTCAATGGAAGTAGGCAGGCCAATCCTGGAAAGCCATCAGGGGGGACTGCGGGGACTCCAAACCCAGACAGAAAGGTGGCCCAGGACTAGAGTTTATAAAGTATAATTTGTCATACACAAAGTTCACATAACCCTTGAAGCAATGTAGAGGTTGAGTAGTGCGACCAGTGCTGCAGACACTAGAGATCTCACCCGGCATTCCCGGTGTTCAATGTGCATTTTGTTAGTCCTGGGCTGCACAATATCTGATATTAGTCCTGCCTGGGCCAATATTTCAATCCCGGGACAGAAAACCCCTCAATCCCAGGATTTCAGGGATACCCGGGATTGAGTTAATAGAAAATATCATTTCTCCCCCCCCCCCCCCCCCCCCCCCCCAGCCAGCCCAGGGCCCACAGTGACTCACCCTCTTCCAGTCCGGGGAGTCAACTCCAAAAAGAACATCACACACAGGTCAGTAGCAGTGGGAGCACAGACATCACCATTGCACTCCAGTCCAGTCCAGTAAGGGCAGGTGCCGGCACTGTAGTCCTTATCCACAGGTGACGGGGCGGGTGTTACACATCGTGACCTCTGAAGTCATATAACACTGCTATACAACAGTCATAGCAGTAATTGAGCCAGTGCTGCAGGTGCTCAGATCTGCCCGTCATGAAAAATAAGTACATATGCGCTCACTGATCCCCAAATCTTGGGATTGGAATCTCCAATCCTGGTATTTAAATCCCACCAATTTTAGGCTTGGCCACCCTAATTTGGTCCTGCTGGAAGAGTGAACCCAGTTAATTCTGATTGGCTGCTACTGAATCAGAAATGTTAATCAACTATAGTGCTTGCAGTACTAAATAACTCCAAAAACCCAAAACAAGTCTCATTATGGTGTAGCAGTATACAGAAAGGCTTAATTAAAATAAATCTATACATTAGATTTGAAACTTTGGCAAAAGAACCCCAAAGTCTGGTCTTTTATTTTCGGTGTGGAAATCCAATTGAGTGCCCTACATATAATAAAAAAAAACTAAAAATAATGAATATATACTTTCTATTACTTTATTAATATACAAAGAGCAGTCATAAGTAATAGGAACAATCTTCCCAGATGTATTTACATTTAATGTGCACAGTTTCTTTAAGGACTAAACCTGCCCCCCCCCCCCCCCCCCAACAACCATTCCAAAAAATCTTTAAGCTAACTTGAAATAAACACATTCACATAAAAGGTACAGTCACACAACTACTAGCGGATGGATGGGCATGTCAGAGCACACAGCTTATAGTCGTAAGGAAAGTAGTAACACTGTCCAGTCTAGGATGAGCGTAACACAATGATAACATACCTAACGAAAGTATTATTTTTTCCAAAGGCTAAGAGAAAGGCATATGGTGAATGTCTTCCAAACAATGATCACCGAGCCAGAGACTGTTACCGAATGTAAGTGTGTTAGAAAATTTAATGTTTTTGTTTGTCATATTAAGCTCATATAAATCAACTGAATAGAAATAAAGGTACTTGTTTCCTAGCACGGCGCCCATGATATTACATTGTATGCCATCTAATCGCATCGCATGCCGGTATATGGCATGCAATGCAATGCGATTAAAATATGTATAAGCCCCTATATGATTTTAAATTGTATAAGCACCCTAATGGGTGCTTATAATGTGAAATACACCCCCACGCCACCCCCATTATCAACGCCAACCCGAAGTGTGGCGAGCGCAGCGAGCCCGTGAGGGGCGGCGGTACGCGTCCTCCAACCTTTTCATACCCCCACTATTCACGTCAGCGTGGAGTTGATTTTATATAGTGTGGCGAGCGCAGCGAGCCAACGAGCCCGAAGCGTGGCGAGCGGACGCGTATTACTTCACATGTATTCCGCGTCCGCTCGCCACGCTTCGGGCTCGGTGCGCTCGCCACACTATCTAAAATCAACTCCACGCCGACGTGGATAGTGGGGGTATGAAAAGGTCGGAGGAAGCGCACCGCCACCCCTCGAGGGCTCGCTGCGCTCGCCACGCTTCGGGTTGGCATTGATAGTGGGGGTGTCGTGGGGGTGCTTTTATTTGTTAATCTTATAGGGGGGGCCAATTAACATTGAAAGCACCCATTAGGGTGCTTATACAATTTAAAGTCGTATACCATCGCATTGTATGCCATATACAATGGTATACAATTTTAACATTGTATGACATCGGGGGCCATCGCATCGCATACCATTGTATGCCTTATGGTATGCGATGCGATGGGCGCCGTGCTAGGAAACAAGTACCGAAATAAATTATAATACATTTTTCAGTTAATTATTGAAATTAAGAGATTGAAATTAGATAATAATATTATGATACCCATTTGCCAAACGTCACATACAAATTGTACATTTATTTCCAGTAAACATGGCTTATTGTTGCCTGTTCTATGAGGCTCTGTAGGAGCAAGTCTGAGCCACAAACATCCAGCTGAAATGTTATGTTAGGCTTCTATGGAACTTTGTAGTTCATTAATTCGGCCCTTTGTGTGAATGTGAAACCTACAGTAGGTACAGTGTGTATACTACTACAGTATATCCGCCTTTTAGGGTGGTATTCAGTTGTTATATTGCGCCCCATTTCCTATCTAACCTGACGGGAAATTGTAGACCGATATTCAGTTGATCTACTTTTTTGTGCATATCACGCTCATTATGGTCAGGTCTAACCATGCACTAACGAATATCAACTCACCACCCTCGGGGATAGCGAACTGAAATGCTGGTTAAAAACAATTGAACACTACCCTTAGGGCCTGATTCAGCATGGCTCGCTAAGCAGCGCACATACGCTGCTTAGCGATCCCATAAATGCCACCTGGTTGCCTGACCCACCGCCGAATCCCCTCGGTACCATGCAAGGGGATGTACGCAAAAACATCCCCTTGCATGCGTCCGAAGCGGAGAGAAATCATTCAATGGTCGCCTTTAGGTAATAAAAGTCCGTATAAACTGAGCAATATAAGTAAATGATATATTCAGTGATGTTCCTCGCCACCGCTGACAGCTTGCCTTGTTGATGATAGTCAACATTGAACATTCTGCCAAAGGAGGGAGTCATTAACGAGGCCTGTGAGCGCACATTAGTAACGATATTCAGCATACACACTAAATTCGTTTTTAAAAGATGACGCTCAGAAGGGGCAAAATAAGCAAAAGCTTTTAAAAAGTCGTCTTTAAAAACGGAAAGCTGAGCTCTCCGCTCTTCCCGGAATCCCTGTCCCATACTATTGTATTAGGAAGAGATATGTACACTGATCAGCGGCAATGCTGGCCTAGGTGCAGGAAACGGAACAAATCTACCTATTCTACAGGCTACGGCAAACGGGGGTCTCTTTCTTTTTCATTCTCACACTCTGTAACTCTCTCTGTCTCTCTCTCTCTCGGATACGGTCGCTAGGTCGATACTATGAAGGATGACATACATTACGTTGACCACTAAAGATCAACAGGGCTTAGGTCGACACATGAAATAGATTGACATGGCTAAGGTCAACAGGGTCAGAAGGTCGACACAAGCAGAAGGTCGACAGTCAAAAGGTGGACATGAGTTTTTCACTGTTTTTAGCCAACCTTTGTGACAGGTGGTATTTCATACCTGACCATCCACTAGGCCGTGGTGGGAGAATATACCGTGCCGGAAGCATGATGAGCGCAGCGGTGCACTGTTAGGTCCACATCAAAATTGGGGGGAAAAAGGGAAAAACTCAAGTCAACCTTTTTACTATCAACCTTCCCATTGTTGACCTAACGCTTGTCGACCTTCCGACCCTCTCAACCATATCAACCTATTTAATGTGTTAACCTAAGCACTGTTGACCTAATGTATGTCGACCATCTGGAAAGACCCCATGTCGACCTTACGACCAGTCGACCTTCCTCATGTCGACCTTTATGCAAATTCGACCTTAAGTCATGTCGACCTTGGCCCATGTCGACCTTAAGTCAGGTCGACCTTCCTGCCAGTCGACCTAGTGGGGTCGACCTAATGACTGTAGACCTAAGTTCATTCTAATAGATGACCGCATCCCTGACTCCCCCTCTCTCTTTATTTTATTCAGCGGTGATCAAGCCCTTACACTAGATATAGCCCAGGCTTCTGTAACAGCCTGTAAAGGTCTACAATTAGCTGTGTTCCCATCCATTACATGACTACAAGCACTGAGTGCCCAGCCTCAACCTTATTTACCCGCTGTTTCCATTTCAGACTATATAAAGCTTTATATGCAGGACCGCTTTGCTATTACTAGAACAGTCTGTTTACATTTACATTTATAAGGGCATTTCTATGATGTAGTATATAGTAAATTGCCTTTGTCTCAGCCTGACTTGTCCTAATGAGTAAAATGTCCACATGTAACATTGTTATTGTTGTCATTATCGAGGTATAACACTGTGTACCCTACAATATTTTGTTTGAGTGGCATATAAATTGCTTGCTTGTATAAGTTGATGAAAAGGAGTCATTGCATTATTATTGTTGTCGGAATATACTAATTCCGTTCCTTGTATGGGCATTAGAACAATAAGACTCCCTGCTCTGAAACACGGCTTATTTCTCTGTAAATATACAGTAATCAGTATATGATTTTACCTGCATACATTTGTTCTAATGTATGGAGATTGCCAGTTGCTGGTCAGAAGCTGAGCCCACAAATGGTAATTGTTTTGTTATTGTATTTCATACGTAAAACTCTCCCTTGTGTACGGTACCGTATAAACACATAATGTGGTATAAAGTGCATCCTTCTGTTAACTTTGTAACCAAGCAATGTAAAATGTGAACATATCCATCTTAATTGCATGATAAATCTTAACTCAGTGGTTCCAAATATTTATTGAATTGTGATGCCCTAGGGCAGTGATATTCAACCTTTTTAATTTGTGGCACACTAAGATTTTAAAATTGCCAAGGCACACTATGGGATCCCCACTGGGCAAAACACATTGGCCCCCATGGGAAAAAACAACTGGTTCCCACAGGTAACAAAAATTAAATACATTGGCCCTTTACATGAAAAGAAGAGACCAGTAAATAACAGTTGAACTGGTGGTGGCTGTAAACTGGTGTGGGCACCCCGAGACCAAAAGTTTTCTTATTGAGGAATTTTTGGGGAGAAATTAAGTAAATTGTGTGTATCTGTCATCCTAGTGCCCTGTACACATGGGGTGATCTCTGCTTAGCCTACATGCTGAGTGGTGATTCCCCTTGAGCTTCCCGTTGAGCTAGATTGCCCAGACACACACAGCGATGTGTGCTGAGCAATCTGTGCTAACTCCGTATTCTGTATGCACGTGCAGGATTTCTATATATATCTTGTCTGCATGTGCTAAAGATCTGAGTGGGCGATGGCGAAGCGTGGGATGGCGATGCGGTGTACACACGGGCGATGTGTGCTAAATTTCTAAGCAATCTAGACAGGAAAACACCCCCCCCTTCCCCCGTGTGTATGCCCCATTAGGGTCACTTACCGTATGTGATGGTGTACAGTTGGTGCTTCCGATTGGCCACATTTTTTATAATTAGCAGCCTGGTTCTGATTGGTAGATCTATACATGTCTAGATAGACAGTCAATCGGTCAACCCCAAAAGGTCAACATGCAATAGGTCGACAGGGTCAAAAAGTTGCTATGGAAAAAGTCAACAGCAATAGGTTGACTGTGTCAAAAGGTCGACCGTTGTTCACTGGTGCCAAGCAAAGCAAGGCACCAGGCTGGAAGCATGGCGATCAAAACAAACCATGCGAGGGTACGCATTACACTAATTTGGGGGGGGGGGGGGGTTGGGCATGTTGACAGGTGTTGACATTGACACAAATAAAGTAAAAAACTTATATGTTTAATCTTTTCATGTCGACCTTTTGACCATGTCAACCTTTTTCATGTCCACCTATTGCTTGTTGAACTTTTGGGCCGACCCTTTGACTATACTGTCTAGATACTGTCTATCTAATAATCCCTATCACTTTGACCATAAATAATTTCACTACTAACCCGGCACCCCTGCAAGAGCCTCCTGGAACCCCTAGGGTGCATAGGCGCACAGTTTGGGCACCACTGTCTTAACTTATTTTTAATTTGTACTTATTCTTAGTAATATACAGACATTTTTTATTTGAATATTATTTGCAATGTAGTTTGTTTTTATTTGCAGTGTGTCCTGTGTTTGACCTTCACATTCTGGTACAATTTTCCACTTGTCCAGTTATGTCTCCAACAACGTGCGCAGCTCCATAATGTAATTTGTGTTCTGTAATCACCGGACTGGTCACCACTGGGTGTGATTTTAATTTGGTTATAGCTACCTGATTGTTACATCACTAAAAGATACTCTGCAAACTAGAAGCTGTCTTACAATGTACAGTATCTTACAGTGATACGGGAAACACGTGAAAGTATGATGGAATACAAAAGGTCTCATTTTTATGAAAAGAAATCGAATAGAAAATACACTAAGAGAAAAGTAAAGTATACTTGCAGAATTTCTTAGCAGTGGATGTGATAGCCCTTATATGCTATAATGGAGATTGATGGGGTGCGTGGCCCTAACGAGGGGAGCTAGTAGAAGATTCTAAATCCTGGGTTAAGCTTTGGTGGAAACAAGGTACACTGAGGCCCCCTCACATTACTATGATTGGAGATTTTAAGAAGTTTGCCCTCATCAGACTTATAGCCCCAAGGGCTTGAATAGATGGATCCTTCCTCTTTGGAGGTGGCCCTGAAGTTGTTGCCACTCAATTGCATTACTTTTGGCATTATAGGCATACAAGCAACAATCTTGTGCATGTATAAAGAAATAAATGTACTAAATATAAATCTAGCAGATTATATGTTAGTGCCCTTATTTGCTGCACTTTAAAAGATTGATAAATAAAAGTTTCCTAACTCCCACTCCCATTTCAACTGTGAAGCCACTCTCAGTAGAGATATTATTTTACAGTGGAAACCATATGAGACTCCCCCACAGCAAAGGAAACATTGAGTTATAGGATGGAAAAATCCATGTTTGTCTTACATCTGTATGCTGGACACACAAGCTGCCATATCTGTAACCAGTTTTCCAATATCTTAGTGTATGTGACCTCCAAATAAGTTTTAAATAAACTGGATTAATATTAGTCATATTTGGAAAAGTTTTTACAACATAACCGCTTTAAGGGTTTATGCAGATCCTATAGAAACTGCTTTGGGATGCACAAATTACCAATTATTGGTATTTTGCAAATGAGTGAGGGCAGGTCCCGCAATGTTGAAAGCAGAAGGGGAGCAGACTGTGAGTGACTGACAGTCTGCTGCCATTTGTGGAGTGATGATGGCCTCCATTTCCCAAAATGGGGGCATGTCCAAGGAAACAGCAGTGATAGCAACTGCAACCTCATCTGAACCAGGCCTGTATCTGCAGTCATTTTTTAACAGCACCAGTTGATTACAGTGACACCAGAACATAAGAGATTCAACTTCTTTGCAGTTGGCCTGATCTTGTCCAGTCTGAGTGAACAAATTCAGTATTTATATTGTTATTCTGCATTACTTTCAAAAGGCAAGATATTCCCGTGTGTTTCCAGCATTAGAATGATTGTCAACTAAGAGTGAAGTCAGAGCAAACAAATGCAGAGAAAGCTGCATTAGCACATCACATTGTACAATGTTTGCCAACAGTAGGCTCAGTAGGTTGGTACTCTTTACTGGCAAATACTGTCAAGTTGGTAGGTGCATAGCAGATGTGAACAAGGAGATCACATTGAGGCCAAACCAGAGTAAGTTTTATTGAAGATAGCATGATGCAAGTGATAGAAGATAAACAGATGTCATTATAATAATCAAATCAATCAAATCAAATATTATTGGCCATATATACTTGCGTATACTAGGATTTTTTTGCAGATTGCGGTGCAGCTACAAGCAAGGGGAACACAAGAGGGGGATGGGACATACAAGACATTTCAATACAGTGACTGTTTCACATTTCAGTGGAAGGCAAGCACAGTTGGACGTTACTATTTGCATTAGTTGTCATAGATTGTTTAATTGGCGGATAGCTGTCGGAAAGAAGCTTCTCGCTGTTCTTGATGATTTGGCAGGGATCGACCTGAAGCGTCTGCCCGATGGGAGCATGTCAAATAGGTTGTGGCCAGGGTAAAGCTTGTCTGCCGCGATCTTCACCGCACGCTTCTTTACCCTAGCAGAGTGCAGTTCCTGTACCGGGGGAGGCCAGCCCCAATGATCTTCTCTGCCGTCCTCACCACCCTTTGCAGTCTGCGTTTGTCGGACTCGTGGGCCCCTCCGTACCAAATTGTGATCGAGGAGCAGAGGACTGATTCCACGATTGCCGTGTAGAAGATGCGCATTTGCACTTGTGGGATGTCAAATATCTTGAGTTGTCTCAGGAAGAATAGCCGTTGCTGGGCCTTCTTGACGGTAGTGTTTATATTGGGGCCCCATTTGAGGTTGCAGGAACTTGAAGGTCTCGACCTGTGGTACCTCGCTGTTGGAGATGAGTAGTGGGGCCACGATGTTCGGTTTCCTTCTGAAGTCAAGCACCATTTCAACTGTCTTGGTGGTCAGGTCAAGGTTGTTCGTGGAGCACCATTAATGTGTCAATCTCTCCTGGGCTAAGTTTTGGTACTGCTGTACAGCACTGTGATGCTTCAACAACACAGGGACTGTAAACAACGAAATTGGAAACGCGCTTCCAATTGGGATAACTCTGGGGTACAAATGATAATATGTCCTTGAATCACACTTTATCTTCTTTTGGATTTTCGTTCACCTCAATATAAAAGAGAGAATGTTATGGTGCTGTATTATCTCTAATTTGTTATAACTTGGAAGCTGGCCAATATCATCTATGAACCGTACTATGTGTAGGCCTCAACCAGTCCTGTTATTTAGCATATAAACCAAACGGATCACTGGATGTCACACCTCCTCTCTGTAATTCACCGATGTTGCTTCCAGTATCTTCAAATTTGTAAATAAAAACTTTTTTACTAAAGAGATGAATAAAAGCGGGGAACTGAAAGCCTTGTACTGTTAGTGGCCTTATGCATAAGGCATGTTTGTGAGCATGTGCAGAGATGGATCTTCTCCCAGGCGACACCTCAGTACCTTCTACAAAATGTCCAAATGTACAGACCACCAACAGGTTAGCAGGATCCTCCACCATACACCCAAATACAGGGACAGTGGCCTGGACATATGCAGACCCCTTTTTAGAGCTAAGTAAATAAAATGCACTGCAGTCAAATCAGCCTGAAATGTAGTGACTCAGAAATGTGATGTAATTGTAGCTAGAGTCAATGCACAATAACACAGACATGTTATATTAAGACAGCTTGTTTGTTCTTGATTAAATTAATCATGGCTAATTTCATTAGTTGATGCAAAAGGAGTGATTAGCAATCAATTAACTGAGATCATGTAAATTAAGTCCTAAAGTAAATGGGAAATCACAAATACATTTGTGTCTACATGAAGTCATTCACTTCTGAATGCTGCTATTGAGCAACACTAGGATGATGAAAGTGTTGTCACTGTATACAATGCCTGATCCAGGGAAGTACTGAACACAATGCTTTCATACTTGAGCTATTATGGTCTGTCATTTTAACTTGTGGGTCCCATACTGTTTTGACCAGGTCTCTGTATACAAGATCATATATAGAAATGAGGAGACATAACCCTACTTGTATATTCTTTTAATTTTTTTGTGGAAAGCATCATTAGAAGAACAAAACCTTTTTTATGTAAGAATGATAATTTTATTTAAATGTATATATATTGTGTGAACATTGTCCTGCTGGTAAGATGTACATTAATATAACATATTGTATTGCTTTTTGTTGATTTTTGTTTCCTCTTAATGACAGATGGGAAGCCAATGAAAACCATTTCTTACCAGCTTTCTAGCGCCCCGATGGGTGGAGACAACTGGACGATTGCTCCGGAGCATCCACATTCCATAGATGGCGCAGATACACTGGACAATGAGTATTCGCTCTATGACTTTACAAATGAGATGGTAATATATACAACCAAAAGCAAGGTTCTACAATATGACTTTACTAAGATGGGATCTATTGAAGATGAGGATGTTGTCCATAGCATCCAATCAGATTATATCTATTATCTTCTAGAAGATGGTTGCTATGGGCAACATCCCATCATCAATAGAACTACCATCTTAGTAAATTTACCCCTTAGTATGTGGAATAGTACAGTGAGGACAGCGCGTGCTTGTTAAACACTGACATCAAGCATATATCTGTTTACAGCTAATGCAAAGAATAAAGGCCTTAAACGTATTGATTTTACATCTCCTATAGCAACTTTTATTAGATATACTGCATTATCTGTATAGCGGTCTCCTGTGCTCCGCATCCATATATTTATATAATCAGATTGAGTTGCTGACTGTACGTTGTTGCTTCCGATTATGTGACAGCCGTGTTCTCTGCTGGGTTATATGCGCTCTCGCACAGCAATTACCGTTTTAATGGTGGGGAACGTAGAAAGAACGTGTTTGATAAATTCTGTAGAAGAGCATGTAAAGGCCAGTAACATATACAGCAGTCATCTGATGGTGATCAAACTAAATGATGATTTATCACCTATACAAAATACAAATAAATATATTGGTACTGTATATTGACATAGTAATTCTGATTATTGTAGATTACTGAGTAGTAAATTTCATAAACTTACAAAATAGTCTATACTTTTATTTTTTAAATTCGTAAAGCAATGCTTTATTTCAGAAATAAAGCATTTTTCTTTTTTTAAGACTTTCTTCATAACCCAATGACTATAAAGATTTAATACATATTCAAGTCCCAATGTGTCCTTTTTATGGAGCGAAGACCAGGACTGTACACTGTATTCTAGATGAGGCCCTACTAATGATTTATAAAGTGGCACATTACAATGTGTTTCTTAACCTTTATACAGCTTTTTATGCATGCTAATACCTTGGTTGCCTTCACTTCTGCACCTTGACTTTGGGCGGTCGTTGCTTAACAATACTATTTGGGCCTGATTTCACTCGATTCGGTTGGATTTGTCACAAATTGCATTTGGTAAATCTTATGTGCAGCCTGAAGGTGGGCAGGGGAAACAGAGAGGAAGTGGGCAGTGAACACGGCGAGGGCCGAGGTACCAGAGCGTCGGGTAGGGGAAGCCGGGCGGTGGGCGCACATAGAAAGAAAACCCCATACAAATGAATGGGCAGCCAGTGATTGGCTGAGAGCTCTCAGCCAATCACTGGCTGCCCATTCATTTGTATGTGTTTTTTTTCTATGTGCGCCCACCACCCGACTTCCCCAAAACGGTGCTCTGGTCCCTCTTCGCGTTCACCGCCCACTGCCTGCTGCTTGCCCTGCTCCCCGCCAGACTCTCGGCTCCCTCTGCCTGCAACTCCCCAGGAACTGCATGTGATAAATCAAGTGCCAAATCAAGTGTTTGCTTGGCAATTTTCACACCTAGTTTGACAAATTCACTAGGCACTCAAAGGGTTAATAATGAAGGCAGCCATATTTATTAAAATGTACCATTTAGTAATGACACCACAAAACATTCATGCTTTATTTCAGACCATACCGGAGAGATTTGAAGAAAAGTTCTACAGAACAGGAAGGAAATTCCTCACAATGTTTCCAGATAGATCTACTCAGATCTTGTATCCTTTCCTATCCCAAACTCTGCATTCCGCACTATTAGTGATGGCTTTAAATGCACTGACATTAGTTTTCCTTTCCTATCTGTAGTTAGATGAAGCAAACTTTTTACAACTTATAATTTAAAGAAACTTTTTGACATTTGAACAGAAACCGCTTCTGAATGTTTCAGCATCATCAATCCTAAATTGAATTCTCATTTACTAACCATTTCGGGCCTGATTCTAATTTGAAAATATAGCAAAAAATAAATAAATGCAAGTACTGTAAATATGTATCTGGCAAAGCCATGTTGCATTGCAGGTGGGGCATATATGACGTGGACAGAGAGATTAAGATTTGTGTGGGGTGTGTCCAAATTTTAATTTAACTCATGGTGTAAAAATAACACTAATATTTGATAGCTTCATGTATAAGCAGAAAGTGTTAATCCTGTACAGAAAATTGATACACGTATTTGCTCCCCTTTCATCGCAACACGGTTTGTTCCAGGTACAAGGTTACTTGCGTGTTTGCTTTACTTCTAATTCAGAATCAGGCACTTGATTTGACGTGAACAGAAATGCTGTAGTCAAAAGGTTCACAAGTCAATGGGGAGTATTCAATGATTTTTTTCTCCATGTGCAGCGAATCCTGTTTAGGATTCGCTGCACATTCGCAGGGTTTCGGAGGGCTGCAACATTTGCTGCCAGCACTCCCTGTCACCCTATTCAATGCAGCAGGGGCTCGCTGCCCCTGCTGGCGAATTTTAACTGAGCCGGGGGACGGAGGCAGGCAGGGAGATGTAAGCCTCCCTGCCTGCCCCAGAATTTGTGGGGGAGAGCTCCCGGGGCACAGGCAGCAGAAGCTGCCCCCCCCCTGATAGCTGGCAGGGGACAGAGGTAGGGAGCTGCTCCACTGGTCCCGCTAGTAAGAAGCCAGCCGGGACCAGTGTGCAGTGAATATATGAATATCTAATGAGCGGCTCCCTGCCCCCTGCTGGCGAATGTGTAAAAAAAATGTTTTTCTATATATATTAATGTGCTTCTAGCATTGAATACTGGCCAATGTCACTGGACAGTACACTGAATACTGTATATGCTGTTAATTCCAGTGTTATTACTGTAGTTTTTGTTTAAACACTGATATTATAGATTTTACATTTTATTAAAGAAACCCTTCAAACAGAATAGCCTTATACCTTTATTTATTTTATACCAAAACAGTGCTAGTCAGAAAGGCTATTAAGGAAAAAGTATTATAACATTATTATGTGAAAGGATATGATATTATTTATTATCGCAAATAAAAGTAAAAACATTAGGTATTAAAACGTGTTATATTTAAGATCGTGTTTACTTCAGGTACCTCCAGCATGAGTCATGTGGCATAAGTATAATTAGCAGTTGGTAGCTGTATAGTGTCTCCTTTCAGATGTATAAGAATGTAATTTAGACCAACTTAATTTTAATTGTGAAAGGTGGCATAAATGAAGAAAATTCTTTACTTTATGGGCAACAAACAGAATGTCCAGTAAACCACATGCCCAAACATAGGTGCTGAAACGGGGGTGGTGGGAGGGGGGGCAAGGGGACTGTTCACCTACCCAAAATGAGAGGCGCCAGTGAAAGTACTAGGGGCCTGATTCAGTTCTGCTCGCTGGGTTGCGAGTGTTCGGAGCCCAGCGAGTAGGTAAAAGTCAGCCTGCCGAGTTCTCGCCCCTGTGCATGGCTGTGCACGCGTTCACAGCCGTGCACACAGGGGGGAAATTACTCACCATCAAATGATTTTCCCCCTGCTCACAAGTTCCAAGTAAGTCTAGACTTTTATGTGCTGAAATTAACAAGCAAGCTTCTATGGACTGCATCAGCTGCAGAAGCCAGATTTGGCTTCCATTATAGCAGGTGGTGGTTTCCCATTGGTAGGGCTCTCTAATTGCAGTCCAGACTGGCAGTCTCAGGGAGAGAAAACACCTCTATCTGAGCATGACTGTCCAACTCTGGTTAGCACTGCCACTGTTTAGGGGTGCACACACGGAGCGATCCTTCTAAGCGATTTTGACTACATAGTCAAAATTGCTTAGAAGGTTAGTAAAGATCGCTGTCAAGGTTAGACAAATCGACCTATAATATTTCTTAGTAAAAAAGAGTTGCCAGACAAGAATATTTTGACTAGATCGCTGGCTGTCTAGTCAAAATCGCTGCTATTCACTGCTGAGGGAGATATTCACTAGGTGATCTGCAATGAATACCAACCAAGTATGTTAATTCTATTATAGTCAAAATCGCCCATATACAAAATCGCTTAGTCCAAATCGCTGGTGCACTTAATCAAATCGCTTAGTCAAAATCGCTGTTTCATCTAGTCAACTCACTTAGTCAAAATCGCTTAGTCAAAATCGCTAAATAGCAAAAATCGATCCTTTAGGTAATCTCTGCGGGTGGTGGAGTTAATGACATCATGGAAACCTGGGTTAAAAAGTAATTCTACCTACAGAATGCGTGCCTATTCAGCGTATTCAACATGTACATTTTAAAGATCTGCATTTCCAAGATCTTTGGTTATATGCCTTATCCGTCAGCTATCCTTCTGGAAATCTGGCCATTATTGTGATTCCAAGTAAAGTGAAAGAATCTGTCTACATTGTTCAAGAAGATAAAGAGCACAATGCAGACATCTTGGCAGTATTTACATCTTCCGGGAAGGCTACCTGCTACCACCCAAACAGGACTGTATGGTATAACATTTTATTAAAAACCTTTTTATTTTCCATGTTACAAAAGAAAAAAAAAACATCATAGACAGCTGCAGGCTGATCATTTGTGTGGCCCTGAGTAGAACACAGTATCGTTGGTTGTAATAAGATACAGATATTTATAAATGAGTAGGGAGGGTACATAGACCCCCATAGTGTGAAACCGTAAGCAGAGGGGGTCCTGTAGTTCTAGTTGTGTCTGGATGGAAATATGGCTTTCAAGGATATTGTTAAATGCTGCAGTTGGTAAAATAATGGGCACTTAACCATTTGGGTGCCAAGGGAATTTGTCAAAATTGTAGTGAATATTGCCAAGCAAACTTTTTTATTAAACCCTTTGAGTGCCAACGTTGCTGTGAGAGATCCTCAAAATATCCGTTGTAAATGCCAGAGTGGCTCACAGCGACTGTTCTTTTTCTGGGTGCAATATTTAACTAAACTTCGATGAATTGACTTGGCTGTATATGTATTTATTTATAGTAAAAGAACAGTCGCTGTGAGCGATGCCGACATTTTTAGCAGATTTTTTGAGGATTGCTCACAGCATTGTTGGCACTGAAAGGGTTAAGTCGTATAGTAAACCATTGGGCTCTTCAGCGGGGTTCCGAGCTTTGAGAGCATTGCAGACCTTCTTCTGTGCAATGTGGAGGCCTATTTAACTAAGGAACAACAATATATGCATGAGAAATCACAAGAAGAACGGCATTCATTTATATGGGAGAGTAGGTCATCCCTCATGGGTGCATGCTTGTGAATATTGTGCAGTCAATTATAATATGATTTAAATGCATCACTAATTAAAGTAGTTATAATGCAGAGTGTCATATGAGGAATTGGTATTGCAGTGTTTTCAGCAAGGTATTCCGGATTCACTTCAGAGGAATTAGAATGATCTGCTAGTAGCTAAGTACAATATATTGATATTTGCAGGCCTCCTGCTGCAGCAATGAATACAATTGCAACATCATTGAGCTGATAACATTGGCCGTTTTTTGCCCAGGGTGTATGCACAGCGATGATAACTAAAATCGCTGGGCTGAAAATCTTCCCCCTGCGCAGTAATTTTTCGCAGCTGCGAACGGATTTCTCTTGCAGGATGCTAGGGAAACCTGTTCAGTCTGCTGGTCAGGGCTGCCATTAGGAATTTTGGGTCCCGGACCAGAAATCAGTCCCACCCCCCCTCATCCTCCCTCCTCAATTCACTTCCGGCTCCTGCTCCCCCATCCCTTCTCCGCTGTGCTGCCTACGCTGCGCTCAGTGCGCTGAACAAAGCAGGTCCTGGAGCGCAGGCTTCTTCAACTCAGGACACTGGCGGCCAATTAAAATGCAGCGCCGGCTGGTGAGCCAATCAGAGCTTGCATACCATACTGAGTTGTAGAAGCCTGGGCTCCGGGACCTGCTTTGTTCAGTGCACTGAGCGCAGCGCAGACAGCACAGCGGAGGCAGTCAGGTGGAGGGGGGGTGGTCAAAATGAGCTGCCCGGGCCCTTCCATCTCTCAGAGAGGCCGGGCCTGGGACAGCTGTACCCAGAGCACCCCCCTAATGGCGGCCCTGCTGCTGGTAATACCAACAGATGAATGGTGGCCATCGGCGATGGTGCAGGAGCGCTCATCAGCTCACACCGTTCATCACTATCCCGTACACACTGGTCGCTTTTGAGCTGAAAGCAGCTCGAACGGTGTAACTGAGCTGCCCAAAATCACCCAGTGTGTATGGGCCTTTACTTTATTGTCCCCATTCCAAAGCGTTATACATGTGATATAACATAGCTGGCTGGTGCAGCAGGTTCCTGGTGGTCACTATAACACCTTTCCTTGGAATTAAACATGACATTCAAATCAATTTGCATATAGCCTTCACCTAATATAAGGAAGACATTTTAATTCATACTAAAAATATGCATTGTTTCAGGTGATAATAGAAACCAAATGACGTGTTTGAATTTAATTAAATTGTCTAAAGCAAATATGATTATCTGGCACTGTTCAACAACAGAGAATTGCTTGGCGGTGGCAGTAAGGGCATAGGCATAGCTAAACTAGTTACTTAAAGATTAATGAGCTTATTCGGTGTACCCCTTGTAAGATTATCACCAGAGACATATATACAATAGGAGTGCAGAAGTTTAAGCCAAGCACCCTGGAGGCATGGGAGTACAGGGATACAATTAGGCAGCTCTGTATATGAAATGTGAAAATCCACATCTACACATACATGTACTTCCAATAGATTCATTAACCTTATAGATCTCAGTGATAGAGTATACAGCTGTGGTTCTTACTATATCATTATGGGCAAGTAGAATGCACAGCCAGCTTGCTTGAGACAGAGGTGGATGTAACATTCCAGAACACAGTGGTTGATGTTCTGATACTTTGCATGCAGGACGTGAGTTACCTTTAGTCAGCAACTGGGGGAGGTAAAAAAACGCAGGGACATCAGGACTGTTTTATGGATGTACCATACAGAAGTTAGCCACTGCAAATTCAGACGCATCTGGAGAAGCATTCTGAGACAGGGTAGTGTTGATCAGGGGTTCAGTGGTGAGACTGATGTGTGTCTGATGTTACTGCTTTGTATATAAGTGCCAGAAATAAAATGCCATCAGTACGAAGACCATGTCTGTGCGGGCAGCTGTGTGCCCCAATGAATCATGCTACTAAGAAAATTCAATATCCATAGTATTCTTAACTATTTACAGCATGAGTCTTTCAACTGTGGCCCTCCAGATGTTGTGAAACTACAAATCCCAGCATGCCTTGCCACAGTTTTAACACTCCCTTATAGCAAAACGGTGGCAAGGCATGCTGGGATTTGTAGTTTCACAACATCTGGAGGGCCGCAGTTTTAAGACCCATGATTTACAGCTTCTAACATCCACCTCATCCAACCCACTCCCATCTCATTATACTTACCCCCTATTCCTGTGACTCCCAATGCACACACCATGCATGCATGCACAGCTGAGATGATGATAAATCTATCTAAGGACACGTGGGTACTGAGGTTCGAGGAAAATAAATTCCGTACTGAATTAAGAAGAGGATTCTTCACCATTAGAGCAGTAAAATTCTGGAACTCATTGCCGGTGGGGGTGATTACAGCAACTACTGTTAATGAATTTAAATCAAAACTGGATGCATTTTTGGCCACTAAGGGAATTCTATAGATACGGGCGCTCTTCACACCGTAGTAAGGGGCTGAGCCCCCTAAATTCGTGAACATTTGTATATGAGAAAGATGGTTAGAATTGTATGAAAGATGGCCTGTATTGCAACTTGAGTTATAGGTGAAATGTGTTAAGTAGAGAGCATATGATTTGGAAGGGGGTGTGTATTGTTTTGTTTAATTAAAAAGCGGTTACAGAGTAAGATGTACATTTATAGTGTGGAGGGTACAGTGACATTTGTGGGTGGGGGGGGGGCTGTGTGTGCATGTTGTTTAGGTGTGTGTGTGTGTGTGTGTGCAATAGTATGGAGGTCACGACACAGGAAAACAGTAGGCTGGGTAGTGATAGGGGTGTGTGGGCATAAGGGGGACTAAAGAGGAGGGTGGGAGATACTGTGCAGCTTCTGCCAGTGGGTGAGGGCCCAGCGTGGCAGTACAGGAGTACAGGATGGTGGCCCTGAGTCAGTGTCTCCTCCTTCTGGGTGGGAGTTAGGGTGCATGAGAGCAGGAGGCTGGGCTATGAGGCATGACAGGGGCATGTGGGCAACACAGCATCAGCAACTCCCCAGTGGTGGAAGTTACGGTTCAGGAGAGCAGGAAGCTGGGTAGTGATAGGGGTGTGTGAGTATACGGGGGACTAAAGAGGGGCTTAGGGGTGCAGTGAATTGCGGGAGGGGGGGGGCCGGGCGGGTTGGCGCTAATCGTGGGAGGGGGGGTCGCGGGGTGCCGCGACTCGCAGGAGTGGGGGGTGTCACGGGGTGGGGCACAGTCTATTTCTTTATCTCGTAACGAGGACCATATTGCTCCTGCTGGACTCCGCTCCCCCCTCACGCAGCCGATGCCGGCACCCCACTGGCTGCCGATATCAAAATCGATTTTGGCGGCCTCCGAATCGGCTTGTGTGTTCACGCGATAAGTTCAGTATCAGTATTTTAAAGAACTGTTTACTGCAGAAATGTAATCTTATATCTCTGTAATATATAAACAGTCAATCATCCGTTAGTCACAGAATATATGTTTAATACTTAGGATATTTTCCAGTATTTTTAGAAAAGTAATCAGATTTCTGTCACCCAACTGCCTCAGAACTATAACTCAATATACATCAAATAATGTATATCAGCCATGGTGGATCAGTAATGCTATATGCTATGTGCATGCCACAGGAGCTTTGTAGTTCCTTCAGGTCATACTCCTTTATATTTGTCACACAGAAAACATTGTATTGAAGAAACAAAATCGTCCTGGTCTATAACATTGTGAACAATTCCTAATTAGTACTTTATGTCAGGGTTCCCAACTACAACCCTCAAGGTTTCCTAACAGGTCATGTTTTTAGGATTGCGGCCAGTGGAAGCAGATGGGATAATTGAGTCATCAAAATAGATTGATTCACCTATGCAGGATTATGGAAATCCACAAACCATGACGTTGGTGTCAGTTTTAAGACCGGTTCATTCTACCTTCCCATGAACTCCATGAACTCCTCCACTATAACAAGTGCAATATATCTTTAACTCTTAGAGCAGTATTCAATGCCGGGGTTGAGCTGTGACAGCGAGCTGTGCTGCCTGCTCAATGTTACAGCTCGCATGGTCATATTCAACTGACACCCCCCCCCCCCCCTTTACAGTGTAAGGCATACTTACCTACATTTGTTAATTCCGCTCCAGGAGATTCCCATTGAGGAGAAGCATGTGCGAGGTGGGGTCAGGTCACAATTGGATAATATTTGCATAGGGATGTGACCAGAGACAGAGTCAAGGAGGGGCAACAGGGGCAGTCGTCCTGGGCACCCACATAATAGGGGCCCCCACATTCTCCTCCTCAATCGAGCATGCTATTAGTACTGAAATCGGCGCACAGTATGATTCAGCGGTGTCTCTGATTTCCCCAATACACAGCAGCTGTCAGTGCCGCCTGCCGAAGTGCTGCTGAAGTCACTGTCAGCCACTGGCGGGATTTCACAGTCACCGCCGTAGGGCTTTTTGTGATCTCCAGGAGTTGGGATTTAGGCAGCGTCATTTCACTCATCCTGAGCTCCATCCTCAGCTGCATCCTCAGCTCCATCCTCAGCTGCACCATCAATGTGTGACTGGCTGGCAGCGGGCTTTAATCTGTGCAGCACCAGACATATCATTTATTGTGGATTATTCATAAACAACAGCACTATATACTATCTTCCATGGGGTAACTAACTTTATTTATCTACTTATATTTTATGAGCTACCTTTCAAAATCTTATGATGTCTGTCCATTTTTATGTATATGTTCTGTCATTTTAACAAATGTATTGAGTCCCATTTTCTTTCGTAATGAATTGAACATAATCACAATGCTGATTGACAAATTATGCTTTATTTGTACAACCGCCATTACAGTATATCACTTTTATCGATAAAGGCCCCCCACAGACCTAAATCCAGCCCTGGATGTGCCAAAATGACGCAATTATCATATGATGACTACATTAGCCCCCCCCCCCCCTCCCTCCACCAGCATGGCAGTTTTACTGTATTTCTTTCCCCATTCTTCCCACTTCACTAGGAACAGGAGGGTCGCCTTAATTCCTAATCAGGGTATTACTACCTGTGCAGAATTTCTTGCTCTTTGTGTTTGCATGGGATTCCTTCAGGTGCTATCGGTTACTCTCAGATTAAAAAATATACTGGAAGGTTAATTTGCATCTGCCACAACTAACCCTATTATGTTTCTGTGTGTGGGAGTTTAGGTGCCCAAACACTAGTAAGATTTGGGCCCTTTTCACCCAATTTCCAAAGATCGGACAGAGAAATACTGTAGAGAGAAAGGTGTTAAATTGCATATGTTTTACCTCTGATTCTGATCCGATGGCTGGTCCCGTAAGCATTGGATCGGAGATGGAGATCGCTAGGGCTGCCATCAAGATTTGGCGGACCTGGCAGCCTTGGCTGGGATCGCATACTATACATTATATGCAAAATGATCACATCGTATCTGGTCCTGCCACCCGGGAAGCTGCTAGGAAGTTCAAGGGAGATTGTATGCGACTTCTCCCCTCGGAAAAGTTGCATAAGTGAACAGGGGCCTTTTTACTGTAAGCTCCCATGGGGTAGGAACTAAATAAAATATATTCTATACATTGCTGCCTAATTTGGTGGGGCTATGTAAATAAAAGTTAATAATAGAAGCATTTTTTTTATTTCCACATACTTTATTATTACACATCAATATAGAAAACAATTGAAAATGAATACATATATAAAATACAAAACATGACAGTGCTACATTTAAATTGTCTTCCGTCATTTTGCAATGTTAACCTTTGCTGACTTGCTGGCCTGAACAGCTACAATTGACACGCTTCGGGCTCTGTGGCTCGCTGCGCTTGCCACACTATTATAGAATAATCTCCATGCGTAGTGGATAGTGGGGTTATGAACAGGTACAAAATCAGATGAAATCGCATGCGATATATCTGCGGAAAATTATTTTATTTATTAACGCCTACATATTGGCCCTAATTCAAATCTGATCGCAGTGCAAGTTTGTTCTCAAAATGGGCAAAACCTTGTGCACTGCAAGTGGGGCAGATGTAACAGATGCAGAGAGAGTTAAATTTGGGTGGGGTATGTTAAAGCAGAAATCTAAATTGCAGTGTAAAAATAATGCAGCCAGTATTTACCCTGCACAGAACCAAATAACTCACACAAATCTAACGCTATCTATACATGTTACATTTGCCCCACCTGCAGTGCACATGGTTTTGCCCATTTTGAGAACAAATGTGTACTGCGATCTTATCTTAATAAGGGCCTCTGTGCAGCGCTTTGCAGAGAATATTGACTTTTACATAAGTCCCTGCCCCAGTAGCTTACACTATTTATTCCCTACCAGATGTATACACACACTGAAAACTCAAGTACCTACAGAAGAAATGATGAAAAATGGCGGTATATTGCGCTCTACCTACTAAAATGTGCGTGGTGCTGCTTAATCCTCGGGGTTTGTCCAGAAACCCTTAGTTACAGTTTAAATAGATGAATGGATAGCGCACTCTATGTGTGGTATGTATAGTGAAATGGGTGGGGAGGTAAGGTGAAAAAAAAAAAGGGGGGGGTTGGGGGGGGGGGGAAGGGGATGGGGAATGAATTGTGTGGGAGGTTATGTCGGGGGGTGTGACGGTATCTAATGACGGTCAGGAGAAGAGGTAGTAAATAAGGAATATTTATTTAATATAAACAGTATTAATGTTAATAAGCGGGTGTTCCGCTATGGCTGGTGTCGACACAGTCAACTGAGCAATGTCGGTATGGATCGTTGCACACTTTACTGTCCCTGTAAGAGCCCTTTGCGGGAATTGGGATGCCAACAGGTTCCCTTTTACCATATGTCCTAAATGGACATATGTCTCCTATAGGGATACAGTGAGGTGTGGAGTCTCTGAGGTGATTGTCAGCGTGCTGGTGGTGAGGAGTCCCTTTTGGGGATCAGGGTGCCAACAGGTACCTTTATACCATAAATCTGACGGACTTATGTCTCCTACAATGTTCGTGTGCTGAGCAATACAAAACTCTGTGTTGAAAAAACAGATGTGCAGGGAAGAATATCGCGCAGGTAGCGGCGTCCCGTAACCTGCTTCTTACCCTGTTTCTGTTGCTGTTCGGACGTCCTGGGCTCACTGGGAGTGCCGGGGTCCTTGGGTTACTGCTGCTGTTGCAGCGTGGATGTGTCGTCTTCCTCCGCTCCTAGCGGGTGCCGGGTTGCCGGTCTGCAGGACGCGGCGTGTCCCGGCGCGCTGTGATGACGTCAGCGTCTCGTGCTGACACGGAGGTATCGGAGGCGAATGGATGTGTCGGGCGGCAAAGTGCCTGTGGGTGCTAAATGGTCCAACGCGTTTCAGCTGTGAGACAGCCTTTGTCAAGGATACTTAATGGGGATATGCAGAGTGTTTAAATAGGGTATGTGGGTGGGTCCAGTGTGTCACGTTAGTGGGAGTATCTCCCATCCTGCGTGCTGCCATGGTGATGATAATGCTGGTTGGTCAGAGGTCAGCAGTTCATATTTATCATACAGGGAGTCATAATTGTTTAGTCGTTTTTAGATGGTACGGATGTCGGCATAGGGTTGGGTGCGATGGTATTAACAGATGGTGTTATTAATCATGTTTGGAGGGTAGGCAAGTCGGTATGTGGTTAAATGGGATAATGTCAGCAGGTGGTGTCCTTATTGAACGTGTGCATATCAAAAAATGGGGGTGTGTGAGGTGTTGGTGAATACTGTCTGGTCATAAATCGGGGAGGTCACAGTAGGATCGTCATACTGATGTCTCTGAGGTAAAAAATTGAAAAAAAGGGGGGGGGGATAGGGGGAATCGGGTGGGAGGGGTAGATGGGAATGGGGAAAAGAAATGGTTTATTATTTTTTATTTTTTTGTTATTTATTTTTTAATCATCTAGGTAATGCTGCTAATGTTAAACTCTATGTTGTGTCCATTGGGTTGCATTGTTTTTAAGGTGTAAATCCACTTCATTTCCTCTTTATTGATTTTTTTGTTGTAGTCACCCCCTCTCCAGTTGGGTGTTACATGTTTGATACCCATGAAAGTCATGAGTGCTGGATTTTGGTTGTGTTTTTCTTTAAAGTGTTGTGACACACTATGTTGCTCGTATCCAATTTTAATATTGCGTATGTGCTCGTAAATACGGTTTTTGAGCGGTCTGATAGTTCTTCCTATATATTGAGTGCCACAGGGGCATGCAATCAAATATATAATCCCTTTTGTATGGCAGGTGATCTCTTCCCTGATTGTATACGTTTGGCCTGTGGTATGTGAACTAAAGGTTTTCTTGGTCTTGTTTGCCCTTTTTGAAATTTTGCATCCCATGCATGTTCCACAATGGTGGAACCCTGGGTTAAGTGTGCTGCCGTCAATTTTACGTTGTACTGTTTGTGTTGGGGGGATATGGTTGCATACTAACTGTTTTTTAATGTCCGGTGCTTTCCTATAGACCACTTTTGGTTGTGGGGGTAGGATGTCTGTTAGTGTGTCGTCTTCCAGAAGGATGTGCCAGTGTTTTTTGACTATGTGTTTGATTTGGTTTGCTGAATTATTGTATTGTGTGATGAAGTAGGGGCCGTCCTTAATCTCTTTGGTGTTGATATTTTTGTTCACTAGTAATGCGTCCCTATCTGTCTCTTGTATTTTGTCGTATGCGTCGTCTATTGTTTTTATACTGTATTTCTTTTCTTTGAATTTTTGTTTGAGGTCTTGTCCTTGTGTTTGGTAGTCCTTTATCGTGGTGCAGTTTCTCCTGATTCTGGTGAATTGCCCTAGTGGGATACTCTTGATCCAGTTGGGGTGGTGACTGCTGGTGGATAGGATGTAGCTGTTTATGTCAACGGGTTTGTGGAAAGTACGAGTGTTAAGTGTGTTGTTTTCTATGTATATTTCCAAATCTAGGAATTCTACTTTTTCTGTGCTGTAATTTGTGGTGAATTTGAGGTTACGGTTATTGGAATTGATGTGAGAGAGGAATTGTGTGAGTGTTGATTCAGGTCCGTCCCATATGAATAGAATATCGTCAATGTATCTCCGCCAGAGGACGAGGTTCGCCCCAAAGTCATGCCCCTCCCATATGTTCTCTCTCTCCCAGTTGCTCATAAAGAGATTAGCATAACTCGGGGCGAACCTCGTCCCCATGGCGGTACCTGTTGTCTGTAAGTAAAATTGATCCTGAAACCAGGTGTAGTTGTGTTCCAAGATGTACTTGATTGAGTCTAGAATAAAGGTGGCCTGTGTGGGTTGCATATCTGGGTCAGTTTCTAAATAGTGTCTAATGCTGTCTAAACCGTGTTGGTGATTGATGATTGTATATAGAGATGTGACGTCACTAGTGCCTATCAACATCCCTTGTTTCCATTGAATGTTCTGTAATGTTTGAAGTGTGTGTGTGGTGTCTCTGAGATAGGATTTCTGTATGGTAACGTATTTTTGCAGGAAGTGATCTATGTAGCGTGATAAATTGGATGAGATTGAGTCAATGCCTGAGATTATAGGTCTGCCTGGTGGGTTGGTGGTGTCTTTGTGTACTTTGGGCAATTGGTAAAAAACTGGTATGACAGGGTTTTTTGGTGATATGTATTCGTGTTCCTGTTTGTTGAGAATGTTTAAATCCAAGCCTCTGTCGAGATGTGCCTGTAGTATTTTTTGGAATTCCTTGGTGGGGTCTCCCTTCAGGATGTGATATGTTGTGGTTACCTCCCCACCCATTTCACTATACATACCACACATAGAGTGCACTATCCATTCATCTATTTAACCTACAGAAGAAAGCCCATGTAGGTATGAGGAGAACCTGCAAACTCCACACAGATAGAGCCTTGAACCCAACACCTTTGAGCTGTAAAACAGTGATGCTAACCACTACATCATTCATGCTGCTATACTTGTTAATATATATACTACTGTCTCTTGTATAGGTTTCTCTGCATCGCACAAATAGTTACCTGGGAGCCTGTGTTTTCCTTTGTTTCCCAAGAATGATGGGAAGTTCCGTAGACTATTAGACTACACAGAAAACCCTTATCTTGCATGCGCAATACATTAATAATACTGTCCTCTGAACTGTTGCCATTGACATTTGTTGACATTTCCAACATCAGGTAAGATAAGCATTTCATTGTACAATTTCTGTTTTAAACATTCAGGATAAATATAAATCCAGTGGGCGGACAGTGCTTAGATAGCACAGGCAGAAGAATACGGAGATGGAGATGGAAAAGCAGTGATTCCAGTGAACCCTTTGCAGAGTTCAAACCAATTTATTTATCTTTGAATCATCAAGTGGGTGTTAGGATATTCGCGCAGGATCGGATGTTTGTAACTTTTCTGGCAATGGGGAAACAGGCAAAATTCAATGTTGGAAGAAAAGAACTGACAAAGTCACAGGTAAATGTTATGCGTGCCATTTCTACGTGGCCCCTTATTGTAAGTTTGGTTTTCATTATGCAAGATACATTTATTAAACAGACAAATTGGCACCATAAAGCTGTGGTTCCCATGGCAACATCATCATCAGAATCATTTGGGAGCTCCAGAAGGCTAGTTGTACATATGCTTCACATGTTTTGCATTGTCAGCAGCCACATGTCAGATCATTATTCTTCCTGCCTCTGCAGTGGGAAAGATTTCAGGGTGGCATTTAAGGCCAGGGTGGGGCCATGGCATGGAACCAAGCAAGAATTGTAGGACTATAAATACAAAAAGTTATCAGTGTTGTATTTGTATTCAAAGTAATATCTTAGTAACACATTTTTATTGGGTTGTAAAGGCCCCGTTTGCTTACATCTTGAAAAATGAATTTAAGTTTTCTTATATTCCATTATTCTGCCTCCAGCACCGAACTGTATGCCTCTAGAAATACAGATTTATGCAGCATTTGCCCAGCATGTGCAGGACCAGGTTGTCAGGAAAGGTGCTGAGTTTAGATGAAACCAGTAATTAGGAAACTTATCTCGACAGAGAGTCGCTTCTCTCACCTTCCATTGTCTGTGCTTCCTCTTGCGGTCATTGTCAGGGTCTGACATTGTGGGTGGTACAAATGTGCTTCTCCTTCTCTGCCTCATGCTGGATGTGCAGGTGATTGTTCTAAGTCACCCCTGTCAGTGTAGGACTATCCCTCAGTCATTGTAGGACTATCGCCTGTCAGTGTAGGACTAACCCCCAGTCAGTGTAGGACTATCCTCCATTTAGTGTAGGACTATCCCCCAGTAAGTTTAGGACTATCCTCTGTCAGTGTAGGACTATCCCTCAGTCGGTGTTGGAATATCCCCTGTCAGTGTAGGACTATTACCCAGTACGTTTACTACTGTTACCCAGTCAGTGTAGGACTATCGCCTGTCAGTGTAGGACTATCCTCCAGTCAGTGTAGGACTATTACCCTGTCAGTGTAGGACTATCCCCAGTCAGTGTAGGACTATTACCCTGTCAGTGTAGGACTATCCCCAGTCAGTGTAGGGCTGTCTTCTATACATTATTTAAGATATAGTTAGGCAGAACAAGTTTACATTGCAACTTCAAAGTATGTTGTTATTTTCACTCCCCTTCTCTAGAATTCAATTTAAATAAACCAATTAGTATTGTCCAGTCCACTAATTATTTTAGATCACAGTTTCTTATTTTCACTTTTTTGTCTTAGGGGTTATTGGTGGGGATAGGTGATGTTTTCTTACATTTCTAATTCTGTTTTCTCGTGTTCACAGCACAGGGTACTCACTCTATGTCACTTTGCAGTCCCCACCTCAAGGTCATCTTAATGTATAGGTACACTGGGCAGCTGCCCAAGGCGCTAAGAATCTAGGGGCTTTTGAGCCAGGCTGGTCTGGGGAGCGTCCACTCACCAGGCTGGTGCCTCTGAAGGTTCTTGGAAGGCAAGTAGAGACTGCTGCCCAGCCAAACTGATTGTGGATTACACAAATAAGAGCAGCCAGGCAGCATTCTCTACCTGCCTCCCAGCCTGCGGCCACACAAGGAATGGCTATCAGCATGCTGATGGGTGGATGAGTCACAGTTTTTTCATTTGGGTGCCGGATGGGGTTCCAACAGTCGGGATACCGACAGGCATTTTCCTGACGTCGGGATCCCGACTGTCAAAACACCGACAACCGGGTTCCCGACGGCCATCTGCTATTTTCCCTCGTGGGGGTCCACAACCCCCATAGAGGGAGAATAGAATAGGTGGCTCGCGAAGCAAGGCGAACGCAGCGAGCCCGCAAGGGGCTTAGTTGTGCTCACCATGCTGTCTGGGTCCGGCCATGCGGGATCCTGACGTCGGGCTAATGACTGTTGGGATCCCAACTGTCGGACCCTTGTAACACACCCTTTTAATTTATTCCCATCAATGGAGAAGGGCCCCAGTAAATTGCTTTATACATAGCTTACAATGCTGTTAAGGAGGCCCTGCCTCTCTCCTTTCTATTTCAGAATATTAGCCCTATTTCAAGAGCCAAAATTCTGCAGAACTGGATGTTTATGCACAGATACCTATGTTCAGCTACATAACAGGATACCACAGCACCCATGGTTCTCAATGTTAACTTGTTTTTTGAACTCCATAAAGCTTAGCTTTATAAACTAGTATCTAGATCAGTAGTGTCAAACTCCAGCTGTTGTGGAACTACACATCCCAGCATGCCCTGCCACAGATTTATGGATAATGGATTGCTAAAGCTGTGGCAGAGCATGCTGGGATGTGTAGTTCCATAACAGCTAGAGAGCCATGAGTTTGACACCACTGATCTAGATGATAGAGCTACAGTGTTTGGGTAGATTATCAATAGGTCAACACCATATGGTCAACAGGTACAGTAGATTGACAGTGCTTGAGGTTGACAGGTACAAAATCAAAATGTCAACTTGACAATGGTTGACATACAAATGATTGACATATGTTTTTTATTTGTTTAACCAACATCTTAATTTACTATTGATGTGGATGGGGCGAAGTGTGGCGAGAAAAGCAAGCAAGTGAGGAAACACGTTTGGACTGATGGTGCTCACATAACATGGAATATACAGGATATGGCCTGAAATAACTTATGCTGGCCATTTTTGTGTCGTCCATAGTCATGTCGACCTTGTGACCCTCTAGACCTTTTGTACATGTTAAATTTAACCACTGTCGACCTTTTATCTGTTGACCTGTTGTACCTGTCTAATGACTTTTGTTTTGTTAAACTATTCACTGTCTATCTATCCTGACATTATAGATCTATTATTCCGCACCCTTTAAAGCTTGACCGGGAAAGATGATGTCATCTTCAGATGGCCTTAGATGGCTGCTACAGTCTGTAAGCAACAGTATTGTCAGAGGGGGGTTTCAGATACCTTCCCAGCAGTCTGGACTGTGCACACGTGGTCAGATGGCTACATACAGTATGCTCAGTGCAAATTAGCAAGCAAAAAAGTGTCCTGACGTTAATGTGATTATAAATTGCCCCAATAATACAATTGCTATGGCTCTAGGTCATGGTGATAGCAAATGCGAAGGAATGGAACAAATTGTGAGCAGTAATAATTAGACCTGTATGTCCTCAGACAAGAAAAGGTATGTCACACTGCTTGCAGCCTATGAATATATATATATATATGTTTATATACAGATGGAGCAGGTCTCGCTCTTGCAGGGGATGGCGGAAGATTCGCCAGCCGCCATCCCCGCCAGCCGCCGTAAGGGGTCGCGCGCGCACGAGATGCGCATGCTTCGCCTTACAACGGGGCTCCCCCCGGGTCCCCACCACCTCACCGAGGTTCGCCTGGGGTCCCCGCCGCCTTGCCGCCCCCCCCCTCAACCCTGTCCATCTCCCTGAAGCAGAGACGGACAGGGTTCCCGTCCCCCCGCCGACGGGAAACTGAGACACGCGTGCGTGTGAGACGCACGCGCGTCTCAGTCAGATGGGGCGCCTCTCCGCCAGATTCTGTCGCTAGCAAAAATGAGAGGCGCTCCATCTGTATATATAAGATTAGGATGCCATGCACAGCCTAACCTCCCCTCCCCCACTACCTTTAGTGTTGTAAAGTAGAGAGGCCCCTGTCATCACAGAAACTGATATGACACTATGGCGGTTTGGCTAAATGTAACCATATAAACAATAAATATTTATTGGCTGATATTAGGTTCACTGCTGCTCATACTCCAGTGATATTACGGTAGCTGGAAATGATTATATATCCCAGAGTGTAAACATTTCTGGAAATCTTCTTATTCATTTCCTTTTATGTTTTATTCAAAGGTAGCGGAAATAGAAGCTGATCTGCACCTCCAGAAAGTATCACCAGACGAAATCATTCTGTTTGCTATCAAGATCAAGTTCCTAACATTACTGAATAAATGTCACGGATGTTTGGATTTCTCCTCTAAGAAGCAGTGGGAAAGAGTCAGACCACCATCATTTCTGGTGGCTCAGACACAGAAACTGTTCTACCTCTGCAGCGCTGCTGACATTAACATAGATGTATGCTCATCAGTCAGAGATATCCTAGCGGATTGTGTTACCAGTGACATACCCAATTAGAAATGTATTTAATATTCATAGAATTTCTGGATTTTTTCCACATAAAGGAAATATTTGAAGTAAAATGGTGATGACTTTCTGTGACTCCTGTAGATGAATTGTAATTAGACAATTCCAGGATTATATCTGCATTAGATAACAGTACCATGAATAGAATGTAAATAGCTTGGAATTCCCAGATTCCTGTAGACCAGGCATTCCCAACCACGGTCCTCAAGGCACACCAACAGTGCAGGTTTTGTAGATATCCAGGCTTGAGCACAGGTGACTTAATTAGTATCTGAGGGATTCTGATTAAACCATCTGTGCTGAAGCCTGGATATCACTAAAACCTGCACTGTTGGTGTGCCTTGAGGACCAAGGTTGGGAATGCCTGCTGTAGACTTAGTATGTTTATGGAAAAATAATAACTATATGTAAGAAGTGTGCCAGGTATAGAACCTATAGCAAACTGGTTGTAATCCTTGTCTTGTGGTTCAATTTACACATTTATGTAATTTTTGTACTTTTATATATTTAGGGAGACACTGGGGTGTATTGTGTATAGGTTCCACATGCCTACATGGCACTGGCCTTACCTCCTCCACTATTCATAGTAGGCCCTTGAACATTTTTAGCTCCAGGCCCATTAAGCCCTTAAGGCCCCCATACATTAGTCCGACTTGTCCTAGGGACAAGTCGGACCTGATTTCCCCTGCAGCTCCCCGGGAGGGGGAATCACGATTAGGCACTTGATGTGCCAAGGTTTGCATATGATAAATCGCATGGATTTATCATATGCAGTCCCCGGGGAGCTGCAGGAGGAGGGAGCCGTGAGGGGGACGGCAGCAGGATGCCGGCTAATTGAGAGCTGAGCAGGGAGAGGCTACATAGGGACCCGGGCTGGAGGAAGCTGTGTTGCGGTGGGGTGACAGCAGGAGGCGAGCAGGGAGAACTTGATGACATGACGCTGGCTGCCAGGCAGCGCCGCAGCGGCGGGAGCCGCGAGAAACAAATAACTTAAAAAAAAAAAAAACGCCCATAGAGATGACTAGCAGTCATCTCTATGGGCGTTTTTTTTTTTTTTAAGTTATCTGTTTCTCCCGGCACCCGCCGCTGCGGCGCTGCCTGGCAGCCAGCGTCATGTCATCAAGTTCTCCCTGCTCGCCTCCCGCTGTCACCCCACCGCAACACAGCTTCCTCCAGCCCGGTGCCATATGCAGCCTCCCCCTGCTTGGCTCTCTATAGCCGGCATCCCCCGCCCGCTGCTGTCCCCCGCACGGCTCCGGGGCTGGGCTGCACATAAGAAATCTTATGTGCAGCCCGTCCGACCTCCCGATCCAATGCGCACGGGACCGCGCATCGGATCGGAGGGGATGTCTACAAGTGCGATTTGGGCCGATTTCACTGCCCGATTTATCCGAATCGGGTGAAATCGTTCCCATATCGCATAGTGTATGGGGGCCTTTAGGACCATATTCTAGTTCACATGCAGCGCTGCAAATTGGCTGCAAATTGGCTGCAAAGTGCTGCGCGTGGTTTTAACGACACCCGCCGCTCGTGCAGCCCACCCCAACCCCCCCCCCCTTTGCATAAGCATTTATTTGCAGGTTCGGGTGCGGGGACCAAATCATTCCATGATCGCCGACCATGGAATGATTTGGAACGTACACGCAAAACTAAGGCACTCTACAGTGTCTTCGCTTTGCGAATTCCCTGTACGGGAACAGGGCGGCCAGCTGACATCCGGTGATGTCAACTGCCCGCTCCTGGCAGCCACGTCACTGCCTAATTTTCATAGGAACGCTCAGCATTTTTCTGGGAACACCCATGAAAAGCTGGGCGCCTTCCCGTCACCTTCGCCCCATGCGAACGGGGCAGCGAACCAGCAGTTCCCCATGCCCACTTACACCCAGTGTATGTACATACACAGAAATGTTCTGAATAACCCCCCAATACCAGATCCAACATGTGGATATTATTCCTAAATAGTGGAAAAGCTAGAGAATAAAGAATCAAATTCAGACCTTGGCTGAAATAAATGTACACGGATAAACGTAGTTTGATCCTTGTTTTTAAAAAGAGTGAAGTTATTATTAATAACATAGACAGTTAAATTAACATAAATACAATGGAAGGGGGAGCTTGTATAACACAAGGTGTTCTGCTACATATGAGGCATCACTGTCCTTACATTTATAAATACAGCAACCCAAATTACCATCAGCCATTTGTTTTTCCTCTGGGTAAGGCACATTGAGCCAGATGTATCAAGCTTCAAAATGTGATAAAGTGGAGAGCGATAAACAACCAGCTCCTACCTGTCACTTTTCAAACCTAGCATTTAGCATGGCAGTTAGGAGCTGATTGTCTGGCTGATTATAAATCTCCATTTATCACTTTTTGAAGCTTGATACATCGGGCCCATTACATGATAAAACACATTTTTCTGGTTGCTATGGGTCACTGCACATTGGCTTTTTTTTAGTAAATATGCTATGCTAAATAGTTTATCTGTCAGATGTAAACTGTCACTTAGGGAAAGATAAATGAATACATCCTGAGAAAAATCTAAAATAATTAGCATTTTAACATTTATATAATAAGTTATACAAAAAAAACATAGTGGTTTTGGAAATATAAAACATACATTGCCAAACTAACATCAATGCACTGCTATTTATTATAAAATATTATGACTCCAGGATCAGTAAAGAAATCTGCAACTGTCCCCTATCCTCTACTGTATATACTGTACTGTAACATCACTTGGAATTCCCAGCTGCATGAGAGAGCTACAGACTATACTGTACAATATATATTGCAGAATCACAGTAGTATTGTATAATAGCAATCCTTATGAATTTTGCTTGATGCAAAAAATTTCAAATATTATTTTGTATCCTGAGATTAATGTTCGACTTGCTGGCATTAACTCCGAATTCAAGAAACTGTATTACAGTGAAAAGCAAACAACAGTACAGTAGACCTGTTGCACAATGATACTGCATTATATGGAGACCCCATTCGTTTTATAGGGAGCCCTGAAGACAAGAGTCTCTAGCACCTGGGCGATGTAACTTATGAGAGGAGGTAACCTGTGTTGATTCAGGTGCGTGCAACTGCTGATTTTCTGTTTATTTTTTGCCTGGTAGGGAATGCTGAGATTTGTAGTTCCACAACCACTAGAAACCACTGCTGTTAGTTGCTCACCTCAAGGTGGAAGGTGGGGCAGCAATAGATACTACACTGACAGTAGTTCTGGTAAATAAAATCACATCAACAGCTTTTATGGAAGTCACTGGAGCCGAAGAAAATGGCCACATTGTGGGAACTGTCATCAGATGTGTGAACCGCAGAGAACTCTTCGGGCAAGGCTGGTCCCCTGATATTGGAGAACTGGACCAATGCTAGCCCCTGGGGCTTTACTTTTCTCCTCCTGCAGACGATGTGTTTGTACAAATAGCTTCTTATTTCTTTGCAATAAAAAGTATAAATGATCGGGTTTAGCAGCGAGTTTGCTTCCCCCAAGACAAATAAAATGTCTTTGAGCAGGTCCACAAGTTTGCAGGATGTGCAGGTGGCCTGGATGATCCCAGTGATGTAGTAAGGACCCCAGGACAGAGTGAAGCAGATGATGACGATGAGAACTGTTCTTGCTGCCTTAAAGTGGGATGCATGTGATGGGTGGTTGCTGGTGGGGCCACTGATAGCCCGGATCCTCTGGATCTGCCTATGGTGGAAATAAGCAATCCTCCCCACTGCGGTGTGCAGGCACACTATGGTAACCAAGGCTGGCAGGAATATAACGAAGCACAGGATGTAAAGGTAATCGCTCTTTGCGGCATAGAAGAGGCCACAGATGCCTGTGTAGTTACTATGCTGCAGCGAAGTAGTGATCAGAGGCATGTGCCCCACCAAGAAGGAGACCACCCACAGAACTGTCAGGGAGATGCCAATGCTCCGGTTATTCATGATTTTGACGTAGTACAGAGGCATCCTCACAGCCAGGTACCTGTCCAGGGAAATGAGGAGCAAGGTTAGCATGGAACCGATGCAGGGGGTTATGGTGAAGCACAGTCTAAGCAGGCAGAAGAACAAATTCCTATCAAAGTCTCCATCAAAGACATCATCCAGGGCTTCCAGGATGCACATGAGCCCCACCAGCAGGTCTGCGGCGGCCAAGTTGAGGATGAAGATGTAACTCTTGCAATGTTTCTTCCTTAACAGCTGTGACAAGATGACCATGACCAGGATGTTAGCGATGGGGATGAGGACGCTGAGCAGTATGTGGATGGCAGCATAGATGGCACTGGTCATCTTCATAAGAATCACTTTACCTGGGAGCCCCTACAGCTAGTTGTGCTCCTCTTAGCGCCCGGGGGTCCATTTCAGGCGTGTTTGCAGCAGTCTGGGGCTGGTGTCAGGCTGATGCTCTGCTGGCAGCATAAGAATGGACAGGGGGTGCATTGGTACATAGCCCTGTGCGCTGCATAGGTGTTCTGTGTTCCGTTACTCCATATAGCTGTGCATATGAAGAGCTGGGGGGTAATGAGTGCAGAGGAGTGGTCTGGGGCTGAGGGGAGTCTGCTCCAGGTCTGCTGTCCTGACTCAGCCACATACAGAAAGATATACACACTCACTAATCTCTCCTTGGAAGAGAAGAGACAGAACACTGTGCACAAGGCGAGAGCATCACTGGGAGGGAATGGTCTCTGCAGCAGATCCCTCTGTACTCAGTGCTAAACACATCTGCTCAGAGCTGGGTGGTTTCAGCACCGCGGACAGCGACTCCCCATGTACTGCACATGTCTCCCACGCCGACTTCCAAACCGCAGTGTGTCCACTTCCTAGAACAGCCACTGGGTCCATCAGCACGCTAGAGAGATCAATTGTATTCCAGACCTCGAGGAAACCTAATGTGAACAACAAGTGCCAGCATGCGCTGTCTCCAACAGTGTGTATATTATGGAGCTAAGACTTCACAACACCAGCTCAGTGTGATAACACATTTATTATTCATTAATTCAGGTTGATAAGATCCTTCTGATTGCAGCAGAGAATTCCTCTATACACTAATGTCCCAATGGAGTACACCTGCAGGGAGCTGGAGAGTATACACAGTCAGAATCTCTTTCTTCTTCTTCACTGTGACCAATACTGCTCACCAGCCGCGTATGAATGGTTAGATAATAGTATATTATGGCGCATATCCCATTAGCTGCGTTAACCCGCAATGCATTTATTTCCTATTTAAGTAGCTGTGCAAATTTAGCCGCGGTCATTTTCGATAGAATTTTGAAAAGCCATAATCTTGCAGTTTCTGTGGAAAACATAGCCGGGTTAAGGGGGGACGCAGGGCATACCGTACCCCGGGCTCATATTTGCCAGCCCCCCCTCCCCCCATGGAGTGCATTGACATCACCAGCTGTCCCTTTTATGCAGCAGCAGAACCAGGTAGTCAGAATTAAAGCAGAAGTGCAGGCTTTATGAGCTGGAATGGGTCAAGTTGGGAGATATGTATAATCGAATATACAGTAACCCACCATCACTTCCACTGTGGCCCCCTGTCTTAAATGCCCCGGGCTCTCCCAAAGCTTAATCTAGGCCACTGTGGACAATAACGGGTACATTTATTAAGATGTAAAAATCTATTAAAGATGTAAAAGTCTATTGAAGATATGATGTTGAGCATAGCAACCATTCAATCAGATTGTATTAGAAGGTTCTAAAAAAAATAAGAAGTATAATCTGCTATGGACCAACATCCCATCTTCAATAGAGATCCCACCTTAGTAAACTTAGCAAAAATGTCAGAACTTGCTTCTGAAACCCCCCTCCTTAGTTCTCAATAACGAAATGAAATTTTATGTTGCAGAGTGCAGAATAGACGTGGGGACAGATACATGGGGTGCGGCATTGATGATATCCACAAATTGCTCTAAATAATACTTTATGTCCCTAGGTACATGGCTGCTGCTGACACCAGCCGACAAAAGCCACCACCCAGGAATGCCTTTTGGAATCGCACAGATCACCATATATTTCCAAATTGCACCCCCCCCCAGTCTTGGGTGCATGCGCTTATTTAAAACTGTAGTCGCTTGCACCCAATGTTTTAAATACGTCCACTCCTGAATCAGGTCCCTTGCTCCATAGATTCCTCCTGCAGGATTCCTACCCACTTCTTTATCTTTCTATCTTTCTTTCTCTATCACTTGGCTTTTAGCTACTGTATGAGGAACGTAACCAGCTTTGCTATAAATAAATATATTACTGCAAGTCTTGAATATTGTAGCCTGCTGGATACATTTGGAGTAGTTTCTATGTGTTAAACCCAATTAAACTGTTCGATGCCAGTTAAATAACGATATATCATTACTGATATTGTACATTTTAAAGCCTTCAGGATGCTCTTTAATTTCATATAATAAACCCATAGTCTTTAATGTAATCCAGGTTTCCTGTATTTCAGTTAATTTCCAGTGTGATTATTTGTGGAGGTTACACTGCAGCCGTGTTCAAGGACCTCAAAGTTTATGTAACATATTAAATTAATGGATAATCACATTGTTATTTAATACAGTTCCTTAGCTCGAAGCTTCTATTTATATTAGGGTCAAACTGGACCACAACGGTACAGAGGAAACCCATTATTGCCTGTGGGCCTAACTTCCAAACTGGGACTCAGTTCAGAACAAACCTCCTGGATCCAGACAAGGTTTTGGTTAATTTTGGATCCACAAAATTTGTTTGGATTTGGTTTGGGAACTGAACATATCCTTAGTTATTACATATTCAATGGTTCCTGTTCTCTCTCAAATCACATGTTAGTGTTAGAATATGTGTGTGTAAGTGGTGGTGCTGTGGCAGAGTATGAGCACGCCAGAGGATTCCTTTAGTCAACGAACAATGTAATACTTAACCAGTGGAGTGGTTTCTTGTCCAGTAATGTGAATTGTATAGGTGTGATAACAGTAACACTCACACAAACTGCAGTGAGTGGAGCACACAGGTCACCAGCTGGTGACTGTATTACGGTAGTAGTGTATGATGCAAGTGGTACAAGCATTTTTATAGCATTGTGGATGGAGGTAACTAGCTGTGCTATCTGAGCTAAGTGGAAAATGTCCTTTTTATATGACATCCATAATGTTTGCATGGGTGACCCAGGTTCAGTGTGAATGGCGCCAACTTGGCAATAACCCAGGTCGTAAGTGCAGTTTGAAAGGGTTCAGACCTGGGTTTGCTATTACCCCTTTCACATCACAAATATAGGTTGGATCCAGGATCGCAAGCCGGCACTGGGTCGACCCGGGTCCGGTGCTTTTAAATTAAACCAAGGTTGGCTATAATACAGAGGGTGACCCGAGTTTAACCCTTCATATAACCCAAGTCAAGTTGCCTGGTTGGTCAACCCGGGTTATAAGCTGTGGTGCTTTCATCCCACACCTTGACCCAGGTCCATACGTGATGTTATGTGAAAGGGGTATATGTGAAAGCGGTGCAAGACTCTTCTCAATGTCTACATGGACTAGGGGGGTGATTCTGGTTGGTTTGCAAAAGCAAACTCCTTCTTTAATAGAAATAACCATGTGCACTGCAGGTGGGGCAGATGTAATATGTGCAGAGAGTTGCATTTGGGGGGGGGGGGGGTGTTGAAACGGAAATCTAAATCGCAGTGTATGAATAAAGCAGCCACATAAACAAAATAACTCACCCAAGTCTAACTCTCTCTGTACCTGTTACATCTGCCCCAGCTGCAGTGCACATGGTTTTGTCCAATAAAGAAGGATTTTGCTTTTGCCAACCAATCTGAATCAGGCCCTATGTCAACAGTCTCTTTTTTTACAAACAGTTGTCAATGACTTTCTCCGCTAGCAGTCCAGGCAATAGCCAACTGATGTTCTTTCCCAAATCCCTGTAGGAAGAATGCCACACTCCTATGTATTCCCCCTGCTGTCAGATCTCAGTGTTCTGAATCTGTGAGTAATTTCATTCTGCAAAAGTCTCTGGTAATCTGCAATGTTCTATACTACTTCAGACTTCTCTTTGATGAAGTCTATGTGCTTTAGTCTTATGAAGTCATGAACGTTATGAAGTATCTGTAACCACTTGACATGACTTTCATTGGACCTCACACATCTGTATGTACTAACTCAAGTGGTGCTTTAGCTCTGTTTGCTGGCTTTGGAAATGGCTGACAGCTTTGTTTTCCTGTTTTGCAGATTTCATATACCCAGATTACATATACCCAGTAACACTCCTTGCCCGTCTGCTAACACTGCCAGAGCGGCACATCATACAGGGGAAGAAAGGAGACTGCTTCTGCCCTGCCCTGTAATATAGACCCTGGACTCTTGTGTATATATTTGTGTAGTAGGAGTTGGGATTGTTGGGTCTACAGCAAGTTGGTCGAAAAGCGTTGTCAACACCATTTGGTCGACGTGGGGAAAGGTCGAAATGGTTCTAGGTCGACATGGGTCAAGATCGTGATGGGTCTAGGTCGACATGGGTTTAGGCCGACAGTCAAAAGGTTGACATGGTGTGTTTCACTGTTTTTTTACCCAAATGTTGACACAGTCAACATGGACACAGTTTCCAGTGCACCTCTTCACTCGCGATGCTTCGGGCACGGTGCCTTGCTGCACTCGGCACACTATTTATTCTCCAACCACGCCCTAGTGGATGGTAGGGCATAAAATACCGCCTGTCGGCACATGTCGGCTCGAAGAACAGTGAAAAAACCCATATCGACCTTTTGACTGTCGACATAGACCCTGTTGACCTACTGCTTGTGTTGACCTAATGACCTGTCGACCTAAATTCATGTCGATCTTGACCCATGTTGACTGAGAATCATGTCGAGATATCCCCATGTCGACCTAATGGTGTCGACCCAACGCTTGTTGACCAATTTGCTGTAGACCCAATGACCATATCCCGTGTATTAGCAGCACATTCTCCATAAGGGTGTGGTATACTGTAGCTCACAGACAATGTCTAAGTTGACAGTCCATAGGTTCACCTTAATAGGTCAACATGCACAAGGTTGACACTGGAAAAGGGTTGACACATGCAAAAGTCAACATGCTAAAAGGTTGACATTCGTTTTTCACATTTTTGTGTGTCAATGTCAACACCTGAGCTCGTGGACCCCCAATTAGTGGACTGGTTAACTCGCCACACTTTGGGCAAGGTGCCTTGATCCGGTTCTGCTGCGCTTGGTATACTTTAGCGCTCCCATTTGAATGGTAGAGTATGAAAAAGACAAAAATTATGAAACAAAACATGAAAAACTAGACTAGACCTTTTTATATGTCTACCATAAGTATGTCGGCCATATGGTGCCGCAAGGGAATAAGGGGGTTATTCTGGTTGATTTGCTTGGATACGAATTCACACCCTTGCGAGTCAACCGGAACCCGCCCTGCGAATGGTGGTGTGCCCCTCACAGCCTGTGTTCGCACGCAGGGCCTGCAAACGGATGTTTAACATAAACATCCATTCGCAGCCTCTGGTTGAACACCCACATCACTCGATGGTTGCCGACCATCGAGTGATGTGGAACATGCACACCTATCTAAATGACTCTCTGGTCACTTAGATTTGTATGCACTCTTGGGAGGAAGTGGGCGGGCATCTGACATCCTTCAGGAAAAAAGAAGGTCTGGTGGCGCTGAATATTGTATAGTCCACAGGATGATGTTGACTCGTGAAGTGGAGAAGCCAAAAATAAATGAGAAATTGTGTTAGAGTAACAAACACAATGGGAGTGTAAAAAGTGAAACACCCATATAAAGGGGGATCCGTACCCAGACTCACAGGTAAAGGTGTGTGGACAAGTGTATCAAGGTATCTTTTAGGGGACCACCGGTGTGTGTATTCTAAAAACAAATACCAAGTGTGATGTGCTGGTATCCAGAGATTCGTACCGTACTCACTGTATATACAGGAGCTTGACACATATAAAGGTATCTTTCACTGACACAATAATCGTGTATCCAGGTGAAGTATTTCAAAGGCCAAGGTGGGTGCCTACCATACTCAATGTGGGAGTAGATGTGATACACACGTAGCGGTATCTTTGTGAATAAGGACAGGTCACTCTATTCTCATTACCTCGTAGCAGAGGCGTGTATGCAAAAAGAGGAAGAGGACCAGTCTCAGTAAAAGATATTTTAATATAAGTACCAACTGCAATGTGGCTTATGGCCAATAACCACAAACAGGAGTACAAATAGAACAATGCATAAAAAAGTAATGAATAAAAAAGAACTCACTCTTCTGCCAACATGTTTCGGCGGTCACAGCCGCCTTTTTCAAGGTAGAGAGTGAGTAACCTGGCAGTGATTATATAGCATATGGAGGAAGCACATCCGGGTCATGTTCAATTAAAATAAAAATAGTAAAAACAAGTGTAATAATTACTGAATAGGGTCCTAGTGGACTCGTTTTATTCCTTAATGGAACAACTGAAATGATGACATTGAAATCAACATTTAAAACAATATAAAACGCGGGGTATATTCAAGTGGAACGCTTAATAGCGTTCCCACTTCCGCGTGGTGGAACGCATGCAAGTAACCCTGATGCTGATAGGAGGGCGCGTGTCACGTGTGATGCCTTTGACACGCATAACGGAGATTACTTCCGCGCTGTGAAGCGCACAGCCGGAAGACAGTGCCAATATAGGGAGTTTCACGCGTCACGCGTGACGTGCATGTGCGCTGAATAACCTTCCTACTTCCGCGCTGTGAAACGCACAGCCGGAAGTTAGATAGAGCTGGTTACCAAACCGTGACACGCAGGGCTAAAAATAGCGATCGTGTCACGGGCTATGTGATCACATCATGGGGATTGGAAGGGGAATGTGGTACATAGTGTAATAATATAATAAATATAGCAAACAGCTAAACGAGTCCCATCTTTGGGGGCAGCTGGCATATACATAAGTGCGACAGTCAAATACTTCCCCCTTTAAAAGGGGAACAGGGATACCAGATATATAACCCAGTTAAACAGCTTATATGTGATTCCTCCATTTACAAACTGAATATAATACAACAGAGTACATATATAAATATATAGTACAAGAAAGTGCATATGCATAATATAATACAAAAAATTACAATAATTTTAATGTTAAAAAGATACATAATGCATATATAAAAACATATATAAAAACTGTATAATTGATATAAAAAGAGTTGCATGAGTATTGAGAACAAGGAGAGGGACTATTAAAATTACAGGAACCATTTAAGCTCAAAATCATGGTTTAAACCTTCGGGGGATAGAGTGGACAGGTTAAAAATCCACCTCATTTCTGTTTGTGTTCTCAATACTCATGCAACTCTTTTTATATCAATTATACAGTTTTTATATATGTTTTTATATATGCATTATGTATCTTTTTAACATTAAAATTATTGTAATTTTTTGTATTATATTATGCATATGCACTTTCTTGTACTATATATTTATATATGTACTCTGTTGTATTATATTCAGTTTGTAAATGGAGGAATCACATATAAGCTGTTTAACTGGGTTATATATCTGGTATCCCTGTTCCCCTTTTAAAGGGGGAAGTATTTGACTGTCGCACTTATGTATATGCCAGCTGCCCCCAAAGATGGGACTCGTTTAGCTGTTTGCTATATTTATTATATTATTACACTATGTACCACATTCCCCTTCCAATCCCCATGATGTGATCACATAGCCCGTGACACGATCGCTATTTTTAGCCCTGCGTGTCACGGTTTGGTAACCAGCTCTATCTAACTTCCGGCTGTGCGTTTCACAGCGCGGAAGTAGGAAGGTTATTCAGCGCACATGCACGTCACGCGTGACGCGTGAAACTCCCTATATTGGCACTGTCTTCCGGCTGTGCGCTTCACAGCGCGGAAGTAATCTCCGTTATGCGTGTCAAAGGCATCACACGTGACACGCGCCCTCCTATCAGCATCAGGGTTACTTGCATGCGTTCCACCACGCGGAAGTGGGAACGCTATTAAGCGTTCCACTTGAATATACCCCGCGTTTTATATTGTTTTAAATGTTGATTTCAATGTCATCATTTCAGTTGTTCCATTAAGGAATAAAACGAGTCCACTAGGACCCTATTCAGTAATTATTACACTTGTTTTTACTATTTTTATTTTAATTGAACATGACCCGGATGTGCTTCCTCCATATGCTATATAATCACTGCCAGGTTACTCACTCTCTACCTTGAAAAAGGCGGCTGTGACCGCCGAAACATGTTGGCAGAAGAGTGAGTTCTTTTTTATTCATTACTTTTTTATGCATTGTTCTATTTGTACTCCTGTTTGTGGTTATTGGCCATAAGCCACATTGCAGTTGGTACTTATATTAAAATATCTTTTACTGAGACTGGTCCTCTTCCTCTTTTTGCATACACGCCTCTGCTACGAGGTAATGAGAATAGAGTGACCTGTCCTTATTCACAAAGATACCGCTACGTGTGTATCACATCTACTCCCACAGTGAGTATGGTAGGCACCCACCTTGGCCTTTGAAATACTTCACCTGGATACACGATTATTGTGTCAGTGAAAGATACCTTTATATGTGTCAAGCTCCTGTATATACAGTGAGTACGGTACGAATCTCTGGATACCAGCACATCACACTTGGTATTTGTTTTTAGAATACACACACCGGTGGTCCCCTAAAAGATACCTTGATACACTTGTCCACACACCTTTACCTGTGAGTCTGGGTACGGATCCCCCTTTATATGGGTGTTTCACTTTTTACACTCCCATTGTGTTTGTTACTCTAACACAATTTCTCATTTATTTTTGGCTTCTCCACTTCACGAGTCAACATCATCCTGTGGACTATACAATATTCAGCGCCACCAGACCTTCTTTTTTCCTGAAGTATTTACCAGCGGGACTACTACAGTGGGTCTCCCTTTTGGTCCAGTGGCAGCAAGGATATTATAGCGCCTTGGGACTTTTCACACCCCTTCCTTTTTTTTACTACTGGGCATCTGACATCCGGTGATTTCAGCTGCCCACCCCCGGCACCAATGTCACAACTCGATTACCATGGGAACACCCAACATTTTCATGGGCATTGCCATGTAAACGCTGGGTGTTCCCATGGTAATCGAGATGTGACATTGGTGCGGATGGGCATTCCCATTGGCGTGACTATCCGCTGCTGCCCCACGCCCCCTAGCCGCAGCTTTGGGTGCGTGCACCCAGTGCACAGTCTGTTCACTGTGGCTGCACGCACCCATCATATGCACATGCACAGAAATGTGGCTGCGCATGCGCCAAACATCGGTCCGTGTGCGAACGAACGCTGGCTGCGAATGGACCAGAATAAGGTCCTAAATCTATTGAGAGTATGATGAGGTAGAAAACAAATCAAGTGCTGTCAGTTTTGCCATTTGTGGTGGACATCACACACTGTCTTCCCCATATGTGACAGGGAACACCAGTAGGGATGGTAAGCTTTTCCAAGGCAGATCACAGCAGCAAACAGGATGCTTTATTTGACAGTAAAAGGCAGATTGTTGATCTCTCATCTCACCTGTAATAAAGAGAGAAAGAGAGAGAGAGAGAGAGAGAGAGAGAGAGAGAGAGAGAACAACGTCTTAGTATCTTCTGTATATACAGTGTTTTGTAAACCTACCTTATATTGAACATGATTCCACTCATTGGCTTATATATTTCAATAACAACAATCCATATCAATTACATTTAACCAGTAGAGCAAAACAAAGGCAATGTATGTCCAACGTTTAGATGCATTTTGTTAGTAAATGAATCCTGCACGCCTCTGCAGGCAAAACCGTTGCCTATTGAAGTGAGCAATGTCTCACAGAGGAAATAAGTGTTTTAAGTGGTTCAAGGGTACTTGGAGAACCAGAAGGGATATTGTTCAGAGACTATTTCTAATGTTGCAGATTGAAATAGGTTTTAACATATGAGAAATGCATTACCTCAGTATAACAAATAAAATGAAGTATGTATAATGGTTAAAGCACACAGGGAGTTTTATTATCCGTATTATCTTAAAGATTAACACATTTAATTGTATTCTATCTTTTAAAAGAACAGTGTCATACTATAAGGTATATCCAATTATCCCCAAAGCAGTTTCGGACATGAGAAATGGTAGCTATAAAATGGTCTTTATCGTGGTATCCAGATAGAGGCCATTTTAAAGTCTGAAATTGGACCTGCGATCACACGAAATTTCATGAGGTCGGGGAAAAGTCCCCGATCCCATTAGTTATCATAGGCCCGGTGGCTGTGTAATCCCTGATAAGTGCAGGTATTGGGAAATACAGATGCTGGCATCAGAGCTAATTGGATAGCCCCGGTGAACCAATTACTGTATCTGTGGTCAATGACTGTGGGTAATTGGGTACTCCCCTATCATTATGTATTATTTGGTACTTGTGAGTTATCCGGACGCCCGATTTTTGGTCGTATACGCATCGCGTCGCATCGCATGGTATCGTATGTTAACCAAATGGCATGCGATGCGACGCGACGAGATGACCACCCGAACCCGATTTCGCATCGCGTCGCATCGTATGTTAACCAAATGGCATGCGATGCGACGCGACGAGATGACCACCCGAACCCGATTTTACATCGGGTACCATGTAAAGTGATCACGTCGCATCGCATGTTAACCACATGGCATGCGATGCGATGGGATGCGATACCACCCGATTTTAGCAGTGTAAAACCCCCAAGAAAGTGTCACAAAAAGTGACACAATGTCAGTCCCATCCCCATTGTTAACGCCACTCCACTATCAACGTGAACCCGAAGCGTGGCGAGCGCAGCGAGCCCGCGAGGGGCGGCGGTACGCGTCCTCCGACCTTTTCATGCCCTACTATCCACTAGGGCGTGGAGTGAGAATATAATAGTGTGGCGAGCGCAGCGAGCCACCGAGCCCGAAGCGTGGCGAGCGCAGCGAGCCCCGCGAGGGGACACGGATACCTTCACAGGTAAGCGCGTCCCTTCGCGGGCTTCCCAGGTGTCCATGGCGACGTGGACACCTGGGAAGCCCGCGAAGGGACGCGCTTACCTGTGAAGGTATCTGTGTCCCCTCGCGGGGCTCGCTGCGCTCGCCACGCTTCGGGCTCGGTGGCTCGCTGCGCTCGCCACACTATTATATTCTCACTCCACGCCCTAGTGGATAGTAGGGCATGAAAAGGTCGGAGGACGCGTACCGCCGCCCCTCGCGGCCTCGCTGCGCTCGCCACGCTTCGGGTTCACGTTGATAGTGGAGTGGCTGTGAGCATCCAATATCATTCATCAATATCATGCATATCTGACACATTAAGGACAACTGAATTAAAGGGAATAACTGTGTAATTAACATATTAATGAAATAAATTAGAATAACAAACAATCACAAAGCACACAATAATCAATCAACATCATTATTTATCAAGTAACGTGAGCGCATGCAGAATGCGCTCAAATGCGCTGTCTCCCGCCAGGCACTTTCGCCACACAAACTCCTGCATGTAGGAATCAAGATGATGGCGGGCTGTGCCCCGCTGGCGTTTGTTGCGCCATTTTGCACAACCCCACAGTCTCTCAATGTTCTGGGTGTGTGCACCAGTCTCTGGGTCTACAAAATTAAACCGATGATTGACCCGCAAGTGGCTGTAACCAGCCCGCTCCAGTTCAGTAGTTTGGTAGGCGCGCCAGCAATCACTGACGATGGTGCTGCCAGGTGCCACGTGCTCCACAATTGCACCGAGGAGAGTGGGTGCATCTCGCTTGGCAACTGCGACCATGAAACAGTCCCCTGTCTCCCGGCACACTCCTCCGAACACCCACTGCTGTGGGAGTATTCTGCCAACATTGGCTTTGCGCTTCACAAACAGTGTTTCGTCAACCTCCACCATTTGCCCTGGGCCTCCAATCTGCCGTTGAGGCTGTGCCATCAAGTCACATTGGCATGCCTCCCGCATTAAGGCGTTATAAAAAATGGTGCTTTTGTTGCATAGCTTTAAATTCTTAGCACAGAACTCTATTGACGTCAGTTCATCGCACCAGCACCAGATGAAGCGCAGGATAGTCATGAATGGGAGCCTGCACCCAGGATAGAATAGGGAGGCCCGCAGACTCTGTTTTTTGTTGCAACTTTTAATATAGCAGCGCCATTTGCGCTCTTTCAGGGACAGGCGCATAGGGTGGCCATTTGGGCATGTGGCAGTCAATGGGAGCAGCCCTTTCTCCTGCAGGAATACGACTGTCTCTTCCTCAGTTTTTGGAGGCTGAAGATGCCATCAACCAAAGCCATTTTGGGAATAATGGTGTAAGGGCCAAAATGGGGCAGGTGTAAGGGGCCAAATGGGGCAATATTGGGGCAAATGTCCAAAAATTCACCTCACTAATACACCAAGACTGTAAATCACTTGCTCTTTCTGTAAATCACTTGCTCTCTCCTCTGGAAACTACCTCACACTGATTTTCTGCCAGATGTGCCAGAGGGCGGGTTTAAAAATGGGCGGGAAGTGTTAACATCGCGTCGCGTCGCATCGCATCCCATCGTATACCATATAATAAGCGTACGATGCGACGAGATACGACGCGATGGCAAATCGCGTCGCATCGCATCGCATCGTATGCCTTATTATAATGGCATGCGATGACCACATCGGGCGTCCGGATAACTCACAAGTACCTATTATTTTTATAGAGTGGCAATCCATCAGTCCTGACTGGGGAACCACACAATGGCTGAAATCTGGATTCACAACTCTTTATTAATTAACACATTTTAAGTTTAAAATAATGAAATTAATTATCTTCACTACTAGTATGTGCATAATTGCATACGTATCTCTAAAGCTTTTTGTGACGATATGCATGATAACAATAATTATCATCTAGTGTGTAAGCACAATATCGTTAAAATGTTCGGAGCCGTGTGAGGATGTTGTCATTGAAAAATATAAATATCGTTTAGTGTATATGTATAATAGCAATTGCCTGGGAATACAATGGAAAATATCAATGATATCGCTCATGTACTGTAACATATCTTATAGTGTGTACGCACCTAAAGTCCCATTGCTTATATGTTTTAATAACCTTCCACCTAAACATTTATTAGTACTTTAATAAAGTGCATTTTGATCATAATTTGCCAATTACATTCACCCACCCTTGGCCCACAACCTTTAAATATAATAGATGAAACATAAAATAACAACGTCCTCATGATCACCCAGAGACACAGCCATTAAAATGAATAGATGGTCCAGCTGTCTCTGGTGTTTATTATCTGCACATACACTATGCATGAATCGCAGCTATATCTGGAGAGTGCTGTGATTCAGGGATCTAATCAAAACATAATGTCACTTATCATATCACAGTAATGACCAGGGTAAGAGTTCCATTAAAACACTATGTAAATAGCCTTTACAATCGCTCACTAGAAGATTGCCTATAATAGTATCCGTAACTTGGACTTAAAATAGCAACAATGTTTATGGCGCTAACTGAAAGAAATGATTTGTTCGTTTCAGTGTTTTGGTTAGCTTTGTCGTTTTGGTGGTTTATTTATGAAGAGTCAGGTGGTAAAACTCCCCACTTCTGAGTGTGTTTATGCCCAATTATTTAAAAGGGTAATGCTTTTACTAGCTGTGTATGGTAATAAAACCCCTTGCGTTGTGACATTCTGACTTGCTAAGAAAAATGTAATAACATTGCAGTGATGAGCATAGGTGTGCGCAGCACATTTTATTAGGAGGCGCACCATCAAAGTGGTGTGTCTAGCACCATGTATTGGGCATGTCTAACACCGCCCATTGGGCGTGTCTAAAACCGCCAATCAGGCATGTCTACTATAATTTATTATCACTCGCTACAATATAAAACGTTTCTCAGCCACGCCATAATTTTCTGCCTATTTCAGTTTTAATCTTATAATTACTCTGTAACAGTACATGCAAATAAAGTCAGAAACATATATGGGTGATGCAGGTTTGTAGTGATAAGAGAATGGTCTAGTGCAGGGGTCGTCAAACTATTTTGTTCTGGAACCCCATCAGACAATAACAATACTGACAGGACCCCAATAAGTTACAGCAGAAGGTCATCCTATCACATCACGTAGTCAGCCGACAGCGCATACATGGCAGCATTGTGGAGGCACAACATGATGGGAGGAGTCTAAAATAACAGACAATTCAACAGATTTATTAGACTCCTTGAATCACTGACTGAGATTAGAAAAGTCATCAGCCTGATTGTCAGCAACATGGAGTCGCGACCCCATGCTGAGAAAGTTGGGACCCACTTCGGGGTCAGGACCCATAGTTTGAGAACCGCTGGTCTAGTACAATTATCAATGCAAAACACAAAATTGACTTATGGGCACTTATTTTAATAGAATACAGTTGTAAAAAGCAAAAGTCTTTGGTACATCTCTGATTCAGTTAGGCTGCCTCGAGGACAGTACTTAGAAAACACTGCCTTATATAATATATATATATATATATATATATATATGCTGTTACATAGACAGTATAGGTGTAGTTTTCTTGTACAGGTTTGGTTAATGTAATGCTGGACCAGCATACTGTACAGTAACTATATTTATATGGGATTTCCATACCTGCATCCATATGTTGAGAACTGCCACGTTTGGATGCTGATGAATTGCCTGGAGGAAGGAAGGTGTCCATGACCTCCCAATAATAATCACTCCATTGCTTCCTACTAGGAGCCAAAGACAGTGTGGTTCTAACGTTTATCCCTTACGGTTTCTTTTAAGTTTTTGTTTCTTTCCGTTGATTAATTTATTTCTGTCTTTTGGAAAGTAAGTGCCTACTTGACCTATTTGGTAATCCACCACTCTATCTATCTATCTATCTATCTATCTATCTATCTATCTATCTAAGTTAAATGGAAGAGTGCATTCATAAAACGTCTGAATTCATTCCAAAAACTGTACACTTTATTCTCACACCATCACAGCGCAAATACTGGAATCATTGTGACAGTTTCTGACCGTCGGGTTATTTAAATAAAAAATTAGAAAAGGTAAAAAATAGTTTTTGGATTGCAGTGTTTAACACTATAATCGGTTATTCAGACATAATTGCTGATGTGCGAATTCGTAAGCTGGACGATTTTTGAACGACTGTATGTGCATAGGGATTGCAGCGAGCATGGACTAGGCCAAGGAGCTGAGTCACCGTGATTCCGGGACCTGTTGTTGCCCTACGCTACTTGAGTTTGTTTGCTGTCACCCAGATGGCGGTTGCTTGGTTAATCCACAATGTTTTTTTTCTCAAAAATGTAAACAAAATCTTTGCTCGCCGCCAGAAATTAACCTGTTATATATGATTAAAGCGGACTCTACAAGCAATAAAACCATTTGGCAGCAGGGGCTGAGTAATTCAACTGAAACAATATTTGCCATTGTTTTGATCTGAAAACACTGGTGGTATATGTGACCTAGACTCACGTATAAAAGGTAGTGTTTTCAAGGTTTTATTAGTTTTGATTATCAATCTATTATCCACTGAAAGTGACAAAAGTCTGTAAATGTCATCAATTAAATTTTTCACTTCTAAGCAGTCTATAGAGATTTATAGCCTAGCAACCACATTGAAATGGGGAGCAATAAAAACAAATCTGATTACCTGCATCTTATCTCCAGCATAAATGACAGCAGCATCATAGAGTATTTGTATTGCAACGCTGAAATATAAAGGAAATGAACAAATGCTCAATTCAATACTTTGCTCCAGCAAGAGCCAAAACCCAATTAGAGAAAGATGAATATCTTATGCTAATTACCACGCTGAAAAATAGTGAAAATAGCAAGTTAATATTATATACTTCACAATTATTCATCAGAGTTAGTTGCTTTGGATACAGAAAACTGTATAACAATAATACATAAAGCATCTCAAATCTCTAAAGCTCTAAAGCCTAGAGCGATCTCAGCCTGGTACAATATGTTGTTTCTGGCCAAATCACAGCAACATATTGGCTGGATCGTTCAGGTGTAAGCGATGTCCTCTGGTCAGCCCTGCTGCAGTATCAACCAGAAGACATTGCTCACGCCGTTGTCTTCATGCATCGGTAAGAGTGTATATGCCGATGTTGATTCCCGTCACCCGTCAGATCGGCCGGCTACACATTATTGTGATGTGTAGCAGGACTAACTTCTCACACTGGTGGAAATCAGTGGACTTAAGGGGATGTACACACGGGGCAATACTTCTATTGTTTTTTAGCTACATCATCAATATCACTTAGAAGGGTTCCCAGAATCTCCCCGTGTGTACACAGCAGGCAATAGCGATGCGCGGTCCTGCAGTGTCGCTACCGCACTGACAATTAGATACTGCAGGCAAGAATATTTTGGCTAGATGCTGCAGTGCCTATTTCAATGTACACTCGGGCTGCTGCTGGGGATGGCAGCTGGCTTATCTCCGGCCATAAAATTGCCTAATCAACATCTCCCAGCTAGTGCCCCATGTTTACTCCCCTTTACCAAAACTAAAAGGTGCTACTTCAGTATCTGTAAAGTCCATGTGCCTGTATATAGAGTTGTAGAAAGGATCCAGGAGATAGGGATGGCCATTGACCATCGATGTTTAGAAAAAATCAATGGTTTATGGCCGATCAAATAGTTTTGACGTCAATGGGGCAGAACCAGATGGTTTCTCACCATCGATGTCACCCTTAAACAAATTGTTTTGTTTTTCTTGTTGCTGGGACACTGAGCATAGCCTCGCCCAGGACACCCATGGAGCCCCGCCCCTGTATTCTGATTGGTCCACAGGCCAATCGGTCAAAGACATTAGATGACCATTGATATGTAAAAACATTGATGGTCAGTTGCACTTTTGCCGTTGATGGCAAAGACAACGATGGCCATCCCTACCAGGAGACAGACCAGTCTGCGGTCAGAGGAGGAACTACTATTGGTGCTGCAGGTGCATTGCATTGGGGCCCTTGGGACTAAGGGGCCTACTGCTGCTACCCACTGCTGTGTGGTATATTGTGAACATTGGTTGGGGTGGAGGAGGGGGGCCCAAATTATATTTTTGCACCTTAGCCAACTACTCACAAGTTCCACCGCTGTCTGCAGTACACAGAACATGGTACATTGGATTCTTCTTTGTGGCAATAAACAAAAGAAAAAGATGGGAGCTGAATATATGAGGCACTTACATAAGAATTTGAATTTATGGATCCTCTACATTTTGTAAGCTATATTAGATTCATTTTTAATATGCAAGCTCTGAATAAATATACAGTATATATTTTTGGTACTTGTTTCCTAGCACAGCGCCCACGATAATCAGTCGTATGGCATTGTATTCAATTTAAAATTGTATACCATTGTATATGGCATACAATGCAATGCGATGCGATCTTAAATTGTATGAGCACCCTAATGGGTTTTTTTAATGTTAAATGGTCCCCCTATACGATTTTTAACCCCTTCCCGACATTTGACGTATATATACGTCATGGCCGGGATGTACTTCCCGACACATGACGTATATATACGTCATGACTTTAAACTGTCACCGCGTCTATAGACGCGGTGACAGAGGGACGATGTCTGCTGTCCCTGACAGCAGACATGTCCCAGCATGCCCAGGGGGGGCAGCGATGCCTCCCCCCCGTCGGCGATCGCTGCGATTGGCTGTTCAATGTGAACAGCCAATCGCAGCTTTTTCCTGTGTTACCGGCGAATGAGACGCTCGGTAACACAGGGATCAATCACCGCCGGGTGTGAGGGGGTGTGAGGGGGTCACCGGTGATGACCACACCTCACCCCACCTGCCCCCAAGGCTGTGATTGGTCCATCGGACCGACGGACCAATCACAGCCATGGCGCGTGATTTAAACTAACGGTGACTGCGCTGCAGACGCCATTCCGGTCTGGAATTGCGTGCAGAGCGGTCACCGTGCCAATCTGTCGTGATATACTGACCTGATCCTTGCCTGATACTTACCTGATCACCGCTGGTAGCGTGCTGCCAGCAGCTGGATGCTTCCTGGATCTTGTGACTTCCTGTGTGCTGCTGCTGCAGTGTCATAGAGTGAGAGATAGTGAGAGATAGTGAGAGATAGTGAGAGATAGTGACAGAGAGTGATAGAGAGTGCTATATTTTGTGTCTGCTGCCCCCCCTTTTGTGCTGATCAGTATATCTGTGCTGATCAGCAACTTTTTGGGGGTGCAGGTTTTTTTTTTATATATATACCTGTCAGTTGCTGTCAGTTGCACTGTCAGTTGCACCAAAGGTTGTGCACCTGCTGCCCCTCACTGGTGATCAGTGTCGCATCACTGATCCCCTTTTTTTTGTTTTTTTTTGAGGGTGCTGTGGGGTCTTTTTTAATTTTTTTTTACACACACTGTGATTTTGTGGGTGTCCTGTGGCCACTGTGTGCTGATCAGTGACGTACATCACTGATCAGCATTTTCGGCACAGGGTTGATCTAATTTTTTTTTTTTATTATTGGGATCAAATTCCTGTATAAAGTATTTTTTTTTCTGCACTACATACACACTACACACTACATACCCCCCGTGTTGAAATAAAGTTTGTACCCCCCCCTACACTATACACGTGTTGAAACATTACACTTACAGAAAGACAAAAATAAAAATGGCATCCCAAATGTCATCCCAAAGAATGTATTCAGCGGAGGAGGCATATGCCATGCTTGCCTCTGACTCTGACACAGCCAGTGATGCAAGCGGGGAATTTGAAGGATTCATCTTAACCTCATCTTCCTCCTCTAGTGATGAGGGACCCCCTCAAAGACGCCCCCGTAGAGCAGCTGAGACCCCCCCCCCCCAAATGATTGATCCCGTATGGACCCCACCACCAGACAATTTTGAGCCCCAGGTTCCTGAGTTTTTGGCCATCCCAGGAATCCAATTTGATTCAACAGGTCTCAGAGAAATTGACTTTTTCAAATTATTTTTCTCTGATGATTTTATAAATTTAATGGTGGACCAAAGTAATTTATATGCCCAGCAGTTTATTGCTCAAAACCCCACGTCATCATTTGCTAGGTGGACCCCTGTAGATGCAGTAGAGATGATGACGTTTTGGGGTCTGGTGTTACATATGGGCATAGTAAAAAAGCCAGAAATTAGGCAATATTGGAGTACAGATGTTCTGTACAGCACCCCACTTTACCGTATGGCCATGACTCGGACTCGTTTTGAGACAATCCTTAAATTTTTACATTACACCGATAATGAACAGTGCCCACCCAGAGATGATCCCACCTTTGACCGGCTATTCAAAGTCAGGCCGTAAACAAAATCTGTGCTCGCCGCCAGAAATTAACCTGTTAAATATTATTAAAGCGGACTCTACAAGCAATAAAACCATTTGGCAGCAGGGGCTGAGTAATTCAACTGAAACAATATTTGCCATTGTTTTGATCTGAAAACACTGGTGGTATATGTGACCTTGACTCACGTATAAAAGGTAGTGTTTTCAAGGTTTTATTAGTTTTGATTATTAATCTATTATCCACTGAAAGTGACAAAAGTCTGTAAATGTCATCAATTAAATTTTTCACTTCTAAGCAGTCTATAGAGATTTATAGCCTAGCAACCACATTGAAATACTTTCATCGGGCTGCTCCCATCCTATGGAATGCCCTTCCACGCACAATAAGACTCTCCAATAGCCTCCAAACATTCAAGCGTTCCCTGAAAACTCACCTCTTCAGGCAAGCCTATAATGTTTAAGTTCTACATGCATAACCCTCTGAGGCACTTATCTATTATATAGCTACCCTTCTGGACTTATAACTTGGTGGGACTGCTATGGTATTACTGGTGCCTGTCCTTGTGTTTCCACCAATATCCCTATAGATTGTAAGCTTGCAGCAGGGCCCTCTTACCTCCAAGTCTGTATGTTGTTACCCAGTTTGTTTTATCACTGTCTACTATTGTAAAGCGCAACGGAATCTGCTGCGCTATATAAGAAACTGTAAATAAATAAATAAATAAATAAATGGGGAGCAATAAAAACAAATCTGATTACCTGCATCTTATCTCCAGCATAAATGACAGCAGCATCATAGAGTATTTGTATTGCAATGCTGAAATATAAAGGAAATGAACAAATGCTCAATTCAATACTTTGCTCCAGCAAGAGCCAAAACCCAATTAGAGAAAGATGAATATCTTATGCTAATTACCACGCTGAAAAATAGTGAAAATAGCAAGTTAATCTTATATACTTCGCAATTATTCATCACAGTCAGTTGCTTTGGATACAGAAAACTGTATAACAATAATACATAAAGCATCTCAAATCTCTAAAGCTTCTAAGGCCTAGAGCGATCTCAGCCTGGTACAATATGTTGTTTCTGGCCAAATCACAGCAACATATTGGCTGGATCGTTCAGGTGTAAGCGATGTCCTCTGGTCAGCCCTGCTGCAGTATCAACCAGAAGACATTGCTCACGCCGTTGTCTTCATGCATCTGTAAGAGTGTATATGCCGATGTTGATTCCCGTCACCCGTCAGATCAGCCGGCTACACATTATTGTGATGTGTAGCAGGCCTAACTTATCACACTGGTGGAAATCAGTGGACTTAAGGGGATGTACACACGGGACAATACTTCTATTGTTTTTTAGCTACATCATCAATATCACTTAGAAGGGTTCCCAGAATCTCCCCGTGTGTACACAGCAGGCAATAGCGATGCGCGGTCCTGCAGTGTCGCTACCGCACTGACAATTAGATACTGCAGGCAAGAATATTTTGGCTAGATGCTGCAGTGCCTATTTCAATGTACACTCGGGCTGCTGCTGGGGATGGCAGCTGGCTTATCTCCGGCCATAAAATTGCCTAATCAACATCTCCCAGCTAGTGCCCCATGTTTACTCCCCTTTACCAAAACTAAAAGGTGCTACTTCAGTATCTGTAAAGTCCATGTGCCTGTATATAGAGTTGTAGAAAGGATCCAGGAGATAGGGATGGCCATTGACCATCGATGTTTAGAAAAAATCAATGGTTTATGGCCGATCAAATAGTTTTGACGTCAATGGGGCAGAACCAGATGGTTTCTCACCATCGATGTCACCCTTAAACAAATTGTTTTGTTTTTCTTGTTGCTGGGACACTGAGCATAGCCTCGCCCAGGACACCCATGGAGCCCCGCCCCTGTATTCTGATTGGTCCACAGGCCAATCGGTCAAAGACATTAGATGACCATTGATATGTAAAAACATTGATGGTCAGTTGCACTTTTGCCGTTGATGGCAAAGACAACGATGGCCATCCCTACCAGGAGACAGACCAGTCTGCGGTCAGAGGAGGAACTACTATTGGTGCTGCAGGTGCATTGCATTGGGGCCCCTGGGGACTAAGGGGCCTACTGCTGCTACCCACTGCTGTGTGGTATATTGTGAACATTGGTTGGGGTGGAGGAGGGGGGCCCAAATTATATTTTTGCACCTTAGCCAACTACTCACAAGTTCCACCGCTGTCTGCAGTACACAGAACATGGTACATTGGATTCTTCTTTGTGGCAATAAACAAAAGAAAAAGATGGGAGCTGAATATATGAGGCACTTACATAAGAATTTGAATTTATGGATCCTCTACATTTTGTAAGCTATATTAGATTCATTTTTAATATGCAAGCTCTGAATAAATATACAGTATATATTTTTGGTACTTGTTTCCTAGCACAGCGCCCACGATAATCAGTCGTATGGCATTGTATTCAATTTAAAATTGTATACCATTGTATATGGCATACAATGCAATGCGATGCGATTTTAAATTGTATGAGCACCCTAATGGGTTTTTTCAATGTTAAATGGTCCCCCTATACGATTTTTAACCCCTTCCCGACATTTGACGTATATATACGTCATGGCCGGGATGTACTTCCCGACACATGACGTATATATACGTCATGACTTTAAACTGTCACCGCGTCTATAGACGCGGTGACAGAGGGACGATGTCTGCTGTCCCTGACAGCAGACATGTCCCAGCATGCCCAGGGGGGGCAGCGATGCCTCCCCCCCGTCGGCGATCGCTGCGATTGGCTGTTCAATGTGAACAGCCAATCGCAGCTTTTTCCTGTGTTACCGGCGAATGAGACGCTCGGTAACACAGGGATCAATCACCGCCGGGTGTGAGGGGGTGTGAGGGGGTCACCGGTGATGACCACACCTCACCCCACCTGCCCCCAAGGCTGTGATTGGTCCGTCGGACCGACGGACCAATCACAGCCATGGCGCGTGATTTAAACTAACTGTGACTGCGCTGCAGACGCCATTCCGGTCTGGAATTGCGTGCAGAGCGGTCACCGTGCCAATCTGTCGTGATATACTGACCTGATCCTTGCCTGATACTTACCTGATCACCGCTGGTAGCGTGCTGCCAGCAGCTGGATGCTTCCTGGATCTTGTGACTTCCTGTGTGCTGCTGCTGCAGTGTCATAGAGTGACAGATAGTGAGAGATAGTGAGAGATAGTGAGAGATAGTGACAGAGAGTGATAGAGAGTGCTATATTTTGTGTCTGCTGCCCCCCCCTTTTGTGCTGATCAGTATATGTGTGCTGATCAGCAACTTTTTGGGGGTGCAGGGTTTTTTTTTATATATATACCTGTCAGTTGCACCAAAGGTTGTGCTGCCTGTGCAACTGACTGCTGCCCCCCCTGCTGCCCCCCCTTTTGTGCTGATCAGTATAAATTAACTGATCAGCAACTTTTTGGGGGTGCAGGGTTTTTTTTTTTTATATATATACCTGTCAGTTGCTGTCAGTTGCACTGTCAGTTGCACCAAAGGTTGTGCACCTGCTGCCCCTCACTGGTGATCAGTGTCGCATCACTGATCCCCTTTTTTTTTTTTTTTTTTTTTTTGAGGGTGCTGTGGGGTCTTTTTTTAATTTTTTTTTACACACACTGTGATTTTGTGGGTGTCCTGTGGCCACTGTGTGCTGATCAGTGACGTACATCACTGATCAGCATTTTCGGCACAGGGTTGATCTAATTTTTTTTTTTTTTATTGGGATCAAATTCCTGTATAAAGTATTTTTTTTTCTGCACTACATACACACTACACACTACATACCCCCCGTGTTGAAATAAAGTTTGTACCCCCCCCCCCCCTACACTATACACGTGTTGAAACATTACACTTACAGAAACACAAAAATAAAAATGGCATCCCAAATGTCATCCCAAAGAATGTATTCAGCGGAGGAGGCATATGCCATGCTTGCCTCTGACTCTGACACAGCCAGTGATGCAAGCGGGGAATTTGAAGGATTCATCTTAACCTCATCTTCCTCCTCTAGTGATGAGGGACCCCCTCAAAGACGCCCCCGTAGAGCAGCTGAGACCCCCCCCCCCCCCAAATGATTGATCCCGTATGGACCCCACCACCAGACAATTTTGAGCCCCAGGTTCCTGAGTTTTTGGCCATCCCAGGAATCCAATTTGATTCAACAGGTCTCAGAGAAATTGACTTTTTCAAATTATTTTTCTCTGATGATTTTATAAATTTAATGGTGGACCAAAGTAATTTATATGCCCAGCAGTTTATTGCTCAAAACCCCACGTCATCATTTGCTAGGTGGACCCCTGTAGATGCAGTAGAGATGATGACGTTTTGGGGTCTGGTGTTACATATGGGCATAGTAAAAAAGCCAGAAATTAGGCAATATTGGAGTACAGATGTTCTGTACAGCACCCCACTTTACCGTATGGCCATGACTCGGACTCGTTTTTAAACAATCCTTAAATTTTTACATTACACCGATAATGAACAGTGCCCACCCAGAGATGATCCCACCTTTGACCGGCTATTCAAAGTCAGGCCGGTCATTGATCATTTCAGTGCCAAATTTGCAGAGATGTACATCCCTGAAAAATGTATTTGTATCGACGAGTCCCTTATACATTTTAAAGGAAGGGTTAAATTCCACCAGTACCTTCCCAGTAAGAGGGCAAGGTATGGCATAAAAATGTATAAACTGTGTGAAAGCACCTCAGGGTACACCCACAGGTTTAGGGTATATGAAGGGAAGGATTCAAGAATTGAACCGCCAGAATGCCCCCCCTCCCTCGTAGGTGTTAGTGGAAAAATTGTCTGGGATTTAGTGCACCCCTTCCTGGATAAAGGTTATCACCTCTATGTGGATAACTTTTACACTAGCATCCCCCTGTTTAAGCCCCTTGGTTCAAGAGGTACAGCAGCTTGCGGTACTGTGCGCAAGAACCAAAGAGGCCTCCCAAAAACGCACATTGCCCAAGTACTGAGAAGGGGTGAAAGCAGGGCACAATCCACCGAAAATATGTTGTTGGTCAAATATAAGGACAAGAGGGATGTCCTTATACTGACAACAATTCATGGAGACAGTACCACCTCCGTCCCTGTACGAGGTACCAGTACCCACACCTCAAAACCTAATTGTATCCTAGATTACAATAAGTACATGGGCGGAGTGGATCTTTCAGATAAGGTACTGAAGCCGTACAGTGCCCTGCGGAAAACAAAAATCTGGTACAAGAAGCTGGCCGTGTATATCATCCAGATGGCACTGTATAACGCTTACGTGCTATTCCGTTCTACCAGCCAGAGGGGGACATTTATGCACTTTCAAGAGGAAGTCATAAAGGGCCTAATATTTGGGAACCAGCAGGCAGAGGGCCCCAGTACTTCTAGTACTGGCCCCCGTATTGTACCAGGGCAGCATTTTCCTAACGAAATCCCCTCCACTGCAAAAAAGGGCAGGACACAAAAAAGGTGCAAAGTTTGCTATAAAAAGGGAATAAGAAAGGATACTATTTTCCACTGTGAAACTTGCCCCGACAAACCCGGCCTATGTATAAAGGAGTGTTTTAAAATATACCACACATCTATGGATTATTAGGTTCATCATTTCACCGTGCTTCGGGGTCTTGCTAATGCCACATAGCACCCACCATTCATTCCACCAGGATCTGAGCTGCAAAATCCAAAAATCACTCCTTCCCTTCTGAGTCCTGCCATTTTTGGTCACATATGAGGCATTGCCGTACTTGGGAGAAATTGGGGCACAGATTTTGGGGTGCTTTGTCTCCTTCATTCCTTGTGAAAATGAAAAATTTTGAGCCCGAACTGCATTTTTGTGTAAAAAAAATGTAATTTTTCATTTCCACAGCCCAGTTGTACCACAATTGGTGAAACCCCTGGGGGTTTGAAATGTACACTATACCCCTAGATGAATTCCCTGAGGGGTGTAGTTTGCAAAATGGGGTCACTTGTGGGGGGGTTCCACTGTATTGGTGCTTCGGGGGTCTTGCTAATGCGACATAGCACCCACCATTCATTCCACCAGAATGTGTGCTGCAAAATCCAAATATCACTCCTTCCCTTCTGAATCCTGCCATTTTTGGTCACATATGAGGCATTGCCATACTCGGGAGAAATTGGGGCACAGATTTTGGGGTGCTTTGTCTCCTTCATTCCTTGTGAAAATGAAAAATCTTGAGCCCGAACTGCATTTTTGTGTAAAAAAAATGTAATTTTTCATTTTCACAGCCCAGTTGTACCCCAATTGGTGAAACCCCTGGGGGTTTGAAATGTACACTATACCCCTAGATGAATTCCCTGAGGGGTGTAGTTTGCAAAATGGGGTCACATGTGGGGGGGTTCCACTGTATTGGTGCTTCGGGGGTCTTGCTAATGCAACATAGCACCCACCATTCATTCCACCAGAATCTGTGCTGCAAAATCCAAAAATCACTCCTTCCCTTCTGAGTCCTGCCATGCACCCAAATGGTATTTTTTGGTCACATATGAGGCATTGCCGTACTCGGGAGAAATTGGGGCACAGATTTTGGGGTGCTTTGTCTCCTTTATTCCTTGTGAAAATGAAAAATTTTGAGCCAGAACTGCATTTTTGTGTAAAAAATGTAATTTTTCATTTTCACAGCCCAGTTGTACCACAATTGGTGAAACCCCTGGGGGTTTGAAATGTACACTATACCCCTAGATGAATTCCCTGAGGGGTGTAGTTTGCAAAATGGGGTCACTTGTGGGGGGGTTCCACTGTATTGGTGCTTCGGGGGTCTTGCTAATGCAACATAGCACCCACCATTCATTCCACCAGAATGTGTGCTGCAAAATCCAAATATCACTCCTTCCCTTCTGAGTCCTGCCATTCACCCAAATGGTATTTTTTGGTCACATATGAGGCATTGCCGTACTCGGGAGAAATTGGGGCACAGATTTTGGGGTGCTTTGTCTCCTTCATTCCTTGTGAAAATGAAAAATTTTGAGCCAGAACTGCATTTTTGTGTAAAAAAAATGTAATTTTTCATTTTCACAGCCCAGTTGTACCACAATTGGTGAAACCCCTGGGGGTTAGAAATGTATACTATACCCCTAGATGAATTCCCTGAGGGGTGTAGTTTGCAAAATGGGGTCACTTGTGGGGGGTTTCACTGTATTGGTGCTTCGGGGGTCTTGCTAATGCGACATAGCACCCACCATTCATTCCACCAGAATCTGTGCTGCAAAATCCAAAAATCACTCCTTCCCTTCTGAGTCCTGCCATGCACCCAAATGGTATTTTTTGGTCACATATGAGGCATTGCCGTACTCGGGAGAAATTGGGGCACAGATTTTGGGGTGCTTTGTCTCCTTCATTCCTTGTGAAATTAATGGAAAATTTTGAGCCAGAACTGCATTTTTGTGTAAAAAATGTAATTTTTCATTTTCACAGCCCAGTTGTACCACAATTGGTGAAACCCCTGGGGGTTAGAAATGTACACTATACCCCTAGATGAATTCCCTGATGGGGTGTAGTTTGCAAAATGAGGTCACTTGTGGGGGGGTTCCACTGTATTGGTGCTTCGGGGGTCTTGCTAATGCGACATAGCACCCACCATTCATTCCACCAGAATCTGTGCTGCAAAATCCAAAAATTACTCCTTCCCTTCTGAGTCCTGCTATGCACCCAAATGGTATTTTTTGGTCACATATGAGCATTGCCGTACTCGGGAGAAATTGGGGCACAGATTTTGGGGTGCTTTGTCTCCTTCATTCCTTGTGAAAATGAAAAATTTTGAGCCAGAACTGCATTTTTGTGTAAAAAAATGTAATTTTTCATTTTCACAGCCCAGTTGTACCATAATTGGTGAAACCCCTGGAGGTTTGAAATGTACACTATACCCCTAGATGAATTCCCTGAGGGGAGTAGTTTGCAAAATGGGGTCACTTGTGGGGGGGTTCCACTGTATTGGTGCTTCGGGGGTCTTGCTAATGCAACATAGCACCCACCATTCATTCCACCAGAATCTGTGCTGCAAAATCCAAAAATCACTCCTTCCCTTCTGAGTCCTGCCATGCACCCAAATGGTATTTTTTGGTCACATATGAGGCATTGCCGTACTCGGGAGAAATTGGGGCACAGATTTTGGGGTGCTTTGTCTCCTTCATTCCTTGTGAAAATGAAAAATTTTGAGCCAGAGCTGCATTTTTGTGTAAAAAATGTAATTTTTCATTTTCACAGCCCAGTTGTACCACAATTGGTGAAACCCCTGGGGGTTTGAAATGTACACTATACCCCTAGATGAATTCCCTGAGGGGTGTAGTTTGCAAAATGGGGTCACTTGTGGGGGGGGGGGTTCCTAACTTTTAGCATCTTATGGTGCCTAGAAACCTACATGGTGCCTAAAAAATAATCTCATAAAAAGGAGGCTCCAAAATCAAGTAGGTGCTCCTTCTATTATGAAGCCTGTGGTTTGGTCAACGTGCACACTAGGGCCACATATAGGATATTTATGAAAACAAAAGAATTGGGGGAATCAATTTTTAGTCACATTTCTCTAGTAAAATCTACTGTGTTCCTTAGAAAAATGTATTAAAATTGAAAATCTGCAAAAAAAATGAAATTTTGAAATTTCACCTACACTTTGTTTTAATTCCTGTGAAACACCTAAAGGGTTAACAAACTTCCAAAATGCTGTTTTGAATACTGTGAGGGGTGCAGTTTTTGAAATGGCATCATTTATGGGGGTGTCTCACATACAAGTTCCTCAAAGTCACATCAGAACTGAACTGGTCCCTAAAAAAATCAGTGTTTGAAATTTTCTTGAAAATTTGAGAATTTGCTATTCATATTTTAAGCCTCCTAGTGTCCAAAAAAATTAAAAGGAGGTTGAAATAATGATGGAAACATAAAGTAGACATATGGTCTATGTTAGTTATTAACTATTTTGAGTGGTATGATTATTTGTCTCACAAGCAGAAAATGTAACATTTAGCAAATTGCAAAATTTTCAATTTTTTTACGACATTTTGGTATTTTTCACAAAAAAACACAGACTGTATTGACCAAAATTTACCACTAACTTGAAGTACAATGTGTCACGAGAAAACAATCTCAAAATCACTGGGATAAGTAAAAGCAGAAAAAAGTTATCCCCACTTAAGTGATACCTGTCAGATTTAAAAAAAAAAGGGCTCTGTCAGGAAGGCAAAAACAGGCTGCGGCGGGAAGGGGTTAATTGTATAAGCACCTTAATAGTTGCTTACAATGTTAAATGCACCCCCACGCCACCGCCACTATCAACGCAAACCCGAAGCGTGGCGTGCGCAGCGCGCCCGCGAGGGGTGGCGGTACGCATCCTCCGACCTTTTCATACCCCCACTATCCACGTTGGCGTGATGCTGATTATATATAGTGTGGCGAGTGCAGCGAGCCACCGAGCCCGAAGCGTGGTGAGCACAGCGAGCCCCACGAGGGGACGCAGAATACTTTACATGTATTCCGCATCCGCTCGCCACGCTTCGGTCACGGTGGCTCGCTGCGCTTGCCACACTATCTAGAATCAACTCCATGCCGATGTGGATGGTGGGGGTATGAAAAGGTCTGAGGACACATATCGCCGGCCCTCACGGGCTCGCGGCGCTCGCCACGCTTCGGGTTGGCGTTGATAGTACAGGTGGCGTGGGGGTGCTTTTAACATTGTAAGCACCTATTATGGTGCTTATACAATTATTTATCTTATAGGGGGCACATTTAACATTGAAAACACCCATTAGGGTGTTTATACAATTTAAAATCGTATACCATTGTATATGCCATACGATAGCATACAATTCGATGGTATACAATTTAAAATTGTATAACATCGGCTAACATCACATCACATCGCATACCATCGTATGCCTTATGGTATGCGATGCGATGGGCCCCATGCTAGGAAACAAGTGCCATATTTTTTATTATTCATGCAGATGTTTCATATTCTATGTATGTTTAAATACAGCTAAAAACCTGTATTATCACTATTACCCTTGATGTATCAAGATTATCACCTGCTAACACATACATATATACATTATTGATTGATTAATAACATGGACCACCCAACTACTCAGGCCTGTGTTATTCTAACTTGTAATACAGCTGATCTGTGTTTCATTGCTTCATCTATTAACCCCTTCACTGGCACTCCCAAGAATTTTCTGGGCTATGCTAAAGTGCCCAGTTTGGTAAACCCGGAAAATTATCAGGATTGCCACTGTGCGTCTCTTAGTGCGGGGCAGCACCACTGAGCTGAGCGCTGATCCGAACGCTGAACTCAGCTTCAGCTGCTGCCTGGCTCCGGCTGCCCGGCCCCGCCTCCTTCCCCTCAACTGTGTATGGCGTGGCTTGCTAACGTCACACCACACACAGCCGGGTTACCGGGGGCAGGGCCGGGCAGTGGCTCACGTAGTACTCAGCAGCACTGCCCGGCCCCGGGAGAGGCATTGGTGGGGTGTTTTTTAGGGAGTGCCACACCACTGGGGTTAATATTACTAGTAAAAATAGGATTATTGTACCTACCATTAAATTGTTTCCTCTAAATCCATACGAGGACACTACTAACCTTGGGGACTAGAGGGAGTAATGCACGAGTTGGCACTCATACTGCTACAACTGGTAATGTAGCTCCTCCCTTATATAGCCCCACCTTGCAATTGCTATTTAGTTATTTTATAACAAAGTTTTCAAGGCAGGACTAAAAATGCCTTTATGTCGACAGTGTCTAGGACAACAGTCAAAAGGCGACCACTTTTGGTCGACAGTCAAAAGGTCAACACATGAAAAAAGGGTGACATGCATTAGGTTGACATGGTCAAAAGGAATGGGTCTTTAGGTCGACAGTGTCTAAGTCGACAGTCAAAAAGGCAATCACATTTGGTCGACAGTCAAAAAGGTCAACACATCAAAAAGGGTGACATGTATTAGATTGACATGGTCAAAGGGTCCACAAAAGCAAAATGTCAATATGAAAAGGGTCAACATAAGATACAATCACTATGAGATTTTCACTTTTTGGGTGTCTTTGTAGACTAAGGGCTGTTTCACACAGTACGGTTCCTGCCGCACGGTGAAATCCCGTACGGCCAGGGAGCCGCGCCGCACTCAGAATTTTATAATGGCAGGGATGGCCACAGCCCGGCAGCCGTCCCTTCCAGTGGGGGGATCCGGCTGCAGCCGTGCGGCCGGGCCGTGGCCGTCCCGTGTGAATGGACACAATAGTGTCCATTCACAACTGCTGAGTGCGGCACGGCTCCCTGGCCGTACGGGATTTCACCGTGCGGCAGGAACCGTACTGTGTGAAACAGCCCATAGGTTGACATGGACACCGTATAGGTGTACAGCAGTGGTTCTCAACTTTGGTCCTAAAGGACCCCCAACAGTGCACATTTTCCAGGTCTCCCCACAGAATCACAGGTGAAATAATTGCTCCACCTGTGATCATTTAAAATATGTCAGTGAATAATGCGTGCACCTGTGCACCTGCCGGGTGACCTGGAAACATGCACTGTCGGGTCCTTGAGGATCGAGTTTGGTGTACAGCATCCCCTCGCAGGGCTTGCTGTGCTTGTCATGTTTCGGGTACAGTGCCTCTCTGCACTCAGGACACTATTATATTTTTCCTCTATGCCCACTCGGATGGTAAACTATGAACATGTCGGTTTAAAAAAAATCATAAAAATCTCATGTTGACCTTTTTCAATGTTGACCTTTTTCACATCGATCTTTTGACCATGTCAACTTAATGCATGTCAACCCCAGTGGCGTAACTATAAATTTTGCTCCCCCCTGCCAAAATAGTACCTGGCGCCCCCCCCCCCCCCCCCATATTGCTGCTTACACCATCATTACGCCACACACCGTAATGCCACTTACACTGTACGCCACACACCGTAATGCCACTTACACTATACTCCACACACATAATGCCACTTACACTGTACGCCACACACTGTAATGCCACTTACACTGTACGCCACACACAGGGCTGTAAGTATGGCGGTACGGGGTGGTACGGCGTACCGGTAAAACATATTGTGCCGGTACCCCGTACCGCCATAACAAATGCCCTGCAAAGTGCTTAATGCGCATGCGCGCATATCTAAGTGGCGGGGGGCGTGGCCTCCGCCGCCCCGCCACAGCTGATTCCTCGCCAGGGGAAGGGAGCCGAGGGGAGGGGAGCGCATCGCGCATCTCTTCTTCCCCTCCCTGTGTCACTGTGACTGTGCTCTCAGCCAATCATAGCTCGCGGGCCGGCAGCCAATCAGGAGCCAGCCCGCGAGGTATGATTGGCTTGCAGCCCGGACACAGTGAAGGGTCGGACGTGTCTGTGCCCTAGAAGAAGAGTAGAGTGAGACGCCGGCAGCAGGGGGTGAGCGGCAGCGCGGGGGAACGATCGGCGGGCAGGTGAGCAGTGCACTGAGGGAGAGGAGGGGGAGATGACCACATCGTTATGTGCAGGGCAGACACACACCGTCCGACTACCGCAGTCCTGCTCACACCCTCCCAGACAGCCATGTTAAACGTCGAGGGCCAGCGAGTTACCAGGGAGATATTTAGCACTGCTCCTTCACCAGATGACCAGTACAGCAATGTCAGATCCAGAGCCAGATTAAGGTCTAAATGGGCCTGGAGCTGAAAATGATCAAGGGCCTATTATGCGCAATAATAGGGGTTGTGGCCAGCACCTAATAATGTGGGGGGCGTGACCAGTGTTCTGGTTGGGTGGTCTGCTCATGGGTGTGTCTCTATTTTTGTATATACTTTCAACTAATTATATATGCCTGGAAAAAGCAGGGGGCTGGCATAGGAAAAATGCAGGGAGATATCCAAAGGTGCACCCGCAGGATGCCGATGTCCTAAGATACTTGCGGGGTGAGGCGACACTCCAGTCAGAATAAAATAGTGTGCCGAGAGTAGCAAGGCACCGTGCCCTCTGCTTGGCGAGTGCAGTGAACCCGAAAGGGGGAGCGATCCACAGCCCCCCCTTGTCGGCATTGCGGCGGTCGGGAGTCCGGCGTCGGTATTTCGACCGCCAGCATATCATACCGGACCCCATATATCCCTTAGACAATTCATGCAACACAATAGTAACCCCTTTATACTGTACACACCCCTTTATACTCTTACACATTATGCCACATGGAATGAGAAAAAAAAATCACACTGACTGAGCCAAAATTCACACTATGGTTCACGGATTGAGTCAAAATTCACGTTATGCCGCTCATTGCCAAGGGGGAATACATGCTTGTGGTAACTGAGGGACAGCCGCCGCCAGGCAGAAATGACAGCCATTGACAGCCGGACAGAGAGCAGGGGGCTGCCCGGCTATTTGATATAATACCCCTTTCACACCAGAAAATGCAGGGATTTACCCAGGAATATTGACCCAGGATCATGCAGGGACATTCCCGGATTGGCCCCTTTTACACCAGCCTAGTTCCTGCATTTTCTGGCGTGAGGAGGAGAGAAAACTACCCTCCCCCCTTTAAACAACCAGCTATATCTTCGGAACCAACTGACCCATTTACACGAGGGATTCAAATTATTTTCAAATGATTTTGGTCCTGTGAAACTGGGCCATTTGGTTCCAGAGAAATCTGTCCTCAAACAACATGAACAACCATGAAATTACATTTCAAAAATGAAAAAAAAAAAAAAAAAAAAAAATCGTTTTACACGAAATATCTCTAGAACCAATGAACCCATATGGACCAGCCTGGTATCAGATTGAAGGCCCAGCAATTTGGGTTAGACTGAGATCAACCTTGAGCTTCTGTGATGCCGTTGGAACCAGGTGGGAGTCGGAATTTGTGGGTCTCATGTTATCCTATGGGGAAAACGTTCCAGCTTTGCCTGGCAGTATCTCCGGTTGCCGGGGGGCTAGAGATGCGGGGCTGGGCTCGCTGGAAAGCCCTGACCCTCAGCTACAAAATGGGCCTATTTAGAGAGTGGGCCTGGAGCTGTAGCTCCATCAGGCCCATTGTTAATCCGGCTCTGGTCAGATCATTCCCCTCTCCCCTACCCCCGCATACTTTACTGAGAGCTGCGCGCTGTGAGAACTCCAGAAGGAGGATTGCCAGAGAGCAGCTTTGATCTGCTGGGGAAATTGACAGCCCGTGTGCCTGAGAGTTCAGAGGATGGAGCTGCAGGAGGAGTGGTCGTTCCCTAGGTTAGTGTTTCTAACCTTGGCAGCTCCACGGGCTGTCACTGTTATTAAACAGCTACTGTGTCCTGTGTGCTGTGTTTGTCTGGAGGGGGAGGGGGGGCTGGCACTTACCCCTATGTGTGTAGGTTGGCACTCCTCCATGTTTGTTTGTGAGGGGCTGGCACTCCTCCATGTTTGTGTGTGTAGGCTGGCACAGATTGTGTGTGTGGGGTGGCATTTACCCCTTTGTACTCAAGCAGTGAGAGAGCTCATGCTGAAGAGAGTGAGTGTCACTGGGGGCATATCATCTGGCACTGTGGGCATATAGTTTCGTCATGTAGCCACTCCCCCTTGTGTCATATGGCCACGCCCCTGACCACGCCTATTTTGCAGCACAGTACCACTAAGATATTTTTTCTACTTGCACCACTGGCCACACACCGTAATGCCACTTACACTATACTCCACACACATAATGCCACTTACACTGTACACCACACACTGTAATGCCACTTACACTGTACGCCACACACCGTAATGCCACTTACACTATACTCCACACACATAATGCCACTTACACTGTACACCAAACACTGTAATGCCACTTACACTGTACTCCACACACTGTAATGCCACTTACACTGTACACCACACACATAATGCCACTTACACTGTATACTACACACCGTAATACCATTTAAACTGTACACCACACACAATGCCACTTACACTGTACGCCACACACCATAATGCCACTTACACTGTACGCCACACACCATAATGCCACTTACACTGTACGCCACACACCGTAATGCCCCTTACAATGTACACCACACACATAATGCCACTTACACTGTACGCCACTTACACTACACAACACACACTGTACGCTAGACATAAGGAAACAATCAATAGATGTCAGGCAGTAAGTCACCATGGAGAGAAGGAGTAGAACCCTCCCCACATCCACACAGACCCTCCCCAGTGCTTTACCAATAAAAAATTGTGCTTACCTGCATTCTTCAAATGTGTGGCGCTGTACATGGTCTTGTGTTGGTCTTGCAGCAAACAGCCATGGAGGGGGGAGGCATGGGTACACATAAGGACATAGCAGAGCTGCAGATGGGGAAAGCAAACGAGGAACACATGGGGGGTTAGAGGTAAAGATGGCAAAGGGTCACACATGGGGTGGAAAGGACACACATGGGGTGGGCAGGAGCAAGGTCACACATATGATGGACAGGGACACACATGGGGTGGGTAGGGGCACACATGGGGTGGGCAGGGGCACACATGGGGTGGGCAGGAGCAAGGGCACACATATGATGGCCAGGGACACACATGGGGTGGGTAGGGGCACACATGGGGTGGGCAGGGGCACACATGTGGTGGGATGGACACACATGGGGTGGGGAGGAGCAAGGGCACACATATGATAGGCAGGGGCACACATGGGGTGGGCAGCAGCAAGGGCACACATATGATGGACAGGGACACACATGGGGTGGGTAGAGGCACACATGGGGTGGGCAGGGGCACCAGTGGCGTAGCTACGTTTTGGGCGCCCCCCGCCGTTAGGGGGGGCGCCCCCCGCCGCCCCTTCAAACCCCCCTAATCCCCCGCAGCCTTACCTTTCGCGCTGGTCCCGGCGGCTCCGTTCTTCTGCTGAGGACCACCACAAAATGGCCGCCCCCATACAGCAGACAGTTTCAGAGAACTGTGTGCTATATGGGGGCGGCCATTTTGTGGTGGTCCTAAGCAGAACAATGGAGCCGCCGGGACCAGCGAAATAGGTAAGCCTGCAGGGGATTGGGGGGAGGTGTAACTATAGCATCGCAGCCCCCGGCGCCCCCATATGCACAGCGCCCCCCCCCCCGCGGTGGCCGGGGCTGCGGTGCTATAGTTACGCCAGTGAGGGGCACACATGGGGTAGGTAGAGGCAGTGGCACAGCTGGTGATAGAATCTAGACTCACAGTAAGCAGGAGAGGACAGCAGAACTGAGAAGCTGTAGCAGGAGATCTGGGGGCGGAGCAACACGTACAGGAGGAAATGGAATGCATAGAGGAAGCTTCTCAGCTGCTGGGACTGGAGGTTTAAGTGCTGCCTGGGTACCCTGAGACTCCATAGTGGGGGAGGGTATACAACCAGCCAGAGAGGGGGCTGTGGGAACTGATAACAGCCTCGAGTTTCTTCCTCACAGGCAGACATCTGCCTGTGAGAAGCAGGTTACACTGCAGCAGTGGGGAGCCTGTGTGTTTTACCTGAGGAGAGAGAAGACCGGCCAGGGGGATCGGGCTGCAGAGCTTTCTTCTCCACTGCTGTAGCTTGCTGCTGCCTGTCAGCTGTTTGACAGGAGCAGCAGGGAGAGCGCTTGTCCAGGTCAGTGCCTTCCTGCACTGCAGAGCGTGCTGAGCAGCCAGCGCCAGCTCTGTGTGCAGACGGTGATCTTCTGTTTCAGTTCTCAGTGCGCCCAGCAGGCGCTGGCTCCTCCAAACCATGGCGGGGGCTGCCACAGCATAGCTACGCCACTGGTCAACCCTTTTGACTGTCAACTAATAGTGGTTGGCCTTCTGACTCTCGACCTAGACACTGTCGACCAAATGGCCGCATCCACTAAAACAAGTGGACTGTAAAATTGACTGTAACCGCCAAGATGGGTTGGACTGTAGGGTCCCCAAATAGAGTTAGAGAAAAGTATTTAATGTTGAAATAATCCTGTTTTCCTCTTTGGTTAACATACTATCCATGAGGATGTCCCAAAGCTTACCCTAGAACAGTGGTCTCTCATACCCCCCAACTGTACTGATTTTGCCGGTACAGTACCGTTTTTTAACGGTCTGTACCGGCAAAAATCAAAGTGTACCGATGTACCGATTTTTCAGTACTTTCTTCTAATTTCCTTCTTTCTCTGGTCGGCGATCAGCCATTCCCAGTGCTCCATTGCGGCCAGCGTGCGTCGCTTGCGGCCAGCAGGTGGCGCGCTGACGTCAGGCGGCTCCGTCAGGGACCCGTCCACCCTCCTCCTGATTATCAGCAGCAACTGGGTATCTGCTTCTTTAATATAGCCCCGCCCAGTAGTGACGTCAGGTGACCCGATGCATTGCCGGGAAGGGACCATGTTGTGTGCAGTGTATCTGTGTTCACATGGAAGGGTCTCATTCCGGATCCATCACAGTGAGTCTGGCGGGGATGTCTCTGTGTACACTTGCTTTCTCTGCATTTTTGTCCTCTTAGGGGGTTAGAACGAGCAACAGATGATGTATATGACTGTGAGAGGGAATACAGTGTGTTAACTTAACGTCATGCAATTAAAAAAATGCTCAGTACACATTCGGAAAGGGGTGGCCACGCCCCCTTTACCAGTGACCACACCCACTTAACCCATGGCCACGCCCCTTTCTGAATGTGTACCGAATTCTGCCCATCAGATGTTGGAGGGTATGGTCTCCAACCTTTTTTGGGGCGTGAGGTACTCCAGAAAAAATAAACCGCCTGAAGAGCTACTAAAATAAAAAATCTGACAAATTACCAAAAATACCCTTTACACATCATGCCACACACTGCAATGCCCCAGACACAATATGCCAAACACTGCAATGTCCAATATGCCACATATATACCTCCCAACACTGGAAGCAGAGGAGAAGGGACATCTGCACGCGCCGAAGGCATGTGTCCGGAATTAGGGGGCATGACCTACTATCATTGTACTCCTGCGAGGCCACGTCCCCAATTTTTTCTTCCCCAAAAATCTTCATAGTGAAAATTTGCCTCTGATCACAGTATCTGTCAAGGAAACCTAATGGCCCTAATAAGATCTTACTGGTCGTTCCGGAATAAATAATTACTCACACATCCCAGAATTCATTACCAGCCTTGAAGCTGGAGGGAGGGAGGTTCAGGGGAAATCTGAGGAAAAATAACTTCACAGAAAGGGTAGTGGATAAGTGGAATAGCCCCCAGTAGAACAGTAGACAGTAGTACAATTTAAACACACATGGGATAGACATAATGATATCCTTACAAATAAATAAGGATCAAAGGGTTTGAGGTAATAATATGGTTAAAAAAGGAGCGGACAAGATTGGACAAATGGATCTTATCTGCCATCAAATTTTATGTTTCTATGTAAGTTTGACAAAAGGAAGACATAAGGAGTACAGATTTTGCCTGGATCTGAAAGTATACAGAGCAGTCCTAATTTACTAGTCTGGAGGAACTAGGCTAAAAAAATCCTCAAGAATATATTTCCTGCTAAATTATTAGAAGGTCCAAGACAGAAACCATTAATGTCAACAGCAAAGGACCTAAGCAGACCTTACATGGGATATACTATGCACGGATTATACAGTGTTGGGGAGTTTTAACCCCCTTACTGATTTCTTACATTTTTGCATATTTGTCATACTCAACTTCAAATCTACAAAAAAAATTCAATACAATACCAAGACAACCTGAGGTAAGACAAAATATAGTTGTAAAATGATCATTTAATTTTTTAAGGAAACAGTTATCCAACACTTACATAATACAGGTTGAGTATCCCTTATCCATATTATTCCAAAAACCATAGTTTCCAGAATGTACTTTTTTTTTTCCCTAAAACCTACTTGGGACCATAGGCGCCGATCCTGTGGGTGCTCAAGGGCTTGAGCACCCACAGAAATCCATGAGCACCCACGGGCAGCCTGAATCACGCTGCTGGGCTGCGTTCCCGGACTATAAAATGTCTGGGTGTGCACACAGAAGAATCTGGCTGCCGTTTGTCCCTGCTGACTCCCTGTCCGTCGTCTGTTTCCTCCTCCCCCCCGGCGATCCGCCTTGGTTCCCTGATATACGGCGGCGCAGCTGCGGTGGGAGAGCAGGACTTAAAAAAAAAAAACGCCCATACAAATGAATGGGAAGCCATTCATTGGCTGAGACCTCTCTCAGCCAATCGCTGATTGGCTGAGAGAGGTCTCAGCCAATGAATGGCTTCCCATTCATTTGTATGGGCGTTTTTTTTTTTTTAAAGTCCTGCTCTCTCCCGCTGCAGCTGCGCCACTGTATATCAGGGAAGTTGGGAACCAGGGCGGATCGCTGGGGGGGGGGGAGACAGAAGGACAGGGACAAACGATGCTGCCCACTAGGGCTTTTTTTAAAGTCCTGACCTGACCTGTTCAGTCCTCCCGCTGGCGCAGTAGCACCGCATCGCACCCGGCAGCGTTTTCTCTTCTTCTGCCCTTTTCCCTGTGCCGCCCCCCCCTGCTGCGCTGATGGTAGTGGCTTCCTCCCCAGCCCAGCACCCTGCAAAAGTCACATACAGAGGTGGTGGGGTGATGGGGGGCTGGGATGGAGAGGTGTAGGGGGATGGATAGGATGATGGGGGCACAGAGAGGTCCTGTCTCCTACCACACCTGTCCCCGCACACTCACCTGTCCCTACCCGGTCTCCTACCATACCTGTCCCTGCACACTCACCTGTCCCTACCATACCTGCCCCTGCACACTCACCTGTCCCTACCCTGTCTCCTAACACACCTGTCCCTGTGCACTCACCTGTCCCTACCCTGTCTCCTAACACACCTGTCCCTGTGCACTCACCTGTCCTTAACCCTGTCCCAACACACACCTGTCCCCACACACTCACTTGTCCCTAACCCTGTCTCCTAACCACACCTGTCCTTGCACACTCAATCTGTCCCCTAGCAGATCTGTAGTTGCACACTCACCCTGTCCGTAATCCTGTCCCTCACCACACCTGTCCCTAAACTGTCTCCTACCCCACCTGTCCCCGCACACTCACCTGTCCCTACCCTGTCTCCTACCACACCTGTCCCTGCACACTCCCCTGTCCCTAACCCTGTCCCCTAACACACTCACTTGTCCCTAACCCTTTCTCCTAACCACACCTGTCCTTTCACACTCACTCTGTCCCTTAGCAGATCTGTAGTCGCACACTCACCCTGTCTGTAATCCTGTCCCTTACCACCAGTGTTGCAAGTAAGGGGGTACGGCGTGGTACGGAGTACCTGTAAGAAATATGTTGCAGGTACGCAGTACCACTTACCCCCTGACCCTCTGTCAATTCTATTTTTATTTTAAGTCTAAATATAATGCATCCGCTGCCCGCCCACCCAGCGTTATGTTTGGTGCTGTATGCAGCTACCGGCTACTGCTGATTTAGCCGGTCACATTGACAGGCATCAGCAGCGCCAACAGCATGAAGAGCAGGCTCCACAATTGTAAGCACAAGCTGCCCGGCTCTCCCCCAAGCAAGAGCCAACCCACCCCCCCAGTAATTCCCTGTTTCTCATTCCGTCTCCTGATGCCACGCCACTATTGTCATTTAGTCTCTCCTCTAGCTTTGTGTGACCACACCCCCTCATGGCACATGGCCACGCCCATTTTTGGTGGAGGCTATCAGTACCACCAAGAAAAAAATTCTACTTGCACCACTGCTTACCACACCTGTCCCTGCACACTGACCCTGTCCGTAATCCTGTCCCTTACCACACATGTTCCTGCACACTCACCCTGTCCCCGCACACTCACCCTGTCCCCTATTGCACCTGTCCCCGCACACTCACCCTGTCCCTAACCCTGTCTCATACCATACATGCCCCCGCACACTCACCCTGTCCCTAACCCTGCCCCCTAGCAGACCTGTCCCCGCACACTCACCCGTTAGAACTGTACTCCATGCTCCACATGCAATGAAAATAAGTGTGACTCGCATTACCTGTAAGACCACTCCCCTTGTTTTGTGGCCACACCCAAAGGCACGCACAATATTACCCCTCACCCCACCCACTTATTGTGGTGCCCCTCCTGTCATATTTTTCTGGATTCGCCCCTAGACCTGATTGATGTTCTCTGCCTGCCACTGTCACCGTCACCTCCCTCATGGTAACAAGCATCTCACTTTCCTTGACAATGAGCAAGTAACCCTTGCATTGAGCATGATGCAACCCCTGGCAAAGAGCATGCAACCTGTAGCAATGAGCATTAAACCTGTAGCAACGAGCATGTAGGTAAGCGGCACTTATGTGGCATAATATGTAATAGACATGACAGCGTGTGGTATTATATGTAATGGAAATAAGTGTGTGGTGTAATGGGCATTACTGTGTTCAATATAATGTGTAATGGGCATTACGGTGTTTGGTATAATGTGTAATGGGCATTATGGTGTTTGGTATAACATGTAATGGGCATTACGGTGTGTGGCATAACATGTAATGGGCATTATGGCATGTGGTATACTATGTAATGGGTGTGTGACGTGTAATCGCCATTATGGTGAAATATTTTGACGAGCACCTTCGGCGCGCACTGCCCATGTTATCCCTACTTTAGAAAAAAATTGCGTCCTGGCATAACAAGTAATGGGCATAATGTGTAATGGGCTTCATGGTGTGTGGCATAACAACTAATGGGCATAATGTGTAATGGGCTTCACGGTGTGTGGCATACATGTAATGGGCATTATGGCATGTGGTATACTATGTAATGGGTGTGACGTGTAATCAGCATTATGTTGAAAATGTTTGACGCGCGCCTTCGGCGCGAACTGCCCAGGTTTTCCCACCTTTACAAAAAACTTCTTCAGTCCTGGCATAACATGTAATGGGCATTGCAGTGTATGGCATAACATGTAATGGGCATTACTGTGTGTGATGTACCATGTAACTGGCATTATGGTGTGCAAAATCAAGAATGTAATTGAAATTAATAGCAGGGCACTGGGCAGGCCATTTATAAAAACCAGAGCTCATATTTCAGCAGCCAGGGAATAAATGAAAGGACGAGTGTTTAGATCAATGGTTGGTGTCAAACTCATGCCCCCAGCCCTCCACCTGTTGTGGAACTACATGTCCCAACATGCCCTGCCATAGATTTTATATAATAGATTGCTAAAACTGTGACATGCTGGGACATGTAGTTTCACAACAGCATCTCACTCCAGTCCTGTCAGGCTTGTCAGCTTCTATTTTCTTGGGGTGCCTGCCTGGGGCTGGCCATGCGCTGACAGTCACAGTCTAATTTGAATATTGGAGACAACTGTGCTGCGTAATATAAATTGGTATTATTTTGTGGCCACGCCCCTTCCCCATGAAGCCACTCCGCTATATTTTTGGCTTGAGCACCCACCAGCGAAAACATAAATCGGCACCTATGCTTGGGACATCTGGCACTACTGGGAACATGATATGTAAACTGGCACTAAATATGTGCAATAAAATGATTGCTTGGCATTCAAATACAGTGCCTGAGATAGTCCACAAACTTTGTTTCATGTTTTGAAACCTTGTTTCATGAACATATTAAATATATTTGTGTATTCATCTGTTTGATGTGTTTATACGACATAAATGCAAGACACCTCAGGATACCTCATTTTAATATAAAATATTCTGAAACACAGAATAATCTGTTATCCAAAATGCTTCTAGTCCCCAGCATTTTGGATAAGGGATACTCAACCTGTAATTAATTTTGTCACAACTGCAAGCAATCATTTCTATTAACTAGAAATCGGACCTTCACACAACTGTGGAGGGATTCTGGCTCACTTCTTTGCAGAATTTGAGCTCTATTGAGGTATATCTAGGTTTTCTAGCATAAACTACCAATTAAGGTAGTGCTACGGCATCTCGAGTGGATTCAATCAAGGCATGACTTTGTTTGGGGCACTCCAAAACCTTTATTTTGTTTATATTTAAGCAATTCAGAGGAGGAGCTGCTTTGTGCTTTGGTCCTTTGCCTTGGTGCACAACTCAACTGTGCTTGAGCTTCAGATCATGGACTGATCATGGACTGATGACCGGACATTCTCCCTCAGAATTGTCTGGTAGACAGCAAAATTCATGATAATATCAATCATGACAGGACAACCAGATCATGATGCAGCTTTGCATTGCCAACACCCTTCACCATGTTTGACTGTTGGTATGGTGTACTTATTATGGAATGCTGTTTGAGCTTTATGCCAAGACAATGTCTACCAAAAAGTTAAATTCTTGACTCCCCAGTCCATAGAACAATAGCCCAAAAGGCATTGGGGTAATCAGTGTGCGTTGTTTTGGCAAATGTGACAAAGTCTTTATGTTCTGCATGGTAAGCATTGTATTTTGCCTTGCAACTCCTCAGTGAATTGCTATTATTACTATTTTTGCACAGTCTCTTTCTTATGGTGGAATGATAAATATTGGCTTTAATGGAGGTCAGTTGGCTTGCAATTCCTTCGATGTTCATCTGTTTTTTTGTGACTTCCTGAATGAGTCATTGATGCACTCTTAGAAGGAATGTTGGTAGGACAACTTCTTCTGGAAATATTCACCACTGTTAAGAGATTTCTCCAATTGGAGATAATAGCTTTACTACGGTATGATGGAGTCCCAGAGTCTTAGAAATTGCCTTTTAACCCTTTTCAGACTGCAATATTTAATTTACAGTAACTTGCTTTTTCATCTCTGCCAGAACTGGCAGTAATCATGCCTGATTATGCCTAGTGAAGTCTTATTGACCCCAATTGTCACTTTAATGTGTATATTAAATTTAAACCAATTGTATAAAATATATTTAAATCTAATGGCTTAATAATGTATGGTACTGTTTATAACTATTTTATTAAATGTTCCTGCTGTGGAACAATGAGAACTTAAACAACCTGAAAATACACACCAAAATAAATGTATAATTTATCTTGTCACATGTAAGAATAGTAGCAGTCTCTGTACTGGAATCGGTACATCTGTCAGAATGAACTTAGGTGTACAGTCATTAGGTCGACCCCACTAGGTCGACTGGCAGGAAGGTCGACCTGACTTAAGGTCGACATGGGCCAAGGTCGACATGACTTAAGGTCGAATTTGCATAAAGGTCGACATGAGGAAGGTCGACTGGTCATAAGGTCGACATGGGTTTTTCACTGTTTTTTTCTATCCGAATGTCGACACAGTCGACATGGACACAGTTGGCAATGAGAATCGGACCCTCGCTTCGCTCGCAATGCTTCGGGCACGGTGGCTCGCTTCGCTCGCCACAGCTTTAATAACCTCCTCCACGCCCTAGTGGATGGTAGGGCATGAAATACCGCCTGTCGGCACATGTCGGCTCAAAAAACAGTGAAAAACCCCATGTCGACCTTATGACCAGTCGACCTTCCTCATGTCGACCTTTATGCAAATTCGACCTTAAGTCATGTCGACCTTGGCCTATGTCGACCTTAATTCAGGTCGACCTTCCTGCCAGTCGACCTAGTGGGGTCGACTTAATGACTGTAGACCTAAGTTCATTCTAATAGATGACCGCATCCCCATCAGATACACTATATACACTGTCCTGCTCACATTCTAGCTGCCTGGTTCTTCCTTCTGCTGCTGCAAAAGAGGGATAGCTGGGGATGTCAGTATGCTCTGGCCAGAGACCTCCCTGACAAAGGAGGACCCAGGGTACAGTGTACCCAGTGTGTCCCCTTAATCTGTCAGGATGGCATGGTTTGCAAAGTCTTTATGTCTCACATAAGCTTATTATAGTCTTGATGTAGATGTGTTCTTGTCCCAAAGTCTTACATTACTGAGACTCACACTTTCCTTATTCCCCTTACAGTCCGAATACCAATTGAGTTCTTTCCCTACCTACTGTAGTAATTTTTATTATGGGTATTCCTCCTGGTACTGCTTTCCTAGCACGGCGCCCGTCTCATTGATTGTATGCCTTAAGTTTAAGGTACTTAAGGCATACAATCATTGCTATGGACACGATTTTTAATCTCATGGATCTTATGCATCCATAAGATGCATGAGATCCATGAGATAAAAAATCGTGAGCCCCCAATAACCATTGTTAACGCCACCAGCATTATCAACGCCAACCTGAAGCGTGGCGAGCGCAGGCGGTACGCGTCCTCCAACCTTTTCATACCCCCACTATCCACGTCGGCGTGGGGTTGATTTTATATAGTGTGGCAAGCCCAAAGCGTGGTGAGCGGATGCAGACTACTTTACATGTATTCCGCGTCCCCTCGTGGGGCTCGCTGCGCTCGCCACGCTTCGGGCTCGGTGGCTCGCTGTGCTCGCCACACTATATAAAATCAACTCTACGCCGACGTGGATAGTGGGGGTATGAAAAGGTCGAAAGATGCGTACCGCCGCCCCTCGCCGGCTCGCTGCGCTCGCCACGCTTCGGGTTGGCGTCAATAGTGGGGTGGTGTTAACAATGGGGGGGCCATTTCACCCATGAGGGGGGGTTAGCAATTAAAATTGGGGTTTTGGGGGCTTTTTACATTGATTCCAATGTAAAAATCTCGTCGATCGCGTCGATTGCATCATCTCATGCATCTTATGCCGCACAAACACATAAGATGCATGAGATGCTTGAGATATCAGCCCCACACATACAATCTAGATCGTGGGCGCCATGCTAGGAAAGCAGTACCTTCCTCCTTTATGTTGTTCAATCGGAGTTCGGGGGTCTTTAATAGCCACATTTGGAGGGGCAAATTAGGTCCGCCCCAACTCCGGTGCCACCAGGACTTAAATTGATAATAAAGATCTTTATGAGAATGACAAAAGGAAAACTAAATAAGGGAAAATAACTCTGAAAGTAGTAACCCACAGTAACTGTCTGTGGAAACACTACAAAACTAACTAATAAAAAACTAATAAAAATGTGCAAATTTTTTGGAAATGGGTGAATTCTTATACATGTGTAATTTTTTTACACATGGTAATGTGTGATTTTTGGACATAATAAAAAAAATGGCATGGGGTCCCCCCTCCTGATCCAAACCAGCCCCGGACTCATTGAGATGGTCTTGGTTCCAAAAATATGGGGGACAAAAAGCATAGGGGTCCCCCATATTTCTGAAATCAGCTCTGAGCATTTGGACCGATCCTGGTTCCACAAATTTTGGAATCATAACTAGGCCCGAACTCATTGAGACGGTCTTGGTTCCAAAAATATGGGGGACAAAAAGCATAGGGGTCCCCCGTATTTCTGAAATCAGCCCTCAGCTCTTGCACCAAGCCTGGTTCTGGGGTCCCACAAATTTTGGAACCAGAACCAGGCTCCTACAGTCCTGGCACAAATGGAAAAAGGGGTGGTGGAGCGCTAAGATAATAATAATACAATTTTGACAGGTTATGACCAATTGGGTAAAAAATTTGTTAATTAATTTTTTTAACTATATAAACATAGATAAAATATAGGATAAAAGTAGCGATTGCATATTGATAAAGACCTTTGATAAAGTTTTCTGTGGACAACGAAACGCGTCAGGCCAGGTGTTTCAGTCTGACTTTGGGACTCAAGAATACTGATCCTATATTTTGGACGCTGACAGTACCATCCTCACTTGGACCAACTCCCCACTTTCCAAATCCCCCCAAATCGGGACGACTATCTGGATACCATCAGGGATACCACCGACTGCTATTCACCGGATTGCCTTAATCAAGGACTCAGACCAAGGATCCATATTCCATCAGGATTCGTACTGTTTTTCCGGCCAGGTTTATGGACACCCGCCACTCCAGTGTTCCCCATTTCCATCTGGGAAGTCTGTGATTCATCCATCCGTGGGAGTATTCGTAGGAACAAGTGAGAAATTGAGTCAATATCAATCCCAATTTCATGAGCCCCATTCAGGCTGTACACCAACTTGTTGTTGTTATCAATATGCAATTGCTACTTTTATCCTATATTTTATCTATGTTTATATAGTTAAAAAAATAAATTAACACATTTTTTACCCAATTGGTCATAACCTGTCAAAATTGTATTATTATTATCTTAGCGCTCCACCACCCTTTTTCCATTTGTGCTACGTGTGTTTTTCTGGGGGCTGACCTCCCCATGATGTGAGCAGCTTACCAAATTAACTCACCCAGAAGCGCCTGAAATATACCCTTCCCACCTAGGTGGCTGAGTATATAAATTTTTCTTCCTAAAGTCCTGGATGGGGTCTATGTGGGAGTCAGAACCCCCTGCTGGTGTGTGTAAAAAATAGATAAAACACATTGCTTTATACAGGTGAAATACAACACCCAGTATTGGGGGGGGGGGGCATTAATGTGTAAAAAGAATGTGTAAATAAGGGAAAACACACACACAAATGTGCATGCGCAGAAGGAAAAATGGCAAGTCAACCAAAAAGTGGCGAGTCAACCAAATGTTTAACTTGGAGCAATATTATAATGGCAGTCTAATTTATTATATGTCATTGTGTATTAATCCACTTGTTCTGGATCACTTGGTTTAAATCCAGATACCAATATTATTATCTGGGAACAAAGGAGAGTATTTTCAGATAAGGGATTTTGCTCATACATAAAAAATACTAAATTACATTTACACGACTATTAATCGCCCAGATTTGTGAATGAATGTTGCTGATATTGAAGTGAGACTTTGGTTACTTGAGATGGCATAAGAGGATCTGGGCTTGGTTTGGTAGAACAGAAACATGGATTTTTTTCCCACATTATGAGGTAAATACAATCCAATGACTACAACCTAATCACTCATTATTACATTGTTTAACAGAACTGCTTAAAGTAATAGTAGGAGGAAACTCACTGGTTGTCTGATATTCTTAATCAGGGTTGGGTATGGGATCCCAGCGATAACCATGTAGGCATTCAGAAGACCAGCATTGGCCTGCCGATGGTCAGGATCCTGACTCATCATTGGTAAGTATACTAATCAACTCCCCCTATTTCTCTAACCCTTCCTACCTGCAGGGTAAATCTAACCTTCCCTTACAGCCTAACTATCCCCTCTGGAGTTGGTGTACGTTTCTGCGCTAGCGGTATTTGAGCTGCCTTAGTATAAAAATGGTTGGTTGGGGTTTTATAAGGCGCTATAGTAAAACATAAAACATATACAATGTAAATTATAAAATATTATAGATATAAGGTAAAAGATATGTGTAAAATGTGCTTGCCTGTGAAAAAAGAAGACAGTTAAAAGTTTCAATGTATACAGCTCTTCTTAGAGTACTGTTAGGTTTTTTGCGTTTGTAACGGAGGCTCCGGGGATTGGCGCTTGGGTGAAACAGATCTACACTTTCCCTACAATACCTCGCGGATGTCTTGCGGGGATGTCCGCGCAGAGCTGTCACTCTCGATGTCTCAGCGTCAGCTTCACCCGGCTTCTCCGTCCGATCGTAATGACCGGAAGTTCGGGTAGCGTGTTTCCGGTCCTTCGTTCCACGCTCCCGGCAATGTGTGTCCAACGCGTTTCAAGTTTAGCACTCTTCGTCAAGGATACAGAGCCCTTGCAGGGGCTGTCTTTTTATTCTAAAAAAACTTTATTTAAAATTTAAAAATACAAAAGTCCGTCCCGGAAGTCATCTGCGGGAACGGAGGAAGTTGTCATCATTTTCGGCGGCAAGCACATGTTCTATATATATGTTAAAGAAAGGGATTTAAATCTATATCTATATTTAAGCCAGCGGGAGTGAGAGTTTTTAATTCATAGATCCATTTGGTCTCATTTTTTCGTAATTCTGTAACGATATCTCCTCCTCGCCAATGTGGTTTTACTTTTTGTATTGCAGCGAATTTTAGGCTTGATGGGTCCTTATTGTGATGTTTTGCGTAGTGATCTGAAACACTATGAGTAGCTAAGCCTCTTTTTATGTTATGTATGTGTTCGGCCAATCTTATTTTCATTTTTCGTTTTGTCTGGCCCACATATTGATGTTTACACGGGCATTCCAGTACATAAATGACTCCTATTGATTCACAACTTGTTTGTTGTTTTAATCTATATTCTTTCTTCGTTTGGTGGGAGACAATGCTTTGAGTTGGTTTTGATAGTTTCTGTTCTGTTGTTCTGCATCCTATGCAGTTGAGGCACGGAAAAAAGCCTGGAGAGGTTATTTTTCTTTTTTCTTGTTCCATCGGGATAAAACTACTTGTTAATTCTTGATTCAGTGTTGTTGCTCGTCTGTATATTATTTTAGGCTTCTGTTGTATGATTTTCTTCAATTCCTGATCAAGTAGTAGTACGTGCCAATGTTTATTAAATATATCCTCTATCTGTTTGTGGTTACTGCTGTACTGGGTGATGAATGTGATTTGGGGGTCTTGGTTTTCAGTTTCTTGTTTTTTATATTGGATCATCTGTTGTCTATCCATTTGCTGTACTTTAATTCTGTCTGCTTCTAGTGTGGATTCTTGATATCCCTTTTTTTAGGAATTCTTGTTTTGCAGCCTTGCTTTGTATATCATAGGTCTCTATTTCAGTACAGTTCCTCTTTATTCGTCTGAAGTTACCATTGGGGATATTCTGTACCCATTTTCTGTGATGATTGCTGTTGTAGGGCAGAATGTTATTGCCATCTACTTGTTTTTTGTGAGTTCTAGTCATTATTGTATTGTTTTTTATGTAGATCTCCAAATCCAAGAAGACTATTGTTTCCTTGTTGGTTACCGTGGTGAACTCTAGGCCATAGTTGTTTGTATTTAGATGTTCCTTAAAGAGTTTGAGGTCTTCCATCGTGCCGTCCCATATAAAGAGAACATCATCTATATATCGATGCCAACTTCTGATGTTTTTATGGTAAAGGTTGTTTGACCAAATTTGCTCATTTTCCCATTGGGCCACAAAAAGATTTGCATATGAAGGTGCGAAAGGAGTCCCCATTGCAGTTCCTTTTACTTGTACATAGAAGTCGCCTTCATACCAGAAGTAGTTGTTATTTAATATGAAATCAATCTGTGCCATTATAAAATTGATTTGTGCATTGGATATTTCTGTTGATGTGGATAAATGGTATCTTGTTTGTTCACAACCGAGTTCGTGGTCTATACAAGTATACAAAGACTTCACGTCACTGGTACAAAGAATGTATGATTGATTCCACTCTATGTTGTTCAGGATTTGAAGGACATGTGAGGTGTCCTTTAGATAGCTTTTCTGTTGTTTTACTATCGGCTGTAGAAACTTATCTATATACTTCGATAAGTTCGAGGATAGTGACCCTATTCCCGACACTATTGGTCGGCCGGGGGGGTTCCTCAGATCCTTGTGGATCTTCGGAAGGTGGTAAAATGTGGGTATCCGTGGGTTTTGAATATTAATAAAATCGTATTCTTTCTTTGTTAGTATTCCGGTTTCTAAACCTTCTTGTAATTGGTCTGTGAGTATTTTTTGGAATTTTTCAGTGGGATCTGTGGATAATTTTTTATAAGTTGTCTTATCTGATATCAATTTTTCGGCTTCTTTTTTGTAGTCTATAGTGTTCATAATGACAAGTCCGCCACCCTTGTCTGCTGGTTTTATTGTAATTGTTTTGTCATTTTTTAGTTCTTTCAGTGCTTGTTTTTGTTGTTTGGTTATATTAAAGTGGTTTTTTGAGTGATCAGGTAGTTTTCTAATATCTTCTTCAATGAGTTTTTGAAAGGTCTCTATGTGTGGACCTTTTATATGTGATGGATAGAAGGTGGAGGTGGGTTTCAAGTCTGTATGTACATATTCTTGGTGAAAATTGGGTAATGATGATTCTATTGGGTTTCTCAGAAAATATTTCTTCAAACACAGTTTGCGGATGAATTTCTGTGTGTCGATATACGTATTGAATTTATTGGTCGTGGATTGTGGGGCGAATTTTAGGCCCTTTTTTAGGAGATCTGCTTGATCTGTAGTTAGTGTCTTGTCACTTAGGTTAAAGATGGTATCCTTTTCCTCTTCTTCATTTATTGTTTGGTTTTTCTTTGTTCTTTTTCCTCGTCTTGTTCCACGTTTTCTTCTGTGTTGGTTCGTGGTCTCTTGTGGGGTGTGGCTTCTGGTGGGTGGTCCTGGTCCCAGACCAGCTCTAAAAAATCTTCCTCCTCATATCTCTCAATTTCATTTTCTTCATCCATCTGGGTACGTTTTCTAGGATTTCTTGCTGTTGCTGTATTTCTTTCTTGTATAGTATGCATAAGAGAGTTGACTTTTTCTTGTTCCTCTTGTCTTGCTATGTTCTTTCCTTTTTCATAGGATTGTCTATGCGATTGGTTTGCTGTGACTTGGGCGTAGGTGAAATGTTGGTGGTTATACGGTTTATATTTACGTTGAGATTGTACATTTTGAGGAGTCTGTTTTATCAAGGGTTCTCTTTGTTTGGTAAAGTTGGTTGTTCTCTGATTGTCCCTATTGTATTTGGTTATTGGTTTCTGTATATTGTGTTCTTTACTGTAAATTCTTCTCGTATCTGTTGAGTGAGCTGCAAGTGTTTTTTCTTTGATGTCTCGTCTGTATTTGTTTTGTTTTTGTGTTATTAATTCTTCCTCCAATTTTTCCAGTTTGTTATTGGTCAACTTGATAAGGTTGGGAAAGTCCTGCATATTGTGAAGGGGTTCAAATCTTTTTTCCATAGTTTTTATGTCTTTATTGATTTTCTCCAATGAGTTTTTTCTGTCCTCAATAATTATTTTTATTAAGTTCCTGGAGCAGTTGTCCAATTCATTGTTCCATTTGATAAAGAAATTTGGTAGGGTAGGTTCAAAAGTGGGGTTCTTCTGTACACGTAGACCCTTTGGAATGAGTTTGTTGTCTAAATATTTAGACAGTGTGGTTACTTCCCACCACTGTTTTATTTCTTGGTTGTATAATTTTTCCAGTTTGAAAAACTGGGTACAGAAATCCTCTTCTTCTGTGGGTATTTCTTGTTTTTCTAAAGTTTGGTTAATAGAAAAAATATTTTCTAAATCTCTCCTCTTGTCGGAGTGAGATATATGTAAGGCCATAGTGTTGTCGCAGCAGCAGTAACCAACAAGGAAACAATAGTCTTCTTGGATTTGGAGATCTACATAAAAAACAATACAATAATGACTAGAACTCACAAAAAACAAGTAGATGGCAATAACATTCTGCCCTACAACAGCAATCATCACAGAAAATGGGTACAGAATATCCCCAATGGTAACTTCAGACGAATAAAGAGGAACTGTACTGAAATAGAGACCTATGATATACAAAGCAAGGCTGCAAAACAAGAATTCCTAAAAAAGGGATATCAAGAATCCACACTAGAAGCAGACAGAATTAAAGTACAGCAAATGGATAGACAACAGATGATCCAATATAAAAAACAAGAAACTGAAAACCAAGACCCCCAAATCACATTCATCACCCAGTACAGCAGTAACCACAAACAGATAGAGGATATATTTAATAAACATTGGCACGTACTACTACTTGATCAGGAATTGAAGAAAATCATGCAACAGAAGCCTAAAATAATATACAGACGAGCAACAACACTGAATCAAGAATTAACAAGTAGTTTTATCCCGATGGAACAAGAAAAAAAAAAATAACCTCTCCAGGCTTTTTTCCGTGCCTCAACTGCATAGGATGCAGAACAACAGAACAGAAACTATCAAAACCAACTCAAAGCATTGTCTCCCACCAAACGAAGAAAGAATATAGATTAAAACAACAAACAAGTTGTGAATCAATAGGAGTCATTTATGTACTGGAATGCCCGTGTAAACATCAATATGTGGGCCAGACAAAACGAAAAATGAAAATAAGATTGGCCGAACACATACATAACATAAAAAGAGGCTTAGCTACTCATAGTGTTTCAGATCACTACGCAAAACATCACAATAAGGACCCATCAAGCCTAAAATTCGCTGCAATACAAAAAGTAAAACCACATTGGCGAGGAGGAGATATCGTTACAGAATTACGAAAAAATGAGACCAAATGGATCTATGAATTAAAAACTCTCACTCCCGCTGGCTTAAATATAGATATAGATTTAAATCCCTTTCTTTAACATATATATAGAACATGTGCTTGCCGCCGAAAATGATGACAACTTCCTCCGTTCCCACAGATGACTTCCGGGACGGACTTTTGTATTTTTAAATTTTAAATAAAGTTTTTTTAGAATAAAAAGACAGCCCCTGCAAGGGCTCTGTATCCTTGACGAAGAGTGCTAAACTTGAAACGCGTTGGACACACATTGCCGGGAGCGTGGAACGAAGGACCAGAAACACGCTACCCGAACTTCTGGTCATTACGATCGGACGGAGAAGCCGGGTGAAGCTGACGCTGAGACATCGAGAGTGACAGCTCTGCACGGACATCCCCGCAAGACATCCGCGAGGTATTGTAGGGAAAGTGTAGATCTGTTTCACCCAAGCGCCAATCCCCGGAGCCTCCGTTACAAACGCAAAAAACCTAACAGTACTCTAAGAAGAGCTGTATACATTGAAACTTTTAACTGTCTTCTTTTTTCACAGGCAAGCACATTTTACACATATCTTTTACCTTATATCTATAATATTTTATAATTTACATTGTATATGTTTTATGTTTTACTATAGCGCCTTATAAAACCCCAACTAACTATCCCCTCTATTGTGCCTAACCCTCCCCCACCCCACCCACCCCTGCAGCCAGACTCACCCCACCATACTTGTTCATTGGACTAAGTAAAAGTGTTTCTGCAGATTGCATATATCTATGCACCTTTACACAACTCATGGAACACCCCATTGCTCCAGAAATGTAACCAAATGCAAAAGCAATGAAGGAGATACTGTAGTGTGAGGGCAATAAAAATAATATGCAAACAAAGTTCTCATGTTACTAGTAAAAAAATCTTACATTGCATAACACAGAAAAGTAGACAAATAAGTTTTATTGATGCAAGGTGTACAGTATCATTTCACTATTGCTTTGGTCTTGGTACAATCAGTCTGTAAGGGAAGTAATTTACCCCCAGAGTATGGTCTCACTGTGAGATCCTGTGATTGGATCAAATCTCTTAAACGTTTGATCTCCAATGTCTGCAGCTCAATAATTTTCCCTAACTCCTCCTCGCTGTTCAGCTGCTGCACCCCTGGACATGGTTGTGTCATGGAAGACCCTGTAACAGAGAACACTGTAAAACATTATCGTATTTATGGACTGTTCTAGGACTTCAAAATCTGGTTAAGACATAAAGGGGGAAATTTACTAAGACTACGAATACAAATTTTTGTACTCGTATTCTTGATACGAATGCATACGACTGACATCGGTGGGGTATGCTACTTCAAAATTTGTATTCCGGGGGATAATTTAAAGTATTTGTAGTATTCATAATTTTCAATGTCATATGCATTCGTATTTTAAAATACGAATTTGCATTTATCGGCCGTATACGAAGCCTGGTGCTGTCCCCGGTGCCCCTGGCCTTTGGGCACCGGGTGATATGTGTGTAAAAATAGATCAAAACCATTGGGTTGTGCTGTGGAACTGGTCCGCATACAAAGACCTGAAAAATAAAACTGTGATGCACACTGGTGAAAACCAGGACTTTTCATCAATTATCAGGAGCAGCCATCTCGCTATAAAAGGACAAACAGCCGTTGGTACCACTCCAGAGGGTTTCTCAATCATCTGCAATTCAGCGCAGGACTTCTCCCTACAATCGTGAGTGGTTGAACAAACTGTCCAACATATTGGTTTCCTACAGTCTGTAAAATTTGGAACAGGATCCTTTAAAGAGGAATCAACAGGGGCGCCTTAACCTTTTCTACCAGTATCTATTCAACATGAACTGTTTTTAATAATACTTTTTTGTTCTTTTTTTTTAAACAATTTTTATTCATTTTCATTCATTGTTATTATGTAATAAATGTACAAGCCATATATCCGCATGCTGTGTGACAATCAGGTTTATTTCCTCTAAGCGCAGCTACCTCTCTTTTTATCTTATTTATTTATTTTTGTCTTTTTTTTTACACTGCAGCCTGATCCGTGCAGGCTAAAGCCAAATACGCCCAGAAAATTAACTGTATTTGGCAATTTCAATACGGCTGCTTAGTAAATTAGGAACCACCATTCTTTTCTTGTTTACCGGTGGGGTCCCTTGGATCCAATTTGGTGTTGAAAGTCCTCCTCCTCTGGTGTGCACTTGTAACTGATAGGACACAAGGACACAGATGGTTGTGAGCTTGGCAAAGTGATGGTATGGATACAGCACAGGTAAGTCACCTTTCTACATTGTTTAGCAAGGGCCTGGGTCAAGATGATGTGACGGTGCTACCAAGCCCCCCATATGCCGCCTACTTTGATGCCTCTCGCATTGCCTCATACTGGTGAGACCCCCCTCCCCAATCAAATGCTTCCATGTACAGTAAGTCAAACAGCCTAACTGCAGGCAATGGGATCTGGATAATAGGTCTTCAGTCAATCTCCTTGAAAAAGGCTTTGGAGGAGGCCATAACATGTTGAAGGGAGCCAGTGGACATACAGCATAGAAGGTGGACCCTTTTACATCTGGAAGGCCGGAAGGAGGTTACCAGTACCAACCCGGCCTATGTCACTCATTCGCTGTTGTTCCATGGCTTCTTAAGAGTTGAATGTTTTTTTTATCTACTGTGATTTGTTAATAAATACTACACTAAGGGTCTGATTCTGGTTCACTCGCAAAAGCATATTCTCTCTCTAATGGACAAAACTATGCACTGCAGAGGGGGGGGGGCAGATGTAACATGCACGGAGAGAGTTCGATTTGTGTGAGTTATTTTGTTTCTATGCAGTGTAAATACTGGCTGCTTTATTTTTACAATGCCATTTATATTTCAGATTCAACACACCTCACCCAAATCTAAATCTCTCTGCACAAGATACATTTGCCTCCTGCAGTGCACATGGTTTTGTCCACTTTGAGAAAAAATTTGCCCTGCGATCAGGTCCATAGGCGTGCGCAGCACATTTTATTAGGGGGTGCACCGTCAAAAGGGTGTGCCTAGAACCACCATATTGGGCATGTGTAACACCGCCCATTGGGTGTGTCTAACAGCACCAATCAGGCGTGTCTACCATTATCTATTGGCACTCGCTACAATATAAAACAGCTCTCAGTATAATATTACATGCAAATAAAGTAAAAAAACATATATGGATGATATGTCGTGATTTGACAATGGTCTGGTACAAGTAACAATGCGAAACACACATAATTGATTGATGGGCGCTTCTTTCAATGGAATACAGTTCTAAAAAGCAAAAGTCTTTTGGTAAAAGGTATTGCTGGTAGGGAGGTGCTCATAAGGGTGGGCACAGCATTAGGGGGTGCCTGTGTACCTATGAGACTCAATGTGCGCACACCTATGATCAGTTCTGAATTAGGCCCATTGTTGACAGTGAAGGCTCCAGAGGTGGGGCTCAAGCACAGACCAAAATTAAAATAGAGGAGCCCTACCATCTGCTAGTTAGTCACAGACGGCAAAGTTTGGCAGCAGTGAGAGTGAATCTCTTATTACATTTTGGACTGCACTGAAACCACGGAGTCTCCGCAGATTGTTAGTGTAAAATTTACTGTCACATGAACCAGTAATAGTACCAGTGTCATATGAATGCAGCAGTGCATGCCTGGAGGGTCCAAAATGCTCCAAGTGGCACTGCAGCAGTGATCCTGGCTGAGATGATGTTCCAGGCACCTTGCTAGCCAGAGGCAAGGTACGTAGGATACTGATGATGCCGCACCTTAGATCCCTGCACTCTGTGTGACAGAACCACTTATATATTCCTAGTACATTCTGTAGTATAAACCAAATTGCAACGTGAAGGCCTATTGTATGTTATACATTAAGCTGAATGAAACAACAGATGGGTATGAATATAAGATGCTGTAAAAATTCTAATGGTGCCATTCTAATGTGATACACTACTCTTCCAGTGTGTCATTCATAGCACTGAGGAAAGCCGTTCCCTTCACACACTAGAATGTTATGTGACATCGCGGTGTTACCTTTTGGGTCCGTCAGGCTGCTCTTCTTATTTTTTCTGTATAATCCAAGTTCTACCTCCAGGTCACGGACTTTTGTACGACTGACTTTTAGTTCATGTCGATATTCGTTAATTTCCTTAATTAAAATTATATTTTCCTACACAAAACAAAAAGACCACTTTAGAGGTGTGTGTGTATGCAATAAGGGCCTGATTCAGATTCACACACAATAGCAATGGCCATACAGTTCTTGCTACTATATGCAAGAAAATCCCCAAAATACTATGGGACATGCACAGTTTGTACACACAAGGGGGTAATTCAGGTTGGTTTGTAATCTGTATCTTTTGTGATTTGTTAATAAATACTACACTTTGGGCCTGATTCTGGTTCACTCGCAAAAGCAAATTCTCTCTCTAATAGACAAAACCGTGCACTGCAGGTGGGGCAGATGTAACATGTGCAGAGAGAGTGAGTTATTTTGTTTCTGTGCAGAGTAAATACTGGCTGCTTTATTCTTACACTGCAATTTAGATTTCAGGTTGAACACACCCCACCCATATGTAACTCCCTATGCACATCCACCCCACCTGCAGTGCACATGGTTTTGTCCATTAAAGAAGGAGTTTGCTTTTGCAGGCCAACCAGAATTACCCCCAAAGACGCTGTTCTGATTGAAACACATATAATACATGTCTTGTAAAAGTTCTGGGGTGGTGAGTGGGTTAAATAGATACATGGAGATGGTCTGTCTTATGGACGTGTTGGTAAGGTTGTGCAGATGCTCAGTTGTTCACTTTGAAGACCATACCCTACCATAGCAATGGTTTGAGTTTCCATGATGTAATCAATGGTGGCGTCTAAAGTCTGACCAGGAAGTATTACAGCGTGTATGGACGCTGATAGAGGGTGTCTCTATCTTTACATATTCATATGCACAGATGCACAAATGGGAAGGCCTTTGCAGCCACATTTGCATAAAGCCGAAGGTTGGTGGCCACCAAAAGTAACACTTTTGGCACTAAAGGGGAGGGTTGGCGTTAGGCCGGGAACGGGCACTGTTAGGGTGAGGCTGCAGGAGTGGCGGGTTAGGAGTAGGGCTAGGTTTTAAGTTCTTATTGAGCTTTTAACTGTCAAGATGTCACTGTCTGTATCCTGACCATTTAGATCTTGACTGCTGGTCTTCCTTACCCAACCCCACCCCAATGACTGTATTTACCTGCATGAACCGCACAGTAGCAGAACGATGAATCTCTGTGTCCTTCACAAGCTGCCCCTTCAATGTGCTTACATGGCGTTCCAGATGCTCCCGCTGTCGGGCATATTCCTGATGGATGTCAGCATCTATTGCAATAATTTCTACCTGAATACACAGGAGTTTTATAAACATTTTGTGTAATATCATTAGATTATTTTATTCATTGTTTACAGGGATGTCACCTTATTACAGGGATGTATCTACCATACAGGTACATAACCACAGGCCAGGTGCAGCACACTGTAATGGGATGTATCTACCATACTGGTGCATAACCACAGGCCAGGTGCAGCACACTGTAATGGGATGTATCTACCATACAGGTACATAACCACAGGCCAGGTGCAGCACACTGTAATGGAATGTATCTACCATACAGGAACATAACCACAGGCCAGGTGCAGCACACTGTAATTGGATGTACAGTATCTACCATACAGGTACATAACCACTGGCCAGGTGCAGCACACTGTAATGGGATGTATCTACCATACAGGAACATAACCACAGGCCAGGTGCAGCACACTGTAATGGGATGTATCTACCATACAGGTACATAACCACAGGCCAGGTGCAGCACACTGTAATGGGATGTATCTACCATACAGGAACATAACCACAGGCCAGGTGCAGCACACTGTAATGGGATGTATCTACCATACAGGTACATAACCACAGGCCAGGTGCAGCACACTGTAATGGGATGTATCTACCATACTGGTGCATAACCACAGGCCAGGTGCAGCACACTGTAATGGAATGTATCTACCATACAGGTACATAACCACAGGCCAGGTGCAGCACACTGTAATGGAATGTATCTACCATACAGGAACATAACCACAGGCCAGGTGCAGCACACTGTAATTGGATGTACAGTATCTACCATACAGGTACATAACCACTGGCCAGGTGCAGCACACTGTAATGGGATGTATCTACCATACAGGAACATAACCACAGGCCAGGTGCAGCACACTGTAATGGGATGTATCTACCATACAGGTACATAACCACAGGCCAGGTGCAGCACACTGTAATGGGATGTATCTACCATACAGGAACATAACCACAGGCCAGGTGCAGCACACTGTAATGGAATGTATCTACCATACAGGAACATAACCACAGGCCAGGTGCAGCACACTGTAATGGGATGTATCTACCATACAGGGACATAACCACAGGCCAGGTGCAGCACACTGTAATGGGATGTATCTACCATACTGGTGCATAACCACAGGCCAGGTGCAGCACACTGTAATGGGATGTATCTACCATACAGGGACATAACCACAGGCCAGGTGCAGCACACTGTAATGGGATGTATCTACCATACTGGTGCATAACCACAGGCCAGGTGCAGCACACTGTAATGGGATGTATCTACCATACTGGTGCATAACCACAGGCCAGGTGCAGCACACTGTAATGGGATGTATCTACCATACAGGTACATAACCACAGGCCAGGTGCAGCACACTGTAATGGGATGTATCTACCATACAGGTACATAACCACTGGCCAGGTGCAGCACACTGTAATGGAATGTATCTACCATACAGGAACATAACCACTGGCCAGGTGCAGCACACTGTAATGGGATGTATCTACCATACAGGTACATAACCACAGGCCAGGTGCAGCACACTGTAATGGAATGTATCTACCATAATGGTACATAACCACAGGCCAGGTGCAGCACACTGTAATGGGATGTATCTACCATACAGGGACATAACCACAGGCCAGGTGCAGCACACTGTAATGGGATGTATCTACCATACAGGTACATAACCACAGGCCAGGTGCAGCACACTGTAATGCGCGTACCATTCTCGGTTAGGTACACTGATACGGGACACTGGCGTGCTGGATAAGCGCAGCTCCATCTGTATTGAGCAAAGGCTGTGAATACTTATGTACATTTGATTTTTTTTTTTCAAATAAATTTGCAAAAATCTCCCAAAAACTTTTTTCACATTGTCATCATGGGGTGTAGTGTGTAGAATTTTGAGGGAAAAAATATATTTATTCCATTTTGGAATAAGGCAGTAACATAATAAAATGTGAAGCGCTGTTAATACTTTCCAGATGCAATGTAATGTAATGTGATAGAGTCTTCAATTGGCTTCTGAAAATAATGTGAAGTTCTCATTGGCTAGCTCATAGACCCATGCACCATGTCCAGCAAACAGCATGGGACACAGGTGGGGCATTAATGAGCCCACAGGCCTCTATCTATGGCCTCCAGACAAGTCCTGGCCTTGGCAATGCTACTTATTGTCTGAACTATTTAGAAACCTGCCCATAAAAAGACCGACAGACAAGAACTTACTGCGTCCCCATCCGGTGCGTATTTTGAGTACAACTTCCGAATGGCACTCTTCAGCTTTTTAGGCTCTTGGATAAGTCCGACACAATGATGCAGATCAACCTGGAAACGTTTAATGATGGTTTCAATATTGCGAACCTGCAGAAATAAATGAATACACGTTTCACTTTAAATTCCCTGTTGTCAAACATTTAAACTCATTACGCCATGTGATGCGAGAATCTTAGCACAAGTGTGCTGATAGGAGACGCCAGGAGACTGTGGTGAATCCTTGGATATGTGACACTTGTATATCTTGTGCAACTGAGTCTGTATGCGAAGCACAGCGGATCTTAGCGTGGAAGTAAACAGCAGGCATTGTATACTCATTCATAGACTCAGTCGCACAAAGATATACAAGTGTTGCATATTAAATAAATCAGCAAAATCTCCTGTTGCGTCCTGGTCACATTATAATGAGTCTGAGCTGTTTTTCCAAACAAAATTATGCAAATAAAGGTGATCGACACTAGCAGAGTCTCATGGGACCTGGTGCACTAAGACCCTAATACAGGCATGTCCAAACTGTGGCCCTCCAGTTGTTGTGAAACTACACATCCCAGCATGCCTTGCCATAGTTTTAGCATTCCCTAATAGCAAAACTATGGCAAGGCATAATGGGACTTGTAGTTTCACAACAGCTGGAGGGCCATAGTTTGGACATGCCTGCCCTAATATAATGCACTAAGAGAGGCTGTTTGGTGCAACTGCAGCACTAATGTATGAGGCAGTGACAGACTGGGCCTCCCCTTTGGCCCTGGCATTTGTGAAAACCCACATACGCACATGCACGAGCTGCACGCCTATCCTCACAGCATACCCCCATCTATTCTAAGGCATGCAAATCAAGCAACAGGGGGGTGGGCTACATTACACAGATATATATCCCAAAGGCTGCGCTGTACATGGCTATCCGGGGTCTCTCTGTGCCCGGATCTGCCCACCAGTTCATTGGCTCCTCTAGCATTCGCCAGAGGTGCTAGATAGGCCGTCCAGCCATGGTATGAGGACATATGTGTACTTCTGGCGCCGACTGTGTGCTGCATCACCTTCTGTCTTTCCTTGTGCATCTCCTGGTGTTCTGCATTCAGCTTCTGTTTCAGTTCTGCGTTGCTCAAATCCAACTGGGTGTTCTGCTTGTGGAAAAGGTGCAGCTCTGTTTCCATCTGGAATTACATATAGGGGCCCTTTGTTATTGGTACTGTAAGTAAGCTCACTTTATATAATATTGATATATAGGCACAGGGGTAGATTGGACATAAGGCTCACAGGGAAGATCCTGGGTGGGCTAACATGTCTGGCCCCACTTCCATATGACAGACAGCCCACTGCACACATTACACTGCAACCTGTTATTCCACCTCTGCACAAAGCACTGATGCCCTGGATACACAAGGGGAAATTTACTAAGATTTAGAAATACGGCCGATGCCGGATACATCGGGTGTATGTAAGGAAAATATGACTTGTAAATAGGGCAAATTTACTAATCTGCCATATTTAGCGGATTCATATTTTCTCCTATTGTAGCCAGCCATATCCATTCGGGCTGGGGTTATTCTGGAGGGGGGACCCCTTCATTCGGGGGGTCTCCACTCCCCCAGGATCCCAGCCCAGTCTGAACAGTCAGGGGGATAATGCTTTGGCCAGGGGAACTAGTATAAATAGTTTCCCCCAGCTGTGGCATTCGCCTGCTGGCTGTTTGGGCCCGGTGCTGGTTCTGAAAATACGGGGGACCCCTAGTTATTTGGGCCCCTGTATTTTGGGAACCAGGACCGGCCCTTGAGCTTGGTGCTGGTTTTAGAAATACCAGGGAACCCCCAACTTCTTTGGCCCCTGAATTTCTAAAACCAGAACCGACTCTTTGAGCCTTGGGCTGATTATAACGGTGGGGGGGGGGGCACGCCATTTTTAAAAATTGTTTATTTTTTCTATTTTTTTACACAGAGATGTCTGCGCGGATCTGCTTTAGCCAAATACGCCTGGAAAATTAGGAATATTTTCCAACCCTATTTTTGGATTAAATACCGGCCGTATTATACATATGGTCGGTTAGTAAATTTGGAGTCACTATTCAAATAAATGGTGAATTCTATTCATATTCTTTTGATGGTGTATTCATTCTTATTCCAGAATAGGAATACGAATACGTCTGTCAAAAGAAAAGGAATGCCCGTATACTGGCCTTTGTAAATTCGGAAATACGATTTTCGACCAGTAATAGGACTGAATGGTTACGAATACAGAAATTCATAGCTATTCGTAAGATACTACAGCTATAAAAACAGACAAGAGGATGACCCAGGTTAAGGCCCATACAGCAGGTTTAAGCGGCTTTCAGCTCAAAGCCGCCCAGTGTGTATGGCACGGCGGTGAGCTGTCAGTGCTGCTGCACGCTCCCAGATCATCGCCGGGAAAGCCGCGCATCTGCTGGTTATACCAGCAGATGAGCGGCTTTGAGGACGGCTTTGCATAGCGCCGGGCGCTGGACAGGGGGAAAGCCTTTCAGTGTGTATGCACTGAGCGGTTTCTCCCCAGCGATGAATGCGATCATGGCTGTCCATCCAGACTGGGCATAGTCGCCCAGTGTGTATGGACCTTTAATCAGACATTACTCTGCAATGTAGAGCGCTTATAAACTACACCAATACAATACAATAATAGTAAACCAAGAGTAGAAATACATATAATAAAATAATTGAGTGTAAGGAAAATCATGATGTGTTTAGAGCACAGGACAGATGTGTTACCTCCTGGATCTGCTCCTTCATTTGATTGGTCCCATTTTGCTGATGCTCATTTTGCTTTTTCAGCACCTTGATGCTATTATCCAGGACAAGGTTCCACTTCTCCAGTTCCTCGTTCTTCTTTAGAACCTCGTCAATTTTCTTCTCCTGAATCAGAAATGAGAAATATTAGGTAAGGAAAAAAAAAACCATATTTATTTTATTTGTCCTCTTCCTCCATAATTCTACTGAGTTTGCTCGTTCGCTCGAGGAGGGAAGGTCAAGGGGCAAGCAGCAGGGGAACGCCCAGTGTTTTATGGACATCCATCAGCGCCCGCCCCCCACTCAGTGGATAGTGGGCATCTGAAAAGTATGGACTTTCTTTTCAGAGCGAAGGCTGCAGAAGTCATTCGATGGTTCACGACCGTTGAATGATTAGTCCTCCGCTCAGCCACCTGCGAGGGGATGTGTTTGCATACACAGTCCCTCGCATGCTAGTGATTTACCTGTTTGCTAGGCTGCAATTATACGCAGCCTAGCAAACACGTCTGAATCAGGCCCATTATTTGCTAATTATACGCTGGGCTGATAGTCAGATTGGGATTCCATTGGGAAGCCTCTCTGTCTGTTCTAATGTGCTTCTAGGACTACTACTGTCCATACTGCAGATGCAAACTGCAGGGAAGAATGGGGGTGTGCATGCACAGGTTTCCTTGACAGTTGTAGTGCGCCTCTATGGGCTGCAGCTGATAGAAGCCAGTGTGCATGCACAGTGCTGAAAAGGGGGGGGGGGGTCTCTTCACCCCTGACACTGGTTGTGTCTTGTGCACATGCACAAGCCTGTTTGTCTGATTTATTCCCCCTTCCCTCTGCAGGAGCGGGCTGCGGGCAGTACAGCAGGAGAAGCCGGCATCCCTAAACATGGCAGGTATGAGCCCCCACTGCTGACCACTTCTAATGCTTCTATAGAACTATCATCATACCTCCCAACATATTGAAAGGGGGAGTCGTAATTTCTTGCGTGCCTTCAGCCTGCTACCAAAATGGGAGCATGGCCTTGCCGTTATTATGGGGTCATGCCCAGTGCTCTTTGAGCTGATGGTATGTCCCATGTCCCTCTCTCCTGTGGAATAGATGCTAATTACCCAGCCCCTCTTCACTGGTGCTATGCTAGATACCCCAATGCAGAACACGCTGGTAGGACAGCAGGACAGTTCTAAAAAAACAGGACTGTTCTGTGAAAATCAGGACAGTTGGGAGGTATGGCTATCAATTAGATTACAGCTTAAAGCTATATGTAGAGCCTGTCACTAAATTCCCATGTAATGAGGTGTATGCATTGCGATATACAAGCAGTTCAGTACCAATAGACAGATTTGCTCACACCAGGCATACGTCACAAGTATACCGTACCCTATGCTCAAGAAGGAGAGATAAGCACCTACCAGAATCAGAGGTGTGTTCATAGTCAGCCAATCAGGAGCAGTTTGCTAGTACTGGCAACCATTATCATCATTAATATTATCATTTAGAATGCATATTAAGACGCAGTAAGTAGGTGTAAGTGGCAGAATCACACAAATCTGCATGGGTGAATATGCACACAAGAACTTTCTTAGCATGATGCCAAGCTGCCATTATACCATACCTCCTAACTGTCCCAATTTTGCTGGCTCAGTATGATATTTTTGGGACTGTCCAACCCGCGGGCAGGAGTGTCCTGCGGTGGAAGAAGTTGGGAATCCCCTGTTACTCGCTGCTCTAGCACACAGAGGACCCAGGGGCATGGCCAGCTCTCTGTTAGCTGTGATACTGCGTAGGCCAGGGACCAGCTCACCTTTTCCTGCATCCTTTCATCCCACCTCTGAAGCTCTCTCTCCAGCCCCTGGATGTCCTTCTGCAGAGATCTGATAACATCCTTCAACTTCTGCTGCTCCTCCTTCATCCTCTCAATGTCTGTGTCACGTTGCTCAATTTCTTTCTGCAGATTATTGAACTGTGTAGGGAACAGCATTAGCCCAAGAGTCTCATAAGCCTTTATGACCCCTTGTCCATTTAAATAGACATTATTAAGCAAAGTATTGCATGCACTGTATTGCAATGACTGTTGCCACTGAAATACCAGTGTCTATTTAAATGGCCGATGCTAGAGTATCAAAATATCAATGTAAAATTAATCACAATGTTTTATGTACTAAATGGGGTTACTTGGGGCCTAATTTGTCTACTCCAGTGGTTCCCAACCCTGGTCCTCAAGTACCCCCAACAGTGCACGTTTTCCAGGTTACCCCGCAGGTGCACTCATTATTCAGACACATATTAAAAGATCCACAGGTGGAGCTAATTATGTCACTTGTGATTCTGTGTGGAGACCTGGAAAACGTGCACTGTTGGGGGTACTTGAGGACCAGGGTTGGGAACCACTGGTCTACTCTACCAGTGTCATACAAGAAACATGCAATAGGACGTAAAGGGTTAATGGTAAATTGTATTTTTCTATGTCTAAGAGGATACACCCTATTTGCTTATGAGGATGGCAACAGAGCAATAGTGCCAAATCCATCAACTATGTTGTGTGAGTGAGTGTGTGTGTACTGTATATATATATATTGTGCATACATCAGGGTTGCTTCCCTGGTGATGTATGATTGCCAGCACCTGTGGCGAGCTACAGGTGTTTCACCACAGGTGATGGCAATCATACATTACCAGGGAAGTCCAGGAACAGAGCATTTTCTCCCTGAAGGAGAGGGTCAGGTAGGCAACCCTGGTGTACAGTACATACAAACAGACACATATAAATAAAGCAGAAATATATTGAAATATATATTTCTCCAGCAACTCATCAATAAATCTGTTTTATTATATTTATTTACTTAAATGTCCTAATACTGCAGATGACGTTGCTTGTTGCACCTAGCGTATAAGGCAGGGGTAGCCAACTCCAGTCCTCGAGAGCTACCAACGGTGCATGTTTTCCCGGTCTCCTCACAGAATCATGAAGTATTTAGCTCCACCTGTGGATCTTTTAAAATGTGTTAGTCTGTAATGAGTGCACCTGTGTACCTGTGAGGTGAGCTGGAAAACGTGAACTGTAGGTAGCTCTCGAGGACTGGAGTTGGCTACCCCTGGTATAAGGCCTTCCCTTTTCCATAATCGACAGCAACCATCTTGTTTAAGTATGACTTGCAGAAATAATTCTAAAATGGCGTAGAGATTGAAATGTTATTGTAGATAGTGAATTGATGTTAGAGAATTGTCTTTTGTTAAAATTGCAGTGTTCAAGCAATGCCAGCTAGTCTGAACATATTAGTCACAAAACCAGATAACAGGGCCACACATGCGTAGACCCCAAGGCCACTGAATCTTTTCCCCAGCAACAAGGAGTTGGGTGATGATAGCATTATGACATTATGATTGAAGGCAGAGCTGTGCAACTTTATGTTTCTTGTGTGAGTCTACATTTGCAAATACTTGTAAGCAAACTATGTTTTAAGAAAAACATTGTCATTCATTTTTACAATGCAGCATTTGCCATTTTATTTTGAAGGGTTATAAAGTACTGAAACATATGCAGGTGTTATCAATACATGTGTGTTTGTGTGTTCGTGTATATAGAGTCCCTGATATATATTTTGAGGGTGCAAGGTGTACAGATGGGGTCGGGCTCTTCTTTGCTGGCGAATCGTCAGAACGTCACCGCTGGCGATCTGCCAGCAGCCCGGCTCACCATCTGACTGAGACGCGCGTGCGTCTCACGCGCACGCACGTCTCAGTTTCTGTCGGCGGGGCGACGGGAACCCTGTCCGTCTCCGCTTCAGGGAGACGGACAGGGTTAGGAAGGGGTGCGGGGAGGCGGCGGGGACCCCCGGTTACCGCCGACAAGCCGGCGGTGACCCGGGGGAATAGATCGGAAGGGGACGCGCGCATCTCGTGCACACGTCCCCTTCTCGCTGTACAGATGGCGGCTGGCGGGGGATGGCGGCTGGCGTCGCCATCCCCTGCAAGGATGAGTCCTGCCCTATCTGTAGCTCTCTTACATGGATTCCCACATCCTTCTTGTGACTGGCACCATTGCAGCTGCACTACACATGCATGCTACAGACACCATACAGGAGCCGCCAGAAGAGGAAATTCTGAATTTTCCATTTTGAGAACAATTGTTTTCAGAATGAATTGTGTTTATGTGTGTATGTGTGTATGTTCCCTATGGACTCCAAAACAGCGTGACCGATTTTGATGAAATTTTCAGGGAATCTCAGCGGGTGATCCTGTGAAGTTTGTTAGCAATCGGATCAACAGAAATGTTTTTTTTTTTGGGGGGGGGGGGGGGGGGGGGGGCAATTTGCACCAAAGTTGTGCAACAGAACCAGATTGACCATCAAAAAATTGTCACCAAATTTAATCAAGGCAACAATCATCGGTGGCAAATTAAAAGGCGAAGACGTACTGATTCCATGCATACTGATGATTTCCAACGATTTACCATTTGAATTCAAGCAGCTCCAGTTCCCTTTGCGTCTTGCCTTTGCTATTACCATCAACAAAGCACAAGGCCAATCGTTGACTGTTGCTGGCTTAAATTAGGAAAATTCATGTTTTTCACACGGCCAGTTGTATGTGGCTTGCTCCCGAGTTGGCACACCGAAAAAAAAGTTATTTTAAGTTTTTACGCCAAATAAAAAAAGAAAAAACATTGTCTATCCGCTGGCCTTAAGATGAATTAATAAAAGAAATATAATTTCCCATTTGCCTTAAATGCATGTGTTTTTTTTTCTTGGGCGTGGCATGGCACTGTACCTACAGATATCAGCTAAAACTTTGTCACATGACCGCCCCCATCCATCCACCAGAAGTCATCTGCTATAGATAATTAGTGCTTCCCTTGTGAAGCCGGGGCGGGTCGCTAGTTCTAAATAAAATTGTTAATGTGGCAATAAATAATAGGCTGGAGCCGCCGTCATTCACCTCGCCATCAATTCATTCCTGGTGGCTGCCGCACCAGTGAACGTGGACGTGCTAAACACCCATGCCCATGGTGTTCTACCTTTGTTTTCATGATTCCATTCTCTCCCTTGAGATCCAGAAAGGCTTCTCTCTCCTTCTGGAGGCGAAACTCATATTTCATCTTTATGTCCTGGATTTCTCCATCTCCATCCTCTTCTATCTGTCTTATAGTCTCATCAAATTCTCTTTGCTGCTGCCGAGCTTCGTCTTGGGCCTATGCCAAACACAACACAGTACAAATGAGGTGGGAAAGGACTGCCTAGACAGACTGATAATTATGGACTGCACTGAATGTCAAACTGTGGCTGAGTAGCCTGCAACAGCACATACAGGGGGCATACACACTACAGGCTGCATATCATCTGTCACTAAAATGCTTTAAAAGCTGAAAGAAAAATAATTATCTTACCATAATAAATGCATACCTCCCAACAGTCCCGATTACCGCGGGAATGTCCCGGTTTTCGGAGACATTCCCGCATCCCTCCCGCGGCCGGCAGTGTCCCGCGGCGAGGGGGGGAGGCTGTTGGGAGTCCCCCTGTCGGCTGCTGAGCAGCGGGCACTAAACGCTGTGTGCATGCGCACAGCGTCTATTCCCACAGCCAGGGGGCTGGGGGCATGGCTAGAGGCTCACAGAGCCTCTGGGTCATGCCCCCATAGCGGCAAAATGGGGGCGTGGCCTCGCGGGAGAACCGCGAGTATAGGCCACGGCCCTTTAATTAGGCCATGCCCCCGTCATTTTTTGGAGAGCAACCCTGTGTCCCTCCTCCATCTCCCTGTAAGTTGGGAGGTATGTAAATGTCAACATTAACATAATGAATTTGTGTCATTTTACTAATCCCACAGACAGTTCTTTTAGTATTTACCATTTATAATTTATATCCCCCTTCCCCTAACTCATTGGTATCTTTAGTCCCTCCACTGAGTAGCCGCTGTGACCAAAAAGCATCATCCAGCAGCTGTCTGTCAGGCAGGTCCTGTCCCTGCTGTTGTCAGTGAGAAGGAGGCGGGGTCATTCAGAGAGATGGTTCGTGCAGCCTATTGCTGCAAGGCAAGGCCCTGGAAGGAGGTAACTGCATGCAAAGCTCCACCACTGGTGCGCTTTGACATCACCATCCCCACCACACACAGCTGCATCCAGTTCCAAACACTGCAAAATCAATTAAGAACAATAGCGATCATGTCCCTAATCTGTAAACAAAACTGTTGATGGGAAAATGTACTGGAATGCATTAGAAATAGTTTAGAGCCAGGGCTGCCTTAAGAGCATTGTAGGCCCTGGGGCAAGCAATGCATTTGAGGCCCCTCCACACGTAAACAAAACTCATGCCCCTCCTTTGGTCCAGTGCTATCTCTCCACTTGCTTCCATACAGTGAATGGCTGTCAGCACTCGGGTTGGTAGATAGCTCCAGCCATGCACCAATCAGCATGATGAATGCTACCTGACTGCTCTGTTTGTGTGTAATTCACAATCACAGTGACCAGGCAACTTTCTCTAGTGCCTCCCAAGAAGCCCAGGAGGCAGATTCCCACAACCCAATTTTCCCCAGCTTGAAGGCCCCTAGATTTGGGGGGGCTTTGGGCACCTGACAATAAAGCCCATATGTTAAGATGGCCCTGGGTAGAGCTGGGGAAAGTAATCCCAGAGTAAAGACAGTGATGGAACCAGGAGCTCTTACTTGCTGCAGCTGAGACACTATCTCCAGTAGTTTGGCCTCGTAGAATTTGGTAAGTTCCTCCAAGGCCTGGGTCTTATTCTCCTGCAGTTCATGCAGATGTTTCTGGTCATCCTCCTGCAACTGCTGTGATTTCACCTGAAGCTCCTGATACTTCTCATAGGCCATCAGCAGTTTCTGTTGGACAGCCATCTCTAAATACCACACATTGCATATTTAATCAGTTGCTATTTTTCTTAGGTTGTTTTAAATATATATTATCTTTTAAAAAACACATGAACACGTTTAGTTAACTACACAGTGGCGGCATTCACTCTGCAATCTGAACAAATGCTCATTTAAAAATATCCTATAAAAGTATCTAATTCTGTAAATTGTATAGTATGTTGTACCCAAATCCTGAATCTCTTGAGATTGTTTTTCTATTAGACTGGATATTTCTTCCCGGTGCTTTAATTTCTCTTTTTCTGCTTCAGCCTTGAGTACCTGGAAGATGGGGGAAATGAGACCTGTGTGTACTGTCCACTAGCTCAATCCATGGTATATCCACCCATGGGCCTAATTCAGGACAGATTGCTAATTAGATAATTCAAAAACCAAGCAATTATTAAACAACCGTACATGCATACCATTCACATTGAGCATGCGTGAGGGGAATTAGCCAGTATGGATCATAAACGCAATGTAGCCACAGTTTGAATGTCAGGAAGTTGGCATTTGAGGGTGGAAACATGCCGTTTTCTGTCTGGGTGCTAACTGCCCGCAGTCAACTACAACTTCTCAGATTTACGATCTGTGCTGAATTAGGCCCCATGTTGGTAAAATGAATGTTTGGGGGAAATAGTTTATATAAATGCATAAGAAGCTCCTACCTGGTTTGTGGTTTTCAGCACCTCTATTTCCTGGAAGAATTTCTCAGTCAACTCTTTAAATTTTTCATTATAGTTCATGTCTTTTACTCGAAGTTGATATTCATTCTCCGTTTTCAGTCCCTTCACATTTATATTTAGCTCCAATATCAGCTGTTTCTATTGTTCACAAAGAGTGAAATAATATCAATTCAATATATACATTGTCACCATGGCCTTTATTCAGATCTGATCACAGTACAAATTTGTTTGGGAAATGGGCAAAACCATGTGCACTGCAGGTGGGGCAGATGTAACATGTGCAGAGAGAGTTAGATTTGTGTGAGTTATTTTGTTTCTGTGCAGGGTAAATAATAGCTGCATTATTTTTACACTGCAATTTAGATTTCAGTTTCAACACACCCCACCCAAATTTAACTCTCTCTGCACATGTTACATCTGCCCCACCTGCAGTGCACATGGTTTTGCCCATTTTCCAAACAAATTTGTACTGCAAACAGATCTGAAAAAGGGCCTACAGTATGTGAGAACTTGTAGTACTGCTTTACTGTAATCATTGTATTTCTTTTCATTTAGAATTAATTTATAATATAAGTATGAGTTATGAAATACATCATTTCTAGATATTATTTACTCAAATGCAATGCATTGATCAATAAACAGTATAGGGATTTTAGAAAACCTGGACACTATTGCAAAAGTCCTAATAATCATTTTATTTATATAGCGCTCTTTCTCCAATAGGAATCAAGGCTCTTAACAGATAAAATGAACATAATACAATACAGTAAAGAAATAATTACATATAGAAAAGCTTATCATAAAAAACAGAGAGCATGGAGACAGTCAATTGACATTAAGGAATGCTGGAGTAAATAGGAAAGTGTTCAGATAAGGTTTTATTCACCTTTTCCTCCAGATCAGAAATAGTAGTTAGGACCTCATCAGCATATTCTAATTTATTATACTTCAGACCTCTGTCCTCCTTGTCAGAGATTTTCCAAAGCATGAGACACCCATCTTCAGAAATTGACAGTAGATACTGGTCGTCAAATGTCACCATCAGCTGTAAGAAAGGAGGTGTATGAAACAGAAAGTGTTAAATGTATGACTGTGAACTAGAAATGTTCTTGATTGCAGATGTGATATGTACACAACTAAAGACCAAAGATGCACAGAGGTGGAGACCAAAGATGCTCAGAGCTGGAGAGCAAAGATGCTCAGAGCTGGAGAGCAAAGATGCACAGAGCTGGAGAGCAAAGTGTCACAACATTCAGTTATTGTATTGTTTCTTACCTGGTTTGTGGCTTCTCCTGTCTGTTCAGCCTGCTCCATGCTGCAAGGAAGTTCCGTGTGGCCTGAGCTTTGCTAATTACAGCACCTGGAGGAGTCCTTGCTGCTGACAATCTCTGTATAGCTGAACTGTGCTGTGAGATCTGAGCTCAGCTAATTAGTTACACCTGGGTAACTCTCTCCTGCAGGAGAGTTCAGTGTAAACTGAGCATGCTCAGCCCATTGATTAGTTCACCTGTGGGTTCCCTGTGCTTCCTATAAAGGGCAGCCTCTGGGAGACAGAAGCTGCCAGAGTATAGGTTCACACCAGCTCCAGCGTCCTTGTGCTTAGTATATTTCCAGTTTCCTGATTACCATATTTGACCCCGGCTTGTTCCTGACTATTCTCCTGCCTGATCCTTTGGTACCGTATCCAGTGACTCTGTGTATGACCCAGCTTGCCGTTTGACTATTCTTCAGCCTTATCCCAGTGTACCGCGAACTGTGCTTCCAGTGTATGACCCGGCCTGTCCTTGGATACTCCTTTGCATTTCCCTTGTGTTCCTACTTGTCCGCACTGATACCAACTCGGCTAGATGACCACGATTCCATATTTCACAAGCTACCGCCACTCATACGGGGAACCTGACCAGGGGGCCGCGACCGACGTGTCGGGTGCCGCAGAAGCCCATATCCCGCTTGGAGGGGTCACTTGCAGAAAACCCCCGGCACGGTTAGACTCCGCGCCCCTGTGTCAGGTCTAGCCAATCCCCGAGTGGTAGTGCACCCTAAGTTTGTGACAGAATACTCTGGCCCAACTGGAATATGGAGTCCGCTAGTGGTTTGTCTCATAAAGAACTCCTGGAACTCCTGCTGGCCAGGGTTAACAAGCAAGAACAGGACCAAGCCCTGATTATGCAAAGCTTGCAGACTCAGCAGCAGCAAATGGACTTCGCTCCACTCTCTCCAACACCTGCTATATCAGATCCAGGCACTATTGGAGTGCTTCGCCATCTAATACAGCAGTTACAGGGGCTGCTGGCCAACATCCTCACTCTTGTCATTAAATTGCTTGGCGATTCCGCTATGGGTTTGGTACCTGCTAGACCCTTAGATTCCAGTCCAGGAACCCCATCGGCAGATGCATCTGTGTCTTGTAAGGACAGGTTCCTGAGTCAGCCTCGTCCTCAGCTGACAGATGAGGAACGCCAGCGGCGCAGGTCCTTGAACTTGTGCTTCTATTGTGGAGCCCAGAACCATTTTATCCAGGATTGTTCCCTCCGTGAGGCCAGGATTAAGAGTACTGCTTCTACGCTCACTCCGGAAAAGTTCCGTGGTTATCACTGGGGTCCCAGAACTAAGATCGTTTTACATAAAGACAGTAAAATTTTGGGCAAGCCACAAGAGGAGATCCTGTCGGTCCCAGCCTCAAGTGGGGGTCTGCACACATCCAGATGCCCAAAGTCTCCAACCCCAACGGGGGTATTTCCAAGTGTTGTGTTCCAGAAGGGGCATCAAAGTACTACACCCCAAGTGGATCCTCACAGCGTCGAGTTCCTAGAGGGATCTCAGAATAGTGAGCCCCAAGAAGGGATACAGAGTACTTCACCTCAGAAGAGGTCTCGGAGGGTAATTTCCCAGGAGGGTTCTCAAAGCTTCAAGCCACAGAAAGGGGTTCAGAGTGTGGTGCACCAGGAGGGGTCTCAGACTGTCAGGCTCCAAGCAGGGTCTCAGAGTACCACACCCCAAACAGGGTCTCTGAGCATTGCGCCCCAGGTGGGTTTCCTGAGCACTGCACCCCAAGAGGTGTCTCTGAAGGTGGTACCCCGAAAAGGGCTTCTGAATTCATTACTCAAAGAGGAATCTCCGAGTGTTGCACCCCAAAAGGACCCTCTGGACGTCACACCCAAAGAGGAGTCTCTGAGTGTGGCTTCCCAAGTAGGGCCACCGAGCACTTTGCCTCAAGAAGGGGCTCTGTATGTCACCCCAAGTGGGGGTTCCGAGTCTATCACCCCAGATGGGGATTCCGAGTTAATCACCCCAGATGGGGGTTCCGAGTTAATCACCTCAGAAGGGGATTCCGAGCCAATCACCCCAGATGGGGGTTCCGAGTCCTTCACTCCAGACGGGAGTTCCGAGTGTGTCACTCCCAGTAGATATCCATCTGCCCTTGCCTTCGGGCATGAGGACCCATCTGCCCTTGCCTCCGGGCATGAGGACCTAGGTGCCACGGCCTCCGGGCCTGTCTCCGTGGCCTCCGGGCCTGTCTCCGCGGCCTCCGGGCCTGTCTCCGCGGCCTCCGGGCCAGTCTCCCCAGCCTCCGGGCCAGTCTCCCCAGCCTCCGGGCCAGTCTCCACAGCCTCCGGGCCAGTCTCCACAGCCTCCGGGCCAGTCTCCACAGCCTCCGGGCCAGTCTCCACAGCCTCCGGGCCAGTTTCCACAGCCTCCGGGCCAGGCTCCATGGACTACGGGCCTGCCTCCAAGGTCTCCGGGTCTTCCTCCGCAGCCTCCGGACCTGTCTCCAGTACCATCAGGGTCTCTAAGGTTCCAATGCCTGCCATTCAGGAAGATTTACCTGCCGTGCTGGAAGTCCCTACCCTACCCGAACTGTCCTCCCAGTCCATTCTTCAGGGGAATCCAGTTCAATTAGATCCATCTAAAGAGCCTCGGTTCGTCCAATTTGATGGAAATCTCACCCATTTCCAAGCCCTAGCAGACTATTATTTAGATGCTATGAACTCTGATCCATCCTCTGGGGTTAATTTGGCAAACATTGTCAAGTACTTAGTGTTGTCATTCAAGGGAGAAGCTATGGAGTGGGTTAGTCCACTCATTGAGACTCATGATCCCAGGCTAAAAGACCTAATTTCTTTTTCCAGGGCTGTGGTTGAAAGATTTGGACCCAAGACTCCTGGTGAGAGGTCTATCCTTGCCGCACCTGAGGTCAGTCAGAGTGGTGAGTCAGCTAGACTACATTCTAAAATTCCCAGAGCATCTCCAAAAAATTTTTTGAGACCCGATTCCTTAAATTTAAGAGGTGGAGTTATATGTGTAGGTTCTTCCAAGTTGGTGGTGGATCCTCATGAACTCCCTACACTGATCATGGACAAGGATTCAAGTTCAGAGTGTGGCTCAGATCATGATGTCACTGCTTTGTTGGGACGTCCAATATTCTCTACTGCCCGTTTTGTAGAACCAAAGGCCACATCTCAATCAACCAAATCCAAACGATCTTCCAAAAAGACGAAGCACCGCAGACGACCTTGAAAGTATCCATGTGGGGTGTTCGGAGCCCACCCCTAGAGGGGAGGGTAATGTCACAACATTCAGTTATTGTATTGTTTCTTACCTGGTTTGTGGCTTCTCCTGTCTGTTCAGCCTGCTCCATGCTGCAAGGAAGTTCTGTGTGGCCTGAGCTTTGCTAATTACAGCACCTGGAGGAGTCCTTGCTGCTGACAATCTCTGTATAGCTGAACTGTGCTGTGAGATCTGAGCTCAGCTAATTAGTTACACCTGGGTAACTCTCTCCTGCAGGAGAGTTCAGTGTAAACTGAGCATGCTCAGCCCATTGATTAGTTCACCTGTGGGTTCCCTGTGCTTCCTATAAAGGGCAGCCTCTGGGAGACAGAAGCTGCCAGAGTATAGGTTCACACCAGCTCCAGCGTCCTTGTGCTTAGTATATTTCCAGTTTCCTGATTACCATATTTGACCCCGGCTTGTTCCTGACTATTCTCCTGCCTGATCCTTTGGTACCGTATCCAGTGACTCTGTGTATGACCCAGCTTGCCGTTTGACTATTCTTCAGCCTTATCCCAGTGTACCGCGAACTGTGCTTCCAGTGTATGACCCGGCCTGTCCTTGGATACTCCTTTGCATTTCCCTTGTGTTCCTACTTGTCCGCACTGATACCAACTCGGCTAGACGACCACGATTCCATATTTCACAAGCTACCGCCACTCATACGGGGAACCTGACCAGGGGGCCGCGACCGACGTGTCGGGTGCCGCAGAAGCCCATATCCCGCTTGGAGGGGTCACTGGCAGAAAACCCCTGGCACGGTTAGACTCTGCGCCCCTGTGTCAGGTCTAGCCAATCCCCGAGTGGTAGTGCACCCTAAGTTTGTGACACAAAGATGCACAGAGGTGTAGACCAAAGATGCACAGAGGTGGAGACCAAAGATGCACAGAGGTGTAGACCAAAGATGCACAGAGCTGGAGAGTAAAGATGCGCAGAGGTGGAGACCAAAGATGCGCAGAGGTGGAGACCAAAGATGCACAGAGGTGGAGACCAAAGATGCACAGAGCTGGAGAGCAAAGATGCACAGAGCTGGAGAGCAAAGATGCACAGAGCCGAATATTAAAAATATACATGGTTGGAGACCAAAGATGTACAGCGCAAAGGCCCAAACTCACTGGGCATTTTTGCCCAGCAGGACGCTATGGAAGCTATCCATTCCACCGCCCATCTGCTGTTAATATCAGAAGGTGAGTGTCTGGGCAGCGATGATGTGGGAGCGGGCATCAATGCTCACTGTTCATCGCTACCCTGCACACACCGGGAGCGGCTTTCTAGCTGAAAGCAGCTCAGATAAGTAAACTAAGTTCCTTTCGAGCTCAAAGTCACCCAGTGTATGGGGTCCTTAACAATTAAACAAGTGCAGAGCTGAAGACTAGAAATGTACAGAGTAAAGGATAGATGTGACTGACTGAAAGACCATCTAAAACTGACTGAAAGATTAAATCAAATGCAGTCATATTAAATTGTTGTAGTTGCCTGTTAAATGCTGTATTTCTTAATTTATTGAATACCTTGTGGTAAAGCATTTGTAAACTTATAAAAACTTATATAAAAGATCTAGGGTTCTTACCCTGGTTACTGGCCCTGAATGGGCTTGGTACTCATTGTAACCTCTGTGTAGTGGCAGCGGGCATTTCATGGAACGTACAGTCCCGCTAGATGTCCCAGTGAATACCATCCGCCCAGAGTGAGAAATGGCAACTGCTGTATATGTGGCATCAAAGGCTGGAACTTCCTGCAATATCTAACATAGATACAAGGACACCAAATGGGGATTTTTTTTTCCAAAAATCAATAAAACCTAAAATTAAAAAACTTTTTGGGGTATTAAAAAACAAACATCTTATGAGCATTTTCCAAATATACTGTAGTGTTCTGAATATTTTTCAGAACACTGCAAGATTAGCTAGATAAAGATTTGTATTAAACAGCATTATCACTTTATAATGAAATGTCATGACATGTTGTAACTATGAGTCCTTTATCATCAATACCATGAATTAACCTGATCCCATTCCCCCAATTGCTGACTTAAATAATTCCCAATAGAAGGACTAAAGAATGACATTAGGTGGAATGTACGGTCTTGTTTTTGAACGAGAAGAATTCCTGAAAGCATGAATTGCATTCCCTGGTAATCTGGAACCAATGTAACTATTCCAGAACTAATAGATGAGGATATTACTAACAAGGCCCTTCAACTCATTGACAGGAAGGCTTCTGGTAAACAAGAACAAAAAAGCTGAATGCAGGACCAATCAGTGTTAGCAGGACAATGGCAACTGACAACTTATGCTTCATCCAAAATTTTAAGAGCCATAGATTGGCAGGGAATCAGTACATTTGGGGGGCGTGACCAAATCACAGAGGAGGGGCCATGACCCAATTTAAAAAAACTGTGAAAAACTGCTATTTGTGTGCATCCCTGAAGGCAGAGGACAATACTGCCATTCTGTATGTACCACAGTGAGAGAGGATGTACCTTTCTTACAGATAAAAAATAGGGGAGCCTGAATGGCGGCCTCCACTGAGCCCTTCCAACAGGTTTTGGCCAAGGTAATTAGTACCAACCTCAGACACACATGCAACCGAATATTTGTACCAGTCCCTAACCACCAGTAATGATCCATCTTTTCTGGGTGTCTTCTTGTCATATTCAGCTCAGCATGAATACGCCCTTACTGGGCTATGTACCTTGAATATAAGAAGAACCACCAGAGACAAGTGGTAGAAAGTGGCAGTTGATGAGGTCAGCCATGGAAGCCAGATTTACTTATGTTAGTGGGACAATTTGTAATGCTTATTTGGGATTTTTACATTTTCAAGCAAAAACCCACACTGGCCGCTGATTTTACACCAGCCTTGTCAGCTGTCATTATTAGTGTTGCAACTGGCATTAACTGCATGCTAGACATAGGTGGACACTGTTCCGATCACGCTGTAGGATGAGGTTCTGAGAACTGTACATATGTATTAATATAGATGCAATGCACTGCAAATAGTTTCAGCCTCCAGACCAGTGGTGGAACTAGTGACAGTGCCGCTGGTGCACAGCCCATTGTCACCAAGGAGGAGCAGGTACAGGAAGCTTTTTGAGCAGCAATACAACCACTGGGACACACCAGTCGACAGCAGCAGTGACACCCTCTGACTCTCCCCTGTCACCCACTGCCTCTCCCCTGTCACTTTTTACGTTTACATAACCCACAGACTCGCCAGTCATCTGTCAGACCTGCTTGGGTGACTTGCTCTGTGGCGGAGAGTAATGGAAGCTTGAAGGCTTCATGTGGTTTATCCACATAGTAGGAGTGGTCCACATAGTAGGAGATGAAGTCCCAAGCCTGAAGGCGTGGCTAGATACTGGAGTTCCGAGCTGGTAGGTATTGGTCCACAGAGACCGGTGCTCAATCTGAGAATCATCTGGAACTGAATGAGATGTAAACAGACTGTAACCGGAGGAGAAACAGGAATCAGCTGGAACCAAAGGAGACTGTGACCAGACTGGAACCAAAGGAGACTGTGGGCATGATTCAGATCTATTCCCTGTGATTTTACACCATGAGCGATTAATGGATGAGCAAGCCATCTGTACGAAGGCAGCAAGTGAAAGCTAGCTTTCGCTGGCTGCTCACAGGTTGTTTGACAACCTATGAACCTTTTGGGGCAGTAACCTGGGAGTGCCCCAGAAAATGCAGGCGTTCCCCGTGGACTTTGCAGTAAGTCTAGACTTGCTCAGTGCTTGCGAGCAGGGGGAACATCATTTCATGGTGAGTGATTTCCCCCCTGTGTGCACAGGCTGGGGGGGGGGGGGGGGGGGAGCTTGGAGGGGCGGCATTTACTTGTTTGCTAGGTTTCAAAAACTTGCAGCCCAGTGAGTAGGTCTGAATAGGGTTCTGTGTCTGGACAGGAAACGGATTATATGCAGGAATCATCTGTATTCAATGGTGGCTGGTACTGATGGTGACTCTCTTGTGGTGGCAGTTAATAGGAGATGGTACACTAGAAATGAGCAGGAAAGCTAGAGACATCTTTGCAGTGATAGATGGCAATCGATGGTTACCGATGTTATACGATTGTAGATACACTTGGATTAGTCTGGAACCGAAGGAGTGGGAATCTGTATTAAAACTGGAGGAAGCAAGGTGGTGCAGGATGGACACTAGAACAGTGTAGAACAGAACACAGAAGAGATGCCATGCTGGCAGGGGGGAGGAAGGGAGTCCAGGGAGGAAGCCGAGGGCTACCCAGCTGCTAGGTGAGCACTGGGCATGCCCCCAAAAATTATAAGAACAGGGGCCAGGCCCATCCCTTGGCTCAAAAGTTGGGAGGTATGGTGACCAGTGTGTATCAAGCTGCAGCAAAGAGGTGTCAGAATTGGTATAGCAGAAATGGCTGTGGTGAATAATGTATGGTGCTTGGAGGGAAACCTGGTTTGGTTCTGACAGTGCCTGTGGCCTGTAGTGATGGCGGAGAAGGAAGACGCTGTGGTGTGCTGAGACTGGAGGCTGTTGGAGGCAGAGAGGTATGTAGTACTGAAGCAGCATGGAGGAGGCTGGATGTCCACGCTGGGCGTAACGCTGTATGGAAACAGCACCAATGACTTCTAGAAGCAAACTGCAGAGCAAGCCTGTATAAGCACTTCAGAGGTAAGTACTGATACTATACCCACTGCCTCTCCCTACCACCCTCTGTCTCTCCCCATCACCCAAAAAAGCCTCCTCAAATCACTCACAGCCTCTCGGACTGTCAACTATACTTTTTTCACCTGGGCCCATCACTTGCAAGTTCCGCCACTGCTCCAGACTACCCTCTACATTGGGTAGTGAGCAGATTGTGGAGGTTAGTGCACTTCTCTAGGAAGCAAGGAGAGCTCTCTGTACTTCATTATGATTTCTGCTGATGAACCCATTTTTGAGAATGAATTTACCTGGGAATCACTAATCTCCTTCAGTGTCTGGTCAGATCCAACAGCAAATATGGTTTTGGAGTCAGGAGACAGGACCAAACAGCTGTAGCTGCAGTTTGTGAGTACACACTCAGACTCCCTCTTACCAGTCAGTAAGTTCCACTCATACACAGCCCCTTCCAGGCCGCAGGACACCAGCTTTCTGTCATCTGTGCTCCACGCCACAGAGCGCACCTGCAAAACAATATTTCACTTTACTTGAACTGCTCATACATGGAAACACTTATTAACATAATATTGCACTAAGGTGGTGGATGGGGAATTGCATTTTACAGGTTTCACTGGAGTCTCCATTACTGAACAATAAATACCTTTAACATTCACTGGGAAATTTTAGTCCATATAAGAGGATGCAACCCGTGTGCAAAGTGCCACTGATGCAGAATTAACCAGAAAGTGGGTGCGTCTGCTCCTGCAAATATGTATATTTGCCCATATGCAGTTTTGTAATCATCTTTGTAGTGCACCGCTCCTAATAGCAGTGGTTCCCAAACACGCTCCTCAAGGCACCCAACAGTACAGGTTTAAAGGATATCCCTGCTTGTGCCCAGATGATATAATCAAACTGACTGAGTTACTAATTAAGTCACCTATTCCTAAGCATAGATATCCTTAAAATTTGTACAGTTGAGGTGTTTGAGGACCACGTTTGGGAACCACTGCCCTATATATACATCTTTGTTTTGCTCGGTGTAGATTCGCACCAGCATATACTGTACTTGCTGCAAGTGATGTAACTGGAAGCAGGTGTACTGTATTTACATTTCTGTGCAACCTTATGTGATATTAAGTTGTCACAGTGGGGCTGATTCATGGATGCAGAAATATCATCCAATGCAATTGGCCAATTAGTTTCCCTGTGCGCATGCATCGGGGCTGTCTTGCGCATTCACTGCAATGGTTACTGCACAGAGGCACAAACAGAAAATCCATGCAATTTCGATGGGCATTTCTAGGTTGTAACGGTGGAATAGCTATGACAAGAGTGTGTGTTGCTGAGTCAAGAGTGTGTGTCTGTGCTTAAAGACACATGAGGCTTGTACGCAGGACATTCTGTACCTGCCATAGGGGTAGATGCAGATTTTCCACTAGGCAAGCTAGGTGCCTGCTTAGGGCCCAGCAGGCCCAAAGGGGCTCCATAAAGAGGTCTTGGCCATACAAAATCCCACACTACCAAAATCCCTTTGTTTGTAAAGTAAAGCGGGCAGCCAATATCTGTCTGACATTTAAAGTGAACTAAGCCTACTTCCAAAAGACCTAGATCCTGATTCAGATTTGTACGCGATGCCGATGTTCATGCATTTATCAATAGACTGTGTAAGCGTCAAGGTAATCTATAGATGCCGGCTGCAACCAGCAGCAAATATATGGCGCTTTCGATTGTCTAGGGCCCTGTGAGATCTAAATCTGTCTCTACATAGGGCAGGTTCAATGTGTGATGGTGTGCCCAATTGTATGTCGATAGTGCATCTTTGCACGCACATTTACGCTGCTGCCAGAGGGCATCTCAATATATTGTCAATCGGACATGGCATTAACATAAAGACACAATAGCATCCACCTGTGAATTGCCCACACTGCCTCTGAAGTTTGCCTATGTGGCAATGATCCTTTATAGTCCAGTTTTGCCTCTTCAGTTGTAAATGTAGACTCACAACATTCTGCTTCGCCAGTATTGTTTGTTTTAGTCCTTTAAGGACAACAATGATTAAGATCGATTTTAATCAAATCAAAAATTGGCCTTCAGTAAATATACCCCTCAATATCGTTTTCATGTGTTGCTGAATTTACAAATAATGTAAAAAAATTCCATTATTAAATTAGCCTGTATCTATCTACACAAGAAGCAAATGGGCTCAGTTACAGGGTATCCCTAGTTACTTCTATATGAATAATGGCCCTTATTCTGATTGAGTCTGCCGTCGGACGGCCGATGTTTGGTATTTGCGCATGTGCGAACGCCTCACACGTCCGTGCAGAAAACTATCATACGGAAGCAGGGGGTGTAGAGGGGCGTGAAGGGCTGTTTGGGCTCATTTCCATATGCGTACACCCCGCGTTTCATGGGTGTTCCCATGAAAACTCTGGGCATACATATGGTAATGCGGCCGTGACGCACTTGTGGAGGGCGGACAACTGACATATCCATATATCAGCTGCCCGCCCATATCCCTGCTTTCAAAAAAAGAAAAATGTCCGTGTGGTCTGGAGCACTCGGTGCTGCCTGACCGCTTGGTCCATCATTCGATGGTCAGCAACCATCGGAGGATGGGGGAGGTTTCCACAGATGGAGGAGGTGTTCACATGAAACATCCACTCGCGGTCCGTACGCTCAGCGTCTTACCGCATTCGGACGGTGTGAGCGATCCATATGGTAGGCGGGGCTAAGAACACTCAGTTCCTGTCCGAAATATGCATCCGTCCGATTCAGCTAGAATAAAGGCCAATCTGCAGACTGTTTCTTGTCCTCTCTAGATATGTGGCTATAACTGTCCTATTCCAGTTACAGCACTCATAAAGGCTATGTGTAGTACATACACAATTGCGTTAATATTCAATGATTAACTTAACATTCTAATGCTGGTTATGTAAATGTAAACAGCTGTAAAAATAAAATGAATTGCTCCAAATGAGGCCATAAATAATACTTATAGCTGTAACTATATAAGAAATGTTCTCACAGTCCATTGGGGCGCATAAAAAAAGGGTATATTATGGTGGTGGTTTGGACTTAAGGCATAATTCAGACCTGCTCACTGGGCTGCGAGTGTTCAGAGCCCAGCCAGCAGGTAATCAAGACCTGCCAAATACACCTCCCAGTACTCTCGCCCCCTGTGCATGGCTGGGAACACGTACGCTGCCGTGCACACAGGGTAAAATCATTCACAAGCTAATGATTTTTTCCCTGCTCACATCGCTGAGTGAGCCAGAACTCACTTGGCGCTGTGAAGGCCATGGGGAGAAGGAGGCTGCTGTTGAGGTAGGTGGCCCAGGCATGCAGTTTTTTGACGGACAGCCAGAAAACACCGGCAGCACGCCCCCAGGGTGTCAATCACCTTGTGAGCAGTGACTAAAGGCTAGCCTTCGCTCGCTGACTTCAGACAGATGGCTCGCGCATACGCCCTGCGTACCATTGTTTAATTATTGATCGGGTTACGAATTCACAGCCCGTGCGAGTGAACCTGAATTGGGCACTTGGGATAAGCTTAAAAAGACTGAAAAGGAGGAGGGAAACATCTTTCACTGTATATATTCAATGATGCATGACCATTGATAAGATCCACCACATGTATCCACATTCTGACCAGTGTTGGAAGCATTGCTGTATAGTGGTCAATGTCTAATAGCCAAAATATTTGCCCTTGGTAACCAGTTGTGGAATATTTCCTCCATGGAGTATTACCTCCCTTTTAAACAATACCTTTTCTACCTACTATTAACCATGAAGCCCTTGGATCATTTTCCACAAATCCCATATGCCGGGAGTCCACCCTTGATACCTTTCTTCTATTTTACTATTGTTCTTTCTATCTATCTTTCTTTTTTCTTTCTTACTTTGCTTTCTATCTGCTATTTTCTGAAGATGAAATGCCCTTAATTTGTGGCATATTTCTAAATTCATGGGGTGTATTACTTTTACTTTTGTTACCTAGATCTTTAGTTGGTGAGTGATTGCAAATGGATTTCCCCCATTCATAGCCATGTACAGGGGTGGGATTTCTCCATGGACCCCCACAATGGAGAATTGATCCTATCAGTTGGGATCCCCCCTGTCGGTGCACCGGCAGTCTGGATCCCTATTGTCTTGGCAGTCATCCGCACCCGTGCTTCCTACCACCAGAGAATAGTTACTGGAGACAACCTGAAGATTTGGTTAGAGTTGTGAAAAGCTGTTCCATGTCACTAGCAAGTGCAACTGTCTTCAGTGCAGCTGATCAAATTGACCTTCATCAAACATAGACATTAACTTCATGAATACCCTTGTGGCTGACCAAACCAAAATTGGTTAAAGTGCCATTAGAAACCTGACAATGCTTCTCAATGCCTAAATGTTGTCCAATGAAGTCCCATGAAAATAATCAGCTGACCAGGAATTAAGCTGGACCTTTGATAATGATGATGATGATGCATTAGTGTGACCATAACACCTGTATAGCATTTGTATAGCCATTTAGGCTTTACCATATAAACTGACCTTGATTAAAATATATTCTAAATATGGAATAACAATAATTATTTGTAGTCTTCAGAACACCATCATTATGGACATGATCTTTCTACATACAGTAATTCATATGGGAGTGCCCAACACTGACAACTATGCTTTCTACTGCAAATCTGAGAAAGCAACATTTGTTGCAACTCTGTATTGTCAACTACTTCTAGCAAGGAGCTGGTGGGCACTAGGACCCCCCATGGCTCACTCTAGAGGTCTGACCTCTGACATGATTTACCGCACATGTACAGCATTGCAGCACTCTCCTCCAGTGTTCTGTGTTGATGGACACAGCCCCAGTGACAATCACAGCTGTAGCACCCCTGCTTAGCTATATAAGCACCCTGTTAAGCACTCCATACAGCCTGTTGATGCATACTTGCCGACTTTTGCAAACTCCTCTCCGGGAGAAAGGGGGGCGGGAAGAGGCTTCGTTTTGGGGACGGGGCGAGGCTGACGTCACCAAGCCCGCCCCCATGACATACAGCCACATCTATTTTCGGGTCCTTGGATGGGGAGGGGCTAAAATAATGCAAAATTACGCGAATCGCGTCATTTTAGCCTCGCCCCCTCCCCGCAGACCCGCAAAATTCGTCATTTTATACCGCGGGGAAGGGGGGAGCAGGGGCTGTGGGGAAAATGCGGCAAACTTGCGCCCCTTGCCGGGAAGGGGGAACCGGTTTGCGCCCCCCCCGGCCATTCCGAGAGGGTAGGCAAGTATGTGTTGATGTATTCTGCACCAGGCAAACTACATTGCCGAGCATACACTATACATTGCAGGCTGGTACTACTGCATAGAACCTTATGTGTATCCTGTTACTGCTGTTTAACCACTGCATTAAATATGTGACAGTATGGATTTTCTCTAGCATTTTAGCTGGAGAAAACCATACTTTTGTTTCCTCTGTATTTAGTTACATGAAAAGCTACAACATTGATTTTAATGCATGATATTTACCTAATACTGCAGCCCCCGTTGGATCTAATGAGGACGGCCTTTTTTTTTCTTTTAAAGGGCGATAGCTCTAAAGACCCAGGTTTCTATGGGTATGCGGTCATTAGAAGGTCGACGCATAAAAAAAAGGCCAATATTCCATAGGTTGACATGGTCAAACAGTCAACACCAGCATAAGGTCGACATGGTCAAAAAAAGGACGATGCACAACTTTTTTTTCTAAATGCCAGTGGCTTTTCGAAAAAAAGTTGACACACGGCTGTCACAAACAGTGCAAATAAATGTTATGTAATAGAGTCCGGTACTTATGTAATATCTGGACGCCCGATTATCGCATCGCATCCGACCAAATCGCATGCGATGCGATGGACCCGATATTCCATAGGATTTTATGGGAAAAAGGGTCCTTTTCATTTCCCCACTATCCAACTACGCATGGAGTTGGATATAAACCTGTGGCGAGCGCAGCGAGCCACCGAACCCGAAGCGTGGCGAGCGCACGCGGATTTGTTAAAAAGTATTCCGCATCCCCTCGCGGGGCTCGCCACGCTTCGGGCTCGGTGGCTCGCCACAGGTTTATATCCAACTCTATGCGTAGTTGGATAGTGGGGAAATGAAAAGGACCCCTTTTCCCATAGAATCCTATGCTAAAATAGACTCAGTCCATTTTAACATTGAATCCTATGGAAAAATCGGGTCCATCGCATCACGTCGCATGCGATGTGATGCGATGGACCCGATTTTTTAATCGGGCGTCCAGATACTACATAAGTACCTAGAGTCCAAATAAATTATTGCAACCTTAAAAATATGCCTGAGAACAGCATGCATCCTTCCCCCCTGGCAAACTTGGACCCTATTACATATGACCTCTACCTGGTACACTCTCTACAGTTATTCCTGTGCAGCCACCTGAAAAGGGGCGTGGACTAACATAAGGAGGCACCAGATTTCTTGGAGATGCTAGCTGTCCCCGGAGACTGACCTGTCTATAGTTCTAGCTTCTCCTCTATGACAGGAGCTGAGTACTGCAGCAGAATGTCATACTGCAGCACTTGGCTCTTGTCACTGCAGAAGAGACAGCATTTTGGTGTCACCCCTACGTGCAGTGGCTGTGCATGCACAAAAATGTGAAAATCGCGTAATAGTGATTGTTGCAGTTCTATGATTCAGGCTGAATCACCCCATACTTTATTACTATAGTTTAATGTGAATTGCAATTGTAGGAATCATATACAGTAGTATAGGTCACTAGGCTCCCCTTAGTATGTTGCATGTTATCCAAAGAACTAACTGTTACAAATAAAGTAACTCCTGGGAAATGAAGTCATCATTATATATACTGTGAAGAAATTGCTGCTACATGCAGTTGTACTAGAATGTTACATATCTCCTACTAATATATGTATTCCCCTTATTACTGTTTGGAGGTTCTATTATAAGTTATAGCTTTTTCATAATTGTGTGTTTTCCCTATACAAACATAGGGGCAGATGTATCAAGTTCAAAAAGTTATCAAGTGGAGAATGATAAACAACCAGCCAATCAGCTCCTAACTGCGATGTCATAGGCTGGGGCTGGCTGGCAACTTTTTAGCCTAGGGGGCAAGTACAGAGCACCGGCCCATAAGTAAAGGCCAAATTCTTTTTTATTTTTTTTTTAAATATTAAGACTGGCATTGTTGAACTTATGTACCATATATATATATAAAATACAGTGCTTGAAGTAGATATTTTGAGGTGGGGGAATGGCAAAGTGAAGGTTGATTGTGCATGCTGCAGGGAAATTGGGTGTTGCCACTAAGAAGGGGGCATGTCCTTGAGTGTAGTGTACCATACCATATACCTCTTATACAAATTATGAAACACAATAGTAGATTGCCCCTTACACATTATGCCATATGGAATAAGCCAAAATTCACAGGGATTGAGTCAAAATTCACATTGTTACACAGAAGGTGCCAAAATTTACGTTATTCCACATTTATTGAGCCAAAATTCACATTATGCGTCACTGAATAAGCCAAAATTCACACGCAATGACTAAAAATTCACATTATTCCACACAGAATAAGACAAATTTACATAGATTGAACAAAAATTCACATTATGATACATGGAATGGTCCAAAATTAACATTATGCAGTGCAATAGGAGCCAAAATTCACATTATGCCACATGGAGTGGGCCACAATGCAGGGACGGTGTCGACGCGGAGAGACAGAGTGCTAGGGAGGGATAGAGAGACACCAGACGGGATGTACTAAGACGAAAATGCAGTAAAACCCACGTTTTACCACGTTTTCAAATGTACTAATCCCCGGCCGCTGCGTCACCGCAGGGCAGGGTATCGCCACATTTGGGTGGACGTAGGGAGCTAGGGAGGGATAGAGAGACATAGGTCGCTAGGGCAGGATAGAGACACAGGGTGCTAGGAAGAGAAAGAGACATAGGGCTCTAGGTAGGGCAGAGAGATGTGGCGGCGGCCCGAGACACTAGATAACAGAGGGGCCCGGGGGGGGGGGCCGGGGGGAACATGGCACCCTGCTCCCCCCGGCCCAGCCCGCCACTGGTCATAGGCTGGGTTTGAAAAATAACAGGTAGGAGCTAATTGGCTGGTTATATCTGGCCCATACTGTAAATATTACAGAGATAATAAGTTTATTGTATATATATTTGTTATCAGGCTCCATTTAGTACTTTATGTTGTGTATATAATAAGGAGAAGCAACGTAGGTAAACAAATGTTGACTGGTAATGAAGACAGCTCAAGATTCATATAAATGAATGACAAGATAACTATTTATAGAATTGCTTGGTGTATACCTTTCCGCTGTGGCCTTTAAGGTTTGTTACATTCTCGAAGGTTATTGCAGAGTATATCTGGATCACATTTCCATTTACAGCAGCAAAGAGGTGCCCTCCATGGCTAAACACGCACTGCAATGATGATACGGAGATTGTGAGACACAGGTTGGGAATATTGGTTCTAGCAGAGAAGAAACATCTGAGAGATACAGGATATCTGTATGAGTCATACACACAACACTGACACTTATTTATCAAGGACATTGGAACATTTTTTCTGAATAGCTTTAACATAGAGGGCATGAGTCAGATGTGGTTGGAGGAGCAATCACTGCTGCTTACATGAAAACAGAAGTGATAGCACTAATATGGGAATGAAACAGGTGTGCATTACTGATCCAGGCTGGGTCCTAGGGCACAGCATCAGATCAACACCATTGCCTGCTGTGTGACCCATGACGGCTGAGCAAGAGGCCCATAGGCAAACGCATGGGGGTTTCTGGTTGCACAGAATTTTGGGGGGCATGGCCTAGTAGAAGGGGCGTGGTCTATATACGCGGCTCTCCCGCAAGGCCACGCCCCTTTCCCCGTCACTATGGGGACATGCCCAGCAGCTCCGTGAGCTGCCATCTATGTCCCCAGCCCCCCTGGCTGCAGGTATAGACGCTGTGTGCATGCACACAGCATCTATCAGGGTGACAGGGCCCCAACTGCCCCCCCCCCTGCGTGCGGGACACTGCCGGGCGTGGGAGGGACGCAGGAATGTCCCAAAAAAAGGGAGGTTCCCGCGATAAGCGGGACAGGTGAGAGGTATGTTATTTAAATGTTTGAAACAGCCACTATAAATAATCTGTACTGTTAAATATTAACACTGTATTCCATACTGTATCAAGTGTATAAAAAGTCAAATTTTCAGGGCTGTTACCACTCCCCCAGACTCCCGTACATACTTCAATGTGCTGCAGAGTGGAAGACTTTGGATTTGGAAACCCCCCCCCCCCCTCTAAAAAACCTGCGTTTGCCACTGAGGCCAGGAAACCTCTACCCTTGGATGGAGATCCTGGCCTCGTCCCTTCCAAATATTGGCGGCACGCTTCCATTTTTAGAAATGGGGGCCATCACCGCCAATCAGTTCTGCCCTCAAATGGAAACTGTCCACAAATCCCAACATGGGAGTTGAGGTATAAATTACAACTGTTTAGTTGGTTGACACTTAGCAGGTTACAAAATGGGGTGCATTCAATGCCGCGGCGAGCGGCCAGCGAGGGGGTTAAACAGCGAGGACTGCAGAAAACCAGCGATCCTCGCTGTTTAACCCCCGCGCCGGCCGCTCGCTCTATTCAATGTTCTGGGGAAATCCTCACCGTCACAGGATGGCGAGAATTCCCCAAAACAGCGAGACCCGCGGCTACTGCAGGAAACTCGCTGTATTTAGCCGCGAGTCTCACTGGTTCAGGAGCCACATACTCCGATTTCCCCTCGCTCAAAAAATGGAGCGAGGGGAAATTGGCGTATGAGGGGGCTATGTTGAATACTGTCAGGGTGAGTAGTGACAGCGAGCAGGAAGCTCTGCTCGCTGTCACCACTAGCCCACAGCATTGAATACCTGCCAATGTCTTCCTGATGTATTTACAAGTGTTAGTAAACAACAGAGAGTAATGAGATCAAAGGGTAATATTCAGCCTTAACCTTATCTCAACAACAACTTTATCTAAGTATATTACCTCCCGACAGCCACGGACAATAAATTCTTTGATTGGATGGATGTCATTGACCAGCAGGTTCATAAAACACAGCTTGTCAGCAAATCCCACTAGTATATACAATCCAGATGGGTGCAGAGAGATGCTGTATGCTTCCTCCTGAAACTCCTTGTACAGCTCCAGAGTCCTGTTAGTCAATAGGACACAATGGTTACAGGACCAAAGCCCCTTTTCTAAAAAAAAACTATTTGTATTGGATCCATTAAAGCTGTTCTCCGGGGATTATATCAGCGATACAATGTATAAATGAAAAACTGTGATAAGTCATTAATTTAATTACCAGCAATACTTAGATCATAATATGCAGAACAAGCACTGTATGTAGTACATCAGGGACAATAATGTGCACCTATTGCCTAGACACAATGAGGCAGATTTGCTGTAGGAGAACCAATATTCACTACATACAGCTGATAAATAGAAACCAGTCCTATTACCAGAGCACTTTGGGGGTGAAAAGAGTTGGATCATGGGAAGATGATTTCAATCTGGGCATGAGCTAGCCCCATACTGTGTATGCTCTGCAATGGTTTTCCGCACAGAGGCGCACATTAAAATGTGCAAAGGGAGTTAGATTTGGGTGGGGTTTTTACTTCAAACTGCTAGTTATATTTCAGTGTAAAAATAAAGCAGCCAGTATATTTCCTGCACAGAAACAAAATAACTCACTCAAATGTAACTCTCTCTGCACATTTTACACCTGCCCCCCCCCCCCCCCCTCCAGTACACATGGTTTTGTCCATTAGAGAATTTGCTTTCGCAAGTGAACCAGAATCGTGCACAATGTGTGTACAGTATGTGTGTTGGGATTCTGGGTAACAAGACCCCCCCCCCTCCCCCCTCCAAGTGTGCCCCTGAATGGCATGTATCATTGAAGTGCAGCTTATTTGAACCCAGTCTACTTTCATGGTGATATCAGTGATATTGCAGCATGAAGAATAATGAGATAGAGAGAGTATATGTGGGGAGGAATTCATAGAGGATAGAGGAGGAGAGTGGGGATGAAAGGTCACACAAGTACCTGCTCTCAAAATTCCAGATGCGCACAGAGCGGTCAGTTGAGCAGGTAGCAATGATGGGTTTGCGGAAACAGACGCTCAGGCCTGTGACAGCCGATGAGTGCCATGACTCAGCCAAGAACTCAAAATTGGCATCATTGCCCTATAAAGGGAATGAGTAGCAAATGATTAGACTAACATATGCCAGAAATAGAGCATCACAGGACTGTGACATATAAACACAAATACCTTCCAAACTCCTGTGTGCACCATTCACTGAATTAATAAGGCAAATACAGAATGCACATTTCATTTCCTATATAATTGTTAATGTTCACCTCTGAAACATGGGAGTGCTAATAGAAGCATGTTACCATCATTCAAGATATATAATACATTTACTTTTTTTTTTAAATAAATATTGTACTGTGTTTTGAGATTGTTTATCAAAATAAATGATATTGGAATAAATGAAGGGGTCTATTTATTACTAATAGCAACAGTGCCACTATTATTATCAGTCTGTACCACAACAGACTTTTACTTTAAAATATTCCCACTATTTACTAAGTGTAACTGGAAGGGACAGTGGTTGTGATAATTGCCCCCTGAGGACTAAGGGGCTCACTTTTACCCAGACCAGCAATGATTTATCCCCTGGGGCCCCCACAGACCATTGTGAGCAATGGTAGAGAGTAGGGTGTCCCTCACTGCCAAAGGGACCTGCTCCTTACCTTAGGGCATCAGGGATGACATTTTCTGTGCCAGCGTCCTGCCACCTATCAGCACTATTGATCCCAGCGATATATTCTGGCTCTAGTTAATAGACCACTGTATTGTTTCCCATTATCTACTGTCTGTGATTTAAATGCAGCTCACACCTACAAAAGCACACAGGGCAGGGGCCCCTGTCGCAGAGTAGAGACTACTGTGTTCCTGCCCCCACCAAGGTAACATAGGGGCAGATGTATTAAGCCTGGAGAAGAGATAAACTGGAGATAAAGTGGAGATAACTTGGAAGAGTTAACGCACCAGCCAATCAGCTGTGTTTGAAATATGACAGTTGGGATCTGATTGGCTGGTGCGTTATCTCCTTCCAATTTATCTCCAGTTTATCTCTTCACCAGGCTTAATACATCTGCCCCATTGTAACATAGTAGGTAAGTTTGAACAAATATGTTTGTCCATCAAGTTCAACCTGTGTTAACTAGAATTATTGGAGTAAGTCCTAGAAGTGATATGCTCCCCCAGGATTATACATTTTCATTCCATCATTGGCAAAACTAATGTCGCTTATCGGATATGGCCTCATTTAACCTTGCTAGACCATATCGTGCTGATTATAGACCTGTATGTTATCATTCATAAAGTACTTGTCCAACCTTATCTTATATGTATCTGCCATCATCACCTCCACAGGAAGTGAGTTCCACCCCTTTACTGCCCTCACTGTAAACAACCCTTTCTTCTGAGGGTACGGGACCTCCTCTCCTCCATTCTAAGCAGATGCCCTCTTTTCTTGGTCATGGACCTTAAGGTAAAGCAGGTGCTTGATAGGTCCTTATGTTGACACTTAATATATTTATGCATGTTAAGTATGTCTCCTCTTTAATGTATTTTTTAAGTATGAAGAAGTAAAGAAGAAAGCCCTCTCTTTTTTTTTTTAAGTGTAAACATTCCTATCTTGGATAATCTGTCTTTGTAACACATGTTCTCCATCCTTTTAATTAGTTTAGATGCCCTTCGCTGAACCTTTTCAAAGTCAATAATGTATTTTATTGTAGTGTGCATCCCCCCAAAATTGTACTCCAAACTCAAGATGAGACCTAACTAGTGCCTTAAAGAATGGCACAATTACAGTGTCGTCGCTTGATTCTATACCCCTTTTTATACAGGCTAGTATCCTCTGTTGTGTGGCATATTGTGCACTAGGGTTGTAGTGGAGGAAGGGGCCCAAATTATATTTTTTGCACCTGGGCCAGCAACTCACAAGTTCCACTACTGGTAGGTATAACCGACAAAACATACAGGGGAAATTAGTAACATTTGAAAATATATGAAACCATATGACAGGCATCGGCTGTAGGGACCCTAGGGGAGTGGGGACCCCCCAATAAAGAGTCCCCCCCCCCCCTCCAGGATTAACCCTGCCTGGGCTGAAGCCCGGGGCTGTCCCCGGTGCCCCCGGATGGTGGGTACTGGTGTGATTCCATTTGGGTAAAAAATAGAATTAACTATTGTGTTCTGCTGTGGAACTATGGGCCTTATTCTGATTGACTCAGACAGGTTCGGATTGCGTATTCCTGCTGACTGCGCTGCGTAGCCTACGCATTGTGCATGTGCATCGGCGGCGGTCCGCACTCGGTCGGATCGCTACACAGAAAAAATTCCACCGAACACTGTCGGACAACATGGGCGTGATGTCAGTTTAAAAGTGGGCAAAACTGGGCGTAAATCGGGGCGTCAACATGGGTGTGCTCGACAAGTGGTAGGCGTGCACTTGGACCACTCACCGAGTGGTAGGCCGCGACCCAACACTCCCAAATTTTTCAGTGCAAACAAGTAGCTTTCATGTCTTGGAGGGCAGTAGTTCATCTGCACCAGGTTCGTTCGGACAATCAGTAGGCACCGCACCAAAATTACTCTCAGCTAAACACAATACTAACCCAGTCCTCTGGTCAATTTACGTTAATTACCCCATTCCTCTGCTTAAATTTCATACATTAACCCATTCAGTCATTACAGTAAGCAAAATTGTGGGTCACATAAACGCAGGTATAGTTTTGAAACTGCCACATTCTAACTAATGCAGTGTAATGTTGTAAGGGTTAATGTAAAGTGCAATTTGGGTGTACAAGCATGTAATTGAAAGTAATAGAGACCATAGAGTTTGGCTAATTGTTTAATGGGTTTGAAGCATGAGTTCCGTGCGGATTCGTGCTGTGCGTTGAAAATCTCCAACAGAGGGCGTTTGGTTGGCTGTCCGGCCACTTGGACGCTGAAAGACCGTGCGAACTTGGTGAGTTCCGTCCGCAGACGGTAGTGTTGATGCAGAACCACGCCACTCCCTCTTATGTGGTAATCCGTCCGAACAGATGTGGTGGCCTTACAGGTGTGTCTTCGCTCACCGTGTTGGTGTGCGGTGCGTTCGGTCCGATATGTGTGAACGCACATCCGAACAAGTGAACCAGAATAAGGCCCTATGAGTGCTAGCAAGCCTCCCCCGCGAATCAGGAGTCGAGTTTCAGTAATATTCAAAGCACACCCATTTTTGGTTATCTACCCTTATTACACTCCATTTACCAACTTGAGTCATTCATTATTCATAATGGCCTCCTTGGACTTACTGTATTAGTACATTATACAGGTGAATTTACCTTAGTGATCTCGGCTGAGGACAATGTAATGCTGTAGAGCTGGCTCTTGTTTGTACTAATGAGAACCATCTCCTCTGAGGGACTCAGACAAACACAGAGAACCTCCTGCTGCTCGGATACTCTGGGGCCATTAATATGCTCATTTTGTGGGATCTGTCAAAGAAACAGCATAAATAATATACAGATATTGGTGTGTTACACATCCATTCATATAAATCACATCAACTCACAGTAGGGCAAATTTGGCTCCATCCCTGATGGTGTGTGTGTGTGTGTGTGAGTGTGTGTGTGTGTGTGTGGGGGGGGGGGGGGGGTCTGCGTAAGTGCATGCATGATAATATGCACATTTTTCATTCACCAGTGCGCTCGCTGCCTGAGTGACAAGCAGGGGCCGTTTGCTGGGGTCCGTCCAGCTTTTCATGGGCGAGCCCACAAAAACATTGGGTGCGCCCATAGAAATGCTGAGGGAACCGCAGCAAACGCCGGCGTGGACGTGCCCGCCCAGAAATAATTAGAAAGCGTCCATCTAAAAAGTAAGGTCACACTGACTTTACACAATGAACAGAGGAAAAATTATCCAATGTTGGGTAACCATCAAATGATTCCTCCTCTGTGCGGGGCCGCATGCGAGCAGATGTTTAAGCATAGCCATCTGCTTGTAGCGTACCGAGGGGATCCAGTCGGCGGTGGGGGCGTGCGTTCTGCAGGATGGTCGGGCATGTTTACCTGCTCTCTAGGCAGCAAATATACACAGCCTAGCAAGCAGGCCTGAATTACCCACAGTATCTTCCATATGGTTCGCAGTGCCCAATTTCATATTTACCCTAATATTGTGGCCTCTCGTGTAGAGTTGTTCATCTTCGACTTTCTCAAAAATGCAGACTGTGCCGGGGCCGCCGGTGCACAAGAATCCTTTGGAATAGGCTGCGATAGCGTGAATGCGCACAGGAGGCGGCTCAGTGCAGGTTACAGCAGAGAGAGTGCTGTAGAAAGACCGGGATAATTGCTCAGAAATGATAGTAGAGACAGATTTATATGTACAGTTTGTTTCCAGTCTTTCTACGACTTATCTGTAAAGCTGGATGGTATATAATTATGGTAGCAATCTTTATAATTGTGCATTGCTCAGCTGGAAAAGTCATTCAATCCATAAAGAAAATTTAGATTACACACATAGGGCCTGATTCCTAGTAGGACACAGCAACAATATGGATGCAATGGGACGATGTTTTTATTACTGGGCATGTGTCTGAGTCAAATGGCGCATGCGTCCTGATCAGTGTTCCCTCTAAGATGTGCGCACGTGCGCGCGCACACAACTCGGCACAGACATTTTAACAGAGCGCACAAAGCAGCAGTGGTCCCTTGTTGCAGTTGTGGACTCAATTAATGTGTGTTTCACCCATTAACTACATAGTGTGTTGTGTTTTGAATGTTTAAATGTTTAATATAATTTTGAAGTAAAGTTAACACAAATGCTGAACGTCATTTTCCAGTTATATATAAGTGACGCACAAAAATTTAAATTTCCTTCCAAAGTTGCACAGCCTTTTTTGCCGCACACAGCCTTCGTAAAAAATTAGAGGGAACATTGGTCCTGATTCTCTGCGCTCAGAGACACAGTACAGATTTGGATGCAGGGCACCGGCATGTGTTTTAACCCCTTCCTGACAGAGCCAGTTTTTGCGTTCCTGACAGAGCCCTTTTTTTCAAATCTGACATGTCTCACTTAAGTGGGGATAACTTTTTTTTGCTTTTACTTATCCCAGTGATTTTGAGATTGTTTTTTCGTGACACATTGTACTTCAAATTACTGGTAAATTTGGGTCGATACAGTCTGTGTTTTTTTGTGAAAAATACCAAAATATCGTGAAAAAATGGAAAATTTAGCGATTTGCAAAATGTTAAATTTTCTGCTTGTGAGACAAATAATCTTACCACTCAAAATAGTGAATAACTAACATAGACCATATGTCTACTTTATGTTGACATCATTATTTCAACTTCCTTTTAATTTTTTGGGACACTAGGAGGCTTACAATATGAATAGCAAATTCTCAAATTTTCAAGAAAATTTCAAACACTGATTTTTTTAGGGACCAGTTCAGTTCTGATGTGACTTTGAGGGACTTGTATGTGAGACACCCCCATAAATGATGCCATTTCAAAAACTGCACCCCTCACAGTATTCAAAACAGCATTTTGGAAGTTTGTTAACCCTTTAGGTGTTTCACAGGAATTAAAACAAAGTGTAGGTGAAATTTCAAAATTTCTTTTTTTTTGCAGATTTGCAATTTTAATACATTTTTCTAAGGAACACAGTACATTTTACTAGAGAAATGTGACTGAAAATTGATTCCCCCAATTCTTTTGTTTTCATAAATATCCTATATGTGGCCCTAGTGTGCACGGTGACCAAACCACAGGCTTCATAATAGAAGGAGCACCTACTTGATTTTGGAGCCTCCTTTTTATGAGATTATTTTTTAGGCACCATGTAGGTTTCTAGGCACCATAAGATGCTAAAAGTTAGGAACCCCCCCACAAGTGACCCCATTTTGCAAACTACACCCCTCAGGGAATTCATCTAGGGGTATAGTGTACATTTCAAACCCCCAGGGGTTTCACCAATTGTGGTACAACTGGGCAGTGAAAATGAAAAATTATTTTTTTTACACAAAAATACAGTTCTGGCTCCAAATTTGTCATTTTCAGAAGGTATGAAGGAGACAAAGCACCCCAAAATCTGTGCCCCAATTTCTCCCGAGTACGGCAATGCCTCACATGTGACCAAAAAATACCAGTTGGGTGCATGGCAGGACTCAGAAGGGAAGGAGTGATTTTTGGATTTTGCAGCTCAGATTCTGGTGGAATTTTGGTGGGTGCTATGTCGCATTAGCAAGACCCCCAAAGCACCAATACAGTGGAACCCCCCCACAAGTCACCCCATTTTGAAAACTACACCCCTCAGGGAATTCATCTAGGGGTATAGTGTACATTTCAAACCCCCAGGGGTTTCACCAATTTTGATACAAGTGGGCAGTGAAAATGAAAAATTACATTTTTTTACACAAAAATGCAGTTCTGGCTCAAAATTTTTCATTTTCAGAAGGTATGAAGGAGAAAAAGCACCCCAAAATCTGTGCCCCAATTTCTCCCGAGTACGGCAATGCCTCACATGTGACCAAAAAATACCAGTTGGGTGCATGGCAGGACTCAGAAGGGAAGGAGTGATTTTTGGATTTTGCAGCACAGATTCTGGTGGAATGAATGGTGGGTGCTATGTTGCACCAATACAGTGGAACCCCCCCACAAGTCACCCCATTTTGCAAAGTACACCCCTCAGGGAATTCATCTAGGGGTATAGTGTACATTTCAAACCCCCAGGGGTTTCACCAATTTTGATACAAGTGGGCAGTGAAAATGAAAAATTACATTTTTTTACACAAAAATGCAGTTCTGGCTCAAAATTTTTCATTTTCAGAAGGTATGAAGGAGAAAAAGCACCCCAAAATATGTGCCCCAATTTCTCCCGAGTACGGAAATGCCTCACATGTGACCAAAAAATACCAGTTGGGTGCATGGCAGGACTCAGAACGGAAGGAGTGATTTTTGGATTTTGCGGCTCAGATTCTGGTGGAATTTTGGTGGGTGCTATGTCGCATTAGCAAGACCCCCCAAGCACCAATACAGTGGAACCCCCCCACAAGTCACCCCATTTTGAAAACTACACCCCTCAGGGAATTCATCTAGGGGTATAGTGTACATTTCAAACCCCCAGGGGTTTCACCAATTTTGATACAAGTGGGCAGTGAAAATGAAAAATTACATTTTTTACACAAAAATGCAGTTCTGGCTCGAAATTTTTCATTTTCAGAAGGTATGAAGGAGAAAAAGCACCCCAAAATCTGTGCCCCAATTTCTCCCGAGTACGGCAATGCCTCACATGTGACCAAAAAATACCAGTTGGGTGCATGGCAGGACTCAGAACGGAAGGAGTGATTTTTGGATTTTGCAGCTCAGATTCTGGTGGAATTTTGGTGGGTGCTATGTCGCATTAGCAAGACCCCCCAAGCACCAATACAGTGGAACCCCCCCACAAGTCACCCCATTTTGAAAACTACACCCCTCAGGGAATTCATCTAGGGGTATAGTGTACATTTCAAACCCCCAGGGGTTTCACCAATTTTGATACAAGTGGGCAGTGAAAATGAAAAATTACATTTTTTTACACAAAAATGCAGTTCTGGCTCAAAATTTTTCATTTTCAGAAGGTATGAAGGAGAAAAAGCACCCCAAAATCTGTGCCCCAATTTCTCCCGAGTACGGAAATGCCTCACATGTGACCAAAAAATACCAGTTGGGTGCATGGAAGGACTCAGAACGGAAGGAGTGATTTTTGGATTTTGCAGCACAGATTTTGGTGGAATGAATGGTGGGTGCTATGTTGCACCAATACAGTGGAACCCCCCCACAAGTCACCCCATTTTGCAAAGTACACCCCTCAGGGAATTCATCTAGGGGTATAGTGTACATTTCAAACCCCCAGGGGTTTCACCAATTTTGATACAAGTGGGCAGTGAAAATGAAAAATTACATTTTTTTACACAAAAATGCAGTTCTGGCTCAAAATTTTTCATTTTCAGAAGGTATGAAGGAGACAAAGCACCCCAAAATCTGTGCCCCAATTTCTCCCGAGTACGGCAATGCCTCACATGTGACCAAAAAATACCATTTGGGTGCATGGCAGGACTCAGAAGGGAAGGAGTGATTTTTGGATTTTGCAGCTCAGATTCTGGTGGAATGTTGGTGGGTGCTATGTGGCATTATCAAGACCCCCCAAGCACCAATACAGTGGAACCCCCCCACAAGTCACCCCATTTTGCAAACTACACCCCTCAGGGAATTCATCTAGGGGTATAGTGTACATTTCAAACCCCCAGGGGTTTCACCAATTTTGATACAAGTGGGCAGTGAACATGAAAAATTACATTTTTTACACAAAAATGCAGTTCTGGCTCAAAATTTTTCATTTTCAGAAGGTATGAAGGAGAAAAAGCACCCCAAAATCTGTGCCCCAATTTCTCCCGAGTACGGCAATGCCTCACATGTGACCAAAAAATACCAGTTGGGTGCATGGCAGGACTCAAAAGGGAAGGAGTGATTTTTGGATTTTGCAGCTCAGATTCTGGTGGAATTTTGGTGGGTGCTATGTCGCATTAGCAAGACCCCCCAAGCACCAATACAGTGGAACCCCCCCACAAGTGACCCCATTTTGCAAACTACACCCCTCAGGGAATTCATCTAGGGGTATAGTGTACATTTCAAACCCCCAGGGGTTTCACCAATTTTGATACAAGTGGGCAGTGAACATGAAAAATTACATTTTTTACACAAAAATGCAGTTCTGGCTCAAAATTTTTCATTTTCAGAAGGTATGAAGGAGAAAAAGCACCCCAAAATCTGTGCCCCAATTTCTCCCGAGTACGGCAATGCCTCACATGTGACCAAAAAATACCAGTTGGGTGCATGGCAGGACTCAGAAGGGAAGGAGTGATTTTTGGATTTTGCAGCACAGATTCTGGTGGAATGAATGGTGGGTGCTATGTTGCACCAATACAGTGGAACCCCCCCACAAGTCACCCCATTTTGCAAACTACACCCCTCAGGGAATTCATCTAGGGGTATAGTGTACATTTCAAACCCCCAGGGGTTTCACCAATTTTGATACAAGTGGGCAGTGAAAATGAAAAATTACATTTTTTTACACAAAAATGCAGTTCTGGCTCAAAATTTTTCATTTTCAGAAGGAATGAAGGAGACAAAGCACCCCAAAATCTGTGCCCCAATTTCTCCCGAGTACGGCAATGCCTCATGTGTGACCAAAAAGTGGCAGGACTCAGAAGGGAAGGAGTGATATTTGGATTTTGCAGCACAAATTCTGGTGGAATGATGGTGGGTGCTATGTCGCATTAGCAAGACCCCCAAAGCACCAATACAGTGGAACCCCCCCACAAGTGACCCCATTTTGCAAACTACACCCCTCAGGGAATTCATCTAGGGGTATAGTGTACATTTCAAACCCCCAGGGGTTTCACCAATTTTGATAAAACTGGGCAGTGAACATGAAAAATTACATTTTTTTACACAAAAATGCAGTTCTGGCTCAAAATTTTTCATTTTCACAAGGAATGAAGGAGACAAAGCACCCCAAAATCTGTGCCCCAATTTCTCCCGAGTACGGCAATGCCTCACATGTGACCAAAAAATACCAGTTGGGTGCATGGCAGGACTCAGAAGGGAAGGAGTGATTTTTGGATTTTGCGGCTCAGATTCTGGTGGAATGAATGGTGGGTGCTATGTTGCACCAATACAGTGGAACCCCCCCACAAGTCACCCCATTTTGCAAACTACACCCCTCAGGGAATTCATCTAGGGGTATAGTGTACATTTCAAACCCCCAGGGGTTTCACCAATTTTGATAAAACTGGGCAGTGAACATGAAAAATTACATTTTTTTACACAAAAATGCAGTTCTGGCTCAAAATTTTTCATTTTCACAAGGAATGAAGGAGACAAAGCACCCCAAAATCTGTGCCCCAATTTCTCCCGAGTACGGCAATGCCTCACATGTGACCAAAAAATACCAGTTGGGTGCATGGCAGGACTCAGAAGGGAAGGAGTGATTTTTGGATTTTGCGGCTCAGATTCTGGTGGAATGAATGGTGGGTGCTATGTGGCATTAGCAAGACCCCCGAAGCACGGTGAAATTATGAACCTAATATTCCATAGATGTGTGGTATATTTTAAAACACTCCTTTATACATAGGCCGGGTTTGTCGGGGCAAGTGTCACACTGGAAAATAGTTTGCTTTCTTATTCCCTTTTTATAGCAAACTTTGCACCTTTTTTGTGTCCTGCCCTTTTTTCCAGTGGAGGGGATTTCATCAGGAAAATGCTGCCCTGGTACAATACGGGGGCCAGTACTAGAAGTACTGGGGCCCTCTGCCTGCTGGTTCCCAAATATTAGGCCCTTTATGACTTCCTCTTGAAAGTGCATAAATGTCCCCCTCTGGCCGGTAGAACGGAATAGCACGTAAGCGTTATACAGTGCCATCTGGATGATATACACGGCCACCTTCTTGTACCAGATTTTTGTTTTCCGCAGGGCACTGTACGGCTTCAGTACCTGATCTGAAAGATCCACTCCGCCCATGTACCTATTGTAATCCAGGATACAATTAGGTTTGGAGGTGTGGGTACTGGTACCTCGTACAGGGACGGAGGTGGTACTGTCTCCGTGAATTGTTGTCAGTATAAGGACATCCCTCTTGTCCTTATATTTGACCAACAACATATTTTCGTTGCATATTCCCCTGCTTTCACCCCTTCTCATTACTTGGGCAATGTGCGTTTTTGGGAGGCCTCTTTGGTTCTTGCGCACAGTACCGCAAGCTGCTGTACCTCTTGAACCAAGGGCCTTAAACAGGGGGATGCTAGTGTAAAAGTTATCCACATAGAGGTGATAACCTTTATCCAGGAAGGGGTGCACTAAATCCCAGACAATTTTCCCACTAACACCTACGAGGGAGGGGGGGCATTCTGGCGGTTGAATTCTTGAATCCTTCCCTTCATAAACCCTAAACCTGTGGGTGTACCCTGAGGTGCTTTCACACAGTTTATACATTTTTATGCCATACCTTGCCCTCTTACTGGGAAGGTACTGGCGGAATTTAACCCTTCCTTTAAAATGTATAAGGGACTCGTCGATACAAATAAATTTTTCAGGGATGTACACCTCTTCAAATTTGGCACTGAAATGATCAATGACCGGCCTGACTTTGAATAGCCGGTCAAAGGTGGGATCATCTCTGGGTGGGCACTGTGCATTATCGGTGTAATGTATAAATTTAAGAATTGTCTCAAATCGAGTCCGGGGCATGGCCATACGGTAAAATGGAGTACTGTACAGAACATCTGTACTCCAATATTGCCTAATTTCTGGCTTTTTTACTATGCCCATATGAAACACCAGACCCCAAAACGTCATCATCTCTACTGCATCTACAGGGGTCCACCTAGCAAATGATGACGTGGGGTTTTGAGCAATAAACTGCTGGGCATATAAATTAGTTTGGTCCACCATTAAATTTATAAAATCATCAGAGAAAAATAATTTGAAAAAGTCAATTTCTCTGAGACCTGTGGAATCAAATTGGATTCCTGGCATGGCCAAAAACTCAGGAACCTGGGGCTCAAAATTGTCTGGTGGTGGGGTCCATACTAGATCAATTATTGGGGGGGGAATCTCAGCTGATCTACGGGGGCGTCTTTGAGGGGGTCCCTCATCACCAGAGGAGGAAGAGGAGCTTAAGACGAATCCTTCAAATTCCCCGCTTGCATCACTGCCTGTGTCAGAGTCAGAGGCAAGCATGGCATATGCCTCCTCCACTGAATACATTCTCCTGGATGACTGGGAGGACATTTGGGAGGACATTTGGGAGGACATTTGGGAGGACATTTGGGATGCCATTTTTATTTTTGTGTTACTGGTAGTGAAATGTTTCAACACGTGTATAGTGTAGGGGGGGGTACAAACTTTATTTCAATCCGGGGGGTATGTAGTGTGTATGTGGTGCAGAAAAAAAAAAATACTTTATACCAATAAAAAAAAAAAAAATGAAGGGGTTAAAAATAAAAAATTGAAGGGGTTAAAAAAAAAAAAAAAAGGTCCTGCGCCAAAATTCGAGCACAGATGTTGGTCAGTAACGTCTGTCACTGAACAGCGCTCAAAGGCAACAGGAATCTGATCAAAAAAAAAAAAAAAATTGATCAACCCTGTGCCGAAAAAGCTGATCAGTGATGTACGTCACTGATCGGCGCACAGTGGCCACAGGACACCCACAAAATCAGTGTGTGTAAAAAAAAAATTAAAAAAAGACCCCACAGCACTCACAAAAAAAAAAAAGGTGATCAGTGATGCGACACTGATTACCAGTGAGGGACAGCAGGTGCACAACCTTTGGTGCAACTGACAGTGCAACTGGCAGCAACTGACAGGTATATATATAAAAAAAAAACCTCTGCGCCCCCAAAAAGTTGCTGATCAGCACAGATATACTGATCAGCACAAAAGGGGGGGTAGCAGACACAAAATATACACTCTCTATCACTCTCTGTCACTATCTCTCTCTATCTCTCTATCTCTCACTATCTATCACTATCTATCACTCTATGACACTGCAGCAGCAGCACTGACAGTTATATATATAAAATAAAACCCCTGCACCCCCAAAAAGGGGGGGTAGCAGACACAAATCTCTCTATCTCTCTACCTCTCACTATCACTATCTATCACTATCTATCACTGTATGACACTGCAGCAGCAGCACTGACAGTTATATATATATAGAAAACCCCTGCACCCCCAAAAAGGGGGGGTAGCAGACACAAAATATAGCTCTCTCTGTCACTATCTCTCTATCTCTCTCTATCTCTCTCTCTATCTCTCTATCTCTCTATCACACTGCAGCAGCAGCAGGAAGTCTCAGGAAGTCAGATCCAGGAAGCGTCCAGCACGCTACAAGCAGTGATAAGGTGATCAGGTAAGGTATTTGCAAGGATCAGGTAAGTATTAGCAAGGATCAGGTCGGTATTCACGGCAGGCAGGCACGGTGACCGTTCTGCACGCTATTCCAGACCGGAATGGCGTCTGCAGCGCAGTCACCGTCAGTTTAAATGTCGCGCCTTGGCTGTGATTGGTCCGTGGGTCCCACGGACCAATCACAGCCTTGGGGGCAGGTGGGGTGAGGGTGGGGTGAGGTGTCATCGTCACCGATGACCCCCTCATGCCCCCTGACGCCCGGCGGTGATTGACACCTGTGTTACCGAGCGTCCGATTCGCTGGTAACACAGGAAAACGCTGTGAATGGCTGTTCACACTGAACAGCCATTTACAGCGATCGCCGACGGGGGGGCGACATCGCAGCCCCCCCTGGGCATGCAGGGACATGTCTGCTGTCAGGGACAGCAGACATCGTCACTCTGTCACTGCGTCTCGAGACGCAGTGACAGTTTAAACTCATGACGTACATTTATGCCATGTGTCGGGAAGTACCTCCCGGCCATGACGTAAATGTACGTCAAATGTCGGGAAGGGGTTAATGGTTGCAGTATCTGTGATGCACACCTTACACCCACTTTTCAATACTTACCCTCTGGAGCCCTGCGGTGGGCATTTTCCCAGGATTTCGGGAATGCACAGTAGGAAAAAATTTTAGGAAAATTTTGTGGATTCCATTTTCCCAGAGACCAGTACTATGGGTGAGCGGTATGGTCTCCTAGTGACCCTAGTGCACAGAGGCTATTACACTGCTGGCTAGAGATGAGGGGGTCTGGATAAAGACTGCAAGTGTCTCCTCCCCTTTTGAAATGCACCCGACGCGGGGTTTGAGAATTGAATTTTGTGCCCCTGGGAGGTAATGGCATGTACACATGCTTCAATCCAGGCAGCCATAGATACCGATTCGATATCAACGGCTGCGGGACCGGGATCTAGCAGGAGGGAGGAACCGCATGCAGGGGGAGGGCCCGGGGGATGCTGCTTAGAGCAGAATTAGGGAAAAAAAACCAGTTTGTATCCCAATTGCACACTGAATGAGAAATATACATATAATAATCAGATAATACAGAGATCTTGGTTGCATATATCTGCAGATATAGGGCTAAGCCCCCAGGCCGTACGTCAAGGCATCTCTGTCACTGGGGGGCCCCAGTGACAGAGATGCCTTGACGTACGGCCTGGGGGCTTAGCCCTATATCTGCAGATATATGCAACCAAGATCTCTGTATTATCTGATTATTATATGTATATTTCTCATTCAGTGTGCAATTGGGATACAAACTGTTTTTTTTTCCTAACCAGATTTACCCCTTCCTGTTGGCACCTGAATGATATTACCTCTGATTGAGCAGCTTGCCAATAAAAGTGTTGTGCAGTTTAGAGCAGAATTACACTGCGCTCGATATTCCAGATCGAGGCAGAAATAGACTTACCTGCCAAATCTATTTCTGCTTTAGATCATGGGTACCAGCAGAGCCGCGTATCAGGATCGAATCTGCATCAAAGGCAGTTAACACTGTTCGATTTCGATTCGATTTTGCATCTAGAAGCAAATTCGAAGCGCGTGTATGGCCCATAACAGAGATCTGGCACGCTAATGTTGCATCTCATGGGAGTGCTGTAGGTACAGTATGTCACTGAAAACGGCTACATACAGAGGCCCAACCTCTCACATAGGAGTTCACTCATCAGATGGAGAAACTGCTTCTCCTGCAGGGCTTGAAAAAGTTCTGATGGTAAAACCAATGGTTTATCTAAAGCTGTACCACAAAGTAATGCAATACGCTGCAAGTGGGCATCTCAGTCCTTGCACATTCAGATGTATACAGGGGAAGGGATCTGAACTGGTATTATTAAAAAAAAACAGATACAACTGCTGCTAAAGAAGCAGCCACATCTGTGTTGTACTCAGCAATATAGAATCAGGCCCTTCAGTATGTAATTGTATATAATGTATATCTCTCAATCATTGGAGTAACAGTGGCTTTACATATTCAGTATGTAAGGTACTGTAGGTAGGTAAGGTATTTTTGGAAATATTACTGGGAACAACGGTCATCTCCCACAGCTTATCTGTAAAGAACAAATGTCACATCTAACCTGTAAAATCTGGAAATGGAATTCAAAGCTGAACCCTGCTGTTTAGGGCAACTCTGCAGTCCTTCATAATGAGTTACATTTTTGCTAAATCATTTCTACATCAGCTTAAAGGCAACAGCACCTGTCACAAGCTATGGGACATTTCTATCAGGCTCAGCAGTTTACCTTCCATCCTTGGTCACGCTCTGTTTTGCGGCTAGGGTATGATGGATGTCTTCTCCATTGAGGTTATATTCCCACCGCAGATGCCCAGTCTCCCACAGGCAGAGTTTTCCATTGTCGGTCCCACAAATGACTTGGTCTTTAGCCAACCAAGTGTGGCACAGGAAGTTGTGGGCTCCCACTTTCTGGCAGTTCAGTTGCTTCAGATTCCGTTCAATGTAATGAAACAATTTGAATACTCCATTGGCCGTGACACAGATCTGTGTGGTATCATAGGGGTTGAAGCTCACCTAGAATTAAAGAAAAGGTGGCACGAGGAGGTTTGTGCTCATAATTTGTACACAGAGGGGTTAATGATAAAGTGGTTTATAGCCACGAATAGGCAACTGATTTGGTGTAACGGGTCGGCAATAGAACATTTGTATGTGGGATTAGTATTCTGAGTGGAAATAATTGCCCATTCCAGGTAAAATCTTCAGTGACACAAAATTATTGTATTTATTTATAGCTCGTATGTGCCTATGAGAGTATTACCTGATAAATGGAGTTTTTGTGACTGTCTATCCTCACTGTCGCCATCACTTTGAGTTTCTCCCACATCCAGAAGACCATCTGTGACTCGGGAAACCCTGACTGCGCCACAAGGTACTTGGAATCCGGGCTGAAGCAAATGCTTACAAATTCCTGGGCTTGGATGTCAGGAGCACTAAGCACTTTACATTTCGTGAATGACGTGGATGCCAAATCGTAGACCGTGATTGTAGCTTTGTCTGCGCCCTTCTCGGACATGGCAAGGTAACGATGGTTTGGGCTGACTGCTAGGGACTGCATGGCCCGGCTCTGCTCTGATCCTATGAGTCAATATGCAATAGCCCAAAAATAAACAGCTCTAAAAAATACATCTGGTAAAGTATAAATACATAATGCTAAACTAAAAATATTAACCCAAATATTACGTAGTGCCACCCTTGGTTTCCTTTGTTTTAGAGGGACTGCTCAAAATATTAGGCAGAAATTAAGCACTGGGGGCCTGATTCAGACCCAGTTAAGATGGCCGAAAATCGCAGATCGCAATTTTCACACATTTCGCATGCGAATACATGCACACTTCAATTGCAATGAATTCACAATACCAGTTTCAGTTCTGATGGGGGTGGTGAGCGGCATTGCGGGGGGGACACAGCATTTTTTGGGATCACCTAGGAAAAACACCCCCCTTCAGTCCTGGTGGCCTAGACTGCAGCCAAACCAGCCTATTGGTTTAGCAGCAGGCACTGACAATCTCACCCCTATGTAATAAGCTCTTTGTAGTTTGGCTAAACAGGTTTACACTATACTGAGATGGAGTAACTACTTTCTGATGATGGAGGTATATTCGCAGGAGCAGGATTTAAAAATCCTCTTTATTAAGCTTTGACCAGTCCTATAGACACTGGGCCCAATTTAAACCTATTTGCTTGCATGAACGATTATAGGATAACTGCGCATCCGCACAATACACAGTGGACATGCGCAAGCCTTCTGTACAAAGACAGCCAGTGTTCCCTGGCTGTTGGGTGGGAGGGCTGCTGGCGTCTTCAGAGGCCTACTTCTCCCCATGGCCTTCGCAGTGCTGTGTAAGTCTAGAACAGTGGTTCCCAACCCTGGTCCTCAAATACCCCCAACAGTGCACGTTTTCCAGGTCACCCGGCAGGTGCACTCATTATTCAGACACATTTTAAAAGATCCACAGGTGGAGCTAATTATGTCACCTGTGATTCTGTGTGGAGACCTGCAAAACATGCACTGTTGGTGGTACTTGAGGACCAGGGTTGGGAACCACTAGTCTAGAACTATGCATACTTAATAACTCGGTTGGTAAGTATAACGAAGGACAATAGAAGTTTTAAAATAAATAATAAAGCTTTGAAATAACTAACGAGGGTATAATGTGAAGTTTTGTACTGTATTTACTACCGTGGTAGAGTAACTAGATATCCATGTGGTTAATAAATAGTTCTCTCCGTGAAATAATTGGAGCTTAAGGATCTTACCTGGAATGAATTTTTGCCATTTTTGATACAAGTTGTACTTTATACAGTTGTTACCAGCTGGGAAAATGATGGTTTGTTCATCTAAATAACTGATGTTGTTGATAACTGATGTCCTGAGTCCAAATATATAGTGTGGCTGAGCCTCAATCACCGACATATTGTGCTAACAAGTCAGATAACCTGCAAAACAGGACCAGTGATGAGGCCAAAGACAGCTAGCAGCTCTGTGCAAGGAAATACATCATCATATTTATCCCATTCTGTGGGTTTTCTAATAAATATAAGAATTACATTGATTATTATTGATAGTAACATCTGCTTACCTCCGATCCCACCTAAGTATAGCACTTGCGTTGTTGTGTGAACATTTGCCTGTAGAGTAACCACTAACAAACATTACTCATTTTACCTTAAGCAGCGAGATCAAATAACATATTGTAAGTGGAAAAATGATTGGACATAATGACACAAACAAACACAGCAATTCACATCACTCTCTCTAGAACCCACTTTGCATCTGTGGACACAGATCACACACGCAGTAACACTGACAGGAGAAACAAAGCAATGCAAACTTCCACCATTACTATTTAACAGCAGAAGGGCAATACTAGTCATGGTACAGCTCCCAGGACAGTCATACCGTAGCTCGTAGATGTCATTGGCCAAAGCAACTCATACTACAAATAATAAATAATGTGCAGGTCTCCTTCTGTGAGTATGCTTGCAAAGCCCACAAGCCAGTGAACACAGTTATTCATTGACAAATAGCGATGAGGGCAGAACAGAGGCGACAACAATGAGCATTTTACAAAACGTGGACATTTCACCCATATTACATAGGTGTCCCAAGGCCAGCTCCATCTTATCACATGAGGACACTAGACAGTAGCTGGCCAGGGCCCACAGTTCTTGCGGCCTTCAAGAAGGGACAGGGTTGGATGGGAGCATAGGCCTCTCTGCACTTCTTGTGAGGGAATTAAAGAATCCTGCCTGGCTGCACTGATTGTGAGGAGAGGCCAAATTCCCGCGTTGAATAGGGTGAGCGCAGGGGTTAAACAGTGAGGATCGCTTGTTTTCTGCAATTCCCGCCGTTTAACCTCCTCGCCGGCTGCACTGAATACACCCCAGCAGTGCTATTTTTCAGCAGGCTCCAGCAGGAACTGAGGCCCTTATTCTAGTTCACTCTTTCTGACAAAATCCTTCTTAGATGGACAAAACCATGTGAACTGCAGGGGGGCAGATTTAAAATGTGCAGAGAGAATTGGATTTGGGTGAGTTATTTTGTTTCTGTGCAGGGTAAATACTGGCTGCTTTATTTTTACACTGCAACATAGATCTCACTTTGAAGTAAAACCCCACCCAAATCTAATTCTCTCTGCACAAGTAACATCTGCCCCACCTGCAGTGCACATGGTTTTGTCAATCTAAGAAGGATTTTGTCAGAAAGAGTGAACTAGAATAAGGGCCTCAGTTCCTGCTGGAGCCTGCTGAAAAATAGCACTGCACCCCAGTGAATGGCGGCCAGCAAGCTGATTGGTGGATGGCTGGAACTATTTACCAATCAGATTCCTGACAGCCCTTCACTGTCTGGAAGGATGTTATAAATGTCATGGGACCGCAGAAGGGCTATGTTGTGTTTTTTTAGTTATTTATTTTTAAAATTAACCCCCAGGGTCGGTGTCTTGGGACACAGGTTTTCTGACCCTGGCAGCATAAAATCACTATAAGTCTTGTGCATCCTGAAGTTACTTAAGTGGTGGGGTCAGGTCTGGCAACAAAACTCTTAGAGCCTGGTACACGGCTATCTATGGGTCCCCCTACCCACGTTCCACCATCCTTGACGCCTCTCCACGACCCATCCTCTAACCATCCTTTCATCCATGTTTCACCAAACACAGACATTGTAATTGTGCAGATACAGAAAACACCCATCTGGAGACCACACATAATGACCAGTGGTGAGGGAGGTTACCCCAGAAATTCACCATCACCACTGCAGAGCACAGCAGAGGGGCTGCAGGCAATGGATGGCAGCCAGCAGATAGTAGGAATGGTGCAGACAGGCAGTAGGTGCTGTGCAGGTTGGCAGTAGGAGCAGGGAGGGCAATAGTGGCAAGAGGGCAGCAGGAGAGCTGCAGAAAGGTTTCAGGAGCAGTGCAAGCGGTCGGAGCAGAGCAGGCTCCCCCCCCCCCCCCCCCTCCAGTCATACGATCCGGGCTGATGGCGACCCTGGTCTTACCATCACTTTAAAAGGCAGCGATAGGTTACTGAGGACCTGTATTTTCTGTCCCTGACCCCTGAGGCCCCTCTGATCTTTGGGCCCTGTGCAGGTGTCCCCTTTTGACCCCCCCCTGTCACTGGACCTGGGAGGGGTGGATCTGTGAGTGCTTTATAAAATGAGGGCATGTTGATCCTCTTTTGTAGGTATGCCAAGACCAGGGTCTGCACCTGTAAATATACATGTCCTGACCCTGGCGGTGTGAAAACAATGTCCATTTTGTGTGAACTGAGGGTTACTTAGCCAATGTTTCGGCAGATGATCAGATGCTACATCCATGGACACAGCAGCGGACCACAGAAGCTGGGAGGAGGAGCTTATTTGAACACATGCCTATTATACCTATAGGGTATATTCCCAGTAGTAGAGGGAGTTGTTAACTTTATTGACAGAGCTTAATTGTTACTTAGGAATGATGCAGTAGGTACTTCACATATTAGTCTCCTTACGATATTGTGATATTTTACATTGCATTTAATAAAACCCCATAAGACATCCCCTCTCCCTAACTCTTTCCTTTAGTGTAACACACTTGTTCTTTTTACTAAATTCAATATATGGGTCATACACAGAAGACAAAAATGGTTCCAGGGTGTTTATTTTTATCACCTGCTCTATATTTCTAAATACAGTATATCTAAAAAAGATGGTGCGACTGACAAAAGCTAAGGGGATATCTGCTGCACACACCACGGAGACTGTTTTGGGTGCAAGGTGCGTACCCGTCATATGCCAATGACTCCTACTCCACTGAGTAATTAACTAAACTATTCCCTTTACACCTGCTGCCTGCCCGCTACAGTGTCTCACTGGCTATAGCGACATAGTGCTCATTGGTATGTTAAAGTGATCACTCACAATTTATTAGCAACCACACTTGGTGAAAGGTCAGATGTGGAGCTGATTGATTTGTAATACTGTTCACGTGACGTTAGAGCACACAAACGTCACAGGAGGCTTCTCCTCTGGCCATAATTCATCTACATTGTAAAACTCGCTGACAGCTAGTTGCATCATTCCATAAGTCAGCAGCTGTAGTATCTTACCTTTATATTTACTATCAGACTTTACACCTTGTTAGTAGGCCGCAGCCTTCCCCATCGCCCGCTCTCTCTCTCTCCCTCTCCCAACTGCCTCCTCCAACCACTCTCAGCACTGAATCTCCTCATGGCTAATGTGACCCACATCACTCTGCCACAACACCGTGCAGCAGCCCTTAATGCCTCAGTGTAGGTCACATTATATTTCCTGATGATGAGGAAAAACAGACTTACCAATCATACATGACATGACGTTTCCCTAGGTAGACAAATAAATCAAAAGATGCTTAACTTTATAAAGTGAAGCCCAATTTCTATATGGACCATTAAAGGAGGGGGGAAACAATACATCTATGGGGGTATTGATCAAAGCATATCATACAAATCAAACAGTATTATGTGGATGCACCATACAAGTCAACATTATTTATGCCCACATAGTGAGTGTTGATGGCTACTAAGGAAAATAGTATTGCTAAATAGGGCCCTATACATCAGTTTCTTATTGCGGCCAGGGCCAGGTCACTTTCCAGTAGCATAATGTGACAATTGTGACATTGATACATTCTGAGTGACGTAGGGGCTGGGATTGACGATTTACAGCCTACAGTTTTTCCATCATGTTCGGCCATGCAGAGGAAGGTACATCGGACACTGACAGATAAAGATGTAAGTGTCAAGCTTTTAGCTGGTATGGAACTGTGTGTTTTCCATGCATTTGTTTTTCCAAATAGTAAATGCATAAAGAGTGAATTACAAAGAAACAGCACAGAGGATAATAATTTGTCAGTAGACATTGCAATAATGCATTATGTTTAACATGCAGTGTAAATGGAAGTGCTTAATTAACTGGCGATCGTTTAACACATTCAGAATTTAGCATGTGTGTAGCCGACCCTAAAGCCCCGTACACATGGGGGGATATATCGCTCACTGTCCCGTTTGCATCAGCGACCAGAGATGGCCGCTAATGAAAAAGCAACTGCCGGGGGAGCCCGGCAGTGGAAATCAGCTGGTCGCAGGAGCATGTTCCTGCGACCAGCGATCACTACAGGGGAGAAAACGGGAACTCGCACCTGGAGATATATAGCGCCGGTGCACACTCCCATTGCGGGCAACATGGTCACTCAGCGACCATATTGCCGGTGATATTAGACATAATCGCCCCCGTGTGTACACAGCCTTAATCTCACTGGGGATTAGCAAACAGAGGGTTCTATGCAACATTCAATGTAACAAATCATTTATATAGTTTGGGCAAATACATTTTACTTTTTTTTTTTTGGAATTTTTTCCAGGGAAGGCAGAAAATCAGCATTAAGGGCTACTGGATTAGCGGTGTATGCCCCAGAAGGAACCAGGAGTTGAGTAGGCGATCAAAACCCGAATTTCATCCCCCTGCTATTGCTCTAAGCCCTGGCCTCGTTTTACGTTGACATGGTGTTTTTCACCTTTTTTTTGTCATGAATTTCGACACAGTTAACATGGAAACTAAAACATAGCACCTGAAGGTGCACCGTGTCCGAAGCATGGCGAGCGCAGCGAGCCATGCGAAGGGACGCAGTGCTACGTCTCAGTGTCCATGTCGACTGTGTGTGAAATTCGGGACAAAAAAGTGAAAAACCCCATGTTGACCTTTTGACCTAATGCTTGTCGACCAAAATGCTGTCTACCCAATGATCCATACCCCGCGATCTCACTTGCTGCAGCCATTTGGGGAGTAAAGGCGTGGCATGTTGTAGGAGTGTTGGGGCCAGCGTCTACATCCTTTATAACTCAGATTTACTGGTCCCACAAGCCAGGACAACCAAGGTTACTCAGATGAGTGTTATTCACATAAGTAATCTGAGGACTACACCTAAAAACACAGCAAAGGAGCACAGTCACTTGCAGGTTAAAAGCACAATGCTGTGAACACTGCATTCGCCTATGAATCAGGCCCATAGTATGTTCTATGAGAATGCTGTTCTTATGAAACCGATAATGACCAAATTGAACAATTACTGGGAAATGCAAGTCATTTATATTGCCACATCGCCACCTGGTGACAATTTACAGCTAATATTGTTTTCCTCTAAAGTACACATTGGTCCTTATTCTGATCGAGTTGGATGGCTGCGTGTGTGTTCGGACAGCCGATGTTTGGGCCATTGTTCAGTAGGACACTTGTCTCCAGGGTACTTTAAATAGGAAAACTTTAATATCCCGATATCACTGCTCAACTGCTATGCACAGTGCATTCTTTGGACAGTTGTCATCTATCAGTAGGATCTTAAGCAATTGGTCAGAAAATCTTATGCTGTAAGCTTCCTCCTTATACAGCGCCATAGTGTGGTCAGTAAGCATAATAATTACAGGACCACTGTCCATTTTAGATCAACATATTTGTATATGGTTTCAGATTGATTTCTTGAACCAAGGAAAAGTTTCTCTCAAGTCGGTACTGATTAGGATGACAGCAATGAAAACAAGCCTAGGGGCGGTGTGGTCACATGGATGTTACAATAGCAACCAGATACACTATGGTGCCTGTCTTGCACCATAGTGTATTTATCTGTGGCGCTATTTATTTGTACTGTATTTTTGTTATTTATTCAATGTTATGCCAAGCTTTGTCTCCCTATATTGTTCCTTTGTACGGCGCTGCGAAACACTTGTGGCGCCTTATAACTAAAATTATAATAATAATAATGGTGCAAGTGCTTGGCCCTAACACTCTTTTTACATTCAAGCATTGTCTGTTTAACAAGCAAGGAATTCAGGGGATAGCACTGATTATGCAGGTACAGTATCCCATCTGTCAAGTTGCAAGAACTGAATGTTTTGGAAGCTTGACTGCAGGAACTAACTTCATCTTCAGGCAATATCAGCATGCCGAGCCCTTCTACCTATCTTATAGGAAAAGGCTCTAGATTCACCACCTCTACCATGCCAATGTATGCATGTGCAACTAATCCACCCCCCCCCCCACCCCCACACACACTATGCAATAAAGGCAAACGATACACACTTTAAAGATAGCGTTATCGATACTGTCGTGCATATCAGTCAGTGTATTTGAATGATAGATACATTTCTCATAACAAGATGGTCAGCATTAAAGCAAATTATATTTCTTTCTAGTATAAAATCAGTGTGTGCAATACAGCGTGCATTCTGTTGTCTGCCTTTATTGCATAGTGAACAGGGTCTCAAAGTCGGTCCTCAGGACCCCACACGGTGCATGTTTTGCCGGTCTCCTCACAGAATCGCAAGTGAAATAATTAGCTCCACCTGTGGATCTTTTAAAATGTGTCAGTCAGTAATGAGTGCACATGTCGGGTGACCTGGAAACGTGCACTGTGAGGGGTCCCGAGGACCGAGTTTGAGAACCACCAGCATAGTGTGTATGCAGATGTACAGTAAAGCATGTGCACAGGAACCCCTGTCACTGTTAGGCTATTCCTGGACAGCTGCTTATCCCAGCATGAGAACAATAGTAAATCATGCCAATAGTTTAGTCAAAATTATTGCAAGCTTGTGCAAGGTTTTCAGTGGAGGCATATGCTAGTCAATAATAGGAATGTTTTACTTATTTGACATACTTCTCACTCTATTGATGGCCATCCTGTGCCTTACAAGACAAACCATTACAAAAAAATCCTGACTGTCTGTCTTATTATATAAATAAGGCAGCAGAATATTTATTGATATGGTAGTATTCATTACTAAGCTATAATAGGAACTATTTTTGTAAAAAGGAGATAATACTTCTTGCAATAACTTAAAGACAACAGTATCAATAGTGTAAATTAAAAAAAAAAAATCTATATAGGATTATCCTGATAGCCAACAGCCAAGGGACACCATCAACTTCAGTATTCAGCAGTGGGACAGTAATTGCAGCATGTACGTACCTAAAACCATCTTAAAGCCTCATACACACTAGCCAATTTGCTCTGTGAGCAACATCATTGTAGCTCCGGGCAAACAATATAGCGCATACACAGTGATGTCACCCGCCTTTGCTGCTAGAATGCATCATTGACATTATAGAGGACATTGTGCATGCAGCAAAGACAACATGGGTGGGGTCGTTAACTATGCACTGGCGCATCATTAACGATACGACACTAAATAAATCATTAACGATATGAATGATAATATATTGTCTAGTGTGTATGGGGCTTTAGAGATGTGCTCATGTGTTCAAGCAGCAGGTTCGTATTGAATGTACAATAAGCTCGGTTAGACACAATCGGAGACCGTACACTTGATGATGTTTTACTGAACTGATAGGTTTATTTAAATTAATCTGCATCGTCTGTAAAGAGGACGAGTATAAAGGCTCAGTTTAAAAACTCTACATTACTTGCATACATCAAACAGAATATTTCAATATAGTCACAAATATAATCTTTCACTTCAATGCCAATAATTCTTTTTATAATTTAGAATAACTTAGTGATTTGCAATATAATCTTACTTCATAGATCATTGATAACTAAACATTTATGGCTAACTGTTACGGATCATTGGAGTCATTGTTGATAGATCATCCCCTTTAAACTATAAAAAGAACAGATTCTTATAAAAATTAGACAAAATGTCTCAGGAAGAAACAAAATTAGATAACCTATTCCAACACTGTAAATTATGAATATAAAACAAAAAGAAAAATGTTTTAATGCCAGCATTATGTGAACTATGGAACATTGGAAGAAATGGCTTAGAAATAAAACGGATGACTACACAGTATGTCATTGCACTCTGTCTGTAAAACGTCACAAAAAGGGGCAGCACACAGATGATCTTGCAGCGAGAACTTTAGAAGGATCCAACGAGATGGCAGAGAGACATCCAGCCTGCGCCAACAGAAACTGTCTTCAGAGCGGGCCTTCATAAACACCAGCCCCGCTGATACCTTGGGAAAAGTCCACGTGCCTGGGGAAAAACGCACAGGGTTAGAGGACTAGATTTACATTTGCATAACCTTGAAAACACTTCTAATAAAATACACCAAACAAATGTTCGTCTTAGACAAAAGTTGAAGCAAGTCTTGGTCCAGCAGTAAATGACAATTCAGTCACATATTACGGTATCACATATCATGGCTTTGGGAGGTATATTTGTTAGACCCTCCATCGTCAGACACTGTGTAGCCCTCCAGCTGCTATTGTGCTATACATCCCAGCATGCACAGTTTTATCTTGCCCTAACTGTGGCAGGGTATGTTGGAATGTGAAGTTCCACGGCTGACAACTTGCCTACTGCGGTAAGGCTATCAATTTTTTACAGGCCAGAACTGGGCCATACATGGTTCCTTAGCTCCAGGAAGTCTTAGTGAGAGCAATGGTTCAGGGCCAAGCGATATGCAGTGTTTACCATCCATGCGAAGCCTGAGCTCACCAGCACAAAAGGATTATAGTGGCGAGACTTGGACCTATATAGCGACTGTCTCACCCTTATGCAGGTTGCAAGTACCAGTGCCCAAGTTCAACTGAAGCCTAAACCTCTGGACTTGCATGTAAAGTAGTGAAACTCACTTCTGAGAAAGGTCGTCTTGTACTTGTATCAAGGAAACGAAGAAACCCACCCATGGTGCTCAGCCAGTCAGTTGCTAACCTGGCCACCACTTTAGACAGTGAGAAGTACTGGTGGGTTGGAGTAAGTGGTTATCATGGAAGAGATACAGATAAAGGGCTAGATGAGGATGGCTCTAATAGGATTAAGTGAGCCAGAGCTGTTGGACTTAATCCTATGCTAATTCCATACTGCATGGTTCTATTTACTGTATTGCAGCTGAGAACGATAGGCCTTGGTGAACCATGGCTCACCATGGCTATCCAGAGACAGCTAGTTGAGGAAGGCTTCAATTACAAAAAAAAAATAGAGGACTGGTCAGAGGTTCCTTGGCCTCCACTTTGTTATCTGCTCTCATATATGTCTGCACACATGATATGAGATTATTTTGATGAAATTAGAAATGTCCTAGTCTCATAGGAGCAGTATGGATGGGTAAGGGAATGTACTTGACTCTGCAAGTAAATGTGAGAACAAAATAAACCCACTAAGGCTTGTGTATTAAAGTCTGATGAGGCAGCAGTCTCTATAGGAAGGAGAAGGGAAACCAGCAACAATACGTAGTGTTGCTAGATCAGCAAGATCGCTCAGCGGTGTAGTGTTAATGTCAAACGAGGGCACTGCTTGGTCTGTAGTTGCCAGAATGGGAAATAAGGTATTTCTAGCTTCCCATACTCTGCACATCTCATGACATCATTGCAGCATATTGTAATGACATCTGGCTTTATCCCAACTCCCCAATGGTAGTAATTACTGGTGGGGGCTTGGAAGTTGTCCTAAATCCTTGCCAATTGCCCTGTAGTGCTAAGGACTAGCAATACTTATCCTTAGCATTCAAGCGGTTAAAATGTACGCTCTACTGCAGTGGTGGCAAACTCATTTCCCTCCAGCTGTTATGGAACTACATATTCCAGCATGCCCTGCCTCAGTTTTAGCAATCTATTATATAAAATCTGTGGCAGGGCATGCTGGGATGGGTAGTTCCACAACAACTGTTGGCTTAGGAGTTTGACACCACTGCTCTTCTGTATAACTTTGTGACATAGCTGCTGCGGGAGGTGTTGGTCTCTGCTTGCTTGGAACAATGGAAAATAGTTGGTTGCAGCTCTGGCAAGTATCGACTGCTGTGTCTTTTGGTGGAAAATGTAACTTAAGAGAAGATGGAATCCCAGATGCATGAGGAAGGTTGGGACAAGAGAGTAGCCAAGCAGTTTCCAGGCTAGAGCATGAATACCTACTGTACTAGAATGATCATACAAATCAAGGCTCAGGGACCAGCCAGTGTAGGAACGTGCAGTGGGGATTACGTTATTTTCATGTTATGACAGCTCATTATAAACACTGTAGACTTACAAAATAAATCCGGTGCTGGAAACATGGCTAGGAACGGTGGTGGTGGGGTATCGCATCCATGTGAACATTTAACTTCATTTCATTATCGATAATTTGGACAAGTTGCTGCATTGATGGAAGATGACCAGATTCTAATTTTGACCACACGGGAACATCTAGAGTAAAGACATTAAAGATTGTATTCATGCTTTAAAAAACAAAAAACAAAGACAGAGGACATGTCAGTGAATCTTCTACTCAAAACCTCCCTTCAACCTAATGGTGGGTGCACACTATACAATTTTCGTTAGCGATATGCAGTACAACGATATCAATGAGCATATTGTTCAGTGTGTACCCACTATATCGATAACCCCTATTGTCTAAACATGCAGTCAAATCTGATGATATGGTCAGTGACAGATCTATGGCAAACTTAAGAGGCGGGTTGGCTGTTTATTACATAGGTCAACCATGCGCTCTATCAGCATCACTGGTACCTGTTACTATAGGTGGAAGGACGACTGCAATAAGCATTTTCCTTCATGCCTGGTCATTTAGATCAAGAAAGGAAGACCTCAATCTCAGAATATATCAGTAACATGTAAAGTTCCCTGTATTTCCTGACCTTATTACATTCGTTCTGTGCCCTCACACTGATAGAGGTGTCCCCGCTATATAATCTTGCCTGAATCCAGAAATTGAGCTCCCTAGTCACTGCTGGCAATCAGCGAGCAGAGATACAGAAGCAATAAGAAGTGATTGGAAAGAGATGGAAGTACAAGCAGAAGGTGATTGATAGAACAGGAAGGAACGGTCAGCTGATGCCAGCATCATTTCAAAATAGAGCATTTACCTTCCTCTAGAACCTTTTAAATTTCCTTTACAAAACAAATCTCATAGGATAGCATACATGAGGTTAAAAATCCCTGCCACCTTCTCACATCAGATGCCATCTTGTGACAATCGGTTTCAGAGTAAAATGTGCTTTGTATTGAAAGTTTATTACAAAGTTATCTGCTAAGCCTGTGCAAGGTAAATTAGCCAGCCCTTAGTCCAGTTTTCACAGCGATATCCAAAAATGGTCTAATGCACAGGTTCTCAAAGTCAGTCCTCAGGACCACACACACACAGTGCATGTTTTGCAAGTCTCCTCATAGAATTGAGTGAAATAATTAGCTCCACCTGTCAGTCAGTAATGAATGCACCTGTCGGACGACCTGGGAAAGCACACTATGAGGGGTCCTGAGGACCGAGTTTGAGAACCACTGGTCTAATGCAAAATAATTACAGGCTTAAGCCAAGCACATTAACATTTACCATTCAAAGTGACCTCAAAGGCTCCGGTGGACATACACTGGTTCTCAATCATGTTGCTCAGGAAGAAAACCATCATGCAGGCATAGACCTAACCAGAAACATAGATCAAAGGAAACCACGGTTAATGTACAATACACACAAGTCTGCTATTCGTTTACAAGAATATCTAATGTACGAAAGCACAAAGGGATATGTAACAGCCCTAGAAAGAATAAAGTGGACAAGCTGTCTACAGTGGCCAATCAGCTTCTACCTAGCATTGCATAAAATGTGACTGATGAATGCTAGCTAGTAGCGGATTGTCAGCTTCTACCCTTTAGCAGGCTTAATATAATCTCTGACAAATGGACAGCAAAACAAAGGAAGAAAGTTATATATAGACAAAGAAATGTACTCATTATCAATTGGCCATTAAAGGTTATGCTCCAACCTGGCCAATAAAGCAGATTCTGATAATACAGTACATTACAGGTATGTGCCTTCCGTTAACAAAATGCTTGGAACCAGAAGTAGGTTTGATATAGATTTTTTCCATATGCTAGAATATTTGCATACCATAATAACAACAGAGAATTAACCCTCTGGGCAGTATTCAATTCCGCTGATTCGCTGCTTTTTACGGCTAATCTGTGCTATTTTCGTGCTCCCTGGCAATTCTTTTGACTGGAAAAGAGATTTGCCCTATTCAACGCTCACAATTCGCCAAAGGCGAACTATGAATGACAGATAATTCGCCGTTGGTTTTTAATGGGTTTTTCAATGTGATTCGCCGTGAGTGTATTCAATGCTCGGATGGCGAATTTATTTCTAAGTGATTTTCGCAGCGTGTCACTGTATAGCAATCGCCATCTTTTTATGGTGAACTGGAATGTGATCTTTTAAAATAAAGTTGTTGTTTTTTTTATTTGGTGTAAAAAAAAAAAAAAAAAAAAAAAAAAACAGTAATTTTTTTTCTGTGAAGGGGCATGCAATTTTTATTCATGTGCTTCCTGCACATGAATATATTTAATTTTGAATTCGTTTTTTTTTTTTTTTTTTACACATACGCCAGCAGCAGGGGGCCTGTCATTACATATTCATATATTCACTTCACACTGCTTCCGCTCATTACATATGCAGGAGCGGGAGCAGTGCAGCGGCTCCCTACCCGCGTCCCCTGCCAGCTCTCCTTGTCTGTCGCTGTCCCCCGGCTCACTGCGGCGGGTTAAAATTCGCTGTCAGGGGCAGCGAGCCCCTGCGGCATTGAATACGGTGACAGCGAGGGCTGGCAGCAAATGCTCCAGCCCTCTGGAACACGACGAATGTGCAGCGAATTCTAAACAGGATTCGCTGCACATGCCAAAAATACCTCTATTATGGCCCTGGCATTTTTAGGGGGTATATTGCACATCTCTCATAGCAACGTTGGTACTGTAATTTTAAACAATGTATTTGTAATAATTTTGGGCATGAATCAAATTTTGTGTACATTTAGCCATTAGAAAACAAAGGTGTCAAGATCTCAGTCGTGCTGAAAAAGTTACATATTTAGAACTTTTTATATGACATAACTTTGTATATGGGGGAACTAAACCTGTATAAGAGTTCATCCTTGAGCGCTCTATAATTGTATGGTGTATGCATTTGCCACCTTGCCGGGTCCGGTCTCTAACCATGTCGCCGAGTACAGACCGTTTCTTTGGTAACCGGCATTACACCTCAGTTGAACATTGAAATTTGTGAATCCATTGTAAATCACATGACCTCAGCAAACTGGCAATGCTTATGCGATCTGAATAGACTGCACATGTAGGGTCATACCGGGACTGAACCGTTTCAAAGTCTCGGTGCGACCTTGCATTTGTGGTCTGAAAGCAGTACAATAGTCTGGGCTAGCTGCTACGAAAAAAACAAACATATTCCTAACACCACTTCCTGTTTACTGCCATTTGCACAAACATGCAAATAAGATGGTAGCGATAAAAAGACTTCAAGAAAGAAAAAAAAAGTCTTCTGCAGAGGATAGTAATGGCAAGTAGAAAAGATCCTGTTTTAAGTCTTACAGTAGCATAGTAACCAATCAGCTCCTTTCATTTTACAGCCTGTTTTTGAAAAATGACAGGAGCTGATTGGATGGTACTTGATCTCATTCCATTTTAGATCTCCACGCTTTATTAAATATCCCACTATGGGAGAATTTTGCAGTAGAGAAAAAAAACAAACACATTTGTTGCTTAAACATGCAAAAACTTATATCCTCTCTTTACATTGCTTACGCTAAAAAATTTGGCATTTTTACGGTCTACTTCAAATATAAGAATTTGTCAGTTAATGTGTTAATTGAACAATCTTGCTTTGTCTTACGTTTGCATTGTTAGGTCTCAAAGCATAAGTCTGGTCCTTGGATGCATAGAGCAAGATGATGTAACGGCCAGCAACAACAGTTATTTCATCATTACAATAAACCATAGTGACATTGTTTATGTACACGACCATTAGAGAATTCAAAGGCATGTTGGCAAATTTTCAGATAAGTGCAGAAAATCACCAATGCACGCTCTCCTGTTTCTACCACTTGATCTATGTAGGTGACTGCCTACCTTATTTTCTTGTCCCCATTGCCAAAGCCCTGGAGCTTGCATGCCAAAAAATGCAAATGGATCCTTTCCAACGATTATTAAACCTATTAATACTAGCTTGAAGACAGACAGGAACGATGCAACATGTCTAGCAGAAAGAAAATAAAGTTACATCAGTACATAAATTATATTTAACAATGGGTAATGTTAATTTTTTAATGATAACCCTAGACACACAGGGCAAGATGTAATGGGGTGCAATTTTAGGTAAAAAACAGGCAAATTTGCATTTTTTTTCCAAAATTCGCAAATATAATAGGGACTCCCGTAAGAGCGGCGGCAGAGGAGACGCTCCGTCACGGGAATGTGAATAGGGTAAGTATGTGTGTTCGTGTGTATATTAAAGTTATACTTTTTGTGTCTCTTCTTACATGGATTTCACAGTAGAACTACAAGTCTAAGCAGGCCCCTTAATGCCCCACATGCTGGGACTTGTGGTTCTCCATGTCCCAGCATGCGGGGGAGGCCTTCTACTGTGAAAACCAAAGTTTTTTTTTTTTTTTACACCCAAAAATGTCAGCCGTCCACCCACAAGGACAGCCAGGGGTTTCAGCCTTGGATGGGTGAAGACTGTGAGGAGAACCCTTTATTTGGGGGAAGGGGGGGGTCCTCACTTTCCAAGGCACCCCATCTAGGGCTGACCAGCCATGGTAGTCCTGTTTCGGCCAGGGGACCTTGTATGAAAAAAAAGTGTCCCCCGGCTGTGGAATGACACCGCTGGCTGGTGAAGCCTGATGCTGGTTCAAAAATACTGGGGGACCCCTACTCTTTGTCTCCTGTATTTTTTGGAACCAGCACCCTATTACATTTGCGATTTTCTGGTGAAAAATCGAATGTGTGACATGTGCAATTTTTTAGCGGTCTAAAAAAAAATCTCACCACATTACATTTTGCCCACAATATTCAAACTCTTTGGGTGATGGCTTCAAACAAAATAAGACATAGTAATTCTTATAGAGCCCAGAATAAGACTAGAATACGCTACACTGGACCCGATTCAAATGCCATATCGCACCCGATCTCCCGTTTAAAGTGAACAGAAATTGCAGGTGGCGAAATGAAAATGATATTTTTGCATGGTGATTGCGCCCATTTAGGTTGAGTTTAGGCGCACAAAGCACCTAAACCCCACCAAACTAATGGGCGTGACAAGATAAACCCTGTTTGCAAGCCCAAAAGAACAGGCGTAGAGAAAAGAGGTTTTAAACCACAAGCTAAAACAATACTGAGTCATGAAAGAGGCCAATTGTGTCAGGCCCCAACAACCAAAGTCTCATGCATGGGACCCTTTTATTAATAAGAGAACAAAGCTTTCAACTCCACAGGATTCTTGTGCCTTTGAGGTGCACATCTGCCACTGGGAATGGCAATAAAAGCTGAGTGAGGCAATTCCCCTGTCGGGACTGAGCAGATGATACTGAGAATAGAAAGGCCTCATCTGAGATACTGCATTGAAAACGATTGCAGATAATCTTGGTATAACCCACATATATTGCTCTACTGATGCATACAATGTATGGTCGTTTGAGAATGCAGAAGTATAATAATAAAAAACACAACAACATGTAGAATAAGTATGCTGCGCTCTTAAAGAAAATATATCAACTATACGAGAGAATACATAAATTACCTTACCTATAAATTGGGTGGGGAAGAAAGTTCTCTCCCTCTATGCGGATGTCTGGGTACCGCTGGCTAATAACCCGCATGTACTCTTCAAACACCCGCCGATAACCTCAGGAGATGCTGCAAAGAGAAGGACATTCTGTTAGCCAGCTAGGTATAAGAACCATTACACTTCTTCCAAACAGCAGCCAATTACTGTAACATGGAAGCTGCAACACAAAGGAGTTTTAAATAAGTCACAGGCTGGTATTTTGCCTTAAGGTGCATACACACTGTACATTTTCTTTTGACCAATTTTGTTGAAAGACATTTCCCTTGAACCCAGTGATCTGGATATTGACGACAGATGAAAGATCTAGCTAAAGTTCATAGGCTCTTTTTGAAAGATATATTTGAGCTGCATGCACAGTTGACGAACAACCTTGATGAACAACTGGTGGGTATGTGCATTACCATTCGTCATTCGTCTGTCGTCAACATCTTTCGTCCAGGACACTGGGTTCAATGGAAATGACAACAAAATTGGTCAAAAAAATTGAACAGTGTGTAGGCACCTTTAGGGAGCACACACACAGGGCTATTTTTCCTTATTTTCTAAGCAATCTGTTTAGATCACTTAAATTAAGCACACATCGCCCCATAACGATGGTAAAACACAGTACCGCACGCCCAGATCTTTAGCATATGCAGTCAAGATCTAGATCGCCTGCACGTGCATAAAGAACATTGCTATGTGTGTGTATGGGTGATCTAGCCACTGGGGAAATCAGCCTTAAGGTGCATACACACTGTACAATTTTTATGACCAATTTCGTTGAAAGTCATTTCCATTGACCCCAGTGTCCTGGACGAAAGATCTAGCTACAGTTTATAGGCTATTTTTGAAAGATATCCAGATTGAGCTGCATGCACAGTTGACGAACAACCTTGATGAACAACTGGCGGGTAGGCGCATCATCAATAGTCATTCTACGCAAACGAACTGAAAGATATTTTGGCCAGGTTTGTTCAGAATGGCTGAAATTAACGAAATTGGTCAAAAAAAGTTGGTCAAAAAAATTGTACCTTTTCATCGCTTAGCACACGTTAAGCAGGATCGCCCAGTGTGTATGGGGCTTTACAGTGCTCTCCCAAAGTAAGGACATTTTCGAAACTGAATGCAGCATTTGTTTTTGAATGAACGGTGTCCTTATTGGGTCTTCAAAATACTTTTACCTGGAAAGATGGCGTTCAAAAGTACACATATAAGCCTTCCCTACAGATTCACTGACCAAAGTGTAAACCCTGTTAATTTGCTGCCAGGCTATTACTTAATAACTGACTGTGCTTTTGCAATATTAAAACGCTCCTCTACGAAAAACATTTCCTGCCTTATTTGCAGAACAGCCAGTCTTTTCTCATTTATGAGAACCCCATCCCCCTTCCCAACATAATATTTTTCGCTGGCACAAAGTTGTAGAAATTGTGGTCACACGGATTCTTTCTTGCAGATCTGGAATAGCTGCCTCATAGACCTGCCTTAATTTCCTGCAATATTCACCTGCCAGGCAAACAAATGTTGCTTCCTTTACCTTCCTCAGACTTCACAAAGCACTTACATACACTAGGTGTATTCTGGTTAGAGGGACTTATTACAGTAAAGAAAAGTGACAGTATAGTAAATTAAAACTCACCACTTTGCTTTTAATAATTAGAATGGTGCACATACAAAATGGAGTATATTACCAGTATTTTGGAAGACGCACAAGGGGACTGTGCTGATTAATTTGATAAACGACACTTGTATATCCGTGTGCGGTATACACCGTGTGCGATATACCTGTACATAAAGTGCTACAATGTAGCAGCTGCAACTTCTATTAGTTCTGTTAATCAGCAGAGTCTTTTTGTGCGTCCTAGTCACACTGCATTGCAAATAAGATGCTTGACATTAGCTAAGCTGCAAGGGACCTGGCGTGTCACTCGCCCTACGCATTAGACACTGCATGATGTATTGAGGCTAGCTTTACAAGGACACATCTGTATGCATGTTTGTATGTAGGACAATAGACCAGTTACAGGCAACCTCAGACTTCAAGGGCAACGTTCAAAAACAGGGCAAAACAATAGCAAGACACTCCCATTGCATCTTACTGGGTGGATCTACATACCCCATTCTTCAAAATAGCCCACATGCTATCTGATGCACCTATACATACATCTACAGTTTGTATATTCTAATTGGTTTTCTATGGTACTCCGGTTCCCTCCCACAATCCAAAAATATACTGTTCGGTTAATTGTCTTCCAACAAAATTAACCCTAGAATGAATGTGTGTGCGTGTACATGCGGTAAAGAATATAGATTGTAAGCGTCATTGAGACAGGGACTGATATGAATGTTCCAAAAAATTCACCCAATCCCAATCGATCGGGCCCAAATCAAATGTGTCTGACATGGGGGATTGCACTTCGGATCACCTCTAGGCGGCAGGGAGTGGGGATCACATGCAGAAGGGCTGCATATGATCTGGCCACCCGTGAGGGTCCCAGGGATTGGGTTGGGATCGTTTGGTCGAATGCATTATGGTCGAATGTCATTACATCGAATCCATTAGGTCGAATTGCTAAAAGGTCGACATGATTCTAGGTCGACATGGGAAAAGGTCGAAATGATTCTAGGTCGAAAGGTCATTAGTTCGACAGGTCATTAGGTCGAAAAGGTCATTAGTTCGACATTGTCTAGGTCGACATTCACAAAGTCGACATGGGGTTTTTCACTGTTTTTTTACCTGAATGTCAACACAGTCGACATGGACACAGTTTAAAGTGCACTGCATCCCCTCGCATCGCTCGCTGCGCTCGCTATGCGTCGGGCACACTATTTTATTCTCCCACCACGCCCTAGTGGATGGTAGGGCATGAAATACCGCCTGTCAGCACATGTCGGCTCAAAAAACAGTGAAAAACCCCATGTCGACTTTGTGAATGTCGACCTAGACAATGTCGAACTAATGACCTTGTCGACCTAATGACCTGTCGACCTAGAATCATTTCGACCTTTTCCCATGTCGACCTAGAATCATGTCGACCTTTTAGCAATTCGACCTAATGGATTCGATGTAATGACATTCGACCATAATGCATTCGACCAAATGACCGCATCCCCAGGGATTGTATAAGACTTCTCTGAGGGGAGAAGTCGCATAGTGTATTGGCACCTTTAGTTTGGGGGATATCAAAACTGAAATCTGCAGCTCCTGCTTAATTTGGTTGCTCCTGCCAACTGTGGGCGACAGAACGGGGTTGCCAAGACATCGGTTGTCTACAGCTGTATTACAGCAGGATGCATTCAGTATCCCGGCAGTTGGTATGCTGGCATTAACAATACCGACACAGGCAAATTGACTACCTCCACAAACCTAATGCCGGTTGGGGGTGGGCATAGATAAGGCAAGTATACTTATTCGACCTCCTGTAGGGATCCCATCCATCAGGATGCCGGTATCCCAATACCAACTGCCTCATTTTATCTGACAATACAGTTGATATATATCGTCATTGTAGTTGTTTAAAATCCACAGCCTCTACAACTGAGGGACTCAGTGGGAAAGAGGCACGCACCTCATCTATGTCATTTACAATTTTTGCTGCCATCAAGTTACATTTGCCATCTAGCATTTACTGTGTGTTCCTGTATCTCACCAGCAGCAAAATACAAATCCCTGGTATTATATTTAAAAACATATCTTGCAGCATGCGCCTCTTTTCCACTCAGCCTCTAATTAGCTCTAACCAGGCAAGTTATTAATAAACCCATTTGTACATGCACTGCATGAACTACTGGGTTTTATCCAAAATGCTGCTTCCAAGAGGCCCTTAGCCAGGAACAGGTTTGTTACCTGTTCATGGATATATTACATCTTTTGTAGGAAGTAAAACAAATATACTGCTCAAGCTACAAGAATACATTTTATATTAATACTGAGATACACACATACTGTATATGCATGTGTGGTATGCGAAGTAATATACAGCGAGTGTCAAATGGCCACATTGCGAGACCCCTAATCATATAACCCTGCCGTGAACGTAATGCATGACAGGGATGGCGCATAGGCAGCCACAGGGCATGGACAGTATCATATAGGCAGGAGCGCCGGCTGGGGCCCCGGCAGCCTGGTCCCACAATGGAGGTGGGGAGAGGCCTCCACAGTCCACACCATATAGGTAACATACAATGTAAATGGATCGCTGCGGTCATTAGCACAGGCCGGGTGTCCCCACTGGCGGCAGCTGGGAGGGGGAGGAGAGATTGGGCAGCGCAGGCCCGGGCACCCGGCATACTCACCAGATCTGGAACTTGAGCAGCGGGCCGGCCGTGAACTGCATCCGCAACTTCTTGCTGGGCAGCCCGTCACCGTCCGCCGCGGTCCCGCTAAGCACGGCGGCCAATACGCCGCTCACCAGCAGCAACCACGGAGCGACCCGCACCGACATCCCGGCCTCTGGCTCGATCTGCCGGAGCCGAAGAACAGCCTTCCCTGACGTCACCGCGTACAGGGGATAAAACGCAAGGGAGCATAGGCAGCGTGAGGAGGCGGCGGCCATGATTACTAAGGGAATGCCTGTTAACTGGAAGGTTGCTGACTCTCTGTGGGGTTTATAATAACATAAAAGGTGCCCATACAATTACTGTATACAATTTTGGGTACTTGTTTCCTAGCACGGCGACCACGATTTTAATCTTATGACATCGTTTTACGATGCGATCAAAACTATTTTTTCATTGTACAGGCACCCTGATTACTATGTTATATGCACCCCCATTGTTAACGCCACCCCCACTATGAACGCCAACCCGAAGCGTGGCGAGCGGCGGCGGTACGCGTCTTCCGACCTTTTCATACCCCCACTATCCACTTCGGAGTGGAGTTGATCTTATATAGTGTGGCGAGCGCAGCGAGACACCGAGCCCGAAGCGTGGCGAGCGGATGCGGATTACTTCACATTACTTCACATGTATTCCGCATATATTCACGGGGCTCGCTGCGCTTGCCACGGTTCGGGCTCTGTGGCTCGCCACACTATATAACATCAACTCCACGCCGACGTGGATGGTGGGGGTATGAAAAGGTCGGAGGACGCGTACAGCTGCACTCGCCATGCTACGGGTTTGCGTTGATAGTGGGGGTGGCGTTAACAATGGAAGTACATTTAACATAGTAATCACCCATCAGGGTGCCTGTACAATTACAAATCGCATTGCATGCCATTGTAATGGCATGCAATGCGATGTGATATTAAAATTGTACAGTGCGGCTCTTAGGACCCGAAAATCGGGGCCCATCGCATACCTTAGTTTTAGTGGTATGCGATGGCATAAGATGTGAGCCGTGCTAGGAAACAAGTACCCAATATTGTATACAATATCCCATCTCATTACATATCGGTTTTGCGATGAGATGAGATCTAGTACAAAAAGTATGTGCTGCACGTACTTTTTGTACTAGATCTCATCTCATCGCAAAACCGAGATGTGATGAGATGCAATATTGTATACAATGTATCTTTATATACGGTCTTAGGGTTCTCTGTACTAAAGTTTTGGCAAGAAATAAAGTGTACGTAGATAAAGTTCCAGCCAATCAGCCCCTCTCAATTTTCAAATGCAGGTTTCAGACCTCCATTACTCTTGTGACGATTAACTCCGTAGCAGTAGCGTGTGCACCTTAAGCTCTGAACACATGGACCAATATATTGCTCAATGTCCCGTTTTCATCAGCGACCAGACACATACTTGCCTACTTTTGAAAACTAGTTTCAGGGAGATTATAGTTGGTAGCAGAATTTTGGGTACTTGTGTATTATCTGGGCACCCAAGATTTCCATCGTACAACATAGTTTTGGTCGCATCGCATGCGATCCGGTTGCATGCGATCACATGCGATGCGATGCAACCAAATTGGACCCGATTTTTAATTGTACAGGCACCCCGATGGGTGATTACTATGTTAAATACACCCTCATTGTTAACGCCACCCCCACTATCAACGGGCACCCGAAGCGTGGCGAGCGCAGCCAGCCCGCGAGGGTGGCGGTGTGCGTCCTCCGACCTTTTCATACCCCTACTATCCACGTCGGCGTGGCGTTGATACTAGATAGTGTGGCTAGCACAGCGAGCCACCAAGCCCAAAGCGTGGCGAGCGGACGCAGATTACTTTACATGTAATCCGCGTCCCCTCGCCACGCTTCGGGCTCGGTGGCTCGCTACGCACGCCACACTATCTAATATCAACTCCACGCCGACGTGGATAGTGGTGGTATGAAAAGGTCGGAGGACGCGTACTGCCGCCGCTCGCCACGCTTCGGGTGGCCGTTGATAGTGGGGGTGGCATTAACAATAGGGGTGCATTTAACATAGTAATCATCCATCGGGGTGCCTGTACAATTTAATATCGCATCGCATGCTATTTCTAATGGCATGCGATGCAATATTTTATCGCACAGTGCGGGTCTGTGTGCCCGGAAGTCGGGTCCCATCGCATCCCATCGCATACCTTAATTAGTGGTATGCGATGCGATGGGTGCCCAGATAATACAGAAGTACCGAATTTTGCACAGCGCCCCATTGAGGGGGCATGTCTTGCTCCACCCAAAGGGCGTGTCTAGTTCCATATATGGAGAGATTGTGAATGTGGCACCTAGAAGAGTGGGTGTGCTACATCTGAGAGGAATCTTTTAAAATTATTTGTATCCAAATGTAGATGATCCCCAAAGCAGTTAGTAAGAGCTAATATACTTAGTAAAGTGCTAGGCGGAAATGGTGCTGATGATTCAATTTAAATGTATCTGTCGCTCATTCCTTTTTTCCCCAAAATGTTAAAGTATGTGGGAGATTGCTAGACTAATGAGAGAGAGAGGGAGATTGCTGCTATTTCAGGGAGCCACACTTTCTCCCTGGACTTCTCACAAACTGCACTGCCCAACTGTTGCTCACTCTCCTTCTGACACTGGTAATGTGACATGCTACTGACTTTCTGTGCAGCTGCCGAGGCTGCTGGGAATTATTCACCACTGTAAACAACACTATAGCATGCTTCATTATGACACACAATACATTGTATAGCAAGTTATTACACATAGGTAAAGAGTTCCAAAATGTCACTGACATTAATGTAATGTTAAAAAAAACCCTGTGTGACAGTAGATTGTTGTAATGGGATTCCATGGGCAAGCAGCTGCATTCGAGCCTTACAAAACCAAGTCCAAACCCAATCATCGGATGGGGTGGTGTAAAGCATACTGACACTGGACTGTGGAGCAGTGGAAACGTGTTCTGTGGAGTGAAGAATCCCTCAGATGGGTGAGTCTGGGTTTGGTGGATGCTGGATGATCATTATCTTCCTGCCCGCATTATGCCAACTGAAAAGTTTAGTAGAGGAGAAATAATAGTATGGGACTATGTGGCCGTTTTCAGGGTTAGGGCTACGCCCCTTATCTCCAGTGAAGGGCAAGCTTAATGCTTCAACATATCAAGATATTTTGACCAATGCTATGCTTCCAACTTTGTGGCAACAGTTTGGGGAAAGCCCTTTCCTATACCAACATGCCTGCGCCCCATTGCACAAAGCAAGGGCTATAACTACATGGTTCGAAGAGTTTAGTGAGGAAGAACATGACTGGCCAGTACAGAGCCCAGACCTCAACCCCATCGAGCACCTTTGTGTTGAACTGGAAAGGAGAGTGCTATCCAGGCCTTCTCGTCCATCAGTGCCTGACCTTATAAATACTATACTGAATGAATGGCACAAATTTCCACAGAAACACTCCAAAATCTTGAGGAAATCGTTCAAGAAGAGTGAAACCCCCCCACCCCTCTTCTTGGGTAATTACAGCTCGTTGGATCTCAGTTGTGTTATTTATAGACCGTTAAGTCAATATATACAAGCTTATACACCAAGCCTCAATTAAATCCTTCTGAGGTAAAAAAACAAACAAACTGGTAATAAAAACATACATTATTTTAACATCTTCTCTTCTAGCCATCAGAGGTATTGAGGGGCTGCTGGTGAGTGCACTTGGTGGAGTGACGGACCACCTATTCTATTCTCCCTCTATGGGGGTTGTGGACTTTCACAAGGGAAAAAATCGGGTGGCTGTCGGGCTCCCATCTGTCAGCATTTTGACAGTCAGGATCCCGACGTCGGGTAAATGACTGTCGGAATCCCGACTGTCGGGACTGTGTCCGGCACCCGTGCCAGACCACTGCTGTGTGTGTGTGTGTGTATATCTATATATGTATGTATATACAGCAGTGGTCCGTCACTCCACCAAGTGCACTCACCAGCAGCCCCTCAGTACCTTCACTAGCCCGCAGAAACCCCCCCCCCCCATGCAAACGGCGCTGGGCAATCTGTAGCCCCCCCCCCCCAGAGTAAATGGCACCTACCTCCCTTCATTGTTTGTCAGCCGCAGCGTCTTGTGTCCACTGGCACTGGGTCTCCTGTGCACCAGCTGCCAGATCTCGTTACCCAGCGCTGAGTGCTGGGTCTCCTGTGCGCCAGCCACCAGATCTCATGTTCCTTAGCACTGGTAGCGGTGACTAATGTGGGGGTTCTTGTAGAGCCTGGTCACTACTTATTCGCACACAACCCAGTGGTTCTGTTCACACACATAAAGGGGAGCAGCATGTGGCTCACGAGCCGTACGTTGGCAACCCCTGCTTTAGATAATCCCAACCCTATAGTTCTTTGTAAGGATATTTACTTTTACTTTGTTAGTCTAGAAACATAGAATTTGACAGCAGATAAGACGGCAGACAAAAACCACTTGGCCCATCTAGTCTGCCCTTTTTTAAACATGTTACCTCAAACCATATTTGATCCTTATCTTTTTGTAAGGATATCAATATGCCTATCCGAAGCATGTTTAAATTGTACTACTGTATTTGCCTCTACCACCTCTAATGGGAGGCTATTCCACTTATCTACTACTCTTTCTGTGAAGTAATTCTTCCTCAAATTTACTGATTTTTCCTCTAGTTTCAGTGCATGTCCTCTTGTTCTGCTGCTCCTCTTCCTGTGAAGAACGTCTCCCACCTGTACCATGTTAAAACCCTTGATATATTTGAAAGTTTCTATCATGTCCCCCCTTTCCCTTCTCTGCTCCAAAGTATACATATTAAGATATTTTAGTATTTCCTGGTATGTTTTGTGATGTAGGCCATGCACCATTTTAGTTGCCCTTTTTGATTTTTGAGACCCAAGTGCATGATTTTGCAGTTTTTGGCATTAAACTGTAGTTGCCATGCTCTTGACCATTCCTCTAATCTACCTAGATCATCAATCATTGTTTTACCCCTCCTGGTGTGTCTACCCCGTTGCATACCTTTGTGTCATCTGCAAAAAGGCACATTTTACCCTCAATTCCATTTGCAATATCACCAATAAAGATATTAAAAAGCACTGGTCCAAGTACAGATCCCTTGGGTACCCCACTTGTAACCTTTCCCTCCTTTGACTGTACTCCCTTTACTACAACTCTCTGTTTTCTGTCCTGCAACCATGCTCTTATCCATTCAACTATCTTAAAATCAATCCCAAGCTTTCAACTTTATTTAACAGTCTGCGATGTGGGACAGTGTCAAAAGCCTTACTAAAGTCTAGATAAGCTACATCTACAGCCACATCTTGATCTATTACTTTAGATACCCAGTCAAAAAAGTCAATAAGATTTGTTTGACATGATCTTCCCCCAGTAAACCCATGCGGTTTCGGATCCTGTAAATTGCTGGTTTTAAGATATTCTAAAACTCTTTGTTTTAAGAGTGTTTCCATCAATTTCCCTACTATTGATGTAAGGCTCACTGGTCGATAGTTGCTTACCTCTTCCTTTCTTCCACTTTTGTGCAGTGGGACTACATTCGCTGTTTTCCAGTCCTCTGGGATTACTCCAGTAGCTAGTGACTGGTTGAATAATTCTGTTATTGGTTTTACCAGCTCCCCTTTAAGCTGTTTTAGTACCCTTGGATGTATGCCATCTGGCCCCATTGATTTATCCACTTTCAGTTTTGAGAGTTCTGTGAGGACTTTCTCCTCTGTAAATGTACTTGTTTCTCCCTCAGTTTTCTATACTTGCAACTTAACTGTGGCCCCTTCCCCTCTCTTTCAGCAGTGAATACTGAGCAGAAATAATTATTAATATGATCTGCTATTACATTGTCCCCCTCAAGCAGACTTTCACTTTCTGTCTTTAGTCTTGTTATTTCACTTTTTGTTTTTCTTCTTTCACTTATATACCTAAAAAAAAGTTTATACTATTGGGAGGCTATTCCACGCATCCACTAACCTTTCTGAGAAGTAATTTTGCCTTAAATTTCACCTGAACTTGCCATCCTCCAGTGTCCCTGAGTTTCAATACTTTTCTTTCTTTGGAGAAAGTCTCCCTGCTGCAAGAGCAGGGAGTCATTCATCAAAGGAAGAAAAGTGTTAAACCCAAAGGTTTTCCTAAATTGTATATGGTACTGTAAATGTGAGATTCCATCAAGTTCCCCCCATTTCCCTTCTCTGCTCCAAATTATAGCCTTGATTCATTAGCGCTCAGGGTGGGGCAAATTCAGCCTGTTTCAATGTTTGGGGATCTGCACATGAGCGAACACGTATTTGCGCACCTGAAGACCCCGACGACAAGCTAACCTGAATCGGGGCCAATATATGTTAAGATCTTTTAGACTTTCTGAATTAGGGCCTTATTCTAGTTCACTCTTTCTGAAAAAATCCTTCTTAGATGGACAAAACCATGTGCACTAACTTGTGCAGAGAGAATTAGATTTGGGTGGGGTTTTACTTCAAAGTGAGATCTACATTGCAGTGTAAAAATAAAGCAGCCAGTATATACCCTGCACAGAAACAAAATAACTCACCCAAATCTAACTCTCTCTGCATATTTTACATCTGCCCCCTGCAGTGCACATGGTTTTGTCCATCTAAGAAGGATTTTGTCAGAAAGAGTGAACTAGAATAAGGCCCTAAGTTCTGTTATTTAGCCTATGCATTATATTATACAGCTTTCAGATCGCAGTGCCAACGGTCCGGCACTTTCACACTAAACCCGGGTCGCCCATTATATAGAGGGCGACCTGGGTTTAACCCTTTTTATAACCCAGGTCAAACTGCTGGGTTTGTCGACCCAGGATAGTACAACCTGGCAATTACCCGGGTTATTTTTGCGATCTGAAAGGGGTATTAGTTATTAGTATAATTATTGTTTATTTATATGGCACCACAAGGGTTCCTCAGCACCTAACAATACATAAACGAGTTTCCCTTCTTTGCACGCTCTCTAATGTATTTACATGCAGATGAGGCCATAGCAGTGACCTATAGAGTGGCATTGTTACTTCTTTTTTTCCCGACTACTGATTAGGGCCGTCTTTCCTATTGGGCTTAATGGGCAGTTGCCCAGGGGCCCAATGATTGTAGGGCCCACCCCAATGGGAAAGACGGCACTGCCCTGGGGAAAGGAGGTGGGCGGCGGGGATCCGGCTATCAGCAGCGACGGCGGTGATCAAGGCAGCAGGAGGCTGGGATCTTGATGTAGCGATCCGGGCGGCGTGTGGAAGGGATCCGGGCAGCAGCTGTCAGTGGGGACGGCGGTGATCCAGGCAGTAGGGGGGTTGATGTAGCAATCTGGGTGGCATGTGTCAGGGATCCTCCGGGCAGCGTTGTCCGTCCAGGCAGTGGTGACACACAGACCTTGATGTAGCGCTATTTGCTGCCGGGTGGGAAGCACTGCTGATTTTGAAAAGTGTTGCCAGACACTGATTGGCCGGACACTCAGCCAACCAGTGTCCGGCCAGTCTTTTTAAAATCTTCAGCGCTTCCCGCCCAGCGGCAAATAGCACTACATCAAGTTCTGAGCGAGCTGCCTGGACGGACAACGCTGACAGTTGCTGCCCAGATCCCCACCACACACCGCTACATCAAGCTCCCAGCCCCCTGGATCACCGCTGCCACCGATGAGTCACCGCTGCCTCTGCCTGGACAGATGCCGCTGACAGCTGCTGCCCGGATCCCCGCCACACGCTGCCCAGATCAATACTTCAAGCTCCAAGGACTCTGCTGCTGCTGCACATAGGTGGGTGGAGGGGGTATTTCAGGAGGAGGGGGCTCAAAATTATTTTGCCCAGGGGCCCACTAGACTGTTAAGACGGCCCTGCTACTGATTCCTTTTCCTATGCAACCATGCATTTGACTTGCCTTTCTCATTGCTTTGTTGCATTGCTTACCTGCATTTAAGTCATTGAAATAATAACGCCTAAATCCCTTTCCACCTTAGTAGTTTCCATTACAGTATTTTCTATACTTTATTTAGCCTATACTTCAACCAGGTTCTTATTCATTTAACTGTTTAATAATGCAATCCCACACATCTTTAGCAGTCTGCTATGTGGGACAGTGCCAAATGATAGATTATGCTACATCTACTGCCCCCCTGTGTATGTAATACAAAAAGTCAGCAAGCTTGTTTGCCATTTGGTATCCTGTAATTTCTTTGAATGAAGATATTCCACAACTTTCTTTCTTTTAACATTGTTTCCTTTACAATTCCTGCATGCTTTCATGTATTAGCATTTGTTATGTTCGCTGTTAGATCGATATCCCCACAGAAGACATTGGGCCAGATGTAACAGTGCGAGTCTGGTGGCTGTGGGGGACGATGGCTGGAGTCAGATTTTTTATTTTTTTTTAAAGGGCAGTCATTTACAAAGCATGGCTTTGCCTTGTAAATGTCTGCCGCTCTACAAAAACAACTCAGAGTATGACAAGTGTCCCGCCCGGCTGCCGGAACGCACTGTATTACATCCGACCCCATTATATATATATATATACCACATAATGATAGTCCGCACATGAGGGGTTATGAGGGGTTATGAGGGGTTATAGAGTTGCCATTCACAAAGGGAAAGTTAATTCCTATTTAGGAAGAACCAGCACCAGACCAATATGCTTTTTGCTAATTTTATAAATCCATTTCCAAAAGAAGCATCACCACTGTTCCAAATGACATACATCTGGCATATCACAGCATAGTTCTAGCAGTTGATAGGACTTTGACCGTCCTCACCCTCAGGCATACATATCTTACTGTGAGAAGCTTTCTTAGCTCAAAAAAAATAAAATATACATATATACACACAAATGTAGGAGCTGTGAGGGACAGAGCCCCTTGTATTGTATATATGGAAGAACGGACGTCACTCCGGGGCTAACGGGCAGAGGCAATGCTGTGCACTCCCGGCGTTAAGCACTGCGAACCGCTGGAGCAGGACGCCCGGAGTCTAGCAGCAAGGCGGTCTGTCCCCCCCCCCTCCCCCCTGGCAGCACCATCGGCCTGTGGGAGGCCCCCCTCCCTCTAGAAGAGGAAAGGAGAGGTGATCCAACTGGCCGGAGATGGATGCCACCACGCCCCCCCAGCGAGCACTGGGAGCCTGGCGCAGGATGGCCAATGGCCAGAGGCAGGCAGCGCAGTGCCACCGCCTCCCCTCAACCACCATCGGCTGGGGGGACCACCCAGTAGGAGGAATGCACCACCTCAACCCAGCCTCACGGACCCCCCCCCCCCCCTCCACCAATGCTGGCACTCCCTCTGCCTCCAGGTAAGATGGCCTATGAGCCCTCCAGCATGAGCAAGATGGCCCTGCAAATGGCTGCCTAGGAACTGTGCACTCGGCCACATGTTACCCCGTGTCTCCTCTGTCTTGTGCACTGCACAGAAAATGTATATCTGTACTGTCCCTGCTGTACTGTTACCTACCTGGCTGTTGCTGCGACCAGTGGAGCCGCTGATGGCTACCTAAGCGCTGTGCAGCATGGCGGGTATGTGTTCCCTGTGTGATAACTGTACTGTCCCTGCTGTATTGTTACCTACCTGGCTTTGCGGTGACCAGTGGTGCCACAGATAAGAATTTTTTTCTTTGGCTGCCTAGGCGCTGTGCAGCTCAGCAGGTACGTGTTTCCTGTGTGATAACTGTACCATCTTTGCCTATATTGTTACCCACCTGGGGGTCCAGTCACGTGGCTGATGGCTGCCTAGGCGCTGCGCAGCTTAGCGAATATATGTTCCCTGCGTCTATATCCCCCAGGGTACACCTAGCGTATACATGTGTGTGTTATGTATATCTGTAATGTCACTGTATAACTGTTACCCAACCGGCTGTTGCACAGCATTCCAAACCAAATTCCTAGTATGCGCAAGTATACCTGGCCACTAAAGCTGATTCTGATATATTACATACATACACATACATACCTTAAGTAGGCAATCGGATATATAAATGGAAGAGACAGTGCAATGACAATATGACAATTAGGAGTAGATTGCAAGCTTGTGAGCAGGGTTCTCATTCCTTTGAATACCAAGTTTGTTGTAGGTCTCCTATTGGGTAAGCGCAACGGCATATGCTGAGCTATATAAGAAACTGATAATAAATAAATAAGGAGTGCCAGCCCACTATACTATATATATATATAATTTTAAAAATTTAGAACATAACTTTAAAGAAATACCAGACATTGGAGAAACTATGACTTTATATTTATTCTGTACAAGCTTTCTAAACCTGACCGTCCTTAAATATTGTCACAGAGTAATGAAGATAGGGATGTATGTAGCACAGTCTAGTACGGTGGTGGGCAATAAGTGGCCCTCCAGCAATTGATTAACCACACATCCCAGCATGCCTTGCATAATTTAGCTATTTGACCATACTGAAACTAATGCAAGACATGCTGGGATGTGCAGTTCATCAACAGCTGGAGGGCAGCTTATTGCCCACCCCTGGTATAGTATAATGTTCCCTGTATTGCTCATAGAGCCCATTGTAGCCCTGGCTTGCCTGGTACTTTTGTCGGTGGGATGTAAAATCCTCAGAATTGATAATTCTGTTGGTATCTTGTATTTACTCATTGTAGCCATTGCAGTATGCCCAAGATGGCTGCTTACTTAATATGATCTCTTTACTGCAAATGCCAAGTGCTTTGAGTGCTTCTGAGACCTAACTATAATCTACTATTAAGCTTTTAAAGCAGTATACAGATGGTGTAGCTGCCTTAAAAACAGATTAATTCTATATTTAAACACTGATGATAACTACTAACCTATCTCTTTTCTTTGCATTGGGTATTAACAAAAATAGTCAAATATTGACACATCCAATTAATTTGCAGCTAAAACAAGCTGCCAGACCATTAACTACCAAGCGTCAAAGTTTCTTAACCTATATATTGTAAGCTTGCAAGCAGGACCCTTATACTTTTGATTGTCTGTAAATTTGATTGTCTGTTTGTTTTATCACTGTCTCCTATTGTAAAGCGCAACGGAATCTGCTGCGCTATATAATAAATAAACATTAAGAGTCTATAGTATAATGTGCTCTTTATATGACGGTGATGTATATGTACAGGGGAGACATAGGGAACATATATTTGCTGAGCTACACAGCACCTAGGTAGCCATCAGCGGAGCCACTGGTCATTGCAACAGTCAGGTAGGTAACAAATAAGGATACTTATATGTTAGTTGGGTACCCACTAAGCTATTTGCTTAATTTTCCTTGTCCGCTCGCCACACTATATAAAATCAGTACTAACTATAGTGGGCGCCCAACTAACATTTAAGTACCATAAGCAGAAACAGTACAGATATAGATATGCATAGACTGTGCAATGTACAAGACAGGGAACACACAGGTTTACATTTAGCTGAGTGGCACATTTCCTATATAGCCATTAGGGGCACTATCTTGATCATGCTACTCACAGACAGCAGATGAGCTCAACAGCCCATCACCATACAGTACATCACAGGATGGGGGCGCTGCATCTTGCCCCTGGCGGGGTCCTGCTGTCTGCTGGACAAGATGCACCCGGGTTTCCTCTGGGCCAACAGGAGAAGGAATGTGTGCTGCATCTTGACGCTGGGGTCCGGGGCCGCATCCTGCGCTGGGAGCCATCTGCTTCCCTCCTCCATCAGTCATCCTTAACAAATCTAGATGACTTCTCGGGCTACTGCCTGCCCTCTCAACATTGATCATTCAAAAACCAAATATTGCAAAATATGTGATCTTTAACTCTTCCCTGTACATGAGGCTCTGGACGAGTTTAAACCAATAACACTAAGTTAACTTTATTAAAAGAGTCCCCAGCTCCAGCTTGTTACCCAATACAAGATTCTGATTAAAGACGTGGGAAAAGAACTTTAGATTTTAGGACCTTGTTCCCAACATCCCAAGGGCGCAAACCCTTCCAAGTGCCTGAATATCCGATCCTCTGAACTTGTCAGAACTTGGACTGAACGCTGCCGGATGCGCCCAAACACCCCATTCCCAAATACTCCAGTGCACAAAGATCTTACCCTGCAGCAGGTAAGATCAAAAGATCCAGTTAAAGATCTGAAGAAGTGCGTATAGGATCATGATCGTTCGCGATAGCATAGGTCAATATATCGGTCAAAAAGGTTGGTTTAGCCTTTAATTAAAATGGCTGCTTTAAATCACACAGCTAAATCCCTAAAATGACGGGCGATTATATTTGGCACCCTCTCACATGTTTAACCGTGGGGTCTATCTGACCCCACTCTTCTCTGAACCATTGTTTCTTTGAAACTATCACGAATAGTGACCTTGCCGTATTTTCTCGTAAGGATTTCCTAAGAATGTTTCACATGTTCGCTAGTTTTTGTGTCTTTCTGTTTATTCTCGATTTACTGTTATTTGTGTTCAAATGGACCCCATAGTACCTTCCATGTTTTATATCTATTTTTCCTTATTTCAAGGTTCTGTGACATGCACAGCAGAACACAATGTAGAAACATCAGAGATTGTCACCCAAAGCCATTGTCGCGTCATTAGGGGACCTCAGTAACGTCGACACTGAAGATGAGGACGATATTGAAGAGCAGAGGAAATCCCATTGTTTTATGGGCACCTAGTCTTTGGCGATCTCAGTTTAGACTGACCTATTTATGAAGGCAGGAGAAATCATTGGATGGTCGGTACTTCTACTGCAAGCGCACACATGCGAGGGGATGTGTTAGCGAATACACCTCCTTGCATGGCAGGGAAGGGATTTGGGTGCCGGGGCATTAGTCAGGGCGCTGTTAAGGTGCTCGCTAGGCAACAAATATACACTGCGCAGTGAGCCAACCTGAATCACCCTCTTGTATTTTTCCCCTATATTTGTTTAGATTTCCTCTTCCTACACTTCAAAAATGTGCTGGTATATAAACTGGCGTCTAACAAAAACATTATAATTCTAGGTGTTGAAGGAACAGGGAATAGAGAGAAAGCCCCACTTGGATAATTGATACAGTATGTGTGGACTATATGAGTAACTGCTTATAAATAATCTACGTATGAACTTAAACAGTATGTTAGAAACCTAAATGTAATAAGTCCCCTTTAGAAGGCTAGTCAATCACCGCGGAGAGCATTCCATTTTTGGAACGTAAAGAAAGCATGTTGCTTTAGCCCAAGCACTGCAAGTTATAGCAATGCGAAAGGCACTGATACTAGTACATGCAAATAGGAGGAAACAACATACCCTGCGACAGCTGCTGGATACCGCATGTCTCAGTTATATAAATAGCATCATCTGCTGCACATGGTTAAAAAACACAGACATGCAGGAGCTTTTAACAGGTACAACATTCTGCTGATGTGTAAATTAAATATAGCACTATCATGTCAACTGTCCTGTGACAACGTATTGGAGCAGATGGCTTTTTACATTGCTATATCTTATATTGCCTGCAAAAAGGCATGTGAAGAATGTCTCCCACCTGTACCTTGTTAAAGCCCATTATATATTTGAAAGTTTCTATCATGTCCCCCCCCTTTCCCTTCTCTGCTCCAAAGTATACATATTAAGATATATTAATCTTTCCTGGTACATTTTGTGATGTAGGCCATGCACCATTTTAGTTGTCCTTTTGGATTTTTGAGAACCAAGTGCATGATTTTGCATTTTTTTGGGCATTAAACTGTAGTTGCCATGCTCTTGACCATTCCTCTAATCTACCTAGATCATCAATCATTGTTTTACCCCTCCTGGTGTCTCTACCCTGTTACATACCTTTGTGTCATCTGCAAAAAGGCACATTTTACCCTCAATTCCATTTGCAATATCACCAATAAAGATATTAAAAAGCACTGGTCCAAGTACAGATCCCTGGGGTACCCCACTTGTAATCTTTCCCTCCATTGACTGTAATCCCTTTTTCTACAACTCTGTTTTCTGACCTGCAACCAAGATCTTATCCATTCAACTATCTTAAAATCAATCTCAAGCTTTCAAGTTTATTTAACAGTCTGCGACGTGGGGCAGTGTTAAAAGCCTTACTAAAGTCTAGATAAGCTACATCTACAGCCCCACCTTGATCTACTACTTTAGTCACCCAGTCAAAAAAGTCAAAAAGATTTGTTTGACATGATCTTCCCCCAGTAAACCCATGCATTATAGTAATCATTCATGGCTTGTATACTGTAGGCTGCCGGTGCTTAAATAATACAGCCATCTATAAAAAGATCTAGTTGGTATAGCCTGGTATAGATGTATATGGGAGGTGAGGATGTGTTACTGCAATGCAATGGTGTGCTGAGCATATATGCTAGTGTGGGTTGGGATCATTTGGTCTATTGCATTATGGTCGAAAGTCATTAGGTCGAATCCATTAGGTCGACATGCTAAAAGGTCGACATGACTAGGTCGACATGGGAAAAGGTCGACATGATTCTAGGTCGAAAGGTCATTAGTTCGACAGGTCATTAGTTCGACAAGGTCATTAGTTCGACATTGTCTATGTCGACATTCACAAGGTCGACATGGGGTTTTTCACTGTTTTTTTACCTGAATGTCAACACAGTCGACATGGACACAGTTTAAAGTGCACTGCATCCCCTCACATCGCTCGCTGCGCTCGCTATGCGTCGGGCACGGTGCCTCGCTACGCTCGGCACACTATTTTATTCTCCCACCACGCCCTAGTGGATGGTAGGGCATGAAATACCGCCTGTCGGCACATGTTGGCTCAAAAAACAGTGAAAAACTCCATGTCGACCTTGTAAATGTCGACATAGACAATGTCGAACTAATGACCTTGTCGAACTAATGACCTGTCGAACTAATGACCTTTCGAACTAGAATCATGTCGACCTTTTCCCATGTCGACCTAGAGTCATGTCGACCTTTTAGCATGTCGACCTTTTAGCATGTCGACCTAATGGATTCGACCTAATGACTGTCGACCATAATGCAGTAGACCAAATGACCGCATCCCGCTAGTGTAATGAGGACCCTTGACATGGGCTGCAAGCTTAAATATTTTAACCAAAATATGACAGAATCCAGTTTTATTTGGTACATACACACATATTGACAGTATATTATTTGTGCCAATGGCAAAAGTCTTTGTTCTGTAGCCAGTGCAGGAAGACCAGATAACCAAATATCTGTATAGGGCACCTGTATTTGAGCTACTTTGCCAAGCAGCAACAAGAAAAAGGGTAGTTACCCCCTTGAGGTTTTACAGAAATATACAAAAGTAGTTACAAAACTACCTTTTGTATATTTTTGTTCTGTAGCCATCTAAAAGATTTTTTAGGTCAGTGGTTCCCAAAACTCGGTCCTCAAAGCACCCCAACAGTTGAGTTTTTAGGGATATCCCTACTTCTGCACAAATGGCATAAACAACTCTCTCTGGTACTAATTAAAGCACCTGTCACTAAGCATGGATATATTGAAAACATGGACGGTTGGGGTGCCTGGGGACCACCCTTGTGAAACGTTGATCTAGGTGACGAAAAACCCCAAAAGTTTTTAAAGACTATGGAGGTTAATTTGGAATCTAGATTTACATAAAATAAGTCATGTTGTAGGATTAAACACACACTCAGTTTGGCAGATGGTTTGTATTATAATTCCAGCATAAAAGTTTAAACAATGACCATTATCCTTTGCATCCGTGTAGAAAACATTATTTTCCATTACAAAATATCTCAACTTAAATGCACCCCTGGTGCCAATTCACTCCTATAATTGATTATTCGTCTACTTATTAACTCCTAGGTAGGTTCACACTCCAAGTTCTAAATCTTCTAATTCCTTTAGAAGAGAGTCCTCCTTCTGCATTTTCTCAAGCTGTCAGAAGACAAAAAGAAATTAGGGAAGAATCTAGTTTAACTTGCTTTGGCCATGATTCAGAGTTTATTGCAAAAGTAAAATCTCTCTAATGGACAAAACCATGTGCACTGCAGGTCGGGCAGATGTAACATGTGCAGAGAGAGTTAGATTTGGGTGGGGTCTGCACAGAAACAAAATAACTCACCCATAACTCTCTCTGCACATGTTACATCCCCCTCCCCCCCCCCCCCCCCCCTCCGCAGTGCAGTCTTGCATTTGTGATAAACTCTGAATCAAACCCTTTATACACTGTAGTAAACAGGTGCATCAGCAGAATATACAAATATAGTACAACAGAATGACACCATAAGAACACCAACCATTTCCATGAAACAATGTTTTTGTAGGTTAAAAAAAAAATACCCATATGTTTCCACTTGTTATGAGATCCTCAACATGGTTATCGGGGAGAACATACAAATCCTAATATGCCATGTAAAATGTAAAAAATGTTTTAAGCATTAGAACATCTTATTTTGATACATTACTTATAGTACCATGTACTTAGTGTCCATCATATTATCATTTTTCAATAGGCACCACAAGAGCTCTGTAGCACCATATGGCAGAAGTTCCCAAACGCAAGGCACCCCAACGGTCCAGGTTTTAGGTATATCCATGGCTCAGCACAGATGGTTAATTCAGACTGACTGAGTTAATAATTAAGTCACCTGTGGCCAAGCATGGATATACTTAATACCTGGACCATTGGGGTGCCTTGAGGACCGCGTTTGGGAACCTATGCCATATGTAGAGAATGGAGCATGCAGGAACATTACATTGCACACAGGAGGCATTATTCATTTTACTAAGGATTCATTAAAAGTACCTGGTTCTTTTCCATCAGTTTGCCAGATGCCTGCAGTTCTTTCAGTTGTTCAATTGCTTTTAATTTCTGTTAAACAAGAAAATAAATATGTTACTGCTTGATGTTCAGTAACAGCATTCAATAACTCTACTCATAAATAATGAAGATAGAGTTGAAGACCAACCATTATTGCATGACTGTGGGTAATGCAGAATAGGAAGGAATTCAGTCAAGGCTTAAGGTACCCATACACGGTGCAATTTGAGGGTGCGATGCGAACATCCGATCACACAGATCAAAAAGTATGTGCTGCACATACTTTTTGAACTAGGTCCCGATCGCTTCTGAGCTACGTGCAAATTGCATGTGATTTCAGTGCGATGCGATCTAGACCAAAACGCATGCAATTATTGCAGATCTTATTATTAAAAACAACCTACTACATAGGTTGCATCATTATTACAATTTAAGTTGAAAGGCGCAGACATGTAAAACAGATCAAATCTGATTTGCTCATGTGTTTTATATTCTAACTACTGACAGGTCTGTGACAATGTATGGCTTTTAGCTTTTGTGAATCAAATAATTGAGAATTCGTTAAACTTTCTGGAAAAAAAAAAAAGTTAGTTACCAATTGACTTAAACAAAAAGAAAGTGGTGTCCATTAGACACAACATAAAAATGCAGGAGTGCTGAATAGAAAAAAAAATGTATATGCATGTTATGAGGATACAATGAAAACTCTCATTTATGCAAGAGCATTTAATTTTAGTTGATTAATGTGTACCAAATTACATTGTATTACCTAAAATTTTGGATAAACAAAATTGTTCATGGTCAATTGTTTACCCAAAGGCATATACGTTCTTAAGGGCGGTATTCAATTAGTTTTGTTTGTTCACCTTGGCCTAATTTTATATCTGTGCAGTTTTTTCATCATGCTCTCATAATGTAACTAGGCCTTCATTCTGCCCCATTTGGACAAAAAAAAAAAAAGTCTGCCCAAGTGGCAGTTGTAATTGTACATGTGGGGATATTAAGCATACTGAAAACTAGAAGCTTCATAGTATTTGTGTGTTTCAGGGTAGATGTATAAAGCAGTGATAAGGAAGGAGAAGTGATAAAGTGCCTAGTACTTTATCACCAGCCAATCAGCTCCTGACTGTCCCAGCCTGTAATTTAACAGTCAGGAGCTGATTGGCTGGTGATAAAGTACCAGCCACTTCATCACTTCTCCTCCCGTATCACTGCTTCATACATCTTCCTACCCTCGCTTAATAAAATTATTGTCCTATTAAAAGATATTGGGGCAGATGTATCAACCAGCGTTAAGTGCAGAAATGCACTTAACGCTGGTTAACTGGGGGGGATTACGTCTATCCCTAATGTATTACTAGCGCACCTAACGTGCGCTAGTGACAGCCCGCCGAGTTACGCTCGGTGGGGCTGTCCCTGCAATCCCCCCCAGGGATTAGCGGCCGGGGCGATGTATTAACAGCCTTCAAGGCGTTAATTCGCCCCGGCCGCTTCGCCAGCTCAGGGCTAGCGTTGTCCTATCCCCCACTGTGGGGACAACGCTAGCCCTGCTTCTGGCTCGAACTGCGCTGGAGATCTCGTGTTTTTTGCGAGATCTCGCGCATGCCCAGTAAGCCGGGCAGGGGGGGGCGACGGCGAGTGCGCATGTGCGGGGCGGCGAGGGAGCCGATAAGGAGAGCCGTTAACGCTGGGCATAACGGCTCTCCTTATCGGCTTGGGGGATGTTAATACATCTCCCCATAACGAGTGCCCGCTTCTCCTCGTTATGCAGGAGAAGCGGGACTCGTTATTTCACAAACGTTACAAGCTTAATGATACATCTGCCCCAATGACACATAATTTTACCATTCAGTCCCTGTCCCATTGCAGTCTGTAAATTAGCTACCACACGGAGGGCTGAATGTAATACAGTGCAAGTCCGGCGGCCATGCAGGATTCCAGCCGAAGAGGCAGTTATTCTCAAGGTATGGTTATTCAATGACTGACACTTTAAAAGACAACCCTCAGTTTGGTCAGCATCCCACATGGCCCCCGGACTCGCACTGCAATGCATATGCATGCTTTCAGAAACCCTTCCCACATAATACTCACCTTTTTCAGGTTCCTAATCTTTTTGTCAGTTTCAGGGTCACCAGTTGTTGCAGTGGTCTGGGAGATGTCTGGATTAGTCTGCAGCACTGGCTCATCCGCCTCCTCTACTTTGGCCTCCTAAGAAAATAAATATAATTACACACAATAAGATTTTATAGAACAACAAGGACCAGACATGGGCCTGTCTAGAACAATGGTGCACAGCAAGGCAGGAAGCACAGTGATAGAAAAAAACTTGGGTACTCTTTACTTAGTTGGGCGCCCGTCGCGGGCATCGCGGGTACATTTATGTCTGGCCGCGACGCGACCGACGCGATGCCCGCGATTTCCCATTGAAACCCATGTTAAACATGGAAATCGTGTCGGTCGCGTCCGGCCATAAATGTACCCGCGATGCCCGCGACGCGATGCTCCCGATTTGCCATAGGAATCAATGTTAAAAGGCCCGATGGACACGATTTTACTGTTAAATGCCTCAATGGACCCGATTTGGCCATAGGAATCAATGTTAAATGGGCCACAGAGCCCAAATAAGCACAATTAACCCTTAAATGTCCCCCCCAATTTTTAACGCCACCCCACGATCCACGCCAACCCGAAGCGTGGCGAGCGCAGCGAGCCCGCGAGGGGCGGCGGTACGCGTCCTCCGACCTTTTCATGCCCTACTATCCACTAGGGCGTGGAGTGAGAATAGAATAGTGTGGCGAGCGCAGCGAGCCACCGAGCCCGAAGCGTGGCGAGCGCAGCGAGCCCCGCGGATACCTTCACAGTTATACGCGTCCCCTCGCGGGCTTCACAGGTGTCCGTGGCGACGCGGACACCTGTGAAGCCCGCGAGGGGACGCGTCTACCTGTGAAGGTATCCGCGTGCGCTCGCCGCGCTTCGGGCTCGGTGGCTCGCTGCGCTCGCCACACTATTCTATTCTCACTCCACGCCCTAGTGGATAGTAGGGCATGAAAAGGTCGGAGGACGCGTACCGCCGCCCCTCGCGGGCTCGCCACGCTTCGGTTTGGCGTGGATCGTGGGGTGGCGTTAAAAATTGGGGGGGACATTTAAGGGTTAATTGTGCCTATTTGGGCTCTGTGGCCCATTTAACATTGATTCCTATGGCCAAATCGGGTCCATTGAGGCATTTAACAGTAAAATCGCGGTCAATCAGCCTTTTTAACATTGTTCCCTATGGGAAAATCGCGGTCATCCCGATTTACCCGCGATGACCGCGATTTTTACCCCCGACGCCCGCGATTTCAATCGCTGGCGCCCATCTAGGTAAAGAGTACCAAAACTTGCTTTACATATTGAGAATTTTTTATGATTATAAAATAGTTGAAACATTTTCTGTAGTCTTGTCATAGTTACTGTTCAAGTATCTCCAAATACTGCTTTGCCTTGGGCACTGACACAATAAATAAGCCAATTTCCTTCATGTGACTTGTCTAACTTGTATTGGCTACACATAGCTTGTGCTTCTCCAATATAAACACAAACCCCGTAATACCTGCTTGGCCGCTTTCTTTGCCTCTCTCTTCTTTTGGTTCTTCAGAGCAACTTTGGACATGGGTTTCTCAGTGGACAGAGGCTTTGTGCTTTGCGGAGGCTCGTCTTCATGCTGTAATAAAGTAGTACACGGTGTTAGACGTTTGGCACATTCTGGCTTTATTTCATTTATTTTAAAAGCAGGCATGGCCAAACTATAGCCCTCCAGCGGTTGTGAAATTACAAGTCCCATCATGCCTTGCCCCAGTATTGCTATTAGGGAATGCTAAAACTATGGCAAGGCATGCTGGGATGTGTAGTTTCACAAGAGCTGGAGGACCCCAATTGGGCCATGCCTGGTTTAAAGCAAACACTTCTAAATGAACACCATCATATAATCCATTGATTTTTGTAAGGCAGGGTGGCTAATGCATATGTAGGGGAAAACATATCCTAAGAGAAAGAAAAGGATTGTGAAAAGAAATTTAGGTCACATGGGCTGTCTGAGCTACTTAGTGGCAGACAGGAGCTAGATATACAGTAGCTGCTCTGCTCTCAGGTTCATTAGCCAGATCTCTTCCAGCATCTCTGTGGCCTACTGATGGATGTGCACATCTGCTAAGGCAGCAGTTCTCAAACTGTGGGTCCTGACCATATCAGCATAGGGTCGCGACTCCATGTTGCTGACCATCAGGCTGATGACTTTTCTAATCTCAGTCAGTGGGGTCTGAAAAGTCTGTTATTTTAGACTCCACCCATCATTTTGTGCCTCCACAATGCTGCCATGTATGTTCTGCCTGCTGACTACACGTGTGATGTGATGACCTTCTGCAGTAATTTGCTGGGGTCCTGTAATTATTTTTATTGTCTTATAGGGTTAAAGAGCAAAATAGTTCGAGGCCCCCTGGTTTAAGGTGTCATCTGCAGTAAGACAGAGAATAAGGATTTAAATTATTATAAATAAAACGTTAAGAGGTTTCTCTTCTTTAAGGAAGATAGATGGTACTGCCAGCTGTGGGAATGTGCCCTGCTGCTGTGTGTGATTCTACAGTACAAACATATTTTTAACTTTATCGTTTAGCTCCCTTTAAATCTTAAAATACACTTTTCTTGTTTCTCTGTAACAGGGAAGAGTATTTTTTTTTTTTAAGTGAAAGTAATACTAGTTTTTTGCCACATGGCTGCGCAATTGAACTGTGATAACTTTCTTTAGCTTACGTGTACTGTATGTACTCCTAACACTCAGGTATTTCCTGAGTCTCTCTTGTACATGCGACTATAAAACCTACAGAAGCAGTATCTACAGCTATCTGCAATATATTTATTTTACAGGACTAGCAATAGATTCTGGTTAATTACAGCAGTCCTGTCAACATGCATTTTTTTTTTTTTAATCTCTAAAACTATAAAAATATAACAAGCTATTACCGAAGAGCATTTGTTATGTTATCAAAAGATGAATAACTCTGCTTCGTATAATCAGGAAATCAAACCACAGGAAATAATTCAGCAGGTTCAGCAGTTAAATGCAGGAAAATAAAACGGTCTTATTCTTCTGAGGAAACTCAATTGTTATTAAAGTTGCCGGCGCTCAGACAGTTTCTTAAGCAGCTTGTAACACTGCACAATTTCCTTGCATCCCATTAAGTTACACAGGAATGTCTACTTTATCGATGTATCATAGTTCTCAGTGATAAGTGGGAATTGCCCCCTTAAATGTTAAAAATATATAGATATTTGAATTTCTATTTGAAAAGGCAAATAGTTTTGAATTCCATTTTATTTTGCAAGCCGAATTCCCAATGATCCATTAAACCAGTGTGATTCTGCAAAAAGTAAACACTTTCTTCAACAGACTGTAGAGTTGCTCCCTCAGGGCCTGGCTCGGGTGGAGAAACACACAATAGAACATAGGGAAATAAGTACTGTATGCCAACAAACACTTGGTCCTGAACACCTCATGGCTTAGAGAATCTCTTATATATTTAGCCAGATCTGTCACTCAACCCCTGTGGAGAACGTTCCTGTGTAGAACAGTTTCACTTTCATGTGTCTAACATTCCACCCCCTTGACATCTCCTCCCCCCGCCCAGCCAGGGCTACAGTACACGCCCACCATCCACCATTACTCCACAGCCACCATCCACCATTACTCCTGCACATCCCTACCCTCTGCCAGGACCCCCGCGACCCCCCTCCCGCGATTCGCGGGACCCCCCGCGACCCCCCCCCTCCCGCGATTTGCGGGACCCCCCCGCGACCCCCCCTCCCGCGAATCGCGGGACCCCTGCGACCACCCTCCCGCGATACGCGGGACCCCCGCGACCCCCTCCCGCGATACGCGGGACCCCCGCGACCCCCTCCCGCGATACGCGGGACCCCCGCGACCCCCTCCCGCGATTTGCGGGACCCCCGCGACCCCCTCCCGCGATTTGCGGAACCCCCGTGACCTCCCCTCCCGCCATTCGCGGGACCCCGCACCCCCCCTCCCGCGATTCGCGGGACCCCCGCTTTCCACCCTCCCGCGAGTCGCGGGACCCCCGCGACCCCCCCTCCCGTGATTCGCGGGACCCCCGCGAACCCCCCCTCCCGCGATTCGCGGGACCCCCGCGAACCCCCTCCCGCGATTCGCGGGACCCCCGCGACCACCCCGGTATCCGGACTATTGTTAGACAGCACTTACATCGACAGCCATTACATCGACACCATTAGTTCGACAGCTCAATAGGTCGACATGGTTTTAGGTCGACATACCATTAGGTCGACATGTCATTAGGTCGACAGCTCATTAGGTCGACAGCTCGACAGCTAATTAGGTCGACACTGCCATTAGGTCGACAGTGTCTATGTCGACAGTCAAAATGTCGACATGGGCTTTTTCACTGTTTATTGAGCCAACATGTGCCGACAGGCGGGTATTTCATGCCCTACTATCCACTAGGGCGTGGTGGGAGAATAAAATAGTGTGCCGAGCGCAGCGAGGCACCGTGCCCGAAGCATAGCGAGCGGCTGCGGTACACTTCAAACTGTGTCCATGTCGACTGTGTCGACATTTCGGCCAAAAAAACAGAGAAAAAACCCATGTCGACCTTTTGACTGTCGACATAGACTCTGTCGACCTAATGGCAGTGTCGACCTAAAAACATATCGACCTAATGAGCTGTCGACCTAATGAGCTGTCGACCTAATGACATGTCGACCTAATGGTATGTCGACCTATTGAGCTGTCGAACTAATAGTGTCGATGTAATGGCTGTCGATGTAAGTGCTGTCTAATATCCGTCCCAGACCCGACCACCCCCTCCCGCGATTCGCTGGACCTCCGCGACCACCCCCTCCCGCGAAACGCGGGACCCCTGCATCCTCCCTTCCCGCGATTCGCGGGACCCCTGCGACCCCCACTCCCGGCATTAAAAGGGCCCCCCGCGACCCGCTCTCCCGCGATTTACGGCACCCCCCCCCCCTACTGTGATTTGCGACCCCCCTCCCGCAATTCGCGCCGCCCCCTCCCGCGATTCACGGAACCCCCCGTAGCGCTCCCCTCCCGCGATTTGCGGGCCCCCTCGGCACTTCTCGCGATTTGCGACCGCCCCCTAATTCACACATTCGGGGACCCCACCTCCCGCGATTCATGCCCCCCTCACGCAATTCACGGCACCCCCCACACCCCCCTTCCTGCGATTCGCAACCCCCCACGACCCCACTCCCGCGATTCACGAAACCCCCCGTAGCTCCCCCCTCCCGCGATTTGCGGGCCCCCTCGGAACCTCTCGCGATTTGCGACCGCCCCGTAATTCACACATTCGGGAACCCCCCCTCCCGCGATTCATGCCCCCCTCACGCAATTCACGGCACCCCCCATACCCCCCTTCCTGCGATTCGAAACCCCCCACGACCCCCCCTCCCGCGATTCATGCCGCCTCCCGCGATTCACGAACCCCCGCACCACCCCCCTGCGCCCACCCTCCCTTGATTCACGCCCCCCTCATGCAATTCACGGCAACCCCCCACACCCCCCCTCCTGCGATTCGCAGCCCCCCCACGACCCCCCCTCCTGCGATTCATGACCCCTCCCGTGATTCACGGACCCCCGCACCACCCCCCCTTGACTCACGGCACCCCACGCGCCCCTCCCGCAATTCACGGACCTCCGCAACCCCCCCTCCCGCAATTCACTAACCCCGATAACCCCCCTCCCCCAATTTGCGGACCCCCCTTCCCACGATTCAAGCCCCCCCGCGCCCCCGCCCACGATTTGCAGACCCCCGCCCCCTCCCGCTAACCGCGGATCCCCACACACCACCCCCCCTCCCGCAATTTGCAGACCCCCCAGACCCCCTTTCGGCAATTCCACCCCCCAGCGGACCACCGCGGCCCCCGCATTTCACGTACCCCCGTGACAATGGGGGATCCTGTACCACCACAAACAGGTACCGCCCCTAGGTGGGAAACCGGCCCTGGCTGCCGCACTGCAGGTTTCCCCACTGCCCTCTGCACCAGCGCCACAACTTTTATCAATGTCTTGCCCACATACCACTATAATACAGCCTCCTGCTCTCATGCACGCTCACTCCCTCCCAGTGGGAGGAGACGCTCACCCACTGCCGGGAGCTGCATACTGTCCCCCACCCTCCTCCAGTTCTAGGGATGCCCATCGACCATCAATGATTTTCAAATAATCGATGGTTTATGGCCGATGTTGAATACTTTTGCCATCAATGTGGGAGGACACTGCCCTGCCTCCTGTTCTCCTGCCCCGTAACTTCCGCCAGTGGAGACCCGCTCACCCTGTGTTGCCCACATTCCCCTATCATGCTTTACCGGCCAGCCTCCTGCTCTCATGCACCCTAACTCCCACCCAGTCGGAGGAGACACTGACTCCTGTATTTCTGTGCTGCCACGCTGGACCCTCATCCACTGGCAGAAGCTGCACAGTGTCCACCACCCTCTTTAGTCCCCCGTATGCCCACACACCCCTATCACTACCCAGCTTCCTGCTCTCCTGAACCGTAACTTCCACCACTGGGTAATCGCTGACGCTGTGTTGCCCACATACCCCTATCATGCCTCATATCCCAGCCTCCTGCTCTCATGCACCCTAACTCCCACCCAGTAGGAGGAGACACTGACTCAGGGCCACCGTCCGGTACTCCTGTGCTGCCACGCTGGACCCTCACCCACTGCCAGAAGCTGCAATACAGGGCATCTTTCATACAATTCTAACCATATTTCTCACAATACAAATGTTCACAAATTAAGGGGCGTAGCCCCTTACGCCGGTGTGAAGAGCGCCCGTGGGGCGCGATGAATCACCTAGTAAGTATATATGCAATTTATCAGAAGGTAAGCAAAAGTGGTTTGATTAAGTTGCAAACAACATTTATGAAGTATGAAAGCCACTGAGCTTACATAAAAAAGAGGTTTTCTGGTTATTGTGGAACATGAATGGATAACTTTGCACATCACTTTGATAGAAAGACTGTAAACGGTTACTTACCAGCTTATAACTAGTTACTGGTTTGTTCCTCATGGCTGGTGGCCTGTAAGCTTGGGCTGGCTTACTCTCCTCTGCTGGGATATCCCCTGGCACTGGCTGGTAAACTATGGGTTTTGGTGGGAAAATGCCTTCTGCAAATGGTTGCCAGGACACCTGCCACAGTTCAGTGTTGTCTGGCACATCATATTTATGCAATACAGAGCCTGTATAGTGCCAAATCTTATACCCATTTCCAACTCGCAACCTCGGGGAACAAGTAGCAGTGATAAAATGCTCCCCATTTGGGCACCAAGAGAAAAACGTGGCATCTGAAGCTGTAGGCTTGGAAATAAGTTTGTAATTTTTCACATCCCACACTTCCATTTGTCCTCTCAAATTTCCAAAGCCAGCCAGTACCAGTATGTGTCCTTGGGGGCTATAGAAACAAGCATTCCGGGGGCCAGTGCCAAAATCGAATATGGGGTCACATTTTAAGTTAAAAACCGTGGCTTTGGCTGGCATGAAACCATACACTGCACAGAACTCTGTTGCATTTTTGTTCCATGCAACATCATAGATGGGACCATTTTTTGCTGGAAATAAAAGACAAAAATGTATAATTAAAAATACATACATAAAATAGAGACGTTGCATATCTCACAACATGACCCACTCCAGGAGGGACATAATGCTCTCTTTCTGGACTTCCCTTTAATATATGATTGCTATCACTTGTTTGAAACAGGTTAATTCACAGGTTCTCAAAGTTGGTCCTCAGGACCCCACACAGTGCATGTTTTGCAGGTCTCCTCACAGAATCAAGTGAAATAATCAGCTCCACCTGTGGATCTTTTAAAATGTGTAGTTAGTAATGAAGGCACCTGTCGGGTGACCTGGAAAACGTGATCTGTGTGGGGTCCTCAGGACCAAGTTTGAGAACCACTGGGTAAATTGATAAGAAAGGTGCTTCAACACAGGTGATATCTTTAATAAATTAAGGGGAAGACCAGGAAAATAATATTCTGTCCCTCCTGGAGAAGAGACACGGTCCCAACATGACCTTCTCCAGGGGTATGGATCATTAGGTCAACAAGCATTGGGTCGTCATGCAGAAAGGTTGACGCGGTGCTACGTTTCAGTGTCCATGTCGACTGTGTCACAATTCGGGTCAAAAAACAGTGAAAACCCCCATGTCGACCTTGTCCATGTCAACCTAATGCTTGTGCCGACCTAATGACCTGTTGACATAGACCCATGTTGACCCAATGCTTGTCGACCTAATGACCTATGAAGTTGAGTTCACAAGATGCTATTTAATGTAGCTGTACATCTTTGGTAGTGTATTTTACAAGAATTACTGAAAATACAGTATGTGAAGACTTACTGTAACCAGATAGGGGAGTCAGGGCCTTAAAAATTGCCCCAAAATATAAATCACACAATTCTTATGTCAGATAAGAACCACAAAACATAGTGATGACTTCAGAAAGAAAAAAAAAAGTGTTTTAAAATAAGGTGGCGAGCAAGCAGTACACTGTATTTTTCTTGTATAAATCAATAAAGGTTGATTATATATATATATATATATATATATATATATATATATATATATATATATATATATATATATATATATATATACACAGGTCGAGTATCCCGTATCCGAATATCCGTTATCCGAATTATTCCGAAATACGGACATTCCAGAAAGTGAAAAAAAATTTTTTTTTTGCTAAAAACTCACTGGGGACATATGTAACAGCATCACTGGGGACATGATATGTAACTGGCACTATATATGTGCAAGACAATGATTGCTTGGCATTCAAATTCAGTGCTGAGATAGTACACACATTTTGTTTCACGTTTTGAAACCTTGTTTTTTGAACAATTAAAATATGTTTGTGTGTATTTTATGTGGTAATAAAATATATTTGTGTGTATATTATGTGTTTATACAGCATAAATGCAAGATACTTCAAAATACATCATTGAAATATTAAAATATTCCGAAATACGGAATAATCCGTTATCCAAAATTCTCCTGGTCCCGAGCATTTTGGATACGGGATACTCAACCTGTATATATATATATATATATATATATATATATATATATATATATATATATATATATATATATATATATATATATATATATATATATATATATATATATATATATAGTGTTTTGAAGTGATTCAAGATATTTTCATATAAATCACTTGAGTATATAGAACCTATCACGGAACAGTATATCATATGCAGAAAAACAACCTTAATGGGTAAACAGGCAACTGAATTGCAACCTTAGTTTTCACTATATAGAATCCCAGAAGAGTATGTAATATGTAGCTCGTCTAAATAACAGTAGCCTTGACAATTAGATACAATGTATATCCTGATATAAATATAAGGTAGCGTTCACCTTTATTCGCTAGATAGCAGTGATTACTTATTATATCAGAACATGGGTGCTCATGGAGAGTGGAATGTGGGCCCACAGTAAGGAGAAACCACAAGCAAGGGGTGCTAATGGAGTAAGTAGATGGCGTGCCTGTCAGCCACGTTTGTAGCTGGCCAGATATTCAGGCTGATATGTAGCATCAGTGGTATAGCTCTCGAATATAAATGTACAGAGAGATGCAGCAATCCCTGCTGCCCTTACCCAAGTCACTAGGGAAGTTGAAGGGTGAGTGACAATTTGTCTGGCCTTTCACTTTATGACACATTACTAGCATTCTATAATAAATACTTTATGTAGCTTCTGTTATCCAACTATACTGGACTGGGCCCTCCATATACTACGTTTGCACTACCTGTTCCTCTTGGAGGCTTTAAAAACACCTGTTTGCTAAGAATGCATCCTACAGTGAGCACACAGAGTTTGATTATTAATCATAGAAAACTGATCTTAGTTCATATGAAGATTAGGGGTGATATTCAATACGGGATACTAACTGCTGGATCATCCCAACAGTCGAAATCCCGGGCCGTTTTTACTCCGCTCGACAGATACTCAACAGATGGAATTCAATGTTCCCCTGTCGATTGTCGAAAAGTAAAAAAATGGGCGTGGCATAGAAAACAGCCGCGGATTGTAAAAAACCTGCAATCCGCATCCATTTCCGACAAAACAGATCTGACTTGTTTTAAAGTTGGATGCGTTTTGTCAAAATCTCCCTTCAATACTGTCAGAAACCGCAGGTATTGAATAGGCGAGGGCCGCTATTTTCCCTGTCGGAAATAGCGTCCAAGATTTAACACACACCCTCCCTGATGGTCTATTACCACTTAAAGAGTCTACTCCCATCCACACCACTGCTTGTAGCTTTGAAAGCCATAAGAGTGAGCTTGAGGACAGCTGGTCTGTTAGCTATAGATATGACCCATTTTTTTAAAGTAGCCCTTTTATTGGATAATACTAAAATTGCCTAATGCCTATTTACAGTATGTAGTATTGTTTTACTTTTCAGCAGGCTAGTACAGACTGTCAAACTAAGTTTTTGGTATAGGGTTTCAATATTATACTCCTTTTATCAAAGACTTTGCTGGTTGTTTACTTTTGTCACAAGGTCATGTTACCGTGTGAGATTTACTATACTTACGCAACTGTACAGCAGCGGTTTCCCCGTTCACTGCAACGTAATGCAGGGTCTGCTCTCCATAGTACGAGGCTCCTGTTTTGTCCACGTCAGTGCTGGCAGTCACTAGTACTGCTGTAGCTGTTACACAAGAGTAAGTAATAATAAATACATGGAAAAGCAATGGAGTCTGAAATCACCTAATGGGAAAGGATATTGTTCTTTTACTACAGAATCCAGCTCTAGTCTTTTCTATACCTTGTCCACAGCAGAAATGTTAAACCATCCACAACAAATGCAAGAACCAGCAGTACAACATTATAGACTTCCTATAAGTATACAGTCATGTATTTAGGAGACACTGTAAACAGCTAATTGAATTGAAGTACTGCAGTTTAGGAAAAGGATAATTCCACAGATAGCAATACTTGATCCCAGGTGACTGATCTGTACCTTTACCTTTATGTTTAACCCAAAAAGAAGTTTTATTTTCTGAAGCAACTATATCTACAGCACTGTGTTACCTTTTGAATTCCACAACATCATCACTCTGTCCGCTTTGAAGAAACTTTTATTTGCGAGAGCAGAGTTGGGGCCACTGAAGTTCGGGTACTGGTACAGTCTCACAAATGAGGGAGCCCCTTTGCTTCCAGGAACATAAACAGCTACCTAGACAGGTGAAAAATCACTGTACTTTTATTTTGTCCATTGCAAGTGTGTTAAAACCCTGGAAAAAAAGCATGAATACTTTGTTAACTACGAATTGTTAACTCTAAGAAGTTTCACTTTTTATTTCAGCAACCTAACATACTAAACTCTTTCCATGTTAGTGCAGTAAAAATATATACCGACTTCATCTATGTAGGGTTCCACATCTTTGAACAAAGACTACACAAAGGCAAGCTGTTCTCTTCCTTAGTCACAGCATGTTTTCAGAAGAGTCCGGAGGATGAGCTGGTTATTCATGTAGGACTACCAGAGCACAGATTGCCTTGGTGGCTTACCATGTTTGTATGAGATCTCTGCACTTTATTATGATGTAGGTTAACAGTCTATTTTGCCGACCCATTGTAGTGCGCTGAATGTTTTTTTCCCTTTATAGATTAACCCTTCACACTCATGCACCTGCGATGGGCTAATAAATTGATTAACCAACATTTTGTGTATTATGTGGGAATCTAGGTAAACTGAATGGACTGATTAATGTGCATATGCCCCAAAATGAGCGAAGTGCCCAATATCTACTTGTGTGTGCATTCACCTGTCAACCTCACTAACCGGTCTCTTATCTGGTTACTGGGCTTGAGCAGACAACAGCAAGATCTGCCAATATAGGGGAGTCAAATTGGAAAAAGATTCCATCATTCTGAGTTGTTAACATAGTCTTTTATCTATAAACTCTTGTTATAGTATGTGCGCTTATTATATTTTTAACATACTTGAATTTAGTTAGCCAAGGAATCTGAGAAAATTACATGATTCGATAATCAAAATGATGTGTTGGCAACAACTTGTTGTGCTTGGGTTTGTCGGCATGATGGGCAACTTTAGACTTCATCTGAAACAATATGAACTGTTTTCTTCCTCTCTCAGTAAAGGTGCCCATATACGGTACAATATCTCCGTGCTTTTTGAACTAGATCGCATCGCATGCGATTTGCGTGCAATGTGAAGCTAGTTCAAAAAGCACTGGCTGCACAGATGGGATGCCCGCAGGAGTGCGCATCGCACGGCACCCTTACACCATGTATGGGCACCTTTACTGCAGTGGTAAGGTAAAGGGGCACATCCATATTATGTATAGTTTAATACTGTACTACCATACAGTATATAGCTTTCTTGTGATTCTACGGTGTGTGTGCATTTGATATACTATTGATAAAATGTAACTCCTTTGCTTCTAAGAACAAGTAGGACTTGTCGTTAACACTTAAATAATAGGGGGTGGGTGTGACAACTTAGCCCCTTTATACCTCATAATTGATATCATGAGGACCAAGGAAGGGGCAGGATTTAATAACAATTTATTGGCCACAAATGAATAATTAATGATGAACTTTGCAGGACTTTTTAAAATCCACGAACTAGGGGAAAGAGCATTAACAGTACCTTATCTCACACATACTGGTACTCACACACATGAGAATTTAGTAAATGCTTTCAAACGACGCGCTTTTTAGTAGTTACTTATTTTCTGGTGACCACTTTATGCTAAAGAAAGATTTAAGTAAGGCATGCCCAAAGTCAGGCCCGGGGGCCAATTGCGGCCCGTGCTGTCATTTCAAGCAGCCCGCAGCCTCCAGCTGGAAGCGGGCAGAGCATCAGATGTGGGAAGCACAGCACAAGATACTAAAGGTGGGGCCCCGGCGTCCGTGCCTTTATCTTGCTGTCTGCAGCAGTGAGGAGGTGACGGCCACCACAGTGAGATGTGTTTGGCATCTTTTGGGTGAGTATGCGTCCTACCCCTGCTGCTGCAATCGTATATATCACCCTCCTCCACAATCACAGTGACAGCAGTGTGTGGGGAGGGGGGCAGCAAGGGGGAAGATTTCTCCCATAACATGCAGAGCAGAGGAGGGCGGCAGCGGGAGCCCAAGCATCTCCTGTCCTTGCAGTGCCTGCTTTGCCTCTCCTTCCTCTGGCTCACACAAGGGGCTGGGAAACATACAGAGAAGGGAGGGGGCAGAGTGGGGGACATACAGTGAAGGAGGGTCAGATTGGGGGACATACAGTGAATGGAGGCAGTGATAGCTATTCAGAGAAGGGGGAGCAGGCTGGGGGACATACACTGAATGGGGGCAGAGTGGGGTACATACAGTGAATGGGAGTCATACAGTGAAGGAGGGTCAGGTTTGGGGACATACAATGAATGAAGGCACTGATGGACGTTAAGAGAAGGGGGCAGGCTGGGGGACAGAGTGAATGGGTGCAGAGTGGGGAACATACAGTGAAGGAGGGGCAGGCTGGGGTACATAAAGTGAATGGGGACCGTCTGGGGGAAATACAGTGAAGGGTCAGGCTGGGGGACAGAGAGTGAATGGGGGCAGAGTGGGGAACATATAGTGAATGGGGGACATACAGTGAAGGGGGGGGGGCAGAGTGGGGGACCATTCTGATGTGATTAATGATTCAAAGAATGTCAGGCAAAATAGGCTCAGCAGTGATGGAGCTGTAGAGCTGGTAGAACAGCTGAAGATGTTACTGTTTTAGTATTACAAAATAACTGTCCTATTTGTTACCATTATTGGTTGTTTGGCAATTTATATTAGCAGAGAGTGCAGTATATAGACTTGGGAGCACCAAGCAAGACATACAAATGCCCTTGACAGTATTACCAACAGAACAAACACAATACACATCATTACATGTTATATTATATTTAAGCTTTTACACAAGGCCATAAACCAAACTACACCAATATGTATCTTTTCCTCTACATATGTCATCCACAAGCATTATCAGCTCACATTCATAGAAACATAGAATTTGACGGGAGATAAGAACCACTTGGCCCATCTAGTCTGCTCCTTTTTTAAACATGTTACTTCAAATCATATTTGATCCTTATTTTTTTGTAAGGATATCAATATGCTTATCCCAAGCATGTTTAAATTGTACTACTGTATTTGCGTCTCTGTTGGGAGGCTATTCCACTTATCTACTACTCTTTCTGTGAAGTAATTCTTCCTCACATTTCCCCTGAATCTTCCTCCCTCTAGTTTCAGTGCATGTCCTCGTGTTCTGTTACTCCTCTTCCTGTGAAGAATGTCTCCCACCTGTACCTTGTTAAAACCCTTGATATATTTGAAAGTTTCTATCATGTCCCCCCTTTCCCTTCTCTGCTCTAAACTATACATATTAAGATCTTTTAGTCTTTCCTGGTACGTTTTGTGATGTAGGCCATGCACCATTTTAGTTGCCCTTCTTCCACTCTGTGGAATGCTCTCCCACGCACAATAGGACTCTCCTCTAGTCCCCAAACCTTCAAGTGTTCCTTGAAAACTCACCGCTTCATGCAAGCTTATCAAATTCCAGAACTGCCCACATAAACTTCATAAACTTTTCCAATCCAATTACATCTCCTGTACAGCACACACATGCTCACTTATTTTCTCTCTCCCCTTTCCATCCTCCTAACCCCTGGCCAGCATTGCTGGCTCACCCAATCATTCAGCCCACCAAGAACCTTTGCAAACTGGTGGACCATTATGCAATAGAGAACACCTATCCTTGTGTATTAATGCCTATTTCCCTACAGATTGTAAGCTTGCAAGCAGGACTCTCCTACCATTTTGACTGTCTGTAACTACTCAGTTTGTTTTAGCCTTATTTACAACTGTAAAGAGCAACGGAACTTGCTGTGCTGTATAAGAATCGGTTAATAAGCAAACAAATTGAAAAACTCAAACATATTACTAAAATAAGTAAAGTGGGTGATCCTACCTTACAGGGATGTCCTCCAGGTGACAACTCAAAATGACTCACTTTCTGCAAATGCAGCTTATTTACAATGGTATCTGGCAAAGTAACACAAGGTGGTATTTAGTAAGTAAACAGAAGTAAAAATATATGTTTTAGAATATATGTTTTGAATTATATGTATACTTTATTGCAATCCATTATTTATCAGGAAAATATACCTTTGATTTATTCATGTTAAAAGTTTTATACCTAGAAATCCAACAGTATTTATGAAAAGATAATGCATAAGATATGTTTAATATTCAGAAAATATTCTAGATACAGTAGGTGGCAATACATTGACAGACAAGAGACAGACCCTTCACAGGTACACGGCACTGCTTCTAATTCACTAATTAGTTATACACTTCTATTATCTTTTAACCAATATTTCGCTGTTGGATTTAGAAGTACAGGTTGAGTATCCCTTATCAAAAATGCTCGGGACCAGAAGAATTTTGGGTACTTGTGTATTTTGGCGGCGGCGCCCCCGATGTCCGTCGTACGACGAACAGATCGCATCGCATGCCATGCACCCGATGGCATGCGATGCGACGCGACGCGATTTTGACCCCCTATACGACCAAAAATCGTATAAGCACCCTAAAGGGTGCTTACAATGTTAAATGCACCCCCACGCCACCCCCCCACTATAAACGTGAACCCGAAGCGTGGCGAGCGCAGCGAGCCCGCGAGGGGCGGCGGTACGCGTCCTACGACCTTTTCATACCCCCACTATCCACGTCGGCGTGGAGTTGAGAATAGAATAGTGTGGCGAGCGCAGCGAGCCACCGAGCCCGAAGCGTGGCGAGCGCAGCGAGTCCCGCGAGGGGACGCGGATACCTTCACAGGTAAACGCGTCCCTTCGCGGGCCTCACAGGTATCCGCGTCCGCTCGCCACGCTTCGGGCTCGGTGGCTCGCTGCGCTCGCCACACTATTCTATTCTCAACTCCACGCCGACGTGGATAGTGGGGGTATGAAAAGGTCGTAGGACACGTACCGCCGCCGCTCGCCACGCTTCGGGTTCACGTTTATAGTGGGGGGGTGCATTTAACATTGTAAGCACCCATTTGGGTGCTTATACAATGTTTAATCGCATCGCATCGTATGGCATTGTATGCCATGTACAATGGCATACAATTTCAAAATTGTATGCCATCGTGCACTATCGTACGATATTGCGTCGCATCGCATACCATCGTATGCGTTATGGTATGCGATGAGATGGGCGCCGCCAAAATACACAAGTACCGAATTTTGGATAGCGGATTATTCCGTATTTCAGAATATTTTAGATTTCAATAATGTATCCTTAGGTATCTTGCATTTATGTTGTACATGAAATGCACACAAATATATTTCATTTATGCATAAATAAAGGTTTCAAAACATGAAACAAAGTTTGTGTACTATCTCAGGAACTGATCTTTAATGCCAAGCAATAATTTTCTTGCACATATTTAGTGCTGTTACAGATCTCCCCAGTAGGTTTTTAGCAAGAAATTTTGGTACTTATTTCCTAGCACAGCGCCTGCGATCAAGATTGTATCCATCGGGTCCAAAAAAATCGCGTTGATCGCATCGTATGCAACCAAATCGCATGCGTTGCGATCAACACGATTTTTACATTGGAATCAATGTAAAATGGTCCCTGAGACCCGATTTTACATTGGCCCCAATGTTAAATGGCCCCCAGACCCCAATTTTTATTGTTTCCCAACCCTGATGGGTCAAATGCCCCGCCAACATGAAGCGTGGAGAGCGCAGCGATGCGATGCGATTAAACATTGTATACGCATACGATGCGATGCGATTAAACATTGTATAAGCACCCTAATGGGTGCTTATACAATGTTAAGCACCCTAATGGGTGCTTACAATGTTAAATGCACCCCCACGCCACCCCCCCACTATAAACGTGAACCCGAAGCGTGGCGATCAATGTGAAATGGTCCCTGAGACCCGATTTTACATTGGCCCCAATGTTAAATGGCCCCCAGACCCCAATTTTTATTGTTTCCCAACCCTGATGGGTCAAATGCCCCGCCAACATGAAGCGTGGAGAGCGCAGCGATGCGATGCGATTAAACATTGTATACGCATACGATGCGATGCGATTAAACATTGTATAAGCACCCTAATGGGTGCTTATACAATGTTAAGCACCCTAATGGGTGCTTACAATGTTAAATGCACCCCCACGCCACCCCCCCCACTATAAACGTGAACCCGAAGCGTGGCGAGCCCGCGAGGGGCTGCGGTACGTGTCCTCCGTCCTTTTCATACCCCCACTATCCACACCGGCGTGGAGTTGATTTTACATAGTGTGGCGAGCGCAGCGAGCCCGAAGCGTGGCGAGCCCCGCGCATTACTTCACAGGTATTACGCGTCCCATCGCGGGGCTCGCCACACTATATGAAATCAACTCCACGCCGACGTGGATAGTGGGGGTTTGAAAAGGTCGGAGGACGCGTACCACTGCGCTCGCCACGCTTCGGGTTGGCGTTCATCGTGGGGTGGCGTTAACAATGGGGGGGGGGCATTTGTCATGTCAAATACCCATAAGGGTGGCTATAAAATCGAGTCTATTGGCCCATTTAACATTGTTCAATATGTAAAATAGCATCCATCGCATCGGTCGCATCGCATGCCTTAACTTAAGGCATGCGATGGACGCGATTTTTGAATTGTCGGGGAAAAGGCTAAAAATAGCCCTGAAATCGCGTCGTCGCGTCCATCGCATACCCTAAGTTAAGGTATGCGATCACCTGCGACGGGCGCCGTGCTAGGAAATAAATACCGAAATTATTTTTCTTCACTTTCTGCAATGTATGGTTTTCGGAATTATTTGGATAATGGACATATGGATAAGGGATACTCAACCTGTATATATAAAATGTTTAACATGAATAAATAAGAGCTACATTTGAAATACATTTACCACATTTTTTGTTATATTCCAAAAATACTAGCCTGTAACAGCATATCCTGGGATATACACTATTAGAAGATAAACTCCATATAATTTATAATTACATGATGTAGATGACCGAGTGCAGTACTTTAGAATCGCTCAGTGTTTTCACTCCTCTACATGCATGTTCTCAACAAATAGAAAACCGTTAAACATATGTGAAGTTAATAGGAATTTACATTGTATAAAAGGAGGCGCCATCACTTCAGGTACAGGGTTGTTTTGAAGATCCTCTGGAAACTCTCTCTGTTCAACTAATGTTACAATTTCTATTCCTTCATTAGTGATCAGGGGTACATCTACCCTAGGCTGCAGGTAACCAGAAGAGTTGTCATCAAATGACCTAGATGATTTTTATAGTAACTAGTTCATCTTTTGTGTTTCCACCTTAAATCTGTCCTACACCACAAATGCCTTTTAACCCCTTCAGTGGCACTCCTGAGAATTTTCCGGGGTTTGCTCATTGCGCAGACTGGCAAACCCGGAACATTCTCAGGAGTGCCGCTGCCTGCGCTGCCTCTTGCCGGGCAGCGCCGCTGAGCGCGGAGATCAGCGCTGCACTCAACTTCGGCGGCAGCCCGGCTCTGCCTCCCTCCCCTGGCTGCGTGAGGTGTGACCTTGTAACGTCACGCCGCACACAGCCGTGTTGCCGGAAGCAGGGCCGGGCAGCGGCTGATAGACAGTTCAGCGGTGCTGCCCGGACCCGGGGGGTGTAGTGTGGTGCCCGGACCCTGGGGGTGGAGCGCTCCCCCAGAAAAAACTTGCACAGTGGGGATTGCTTCCTAAAAAAATAAAAACCACTGAAGGGGTTAATATGCTTAACATTTAAGTCTTGTATTAATAGTGCATAGTTTCCCCCCCTAACAGCTACCAATATGTATCAATCATGCACCATAATCTAAAGGCCCCCATACATCAGTCCGACTTGTCCAGTGTGCCCCTTCAGCTCCCGAGGTGGGCTCACTAACGATTTGGCACTTGATTTACATACAATAAAATTGCATGCCTTGAGCGGCGGCTGGGTGCTAGTAGCATCATTTGCCGGGTGGCGGGGCAGGAAGTGGCTGGTTAATTAAAAATTATGTTGAAAATACTGGCTGGCCAGTTATTGGCTGAGAGAATTCTTGGTGAAGTCATTTCAAAAATCAGTTGGAATCAGGCGATATCGGTCCAAATCGGATAAGTGTATGGACACCATTAGGTTGTAAATTCCTATCTTTTTATATCAAACACGTAACATACAGTAACTTTGTATCACTGAACTTTTGTATTTTTGTCAACAATAACTGCACAAGGGATATGTCTGACAAAGTATTAAGGAGTTATTCTGGTTGGTGCGTAAATTTCCAAATTATTTCGGAGCGGACCGCACGCCACGCTGTGCGGACATCGTACGAAGAAACGCCCACCGGTCCTCCGCATTCGGACGGACTCACACTTTAAGAAGAGGGCGTGTTTACGGACGACATCCAAACCTTGCATGTGCGGTGGACACACACATATTGTGCACGGTAGTACAGTGTCTGCACGGTCTTACAGCATCAGAACGGACGGGAACCTGCCCGTACGCACCGATGCGGTGTATTAACGCAAAACTCACGACTATTATCCGAACTGGCATGTGCCAAAATAACATGCTCTTAAAATTTTATGTTTTCCCTAACTGTAATACATTTTTCATTTGATCCCCAAATGTGTGCTGTTATTTATGAATGTAAAAGTGAAATGGATATTTATATTAGTGATAGCAAGTTCTGTCCATTGCTTGCAGTGTAAATGTGTGTAAAAAATGCTGCCGTGCTTTCAGCATAGATTTGTGTGTTTTGTAATGGTCCATTTAAGCTGCAATGGTTCCAATTGAAGCAATGACAAGAGTGTAATTAGTGAGTAATGAGTAGAGGAGTGGATTGTATTGTGTTCAGCTGACATTGGTTCAGGTGCGGGCGTACTAATTGGGCGTTCCGAATGCCTAGCGCATGACCGAGTGGTGTCCGCAAAGCAATACTTGCTTATGGAGACCACATATTTTCTGCCTTTTGGTTCGTTTGCAGTCGGTGTTCAGTCCGAATGCACGCCTACCAGAATTAGTGCACTCCCTCGTGTACGCCCATGTTTACGCCCAGTTTAGCCCACTTTGAAACTACCCCCCTGTGTACTTCCGAATGACGCCCATATTACGCCCATATTTCCCGAGTGATTGCGGTGCACATTTCTGTACGGTATTAGTGAGTACAAATACGGAGACCGTGCGTGGCACATGCGCATAGCGTTCCCCACGCATGCGCAGACGGCTAAAATCGCCATCCGAAAGAATTCGGAAAATTACGCATCGACCAGAATAAGGCCCTAAATATTTAGATATGCTTTTGAATAGGGCTATCAGAATGTTATATTCATAATGTATAAAATAATGTAATATATATTCAGGTTACTCGTGTATTATACAAGTGCATCAATTTATAAAAGTAAAGCAGATATGGCCATTATTGACTATTTTACAAATAAACGATGAAGTAGAAACTGTAGCGTGCATATAAAGTGACATTTAAAAAATGTGATTCATTGTGATTTCACCTTACCAAAATTGTTGTTTTCAAAAAAGTGCACTTCGTTATTTACACTCCTGGCACATATGCTCTCATCCTCAGACCAGCTTGGGGACCTGTAGAAGATGAATACACCAACCATAATTAGGTCTGTTCAAACCAGGCGTCAACTAGTTATGTAGCATAAAGTACCAGCAAATCCAAAATAAGACACCATGGGCAATGATCACAACAATAAAATCAGCAAGCGCTCAGAGTTCACTCAGCCGACCAATGGCATAGAAATTGATCTGACGCTGCATCCTCAAACACAGTACTGTATCACACATGCATGAAGCGTCTACTTATACCAGACGCTTCCTGCTGCATTACCATATCTGAACATTGCTGCTTCTTCCAAGCAAGCAGCAGCGACGGTCAATCCAACCACATCTGAATCACCACATGGTGAGCAACTGTGTGGTGTGTGAGAAAGGAGCAGGGGTATCTAGATATCGGTAGGGCGCTTAGTGGAAATGAGTGGTTTTACTCGAGCAGCAGCAGTTTGTAAGGGGTGTCAAGCCATTTGAAACAATAAAAGTAATACAAAAAGAAGGGGGGGGGGGGGTGTGAGAAAGGAATGCCGAGAGCAGTAGAAGTGCAATGACCTCCGGCAAGCTGCAAGATCTCGTAGGGGAGCAGAATGTACGAATATACTAAATAACCCATAACTAGCAAACACATGTCATTGCTCAGGCATTTTCTGACAACTCCAAATGGTGAGGGAATAGAATTATTATTATTTTTTTTTAATGTATAGCTTTACCAATTCTCCATCTTTTTCTGGATGAATGATTTCACACACTTTCCTGTCTTCAGGTCGTACAACTGAAGATTGGGGACACCCGCAGCGCCATCTTTTGCAGCTGTCACATATTGAAAGAGAGAGAGATTTAAGACTGTTAATATAAGTAACAATGGCACATATGCAGTCTCAGTTCTGTAACTCATATCGATAGCACACATTTTGCTGTGAATAGTCTATAGCACAGGTTCTTAACGTTGGTCCTAAAGACCCCACACAGTGCATGTTTTGCAGGTCTCCTCACAGAATCACAAGCAAAATAATTAGCTCCACCTGTGTCAATGAGTAATGGAATGCACCTGTCGGATGACCTGGAAAACGTGAACTGCTGGGGGTCCTGAGGACCGAGTTTGAGAACCCCTGGTTTATAGAATCGATTCTTGTTCCACTAAAAACATTCATTTTAAGAAGGATGAAGAAAATGAAAGAGAAAAGTTATTGATGTAACATATGGATACAAAATTACAATTTTACACTGAAGGACAATGCATACTGGGGAGTGTACTGGGGGGCGTACTTCACGCTGAGCAAGATGCAACTGAAAATGGCAATAATATTTTCACTCAGTGTAGATTTATCTGGAACCTTTCATATGCACCGTGGTTATCAGCACTCCCAGCATGGAGCAGGACCACTTTTTATATCTTAGTATTATTAGTATTAAATAAGATTGTGCAACATGGTCCGGGTCTATATGGGGACTTCTCAAACAGCTTTAAACAACCGGACACGACCATTTACAGTCAATCTGCTTGAACTTCATTAGGTTTCATGGGGACCACTGACATACAGCAATCTTGTCTGGTCTTTGAATTTATGGTAAGAGTGAGGGGAAATCAGGACTGTTGTTAGTATAAGAAACACCTAGAAATAGGCTTCTCTTTTTAGAAGAGGCGTCGTCCCATTACACGTATAAGAGGAGAATCATCTCTGCCAGCTCACAGCAAATATATTTTATTTACTTTGCCAGAGATGCTCAGGAAGAACCCTCCATACAGTATGTCTCCATATGATTTACTTAGCACTGGTAGAGCTGACATTTACTTACTGGTGTAGGTCTGCCATGTTGCCAAGATTGTGTTCTTTGGAGAGAATACAAGGCTAACTACTTTGGGTAGATCAAACGTGTGCAGCAACTTGCTTTCAGCACTGCTCACTATGTTTATTCTGAAAACACAGAAGGTCATTTAAAGCCATAGAACTTTCACAGATTAATAATTAAGCCACAAAAATATTCCCCACAATTCCAAATTTTACCTCACTGTATGTTTTTTAAGTTCCTACACATACAGGGCTGTACAGATTAAGAAACACAAACATGCACTATAAAAACCCAAGTTTAAGGGGGATATTCAATCGCCGTCGAGCATCTCCCGTGGGGGAGATGCTCGACGGGCCCTATTCAATGCTGTCTTCCCCGACAGCATTGAACAGGGTTTCCTAGCAGAACCAGCCCGACATCTCTAGCTGTCGCGCTCGTTCTGCCGAGAACAGCCGGGAAGTGACGAGCTGCCGGCTGCATCTCGTCACTTCCCGGCCGCAACTCGCGGCCACGCCCCCTTCTTGTCCCGCTGCAGGCGGGACATTGAATCCCGCCTGCATGTTCTCATCCGAGCTGACCGAGAACGGGACTGGGTCACGGCAGGCGAGCAAGCTCGTCTGCCGTGACCCGAAGATTGAATACCCCCCTAAATCTATTCAACACAGAGGCATAGTAACGGGAATATGATTCACAGACTCTTGATGTACTGGATGCGCATTGTAAATAAAATGTCACAAAATGGTACTTCATGGGCCATAAACAATTGATATATTGCGTCTGATCTACCCTCTAAAGTGACATGGCAAAATTCAAATGATGCGCTCATTAAGGTCGGGTTTAGCCGCACACATCGACTAAACCCGACCAAACTAACGGGGATGCTGAGAAAAGTCCAGCCTGGATGCTTCAATGGGTGACTTTTTATACAATTCATCTTGACACCCCAGGGTGAGTCTCCTCCCCCTTTTAAATTATTTGTCCTCTTAGTAGTTGTTGTTGGGTGATCACCAGACAATAATTGGAAAAATAAAATTTTGCACAGACATGGGGATCTAAAGCCCTTATCTTCCACATATTGAGCCAAACCCAAAAAATGTATTCTTCCTGCATAAAGTGTTTAAACTGTGACAGCAAACATTTATTATTTAATTTTTTGTCAATCCATATAGAATTCGGTTATGTATATTTTTGAACAGTGACTTATTGGCATAAAAAAAAAAAAAAGAAAGAACTACAGATAATTGTGTCCTTTAAATGTTAGGCTGCAAATTTAAATATTTTGATCAAAAATATTTGCAACAAACAGTATATTATTGTTAGCACCTATAACAAAAGAAATTCTGTATACTATAAATATATGGCATTAAAACCTCCACACAGCTGGTACCATGCAAACACAGTAGCGGCTCACAACAGGTCATATTTTGCAGATTTCTGTCTATGGAAGCAGGTGGGATAATTACCAACCCAGCAAAACAGATCAGCTCACCTGTGCATGATTAAAGAATTCCACAAAACGTGACCAGTGTTTACACTACAATCCTTAGCAGGTACTGCAGACAGATGCTGACCAGGGTCCAGTGCATGTATTGCCATATGAAAATTGTGAATGTATTAAGACAAACAAAAAACTGAAATAAGACTTACACTTCTCCATTGCACCACGCAAACAGCTTCCCATCCTTGCTAAACCTGGATATTTTGCAATTTTTACTACATTCCCTGGGAAAGAGAAATAAAGAGGTCATCAAATACATTATATATTTCTCTCGATCACAAACAATACTGTGTAAATAATAACATTGCTGACTAGTGTACACTCTTAGGACTTTGGGGGTAATTCAAACCTGTCTGCAGGGCTGCAAATTGTCATGAAGGTCAATTATTGATACATTGCGCATGCAAACAGTTCGCAGTATGCGTACGAGAGGCCGTCCTGCGATGAGAACCTGCTACTAATTCTATACCAGCTGTTGTGAAACTACACATCCCAGCATGCATATAGGGAAACATAACACCACACTCGGTGTGCAGGTAATCACCACATTTCTTCTAACATCCCAGCATGCATTGCCACAGATTTAGCATTCTCTAATAGCAAAACTGTGGCAAAAGCATATTAGGACTTGTAGTGTCAGACAGCTGGAGAGCCACAGGTTGGCCAAGCCTGTTCTATACACATGCCATTCACAAAGTGATTGACAGGAAGTAGGTGTCTGGGGATGGAAACTGGCAATTTAGTGGGAGCGCTAAGAAAAATGCTAGGCGTGCCAGATAAATCACTGGGAGTGCCATTTTAGGAAGGGTGAAGGACATCAGCCACAGGCCAGATATGACTGTTATCACTGCAGCTGCCGAGTAAGACCATGGCTGCGCGGTACCTGCAATAATGTGCCCTGTGTAAAAATCAATAGATGGTGAGCCGGTTACGATTGTTTTTCACTCGGATGCAAATGGATGTATAGATGTACCAAAGCCTTCTCTCACATTCAGCACAATGCTTCGTTACGCAAAGTGAGGTCCATATAATAATAATCTAGGTAAGAGACTTGGGTCTCTAACCTACATAGACCACTGACTTATCACATGAAGGATGAATTGTGATACTGGCTGCAATTCGCGTCACACAACATCATTGCTGACCTCCCTAATGCTCAGAACAGAAAGGATGTGTCCAAAATGGAAACGTCTTTACAGAAGAGTGGAGGCCGGTTATAAAAACAAAGGGGGAGAACAACTCCATATTTAAGTCCCATGCTTTTGAAATGAGATGCTCAACACGCACATATGGGTTGTGATAAGGTGTCCACATATGTTTTTCATACAGTGGTGTAGATGTATTAAGCAGTGATAAGGAAGGAGAAGTGAGCTAGAGGGGCCCATGGCAACCAATCAGCACTAAAGTAACATCTATAATTTGCATAATATAAAATTATACAGAGCATCTGATTGGGGCTGCTTCTCCTCTTTCTCACTTCTCCCGTATCTGACCTCTACCCCACTGTATGTAGCTAATGAATTATGGAACAGATGTAAAGTCAGCTACGCTTAACAAAGGCAAATATTATACGCAGTAGGCATTTTGGTCATAGCTGATGTTTTCTGTTTAAATAAAGTTTTGTAATATACTGAATATGCAAAATGTGCTGCCATAACTTTCTGGAAAATTATTTTATATCCAAATAATTTGAGTTTAGGATGATTTCTAGAGCTTTGATTGGAATGCATCTAAGGGTTGAGTTAGGGTTACATGTATCGCAAGAAAGAAAAGGAAGGGGAAAAGAAAGGTATTCTTGATTTTGGGGGCATTCAATCTATATTCAATAAAATAAATTAAAATGGATAAATAAAGACTCATTACTAAGGCCCTAAATGATATGCAAAAACATTAAAATTGTATTAAAAAGCACAATCAGCAACTTAAATACATTAGCTAGTAAAAAGGTAATCTACCTTTGAAATGGATCAAAGTTTGCAAAGTTTGGAGGCCCCTGGATTAACTGGATTCCATCAGATCCCCTAACTAGAAATAAAAAGGAAAGAAATATATACAATACCAATGTCACTTCTGTTTAGCAGCATTGCTACATCAAACATATGAATTTACTGGGTGTGGTTTAGCTCATAGGCAATGTCTAGGCAGCCAGTCAATACTCCACACCATAAAGGTATCCTATGAGCCATCCGCATAACACATATTTTGAAGTTAAAACAGAACGACCTAGGATGCTCATTCCCACTGATACCTAACCCAGGTCCTTCCCAGGACCGACCCTGCAGTCTTCCTGGGTAACTAGACTTGGATTGGTTTTTTTGGGACCCTTTCACACCCAGACGTGACCCAGGGTCAAAAGCTCAGTGTGAAACGGGTATTAAGTCAACTAGTAAACTAGGAGTATTTAAGAAGGTGGAGGTGGTGGGGGACCCCAGAATCCTGATTGTTACCATAGATGGGGGATAGAACCAAAAACACACTGTTAAACCCAATCCACCCAAACCATGCTAACAATCAGGAAACACTATCCCATGGGTCCTCAAATGGCGGCCCTCCAGATGTTGTGAAACTACAAATCCCAGCATGCCTTGCCACAGTTTTGCTATAAGGGAGTGTTAAAACTGTGGCAAGGCATGCTGGGATTTGTAGTTTCACAACATCTGGAGGGCCACAGTTTGAGGACCCATATCTATACATGTGAGTGTGTAATATTTTGTCACGTTGCAATGTGGACAAAGTAATGTTGACATGCAGCATTTCTACATTGACCACGTTAACATTCATCATGTCGACTGATGAAATGTCAAATAATCATCCTTAATGGCAAAGGGGTGACTGTACAGCAGATGTGGTGACTGTGGCAAAGTCTTAAAGGTCCAGTGGTCAATTGATGAGGTCCTGTTTCCAGCAGTGAATATCATTAACCCAAATCTCCCTTTCTACAGCCCAACCCTGCGAACTACCCTAAAGATGCGAGCGCTTCTATTCAGCAAAATGTTTGCATATTGGTGAACAAATTGCTACATTTTACAATCGCATAGCGAGGAAGGACCCTGCATGCGGGGCGGACTTGCCCTGTGCTGGGCGGCCCCCCACATGCTAGTGACAGCAGTTCTAGTTTTGCAAAAAAAAAAAAAACTCATGCTGAATTTTAACTCACCACCATCCACATTGAATGATTTCCCCTCCATTCATTTCCAACCACAAACCAAAGTAATATAATTTTACCACCACCACTGTCCCAAGGGCCAAGTTCCGATCTGTTCATAGAGGTCTGAATTTGTCCCCGATGGTGGGATTGTGTGCATTGTTGCTCATGTGCAACAGAGCGAAAACCTTAGAATTTGACGGCATCTAGTCTGCCCCTATTTTAAACATATTTATGTCAAACCATATTTGATCCTTCTTTGTAAGGATATCAGTATGCCTATCCCAAGCAGGTTTAAATTGCTCTACTGTTTTTGCCTCTACCACCTCTGATGGGAGGCTATTCCACTTATCTACTACTCTTTCTGTGAAGTAATTCTTCCTCACATTTCCCCTGAATCTTCCTCCCTCTAGTTTCAGTGCATGTCCTCGTGTTCTGTTGCTCCTCTTCCTGTGAAGAATGTCTCCCACCTGTACCTTGTTAAAGCCCTTAATATATTTGAAAGTTTCTATCATGTCCCCCCTTTCCCTTCTCTGCTCTAAACTATACATTTTAAGATATTTTAGTCTTTTCTGGTATGTTTTGTGATGTAGGCCATGCACCATTTTAGTTGCCCTTCTTTGTACAGTCTCTAATGTATTTATATCCTTCTGGAGATATGGCCTCTAGAACTGAACACAGTACTCTATATGAGGTTGTACCAGTGACAGTAGCATTATTGCTTCTTTCTTTCTACTGCAGATTCCTTTCCCTATGCGACCAAACATCTTACCTGCCTTCTTCATTGATTTGTTATACCTGAAATAGTGACTCCTAGATCCCTCTCTTCCTCAGTAGTTTCCATTATAGTGCCATTTATACTATATTGAGTCTTTGAGTTTATGAGACCCAAGTGCATGATTTTGCATTTTTGGCATTAAACTGTAGTTGCCATGCTCTTGACCATTCCTCTAAACTACCTAGAATCTAGATTATCAGTCATTTGCCCTATATAGTCATTGCTGCCCTGTCTATCTGGGTTTCGATTTGTGCTGTCACGGGAGCGTGCATCGAGATCGCAAGGTAAAAAACCTGTACAATCTGCATGCGGTTTTGACTATATAATGCTGGATTGTACCGTGTGTACACAGCATTAAGTCGAATAGCAAGGGAATCTCACCGTGTGTACACAGCAAAACACGTTACATCAGCCCCACCTGCAGTGCATATGGTTTTGTCCATTAGAGAGTGATTGTGCCTTTCCGAGTGAATCAGAATAACCCCCAAAAAGGGTAAAAAAAAAAACTATGATGAATCCATTAGCAAGTTGATTGACTGCTAGCTGGCGTTTGGGGGTGGTAATACAGGCGTGCCCAAGCGTTTTCATGGATGGTCTGACGTCAGCTCTGGCCTCCATCAGCCTGTCTCTGTCACAGAGCTGTAGAAGGGTCAGAGTTATGCACGTTTGTACAGACTGGGAAAGTCAATCGATGGTCAGTTGCTTATCGACTGTCAGCAGTACGATGATCAGCGATATTTTTTGCAAGCCGTTCGCTGATGTGCACGGGGCAGGATATCACTGTCTGGGGTGACTACCTGATCACATGGTGGGTAATGTCAGGGGTATATGGTAGTCTGTTTCTGCAAAGCACCTCCCTTACTGTGAGGTCACACCCCATTTTGCAGTGTGTTGTGCACATATTCTTTGTTCTTACAATATCTAAATGATGCATTTTTATCAGTTCACACGTTTACTTCCAACACTTTATTAATGGTTGTCTGAGGTTTCATTTTCAGAAGAAGTGAAATATCGATTAGGATAATGCTTGAACCACACCACGACTTGTTCTAGACTCCCCCCCAAGCAAGGCTAGAAGTGATTTTCCGGCAGTGCATACCCTAATGTAAAATGCTGCACACGCATATGGTTGCATATATGCAAAAGAGGGGGGAACCGAACATGGCGGCGGGGGGGGGGGGGGGGGGGGGAGAAGTAGCAGGATACTATGTAATGTTACACAAAAAAAGGGAGAAGAATCTAGTGCTGACCTGCAAAGGGAGAGGACTAGGGGGAGCGCTTAGTGTGGGTTGCTGACTCAGCAGCTGCTAAAAACAGGTTAGTGAGACCTGTATATTTTTGTATACAAGAAAAAAAGGGGGGGGGGGGGCAGCGCTTTATGGATCGTTGTTTAAAATTATTGGAATTGGACATCTGTACATACATATTTAATATTGGAAATAACATACATATAAACAATCTAAAACAATTAAAATGAAAGCAATTAGTTCTAAAAGATGCCCATATCCACAATTATGCAACAACTATGAGGGAGTCCGTTCCTAGTACGCTCAAATTGGATAAGCACTGTATATTTACTGGCTGGTTGAATGAGAGTATTCAAAGACACCGTCCATAAATCCAAGTGGCCGGCCCAAAGTTGGCACGAATAACCGGAGTCCCCTGGCTGGCTGATAACTTGGAGGGTCTTGTAAGGCCAGAAAGATGAATACTGGTGCACCAGGAAAGTTGTTCAATGGTCTCCCAAATTGAATGGGAAGTTGTTAGGAGTGGTTCAATCCTGTGGGGTTGGTCCGGACTGCGATCCCAAATGACAAAGTGGAAGGTGGGCAGGCACTACCTGACGCGTTTCACCGCTCCAGGCAGCTTTATCAAAGGTGTAGTGCTTATGGGCATGTGTCGATATATATACCAAAAGGTTAAAGGTCATCAGGCTAGACAGAGTCAGGAGACAGGATCACACAGATTGTCAGAATATAATGGCTGGTTATATCCTGACACTTGGACTTATGGATGATGTCTTTGTATACTCTCATTCAACCAGCCAGGAGTGGTAACTATACAGTGCTTATCCAATTTGGGCGTACTAGGAACGGACTCTCCCTCATAATTGTTGCTTAATTTTGGATATGTGCATCTTTTAGAACCTATTGATTTCATTTTCATTGTTTTAGATTGGTTATATGTATGCTATTTCCAATATTTAATATATATGTACAGATCATCCAATTCCAATCATTTTTTAACGATTCATAAAGCTCTGCTCCCCCCACCCCCCTTTTTTTTCTCTTGTATACAAATACTATGTAATGTTTTATGATGGGGGAAATAAGTTAAGGTGCAATTCTTTTTTTGAGGGGGTCAAAACAGAATAAGGATTATTCATTTGTGGCTACAGGGGTCTATGGGCCAGATTCACACCTGTTAGAAAGGCTGCATTTTTTGCACATGGACAAAACCATGTTGCACTGCAGGTGGGGCAGACATAACATGTGCAGAGAGTCAGATTTGGGTGATTGTTTTTGTTTCAGTGCAGGGTAAACACTGACTGCTTTATTTTTACACTGCAATACAGATATCAGTCTGCAGTGCACATGGTTTTGTCCATCTGCAAAAATTGCAGCCTTGTTAACAGGTCGGAATTAGGCCATATGTACAGATGGAATGCCTCTCAGCCAGCACCGGGGCTCGCCAGAATGCCCCTGCTGGCGAGCCACCGCTCCACCTGACTGGGACGTGCAAGTGTACCACACACAAGTGCGTTCCAGTCACAGCACCTGCGGGGAAAGCGAACCCTGCCTGTCTCCGCTTCAGGGAGATGGGCAGGGTTAGGGGGGGGAGCTCCGTTAGAAGGGGATGCATGTACGTCTCATGCGCATCCGCTTCCGGCGGTTGGCGATCAGGCGCCAGCCCCCGGCAGGATGGAGAGCACTCCATCTGTACTAAGCCTTGGAAAAGAAGTGGACGGAGAAACTACCAACCAGATAATGTAATTTCTCAGACCCAGCCTGTAACATGGCAATTAGGTTCTGGTTGACAATACTTTTAAATCACAGTCCACTTATCTCTCTCCAAGGCTTAGTGCAAAGTTCCCAGAGTTTGGGGGCAGCTTTTCTTATGCAGATCACAAGTCTTTTAGGACACTATTACCAGTTCTAACTTCGTCTGCTTTGTGCCAGGCTGCCACCTCACACACCATGTATGTATGTATGTATGTATGTATGTATGTATGTATGTATGCATGCATGCATGTTCCCAGCCTGTGCTGCATGGACACTGGGGTGATGACACTTCTCAGAGAGGTGACACATCAGGACAGGACAGCAGAGACTAGTACACAGCGCCGGTAGAGTGAGGGCTGAGCTGCCACTGCATCCTGCATTGAGCAACAGGTGTTACTGCTGAGCTCTGGAATGTAGACACGGGTGCAGGTCACATCACTTAAAGCAATGCCACGTACAGGGATTACGCTGTGCACCCCAGCACTCATTGCTACACCAGGCATACACGTTCCTTCGATACAGTATGCAGTGATGACACTGTACTGCCATCCTGTCACACATACACACAGCCGTACACCACAGCGCAGGTTACCCGGCACCCAGATCGCTGACTAGCCATTCAGCGAACCAGCATTCCCCGGCACACACAGACCTGCCAGAAGCAGCATGGGAGGCGCCATCTTCAGCCGGAAAGACAATGATGACGTTGGAGAGCCGGGGCGGAGCTAAAGTATAATACACGTAGCGTTCAGTACGGCCTCATCACCTGCTGCAGGCACCACATAGACACATCCGCTGGTGGCGTCACTGTCTGTCAGTGTCAGCCAGTATTATCCTTCCGCTGTAGAGATGGGCAACTTGGTTCTCTTGGTCCATGAGCGTGCTCTGTTCATTTTACGGAAAGGAGCCGGTTCTTTTGAACGGATGACAGCTTATTTTTTTTACGTTAATAATGATATCAGTATTAAAAAAAAAAACTCGTATATCTATATATACTCTAAGCTGCCTGCATTGCAATGATTCCCCATAGGGATGGCCATTGGTGCAGACGCCATCGATGGTTGCAATAGATGGCGATTTTGCGGCCAGCCATCGATAGTGGTAAACTATTTGATGGATGACCATCGATTGTTTTAGTTATCGATGGTCATATGTATGCACTGTGAGTAGGCCACGCCCCCGGCTTTTCCCGTCTGCGCCACTGAATAGATGCTGAACTGCCCCCCCCAGCCGCGGGACACTGCAAGCCCCAGGTGGGACGTGGGACCATCCCAAACAAACGGGAAACTTGGGAGGTATGCCTTTGCCATCGATGTGGGCAGAGCCAGATTAAGGTCTAAATGGGCCTGGAGCTGAAAATGATCAAGGGCCTATTATGTGCAATAATAGGGGTTGCGGCCAGCACCTAATAATGTGGGTGGCGTGACCAGTGTTCTGTTTGGGTGGTCTGCTCATGGGTGTGTCTCTATTTGTGTAAATACTTTCAACTAATTATATATGCCTGGAAAAGGCAGGGGGATGGCATAAGAAAAATGCAGGGAGATATATTGGAGGGTGCACTCCAAAGGTGCACCCGCAGGACGCCGATGTCCTAAGATACTTGCGGGGTGAGGCGGCACTCCAGTCATAAAAAAATACTGAAAATTGAAACTTGGTAAATATGTCAGCACCTTTTATGTGGTCACCTAAGTTTACCACACCATATACCCCTTATACAAATCATGCAACACAATAGTAACCCCTTATATTGTACTTGCTTCTTACACATTATGCCACATGGAATGAGACAAAATTCACACCGATTGAGCAAAAATTCACACTATGGCACACCGATTGAGTCAAAATTCACGTTATGCCACACAGATTAAGGCAAAACTCCCATTTTGCCACATGGATTGAGCCAAAATACACACTATACCAGGCATGTCCAAACAGTGGCCCTCCAGCTGTTGTGAAACTACATGTCCCAGCAAGCCTTGCCATAGTTTTAGCATTCCCTAATTGCAAAACTGTGGCAATGCATGATGGGACTTGTAGTTTCACAGCTGGAGGGCCATAGTTTGGACATGCCTGCACTATACCAAACAGATTGAGCAATAATGCACAATATGCTTCATCAATAGGGGCATTGCGCGCCAAAGGCGCACATTAAAAATTTACATTATAATGCCCATTACATGTTAAGCCTCACACCATAATCTCCATTACGTATTATGCCAAACACCATAATGCCTATTAAAAATTATGCTACATAAGTGTTGCTTACCTACATGTTCATTGCCAGGGGTTCCATGTTCATTGCCAGGGGTTCCATGCTCATTGCCAGGGGTTCCATGCTCATTGCCAGGGGTTCCATGCTCGTTGCCATGTGGGATTACATGCTCATTGCCAAGGGGGAATACATGCTCGCGGTAACTGGGGGACAGTCGCCGCTGGGCAGAAATGACAGCCATTAACAGCTGGGCAGAGAGCAGGGGGCTGCCCGGCTGCATGCCCGACTGCATGTCCCGGCTATTTAAAATAATACCCCTTTGATACCAGAAAATGCAGGGAATATGGTCCCAGGATCATGCAGGGACATTCTCGGACTGGCCCCTTTTACACCAGCCTAGTCCCTGCATGTTCTGGTGTGAGGGGGAGAGAAAACCACCCCCGCCCCCCTTTAAACAACCAGCTATATCTTCAGAACCAACTGACCCATTTACATGTAGCCTTCGAATGATTTTGGTCCCGTGAAACTGGGCCGTTTGGTTCCAGAGAAATCTGTCCTCAAACAACTTGAACAGCCATGAAATTACATTTCAGAAATGAAAAAAAACTAGTTTTACCTGCAATATCTCTAGAACCAATGAACCCATATGGACCAGGTATCAGATTGAAGGCCCAGCGATTTGGGTTCGACTGAGATCAACCTCGAGTTTCTGTGATGCTGTAGGGGAACTGGCAGCCGTTGGAACCGGGTGGAGGTCGGAATTAGCGGGTCCCATGTTATCCTATGGGGAAAACGTTCCAGGTTTGCCTGGCAGTATCTCCGGTTCCCGGGGGCTATTGACGCAGGGCTGGTCTCATTGGAAAGCCCTGACCCTCAGCTACAGGCCTATTTGGAGAGTGGGCCTGGAGCTATAGCTCCATCAGGCCCATTGTTAATCCGGCTCTGGATGTGGGGAAACCATCTGCCGGATTTGGTGGCAACCCTCCAGGAGGCTATTCCACTCTCCTGGATTCTGGGATTCTCCCAGAATTTGGGTGTCTAAATAAGCCTCCACACAGCCTCCCACTGTGGGTCGGCGCCGCTCAGCTCTCCATTGCACAGCAGCACTAACTGCACCAGGAACTCCTTTGATGTACACAGTTGCTGACTAAGGGGGTTATTCTGATTCACTCGGAAAGGCACAATTACTCTCTAATGGACAAAACTGTATGCACTGCAGGTGGGGCTGATGTAACCTGTGCAGAGAGAGTTGCAATGGGCCAAATTCTTCCCTACACCCACTGGGCCAATACACCGATCCAGCCATCGCAATCATAAATGGGTGCATTGATAAGGTTTGGAGTGTAATAAGTTGAAGAATAAGGCTGAGATAAAGATTTGCCATGTTAAAGTGTACAATTTATTCGATAAATTGTGAAAAAATATATACGTGTACATAGAAGTACAATTAAAAAATGACAGTAGGATTATAAAATAAGTTCTGATTCAAACTGATAATTGTTTGGATGGGGGTGGGTTTCGAAACAAATCTATAGGTGGGGGGGGTATGGATATTGTGGGCATAATTGGTGTTTGGTACACCTACAGGGGGTCCTCAATTGATGGGATTTTCAGTACAGTGTCACGTTCACAGTGTCACCATAGCGGGATTCCCAATTGGGGTCCAGGTGGTCTTTTAGGGACCCTTTACAATCCAGTAGGTCTCTCCTCCTTGAGCCTACGGTCTCCCTTAATGATAGTCGATCACTGAGGAAGACCGTAGTCTCCAGGAGAAGAGACCAACGGGATTGTAAAGGGACCCCTAAAAGACCACCTGAACCCCAATTGGAAATACCCTTATGGTGACACTGAAGTGAAAATTTCTCATCAACTGGGGACCCCCTGTGGGTGTATAAAACACTAATTATGCCCACAATATCCATACCCCCTCCACCTATAGATTTGTTTCGCAACCCACCCCATCCAAACAATTATCAGTTTGAATCAGAATTTATTTTTTAATTCTACTTTCATTTCTTGATTGTACTTCTATGTACACATATTTATTTCACGATTTATTAAGTAAATTGTACACTATAACGTGACAAATCTTCATCTCAGTCTTATTCTTCAACTTCTTACACTCATAACTTCAAACAAATACATGCAGCGCTCATGCCCATCGACCAAACATTATCTATGAACCAAAAGAGTCTGGGAAACCCTTAAGGCAGAGCAGTGCCTGATATCCAACTGACTAACAGGGTGAGTGCAGTGTACCCACTTTGTATTGATCAACGGGTGCATTGGCCAGGACAAAGATTTCTCAGTGCTACTGGCCGGGGTGCGCAGAGATGGATATGGGGAAAAAAGAAAAGCTGGTACATTAGGTACAGTTTTTATTAGCTGGTACAGACTGTTAAATAAATGGCAAATTATTTTTTTAAGTGTTTGTGTGTGTTACTGTTTTTGTGTGTGTGTTGTAGTGTATGTGCAGTGGCGTAACAATAGAGGGTGCAGGGGATGCAGTTGCTATGGGGCCCGGCGGCTGGCGGGGCCCGGGCCAAGCAAACATCCCCTGCACCCTTTCAATTTTTAAAGTAATGCTGCGGCAGTGGTAGGCTGACAGTGCCGCTGTCCCGTGTCTCAGGGACAGCGCAGCACTGTAAAAGCGGTAGTCCAGACTCCAGCTAGTCTGTCCTGGCCGGCGCTTAACGTCACTCTCCCCCAGCGCGACTGTGCCCAGTTACCAGCGCTGAAGTGATGTGAGGTGTACAGACCAGCGCAGCTGTGAACTAAGACTCGGGAGACCCAGCGCGAGTGCAGCTCCCGGCTCAGCAGGACACAGAGACCCGGCGCGGCGGTGATCAGGTGGCGTGCTGTGGAGCCCCTGACGATGCGGAGACCCGGCAGGGTGAAGACTTGGTGTAGAAAACACACCATGCTGCCAGAGGTACCGTCATCTGCCTGGAGGGGGGGGGGGGGTTTACACAGCGGCACCTGCAAGTAATAGGGGTTTGGTAGCAGTTATGTAGAGCCATCTATAGGGGTGGGGGGTGCCAATCGTGCTCTCTCCCCCCTCTTTCTTCCCTGCTCTTTTTCCTACTGCACATCTTTCTCTCAGCCCGAACACTCACTCCACCTGTCTCTCTGCCCCTAGTCGTCTCCACTCTCTCCTACCCATGCTTCCTCTCTCTCTCTCTCTCTTTCTCTCTCTCTCCTCCCCCCTCTCTCTCTCCTCCCCCCCCCCCCCTCTCTCGCTCTCTCTGTCTCTTACCTGTGCTCTCTCTCTAGCCCTGTCTCTTCCCTGCACCCTCTCTGACAGTCTATCTCCCCAACTCTACCCGGCACTGTTTCTCTCCTGACACCCTCTCTCCCTCTTTCTTCTGACACATAGGAAAATCTTGGACGGGCCCCCCCATGTGGGGTGAGGGGGGGCCCATCCAAGATTTTGCTATGGGGCCCACATCGTTCTAGTTACGCCTCTGTGTATGTGGTTGTGTGTGTTGTGTTGTATGTATCTGTCCAATGCATAAGTGTGTGAGGTGTGCTATGTATATACAGTATGTGTATGTGTGTGTTGTGCATTTGTGTATCTGTGCAGTGTTTAAGTATGTGTTTTGTGTGTTGTACTGTTTTTTGTGTGTGTGTGTGTGTGTGTGTGTGTGTAGTGAATGTGGGTGTGTGTTGTGCTGTTAGAGGTATGTTATGTGTGTGTTGTGTGTATCTGCCCAATGTGTAAGTGTGTTACGTATAAATGTGTGTGTGTGTAGTGTGCTGTGTGTATCTGTGCAATGTTTGTGTGTGTTCTTTGTATTGTACTGTTTTTGGGTGCATGTTGTAGTGAATGTGGGTGTGTGTTGTACCATGAGTGGTGTGTTATGTGTGTGTGTTGTGTTATGTGTATCTGCTAAATGTGAGGTGCGCTACATATATATGTGTGTGTAGTGTGCTGTGCGTATCCTGACAATGCTTAAGTGTGTGTGTTCTGTGTGTTTCTGTATCTGCACAATGTTTAAGTGTGTGTGTTCTGTGTGTTCTGTGTGTTTGTTGTACTGTTTTTGGGTGTGTGTTGTAGTGTATATGGGTTTGTGTTGTACTGCATGTGGTGTGTTATGGGTGTTTTGTTGTGTGTATCTGTCCAATGTGTAAGTGTGTGAGGTGCGCTACCTATATATATGTGTGTTGTGTGCATATGTGGTGTACTGTGTGTGTATGCGTGTACAATATGTACGTGTGTGTGTGATGTGTGGTCTATGTATATCCTCAGTTATTCCTAATAATTGTTTAAACCCTTCACCATAATGTTAGAATGTGTCATTCATACTCAATGACAGCAATGATATCAGGGGCGAAATGTAATAGGGTGCGATTTTTTAGACTAAAAAAAAATCGCACCAAATCGCACCTTTAAAAATCGCATTTTTTGCCGCGAATTCGCATATGTAATGAGATGCGAATTTGCGGCAAAAAATGCGATTTGCCGCGATTTTCAACCTATTAAATGTGCGATTTTCGGAAAATGTGCGGTTTCGGACGTTTTTGACCAAAAATCGCACATGTCTAAAAATCGCACCCTATTAAATTTCGCCCCAGGTGTGGCGTTGTTCCTTCGACTACGGTTTCCCCGATCGTCAATCTTTTTCCCCAGATCATCAATGAAGGCAAATTTAAACTTGGTGTTTTTTAAATTTCTAAGTGAAATTTCCCAAAAACGGCTTCGAGGTGCACACCACCGGGTATAGAGGTACCTTGTTGCCAAATTTGGCAGCTCTGAGTGCCACGGTGTACCCGCAATGCAATGGACACGCACACACACACACACGCACACACACTCTTCAACTTATTATATAGATATATCTATCTATCTATCTATCTATCTATCTATCTATCTATCTATCTATCTATCTATCTATCTATCTATCTATCTATATATATATATATATATATAGATAGATAGATAGATAGATAGATATAGAGATAGATAGATAGATAGATAGATAGATATATCATATGCATCTTTCAAGTAGGCTGCTTTTTTGAGGCCTTATACCTGGAAGAAATTAGCATCAGTATTGCCTATTGGTATTTCCTTTCTCTATTTCCATATATTTTCTATTCTGCAATGGTTTAGCACTATTAACTTATTTACACCTTATTTAGGTGATTTTTTTTAACTCGGATTGGAGGACTATGTGTCACTCCATACCCCTCTGGTGACTCTATTGTTTTCATCAGATTGGAGGAAAACATACGTGATAATTATATATATGTAAACCATTTTGGTACTTATGTATTATGTGGGCTCCCATGTTAAATGCACCCCATTTTTTCATACCCCTACTATCCAACTACGCATGGAGTTGATTTTATATAGTGTGGCGAGCGCAGCGAGCCACCATGCCCGAAGCGTGGTGAGGGGACGCGGTCTCATAATAAAAACGGGAGCCCAGATATTACATAAGTACCACCATTTTTTTTTATTTCCCACATACTCCTATACCTATTCCTATATAATAATAGTTTATTTTATGCACACTTTTGGCTATTTTTATTTTTATATACAATGAAGTCCTTTTGCTATGAAGAAAGGAGGCACTACTAGGGAGTTCCCCGGTATGCATATAACCTGTAGGTTGCTTTGGTTTAAAAGAAGACGCTGAGACTGAGCTGACGGAGCTGAACCTGTGCTGACGCTGAGCCACCTGTGGCTTGGAAACTGCCTGCCTGAGAGCAGAAAGGTCCCGTGAGTGACACATTGCAGAGATATTCGTATGCAGCTTTGCCAGTGATGTCTTGTGATTGAAACTTGTGGTATTTAGCCAACGCCTGATGTAAACTTTGGTATGGGCCCCATACAAGAAACACTTTTAACTGTTTAAAATGTTCTATTTTAATAAACGGTACTGCACTATTGGGCACCCCATCTATTATGTTTTAGACGGAGATATGAGAAGCCTGCGGGATTCCGGAAGAACTGAGGGGAGCAGCGGTCCAAGTTATTTATGGACAAGTGTTTTTCCTGACACTGTGGATCAGTGTAGGGTTGCATTTAGCGGGAGTATCCCGCTTTTTGATCCTATCTCCCGGTCTCCTGGGAATATATTGGATCCTCCCGGCTTTAGCCTGCCTGTCAAAAAAAAAAACAGTCACAAAGTGCAGGGGCTAACGGTGACCTCGCGGCAGTCCTATTAAATGCCGGCAGGGGTTCTGTAGGACTGGACATGGCCAGCATCATAGCCGCGGCAGCACAGCACAGTGACAGCATGGGGCAGACATGGGAGCGGAAGAAGCAGAGGGAGTGGCACGAGCAGCGCCGCAGACAACATGGTAAGCTAGTGGCTGGCTTCCCTCCTGCTTCTCTCCCTCTCTGCTCCCCGCTGTTTTTTTTAATAGGGTTAATAGGGCTCAGGCTGTCTTCCCCCCCCCCCCCCCCACTACAGACCCCTACTCTGTCGCTGCGCAGCTTCATAAATATTGTTCCCCTCCCCACTGCCTTATAACATTTTAATGAGGGTGCATGAGGAGAGGAACATTTCTTTTTCTAAAGCTGCAGCAGCGTGGAGGAGGGAAGGAAGAAGGAAGGATTTCAAATTTGCATAAGGTAGCGCTAACGAACACTCTGAAATGTACTTGGAATTGCTCCTCCCATGACCCCACCCCATTTACATGCCGTAAATGGGCCAGGGCCATGGGCGGAGCTATCCAAATTACGTTTGAGAGCTCCCACGCCCCCTATTTCCTGTCACAAGCTGCTCTCTCCCGCAAAGCCCAGCTGAGAAGTCGGCAAGTATAGATCAGTGTCTCTGTCTAATAGTGTCTGCAGGTGTCAGCGCACCTATATAAATTTGGGTACTTATGTAATATCTGGTCGCCCGATTTTTTCATCGCATCGCATGTAATATAGTGGCATACAATTCATGCGATGCGATTTTTCATTGTAAAGACCTGATTTTTAATTGTATAGTCACCCATGGGTGATTTCATACCCCCACTATCCAACTACGCATGGAGTTGATTTTATATAGTGTGGCGAGCCACCGAGCCGGAAGCTTGGCGAGTGTACGCAGAATACATGTAGAGTAATACGCGTCCCTTCACGGGGCTCGCTGCGCTCGCCATGCTTCGGGCTCGGTGGCTCGCTGCGCTCGCCAAACTATATACAATCAACTCTACGCCGACGTGGATAGTGGGGGTATGAAATCACCCATGGTTGACTATACAATTAAAAATCGGGTCTTTAAAATGAAAAATCGCATCGCATGCCTTAAGTAGTGGCAAAATCGGGTGCCCAGATAATACATAAGTACCTAAATTTGTTTATATATATATATATCTCATTGATAGGGCGGCACTCCAAATATCAAATTGACTCAGCAGAGTATGCTGTAACGTTTCCTAGTATGCCGGAATTCAATTTTGTGGACTCCCATCATGCGGGAATATGTAAGGCTACCGTCCATTTGAAATGCCGGTGTATTCCTATTTACATGTATATACTAATATACATAGTATACCGGCACGCATCTATATATATGGTTTTCAAATTGCAATATATCAGTGCACTATAAGCATATTATATTCACACTACAATTTGTTTCTTTTATATGTGACTACTACTACTATGATTGACTGTGTGAGCACACTGCAAAAAGAATAATATATATGGCCACAAGAGGTCTTTCCAAGGGAATCCTGCGTGTCAGATGCATTCCATATTCAAAGGACACAAACCCTCCTACGTACGCACAGGATGGTCAGGAAGCACTGCCACCCGACTATACGGACAGAGCCTCCTGAATGATGAACGCGGAACATGCATGCGCAGAAGGATGATCTTGACGGCGGATGTTGGGCGGAAGTGACGTTCCCCACAACAGCGCCGATATTACAATATCAGTTATAGAAATGCGCAGTGGCGTAACTAAGTTTCGGGCGCCCCCCCCGCCGAGCACCCCCAATCCCCCGCCACCCATGCAACCCCCCCCCCAATCCCCCGCCACCCATGCAACCCCCCCCCCCCAATCCCCCGCCGCCCATGCAAACCCCCCCCCCCCCAATCCCCTGCAGCCTTACCTATCGCGCTGGTCCCGGCGGCTCCGTTCTTCTTCTGCTGAGGACCACCACAAAATGGCCGCCCCCATACAGCAGACAGTTTCAGAGAACTGTGTGCTATATGGGGGCGGCCATTTTGTGGTGGTCCTCAGCAGAAGAACGGAGCCGCCGGGACCAGCGAGATAGGTAAGTCTGTGGGGGATTGGGGGGGGTGTAACTATAGCACCGCAGCCCCCGGCGCCCCCACATGCACAGCGCCCCCCGCGGTGGCGGGGGTAGTTACGCCGCTGGAAATGCGACAATATGTGGACATTTTTCCTTATGTGTTCTCAATAATCCCAGTGATGGTTTTATTTTAGTATACCTGCTTTATTGTATTTTTCACACATCGTGCCCGAATCACAGTCTGGATTCATATAAGGTCTAATTGATTAATTAGCAGGAAGTGAGGTAATCCTGCCTTCCTGTTAAATAGGAGCTCTTACCAGTTTGTCCCTACCCCCTGAGGAAGTCAGTTGTGACGAAACATGTTGGGCTGCTTCTGATACCTACCTCACTTTGGGCCTTATTCTGATCTGAGCTCAGTACAAATTTGTTCTTAAAATGGGCAAAACCATGTGCACTGCAGGTGGAGCAGATGTAACCTGTGCAAAGAGAATTAAATTTGGGTGGGGTGTGCTGAAACTGAAATCTAAATTGCAGTGTAAAAATAATGCAGCCAGTATTTACCCTGCACAGAAACAAAATAACTCACACAAACCTAACTCTCTCTATACATGTTACATCTGCCCCACCTGTAGTGCACATGGTTTTGCCCATTTTAAGAACAAATTTGTACTGAGCTCAGATCAGAATAAGGCCCTTTCTACCTAAAAGCTAAGCGTTCTTTTTCTCTAAATTCCCTTTTATTGTATGTATGTAATAGTTGTTTATTTGTATTGCACTTTTAAAGAAACAAATACATCTTTTTTTTTATGTAATCATTGTATTCATATGTATAGTCTCTGCAAAAAACCCTCATAATAAATCCATATACTTTTTATATATTTATACTCATAGTTTTATTATTCGTAAAACTTAAAACACAGGTCGCTAAGGTCGAAATTTCTTTTAACGTTTCAGTTATATTTAACTTTTGTCAAGTACAGTGCAATACAAAATAAAACATACCTTTATACCCAAAGCCCATACTGCATAGGTTCCCAAACGCGGTCCTCAAGGTACCCCAACGGTCCAGGTATTAAGTATATCCAAGCTTGGCCACAGGTGACTTAATTAGTGACTCAGTCAGTCTGATTTAACCATCTGTGCTGAGCCATGGATATACCTAAAACCTGGACCGTTGGGGTGCCTTGAGGACCGCGTTTGGGAACCTCTGCTATAGTGTACGGCGCTGAATGCAGCGGCGGGACCTCCCATCCAGCATGCGGCGTCCGCTGCTGATGACATCATATCTCTGCGGCACACAGTGTAAGCCGCAGAGGTATGATGTCATCAGCAGAAAAACTAACACTAATGTATGTAAATCTTTGGGTGCTGTGGAAACAATACCATAGTTTCCTATCCACAAGGCAGTAAGGAAAAAAAGAACAAGGAGTACAGTGGAGTGCTCAAACAAACGCACTAGGTAAGAAGGTAGTCAGCCCTCTATTAATTAGAAACAAAGAAAAGATATACCAGCCAGGCTGAAAAAAGGTTTATTTACATAGAAATATAGAATTTGACGGCAGATAAGAACCATTTGGCCCATCTAGTCTGCCCCTTTTTTTACCCTTCAGGTAAACTCAACCCTTTTTAATCCTTATTTCTCCTGGGATCGAGAGTCCCAGTGCTGGATAAGCGCTCAAGTGCCCCAGTGTAAAGCCCAATCATTTCTCTAGTTAGTTCTGAGTATCAGCTTCTTCAGGAGCAAGCATGAGTAAGGAAAAAGAGATCCGCACACCACCATTGCAAAAAATTGTTCAATATATTGGAAAGACACAAAGCTTAAAAAGCATCCCCAAAAATAGCCACAAGGAGGCAGTACTTCAATGTAATCAAAAGAGAGTAGTGCATGCTTGTGTGCACCGGCTTGGTCTGCAGTCACAGTAGACCCACGGCTTCTGGGAAGGGCACTACTGCCGGTGCCTGCACACCCTCCTGTAATGGCCGGAAGGGTCCTGGATATCGGGTCCCCCTTCCGGCCTCCCGGAAAGCTGTCTGACCCCAGGAACCCTCCCCCGACGGGGTGGGGGGGGTGGGGTGGGTCAGATGACGCGTATCGCGTCATTTTAGCGCCGCCCACCTGAAATACCGGCATTACATGGTGGGGGCGTGGCTAAATGACGCAGCCGCTTTGGGCACACCCACAATGCAGCCTGCCTCTGCCCCACCACACCCCTTTTCCACTTGCAGCAGCGGCCCCACCCCCTTGCCTCACTGAGTAGGCAAGTATGCTCCCAGCTGGGAGGAGACTTGTAGGTGTAGGGAATTGCTGCATTGTTCAGGATGCTGGCCTCTGTATGTGGTACAAAATCTCCGATGCGTGTTGACCCTCCAGGGGTAGACATAATGGTTGTCATGAAGATGGGTTAGTTCAATGTGTGTGGCCTGTCGCAACCATCTTTGTTAAGGATAAACATGGCATGTTTAGAATGTAAGCTCTAACAAGCAGGGCCCTCTCTCCTCATGTGTTTTTCTAAGAATATATCCCACTGTTATAATTGCGTCAGTGTCCGCTGTCAGTCTTTTATTTACCATTTGTACTGTAAATCATTATTTTCTTGTTTTGTTTCTTTGGCTCATCTTTGTATTGTCAGACGCTGTGGAACCCTTGTGGCGCCATATAAATATAATATATAATATAATAATAATATATTATTGGGTAAAACTATTCATATATATATATTATTATTATATTATTATAATTTTATTTATAAGGCGCCACAAGTGTTTCGCAGCGCTGTACAAAGGAACAATACAGGGAGACAAAGCTTGGCATAACATTGAATAAATAACAAAAATACAGTACAAATAAAGAGCGCCACAGATCAATACACATTACAGCTTAAATGTAAGTAGTGAGGACTCAATCAACATACAACTAGAGGCTTGAGACCAATGATGGAGATGAGTATGCAGACGAAGATGGTCACTGAGTGTTGGAGTATAGGAGAGCTGTGAGTGAAATGTGAAGAGAAGTGGGCTTTGACAACAGGAGGGAAGAGGGCCCTACTCGGAGGAGCTTACAATCTAGTAGGAAAGGGAGACAGACAGATTACAAGAGGTGCAAGCGAGTGGGTGGTGGTTAGATAGCAGGATGTAAACAGGCAAGGGGTCGGAGAACCAGCTGGTTTATGCAGTGGAAGGGTACGCTTTGATGAATAGGTGAGTTTTCAGTGCCCGTTTGAAGCTTTGCAAGGTCAGGGAGAGTCTAATGGAGGGAGGGAGTGCGTTCCACTGAAGGGGTGCAGCACGGCAAAGTCCTGTACTCTATCATGGGAAGCAGTGAACAGGGTGGAGGAGAGATGACAGTCGTCAGCCGACCGTAGTGGGCGGGAGGGTGTATGAATATATATATATATATAATTTTGGTCAGGACACTCTCAAAGTAGCAACCTCCTCATCCAACATTCAGGAATGTTGGATGAGGAGGTTGCTACTTTGAGAGTGTCCTGACCAAAATTGGTAATTCGTAAAAAATTGGTAAAAAACCAGAATTATCCCAAACTGGTTGATCAAATCCACTATACCATATTGATGGTTTAAATTGTGGAACTAAAAATCATACTGATCAGCAAGGATTCTTGTTAGGATCACTGTAGACATCGGTTTTACCCCTGATGAAGTCATAGTGACGAAACGCGTCAGGTATTTCTTGTAATAATAGTCTATTCATTTTAAAATGGACTGTGCATAATCATTGTGAATACATCCAACATTGGACACATGGAAATGATCTCCAGAATGTATTCCTGATTTTAATTTAACTACTAACTGGGAGGTACATTTTATGCATGAGGTTGCGCACCCCAATCACTCTTTCTGTTTTATACTGTGTATATGTGTGTGTATATATATATATATATATATATATATATATATATATATATATATCCGTTTATCTAAAATTCAAGTGGTATATGGAATTCAAGTGGTATATACTAATAATTGGATTGTCATACATGGTGTTGGTCAGGTGGGATTAATATTGCAGATAATCACACTGCTGGAGTGGGCATGGATTGTTTACAGTGGTGCTGAAGTCAGATGATTGAAACGATTATTGAGTAGTATGGGATTACTATGTGACTGCCCTCTCTCTCCTAATCTTACTAACAGTGACAGAAGTTTAGAACATTTTCTATGTAGTTCTGAATGGTTATCCAGCAGGATAGGGATAGCCATTGACTATCGATATTTCAAAACTATTGTTGGTCTTGGGCAGGGCCGGCGCTACCCACTCAGCAGCTCCTGCAAAGCAGGGAGGCGCCATGCTGAAAAGGCGCTGTCTCCCTCTCTGCTCTGCTAAAGCTGCCTCAGCCCTCACTGTCACTGCCTCCTGCATGCCGCCCACAGTGCCTGTCTGACAGTGGGCGGGCGGCAGTATAAAGAGCTGCTCCCTGCACTGTGAGTGCACACAGCCTGCAAGCCGCCCGCAGCACCTGTCTGACAGCGGACAGCAGTATGGAGAGGCTGAGCAGCTCCCTGCACCGCGCACACACTGTCCTCCTCCTGTGACTCCCTCTTCCTCACAGACACTTGCGCTGAGGCATGTAGCGCTATCTGTAAATGCCTGAATGACATGTCATTTCCGGATCCGTCCCCTACCCATTGCTCCCTGCGCCTGTCAGCTGTCAATCAAATGACGAACAGGCAGCAGTGCCGCCTCCCCTTCCTTCCCTCTTCTCAGTGTGCTGTGCCAGTGCCACTGCCAGTCCTCAACACTCCGCCCCCTCTATCTCCTCCCCTCTTCTTCCACCTCCACCTTCTCTCCCCTCCTTCCCCCCTCAGTCACGAGAGGGGTGTAATGGCATCCTCAGCATCCTGCCTACGCAGATAGAAGAGGAGGGACTACACAAGAGTTAAATAGCAAAAGAACAGTGAGTCTTTTATTATACATGTTTATAACAAATTTAAGAATTGTAGATTTTTTTTTATATTAATTTAGACACTTTTTAAATAATGGGTTGGGTTATGTGCCTAAAGGTGGCCATACATGCTTGCAATCGCATCGCACACGCATTGCATGCATGCTGTGCGATGCGATCTAGCCCATAATGTATGTGATTCTCGCAGGGTGTATGGGCATCTTTAGGGCTGCCGGACGGGGTCCCGACAGTCGGGATTCCGACAGTCATTAACCCGACGTCGGGATCCCGACTGTTAAAACACAGACGGCCGGGTTTCCGACGGCCGTCGGCTATTTTCCCTCGTGGGGTCCACGACCCCCATAGAGGGAGAATAGAATAGGTGGCGAGCGTAGCTCGCCACCGTGCCCGAAGCGTGGCGAGCGAAGCGAGCCCGCAAGGGGCTTTGTTGCGCTGGCCACGCTGTCTGAGACCAGGCAGTCGGGATCCCGACGTCGGGATAATGACTGTCGGGATCCCGACTGTCGGTGAATCATACCACACCCCACCTTTAGTGCCTGCAACATTTTGCGGACACAGCACTGAGATGGTTTATGCATACATGTACATTCACCCGAGTTCCTCCATAGGATCGCATGTTGCATACGCTTCCACAATCGTGCTGCAGCTTGCAATGGCAATGTGAAAGGGCGCAAAATTTATGGTTTGCAGGAGGGCGCCGGACACCCTAGCACCGGCCCTGGTCTTGGGAAAACCTGGACTGGATCTCACTAGCTCTGCTGCTGCTGTTCCAGACTGGATCTTCCACATTTACCTCATGTGGAAGTATGCTGTCCCTGCCACACTATATATATATATATATTTGACAAAATGCCAGGACATACAGCTTATCTCTACTCCGGCAACCTAGCGAAGCTCATCCCCATGCTCTTATTTTGGTAGATTTATTAAGCTTGGTGAAGTGATAAAGGGGGAAATTTACTAAAGGAAATACACCTATTTTTTACAAATTTCTTTTAGTAAATTTCCCCCAAAGTGTCTGGTTTTTATCACCAGCCAATCAGCTCCTACCTGTCATTTTTCAAACCAAGCCTGTAACTTCACAGGTAGGAGCTGATTGGCCGTGATAAAAACCAGACGGTTTATCACTTCACCGAGCTTAATAAATCTGCCCCATTATTGGCCCACAACCATCTGAAACAATTTCACAGTGATTACAGTATATAGGGCCTAATTCAGCATGGAACCTTAATGTGAAATTTCTCAGTGGACTGTGTGGAGAAAGATAGAAAGAGAAGATGCTGCTGACTAATTTGTGAGCGAAGTGCATGTCAACCATATGGTGTCGACCTATTGACTGTCAGTCTAGACATTGTTCCAGTTCATATTAATCCACACTATACAAGTAGAGCCTTTATTTCTTATTGTGCCACAGTAAAGTGCACCAATCCTCCATGTAGGCATTTCTGTAATGGGTGTAGTGCCCACACCCATATTTAATACTTACCTCTCCGAAGTCCTAAATACCAGAACCTACCAAATCAGCAATGGATATCTATACCAGGTTGAACTAGATGGACGCAAGTCTTTTTTCAGCCTTACCTCAGGGTTGCCGACCCTCCCGGAATTTCCGGGAGTCTCCCGAAAATCGGGTCCCCCTCCCGGCCCCCCGGAAGGGTGGGCAACCCTCCCGGATTCAGGGGGGACCCCCGCTGACCCTCGGATCGCGGCATTAAAATGCCGCAATCCTCGGGTCTCAGAGGAGGGGGCGGAGCTAAAACGACAAAATTGCGTCATTTAGCCCCGCCCCCTCCATGGAGATCAGTGAATTAGCTGCTTTACCAGCATGGGGGCGGGGCTTAGTGATGTCACTCGCAAGCCCCGCCCCCTGAGTGTCTGCTGAATCTCTCCTCTCCGGGCTTCTCCCGGAGAGGAGAATCTCAAAGTCGGCAACCCTGCCTTACCTACTATGTAACTATGGCCCTTATTCTGATCGGTGCGGCCCGATCAGAATATGCGGCCGCAACCGTGCAGGCGAATCCCCGCCTTCCATACGGATCGCCACCTGCCGTCCGTATGCGGATATGTGGCGATCCGCATGAAATTGTACGGGGATACGCCTCCTCCATGGTGGGAGCAGCCCCTGCATTCGATGGTCGCCGAACATCGAATGCAGGGCCGCACGCTCCACCAGGTCCCGCAACACAAGACCACACGGACACTTGTCCGTGTGAAATCATGTATAGGGGCGGGCAGCTGACATCCGGCGATGTCAGATGCCCGCCCCGTACCCACGCGTCACGGCCTCATTACCATGCATACGCCCCGCGTTTGCATGGGAACGCCCATGAAACGGGGGGCGTATGCATAGGGTAATGAGGCTAAGTAGCCCCTCACGCCCCTCTACGCCCCCTGTGCGGCGTATAAAGAATCCGTGCGGCGAAATCGCCTGCACATGCGCAGACTGACCTCTGCACATGCGCAGACGATCAACATCGGCGGTCCGTCCGCATGCGGGAATTTCCGCACCGATCAGAATAAGGGCCTATGTAACTATGTCCTGCGTTGTTCTGTTGATGCCAGAGAAATCACTTGGAAAATGATGCAGTGGCACCATTTGTCTCTAGAAACAGGGCAGTCACTATGTTTCTGGAGACCTGCGCATGCACGTTAGAGTTTAGTCCCCAGAAACATGGCGGATGCCATGTTTCTGGAGAAGTGCTTATGTGTACAGTCTACAGTACTGCATACAGTATATGAGTTGCTCCACACAGTTTCTCATTTCTTCCAGTCCTCCAGTTCAAATTATACCAAATAACAATGCCCTCTTACCAATAAAACATTCGGTACTTGTGGACTATCACGGCGCCCATCGCATCGCAGACCATAAGGAATGCGATGGTATGCAATGCGATATCGCGCAATGTTCTACAATGGCATACAATTTTAAAATTGTATATGGCATACAATGCCATACAATGCGATGGGATGCGATTAAAAATTGTATAAGCACCCTAATGGGTGCTTACAATGCTTAAATGCACCCCCACGCCACCCCCCCCCCCCAGTATAAACGTGAACCCGAAGCGTGGCGAGCGCAGCGAGCCCGCGTGGGGCGGCGGTACGCGTCATACGACCTTTTCCTACCTCCACTATCCACGTCGGCGTGGAGTTGATTTTATAAAGTGTGGCGAGCGCAGCGTGGCGAGGGGACGCGGATACCTTCACAGGCTTCACAGGTATCCGCGTCCGCTCGCCACGCTTCGAGCTCGGTGGCTCGCTCCGCTCGCCACACAAAATCAACTCCACGCCGACGTGGATAGTGGGGGTATGAAAAGGTCGTAGGACGCGTACCGCCGCCCCTCGCGGGCTCGCTGCGCTCGCCACGCTTCAGGTTCACGTTTATACTGTGGGGGTGGCGTGGGGGTGCATTTAAGCATTGTAAGCACCCATTAGGGTGCTTAAAAGCACCCATTAGGGTGCTTATACAATTTTATATCGCATATGTGTTAAAATCGCATCGCATCGCATGCTGTCGGGTGTATGGTATGCGATACAATGCGATTAAAACATTGGGCGACTAATTATCGGGGCACCATGCTAGTACACAAGTACCAAACATTCACTACACACTCCTCTCACTGAAAATGTCATGTCACATAACTCAGGCTGGGTAATGGATCAGAACCAATTTATGGCAAATGTGGGAAATTGGTATGCAACTTTATAACATGGTCTAGGCCCTCCTAATCATCTGGGCCCTATAGCAGTGGTAGGAGGAAAACACATTAATGTGTGCTTCAGTTTGTCTGGATGTGTGACCCCTTTTTCACCTGTGTATAATGGGTGAACAGTAAGTTTCAGGATGCACAAAAAGTATTCTATTTACAAAGTGAATATCACCAGAGGAGTTTATGAAAGTTGCATGCACTCAAATCCCTGGTGAAGCAGCTGGACCAGTGGCAGTTTTTACCTATGGGCTGCAGCCCCCCAGGTAAAATCTGCAACTGTGTGAAGCCAGATGCAGTCTGGATGTCTCTATGGGCTGCTGCAGTGGCAGCCCATAAAAACAGGTTCTGCGCATGCGCAGTACCGAGAACAATACTGCACATGGGCTGGACCTGGGACTGTGAATATGCTTCTTTGGACTGCTGCCGTAGCAGTGGGGCCAGCACATGTGCAGTACTGAATAAGCTACTGCACATGCGCTGGTCACATGACCATGACAGTGGTCATGACTCGCTACACGGACCAATGGCAAAAGGCGGTGGGGTCTAGCAGCTGCGGCAGCGGAGGTGAGGCAGCATTGCAACAGACCCCCTTCTCCACAGAGGTAAGAGCCACCTCGAGCTGGACTAGCCCAAAGCAGGTATGGCTTCTACATTCTGTATAAAGGTCTCCATTGCAGTTTCCATTGACTCAATATGAATCCCATGCACCTTGCGGGAACATGAAGAAGTCGCAGGGGGGCAAGTTGGGATTATATGGCAAATCACCAAGTTTTGGGATGCCAGAAAATCATCCACTTTTCTGGACTTGGTGCATTGTAGTGATGGAGAAGGACAACAGAAGTACAAGTTCTCGCATGGCCCCTGGAAATGGCTTCCAATACGAGTGGTATGGTAGTTACTGTATGGTAGTTACTGTACATGACAGGCCACAAAACAGCCACCATCTGCTTTGCCATACTACACTCATGTCACAACATCTGTGGTGGGTCCACTGGGCTGACTGTTGTGTCTCAGGGTCAAAACTGTAGATCAGGACTCGTTGCCACTGATAATCTCCCAAACAGGTTTTAAGTGACTGCAAAGAGACGTTTAAGGGGGGACATGCTCAACATGTACTAGTATATCAAGGGCCAATATAAGGAACTGTCACACACCCTATTTTCTACTAGAAAGGAATCTAGGACGCGAGGGCATGAGTATAGATTAGAAGAAAAAAGATTTAATTCAGCGAGTAGAAAGAATTTCTTTACGGTCAGAACAGTCAAACTCTGTAACTCTCTTCCCAGAGAGGTGGTAACGGCTGGCTCATTAAATGCGTTCAAGGCAAAGTTGGACAAACATTTACTGGAGAAAAGCATCCATGGGTACAAATAAGAAATATAATTTGTCTGTAAAATACCAGAACCTACCAAATCAGCAATGGATATCTATACCAGGTTGAACTAGATGGACGCAAGTGTTTTTTCAGCCTTACCTACTATGTAATCAAACCTGGTCAGCATGTTTCGGCACCGAGTTACCCAACCCTTTTTCTGCTCTTGAGTCAACTGATGGGGCAAACATCATGCAGAAACCTTGCCCAGGCTAATCTTTTCATGGAGTATCAAGGGGAAGGATCCCTATGAGATGCCTATCTCCTTCTGTAACTGGGCCAGGGTCTTCCTGATGTCCACCTCAACTATGGCCCCCACAGCAGCAACGTTGTTCTTGTTCATTGCAGACACATTTTACCCACAGCCCGCCTAGGGTTACCACCCATCCGGGATTACTGCGGACAGTCCGGTAATTAGACCGGGTGTCTGGAGTCCGGACGGGTGTCGTTCCCGGAATATGCAATGTCCGGGAACTGAAGACCGGAGGCAGGAGATCCTGCTCAGCGCTGCCGGGGAAAGCCACCTAGAGTCCGGCAGCAATGTGACTGTGAGGAGGATGAGTCGGAGGTCCATCTGTGGCTATTTCAATATCGCGCCTGCCCTGCTCGCGGTGAGCCAGCCAATCGGGTGTGGCGGCTCCTGATTGACAGCTGGGCCGCGAGCAGGGCAGGCATGATTTTTGAAATAGTGCCACGACCTCCGGGCGCAGCAGCAGTCAGTCAATCTATAGATTGAGAAGAGCAGAGAACCTAAGCCTGAACATTGTGGTGCTCCAGCTGATAGAGCTAGCGAAGAGGTAGATTCTGAGTAGCAGACTTTGATAGATCGATTAGACAAGTAGGGTGAAATGGCAGTGTGCTAGCGATTGTAGTATATGAAAAAGAAGAGAGTGGCCAACAGTTTTAAAAGCAGCAGAGTGATCTTGAAAAATAAAAAGTGAGTAAAGGCCTTTAGACTTAGCAGTGATTAAATCACACACGATTTTTGTCAGTTCTCTCTTTTTGGAGTGTTGGGAATGAAAACCTGACTGAAGTAAGTCAAATAAGTTGTGTGAAGTAAGAAAGTGATGTAGTGCAGACAAGTCTCTGAAGAAGCTTGGAGGGGCATAAGAGCTGATAGATGGGATGGTAGTTTGAGAGAGAGGTTGGCTCATCATTTTTTTCCTTCAGAATGGGAGTAATCACTGCATGCTTCAACAGTGAGCCAGAAAAAGAGAGAGAGAGGGCGGGATGTATCAATACTCGCATTTCTGTAGTGAAGTGGAGTCCTTTTTTTCGTGGTGTTTTCGCTGGCTTTTTGCGGAGTTTTCCGCGTTATGTATCATTTTTTCCCTCTGTTCCTAGGTCTGCGGTAATGCAGACCTCCGTCGGAATCTTTTCTTTTTTTTTTTTTTTTTTTTTTGCGCATGCACAATGAAGTGTATTTTGCCTCTCATGCGCAGATCTATTAAATTTGTTTTTTTCTATGCACTGGACTAGGGGCAGCAGACATTGTAGGAACTTTCCAAACACACAGCCAGCATAGCACTATTTAGCATGACGATAACATGATTACCTGAATGCTATACATAGCGATATATAGCGCTATGCTGGCTGTGTATATGGGTGATGTGTTTGTGAAGTTCCTCTAATGCCCGCTGGCCAAAAGTCCCTGCCGCTGATGCGTTTTTTATATGTTTATCGCCTGCAAAACTAGGCGAATATTTCCGAGGCATAGCTGAGCGCTGCGAATGTTAATACATTACACCGCGCGTCAGCTTACATACAAATGAATGAAACGCCGGGATAGTACAAGCCGGCAGAGTTTTTTTACTAACAGCAATGCAAAACTTTATTGATACATCATGAGAAGGCACTGCGGATGCGTAAACGGGATAACAGCGCTGCGGTAAGCTTTGGTACATCCCGCCCAGAGAGAGAGAGATTTCAGATTGTAGTTAAGGCTGGAATGAGTACACAACATATGTATTTACTTATTTGTAAGGGAATAAGAACAAAAGGAGAGATAGTAAAGTAGGAGGATGAGAAGAGGGTTAAGGCAAGGAATTGAGCACGTCATTGGCTTAGGAGGGATAAATTCACCTTGAACCTCATCAATCTTGTCATTGAAGTAGGAAGCAAGATCTTATGCATTGTTAGTTGCTGGTGCATTGGGTGAGGGAGGGTTATTAAAAATAGCTTGAGCAGAGATGAGAGATTAGAGTTTGGAAATATGTTTGTTTGGCAGTGTACAGGACATTACAATACTAGTGGTAGATAGTCTAATATGTGAGGAAGTTGTTTGCCACTGACATTTAAGTTTACGTCAGTTTTTGTAAGTGTCTTGTGAATTTAGAGTGCCATGGTTGATATATAGCAACCAGGGACGTGCAGTCAGGGGAGGCAGTGCCTACCCTGTCATTAATGATTACAATGATACAAAGAAGATTCTTGTGACACACATATTCTGTGTCATAAGTATTTTCTTTATATTAATCTAAACATTTTCAAAGCCACATAATGTTTAAATTGATTTTGGAGGCACCGAAAGCGATGCCTCCAGCTGTCTATTGAAAAATGCTAGGAGCAGAGGGCGGGCAGAGGGCGAGGACAAGCAGATGGCTGTAAAAGCCCATTAAAAAACCTATTGGAAGCCGCACCGTTACAGGTGCCGCAGTGACAGGGACATACTTACAGCCACTATAACAGCACGTCCCTGTCACTGAAATCAATGCGATTGGGTACGGCAGGACTGGCGGTGCATCCGGCTGTCCAGTGGCAGAACCCCAGCTTGTTGGCCCCCCCTCGTTCACCGACAGCAGTATATTTGTCCCTTACCGAAGAGAAACCACAGTCCGCGCAAGAATAAAGCGGCCCGCGCCGGATGCAGCAGGTAAACTCTTCAGCTCCTGCACACGAGTCACAGTGCAGGAGCAAAGGAGTGGCAGACAGTTGCGAAGCCCGGCACAAGGAGCCAGGAACTTGGATATCAGCGGAGCCCGGCAGCAGCGGTGACTGACTGGGGGCGCTGCCCTGTCTACTGGTGGCAGTAAGAAAGTATTCGAAGTTGTTGTAGGTGCGGGGAGGAGGGTCACCGCGGAAGCTACTGAGGAAGCAGTGGCGGGCTGGATGACAATTGCCTCCCGGGCCAGTATCATTTCCAGCTATTTGGGCCGGCCCCTGGCTCCAGCCGTTTTGTGGGGGCTGCGATATAGCAAGCGAGAGTTCAACTCTCTGCACATTTTTCCCTGTGCGCACATCGCCGCCATGCTGCAGGAGGTTCCTGCGTGCACTGTGCACTACACAGAAGGCAGCAGGTGCCACTGCCACCCCCCGGAGCAGGACCACCAAGTCACCAATCAGAGCAGTGGGACTATAGAGCCGGGAGCACGCAGGACTTGGAAGCCGTGCCCCATCGGAAGAAGCAACGGCGGCGTCATAAGCAGGGTAAGGAGCCCTTTCTGAAAACCGCCCCGGAGTAGTTGCTGATTGAAGTCACCACCCGGGTTAGGTGGTGTCACTGTGGCTGTGAATGGGGGGATTGCTATATTCATATGGAGCTGCACAAAGTTTGTAATTGGGGGAGATGGTGTTTGGAAATTTTGTATGGGGCTGCACTGGGGTTTTGATGTATTGTTGAGGGTGAGGGGTGGTGTTTTATATGTGTATGGAGCTAAAGGAGGTGTGTCGTATGTATGAGAGCAGCAGTGTAGTACAGTATGTATGTATGTATAAAAGTGGGTGTGTGAGCGGCAGGGTGTGTGTGTGTATGTATGTATAAGAGTAAAGGTGTATGTATGAGAGTGGCAGGGTGCATGTATGTACTAGAGTGAAGTTGTATGTATATATGAGAGTGACTGTATGTATGTATGTATGTATGTATGTATGTATGAGAGCAGCACGGTCTATGTATGTATGTATGTATTATAGTGAAGGTGTATGTTTGAGAGGGACAGGCTGTGTGTATGTATGAGAGCAGCAGGGTGTATGTATGTATTATAGTGAAGGTGTATGTATGTATGTATGAGAGCAGCGGGTGAATGTATGTATGAGGGTGGCAGGGACCAGGTGTATGTACTGTATGTAGGAGAGCGGCAGGGTGTATGTATGTATTAGAGTGAACATGTATGTATGTATGTATGTATGTATGTATGTATGTATGTATGTATGTATGTGTTAAATTTTGATTATATAACTGGGGATGGTATTACAAGAATACAGAATACCATCTTAATCGTTTAAAACGAGGTATTGCCCAAGGTTTTTTATTTTGAGGATGGGCTCCCACTCATGGGCCTGTCCTTTTGTGCATGCCCCCCAGGCTAAACTTTGCCAGCCAGCCCCTGAGCGAAGGTGCCCAGATTAACAGTGCCTTGGAAAAATAAAATAGTGACTAACTCGGTGGTGGCACTGGAGGGGTTGAACTGAGCCTGGATGTGGAGAAACAGTGCTAATGGGGGCTAGTGGGGTAAACGTTAAGCAGGTTGAAGGAGCAGTGTTGGGTGGGGGTTGAACATAGCGGTCTTTCTGTGGGGTGTAATGGGCATTACAGTGTGTGGCATCATATGTAATGGGCATTACGGTGTGTGGCGTCATGTGTAATTGGCATTACAGTGTGTGGAGTAATGGACATTACAGTATGTCGTCATGTGTAATGGGCATTATGGTGTGGGGTGTTGGCCAAGTGCCTCACCAGCCATTAACCTCACCGCACGTCACTGATAGCAACACACAGGTGAGTATTCAATGCCGGTGCAAGCGGCCGGCGAGGGGGTTAAACTGCGAGGATCACAGAAAACCAGTGATCCTCGCAGTTTAACCCCCACGCCGGCCGCTCGCACTATGCAACGTTCCGGGGGAATCCTCGCAGTCACAGAACGGCGAGGTGAGACTCGGTAGACGTTGCTCCAATATGCAGGTGAGGATAGGGCAAAAGATCACATAAGAGGGATTCACCCCCTGTAACTGACCTCTCTGTAAAGCCCTATAGGCACGTAAAGGTTTCTTTTTTTCTCCCCAATCTCTCTCCAGCCTCTCACTCTAAGCAGATCAGAGCTCACCTTGTATCTGTGCCCTATGGTCCACAAAAGGTTTCTTTCACTCTGGTCAGTCGACGGGTAGCCCAATTTACTCGAATCCAGATAAGTGAAAAAACTTTTTATTCGGGTCACAGAAGGTATACACAATCCATAAAAAATCACAGATAAAACTTTAAAAAATGGCAGAAGCCAATAAAAAGTCAATGCACGGAGGGGGTCCAAGAGGGAACCAGTCCAACCACTTCCCACTCACCCGGGATTGAGACGAGAGTGGGTGTCAGATGAAAAAAGACACTGGAGTCCCCAAGGTGCACAGACGCTGTTCCTCCTACCAACGCGTTTCGAGCCTGTAATATGGCCCTTTTTCAAGGTGAAAAATTTTGACGCAGTTTTTTCTCTATTAAAGACCTTGAAAAAGGGCCATATTACAGGCTCGAAACGCGTTGGTAGGAGGAACAGCGTCTGTGCACCTTGGGGACTCCAGTGTCTTTTTTCATCTAACACCCACTCTCGTCTCAATCCCGGGTGAGTGGGAAGTGGTTGGACTGGTTCCCTCTTGGACCCCCTCCGTGCATTGACTTTTTATTGGCTTCTGCCATTTTTTAAAGTTTTATCTGTGATTTTTTATGGATTGTGTATACCTGCTGTGACCCGAATAAAAAGTTTTTTCACTTATCTGGATTCGAGTAAATTGGGCTACCCGTCGACTGACCAGAGTGAAAGAAACCTTTTGTGGACCATAGGGCACAGATACAAGGTGAGCTCTGATCTGCTTAGAGTGAGAGGCTGGAGAGAGATTGGGGAGAAAAAAAGAAACCTTTACGTGCCTATAGGGCTTTACAGAGAGGTCAGTTACAGGGGGTGAATCCCTCTTATGTGATCTTTTGCCCTATCCTCACCTGCATATTGGAGCAACGTCTACCGAGTCTCAGCTTGGGGAGACCAGCAGTATAGGACAGCGCAAGAGTATTCATCATTTTTTGCTTGTAGATCGTGTTTTGGGATTGGTAATCCCTGGTGTATACCTTGCTGCAGCCCTGTGGCGCAGACCATTTAAACAATTTGTTGTATTTACAGAACGGCGAGGGTTCCCCTAAACTGCGAGAGCCGCGGCTAGTGCAGCAAACTCGCTGTAATTAGCCTCGGCTCTCGCAGCTTTTGGAGGCACATTCGCAAATTCCCCCTCGCTCAAAAAACGGAGCGAGGGGGAATTTGCGAATGAGGGGGGTCAGTTGAATACTGACAGGGTGAGCGGTGACTGCGAGCAAAAAGTCCTGCTCGCAGTCACCGCTCGCCCACGGCATTGAATATATGCCACAGAGTGTGATGGGTACTGGAGCCACTTCATCAAGGGCTATTTGCTGAGATTGGTTCAGGCCGTTTCAGGAAAAGTGAATGCAGAAATAATTGAGATCAGTTGTTAAAGAGAGGTTGAAAGACCTATAAAATGAATTGTATTCATAGTTATGTGGGTTTGAAGATGATTGGAGAACTTCAGTGACATTGAGTTTAAAGTCATGGAGGTTGGAATCTGAGAGAGGAAAAGGAGTGTTAGTGAATTCAGAAACTGAGCATAGGCTGGGGAATACAAGATCAAAGCAGTGGCCCTCCTGATGAGTAGAGGAGTGAGTCCATTGGGAGAGGTCTACAGTGGAGGAGGTTAGAAAAAGTAGTTTGTCGGCACGAGCAGCAGATTTCAGACTATCAATAACAATATTCAAATCACCCATGATGATGGTGGATATTTAAGAAGATGGGAAGTGAGGGAGCCAGGCAGAAAAATCTTTCAGAAATTCTTTGGGTTGCCTAGGTGGGTGACCACAACAGTGTATGTATGTGAGTGATAAAACCTGTTGTAAAACCATGCATGTAAGATTGGGATAGTAAAATTCCAACCCCACCATACCTGGCCCCCCATGCATTGCGACACCCCCATGCACCCATCTTACCTCCGCACCAGTCTCAACCCCGCAACTCACTCATGCAGACTGTCTACAGCAGCGTGACTCACTCTCTCGGCCAGCAGTCCCACTTCTTCCACCATCCGCTGCTTGACTCCCTCTCTCTCCACCACCAGCGCCACTTCTTCCACCGGCAGCATGACTTCAGCCTTCCCTATTGCCCCTCTAAACCCTCCCGCAGCCTACTCTCCCCCGGCACCTGATGTATCTGGATTAAAAGAGATGACAGGCATCAGATGTTGGCAAATCTATATCTATGGTTGTAGTAGTAGTATTAATATGCCATAATAAGTTAGAATAATAATTATAACAGCAATGTGATAAAAACAACATATAAATAATACATACAGTATAAATGTGCTAGGGTTCTCCCCAATACAATACAAAAGGGTTAATATTATTTTCCGTAAATAATATATTTGCTTCTTATTGAGTGATCACACACAGGCTCAAGTGGAATTGTCATTATGTTTACAGTACATTTTATTTATGAGGTGCCACAAGTGGTTCACATTAGAACAATACAGGGTACACAAAAAACTTTATAAAAAAAAAATGCGTGCCCAACATTACATATCACAGGAAAAAAAGCATATTCATAAAAAAAGCAAAAATGACAGTAATATTAAACGCTGTATATTGTAATGCTGTTAGTATAGTATCAAAAGCCTTCCATTACAATATACAGCTTTCACTATTATTGTCATTTTTGCATAAAAAAATGTTAGCCTGATACACTATAAAAAAAAATATTTTATATTAACCCTATTTATTGCAGAGCACCATAGGGGAGTGAAACGTGGAGAATTGTCATTGGAGTGCAAGCAAAAATCAGCAAGGTGATACTCATATCCAGTATCTGATGGCTCATCCTGTCTGTCCTATAGAAATAAAGATAACACTTCATTAATAAATATTCACATAATTCAGAGTTCATGTCACAATAATGTTTAGGTAATTTATAGTTATTTAATGATTTTAAAGGATAGGCAGCCTGGTGAGAAGCCCAGTGCAGTACAGGGATGGCAGGCCAGTGTCTCAGCTACACGTCACTGGTACAGACAGAGGTGGTGAGTACTGATAGGAGACACCCCGGCCGGCACACACACTGCCGCTGGTGGGACGGACTATTTGACAAGGGCTGATGGCGTGCGAGCCTCACATTGATACGTAGTTCCGGTTGTAGGCGGGGACTGTGGAATTGCCTACGCTGGCAGCTCAGAGAAGCTCGGTATTACTACACTCACACCCAGCAGCGGCAGCAGTGGTGGTACGTGGTAGTCAGGTGGCCGGTGTATCTTCTGTAATTGCCCTGTTCCTGTAATCCCTCCGCGCACACCGCAGCCATGGTGGCCAAGCAGAGAATCCGGATGGCTAACGAGAAGCACAGCAAGAACATCACGCAGAGAGGCAACGTGGCCAAGACCACGGTATGTGTACGGGGAGGACGGGAGCGGGGCGCCGGGCGCTCACCACCCAATTACCCGCATTAATATGTTTTATTCCACGCCCCACAGAGGAGTGCGGTAGACGAGAAGTCATCGGTAGGACCCTGGTTACTAGCGCTGTTCATCTTCGTTGTCTGCGGCTCTGGTGAGTGACTTTCCTCCTACTCATTCCCTCACTCACAGCCTTGATACACCATGCCCCCCATATCTGCCCCCTGTGTGTGTGCCCCCCATATCTGCCCCCTGCGTGCCCCCCATATCTGCCCCCTGCCTGTGTGCCCCCCCCCATATCGTCCTCCTGCCTGTGCGCCCCCATATCTTCCCCCTGCGTGCGCGCCCCCCATATCTTCCCCCTGCATGTGCGCCCCCCCATATCTTCCCCCTGCATGCGCGCGCCCCCCCATATCTTCCCCCTGCGTGCGCGCGCCCCCCATATCTTCCCCGTGCGCGCCCCCCATATCTTCCCCCTGCGTGCGCGACCCCCATATCTCCCCTTGTGTGTATCTGCACATATCCCATATGTTTCCCTCTGTGCATGTACCCCATATGTCCCAGTGTGTGCGCACAAACCCATATATAATTCTGGTGGTGTCCCACTATACAGTGGTTTCACCATGCATGTAACACCATTTCCTCTGCATCCAAATCCGCCGTTGCAGAGCAGCATCAAATTTTTCTATTAATTATGGTGATCAGCATTTTGCTGTCAGTATATGGTGGTGGGATATTTGCTTCCACAAATGCTATTGAGGTACATGCTGTACAAAGTATCCCCAGTCTAATTGCGGCATCCCGCTAGCATGCCACAGATGTGTTCCCATTCGTGTTATTTCCCAAATTTCATGTCAGTAACATAACATATGTCAGGAACACCCCAATGCCACGACTGTTTCCTCTGACATCAATCTGACCTAGTCAGCTTCTTGCACACGTATACAGATCACAGTGGTCATCAGATCTAACCACATTCCTGTGTTTATTACTGATGTCTGTAAAGCTTCAATTACCTGAATGTTTCCTTTTAAGCCTCATTAGTAGTGTTTGCTTGTTTATTGTGTCTATGGTGTGTATTTATTTGTTGCATAAATAACCCTAGAAGGCACATTCTTACCTTTGTCTCGGGGTGTTATACATATTGCATTGTGATTTAGTTAAACAAATTCAGGTTTGCTTGTGCTGTTTGTAGATTTAAGGAATTGGCAAACTTTTGACTCATTTCTTAGTATTGATGTGATGTGGTTTTTATAGTTCAGGTAAATTAGTTTTCTGGCAACTGGATTATCTCTCCTGAAACATATTTTTTGGCTGGTGTAGAATCCCTTTCCTTCATTTGCCATATGTTGGGGATGGGGAACCTTCGGCTCTCCAGCTGTTGTTTGAACTACACATCCCAGCATGCCCTGCAACAATTGTAGCATGGCCACATAGCAAAACTGAAACAAGGCATGCTGGGATGTGTAGTACCACAACAGCTGGAGTTCCGAAGTTCCCTATCCCTGCCATATGTTATTCAGACTCAGCTGTTCAGCAGCTGTCAAACATACAGATACTGTAAGTAGCATTTACCGTTATGCTAGTGTACCTGTTTGTCTGCTGGCAATGGAAAAACTTGCTAATTCATGTTTTTGTAATGGTGTCAATAAAAAGCTGTGGAACTAGAGCAGCTTTCACCTTAGCTGTTCATCCTGTCCTGGCAAGAACCTGTTTTGTGTTTGATTCTCCACTGTTCAACATGTGTTCCGCTGCTTCTGTTATACACTTTCAAGATGTATATACATATGCTCTTGGCTTATAATGTAGTGCCCTCCTGGTTTTGGTTTTCGCAAAAATGTTTTTGAATTCTTATTTAATTATTAATATTTTTTTTTCTCCAGCTATTTTCCAGATTATTCAGAGTATCAGAATGGGCATGTGAAACTCTCTCTCCAGATGTTACTTTTCTCCTGTGAAGTTGAAGTATAACATGGACTCTGATTTTTATTTTTTGATTGGGACAAAGGAAAAAACAAAAGAATATTATGGACTTCACATTACTGCCTGTTCCAGAATGACGACTTAAACAATTATCATCCAAGTCATTCCAATTATTCCACCAAAGTCATTCCTCGTTTTCTAATCCATACCACAGTGCCTTCTAAGAGCACCATATGCATAAAGCAATAAAAGCAGATCTGCCATTGTGGAGCTACTTATTCAGTGAAACATCCAATTTATGTGGAACTAATTTGTATGCAATGTAGATACATGTAGTCTTAATAGGTCTTGTGTTGAAAGCTATTTGTGTTAAATATTCTACCTTTTTAATGTATAAAATTGGTTAATTTTTTTTAATTTAAAAATCAAAAGCTGGAAGACTGATTCTTAAGTAATTTGAATATTCTGTTTGCTGCAAGGAAATGTGTGTCATGTTATTTGTCTCATTTTCAGCTGCTAGTGTTGGGAATGTTGCAGGTATTTCTTTGTGTAGCGCAAAAAAGGCTATTGCTTTGTGCATAGTATTAACAGCCCTGTAAAAAAAAAAAAAAAAGACGTACCAGTAATTCATTTACCAAAATGTACCTTTTTGATGGGCCATTCCACTATGGTCCACTAGATGGTGATCAAGTGTAAACCTGCAGTGAGACTTGGTCACATGTCTGATGTGAGATAGTAGGTGCTGACCTGGCTAATGCTCCTGTTCCCCATCCATGGATCGTTCTGTACAGGTAGTTTTCTTGATTGGGGAAAGGCCACTTCTATATACTGTGGACATAATTCTGTTTTCTATGTTTGCTGTTTATAACTGAATTTTTATTTTTTTGCATGCAGAAAATCCATTCTCCATTCAACTACTTACCTTTTTGGTTAGCTAGTTACAAAACACTTTTCACCTATTTGTGAAATGAAGGTTAGCGCGGCATGGCTTGAACAGATATGATGAATAACTGTAAAGGTATTGTAACGATATGTGATCTACATCAAAAACAGTGTCCGTTTGGTGCATTTTTAGAAAAAAATACAAATAAAAATTGACAAAAACATGATTTCAGCTATGTTCTTGAGTAGCTTGGATAAAACAAACATTATTTTTCATTAGTACAACGCTTCGGGGTATATTTTACTCATACCCCTTTCACACCACACTTGTTAAACGGTATATTGCCGTTTTTTTCCCATTTCAAAACGTTTAAGGCTGCAGTGGGAAAGCGCCAGAGTTGAAGATAACCGGTAGTTCAAAACGTTTAAAAAGCAGAGTCCTACACGTTTCAGAGCCGTTTTTATGCAGTGAGATTGACTCTGAGACGGTATTCAGTAAAAACAACAGATTACAGACCTGTGATAGGCTGTCCCCTGCATTCTGCCTTAAAACGTGTTCAGTGGATTAAACGGGTTGACTGATGTGAATGGTACTATAACGGTATTTAAAACGGTAATCTATTGCAATGTGAAGGCTCAGACCCGTTTTAAATTCCGTTTAAAAATACCGGTTTTTGAAATGTTTTGGCAGTGTGAAAGCAGTATAAAATTCTAATTATTAAAACCAGTGTTGCCCACAGCAACCAATCAGATGCAGTTTATCCTTTTTTTTTTTTTTTTTTTTTTTTTTTTTTAGGAGGCAAATAGAGGTTAAAAATAACAAAAAAACACTATGCATGTAATAATGAGGTATAAAAATAAGTGACACCTGTTTAAAAAAAATTACTTGGTTGCAAACATTATTTTGAATAAATCTTCCCCGATGTGTTTCATTTTACTGTTGTGCTTAAGCAACAGTATAACACCATATTATCTACTGTTTTTTTTTTCCCATACTCAGTGATTTTTCCACTGAAATTAGTATTTTACTTGTAAACGAATCATTTCCCAATTTCACCTTGATAAATGAGTCTTATCAGTATGTTAAGAATTCTGATATTCTACATAGATCCTTCAATCTAGCAATTTGCTTGGCACAGAAAAGCCAAATGCTTAAGTTTGTAATCTGAAAACTAAAGCATCTTATCCCTAATTGACCTAGGTATGACTGACTTATAGCTGTACTAAAAAGGTTTAATAAAATACTACTGTACTCCAGAAAGTGATGATTGATGGGATAGCTGCTCAGATTTACTCACTTTTGCTGGTATAAATACTGTTCTCCTGGAAGTACATATACAATCCACGCTGACAGGATTTAACCCTTTGTAGAAGACTGAAATTTAACCTGGCGTCAGTACGTTAGAAATTGTTACACCGGCACTCAGGTGGGTAAAAATTACCCTGGGAAAAAAAGAAAATATATATATATATATATATATATAATTTTTTTTTTTTTTTTTTTCCTTTTCATAGATCTGTAAATCCATTGGTATATTTTAGCTAAAAAACTTCAGTTATTTACGTGAAATAAAAGACCTTGGAGGTCATCTTAGGAACTGTATTTTACTATTCTGGAAATAAGTAACAAAAATAGACATCCTTAAGGTGTGTACACAAGGTGCAATTTTGTTTGAGATTCTATTGGGATCAAATTGAATGGTACACAAAATGCATTTGATTTGGACTATATAGTACAGATCTGTACTATATAGTCTTGCCTGCACAGTCTACTGTATAAGCCGACTTTTTTTAGCACATTTTTTATGCTGAAAAAGTCCCCTTCGGCTTATACTCGAGTGAAGGGTGGCAGGGGGACCCAGCGCAGCAGCAGCTCCCGGCCTGGGGAGAGAGGCTGCTATCTGGAAACAGAAAGTGACCCGCTAGCAGGTACTTCCAGGTGCACTGCAGCAGCAGGAGCCACATATGGCGGCTTCCATATTCCTGGAGCCGCAGCAGGACAGAGCAGAGGACAATAGTGGCCTGAATGCCCGCGGTCTGCAGCTCCTAGGATCAAAGACTCGTCCACTCCCCACTGCTTTGCAATGGTCCCAGGGCTACTGGAGCCTTGCACTGAGATGCTGTGTGAGACAGGTACAGTAACATGGAGGGGGGAGCGCTGTATGTCAAAGAGGTGTCGGTGGTGGGGTTGTTGGTTATGTTTGTGTCAGTGTTTGTGTCAGCGTGTGGGTGAGTAGGTGGTTTTGGTGCTGTATGTGACAGAGGGGTGTGTATGGGGGGGGGGGGGGTTATGCTAAGTGGTGTGTGTCAGTATCGGGGGCGTAAGTATGTGAATGTGACTCACGCCCCCATTCAAAACCACCTTTTTTCTTTTTGGGAAGAAGATTGGTATTTATTTTGGTACTTGTGGATTATCACGGCTCCCATCGCATGCCATATATAGTGGCATGCGATTTTTGCCGTTTTTTACAGTTTTTATTTTTTTTATTTTACAAAATCGCATGCGTTTTTTAACAGAAAACCATCCAAATGCATTGAAATTAGTATGAAACCTGTTCAATGTCCCCCAAATGTCATTTTTGAGGCTGTACCACCCTCACTACCAACGCGAACCCGAAGCGTGGCGAGCGGCGGCGGTACGCGTCCTACGACCTTTTCATACCCCCACTATCCACGTCGGCGTAGAGTTGAGAATAGAAAAGTGTGGCGAGCCACCGAGCCCGAAGCGTGGCGAGGGGACGCGGACACCTGTGAAGGTATCCGTGTCCCCTCGCGGGGCTCGCTGCGCTCGCCACACTTTCTATTCTCAACTCCACGCCGACGTGGATAGTGGGTATGAAAAGGTCGTAGGACGCGTACAGCCGCCGCTCGCCACGCTTCGGGTTCGCGTTGATAGTGGGGGTGGTACAGCCTCAAAAATGACATTTGGGGGCCATTGAACATGTTTCATACTAATTTCAATGCATTTGGATGCTTTTCAGTTTAAAAATCGCATGCGATTTTTTTTTTTTTCCCGTGCGATGGCCATCGTGGGAGCTGTGATACTCCACAAGTACCTTTTTATTGTTTAAATATACCCATAACTGCTGGATTGCCCACCCTAGGCATATATTCGAGTCAATTATGTTCCTCGGCTTATATTGGGGTTGATGTATATACGGTACTTTACTATTCGATTTACACTAAACGGGAGTGCATCGAGATCGAATTGGCATTGAATGAGGCTGAAGACCGCTCGGATTTCCATTCGATTTTGACTATATAGTCTAAATCTAACACAAAATTTCAGTGTGTACACAGCATGTTATTAAACTAGATAAAAGTAAACTTTTTGACATAACTTTTACATTTTGGCGTAAGTGGATTTTGGGAAATAAATGCAAAGTCTTATGCTGCAAGATAGTGATTAGTATATCAGCACACTTGCTGAAGTATGGAACAATATGTTTGGGGCAAATAAACTTATCTATCTCCCTGCTCAGTTGCACGTTAACTAAGCTGTGGTGAAAAACAAGCAGTGAGGGGTCTTAACTCCAGCTGCTGAGAAGTTTGGCAATGTTGCATTACATTACAAAACAAATACAGACAAGTGAAACTGCCCTGTTCTTAATGACCTACTATGACTGTTGCCAGGTTAAGTAATGTAGCTCAACAGATACAAGTTTGTTAGTAATGGATTCATTCCCAATCCTTAGTAGGCCTGAAAGTGTTCCCTATTAATGGTATATTGTTTTTAGGCCATACATTAAAAGTATAGTGTTTTATGCATGCAAGTCACATCTATTGCCGATGTTGCAGGAAATACTAGATATAATAATAGATTATGGGCTTCCTGTCTGAGATCATAAGTTCTAATGTGGTTAATCATTTGGTTTTGCTTCTGTTTTCCCATTACAAAATCCCCTCTCCTCCCTAACCAAATCCCAAATCTTCTTTTTCATTTAACATTTATCATGGGCTACAGAGATATTTTCAGGACTCTGGTACTTTAAGATTTTTATATCAATACAACAAATATAATCTAGTGTTCATTCTAGAAAAATCCTTGCAGTTCCTCCTTCCTGCCTTGGGTGTTGCTGTTTGCTGTGATACTTCTAGCACAGTCTGGGTGGTATGTCAATACTGAGATGCAAACCAAACTGTGGTAGAAGTACCACAGCAGAGAGCCACACCCCAGGAAGAAAAGAGGAACTGCAGAGACTTTCCAAGGTTCAGTGTGCTAGAATGGACACTATAATAATAATAATAATAATAATAAACAACTATACATTCAACCAAAACAAAAAACCATTTCAACACCCACAAGTCTATATCATTAAAAAATATTAGGTACTTGTGTATGGCATGCGATCAAAAATCGGGTGATTAATTATCGTGGGCGCCGTGCTACTACACAAGTACCAAATATTACTATACTGTAAAGCAGCTCTGGACAAGAAAAGTAGATCTCCATCTATTTAGGTTGCTGGTACATGGCAATGAACTTTACAAAAAAAAACCCTGACAGGTTATTGGGCTTCAGAAGCTCAACTGTAGAGTCCAATCCTGGGACATTTTTTTTTTTTCTATCCAAGGATTTGGGATTGAAAAATGCTCAATCCCAGGATACCTGAGATTGACTCTCCACACCGGCCACATGCAGTTTTAATTGTAGCAGCCTGGTCAGGAGAGGTGGGGTGAGAAGGGCAGCGAGGTGCAGGTGTCGGACAGAGCTGTGTGCCAGCGGGCTGTGCAGCATGACAACTGACGTCATGCTGGGCAGCATCTGAGCCGGTGCTCATCGCTGCCTGGCAATAGATTTGCGCATGTGCAAACTAACCAAATCCTGGTGATTTTTGGGCCCAAATCGAATTCTGGGATTGGTCCCCCTAAGCTCGACTCCCTGTAGTGCACTGGGCATATGCTGCCATGTTGTCACATGTTCTTTATGAGCAGCTTGTAAATGGTGCTCAGAAGCACAGCTCCTAGTATTAGTTCACTGCTCATTTCACTTTATGAAGTCACCTCCATCCCGTTCTGTATGATGTCTTCAACCACAAACAATCCGGACGCATGAGCACATTTACTACATTGGCCTTTTGTTGGCAGCATCACACTTTGTGGCCCTTTTGTCTTGTCCATTTAAACACGCAAAATAATTCAAAACACTCCTCTGACCCATTCTGGAGTCTCAACATTCTCTTTTTGCAACGCTTTCTTGTTTACAAATATTGTAATATACCAAATTGTAACACCAAATATAAAAGTGACATATCTGTGTAACTAGGGATTGCAGTGTACTGTATGCCTAATGACATGAGCAGATGAACCGGCTTCAAGTGCAGTTATTAATCATACATTCTTACTGTTTGATATTGGAACTCTCCCATCAGGTGTTGCAAAGTGGCATAACTAGGTGTTGACATGTTACATAGTTGATGAGGTTGAAAAGAGATGTTAGTCCATCAAGTTCAACCTATTTTTGAAACATTGCAGTGTGCAAATTATAATATTTAATAATTCATTGATTTAAATTTTTTACATTGCTATTGGATCTGAACATTATATACTAGATGGACAAAAGTATTTGGCTACACCTGTTAATTATTGAAATCGTGTTTTTCAATCAGACTCGTTGCCACACGTGTATAAAATCAAGCACCTTGCCATGAGTCCATTTGCAAACATTTGTAATACAAAATGGGCCATTCTGAAGAGCACAGTGACGTCAAGCCTGGTACTGGGATGGGATGCCACCTTTGCAATTCATGAAATATCATCTAATGCCAATTGGAAAGCGTGTTGACACTGGACTGAGCAGTAGAAATGTGTTTTGTGGAGTGACGGATCGCACTTCTCTGTCTGGCAGTTGAATGGGCTATTATGGGTTTGGTGGATGCTGGGAGAACATTACCTGCCTCACTGCTTTATGCCAAATATGGAGTTTGATGAAGGAAGGATATTTGTATGGGGCTGGTTTTCAGGGTTTTAGGTAGGCCCATTATCTCTATTGGAGGGCAGTCTTAACACTTCAGCATACCAGGACAATTTGAACAATGGTTTGTGGCAACAGGGGAAATCCATTTTCTATTCCAACATGACTGCGTCAGTGCACAAAGCAAGGACTATAAAGACATGGTTTGATGAGTTTGGTGTGGATGAACTTGAATTGCCCAAACAGAGCCCTGACCTTAACCCCATTGAGCACCTTTGGGATTAACTGGAATGGAGATAGGTAGCCAGGCCTTCTCGTCCAATGTGAGTACCTGATCTCATAAATGCTCTACAGTATGAATGGGCACATATTCCCATAGAAACACTCCCAAAATCTTATGGAAAGCAATCCAAGAAGAATGGAATCTGTTATAATATGGAGTTGGTCCCCCTTTTGCAGCTTTCAGTATAATGTATTTGAATACAATGTCATTAATGTCCCTATTGGAATAATGGTCAGACGTCTGAATACTTTTGTCCATATAGGGCCTGATTATAAACGCTGAATGTCCCTGCAGCACTGCAAATTATTTTTTTCCATAAACATCCATTCGCAGGCTTGCATGGGGGCCCAAAATCGTTTAACCATCAAATGATTTCTGTAGCGCTTGCTAATCTAAGACAGTATCTGGTGATTTAGTTTAGATTAAATTTAACAGCACACATTTTGCTGGGATTGGGGTTGTTTTTTTTGTTTTTGTGTTTGCACATACAACATATTTCTTCACTTATGTAAACTAAAACAATTTTCTGTTGGTGCATGGTTTAAGCCAGAATATTATGGTCCCCATTGCGCAATTGAATGCTTCTAGAAGACAGTTCTCTCTGCAATGGCTGTTAATTTTATGCCCATAAGAGTACCTTAGTTAATTTTTAGGCTTTCATTTTTTCATCTTCTATGCGCTAGCACTGCTGTAAATGCTCCATTCCTATTGACAGCTTTTAAATCCTACATGACAGCCCCATGTCTGGAGGACCTTTTGGGAAAAGAAAATTACAGGTTACAGTGAGTCTAAAGACAGGGAGGAGGGTGTGGGGATCAGTCAGTGCCTGCTTTCCTAATGCAGGAAATTACACTGTGAGTGGGTACGTGAGTGTGGTAGTGGGCAGAGCCCTCAGCCGGGACCACTGTTTAGGATGGCCACGGCGCACCCTACACTAGCTCTTTTGACCTCCTCAGACAGATGACTGTAATCTGCGGGTAGCTAGGCTTCTCCTGTAGTCGCATCGTTCGAAGGAGCAACCAGGTCTTAAGTAGTGACAAGATTATGGCGATCGTCAGAGGTAGTGCCAAGACGAGGTCTAACTAATTGGTGCTATCTGGGAGGAACACCATGCCTAGCAGCACCAGGCCAAGGACGGGGAGTGCGACCCAGTCGCAGACACTGGATACAAATGGACGGAGCACCTACAACCAAAAAACATGACAAAGTAAATGGAAAGTACACAATAATGAATGGTACCCCAAAACAAGTAAATACACTCTATCGTGGGTCTCTCCACTCCTGGAAAAGCAGGACCAGATGCAATCCAAAACAACCAAGGAAACAGGGAAGTTTGCCCAAAGAAGTAAAGAAAGAGAAACCGAATCAGGCTCCACTGGAGTACTTACTTGGCCTGAAATGGACACAGTGACTGGAAATGGACAAGGGTGCAGGCTGGACAAGGGTGCAGGCTTGGAACGACTGACTGGACTAGACCAGAACGCTGACCAGGACTGCAGTGAGGCCAGGACGCACAGCTGAAGCAATATCACCGGCAGGGCTGAGCTGGGCTGAATCCCTTAACAGGGATAGCCTGGCCAATCAGCTGCCGCCTGGGGAACCAGCCCCCCCTAGCCCTTATGGCTTCAGGTGGGCGAGTGCGCAATCCCCGGCGTCCCCTGTCACCAGGCAACCTCTGGGCGGCTGCAGGGTGACGCCGTGGGGCGGATGTGACGTCGCCCGGCCGAGCCATGACATGCGAGCAGAAGTGATGCAGTAGGACAGAGCACCATGGGGCGGAAGTGCTGTGCGTGCCCTGACTCAGCCGCCGGCAGAAGGACAAGCAGCAGTGGAAACAGGAGTGTGTCTGCGCTGCTAACAGTACACCCCCCCCCCCCCCCCCTTGAGGAGAGGTTTTAAAACCTTTACCCCCAGGCTTAGAAGAGAACTCTAGAAAAAACTTCTCTTAAGGCTGGGAGCGTGAACATCTTTGTCAGGAACCCACAACCTCTCTTCTGGCCCAAACCCCTTCCAGTGAACCAGGAAACGAAGTGAACCACAAACAAACTTAGAGTCCAGGATCTTTTCCACAAGGAACTCTTGTTGTCCATGAACATTCACGAAGGGAATTCCTCTGATGACCTTACAAAGAAACTTGTGGGACAAGAAGACTGGCTTAAGAAGAGAACCTTGAAAGGTGTTTGCAATCTTGAGAGACTTAGGAAGCAGAAGACGAAAAGCCACCGGATTAACTCTCTTAATGACTCTATAAGGACCAATAAACCTTGGACCAAACCTTGCCACCGGTTGGCGCAGTCTAATATTCCGGGTCGACAACCAAACCCAATAACCAACCTTAAATGGACAAGGGCATCTGGATATGCCAATGAACACCTTTTTCTTAGAAGCCTTCTATTTAAGAGCATCATGAATCTTCCTCCAAGTAGCCTTGAAGAAATCTTGGGAACCGAAAGAGTTAGCCTGAGGATGGTAACCGTAGATGGCAAAGAAGGGCAAAGTCTTGGAGTCAAAATGGATGGCATTATTGTAAGCAAATTCTGCCAAGGGAAGACAATCTACCCAGTCATTCTGCAACTTGGATACAAAGCATCGCAGGTATTGCTTCAGAGACTGATTCAGTCGCTCTGTCTGCCCATTTGACTAAGGGTGGAAGGCCGACGTCAGAGTCTGCATGATCTTCCATGAGGCACAAAACAATCTCCAAAATTGCGCCACAAATTGTGGACCCCTATCAGAAACAATATCCGTAGGTAACCCATGAAGTCTAAAAACATGCCGCAGGAATAAAGAAACCAATTCCTTAGCGGATGGTACCTGTTTCAGGGCCACAAAATGCGCCATCTTTGAAAACCTGTCGATGACTACCCAGATGGTCTGACAGCCGGCAGACACTGGAAGACCCACCACGAAGTCCATCGCAATGTGGGACCATGGCCTTGAAGGGACTGACAGAGGCATAAGTTCCTCAAAAGGCCTGGAACAAGGAACCTTGTGCATAGAGCAGACTGGGCAGGAAAGAATGAATTCCTTAACATCTTTGGAAATCCCTGACCACCAGACTAACCGAGCCAACAAGTCCAGAGTCTTACTGACCCCATTATTATTATTATTATTATTATAATTTTATTTATAAGGTGCCACAAGTGTTTCGCAGTGCCGTACACAGGAATGACCTGCTGTCATGGAACTCCACCAGAACTTTACGCCTGAGCAATTAGTGTACAAACATCAGGGGTCTGGACTGGAGCCTGGCTCTGAGTCTGACGAATGAAACCCTCTAGGATCAAATTAAGACCAGCCTGGACACAGGTAGCAGGGAGAATGTTAACAGCTATATCGTGGCAATCATGCTGCGGAAGAAAACACCAGGAAAGAGCATTCGGTCTGTGATTTTTAGAACCTGGCCTATAAGTGATCAGGAAATTGAACCAAGTAAATAACAAGGCCCAGCGGGCCTGATGGGAATTGAGCCGTTTGGCAGCCTCAATATACTGTAAGTTCTTATGATCAGTTAAAACCAAAATATCATGACTGGCCCCTTCCAGCCAATGCCTCCATTCATCAAAAGCCCATTTGATGGCCAGCAATTCTCTGTCACCAACATCATAGTTGGATTCCGCAGTAGAGAATTTCCTTAATATGTAAGCACAAGGGTGGAGGACAATAGAGTCCGGGTTACTTTGTGATAGCACAGCTCCGGCTCCTACCTCAGAGGCATCAACATCAACCACGAAGGGACGATCAGGATCCGGATGCTTGAGGATTGGGGTGGACACAAATGCTCATTTAAGAGCTTGAAAGGCCTGCTCTGCTTGATGAGACCACTTAGAAGGATCTGCTACTTTCTTGGTAAGGGCTACCAGGGGAGCCACAATAGAGGAGGAGTGAATGAAGTGACGGTAATAATTGGCAAACCCCAAACATCTTTAGATTGGTGGGCTGAACCCAATCCACTGCCGCTTGAAGCTTTTAAGGATCCATGCTAAACCCCTCAGCCGAAATGATGTAACCCAGAAACAAAATCTGAGAGACCTCAAACTCGCATTTCTCGAGTTTGGCGAACAAGGAATTCTCTTGCAGCTTCTGCAAGACCTGTCTAACTTGTGACCTGTGAGAGTCAAGATCCTTGGAATATATCAAAATATCATCCAAGCAGACGATTACAAATTTGCCTAGGAAATCCCGCAAAACATCATTAATAGAATCTTGGAATACGGCAGGGGCTTTTGACAGGCCGAAGGGCATGACAAGGTACTCATTATGCCTGGACTGGGTACTGAACGCGGTCTTCCACTCGTCCCCTGCCTATATTCCGATAAGATTGTATGCCCCTCTCGGGTCAATCTTAGAAAAGATGGTGGCACTGAGATTAGGGGAAACGGGTATGTGTTCTTGATCTTGTTTAGGGCCCGGAAGTCAATACAGGGACGGAGGGACCCATTCCTTTTGGCCACAAAGAGGAACCCCGCACGCAGGGATTTGGAGGGGCGGATAAATCCCTTAGCCAGGCTTTGCTGGTATTTGGACATATTTGTCCTTGGCTTTGGTCTCGGCTATGGACAAGGCATACAGCCTCCCCTTGAGTAATTGGGCATCAGGAACAAGTCTAATGGCGCAATCGTAAGGGTGATGTGGTGGTAGCTTATCCGCCTTACCCTTGGAGAACACATCTGAGAAGTCAGAGTAGGCAGTGGGAATCTTGAATAGAGCAACCGAAGCCTGAAGAATAGACATGCTCAAACATTATCCGATACAGTGAGAATTCCACTGAACAATATCTCTGACACACCAATCTATCCGAGGGTTGTGTTGAACCAACCATGGATGACCCAGTACTAACAGAATCGCAGGACAGGACACCAAAAGAAATGAGATCTTCAGCATGAAAAAGACCAACATTCAGACGCAACAATGGAGTCTGAAAATAAATGATACCTTTGGGCAATGTACTCCCATCAAGACCCCTCATGGTAAGCAATTGCCCCAGGGGAATTTGAGGAATACCGTGCTTCACAGCCAGGGCAGCATCCAAGAAATTACCAGCTGCTCCACTATCGAGAAAGGCTGAGCAACAAAAATTGACCCCTTCATACGCTATGGTACTGGGAACTAGCAAGGAATTATGGGAGGAAAAAAGTTTCAAGCCTAAGTGAACCTCCTCCTCATTCACTTGGCCCGACCTTTTACTGGGACAATTGCGAAACAGATGACCCTTAACCCCACAGTACAAACATAGACCCGTGCTAATCCCGCAGGCTCTCTCCTCGGCTGTGATTCGAACAGACTCCACTTGCATGGGTTCTTCGGTATCATCCAAGAGATCCAACACAAATGGAATGGGGCGAGAGAGTGCTCCTCTCTCTGATCTGCGTTCCCGAAGACAACGGTCAATTTTGATAGACATTCCATCAATTTATCTAAGGATCCGGGAACCAGATACTGAATCAAACTATCTTTAATAGCGTCAGATAGACCACACCGGAACTGGCTCCGCAGAGCCGGATCATTCCACCCACAATCATTCGCCCACCGTCGAAATTCTGTACAATACACCTCAACCGGATCCCTGTCCTGTTTTAGGGCTCGTAAGTGGGTCTCCGCTGAGGCCTCCCTATCGGGATCGTCATACAATAAACCCAAAGAACTGAAAAAATTATCCACAGAAGTTAATGCTGGACTATCTGAGGGTAAACCGAAGGCCCAAGTCTGTGGGTCCCCCTGTAACACAGAAATAACTAAACCCACTCTTTGGGACTCAGACCCAAAGGACTTTGGTCTAAGACAAAAGTACAGCTTGCAGTTTTCACGAAAGTTGAAGAAATCCTTCTTTTCCAGAGGATCGGTCGGGCAGATTCATCTTAGGCTCAGGAACCATGACTGCAGGAGCTCAGGACACCCTTTCCTGATTGGTTACCCCTAGAGACAGATCCTGAACCATATGGGTAAGACCCACAATCTGAGCATCTAACGATGGAGCGGTAGGATTCATGATGGGTTCACCCACAACCACCAACACCCACGGACAAAACAGGTTTATTATATAAATAGAATTTATAATATGGCCAACATATTAGCATTGCAAGCCGGGATCTGGAGGTCGGTAATCTGTGTCCCAAAAGTCCCTGATCAAGGCTATGCCTTGACAAAGACCACAGCAACTGGTTGAAACGCGTGTTGTCTTATTTCTTCCCCTATTCGGACACTACAAATTTTCCATACCTTTATCAGGGACTTTTGGGACACAGATTACCGACCTCCAGATCCCGGTTTGCAATGCTACTGTGATAAGGAGGTGTTCACAACACCAAGACTGCTTTGTTTGAGAACTAGTGACTACTTTTATATCCATTGACATATTTATTGGAGGCACTATATCATAGTGTGTGTCATAATTCACATTTTAACATATATATATAAACAAACCCCTCCCCATTCTCTAAACAAAACTACCTTATAGCAAAAACACAAATGGAAGGGTATATCTCGGAAATGGGGGACAGACACCTCTTTATGGTCTCCCATAAATTCCACCGCTTCGGTAACAAGTCAGGCAGACTTCTATCTAATCTGCTTAAGGGTACAGTTAAGCCAACAATCATTCTTTTTTTTTTATAAATACTTTTTATTGTTTTTTTTTTTTTTTTCAAATTTTCCATATAATTGACTTTACATGAAGACATTTTATCTTTTACAGGTTGTTAGTGTAACACAGAATTAAACAATGTCAATCATAGCATTAACTCTTATTTTGCAATTTTAGGCTTTGCAAGAAGATCTCGTCAAGAGACAAAGTAGAAGAAGTTCATCTCAAGCCTACACATAACACAGACTCTCCGCTTTGACTCTAAACATAATAAAAACTTAATTCACCTGTAAAACATTTCTTTTGACTGTTTTTTTTCTATTACCCCAAATCCCCGTTGGTACGGGGGTGGAGAATTCCCAGATTCCAATTAAGGTCATCCTTGAAGAGTTAGATCATGTCTTTATGCTTCTATATATTATTCAAAACATATATTAATCATAAGTAGAAACGAAATATAATTAAAAGAGGAAGGGGAGGAAAGTATAGGGGTGGTTGTGGGGGTCACAAGGAAGACATACACTGGGGGGGGGGAGGGGGGGTATGTCTGGTTGTTTCATCCAGATCTCTTGAATGCTCACAATAATTACATAAATCTCGTCCTCTCAGCCGAGCCGACAATAACATTGGTTTAATCATCCTGTTAACTGTCGTTGGAGGAACCATGTGGTGTTTTCGAACAGTTTTTGAATATATACCTGGGTTTCTTCTTCATAACTTAATATCACCGTTTCCCATTTCTTATAGAACTGAATCACACCCTGTTCTATGTTTTGTAAGGCTGCCTGTCTCTCATATAGTATAATATCCAATAACATTCGTTTATATTCTGTAATAGACGGGGTCTGCTTCACTATCCAATATTTAAGTATTAGCTTTTTAGCTAAAGTAAGTAACACTGTCAGTGCAGGTATTATACTTCTCTTGTTTCTGCCCAAGTCCCATTCCTTAAAATATAGAAACAAACATGGGGTTAGTTGAGACATAATCTTTACATTAAATATTTTGTTTATATGGATAATCAACTTATGCCAAAAGGTTCTAATCTTTCTGCACTCCCAGAAATTATGTATAAAAGTGGCGCCCATCATGCCGCATTTTGGACATAATCCAAGATCATCTATCACAAAATGGCTCCTTTGTTTTTGAGAGATGTAGGCCCGATTCATAAATTTTAGGTGAGTTTCCTGTAGGGAGGAAGCCCTTAGATATTTTAGAGTGCTAGCATTTTTCTTGAATGCTTCTTTGAGCTCAGGGGCTGAGGGGACTTCCTTTTTCCAAGACGTCTCCAGAGGGGCCCTCAGCCTCTCTACTTCACTCAATACAAGATTATTATACATATATCGGATTCTATAACCCATAACATTGTGCGTGGATAGCAGAGCTAGGACTGGGTCTGGGTGATCTTCATTGTCCCAAGCTTTTGTGATTGACTGAGCAAAATGTCTTGTTTGCAAATACATATAAAAACTTTTATCTGTAATATCATACTTTTCTTTCATTGTTGAAAATAGCATTACAGTTCCACCCGGGTCAAATACATCTTTCACTGCCGATATACCTTTTAATTTCCATCCCACATAATTGGCATTTTCTAATCCTGGTTTAAAACAGGGGTTCCCCCAGAGTGTAATAAAAGGTGAGCTATCATATCTACGTCCTAGTCTCTTATTTAAGGCTAACCATGATATGTAAGTGTTCTTGAAGAGAATAGACTCGAATATGTGTGGTGGAATGGATGATTTCGGAGCGTGGAGCAGAGCTGCTGGAGAGAAGGGGAAGAATATGCTTTCCTCCAATGCAAGGTTGGTATACACTGAACTGTTGGTAAGCCAATCTGTTATATACCTGAAATGTGCAGCTCGGGTGAAATATTGTATGTTAGGGAGCCCAAACCCTCCTTCTGCTTTAGGTAAACATAATCTTGGTAGGGAAATTCTAGGCCTCTTTCCTGACCATATAAATTTCCTGAACATTGAATGGCATTTTAAGATGTCTTTCCTAGTTAGCTTCAAAGGTAGCATCTGAAGTATATATGATAACTTTGGAAATACAATACTTTTTATTACTGTTATCCTGCCTAGTAAAGACAGCGGTAATGACTGCCAATTATCTAGTAAGTTTGAGATTTTGTTAAGGATGGGGCGTATGTTTATATTATATAGTGTATTATAGTAAAACGGGATCTGGACTCCTAAGTATTTTAGCGAGGTTTGACAAATCTTGAATTTTTCAAATAAAGGGTCAGTTATAAATGTTGATATTTGGCCATTTAGTGGGAGTAATTGTGACTTATCGTAATTTACTTTAAATCCTGTGAACCTGCTGTATGTGTCAATTATTTGCATTATCCCTGGGATGGACTTACTTGGGTCGGACAGAAATAACAATAGGTCGTCTGCAAATAGGCTTAATTTTAGTTCTGTATGTCGTATCAGTATCCCTTTATAATCTGTAGCGGCCCTTAATTTGATGGCTAGTGGTTCAATAGACATTGCAAAAAGCAGTGGTGAGAGGGGGCATCCTTGTCGGGTTCCCCTCCGTATTGGGAAAGTCGGGGAAAGGTAACTATTGGCTAATATTTGGGATGATGCATTGCAATACAACGCCTTGATTGCTGTAATATATTCCGCCGGAATTCCAAAGCGGCTTAATGTTTTATAGAGGTGGTCCCAGGTCACTAGATCGAACGCTTTTTCAGCGTCTAGGGAGAGTAGGGCCTGTGGGCCAGTTGTCTTATTGGTTTGTACCCATTGCATTGCGGTCAGCACCTTTCTCACATTGACTGTCGAGTGCCTACCCCAAATGAACCCCGTTTGATCTACATGAATTATGGCTGGTAATAGCAATTTTAGGCGGTCTGCTAGAATTTTTGTATATATTTTGTAGTCTGTGTTTAACAGGGAAATAGGCCTATAAGAGGCTGGTTGTGTTGGGTCTCTTCCTGGTTTTAGTAAGATTTTTATGATGGCTGCGTTAAAGTATTGGGGTAGGGGGGCACCTTTTAAAAATGAGTTAAACATGGTCGTTAATGAGCTTACTATTTTCGGGGCTAATAACTTGTAATACTCGTTTGTTAATCCATCAGGGCCGGGAGCTTTGTTTAATTTCAGATTTTTGATTACATTCAGTATTTCTTCCTCAGTGATTGGTTTTGTGAGTGGGTGCGTGTCCTCTGCTGAAAGAGTCGGGATAGACACTGAATCCCAAAAGGCCCTGCTGGCATTTTCATCTATTGTGGGATCAGCATATAGGGCCTTATTCTGGTTGGAGCGTCCGGGCCGTACGCGTACGTCCCGGGGTTTTTTACGATCTGCGCATGTGCAGATACGCTAATGCGCCGGCGCGAACACTCCACAACGCTTACGGCCGGTGTCTCAACGTGCGAAAAAACCTGTACGCGAGCGTACGGGTAATGGGGCGGCATAGGGGCGTGTTGATGGGAGCGGCCGAAATAATGAGGGAAAATGGGCGTAAATATGGGCGTACACGGGGGTGTGCACCAGAAATGAGCGGTGCTACTACCGCACGATCGACTAAGGCACCGTTCGTTTCGGACACCAAACAGGCGGCCGCCAACCGCCAGCTAAAACCACCCCTACAGATACCTCATGCCAGCGTGCGCCTGAGTTGGCTAATTAACGCTGATTACTACTCAAACACATACACCTGAATGTAATAAGCAATGCTGCAGTCTATTAACTACAAACCATGATTTCACTGCCTGCAAGCCACACATGCAGCACGCAAACACATTGGAAGCTTATGTTTCTATACTTCTCCACATTTAAAGGTTTGTTTAATTTAAGGTAAGAATCTTTTTATACGCTAAGGTAGGTATTTGCTAAACAGACACATTCACTACCTGCTTTCATAGACTTTACGCAGTAGCACACTCAATCTACACAAGTCGACATGTGTCAACGTGTTCACTCTAATACTAACATAGGTTTTGTATTTAGGATACAATAACATAAACCACATCTAACACCTACAAAGGATGTTTCAGCAATGTTTGAAGCCCATGACCACTAAATGTTGTTTTATTAGGTCTTTATTAAGGTAGACAATTGAGTTAATAGAAAACAATAAGTGAATAACAAATAGATTAATTAATCAATTGTCAGATTAGTAGTTGAGAGGCAAGATTTGCAGGTCCATATATGTGAAGGGTATGCCAGCGTGCACGGACGTACGCTCACTCTCACGAGCGGTGACATAAGCTGAGTTTTCCATTGAAAACAATAGGGACCCGTCCGTGCAAACTGGCGTACGCTCAGATCTCCGCAAGAAGTCGGTGGGGAGACGGAGGAAAGACGTCCGTAGACGGCGCCGTACGCTCAGTTGTACGCCAGTTGTCGGAGTGTAAGGGCTGGGCCGGCCGCGTACGTTGCCGTACGCTCATTTGTACGGCACTCCCCTTCTACGTTATTTCTGCCCGTACGTAAGCGGCTGATTTGTGGGTGGACCTAACCCTAACGGCCGCGTACGGCTAGCGTGCGGTAATGGCGAACGTACGCACGTTTGGCCGCTCCGATCAGAATAATGCCCATAGTGTAGAATAAAAGTCATGGAGGGTGTTTGCTATGGATGGACCTGAGCTTTGCAGATTCCCCTGGGAGTCAGTCAGGGCAGTGATTATTGTTGGGGGGAATTGACCCTTAAGGAGTCCTGTTAATAGTTTATTAGATTTATTGCCTAGGTTATGGTAGCGGCTATGTGCTATGAAGGAGCGCCTTGTTTCCTGTTGGGACAATAGATTGTCGAATAGTTGCTTGTGGTGGAAATATAGGTTTCTATTTGTCGCAGTGGGGTTTTGTTTAAACTGTTGATACGCTTTAGTTAGTTCTGTCTGTGTATCTAGATATAATTTGGATAATTCTTTATTATTTTTCGCGCAGTAGGAAATTATTTCCCCCCTCATGACAGCCTTGGAGGCCTGCCAAAATGTTTGGCAAGCATTTGTTGCCATTTCTGCATTTTCATAGGAATATACTGTCCAGGTGTGCTCTACCATTTCTTTAAATTTTTTGGAGTTGGCCTGTCCAGCTGGATATCTCCATTGTATATATGGACCCCTATCTACCTGTGAGTCCATGTCAACCCAGCATGTTGCGTGGTCTGACAAACAAATGGGCTCTATTCCAGAATCTCTGGTCCTTGGGAACAAAGTGGTTGAAATTAGTATACTATCAATTTGGGATAATGTATCATGCACCTGTGAGTGACATGAATACTCCTTTTCCAAAGGGTGTTGTGCACGCCAGACGTCTGTTAAGTGCAACTGCGTTAATAAAAGGGGAATACCCAGCTTTGGAGCGGATCTACGACCTGGGGCATGGGGGGTTCTGTCTAGATAAGCAGAGGAAACAGTATTGAAGTCTCCTGCTAGAATTATGTGCTTATCTGAGTATGGGGTCATAAGTTTAACAATTTTTCTAAAAAAATCTGCAGAGAACACATTGGGTGCATATACATTACATAGAGCATATCGAACTGCATGTATTGTCACGTCTACTACTGCATATCTTCCATCCGGGTCACTCTTAGTAGAGTGTATGGTCACCGGTATACTTTTCTTAACCAATATAGCCACTCCTCGTGATTTTGTATTGTATGGTGCCGAGGCTAATAAAGACCATCCTAGTGTATTTAGTTTCAACATTTCTGTGGGGGATAAATGAGTTTCTTGGAGGAATGCTATGTCGACCTTCAATTTATTTAAGTATTGTAATATTTTTTTCCTCTTTGAGGGCAGGTGAAAGCCGCGCACATTAAATGTACCAATCCTTATCTGGGCCATCCTTTAAGAAAGAGGGAGAGGATTTCAGTTAGACCACTAAAAGTTCTGCAATTTAGAGGGTGCATTGGAGGTCGACATAGGGTATTCATATTCCATATACAACCAGGGGGGGGGGGGGGGGGGGGGACCTGACACAAAAGGGAAACACAAAAGGGCACAATGCAAGACATTAAGAAAATATGAGAACAAAACAAAACTTGCAGGCACTGCTGGTGTTCTGATGAGGGTATGAAGCAGCCATGTGGTTATTGCAATCGCTTCCACCTCAGTGCCTGCCTTAATTAAACCTATCTGACTTCCAGATAGCCAGACCGCCAAGTGGCTGTCTGGTTCTCCATGGCTAGACCTAATGTCCAGCCTCAGTTTTACTTTTAACTTAACCTTGAGCTATTGTGGCTCGCCCCAGCCTTACTTAACTAGAATATAACTGCCAATTCGGCTTTAGCCATCACCTGTATGAACTTTTATCTAAAAACAAAAAACATAACGATAACTGTGTCAGTCCTTAAATCCTGTGGAACAAATGTTAAGTATACATCCTCAGTTGACACAATCTAGATTTCAAAACCTGAGAGTCGGCATGTGATTATGCCGTCGTGGGTCTTGTAGGAACTTGGTCTGAAGTTGTCCCTTCTAGCCTTTGGGTTCTATGAATGGGGGTTTATGGTATGTGGAATTAAGGCCCACCGTCCATCTTGATCATAGTGCAAAGGCGATTAAGCGGTTCCCCGGCTTTTGTTGCTTTTAATCTTGCGCTGCTTCTTCTGATACTACTCCTCTTCATCTGGGGGGGAGGGGTTGAAAGCTTCCTGTGCCTCCTCCATAAGGAATTTGTCTGCGTCTTGGACAGTGGAAAAGTCTTTATAGGAGTTTCCATAGAATAACCGTAGACGAGCTGGAAACATTAGGGCAAATTTTTTGCCATCTTGCACTAGTTTTGTGCATAATGGGGAGAATTCCTTGCGTGCACGCAGGACTTCCGCAGAATAATCCTGAAATATCAGAATGGTCTTGGAGTTCCATTGAAGGCGTTTCTGTTTGCGATATGCAACCCAAATTGCTTCCTTGTGAAGAAAGTTTAGGCTTTTAAATATGACTGGACGTGGTCTAGGGTCAGGGTCAGCCCTCGGTGGACCCAATCTGTGCGCCCTCTCCACAATCATTCCGGTACATTGGTCTTGTATGTGTAATAATTCAGGGAGGGTTTGGGTGATAAAAGAATAGAGAGCCGGGCCTTTTATCGTTTCAGGGAGGCCCAGAATTCTGAGGTAGTTACGTCTTGATTGATTTTTTAAGACTGTCCACTTTGTTTAGCAGTTGATATTGTGTTTTCTGCATGGAGTCAGTATGAGCCTTCATCTTAGCTACATCTTCAAATACCTCCCCCAGCCTTTGTTCATTAGTATTTACTTTCTTAGCGATTTGTTTGATTTGGGATTTAATATCCTGCACTGCTTGGGTCATCTTAGCAGTGTGAGTGTCCATTATTGGATTCACAGTTTCCTGTACTGCGCGTACAATGTCTGCATAGGTGAGAGGGGCTGTCTGTGAGTGGGGTGGCTGCCCTTGTGTTTGGTCAAATATATTGATTTGTGAGTCTATTATGGGTCCTGTTCCCCCAGCACTTACTGTGTCTCCTCGGTCTTGGAAGGAGAATTGCTGCAGGTCTGGTATCTGTGCGGCGGCCATTTTGGGTGCACTCTTATTCCTTTGTGGGCGCTGGTGCTGGTCTTCCCTAGCGCTGTTGGGGTTCAGGAGCCGGTTCATCAGGGCTCTTGTGGGCAGTGGTGGTAGGTTTTGGGCTCAGGGGGCTGCTGGTGAGGTCCGTTAAGCATCGCTGCAGGGATCGCGGGTCCCGCGGCACTTCGGGTGACGTCACACGCCGCTGCTGCCGGAGCGCTCTCTGCCTGAAAGCCCTTCTCCTGTCAGCCGGGCGGCGCGCGGCTCGCTCCGGAGGTTTGCGGGGACTTCCGCAGTGTGTCCAGTAAGGGGGATCGGGTTTGTGAGGGTTGTGTGACGATGACGGAGCTATAGTATGCTGGGGCGGCCACGGAGCTCCCGATCACACGTCCTCTCACATTCCCGCCGGAACCGGAAGTCAAGCCAGCAATCATTCTATAAGGATCTTTACTCTTCCACTATTAACCCCTCTAGTCCTCAATCAGACACCCCTTCATTACAGCCTCCCGCTTCGATCCCAACAGAACCCCCCTCCCCCATGTTGGACACTCTGACCTTTCCCACAGTCACCTCACAAAAGTCTGCCTCCCTCATAACACCGGTAAAACAGGACGAAGTGGTGAAAGCCATCAAACTTTTAAAGCCCCAGGACCGGACTTTTACAGTGGGGAATTCTATAAACTGATGGCACCACTCCTTAGTCCAGTCTTAGTCAAAGTATTCAACACTCTTCTTCATACCTCCACCCCTCCATCCCAGTTCAACGCCGCTATACTAAAATACTCCCCAATCCTGGCAGAGACCTTTCCCTACCAGGCTCATATCGCCCCATCTCCCTATTGAATATAGACTACAAACATTTAGCAAAAACTCATGCCGACAGACTCAAATTAATTTTGCCCTCCATTATACACCCCGACCAAATTGGGTTAATTGCTTGGAGACACTGTAACATAAATGTACAGAAAGTACTTGCAGCAATCTCCACGAATCACTCCAATCGTACAGCCCCTGACCATGCTATTCTCTCATTAGATGCCGAAAAGGCATTTCACCTCATTGAATGGTCCCATTTATACTACACCCTACATAGATTTGGCTTCCCTACTCATTTTACACATGCTTTACGTGTCTTCTATCATTATCCCCACACTCAAGTCTCCTGCAATGGCTTTCTATCTTCCCCCTTTATTATTAAAAAAAGGCACTAGACAGGGCTGTCCACTGTCACACCTGCTCTTTGCGATAGCCTTGGAGCCATTAGCGATGGCTCTATGCTCTTCACACCTAAATAGGGGCATACATATCAGACAAATGGAGCTCAAAGTCTCCTTTTTCGCAGAATGTTATTGTTTGTGTCTGAACCTCTCACATCTATCCATGAGATATTGAGACTTATTGAGGAATTTGGAGCGGTGGCAGGGTACAAAATTAATGTATCCAAGTCTGAATTGCTCCCCATAAATTTTTCCAACTCTCTCCTGACTCAGATCACTGCCTCCTCCCCATTTACAGTCACAAATTCCCATTTTAAATACCTGGGAGTTCAGATGCCGGGAGACCCCCACAAGATATATGGGGGAAAACTAAAGGAACATTTACTATCCCGAAAATACGGCAATTCGTAGTCGTATTGATGTGCTATCAATACGAATACGAATTGCCGTATTTTCTGGATAGTAAATGTCAAAAATAAGTGTATTTCTGGATACAAATACACCTATTTTTTACAAATTTCCTTTAGTACATTTCCCCCATGATCTCAACTTTAAGACTACCATTTACAAAATAATCACAAAAATGGAGGGTTGGATGGACTTGCCTTTATCCCTACTAGGCAGAATTGCGGTGGTTAAATCAATCCTATTTCCCAAACTGTTATATGTGATGCAACTCCTCCAACATTATGGCAGCAGATGAAAAACGTCTTAGGAAAAACCATCACTCGCTTCATTTGGCAAGGGAAAAAAACCAAGATTGCATACACTAAACTTATTCTTGGCAAGATGGAGGGGGGAACGGGTACACCTGATTTTTCCTCTTACTCCCTAGCTATTCTTTCCCGCTGCGCAGCTGACTGGTTTCTAGGAAACAGCACCTATACTGACTATACCCTAGATTCAAACGTGTTTTACCCCTACTCTCTTAATACCCTATTGCATTCCAAAAAAATAATTTATTTCACCACCCATCCTACAGCATCCCTTATTCCGAGACACATTTTTTTTTCATGGGTCAAAATACACAAGAAATTAGGACAGGATCATACTTCCTCTCCATACATTACGTTGTGGGGGAATCCCTCTTTCCCTCCCTCATTGTCTAATAACCTCTTCCTACAGTGGAAGGAGAGGGGACCATGCGCGGTGAACCAGATGTTTGACCCGGGGGCTCGGTGGTTGCTTTCTCCATGATAAAATATACTTACAACCTCCCTAATACCCACTTCTTCACGTTCTTACAAACTAGACATTACTTGGTATCATTACACATTGACCAAAGACAACGCCTCATCATCCAACCCGATACTAAAACTCCTGCTACGGTGGTCAAAATCCCCATATAAATTGAAGCATGTCCACGACCTGTTAATAAACCTCCATACCAAATTACCCCTTCAAACACTTACCAATGCCTTGAAAAAGATATACCTTCTACCCAATCCAACGAGATTTTAATATCCAACTATGCCTTCACCCTAAAATTGCTGGGTTAATCTTACCTACAGGAAGTCCACATCAAAACCATACACAGAGACTATATGTCCCCCTCAACCCAAGCCCACTTCGAATCCTCAATTGAGGCTCATTGTTCCAGGTGCAGGAGATCTTGGGCTGACCTCTTTCATTGCCTCCGTTAATGCCCCAAGATTCGTCGATTCTGGAGTAAAGTATACCTATTTGTTAACTCACATTTTTTTAAATAGTCTCCTATTGCTAGCTTATGCCTTATTTATACTGAATGGGAAGGGGATACTCTAGTTCTACCTTTATTTCCTATGCTCTCCATGTTATTCACAGTACCTAAAAAACTGATCCTCATACATTGGACAGTCAAGACGGCCCCATCTCTCACGCAACTACATGTCATGATGTTACAACAATTATATTTTGACAAAAATACTCTTTTGTCCTTGTCGACTTGCTCCTCTGCTAGGTTCCACAAAAAATGGGACCCCTACATTTCCACGGTAGAGGCTATTGACAGAGACAAAATCTTGAACTCCTCTAACTTTGCCATTTGGAATACAATAGCCCCACCAATCCCGACTATGCCCTCTGCATGAGTAACTGTGCAACTGGACATTTCTAAACACAACTAGCTCACCCCATTAGCTGACCCCCAGACATAGGACCATGCCTTAAATCACATAGGTCAGAAAACCTTTCTCTTCCTCAACTGCATGCAGGTCCATTTCAAACCAAATGATGTCTCATGCCCCCCCCCCACACACACACACATCTTGTACCACAAGACTACGTAGGTGAAAGAAGAAAAAATATGGAGTGGCGCTGTGCTGAATAATTAGACATTTTTATTTTAAATATAACAATATTGTGGCCAACAATAGACAAACAAGACTTACAACATATATATAGTTGGTACAGATGGGTCTTGTCCCATCTTTGCAGGGGATGGCGCTGGCGTCGCCAGCCGCCATCCCCCGCCAGCGCCATGGCGACGGTGAGAAGCGGACGCGCGCGCACGAGAGGCGCGCGCGTCCCCTTCCGACGGCGCTTCGATGCGTTCCCCCGGGTCCCCGCCGGCTTGCCGGCGGTAACCCGGGGTCCCCGCCGCCTGCCCGCACCCCCCACTAACCCCCCTAGCCCTGTCCGTCTCCCTGAGGCGGAGACGGACAGGGTTTCCGTCGCGCTAGCGACGGAGACTGAGACGCGCGTGCGCGTGAGACGCACGCGCGTCTCAGTCTCCTCGCTGGCGAGGCTGCTGGCGGGTCGCCAGCGCGTACGTTCTGGCGACCCGCCAGCAAGGATGGCAAAAGACCCATCTGTAAGTCCATTCCCATCCCTCAGAACTGGTTAGTACTTAGTTGCATGCATATTAAGACTTTGTAACTTTGTAGCCAGTGTAGTAAAGATACTCAGTCCTTCACTTGCTGTGCACATACAAGATTTAAAGTATACTTATAATTCTTTGCAGCTTTGGAGCAGTGATGGGGTGTATGGGGCTGTATAAATACTGCAATGCTTCTCCGACCGATAGTGCAATCCTATTGTACGGTCATATCCGAGATTAGATCGTTGGTGGTGTCTAGTGGTAGCCAGAAACGTCCCCTCTGTCCTCAGACTACGTAGGTGTATGTAGATCCATGGGATTGATGACTTGACGAAAAGGATTATCCCATCCCCCTCCACTACACCCCCTCCCACCCTACTTATTAACTCTTCCCTTTATTATTGCCAGTTTAATAGTGTTCTATGTATAGTAGTCTACTGAGATTCGCATTGTTTTGATTCAAATGTTGTTACCGATCCTTATTTGAGTGCCGGATGAATGGGAGTCTGAGACCCCACCTTCCGGGACTAATGTTTATTATTCTATTGTTTATTCTACACTAGGTATTTATTTATTAACAGTTTCTTATATAGCGCACACATATTACGCAGCGCTTTACAGAGCATAATTAGGAGCAAAAACACATAACAAATTACAGTACAAGACAGTTTAGGACAAGTACATGGTTAATATGTATAGTTGCATCAGGGGACAGAACACTGAAGCAATCATCAGGGTGACAGAGGTTTATATATTCTAAGAAAGGCACATGAGGAGAGAGGGCCCTGCTCGTGAGAGCTTACATTCTAAAGGGGAGGGTTAGACAGACAGGGGTGACACAGACGGGAAAGAAGTGGTTTTATGCTGGAGGGTGGGAAGAGGTCAGCTTAGTCTTTGATATTTTAAGTCTAAAAAAGCGCTGGGTCATCCAGGAGTATATAGCAGAGAGACAGTAGGAGATATGAGTGAGGATGGAAGGAGAGAGATCAGGAAAGGAGCGGTAGATTTTAGTATTATCAGTATAGAGGTGGTAGTGGAAGTTAAGTGAGCAAATAAGCTCACCCAGAGAGGACATATAGAGAAGAAGAGGACCAATAATAAAATGATGGGGGACACCTACTATCAATGGAAGAGCAGAAGTGGTGAAGTCATTAGAGGTACAGCTGGGCATTTTCAAAACAGACAGTGCAAATACAAGCATTAACAGTGATATTCAAAGTTTTAGCAGTTGCAGAAATGGTGATAAACTGGATGATCAGTCAGATAGCCAGGAGTAGTATGTTGTGAGTATGAAGTGAGCTCACTCAAAGCAGTCCCTTGGTTTTTTTAGTTGCTGTCGTTTCTGTTTTTCTGAATCACTTTGATATCAAGATGTTAAGTTGGTTGGCAGTTTCTGTCCAGTTTAAGACCAGAATAAGTCCAATCTTTAATCTATGTAACTTTTTTCTCCCTACTTAAAAATCTTCCTACTTTAAAAGCTGACAAAATATCAATAGTCAGCCAGGCTTTGTCAGCCTAGTATTCTCACTAAATACTAAAAGCTGTTTCTAAGTTAATTGATTAAGACCCCACCCAGCCAGAGCCCCTCTCCCACTAGCAATAAAACTAAGGCCTGGTACACACCAGAACGATTAGGGCACGATTAGGGCAAATTTCGACGGTTGTAACGACGGTTGTGCCTGAATTGGTGCACAATCGTTTGTATTTTACTCACGATCCTGGTCGTTTGCGATTGGATGCGCGCTCCCGGCACGTCGTATGTCGCATTGGAGATTTTGCCTCCTGCAGCAGAATCAGCCGATCCGACCGCTGATTGTGTGCTGATTTTATGCACATCGTTAGCACATTGTGTGCGCTTACGTCGTCGCGACCATCCATCCGATCCGGGTTGTTTACGCCAGAGATCCAGGACACTCCCACCGCAGCCATATTGGAGCCTCGTGGATGCAGCAGAGATCACACGACGTCTGCTCCAGCGTGCACCGGACTGCAGGTATGTTTTTGTCAGGCCACTGCAGTCCACCCTACCCCCCCGTGTACCCGCTGACCACCAATGTGTTTTGCGATCAGGCCACTGCAGTCCACCCTACCCCCCGTGTACCCGCTGCCCACCAATGTGTTTTGCGATCAGGCCACTGCAGTCCACCCTACCCCCCCGTGTACCCGCTGCCCACCAATGTGTTTTGCTATCAGGCCACTGCAGTCCACCCTACCCCCCCGTGTACCCACTGCCCACCAATGTGTATTGCTATCAGGCCACTGCAGTCCACCCTACCCCCCCGTGTACCCGCTGCCCACCAATGTGTATTGCTATCAGGCCACTGCAGTCCACCCCACCACCCTGTGTACCCGCTGCCCACCAATGTGTATTGCGATCAGGCCACTGCAGTCCACCCTACCCCCCCGTGTACCCGCTGCCCACCAATGTGTATTGCTTTCAGGCCACTGCAGTCCACCCCCCCCCCCCCCGTGTACCCGCTGCCCACCAATGGCAAAGGCCCCAGATGCATTATGCCACCACAGCCCACTATGCTCCCCTGCGGCCTACCCACTACACAGTATGCCACCACAGGCCACCCCACCCCCCTGCGGCCTACCCACTACCCAAAGCATAATGTTACCATCCAGCTGCCCTTTTGCAGGTGATGTTCTCCCACCCCCAGGATTTTAAAAAGTTTTGTAAACAAAATATTATAATATTTATTAAAATTTGTTTAATAATTTTGAAACCAAACATGTATTCTTAATAATAATATACAGTGTATTGAAACATATTTACATATACTGTTTATATGAAGACAACTTGTTTTGTCAAAAAGTATGTACATAGGTTTTTTCAAAATCTATTCATTTTTTACAGAAATGGCCCAGGCGATTGCCAAGGAACACGAATTTATAGAGGCGTTCCTTGAGAAATATAGGGAGCTGGACTGCCTTTGGAAAACTAAATCGAAGGAGTACAGCAATAAAATTAAAAGAGCTCAAGTGCTTCAGGAGCTGGCCCAATTCAGCAAGAGCTACAATCCCGAGGCTGATGCGGACTGGGTCCGAAAAAAAATACAGAACTTGAGGACCGTGTTCCTTAAAGAACACAAGAAAATTCAATCGTCCAAAAGGTCCGGTGCAGGAACTGCAGATGTATACGAGACGTCTTTATGGTACTACAACCTGCTGACCTTCACGTTGAGCCATGAGGTGCCAAGGTCGGGACTCTACCTAATGGTGGAGAGTGAGGCAGACGATGTGTTTGTGGGCCTGGATGAAAGTTCCCAGCCGTTGTCGGTAAGTACTGGTCCAATGTGTATACACCCCTTCCTCCTTTGTTTGTTTTAGGCTCCTATAGAGCATTCCTTTGCGGTCCCATCATTTTTTAAATGTGGTCTTCCTGCCAGGGGACAGCACCAACGCCATTAAAGTACTCCTTATATTGGTCCCTGACCTGTTTGGCTCTTGCTGTCCCCCGGTACTGCTGGGCCGGCGTCTCCAGGGACACGATTGGTGCAACCTCCCTAGGCTCGTCTGGGTCCTCCTGTGGTGCTGGTCCTGCCGGCCGATGGGCCCTTTCTTTGCGCCGAAGTAGATTGTGCAGGACACAGCACGCCATGACGGCCCAGTCGATTTTATCCAGCCGCAGGTTAATGGCTGTGTGGAAAATGCGGAATCTACTAGCCATAATTCCAAATGCACTTTCCACAAGCTGCCGTGCCCTGGAGAGCCTGTAATTGAAGACCCGTTTGTCGTGGTCAAGACCACGTTTGGCATAGGGCTTCATGATGTGTTCATGAAGCCCAAATGCCTCGTCTGCCACGAAAACAAAGTTCAGCCCATGCTTCGTTTCTTTGACTGTGGGCAAGTGCAGGGTGTTGGAGGCGAGCCTCTGGTAGAACTTTGTGTCCTTCAAAGTTCCACCATCTGAAGCCCGCCCATTCCTGCCGACATCCACAAAGATGAATTCATAGTTCGCATTTACCACAGCCATCAGCACAATACTGAAGTACCCCTTGTAGTTGAAGTAGTAGGAACCACTGTGGGGTGGCTGATTGATGCGGACGTGTTTCCCATCAATGGCTCCTCCACAATTAGGGAAGTTCCACGCCTCGTCGAATTCAGCAGCGATGTTTTGCCACTCCTGCACGGTGTTGGGGAACTGGAACAAAAAAGAAAAGGAGATGTTAACTAATTGTTGTTATTTTCTTTTCAACAGACAACAAGCACAGAGAAAGAGGTTGGCCACACCTCAACCCCTACCCCAACCCCATCGCCAACCCCTGAGCCACCTGCAATTGACTCATCTGGAACAATCTGTGGAGTGCCAGAAACCCCCACCCCGCCACAACTATTCTCAAAAAAGAAAAAACGCAGGACCAAGACAGTCCCTGACCCAGACCCGGATAATGATATACTTATACGAGCAGAGCAGGTGCTGCGTAGGCCCCCTGACCAGTATGACACCTTCGGCAAATACGTGGCTGAGGGCTTGCGGAAGTTGAATCCGGAACAACAGATGGCGTTCGAACGTCTCACTAGCGAACTCCTGTTTAGGGGCCGTCTTGGCCTTCTGACAATTCAAACCAAATTAGTTGGACTTCTCCCATGGCAGGAGACGCCATCTACTAGTAGTGCCGTACCCTCACCAGCACTTGCCTCATTGCCTGAAACCACCCCACCGAGTGCGCAATCCTGTACCCAACCGGCTACACCTCCTCGCTACAGTCACCTGTATACATCATTGTTGAGTGACAGCACGGACCAAGACGAAACACCGGTTTTACAAGATTTATAAGCACATTCCATACAATTATTTCAAAGTTGGCATGGAGTAGTATGGCACACGGTGCTTGTCGTGGAGATAATGGCTATGGTGACCTGTTGCATACCGCAGAACAATGGGGCCGGGACCATTGCATCTGCGGTATGCAACAGGTAATCCTGATGGCCCTTTCATTATCTGCACTACAAGCACCGTCTGTCATACTGCTCCATACCACAAGGCAATGAGGCATTGGTTTGGTTTTATGTTAATACTTGTTAGGGCACTTTGCCTAGGTTTTATATATTATGTGTGTTTTTGCTATAGGTCCATGCATGGGGCAGTATGGCACATGGTGCATGTTGCGCAGACAAAGAAAGGACCTTCATGCTACTGTGGCGCACAGTGCAGAGCAATGGGGCCGGGACCAATGCTTCTGTACTAGGTGCCATGCATGCATGAGGGTGCTTTCATTGTCTGCGCTACATGTGCCGTCTGCCATACTGCCCCTTAACGCACGGCAATTAGGCATTTCATGTGCCGTCTGCCATACTGCCCCTTAACGCACGGCAATTAGGCATTTCTGTGGTTTTATGTTAATTCTTTTACTTGTTAGGGCACTTTGCCTAGGTTTTATATATTATGTGTGTTTTTGCTATAGGTCCATGCATGGGGCAGTATGGCACATGGTGCATGTTGCGCAGACAAAGAAAGGACCTTCATGATACTGTGGCGCACAGTGCAGAGCAATGGGGCCGGGACCAATGCTTCTGTACTATGTGCCATGCATGCATGAGGGTGCTTTCATTGTCTGCGCTACATGTGCCGTCTGCCATACCGCCCCTAACCGCATTGCAAACTTCATTAACATTTTATAGCAATATTTTAAAAAAACACAAAGCACTTTTTTAAATTATGTGTACTCAATGTGCAGTATGGCACATGGTACATGTGGTGCAGACAAAGGACAGGGCCACGTGGCGCATAGTGCATATCAATGGGGCCGGGACTATTGCATCTGCACTATGCGCCACGTGAGGTGGAGGGGACATGCATTATCTGCGCTACAAGCACCATGTGGCATACTGATCTCTACCTCATGGCAGACCAAAGCCATTACAATTGTTGTTTTTTTGGGGGGTATTTGCATTACTGTTTTTGCACTTTTTTTATTTATACTTGAAAAAATACATCTCCTATATATTTGGCTACATCTGTCACTCAAAGTGGGTGTCTGTGTCTATAACGCTCTGTTCCTGGACTTTCCTCTTAATGTGTGATTGCCTTCATCTGTGCATCTGTGCTGAACACCTTTCTGAGAAATTAACCTGTTTAAAACAGGTGATGGCAATCATACATTAAGGGGAAGTCTAGAAACAGAGCATTGTGTCCCTCCTGGAGAGGGTCATGTTGGGAGGTATGTGACAGAGAACCAGCCCAGTGAGCCCACAGACAGTGCCAGACACCCACTGCCTTCCCATGTTGCCCAGCACTGCTACTCCACAGCCACCAGGTGAGCGCCCCCCTCCCGCGATTTGCGGCAAAACCTCCCCCCCCGCGCGCCCCCCCCCTCCCGCGATTCGCGGCAAAAACACCCGCTCCCCCGCGACCCCCCCTACCGCGATTCGCAGCAAAAACACCCCCGCGACCCCCCCTCCCGTGATTCGCTGCAAAAAGAACCCCCCCACGACCCCTCCCGCAATTCGCGGCATAACCACCACCCCGCGACCCCCCCCTCCCGCGAATCACGGCAAACCCTCCCCCGTGACCCCCCCCCCCCCGATTTGCGGAAAAAACACCCCCCCCCGCGACCTCCCTCCCGCGATTCGCGGCAAAAAGACCCCCCCCGCGACCCCCCCTTGCACGATTGGCGGCACCCCCCCTGCGACCCCCCTCCCGCGATTCGCGGCACCCCCCCCCGCAATTCGCAGCAGCCCCAGGATTAAATGGCACATGCAAAACACTGACATGGCTATGGTCGACAATGAAAAAGGTTGACATGAGTTTTTGAAGATTTATTTTTAATTTTTTTAATTTTTTCATATTCATTGTCATGTGTCGACATGGACACCAATGAAGTGGCACACTTATGTCAACATTTACATGTGTTGACCTTTCTGTGTTGATTTTTTCTTGTGGCGATTCGCGTCACACCCCCCGCAACCCCCCCTCCCGCGATTCGCGGCACCCCCTGTGACCCCCCACCTCCCGCAATTCGCGGCAACCCCCCACCGGAACCCCTGTGAACCCCGCCCTCCCGCGATTCGCGGCACCCACCCCCGCGACCCCCCCTCCCGCAATTCGCGGCACCCCCCATGATTCGCGGCAGCTCCAGAATTAAATTGCACATGGAAAACACTGACATGGCTATGGTCGACAATGAAAAATGTTGACATGAGTTTTTGAAGTTTTTTTGTCATTTTTTGAATATTTTCATATTCATTCTCATGTGTCGACATGGACACCAATGAAGTGCCACACTTATGTCAACATTTACATGTGTTGACCTTTCTGTGTTGATTTTTTTTCTTGTGGCGATTTGCGTCACACCCCCCCCCCACTCCCCCCACAACCCCCACTCCCGCGATTCACGGCACACACACACACACCTCCCCCGCGATTCTCGGCACCCCACCCGTGACCCCCCCTCCCGTGATTCACGGCACACCCCCGCGACCCCCCCCTCCCATGATTCGCCGCAACCCCCGCCCCGTAACCCCCCCTCCCGCGATTCGCGGCACCCACCCCCGCGACCCCCCCCCTCCCGCAAATCGCGGCACCCCCCCCGCGATTCGCGGCAGCTCCAGAATTAAATTGCACATGGAAAACACTGACATGGCTATGGTCGACAATGAAAAAGGTTGACATGAGTTTTTGAAGTTGACCTTTCTGTGTTGATTTTTTCTTGTGGCGATTCGCGTCACACCCCCCCACCCCCCCGCAACCCCCACTCCCGCGATTCACGGCACACACACACACCCCCCGCGATTCTCGGCACCCCACCCCGTGACCCCCCCTCCCGTGATTCACGGCACACCCCCCGCGACCCCCCCTACCATGATTTGCGGCAACCCACCCCGCGACCCCCCTCCCGCGATTCTCTGCAATCCCTCCCCTCCCGCGATTCGCAGCATCCACCCCCCCACAACCCCCCCTCCTGCAATTCGCGGCACCCCCCGCGACCCCCCTCCTGCAATTCGCGGCACCCTCCGCGACCCCCCCTCCCGCGATTCGCGGACACCTAAGTTGCAATACAGGGCATCTTTCATACAATTCTAACCATATTTCTCATATACAAACGTTCACAAATTAAGGGGGCGCAGCCCCTTACGACGGAGTGAAGAGCGCCCGTAGGGCGCGATGAATCACCTAGTTTATAAGTATTTGTGAATCTGACGGTTAAATTATTTAAATAAAAAAAATAATGTTTTCACTACAATTGTGTGCTGCATTTTTCCTTACCTTGCAATACTGATGCTGCAGGACCTTCACAATCGATTTACAGGTCTCCGGTATAATCAGGCCCAAAGCTTGCGGGGAAATGATGGCTCCAAACTTGAGGTCCGCCAGCGATCGTCCTGTTGCCAGAAACCTGAGGGTCACCACCAGCCGGTCCTCAGCAGGGATAGCCATGCGGTACTTGGTATCCTGCTTCTGGATGAGGGGGGTGACAAGACGCAGCAGCTCCTGGAAGGTCTCATCGTCCATGCGAAGAAAATTCCTATAATCCTGGGGATTATTCTCGCGAATCTCCATCAACAGGGGCATATGAGACCGCGCCTGTCGGCCTAGGAGCCACTGCTTGGTCCAGCAGGACCGAGCCTTCCTACACTGGGCCCTCATCCTCCTCACCCTGAGTACAGCGTAGGAAAGCAGGAATTCTTGCTGGAAAGAATCCATAATGCAAAAATCTGAATGGGAAAAATAAAAGCACACTTTGTAATGCCAGGCAAAAACAAAGCAGACCAAAATAACAATGTGCAGCGTTCAGCAGGTATACACCAAGCCTCACTAGTCACAAAGCAGAAATGAGGTCCTTTAAAATGGCTACTGGTCTTTGTCCCCCCTCTGCTAGCCCAGCCCCTTTAATTACATGTCATAAACGACCATGGCCAGTGCACACACGATGTACTCACGATCCGCACATCCGATGGTCGTACGACCGTCGGGAGCGACGTTGTATCGTATCTACAGCGTAATTACATCGTTTGCTAAAGAAACACGATCGTTAGCACATCGTGAGTAGGCCGCGGGAGAGCGCTCCAGGGAAGTGCACGTTAAATCGTTAGCCGATCGTTAGACGATCCTGATCTTTCTGGTGTGTATGGGGCCTAAGATAAACAAATGGTAAGAGGTTACATACCATCCCAGCCACTAATACATTCAAAATCACTTTAATTCTTAATACAATTGCACAAATACCTAGAATAATGCAATATGCAGGCAGAGTGATGGTGACTCAATACTGGCAATGGCATGTAAGGTTAAATACCTATAATAATGCAATATGCAGGCAGAGTGATGGTGACTCAATACTGGCAATGGCATGTAAGGTTAAATACCTATAATAATGCAATATGCAGGCAGAGTGATGGTGACTCAATACTGGCTATGGCATGTAAGGTTAAATACCTATAAGAATGCAATATGCAGGCAGAGTGATGGTGACTCAATACTGGCAATGGCATGTAAGGTTAAATACCTATAATAATGCAATATGCAGGCAGAGTGATGGTGACTCAATACTGGCAATGGCATGTAAGGTTAAATACCTATAATAATGCAATATGCAGGCAGAGTGATGGTGACTCAATACTGGCAATGGCATGTAAGGTTAAATACCTATAATAATGCAATATGCAGGCAGAGTGATGGTGACTCAATACTGGCAATGGCATGTAAGGTTAAATACCTATAATAATGCAATATGCAGGCAGAGTGATGGTGACTCAATACTGGCAATGGCATGTAAGGTTAAATACCTGTAATTAGATGAATAAGAAGAAGACAGGTGTTACATCACAGTCGTTCCAGAATAAGTCCAATCTTTAATCCATGTAACTTTTTTCTCCCTACTTAAAAATCTTCCTACTTTAAAAGCTGACAAAATATCAATAGTCAGCCAGGCTGTGTCAGCCTAGTATTCTCACTCAGGTAGTGACAACATGTTGAGCAGATATGTTTCTAGAAATCACGCCTTTCTCACTTTGTGTTTGCATTGAATGATATGTGACATCTCTACTATGTTCAATCTGTTTATTGGAAAAATGTCAATAAAATGTTTAAAAAAAAATTGTTATATAATGTATCTATAAAAAAAAAAGTAGACATGGCCATTATATAGATTTATGTGCTGCTTTAATTTGAATTGACCATTTTGATGCTGAATATGAACCCTAAACTTTTAGCCATAAAGGAATATAGACTCTACTGCAAGTTGATGTGTAGGTCATCTCCCTCTGAGAACCATATACTAGAATCGCTGTTAACCCTTCAGGGCTCACTGCCAAGGAAGCGAACACCGAGAATCCAGGCTTGACAACAACAGCTGAAAGCCAGCATTCTATCAACAGGCGGAGGACGCGACCCGCGGCTCTCAGCTTGAGCCAGATTAGCAGAGACCACTTGATCCTCCTTGCTATTGTCGGCAATACTACACTCTAAAGGCCCCCATACACTAGAATGATTTTGCACGATTGGAGCCGATTATGATCATTTGCATACCTCCCAACTTCTGTGTTGGGGAAATAGGGACATTCGCGCGAGCGCCCGAAAAGGGGGTGGGGCGTATGCAAATGAGGGCGCGGTTTATGCTAATTAGCCGCAACCTCATTTTCATACGAGAATAGACGCTGTGCGCATGCGCACAGCGTCTATTCTATTAGATTGGGGGGTCTCCCAACTGCCGAAAATCGGGACTGTCCCGCTGTAATCGTGACAGTTGAGAGGTATGCATTTGGGTTAATATATCGTCTGCAAAGTGACACATTGTGTTTTCCATCCGATGCGTGGCCCCATGAGTGACAGATAAAAGCCCCTAGGTCGGTCGTACTGCACCAGTGATTAATCAGAATAGCATGGAATTGGATGGAAAAAGGAGTGCTTTTTGCACATGCGATATATCACATGCGATATACCGAAGGAAGTTTGATTGGCAATTCCAGCCCCCTAATTCAGCCCATCAGATATATTTTATGGTACAATTGTATATCATAAGATATATCCCATGCGGTCTATCGGCTTGATCAATTGCATGCAAAATATCTTATGCAAAAATTTACACCAAAGTACAAAATCGGATGGAATCACTCCCGGGAAGGTCCAGGGGGAGTTTAAGGGAAATTGTATCCAATTTCAGCATCAGATATATATATCGCTGTAGTGTACACAAACAAAGATTTATCTGTCCAATTTATCTGGTGAGAATAAAAATCTGGTAATGTGTGGGAGAAAAGTACAATCATTCATTTGCTACCAAACACTGGAAAACAAACGCTGGTCATTCATAAAAATTATTCCTTCTGTTTGATTTAACAAAGTTATATAAACAATATTTTTTGTCAATTTTCTAGGTTTTGAGAGCCATTGGTTGATTTTTGATGCTTCCATACATTACCAGATTTTTGTTCTCACCAGGTATATTGGACAGATAAATTGTTAGGTGTGTACTTAGCACAAACCTTCTTGCAGCAGTGTTTCTTGTGCAATTAACCCTTACGACCAGTTTCTCACTAAGGATATCAGCTGTGTCTGCTACTCACGAGCAGAAAGGTTGATAAACAATATAACATACTGATCATACCTCCCAACTTTCGAGTGAGCTGAGGAGGGACAGTGCGTGCACTGAAATTTTGGGGGTGTGGCCCAGTGGGAAGGGGCCGTGGTCTATACTTATGATGCTACCACAAGGCCATGCCCCGTTATCACCGCTGTTGGGGCATGCCCAGCAGCTCCGAGAGCTGCTGGCTATGCCCCCAACCCCTCTGGCTGCAGGAATAGATGCTGTGCCCATGCGCACAGCATAACAATATTGTGGTGATCACAAGACAGTAGCTGCGTAGAGAGCTCTATAATTAGAATGTGGTATCTCCCCTATTTCATATCTGAGTGAGCAGGTGTAGTTATGGGCAGCATAGGGCATGTAGGGCCTTCCCACCCATAGATGAAAAATGTATATTTTCCATAGCACAGGGTAATGTTGTCTGGTAGCTACTATAGGCCACATAATTTGAAGAAGTGGACTCCCCTTGTCCACTCCCCAGAGTGGACAAGGTAACAGAGTCTGTGATCATCAGACATTAACTTGTGCACACCAACGGCAGTTCCAGGAGCATGTGCCTACTGATGGGGAAGATAAATTTCATTCTTTTTTTGGTACTTGTTTCCTAGCACGGCCACAATCTTTGGGATCGTGTACCTTTAAGTTAGTTTACACGATCCCCGCGATGGACCCGATTTCCTTTGAAATCAGGTCCATTTTGCCGGCAAAGGAAAAATCGGGGGCATCGCGTCGGTCGGGACCATTAACATTGGTCCCGACACGATGCCCCCGATTTTGCCATAGGCTTCAATGTTAAAATATTTTTTAACATTGAAATCGGGAGCATTGCGTCGGTCTTGTGCCATTATAATGGCACAAGATGAGATGGACTTGATTAAGTCCATCTCACATAGGAAAAAATGTGAAATGGGCCAATATGACCCATTTCACATTATATATGGCCCCGTCGTCACCCCACGATAGACTCCAACCCGAAGCGTGGCGAGCGCAGCGAGCCCACGAGGGGCGGCGGTGCGTGTCCTCCGACCTTTTCATTCCCCTACTATCCACGTCGGCGTGGAGTTGAGAATATATAGTGTGGCGAGCGCAGCGAGCCACCGAGCCCGAAGCGTGGCGAGGGGACGCGTATACCTGTGAAGTTATACGCGTACGCTCGCCACGCTTCGGGCTCGGTGGCTCGCTGCGCTCGCCACACTATATATTCTCAACTCCACGCCGACATGGATAGTAGGGGAATGAAAAGGTCGGAGGACGTGCACCGCCGCCCCTCGCGGCCTCGCTGCGCTCGCCACGCTTCGGGTTGGCGTCTATCGTGGGGTGGGGTTCACGGGGTTAAATTTGGGGGTCTAGGGAATATTTTACATTGAATCCAATGTAAAATCGGGTCTCAGGGACCCTATTCACATTTGATTCAATTAAAAAATCGGGTTGGTCGCGTCGATCGCATCGCATGCGACCAAATCGCATGTGATGCGATCGACGCAATTTTTCCGACACGACCACCCCGATGGAAATCGGTGTGGCCGTGCTAGGAAACAAGTACCCTTTTTTTTAACCCCCCTCAACGTGAATTCCATTTTTAGTATACATGCAGATGATAAATGGGACTCGTCATCCACAGCAAAGGGGTTAGTTAATTAGTGTGGTTAGTACATGAAGGTTCAAAGTCTAATCGTATTCAATATGTACTTTTATTTTGCATATATACTTGCATTTATTTATATTATATGGAACATGCAACTTTCACATTAATTAACACCATTCATTACCATACTTGCCTACTTTTGAAAACTAGTTTCAGGGAGATTATAGTCGGTAATAGTAATTTTGCACAGCGCTCCATTGAGGGGGCATGTCATGTGCCACCTAAAGGGCGTGTTTAGTTCCATATATGGAGAGATCGTGAAAAGAGATTGTGAATGTGGCACCAAGAAGCATGGGTGTGTACTGCTACATCTGAGAGGAATCTTTCAAAAATTACTTATATCCAAATGTAGATGAGCCCCAAAGCAGTTAGTAAGAGCTACTATACTTGGTAAAGTGCTGGGAAATGGTGCTGATGATTCAATGTAACTGTATCTATCTCTCATTCCTTGTTTCCTCAAAAATGTAACAGTGTAATGTGGGCTAGGTGAAATGAGGGAGATTGCTAGACTAATGAGGGAGAGAGGGAGATTCCTGCTATTTCAGGGAGTCTCCTGCAGAATGCAGGAGGGTAGGCAACAATGTTCATTACACTACTTTGTAGTGAATTATTAAGTTATGTTCTTGCATTAATTAGATTGCTACTACTCTACCCCTACTATATGGGGGTTATTCTGTTTCACTCAGAAAGGCACAATCGCTCTCTAATGGACAAAACCATGTGCACTGCAGGTGGGGCTGATTTAACATGTGCAGAGAGAGTTATATTTGGGTCGGGGTGGACTTCAACTGATATCTATTTTGCAATGTAAAAATAAAGCAGCCAGTATTTACCCTGCACAGAAACAATAAAACAGCCAAATCTAACTCTCTCTGCACATGTTACATCAGCCCCACCTGCAGTGCATATGGTTTTGTCCATAGAGAGTGATTGTGCCTTTCCGAGTGAATCATAATAACCCCCTATGTTTTACTATTAAGACGCTCATGCCAAATCTCTACGCTAGATTCATGCTAGGTTAAATACTTGTTTCTTGAGTCCTGATATAAAACTGATCCATACGCTTGGGATGTACAACTGGACAAATCTGATGTGTCCAACTGAATATATGCACATAAATACACGTCATGTGTGCTTCTTTTCCTACTTAGGATCAGGTGAAAATGTGGTCAAGTGAGTCTATATATACTGAAATAAACTTTCATTAAGTTGGAAATACATAAAAAATGCTTAAAACTATGTTTAGAGTTACCACTTGATGGCAGTATTGTGCAAACTATATTTGTTTTGTCTATTTAATCTATAAATCAAGATATAGATTTGTGTTGACACAGGAGCGGTTATATATGAATGTACAAAATATGCTTCTGTCACACACATTGTCAACAAAGGTGTAGCACAATTTACCCACCAATGCTTAAGAGTAATTTGTGACTGCTTATTCATGTTATGTCCCATTATCGGCAAGCTCTCATTTTTATCTATGCTCAGAGCACACATACATAGGGGTGTTGTACATTAGGTCAACAATGATAAGGTCGAAAGTGATAAGGCCGACCCCAAAAGGTGGACAGGCATAAGGTTGGTACAAGCAAATGGTTTACACGTGAAAAGGTCGACGTGAGTTTTTCCTGTTTTTTTGTGTAACTTTGTGGGGCTATGGATCATAGGATAAACAAGAACTAGGTCGACACCACTAGGTCGACATGAATGAAGGTCGACATGCAGGAAGGTTGACATGACTGAAGGTTGACAGGGTCATTAGGTCAACACAAGCATTAGGTCGACATGGGGAAGGTCGATAGTCAAAAGCTTGACATGGGGTTTTTCACTGATTTTCCCGACTGTCGACATGGACACTGACACGTAGCACCACGTGCCCTGGCATGGCTCGCTGTGCTCGCCATGCTTCGTGCACGGTGCCTTGCTACGCTCAGCACACTATTAGATTTTCCCACCATGCCCTAGTGAATGGTAGGGCACAAAATACCGCCTGTCGGCACATGTCGGCTCAAAAAAATAAGTGAAAACCCCATGTCGCCCTTTTGACTGTCAACCTTCCCCATGTCGACCTTCCTGGATGTTGACCTTCAGTCATGTTGACCTCCATGCATGTTGGCCTAGTGGTGTCGACCTAATACTTGTAGACCTAGTGACAGTATCCCCTTTGTAGATTTCATGACATGGACCCCTAATGAGTGTACCACATCCTCTCGCCAAGCTTTGGCCTAGGTACCTCATTCCACTGCCGACTGACCAGTCACATAGTTTGCTACCAGTTTGAATAACGCACTGCCCGGTGTGGTCGCGTACGATGTGACCATTCCAGGCAACTAGTTCATTAGCTGGACAACTTCTGTAATTCATGAGTGTCCTGGTTTAAATGGAGATTATGGTAAGCCTATGCATGTACACTTACCTTACCAACTACATACAACATTTATATATATACTAAAATACATTTTAATGGACAAAATGCTTTGGACATAAATTTAAATTGACTAATTTTGAAAACAATATATAAAGTGATCACTAGATGTGGCTGGTGTGTGAAAGATTATTTTAGTCTTGACTGTTCTATGTGGAAGAATATATATGTGTTGATATAATAAAGGTTATTTCTGAAAGGGCAGCACGGTGTAATGGTTAGCATTACTACCTCACAGCGCTGAGGTCATAGGTTTGATTCCCACCATGGTGCTAACTGGGCGGAGCTTGTATATTCTCCCCGTGCTTGAGTGGGTTTCCTCTAGGTACACAATCCAAAAATATACTGGTAGGCTAACTCACTGGCTCCCAACAAATTAACCCTAGAATGTGTTTGCATGTACATGTGGTAGGGAATATAGATTGTAAGCTCCACTGGGGCAGGGACTGATGTGAATCTCTTATATATTTAGCCAGATCTGTCACTCAACCCCTGTGGAGAACGTTCCTGTGTAGAACAGTTTCACTTTCATGTGTCTGACGTTCCACCCCCTTGACATCACCTCCCCCCGCCCAGCCAGGGCTACAGTACACGCCCACCATCCACCATTACTCCACAGCCACCATTCACCATTACTCCTGCACATCCCTACCCTCTGCCAGGACCCCCGCGACCCCCCTCCCGCGATTCGCGGGCCCCCCCGCGACCCCCCCCTCCCGCGATTTGCGGGACCCCCCCGCGACCCCCCCTCCCGCGATTCGCGGGACCCCCCGCGACCCCCCCTCCCGCGAATCACGGGACCCCCGCGACCCCCCCTTCCGCGAATCGCGGGACCCCCGCGACCCCCCCTCCCGCGAATCACAGGACCCCCGCGACCCCCCCTCCCGCGAATCGCGGGACCCCCGCGACCCCCCCTCCCACGAATCGTGGGACCCCCGCGACCCCCCTCCCGCGATTCGCGGGACCCCCGCGACCCCCCCCTCCCGCGATTCGCGGAACCCCCGTGACCCCCCCTCCCGCCATTCGCGGGACCCCGCACCCCCCCTCCCGCGATTCGCGGGCCCCCCACGACCCCCCCTCCCGCGATTCGCGGGACCCCCGCGACCCCCCCTCCCGCAATTTGCGGAACCCCCGTGACCCCACCTCCCGCCATTCGCGGGACCCCCGCGACCCCCCCTCCCGCGATTTGCGGAACCCCCGCTTTCCCCCCTCCCGCGAATCGCGGGACCCCCGCGACCCCCCTCCCGCGATTCGCGGGACCCCCGCACCCCCCCTTCCGCAATTCGCGGGACCCCCCGCGACCCCCCCCTCCCGCGATTTGCGGGACCCCCCCGCGACCCCCCCTCCCGCGATTCGCGGGACCCCCCGCGACCCCCCCGCTTTCCCCCCTCCCGCAAATCGCGGGACCCCCGCGAATCGCGGGACCCCCGCGACCGCCCTCCCGCGATTCGCGGGAGTCCCGCGACCCCCCCTCCCGCCATTCGCGGGACCCCGCACCCCCCCTCCCGCGATTCGTGGGACCCCCGCTTTCCACCCTCCCGCGAGTCGCGGGACCCCCGCGACCCCCCCTCCCGCGATTCGCGGGACCCCCGCGACCCCCCTCCCGCGATTCGCGGGACCCCCGCGACCACCCCGGTATCCGGACTATTGTTAGACAGCACTTACATCGACAGCCATTACATCGACACCATTAGTTCGACAGCTTAATAGGTCGACATGGTTTTAGGTCGACATACCATTAGGTCGACATGTCATTATGTCGACAGCTCATTAGGTCGACATGTTTTTAGGTCGGCACTGCCATTAGGTCGACAGTGTCTATGTCGACAGTCAAAAGGTCGACATGGGTTTTTTCACTGTTTATTGAGCCGACATGTGCCGACAGGCGATATTTCATGCCCTACTATCCACACTAGGGCGTGGTGGGAGAATAAAATAGTGTGCCGAGCGCAGCGAGGCACCGTGCCCGAAGCATAGCGAGCGGCTGCGGTACACTTCAAACTGTGTCCATGTCGACTGTGTCGACATTTCGGCCAAAAAACAGCGAAAAAAACCCATGTCGACCTTTTGACTGTCGACATAGACTCTGTCGACCTAATGGCAGTGTCGACCTAAAAACATGTCGACCTAATGAGCTGTCGACCTAATAAGCTGTCGACATAATGACATGTCGACCTAATGGTATGTCGACCTAAAACCATGTCGACCTATTGAGCTGTCGAACTAATGGTGTCGATGTAATGGCTGTCGATGTAAGTGCTGTCTAATATCCGTCCCAGACCCGACCACCCCCTCCCGCGATTCGCTGGACCTCCGCGACCACCCCCTCCCGCGAAACGCGGGACCCCCGCGACCCTCCCGCAAATCGCGGGACCCCAGCGACCCCTCCCTCCCGCGATTCGCAGGACCCCTGCATCCTCCCCTCCCGCGATTCGCGGGACCCCCCCTCCCGGCATTAAAAGGGCCCCCACGACCCCCCCTCCCGCGATTCACGGCACACCCCCCCTACTGTGATTTGCGACCCCCCTCCCGCAATTCGCGCCGCCTCCTCCCGCGATTCACGGAACCCCCCGTAGCGCCCCCCTCCCGCGATTTGCAGGCCCCCTCGGCACTTCTCGCGATTTGCGACCGCCCCCTAACTCACACATTCGGGGACCCCACCTCCTGCGATTCATGCCCCCCTCACGCAATTCACGGCACCCCCCACACCCCCCTTCCTGTGATTCGCAACCCCCCACGACCCCCCCCTCCCGCGATTCACGAAACCCCCCGTAGCGCCCCCCTCCCGCGATTTGGGGGCCCCCTCGGCACCTCTCGCGATTTGCGACCGCCCCGTAATTCACACATTCGGGGACCCCCCCTCCCGCGATTCATGCCCCCCTCACGCAATTTACGGCACCCCCCATACCCCCCTTCCTGCGATTCGGAACCCCCCACGACCCCCCCTCCCGCGATTCATGCCCCCTCCCGCGATTCACGGACCCCCGCACCACCCCCCTGCGCCCACCCTCCCTTGATTCACGCCCCCCTCATGCAATTCACGGCAACCCCCCACACCCCCCCTCCTGCAATTCGCAGCCCCCCCACGCCCCCCGCCTCCTGCGATTCATGACCCCTCCCGTGATTCACGGACCCCCGCACCACCCCCCCTTGACTCACGGCACCCCACGCCCCCCTCCCGCAATTCACTAACCCCGACAACCCCCCTCCCGCAATTTGCGGCCCCCCCTTTCCACGATTCAAGCCCCCCGCGCCCCCGCCCACGATTTGCGGACCCCCGCCCCCTCCCGCTAACCGCGGATCCCCACACACCACCCCCCCTCCCGCAATTTGCAGACCCCCCAGACCCCCTTCCGGCAATTCCACCCCCCAGCCGACCACCGCGGCCCCCGCTCCCGCATTTCACGTACCCCCGTGACAATGGGGGATCCTGTACCACCACAAGCAGGTACCGCCCCTAGGTGGGAAATCTGGCCCTGGCTGCCGCACTGCAGGTTTCCCCACTGCCCTCTGCACCAGCGCCACAACTTTTATCAATGTCTTGCCCACATACCACTATTATACAGCCTCCTGCTCTCATGCACGCTCACTCCCTCCCAGTGGGAGGAGACGCTCACCCACTGCCGGGAGCTGCATACTGTCCCCCACCCTCCTCCAGTTCTAGGGATGCCCATCGACCATCAATGATTTTCAAATAATCGATGGTTTATGGCCGATGTTGAATACTTTTGCCATCAATGTGGGAGGACACTGCCCTGCCTCCTGTTCTCCTGCCCCGTAACTTCCGCCAGTGGAGACCCGCTCACCCTGTGTTGCCCACATTCCCCTATCATGCTTTACCGCCCAGCCTCCTGCTCTCATGCACCCTAACTCCCACCCAGTCGGAGGAGACACTGACTCCTGTATTTCTGTGCTGCCACGCTGGACCCTCACCCACTGGCAGAAGCTGCACAGTGTCCACCACCCTCTTTAGTCCCCCGTATGCCCACACACCCCTATCACTACCCAGCTTCCTGCTCTCCTGAACCGTAACTTCCACCACTGGGTAATCGCTGACGCTGTGTTGCCCACATACCCCTATCATGCCTCATATCCCAGCCTCCTGCTCTCATGCACCCTAACTCCCACCCAGTAGGAGGAGACACTGACTCAGGGCCACCGTCCGGTACTCCTGTGCTGCCACGCTGGACCCTCACCCACTGCCAGAAGCTGCAATACAGGGCATCTTTCATACAGTTCTAACCATATTTCTCACAATACAAATGTTCACAAAATAAGGGGCGTAGCCCCTTACGCCGGTGGGAAGAGCGCCCGTAGGGCGCGATGAATCACCTAGTGTTCAAATATTCTCTGTAAAGCGCTGCGGAATATGTGTGCGCTATATAAGAAACTGTTAATAAATAAATAATAAATATCAACCTAGACACTTTTGACCTAATGACCACATCCCCATTTACACTAGTGTTTTATTTTGCACAAAGAAAACAATAGTCATGGCTTTTAAACAAAGTGTTTTTCTTTACAACAGTAAATACAAGTGGTTTTTGCACAAATAACTACATGTGCAATAAAGCTAATAAAGTTAATAAAGCTAAACATACAGCTACTGTAGGATTTACTGTGGGATTTATTTACTAATGGGCCCTAGACACGTAGTGACCCGCTGAGCATTCTGAGCAATGCTGGATCGTTCAGAATGCTCAGCATGAGCGCTCAGCACACAGCGATGTGCCAGTGCTGTGTGCTGAGTGATCTGTCAGGGCCAGCCCCGACCGATTTTGAACCAGTTGGTTATTAATTGCCAGGGGGTTAGAGATGCGCCGCTATAGCCCCTACACAATGTGATACGGGTCTCCTTATTATCATTCTTTTTAGCAAAGTGTGCCCCAGTGCCGGTCCAGGTATACCCTCCTATAGCAGCCTTGTCTGAAGGAAGACCTAATGGCATCTGAGTATTGGGGGGACTTAATTCCCCTGGGAAAGGCGGCTGCTATAGGTAAAGGTTTTGGGTGCAGGAGGCTAAGGGTCTGCTGGGCGAGTACAACGCCGTCACCGGTACTGTAAAGCATAACAGAGGATAGGTCTTGTCAGATATTAATAACTACCGTGGCAAAATTCAAGGGGCAGACCGAAGAAAGGTGTTTCGGAAGACTCCAAGATATTTGATGTGTGTTAGGTGCCACTTGAAAGGGTATGTCTGTTGCAAATGAATGTGTGTATCCAGTTGACTTGCTATAATTAATTTTAAAGTAGGATAATGTTCGGGTTAGTAATAATTGCTAAAAGATCATCAGCTAACAGCCCTGGTTTGTATTACATGGTTTTAACCCATAGTCCTGAAATGTCGGAGTTGGAACGGCTCTTACCAGAGCCTCCATGCATAAAACAAGGGGGACAGCAGGCATCCTTGATATTTGAAATAATAAATGGGTCTGACAGGCTACCATTGACCTTAACCCTGGCGGATGGGGTTCTATAAAGCGCCAGTATCCTGTGTAGGGAGGTGGGTTTTAGACCTATATATTAGTAAATTTTTCATAAACCCCCCGGTTAATCCGGTCGAAAGCCTTCTTGGCATTGGTTGATAACAGCATCATATGAATATTAGATTTATGCGCCTGATGGATTAGGTTTAGTATTTTAGTGGTATTATCAAGTGCTTCTCGGCCCAGCACAAATGCCACCTGGTCTTTGTGAAATAAGTTAGGTAGCTATAGTTTTATCCTATTAGATATTAACTTTGCATATAATTTCAAGTCAACATTCAAGAGGGAAATAGGTCTATAGCTCGGGCAATGGGAGGGGATAATGGTAATGTGTGCTTCCAAGGATTGGGCTGAGAAAGAAGTCTTGTCAGTTACAGCATTAAAAGCACGGAGCATAATAGGCGATTCAGATTCATTACGTTTTATAATATGAGACTCTTTCCCGATGGAGTGAGTATAATCACCTCATTTAGATCTTGCTGAGTAAAGGGTCCATCTAGTACATCGGCCTTATCTTCCGATATCTTTGGAAAATCTATTCTCTTAAAGTAGGTCATGATAGTATCAGTATTGCTTCGGGTAGAGGCCTCTAAGGGGCCATCCACCAGGTTAAAAAAGGTTGGAATAATAGGTCTGAAAGGCCTCTGCAATTTCAGATATCATGTGGAAGTTCTGTCCGCTGTCATCTACCACTGTCTGAATATGCATGGAAGCCCTTTGTGCCCTCAAAGCTCTCACCAACATTTTACTAGGTTTATTGTGGTCAACCTTATTAATGGGTCTTTTTTCCGGACAACGCAGGTGTGTGTCATCACACACAGCCACTGCACCCTATAACATGGCGGCCCGGTGACTGACTTTGCAGCTTGGCAGCGTAGCCAGGGGACTACCCTTAACATGCAATCCCATAGCTGAAGTGCTCGTCAAAACTACACAATTGCGGAGCAGGTCTGGGCATGTAGGGTGGCCTTGCCCTGTGCTGTATGTAATAAACTGATGTTCTGCATCTAAATTGCAGGGACCAGTTTTATTTTTATCTGCAGGGTTTTCTTACATAGATGTTCTATTTGAATTTATATTCCAAAAAGGTCACAATACAACAATGAAAATAAGAAATCATTAGAAACAATAAATAATTCACTCCAAATAAAAATTATGTGTCAGGTGTGCTGCTTCTGGTTTTGTTATGAAGCTGTTGCTAAGCAACCTGGACTGGGTTCTCTGTGCAGCAGTCCACCAGTCCACCTGCACTGGATATCTCATTAGCTGGTTACCCTTCATTAGGGATTCTGACCAGCTGCTCCCTGTCGGTGATACTTCCCCAGTGAGTGTTCAGCATTAGCTGCACACTGTTCAGCTCCTTGGTATACTTTTCTGCTTGAGTGCCCTGTCTCCAGTATACCTCAGCCTGCATTCACTTTCTGAGTCCCCAGTCTGGAGTTTCTACACCTGCAGTTGAAATCCACTACAGCAAGCTGCATCTCCTGTCACTTATTCTGGGTATTGTAAGTCCTGCGGGCCTTCTGCACATTGCAGCTAGGTCCTCTGTTTATATACTCTTTTATGTATATTTTGCTTCTGGGTTATTTATTTTATGTTTGCTCACGTATTAGTGGCAAATCAGCCTTTGGTTCTTATTTGCGTTGAGATCGCTAATGTTCTTTTGTATGCAACAAGGTTGCTTCTGGTGCTCGCTTATTAGAGACAGGGCCACCTCTGGTTCTTATCTGCATCAAGGTCGCTATTGTTCTTTTGTGTGCAACGAGGTCGCTTCTGGTTTTTGTGTGCTTTGTTATTGCTCACTTTTCCTTAGTTTCTGAGGTAGCCTTCAAGTGTTATTTAGTTAGTTTTTTCCTCGTGTCTTCCCTTAGATTCCACTGGTGCCTTGTCCCTCTGTAAGACCTGGTGGCACTGGAGTTGGGGCAGACATAATATGCCCCTTCAAATGTGGCTGTTAAAGGTGAAGTCTTAGCACCGCAGGCATCCAGTGGTTTCTAGGGGAAACAATAGATTTTGTTGTTAGAGTAGGGTGCTGTGACCTTTTTCTTACATTGGTCACAGCTTGGTTTTTGTTAATCCATTCATACATCCATACTCTGGTCATGTGATCTGCATCCTTTCCTCTATGCTCCTGGTTTCTGTCAGTTATTGTCAGTCCTGTGTCCTGTATTCAGTTTAGTTTACTCATTCATTATTTTTGGATAGACCTGCAACTGCTCCAGGTACCTTATTGCTCTAATTCCCTGTTCTATCTTTATAGAACAGGGGTGAATCATAACATTATCACTGGCCCATTACTGGAGTATAGCAGGATGACTCCACATAATCCAGTCCAGTTTTCTGTTTCCAGCCAGAGTATGGATGAGGATCCAGTTATAGTCCTGTCTGGCAGACTGAAGTTGTGTGAACACATGCAGAACCTCACATTGCAAGCCTTCCTAGGGCTGTCCATCCGAGTAGATGCTCTGCAGCAGCAAATATCTACTAAAGGAAAACATTTTTTGGACAAATCTAATTTATGTCAATCATGCAAAGAGGTTGTGGCACCTATAAGAATGACTGCTCTCTGCCTTCAGAGTTTGGCAGTAATCAGAGTCCTGAACAATCAAGGGTTACACAGACTGTCAGCTGACTACTGAAGTTGTTGGAGGTGATTCATCTTCCACTAAAGTAATTTCTCAAAACAACAGGTTTGAATTTTTATAATTCTAGGGAGATCCCTACTCTGTTGTCTGTAGGAAGATTTTGGAGTATCCTAAACAAGTTCTGCAGCCTCAAAAAATTGCTTGATTTATCAACCCCAGGAGGGTTATCTGATATTGTTGTTGGTGGTCGGTTTCCAGGAGAGGAGACCAATGTTTCAATCAATGTTTGGGCCTGCTGAGCGAGTGCGATGTTCCGGGCCCACAGAGAGTGTCCGATGGTCCACTGAGTGAGTCCAATGTTCTGGCTCTGCCGAGCGAGTCTGATGGTACAGCACCAAAGGGGGCCCCAAAAGCCACAGCCCCAGTATTGGCCATTCAAGCCATTACCCCAGGAGAGGAGTCCATCTTCAATGGTCTAACCCCAGGAGGGGGTCCTGTCTGTCTAGCCCCAGGAGGGGGTCCTGTCTGTCTAGCCCCAGGAGGAGGTCCTGTCTGTCTAGCACCAGGAGGGGTGGCCTGTCTGTTTAGCCCCAGAAGGGGATAAAATCTGTTCCACCCCATTTGGGGGTAAGATCTGTCCAGCCCCAGGTGGGGGTTTTATCAGCCCAGTCCCAGAGGGGGACTCAAATCATGTTGTCCCTGAGGGGGACTCCCAATCTATTGTTTCAGATCAAGATTCTGGCCCAATTGTTTTTGATGGAGATCTAGAACAATACATTAATCTTATGCATCAGTGTCTTAAATTAGGTCCACTTATTCCCTCTCCAGAGAAGCAGTTTAGTTTACTCATTTGTTATTTCTGGATAGTTGTGCAACTGATCCAGGTATCTTATTGCTCTAATTCCCTGTTCTATTCATATAGAACAGGGGTTAATCATAACATTATGATTAAAAAATGGCACGTGAATCCTCATTTTCAAAAAAGAAATATGTTCCTGTAAATGATTACATTCTGGAATGAAGTACCAACTTATTTACATCCATGTAGCTGGGTGTACAAACTGGGCAATTTTTGTCTATTATCTAAACGTTCTGTCTAGATCGCTTTGAAATTAAGCACAAATCCGTGCAGGTTAAAGCCAAATATGACAGGAAAATAAGGTGTATTTTCCTGCCGTATTTTCGTGGCCGTTTCACGCCAATTAGTAAATCAGTAAATTCTTTTGAATGGTGATTCCAGTCATATCCTGTCGATGGTGTAGACATTCGTATTTGTAAATACAAATACGAATGTGCCATCTTTAGGAATACGAATTGCCGTATTTTCGGGATAGTAAATCCCAGAAATACGAATGTGTAAAAAATAGGTGTATTTCTGCCTACGAATACACCTATTTTTTACGAATTCATATTAGTAAATTTCCCCCTATACCCTAGATCACTTAGCACAAAATGTTAGCACACATCTCTACATATGTATGCGCCCTTACAGCCAATCCATGCCACTATTTTCTTGGCTCATTTGCAAATCTTCAGGTATCACACCCTAAACTTAAAACATTTATTTTGAACGACATAAGCACTTTTTCACCTCAATGCCTCACATATTATTTAAAACATTTAGATTTTTATAGTTTTGGAATGTTTTAAGTGGTTTATGCTGGGAATGTTAAAATGTTATCTGTGTACGCTAATAGGGTATATATTTTAGCTTGACTGTTACCATGGTAACTATACTGTTTGTTATACCAGACTCTAGAATAATTTAAGACACCATTTTGAGTTTGTTTGAGGACTGCTTGCTCTTATACTCCTGGAGACAATAAAAGCAAAGGCTGAAATCTCTTTCTACCTATTTAGTTAACTCTGAGTAAACATTCCTCAAGTGTCCTGTAAACATTGCTCCCCCTATGAGGGAAGGCTACAGCTTGCACTGCACGTAGACAATCTACCTGAGAAAAGTATGCCTATATTAACCCCATGCACTACGAGTTTACCTGAATACATCCCAAGATGCCCACTGACTCCCCTAATGGTCCATACACACTGGGTGACTATGCCCAGCGTGTATGGACAGCGATGATAGGGTTCATCTCTGCGGGGAAAGCCGATCAGTGCATACACACTGAGCGGCTTTCCCTCTGCCCGGCATCGACGGAGGGGGGCAGGACGGCGTTGCATAACGGAGCGCTATGCAATGCCGTCCTGAAAGCCGCTCATCTGCTGGTATAACCAGCAGATGAACGGCTTTCCCAGCGATGTTGCGGGAGTGCGCAGCAGCGCTCACCGCTCATTGCCGGACCATACACACTGGACGCCTTTGAGCTGAAAGCCGCTCAAACATGCTGTTTTGAGCGACTTTCAGCTCAAAGTCACCCTGTCACACGTAGCCGCGACGGAGCGCGGCTGGTACAGTACTCACCCGTCCGCGCCCGCCGCCGGCTAGCGTGTGCAGGCTCCGGTCTGCGGTGTGCGGGTAGCGGCAGCTCTGGGTAGGGATGGCAGCAGGGGAGCGTCGGGTAGCGGTGTCTTTGCAGATAGTGGTGCTGGGAGGCCGGCGTCGCCATCTTGGTTGAGGGCAGGAGACAGATTGGCCCAGAGTGGAGGTTCCCTCCTCATCCTGCGCTGACAGCCAATGGCAGCCGTCCCCTGGGGATATAAGGGATCTGCCTAGGCTGTTCAGTGTCAGTGCAATGAGTCTTTGGAGTCATTCACAACTCCTAGCTGATTCCCGGATCCTGGCTCTTTCTCTCCTGACTCTGGTGCCTTGCTCCCTGCATCTTGCTACAAGGAAGTTTTCTCCTGACACCAATGCTGCAAGTCCTACCTAGTGCTTGTTCCTGCTTGTGTCCCAGAATTACCCTGCACAGCATTCCGCTGCCCTCCTTCATACAACTCATTCATTCCATCTTCTTTCAGTCATCCGGATCCATTTCTTCTGTCATCAAATCAACCTCTTTCCGGATCTTCCTCTATGTACTCTGGCTCATCAAGTACACGTTTCCAGATTTACCTGCTCGTTATTAATATTGTGCTGGACTCTATTTAATTTATCCCAACTGTCACTTAAAGAAGTATTTGAGTGAAGTTTATCATTTATGAAATCTGTTATTAAACCTGCACGTTTCAATCCTACTCCTCCTGGTCCGTCTCCGGCTTCTGTGCACCACACGACTCCATCCAGCCCTTTAGCCGTGACAGTTTGCACTGACCCGATGGAATCGGGTGAAGCACAGGCCTCCATGACGGATGTTCTTCAAGGCATCATGGCTCGCTTGGAACAGGTAGAGGCTACCCAGCGTCAAGTGGCTCAATTTCTCCAGACCTTGTCACCACCTCAGGCGGCTCCCCCAGTTTCGGCAGCACCAACCTCCGGAGCTTCGACCTCTGCTGCTCCTCCTGGGCCAGCTGCTCCTCACCATCTACAGCTATCAACCCCCAGTAAATATGACGGGTCCCCGAGGGGGTGTCGAGGATTCCTGAATCAATGTGATGTCCATTTTACCCTCCAGCCTTCCAATTTCCCCTCTCCCAAGACTCGGGTGGCTTACATCGTGTCCCTACTGGCGGGTCCAGCCCTGGAGTGGGTGTCCCCCCTTTGGGAGCGTGCGGATCCCATCCTCAACAACTATGAAGAATTTGTGGCCTCCTTCCGTCGCATCTTCGACGAGCCTGGCAGAGTGTCCTCGGCAGCCACGGAGATCCTAAGGATTCGTCAGGGCAGTCGCCCAGTGGGACAATATGTCGTACAATTTCAAACCCTGGCTTCCGAACTCAGATGGAACGAAGAGGCTCTCGTTTCTGCCTTCTGGAACGGCCTAGCCGGGCGCATCAAGGACGAGTTAGCAACTCGCGATTCTCCTTCCACCCTGGCTGAACTCATTTCATTATGTAACAAGGTCGATCTGCGACTCCAAGAACGCCAACTTGAGAGGAATCGCTCTGATCGCCTTCGCCCTCGATTCCCTTCCAATGTCGCACCAGCTTCCAAACCAACCCCGCCTCCTGCGGTGTCAACAGATGAGCCCATGTAAATCAACCGCTCCCGTCTTTCTCTTGAAGAGAAGTCCCGAAGACGGCGAGAGAATCTGTGCATGTACTGTGGTTCCTCAGCTCACTTATTGGCTTCCTGCCCGCTGCGGCCGGGAAACGACCGCTCCTAATCTCCCCGAGGGAGGTCCGATTAGGAGTCTTGCTTCCATCTCCCTCTTCTTCTGATTCCACCATTCCGGTTACCCTTGTGTGTCCCCAAGGGAGAAAAAGAGTTCAGGCCCTATTGGACTCTGGAGCAGCGGGAAACTTCCTTTCTTCCTAATTTGTCACCCAACATGCCCTGCCTGTACAACCCCTGGATCACTCGCTGGTCCTCACTGCAGTGGATGGGAGTCGAATTCGTAGTGGACAAATCACCCATCAGACCACCCCGGTGACACTGCTCATAGGAGCTCTACATCAAGAGACCCTCGAATTCTTCATTCTTCCACAGTCCTCACACCAAATGGTCCTGGGCCTTCCCTGGCTCTCCAAACATAACCCACACATCGATTGGACCAATATGGAGGTCAAGGCCTGGGGAACAGATTGCCAGTCTACTTGCATTCCTCAGATCCTTCCGGTCTACCAGACCCATCCACAAAGTGAGGGTAACTGTCCTTCATCCTCTTCAGTTCCACCCTTGTCGATACCCGCACCATATCGTTCATTTACAGATGTCTTCAGTAAAGGTGGTGCCGACACCCTGCCTCCTCACCGTCCTTGGGACTGCCCGATAGAGCTGGTGGCCGGGAAATTCCCTCCTCGTGGCCGCATCTATCCCCTGTCGCTACCCGAGACTGAGGCCATGTCCTCGTACATTCAAGAGAACTTAAACAAAGGTTTCATTCGACCATCTACTTCTCCGGCCGGGGCCGGGTTTTTCTTTGTGAAAAAGAAGGATGGCGGTCTTCGGCCATGTATCGACTATAGGGGCCTGAACGACATCACCATTAAAAACCGCTATCTCTTACCCCTTATCGCAGAACTATTCGACAAGATCAGAGGGGCAGTAATCTTTACTAAATTGGACCTGCGAGGGGCCTACAATTTGATCCGGATCCGTCCAGGTGACGAGTGGAAGACGGCTTTTAATACGCGCGACGGTCACTATGAATACCTGGTGATGCCCTTCGGCCTTTGTAACGCCCCCGCCGTCTTCCAACAGTTTGTAAATGATATCTTTCGGGACTTGCTGTACCACTCCATCGTAGTCTATCTAGACGATATACTCATCTTCTCTCCAAATCTTCAACTTCACAGACAGACAGTGTCCGAAGTCCTACGGCGTCTTCGCCAAAATCAACTGTTCTGCAAATTGGAGAAGTGCGTTTTTGAGGTCACGTCCATTCCATTCTTGGGTCACATTCTCTCCGCCACTGGGATAGAGATGGACCCAGAGAAGGTGAGAGCCATCCAAGACTGGGCAGCCCCCACAACACTCAAAGGAATTCAGAGATTCCTAGGGTTCTCAAACTATTACCGGCGATTTATCCGGAACTTCTCTACTATCGCTGCTCCCCTCACTGCTCTCACTTGCAAGGGAGCTGATCCAAGCCGATGGTCGCCAGAAGCATCCTCTGCCTTCCAGCAGTTAAAGAGAGCATTCATGACAGCACCAATCCTCCTCCAACCAGACCTCGACAAGCCCTTCATTCTCGAGGTGGACGCATCCTCGGAAGGGATCGGGGCCATCTTGTCACAAAAAGGTGAGGATCAAGAATTACACCCTTGTGCCTTCCTCTCCAAAAAATTCCTCCCGGCAGAGAGGAATTACCCCATCGGGGAACAGGAGTTGCTTGCAGTCAAAACTGCGTTAGAGGAGTGGCGCTACCTTCTGGAGGGGGCGCGGCATAAGATCACCGTGTATTCAGACCACAAAAATCTGTCCTTTCTCAAACAAGCTCAGTGTCTTACTGCCCCCCAAGCCCGTTGGGCCATGTTCTTTGAACGCTTTGATTTCCAAATTAAATTCCGACCTGGAACCACGAATACTAAGGCGGACGCTCTATCCCGCTCCTTTGAGACGACCTCTGACCTAGAAACACCTCCTCGTCCAATCCTCGATCCGGTGGTCTTCGCCCAAGTAACCGTACAGCCATCTCCTCCTCCAGGTAAAACGTTCGTTCCCCCCGAACTCCGCAAGAAAATATTGTCATGGGCACACTCTTCCCGCTTCGCAGGGCACGCAGGAGCACAAAAGACCTTGATGTTCCTGTCACGTTCTTATTGGTGGCCAACCATCCGCCACGACGTAACCAACTTCGTCGCCTCTTGTGTAAAATGTGCTCAGCATAAGGTGCCCAGAACAACTCCCGCTGGTCCTCTCCGCCCTCTAACCATTCCTACAGAACCATGGACCCATCTGTCAATGGACTTCATTTGCGAACTACCTCCCTCAAAAGGTCACACTGCAATCTGGGTAGTGGTTGACCGATTCTCTAAAATGGTCCATTTCGTCCCACTAAAAGGTCTCCCCTCTGCTCCAGTACTGGCTCAGCTATTTATCTCAACCATTTTTAAACTTCACGGACTGCCCAAAGAGATTGTATCCGACCGCGGAGTACAGTTCGTTACAAAGTTCTGGAGAGCTCTCTGTGCCGCGGTACAGGTCAAACTCAAGTTTTCCACTGCCTTTCATCCCCAGACCAACGGCCAGACAGAACGGGTGAATCAAGACTTGGAGGCCTTTATCCGACTGTTTGTCTTGTCTTCCCAAGATGACTGGGTGGATCTTCTCCCGTGGGCAGAATATATGCATAACAACTCCTATCACTCTTCCTCCGGAACCACTCCCTTCTTTACAGTATTCGGCAAACATCCACGATCTCCAGATTTCTCAGAATTATCCTCTTCCGAAGTTCCTGCAGCAACCACTTCATTACAACGCTTTGCTAAAATCTGGTCGGATGTCCACACCGCTCTCCTTAAATCTTCCGCCCGATACAAGAGGATGGCAGACAGGAAAAGAAGGGCAGCGCCCAGATTGAAAGTCGGAGACCGGGTATGGCTGTCTACCCGCCATATACGCCTCCGTCTGCCCTCTATGAAGCTGGCTCCCCGGTTCATTGGACCATACTCTATCACCCAAGTCATTAATCCGGTCGCTTATAGACTTCAACTTCCTCCTTCCCTAAGGATTTCCAATTCCTTCCATGTGTCCCTCCTCAAGCCTTTAAGGTTGAACTCTTATCAAAAGAAGATTCCCAAACCGCCCAAGATTAACTCTGAAAGTGGGGCTGAATTCGAGGTAAGACGCATTATAGACTCTCGTTGCCGCAATTCTCGTACCCAGTATCTGGTGGAATGGGTTGGGTTTGGTCCCGAAGAGAACTCTTGGGTGGATTCCATTGATTTGCACGCTCCGAAACTGATAAAGCAATTTCTCCAGAGAAATCCTCACAAGGCCCATAGGCGCCCTGGGGTCACCCTGAAAAGGGGGGGTACTGTCACACGTAGCCGCGATGGAGCGCGGCGGGTACAGTACTCACCCGTCCGTGCCCGCCGCCGGCTAGCGTGTGCAGGCTCCGGTCTGCAGTGTGCGGGTAGCGGCAGCTCTGGGTAGGGATGGCAGCAGGGGAGCGTCGGGTAGCTGTGTCTTTGCAGATAGTGGTGCTGGGAGGCCGGCGTCGCCATCTTGGTTGAGGGCAGGAGACAGATTGGCCCAGAGTGGAGGTTCCCTCCTCATCCTGCGCTGACAGCCAATGGCAGCCGTCCCCTGGGGATATAAGGGATCTGCCTAGGCTGTTCAGTGTCAGTGCAATGAGTCTTTGGAGTCATTCACAACTCCTAGCTGATTCCCGGATCCTGGCTCTTTCTCTCCTGACTCTGGTGCCTTGCTCCCTGCATCTTGCTACAAGGAAGTTTTCTCCTGACACCAATGCTGCAAGTCCTACCTAGTGCTTGTTCCTGCTTGTGTCCCAGAATTACCCTGCACAGCATTCCGCTGCCCTCCTTCATACAACTCATTCATTCCATCTTCTTTCAGTCATCCGGATCCATTTCTTCTGTCATCAAATCAACCTCTTTCCGGATCTTCCTCTATGTACTCTGGCTCATCAAGTACACGTTTCCAGATTTACCTGCTCGTTATTAATATTGTGCTGGACTCTATTTAATTTATCCCAACTGTCACTTAAAGAAGTATTTGAGTGAAGTTTATCATTTATGAAATCTGTTATTAAACCTGCACGTTTCAATCCTACTCCTCCTGGTCCGTCTCCGGCTTCTGTGCACCACACGACTCCATCCAGCCCTTTAGCCGTGACACACCCATTGTGTTTGGGCCTTAAGAAACACACCTTGCTAGGAAACATTTGGTCCAGAAAACAAATGGTGTGCTTATTCATTCAAATTTTGCATGTCTTTATGACATTGAGAACAAAGCCTTCAAAGAAACAAGTAGACCTGCAAAAATTGTTACAATAATAAGTAAAATTATAACACTGTAGTAACACTTTTCCATAGAACACAAAACACTTCATAGTAAATGCATAATATGCAATGATTAAATGGCCGAATTGAAGACAAATAGATGTATGAAGCAGTGGGAAGGGAAGAGGTGTGAGCCAGAGGAGAAGTGGCCCATGGCAACCAATCAGCTGCTCTGTATAATTTTATTTTATGCAAATTATAGATGTTACTTCAGTGCTAATTGGTTGCCATGGGCCACTTCTCCTCTGGCTTACTTCTCCTGCCTTATCACTGTCTGCTTCATACATCTACCCCAAAGTTAGGTAAATTGATATGGTGCAATATATGTTTTATTTATAAAATCATTCAGCTTCAGGCCTTATATATCACATAACTCTTGTGACATATAAATAATAATTCAAGTTATTTACAGTACGTGATGCATTATTCCAGGTTTAGGCAACCTATGGCACTCCAGCTGCTGTGATTGTGAAACTACACATCCCAATATGCCCTGCCTCAATTTTGCTGTTAGAGCCTACTAAAACTTTAGTAGGGTATGCAGGCATGTGTAGTTCCACAACAGTTGGAGTGCCATAGGTTGCCCACCACTGCATTATCCATGTTTTTCATTGCCTTGCAATTTCTATGTATCTATGCTAGCAATCTCAGTACATATAAACAGTCAAATCAATCAAATATTTATTTTTCCAAAATTCCTCCCTGGATGTCACTATTGTCTATGCTGAAATCTCATCCCCTCTGGCCTGCCTGCCACCCATCTGTCTCCCAGACAGTCTGTTCTGAATGTGGTATCACAGCTAAAATAAAAACTGGCCACCCATTAGAATGATTATCTAGCATCATTTTGGAGCAAAAAATAAATCTCTGAATCAACTCTCTGAAAAAAGCCAAAAAAGGTCGGTACTTGTGGATTATCACGGCTCCCATCGCATGCCATTGCATGCCATATATAGTGGCATGCGATGGCATGCGATTGGATACGATTTTTGCAGTTTTTAACCAATTTGCGATCACATGCGTTTTTAACAGAAAAGCATCCAAATGCATTGAAATTAGTATCAAACATGTTCAATGGCCCCCAAATGTAATTTTTGAGGCTGTACCACCCCCACTATCAACGCGAACCCGAAGCGATGCGAGCGCAGCGAGCCCGCGAGGGGCGGCGGTACGCATCCTACGACCTTTTGATACCCCCACTATCCACGTCGGCGTGGAGTTGAGAATAGAAAGTGTGGCGAGCGCAGCGAGCCACCGAGCCCGAAGCGTGGCGAGCGCACGCGGACACCTGTGAAGCCGTGGTATCCGTGTCCCCTCGCGGGGCTCGCTGCGCTCGCCACGCTTCGGACTCGGTGGGTCGCTGCGCTCGCCACACTTTCTATTCTCAACTCCACGCCGACGTGGATAGTGGGGGTATGAAAAGGTCGTAGGACGCGTACCGCCGCCCCTCGCGGGCTCGCTGCGCTCGCATCGCTTCGGGTTCGCGTTGATAGTGGGGGTGGTACAGCCTCAAAAATTACATTTGGGGGCCATTGAACATGTTTGATACTAATTTCAATGCATTTGGAGGCTTTTCTGTTAAAAAACGCATGCGATGCAATTTTTTGCTATACGATGCACATCGTGGTAACCGTGATTGTCCACAAGTACCAAAAGGTCTTTCCTACTAGTTTCCTCCTTCTATCACAGGCACCTCTGACAGCCCCTCAGAGATTGCTTGAGATCTCCGGCTCCGGGATCACGCACCCGATTGGAATAGGAGATAAAACACAAACCATTTGTCACTTTTCAGCCAATTTCTTGGCCCGATCCATCGAAATCGGGTGAAAAGGGCCCAAATCGTATAAGTGTATGGCCAGTTTAAGATATATGTCTGGATTCCTTGTTGACTTCCTGGATGAGTTGTTGGTGCATTCTTGAAGGAATGATTTTGTAAACCTTTCCAGACTGCTATATTTAAGTAACTTTCTTTCCCATCTGTTCTGGAATTTCTTTTGATCATAGCATGTTGTGCTGCTTACTGAGACCTTTCAGCCAGCTGCATATTACCATTGCTGGAAAGGTTCTATTTAAGTGATGTTTAGAGTCAATAGGGATAGCAGTAATCAAGCCTGATTGTGTACAGTCCAATTCAATTGGTTCATTGGGTGAATGAGTAACTAAGGGGTCAGTTTACTATTTCAAACAGGCCCAGTTGGTGTTAGATAACATTTTCTTTCAATGTAAGAAATTTCTATTTAGTAACTGCATTTTTTATTTACTCATGATGTCTTTATCTTATAGTCCAGTTTATTTGAAGATCTGAAACAATTAAGTGTGACGTATTCAAAACTAGAAGAAATCAGACAGGGGGCAAAAACTTCAACCTACTCATCCCCTTCCCTCATTGTAAATCGTACCCCTAAAGGTATAATCAACCACCACACACCTAGCTCCACCCACCTGGCTCTTATGACCCTTGCTCCATATTGCTTCTTCCCTACTCTTAACCTGGTGTTATAGCGGTGACAGGGCCGGTGCTACCACTAGGCAGCTTTAGGCAGCTGCCTAGGGCGCTGGCCACTAGGGGGCGCTGTTACATCTGTAATACTAAAAAAAGGAGGAATGTCTCTAAAGAGCATCCTTCGTGTACTGTACATTGCGCTAGGCAGCGGCAGTGGGTCTGACCCGCTCTGCTGTGACTGTCACCAGCAGCAGCAGTGAGTCTGACCCATTTCGCTGTGACTGTCAGTCACCTCACCAGCAGCCTGTTCCTGTGGTAATAGGACGGGAGTACAAGAAAAGAAGGGGAACTAGCCACTGCCCTGTTCCTGCTCTCCTCTGCGCTGCGGAAGCACCCACCCACACATCCTGTCAGGTGCTGAGGTCGGAGTGCTCACTGCTCAGTGCTCACTGCTGTCTGAAATGTATGCTCCTACCCCATATCTGTGCTGTGGCAGGCTGGGCCGGGGGACAGGGTGCCACCTGCCCCCCCCAGGCCAATATTCTTAGAGATGGGGGTCGGCATCTGCCTGCAGACACGTTTGTCATGCACTGTCCTGACTCTGCTGAGTCGAATTCTGCCGTTGATGATAGATGAGGCTGAGAGGAAGCTGTGCTGCTTGATGACTCATCGAGTCTCTCAGCCTCAGAGGAGCAATCTGCTAGCAGCTAGTAGCAAGCTGTGAGAAAAAGACAGCCTGGCCTGGACACCTTTCTCTTTCTGGCTGCTATTGTAAGTGAGTGCAACATGGATGGGGAGTGTGGGGGATGGGAGTTAGATTGCACAGTGTGTATGATGGGATGCTTAGTGTGGGAGTTAGGATGTAAAGTATGGGGATAGGGTGCACAGCATTGGGCATTGGAGGCACAGTATTTGAGATAGGGGATGGGATACAGTATGTGGGATGTGTTCAGGTGCACAGTGTGTGGAATAGGGGGGTCTAGTACACAATGGAGGATGGGGTGCAATAGGCTGAAGTTTTGCCTAGGGTGCCACTAAGCCTTGCACCGGCCCTGAGCGGTGACACTCCACCCCTGTGCTTTTTCAATCTTCCTTCACCTTTCACCTGAAACTTTTGTTTTTTTATTCCCAGTTGTTATATTGTGCCCAGTGCACCATGGGTTCTAATAAACAGTATCAAAGACAAAATAGCATAACTGCACAGAAATCAATGTCAAAGCATTTTGGATAAGAGATACTCAACCAGTATGATGCAAGCTATGCTATTCAATGACTCAAAGTAGAAGTTGCACCAAAAATATAAATTCTAACTACAACAAATATTTTTTGGAGTGACCAAAAACAAAAAATATCCCCTTAATTGGGCACTCAAGGTCAGTAGAGTGAGAGTGGGAAACAGTTGGGAGTAACACTTTGCAGAGTGCTGTAAGTGTGTATGAGATGAGTGCATCCCTCAAGTTTAAAACTTTGTAGACCAGGGAGAGCCTGATGAAAGGGAAATATGTTTGGAATGACGGCACTAGCAAGAAGATGGATATATTCATTATCATAACCCAAGTACTGTGCAGGTACGAAGAAGAAAATGTAGATATGTTTCCTTTATCATGTATCATTTTGCAACCAAGTGTTGGATGAGGCATTTAATAAAGAGAACATATTTTGTAATAGAGATGGTCCGACCACCAAATAACAACACACATGAAAACCCTTTGCTGTAAAGCCAGTATGAGTAGTGACACCTTTGGGATAGATTTCTAAGCAATGCCCATAGCAACCAATCACCTTGTACCTATCATTTTATAGACTGTACTTGATAAATGTAACCAATCAGATTCTATTTCTTATTTATTTAGCACTTTCTAGAAGATAACAAATAGAGTCTAATAGGATGTTGCCCATAGCAACCAATCTTCAAGATCCTCCCAACCCTGTAAATTTACCACTAAGTTACTACTATGTTATTGTTTCTACTGCAACTAAAAGGTATTGTGCTTGAGTATCTCATTTATGTTCTTGTTGTGTGTAAATATTTGCTATTTTCTGTGTTTTTTGCTGTTTATGCAATAAAAATACATGATTATAAAAAATGACACTGGATCGCTTTACAAGAACTGGACACGTTTATTTTACAATACATAAAATACATACAAAATATGTTCTCACAAACATTGTTTCTGAAATGTAATTTGGATTGTAATAAATACTTATATAAAATATAAAAAGGCTTTTCACCAAATAAAAATACCGAAAATCTGCATAACAAATAATAGTAACAATAAGTATACATTTTTGCTTCTTTGTTTACAGAATAGGTGGAGAAATTTCACAGTTTCAAAAAAATAAAATTGATCTGTAATCTTATCATTCACAGAAATTTGCCCAGAACACATATGGATTGTGGAATATTTCTCAGTTAGAAAATTAACAAAGCTTTCATCATCCTATATTAGGGAGATAATCTATAATCTATTTTAGTATCACAGTGTTATCTATATATCTATTGATTGATCGATCTATCTATCAGATATTGCAGAAACATCCGATCTAATAATATTTTTTATACATATTAAGAAAACAGCAGCCATGTTATATTTAACACTATCATTAAATTAAACTAATAAAATATTACATATATGTAAAGTGCAATGGCTCTCACTAGGCATGCTGTACAATCACTATTGCAGGAGGTATCTGACCTACAATTCCTGGAGAAGGCCAAAGTGGGGGTAAAGTAATGATACACTACGTCATCGGGAACCTCTCATACAAGGGGGTGATGTATCAAGAGAGAGAGAGAGGAGAAGTGGAACAGTGGAGAAGTGGTGCTTTGCAACCACCAGCTTCTACCTATCATGTTAAAGAATGTATTTCATATATGCTTCCTAAAAGCTAATTGGTTGCTACTTCTCCACTGGTCACCTTCTCCATTATTTCACTGCTAGACACATGCATCTCTTAGGGTGCATACACACTGTACAATTTTTTTGACCAATTTGGTTGAAAGACATTTCCATTGAACCCAGTGTCCTGGACTAAAGATGTTGACGAAATATATTGACGACAGACGAAAGAAGATAGATCTAGCTACAGTGTATAAGCTCCTTTTGAAAGATATTCAAATTGAGCTGCATGCACAGTTGACGAACAATCTTGATGAACAACTGGCGGGTATGCGCATCATCATTCATCGTTTGTTTGTTGACAATATCTTTTGTCAACATCTTTCGTCCAGGACACTGGGTTCAATGGAAATGTCTTTCAACCAAATTGGTCAAAAAAATTGTACAGTGTGTATGCACCTTTAATCTTGCTATGGGGAATGGTGGAGGTGAGTTATTTCCCAGAATGGTTTTGCTTGCATAGAACTAATAAAGCATGTCTCAGAGTATATTGTAAAGGTGCCACCACTGGTAAAGCCACCACACCTCCATATGACCTTTTACTGAGTATCTGACATTTACTATTGATTGAGGCAGTATTTGTTACAGAAAACCCATCTTAAATATGTACTTTTTATAATACTGAGGTACAGTAGTTGCTGAATCAGTGTAGACATAAATCCTCATGATCATTATCAACTATCAGCCGATAAGATGTAGCTAACACATGCCCGGTATGATGCTGCTAATTCATACCCGGGAACGTTACATGTGGCTAACACATGCCTGGTAAGATGCAGCCAACATATGCCTGATAAAATGCAGTTAACACATGCCAGGTAATATGCTGCTAATTCATTCCCATTGAGATGCAGCCAACATATGTCCGGTAAGATGCAGCTAATACTTGCCCGGTAAGATGCAGGTAAAAACTGTAGAACTGACACCTTAGTTTATTTGGTCCAGGTATAATCTCCTCAATCAGCGGACAAGGTTTTGACAGAGATGTTGGATGCAAGGACAGACAGCTCTCAGGTTGTTGAATGAGGTGTGGAGGCATTGTACAGTTTACGCAGATGATCTGCTAGGATGCTGTGGGGAGTGTACAGTCTGTGTAGTGCAGGGTGGAGCTGTAGTCACTGGAGGCTGTTGTTGACAGGTGCTGGGACCTTCCTTGCCTGAGAGTTGAGACAACTGATCGCTGTTTGAAAGTGACTTTAACAGTGCATTCTCACGTTCAAGTGTAGAGTTTTTCAATATTAATTCCTTTATTTGCTCTCTTAGGACTTCAACCTCTCCTCTAACTGCGTACATCAGATGGATTTTCACCAGGTCCTAGAAGAAAGAATGAAAAGTAATTAGCAGTGTGAAACAAATCTAGTGACTCTTTTCCAGCGAGTCCCATGTTGAAAACAATATGATACAGCTGTATAAGTTAGATTTGCTGCTTTACTAGAATAAATTATTACTGAGTCAAAGAAATATTTTGGCTTGAATGATAAACTAGACAAACTATTATTGCAAAATAACATTGGATATTCGTATGCAATCTGTAGTGTTCTATTACCAGTATTTATTTTCTGAAACATTTAGAGAAGTACTGTAATATCATCTGTGCACAATCGGTTACAGCCGTGTTGATCTGGCATTTATGTGGAAATTATATAAACCATTAGATTATGTTTCACTTCCCTTATTGCCACTGAGGGTTCTCTTCCCTGTTCTTAGCCTATTATGTCACTTATGTGGATGATCACATTCCACATTCCCCTGATGACAACTGGCTGATGCCCAGTTGAAACGGCTGTCGGGACAGCCTGTGTTGCTTGTACTGCACATGGAATAAACTACATTGATTTTTTTCACCTACAAACGTCTGAGTGCTGGTCTTCATCCTTCTGCGGGGGGGTAAGTGTACAACATATACATACATATATATGGGTGGGGCAGTTTAAAATTCAAATCGGGGAGCCACACCAACTGCCATTCTAAAATGACTTACTGGCAGTGGGTGTAGCTCCCGACTTTGATTTTTTTTACTGTGCTGCAGCCCCACCTAGGGAGCCTCCACTTGATGCAAATATGGAAATATATCCAAAATACTGGACTTTTGTTCCCAAGCATTTTGGATATGGGAGACTCAACCTGGATCTAATGACATGGGAAAATAATTGTAATAACCATGCAATAACTGTTAAGGGCCTATATAGAAGTACTACTGATGATGTCCTAGATTTATCTCATCACCAATAAATAACTGCCAAGGGATCACAAACAATAGTGTCTCCAAATCTCCGGGTGCCATAACTGGGAGATTGGCATTTTTATGCAAACCCATCCCTTCACACTTAAAGAAATCTTTCTATGTGTAAGGCTGGGTGTCAGATGACTGCCCGACAGTTGGGATTCCGATGGCCAGTACTCTGACATCGGACTCCCAACTGTTTAAATGAAAGACAGTTGGGATCCTTACTAACAGGGGCTATTCTCCTTTGTGGGGGTCCACGAACCTCATAGAGGGAGAATAGATGAGGAGACCTGGAAAACATTAACTTTTGGTAGCTCTCAAGGACTGGAGTTGGCTACCCCAGCTCTAATGTTTTTATATCCTGTATGGCCTCCAGAACTGAACTGAGTACTCTAGATGAGGTCGTACCAATGACCTATACAGTGGCATTATTACTTTTTTTCTATCTACTGCTGATACCTCTCCCTATGCAACCAAGCATCTGACTTGCCTTCTTCATTGCTTTGTTGCATTGCCTACCTGCCTTTAAGTCCCCTGAAATAGTGACACCTAGATCCCTCTCTTCCTCAGTAGTTTCCATTATAGTGCCATTTATACTATATTTTGTCTTTGGATTTTTGAGACCCAAGTGCATGATTTAGCATTTTTTGGCATTAAACTGTAGTTGCCATGCTCCTGACCATTCATCTGATCTACCTAGATCATCAATCATTTGTTTTACCCCTCCTGGTGTGTCTACCCTGTTGCATACCTTTGTGTCATCTGCAAAAAAGCACATTTTACCCTCAATTCCATTTGCAATATCACCAATAAAGATATTAAAAAACACTGGTCCAAGTACAGATCCCTGAGGTACTCCACTTGTAACCTTTCCCTTCTTTGATTGTACTCCATTTACTACAACTCTCTGTTTTCTGTCCTGCAACCAATACCTTATCCATTCAACTGTCTTAGAATCCAATCCCAAGCTTTCAAGTTTATTTATCAGTCTGCGATGTGGGACAGTGTCAAAAGCCTTACTAAAGTCTAGATAAGCTACATCTAAAGCCCCACCTTGATCTATTACTTTAGTGACCCAGTCAAAAAAGTCAATAAGATTTGTTTGACATGATCTTCCCCCAGTAAACCCATGCTGTTTCGGATCCTGTAAATTGCTGGTTTTAAGATATTCTAAAACTCTTTGTTTTAAGAGTGTTTCCATCAATTTCCCTACTATTGATGTAAGGCTCACTAGTCGGTAGCTGCTTACCTCGTCCTTTCTTCCACTTTTGTGCAGGGGGACTACATTCTCTGTTTTCCAGTCATCTGTGATTACTCCAGTAGCTAGTGACTGGTTGAATAATTCTGTTAATGGTTTTACCAGCTCCCCTTTAAGCTCTTTTAGTATCCTTGGATGTATCCCATCTGGTCCTATTGATTTATCCACTTTCAGTTTTTGAGAGTTCTGTGAGGACTTTCTCCTCTGTATGTACTTGTTTCTCCCTCATTTTTCGGACTATACTTACAACTTAACTGTGGCCCATTCCCCTCTCTTTCTAACAAGATACACCACTTTGTTCTCATTATTCTGCGTCTGCTTAAATATCTTAAAGGCCAACCTTTTTGCTTTCACAATACTTGCTACTTCTTTTGCAAACCACACTGGCTTCCTTTTCCTTGTGTTTTTCCTAACTCTTTTGACACAAACTTCTGTTGCTTTTAGTATTGCACATTTTAATTTTTCCCACTTCTCCTGCACTCCTTCCAAGTTCCTCCACTCTGCCAAAGAATCCCTTACAGAGTTTCCCATCTCTACAAAATCAGCCTTCCTAAAATCTAACACCTTTTTTTTGTGTGCGATGAGTTGGTCTCTGTCTTTATTTTGAACCATACTGCTTGATGGTCATTGGATCCCAGGTTTTCACCCACATTTACATAAGATATTCTGTCACCATTTGTAAGTATTAAAAAAGTCTAATATCGGTTGGGCTCCCTCACCAATTGCTGGAGGGATGCTCCTTGAAAGGAATTCAGAATGTCCCTACTTCTGGTGAAACTTGCAACAGGCACCTCCCAGTTTACATCAGGTAGATTAAAGTGTCCTATTAATATCACATATCCTTTTAATGCCATTTTATTGATGTCCTGCAATAGGCTCTTGTCAAGTTCCTTTTCCTGACCTGGTGGTCTGTAGATCACCCCTATACGAAGAATCGCCTTCTCCCCTGTTTCTATAGTCACCCAAAGGGCCTCAGTTTTTTCTTCAATACTTTGTATTAAGGTAGTCTTTATGCTTTTTTTCACATATATTGCAACCCCTCCTCCGATTCTTCTCATTATGTCCTTCCTAAATAAAGTATATCCTGGTATAGCTATGTCCCAGTCATGATTTTCAATGCACCATGACTCTGTAATAGCCACAATATCCAGTTCATACCTTGTCATTATTGCAATTAGTTCTGGGATTTTACTTCATAATCTCCTAGCATTTGCACACATTGCTCTTAAAGTTTTTTTTGTGCTTCTCCTGGTGCTAGCTATGTTCATTTTTCTGCCTATATCTATTCAGTTTTGATCAGCATTATCTTCTGTGCAGTAGATAGGCTTCCTGTTCCATTTGCCTGCAGAGACAATACCTCTAGGTTGGGGGAGCAGATTTCTTCATTCTTATTTGGTTCTCTGCCCCCCTCTGCTAGTTTAAATAGTTGCTGATGAAGCATTCAAACTTCTCACTTATACCCCTTTCACACTTGCAAAAATATCCTGGGTTTTTGCACATGGACGCGCATCATCCCGGGATTTAGCTCAGTGTGAAAGGGTCTTGTCACCGCATCCCGTGTTCAGCCTTCCGGGATTTCAAATGTATTAATACAGACAATCTGTACTGAAAGGGATGTTTTTATCCTATACAGCAATACAGTTAGGTCATAATCAAACCTTTCCACTAGATGTCACTATATAGTGGAAAGGTTTGATTATGACCTAACTGTATTGCTGAATAGAATCTCCCAAGAGATTACATATACATTAGATCAGTTAATTAGATCATATTAAATTAAATGACAAACTGATCCATAAAAAAACAGTTGACATATTTCAGAAATCAAGTTCTCTACTCACCATTGCCTGCTCTATTTTGTTGTCAATGGCAACTATGTTCTTACGCGATGTACTAAAAAAGAGGAAACATAAGTAATTAAAATAATATAAAGAGGTTATAAAACCAAATGAAAAAATACCAACATATCAAAGGAGAGCTAAAATGTAGCTTTCACACAAGGATAAGTACACATTTTACGTGCACTGTAACTGAGAACCCCATGACGTTTTACAAGTGTTAATGAGCTTGCAGAAGAGTTCTAAAAGTTTTGAAGCGAAATACATGAAAGTCCACTGATTGGGGAACAAAAACATGCATATGTAATTCAGCTAAACCAGGTCATGGAGGTGGATCAGGGACATACATTTTTCATACAAAAACATTTTTTTTGTTATTTTATTACTAGAGTATTCTACACACACACACATATATATATATATATATATATATATATATATATATATATATATAGAACACAGCACAACTGATAAGGTTTGAATTTAAGTCTTTATAGAAATATATTGACAAATGAACTAAACATTAACGATGTAATACCGTTTTAAAAGATGATTCACTGTTACATTACAATGGGGTCACTAAAGGCCGATATACACTGGGCGACTTTGAGCTGAATGTCGCTCAAAACACCCAGTCTGAGCGGCTTTCAGCTCAAAGCCGCCCCGTGTGTATGCCCCAGCGATGAGCGGTAAGCGCTGCTGCGCGCTCCCGCATCATCGCCGGGAAAGCCGCTCATCTGCTGGTTATACCAGCAGATGAGCGGCGTTGAAGACGGCTTTGTATAGCTCTACGCTATGCAACGCCGTCCTCCCCCCTCCATCGGCGCCGGGCAGGGGGAAAGCCGCTCAGCGTGTATGCATGAGCGGCTTTCCCCGCAGCGATGATTGACATCATCGCTGTCCATAAATGTCATAGTCGCCCAGTGTGTATGGACCTTAAGAGAATTGGTCTTTACAACTTACTTCCAAACTATTTTGATTTAGGACTAACATTCTTGATTTGTGGGTCAGTGAGACCAATAGGCATGGCACACTGACTGATTGGCCTGTGGAAATCTTTGTCACACAGAGATGGCTGGGACTCCTAACCATCTCTATGAGACAAAGATTTCCACAGGCCATTTCCCTTATGCCATTTACAGGACATTGCTCAAAATGGTCTTGTGCCAGACATGTGCCAGAAGTCCAATCTCCCCTTATGGCTTCTAGGTATGCATTTGTTATGAGGCTCCCAATAGTTTAGGTAAGAGAGGAAAAGGAGGAGGAGGGGGAGAGGGCCAAAAGCCTCAAGACACTGAAGGCCCCCATACTCCAGAATGACCTGCATATGACCTGGTCGTAAGTGCGATCGAACAAGCGATTGTATGTGCTTTAAAAGCACATAAAATCCGCTTAGGACCGCAGAGGAAGCCAACGGAACCATTGTGCAGCAGGTGTGATCTGAGGGCCCACCAATCGAACCGCAGGACCGCGCTTCGTGTGCTCAGTTCACACGATCCATCGTACAACGCATCAAAATTGTGCGGATCACGTGCACATCGTTCTTGTAAATTGGGGCCTTAAATTTACTGAAGTGTCTAAAAATAGTCTCTATTATACTGTATTAAAAAATCCGATGAGAAGATTATTTGCAGCTCTGGGAGAGAAGTTACCTTTATATAAGTGCAGGGTGTGTTGTAGTGTCACTAGCCGCAGTAATAGCTGCAGTAATCAGATGCGCTGTTGATTTTACTTCACTATAGTAATTACACTTAGGAAGACTCAGAGGATACTAGTCACACATTTCTTTCATATGGTGTTAGGGTGGTTTATTTGGTATTCTTGAGACAGAGCAGTGTTAACTGCACTTTTAGAAACTTTTACAAATACTTTCCTAATAAAATAATTGCCGGAATAAGCTGTACACACTTTATTTGAACTCATATGAGTTTACTTTAAATAACAAATCCCACTGAGTCACAAAGTGTTGCTTATTCACATACAGTATGTGTTACTAATAACAATAATGAGACTGTATTTTACAGTTTTAAAACAGCATTTCCTGTGAACAACTAGTGATTCTGTGGATGATGCATCAAGCAGTGAAAAGATAGGTGAAGTTTCAGTCAGCGACCAATAAGCTTGGAGGAAGCATTTTTGAAGAACATTCTATAAAATGACAGGTAGATGCTGATTGGTTGCTTTGGGCAACTTCTCCACGTTCAAATTCTCAACTCATTTCTATGCTTAGTAAATCAACCCCCAAGTGACCTATGCTAAAATATTGTAACGTTTTCCTTAATTTCATATTTGTATAGTAAAATACAATTTTTTAGGCGTATTTGTAATTTTGCCATTTACAATGCCAAAAATACACATATTCGTATTCGTATTTCCGGCACATTCGTATTTGTATTTACAATATGAATAGGAATCACCAATTCAAAAGAATGGTGATTCCTAATTTACTAAGCGGCCGTATAGAAAATACGGCCACTAATTAGCGTAAATCAACTGTAATGACCGGCCAGATACGCCAGAAAAATACACTTCATTTTGCTGGCTTATTTGGCTTCAGCCTGCAAGGATCAGTCAAATCCGTTCAGGCTTCAGTTTGTAAAAAAAAAAAAAAAAAAACAACGTGGGGTCCCCCCACAGCCATAACCAGCACCAGGTTCAAAGAGCTGGGCCTGGTTTTAAAACATCAGAAAAACATTGAAATAGGGGTTCCCCGATTTCTTAAAACCAGCTCCAGGCCCCAGGGCAGGTTCCCAAAATACGGTGGACAAAACGTATTTTGAAAACCAGCCCCAGGCCCAACCAGCAAGCAGGGTAATGCCACAGCCGGGGGGAGACTTTTTATATAAGTCCCCACTGCCAAAGCATGCACCCTACCAATCAGTCAGCCTGGGCAGGGGTCCTGGGGAGGGGGGGAGCCCCCAAAAAAGGGGTCCCCCCCTCCAGAACTTACCTGCCCAGGCTGAAGCCTGGTGCTTTCCTCGATTCCCCTGGGTGGTGGGCATCAAGCTGATTAAAGGTGTAAAAATAGATAAAACCATTGGGTTTTGCTGTAGAACTATGAATCCTAGCAACGCTGGAGAACCACAAGTCCCAGCATGCAGCCCATTAATGGGCTTGCTGGGACTCTTAGTTCCACAGCAAAACCAATAGTTTTGACATGTATTTTGGGTACCAGCCCTGGCCCTGGGGCCTGGAGCTGGTTTTAAAAAATCGGGGAACCCCTATTTCAATGTTTTTCTGATTTTTTAAAACCAGGCCCGGATCTTTGTGCCCCATGCTTTTTTTTTTATTAATTCATTTCTTTTTCTTTTTTTTTTAAAGCCTGCACGGTTCTGACTGATCCATGCAGGCTGAAGCCAATACGAATTTGTATTTAAAATACAAATTCGTATTGGAAAATATACGAATCAGTACGCCTTTGGATAATACGAATAAGTTAAATATGAAATACGGAATACGAATGAAAATACGACTACACACCAGTCATATTCATTCGTATTAAGAATACGATTTTTCGTATTCATATTCTTAGTAAATTTCCCCCAACATCTTATTGCCACAAATCGAGGCTTTAGGAAATAATTTATTTATGGAATTTGTCTGGGTACAGACTATTACATTACTTCTGTGCCAGAAAATAATAAAGTGCACGTGCTGTCATTGGCCATAATGACCGATAATGTGAAAATTGTAAGTGGACTGCAAGGTACAAGCTGCTGCCCAGACAAAAGGAGTAACCCCCTCCCCTTGCAAAATTGCTAGAGGATTCTAAATGGATCGCTAATCAGCATCCACTTGCATATCCTTACGCAACTCACAGACCATCAAAAGTATTTTTCTGGATGTGCAATTGTGATTAAAAGACTGAAGATTTTAGTATTGTGCGGTAGTTACAATACTTAGGGCGGCAGCGCGAGGACGCTGAAGCTATGAATATTGGCAGCTTGCCTTCAGCTACGCTATCAGCATAGCGACTGTTTGAATTCTGGCAGCTTGTTTCAGGGCGGCAGCGTGTTCCGCCTTACTTCTGTCATGTACGTTATCAGCGTCATACGCTGACTCCTCCAAGGCAGCCCAGCGCTGCTACTCCTTACCTCATGTGAAGTGAGCGCCTCTCACACAGCGCTTGTACCCACATGATATCCTCTCTCCTGTGGAGAGGGGATCATGCGGGCGCCGGCGGAGAGGCGCTCCATCTTTGTGATACGTAGGAGCGTCTCAGACGCTCCAGCAATGAGACTCCTGCGTCTGAGCAGCACGTGCCTCTCCTGTCCAAAGAGCGGGTGCGGACGCAATTGCGTGCCATGCACAATGAAGGAAGCATTTGCCAGTGCTCCATGTTACATACTGGCAAATGCCTCCATTTCATACCCCACTATCCACGCCATCCCGAAGTATGGTGAGCGTAGCGAGCCCCGCGAGGGACGTTGTTACGCGTCCTACCGACCGGTTTATATATTCTAAGAACAGTAGATGAGGAGAGAGGGCCCTGCTCAGCTGTCAATTCTGAATCAGGCCCAATATGCTAACAAATCCCTCTCCTAAATATTTTGTGATACAAAATAGCATAAGCTACTGAGATATTAATAAATACCGGGATCACATAATAAATGGGCACACTAAAAAACTATTTAGTAAATTTATGTTAATAAATATGCTCTTAAGTTTTTCAAATATATTAATTAACTAGTAAGACCTCTCAAAGCAAATGCATCGAAAGCTAGTCTGCTACCGTGTGATCGCCTCTATGTTTGTGCGTGTGTGAGAAAGAGATGTAGTTTCACTTGCTGCCAACAGATGGCAGTGCTTTGGAGACACAATCAGACACTAGACTTTTTTTTCCTTCTCTCATTTCTGTCCCCCCTCCCACCCCATCTCTAAATTCTGTCTTCTAAACATCCTCTTCTCCCTGTCTCTGGTGTCCCCCCCTGCACCTTGCCAAGTCCTCCCCCATCATGGGGCTAAATGTAATAGGGTGCTACAGAGGCTGAGAGCGCGATTGGCTGAGCTATGCGTCTCCATGGTGACGCATAGCTCAGCCAATCAGGACTGAGCTATGCGTCTCCATGGAGACGTATCGGCCAATCGCGCTCTCAGCCTTTGTAGCACTGGAACAGCGCTACAGAAGCTGTTAGAGGCAACGGAGAAAGCCGGTTCTCCCCGCTGCCTGTCAGTGCGGGGGGAGCCGGCTGTGAAGCAGCCAGAGCAGCGCTGGATCCAGGAATGGTAAGTATGCTGGTGTAAAAGTGAGGTGTGTGTGTGTGTAATAAACTTTTACTTGTGTGTGTGTGTTTTTTATAAACATTCTTTTTACAGGTGGACTACAAGTCCCAGCGGGCCCATTAATGCCCCGCATGCTGGGACTTGTGGTTCTCCAAGTCCCAGCATGTGGGGGAGGTCTGCTGGCACTTGTAGTTCTCTGGTATAAAGCAATGTAACGTATGATCGATTTAACCCTATCAGGCCGGCGTCCACTGGCCACGGACGCCGGTGACAGCCCCGGGCTTCAGCCCTGGACGGGTGAAGCCTGGGGGATGGGGACCCCTTTATTGGGGGGTCCCCACTCCTCCAGGTACCCCGTCCAAGGCTGACCAGCCACGGTGCTCATGTTTTGGCCGGGGGACCTTGTATAAAAAGTGTCCCCCGGCTGTGGCATGACACCGCGGGCTGTTGGAGCCCGGTGCTGGTTTCAAAATACGGGGGACCCCCAGATTTTTTGTCCCCCGTATTTTTGGAACCAGGACCGGTCCAAGAGTCCGGGGCTGGTTTCAGAAATACGGGGGACCCCTATGCTTTTTGTCCCCCGTTTTTTTGGAACCAGGACCATGCACAGATCTCAATGATCTGTGCATGGTTCTGTCAAATTCGCCTGTCAGAACCTGGTCTATTTTTTTGGCGATTTTTGGTAACATTTACCAAAAATCGCACCCTATTACATTTGCGAGTTGTATACTTTATAATGGGAAAACATCTGGATGCGATTTGAAATGTGACTAAAAATCGCCACTTTCAAAAGTGCGATTTCGCGGTAAAAAGGTTTTTTTTTCCCGCGATTTTCAACCTATTAAATGTGCGATTTTCGGAAAATGTGCGATTTCGGCCGTTTTTGACCAAAAATCGCACATGTCTAAAAATCGCACCCTATTACATTTCGCCCCTGATCTCTTTCATCTTTGTTCCTAATGTTAGAATCTATCACTGCTGCCATGACCTCCTGTCTTCCCCTGATAGTCTATCTCACCCATGTCCCCATGTCTCCATGCCCCCCATTGGTATGCTGTCAGTATGTTCTCTCTATGGGGGAGTATCTGCAAATGTCAGTGGGGTGTTAACTGAATCACTGTCGCAACAGCACTGGATGGGGGGGGGGGGGGGGGGTTGAAATACAGAAATGAAGCTATGACTGGAAGCATGGCCATCAATTTACAGCAAACAACCCAGAGACGTTTAGAACACTGTTTCCAGGAGGTCCACACTGCAATCACTGCACCAATATTTTAATATTGACCTTTACACTGCATCAGCAGAACAAAATTGCAGCCAAAATGGGCGCTGCACGTGTACAGCACTGAAATTAGACTCCTGAACATGAAGGGTGCCATGTTTTTGGAGACCTGCACATACGCAGTAGACTCTGGCATTGTGCCAGAGAAGAGGGTGCCCACCCAAAGTCTACACACAGGCACCAAAAACCATGAAAAACTTGTGTCAAACTGTTCAGTGTTGTCCATGTTTATGTCAACCTTTTGCTTGTGCCCATCATTTAAAGGTGTCGACCTACCCACTGTGTGTATGTCAGGTTATTGGTGGCATATAAGAATATATTGGGGCAGTGCGGATAATGTAATGGTTAGCATTACTGCCTCACAGCACTGAGATCATGTGTACAATTCCCACCGTGGCTATAACTATGCGGAGTTTGTATATTTTCCCCGTACTTGCGTATGTAGGGAATATAGATTGTAAGCTCCACTGGGGCAGGGACTGATGTGAATGTTCAATTATTCTCTGTAAAGCGCTACAGAATATGTATGCAGTGCACTATATAAGAAACTGGTAATAAATAAATATCACAAAGTACATTGTATCCGTGTATATCATACTGCTTTCACATTGCAGAAATGGGTAATGACACGGTATTCTTAAATGGGACTTTAAAACGGGTCTGAGCCTTGAGACCTTTCACATTGCAGGTGAAAACCGTTTTAAAAATCATTTAATACCATTCAAAATTCAACCAGTTTAACCCCCAAGGGACACGGTTCAAGCCATTGAAATAGAGCCATTCACACTGCCTAAAAAACGGCTTTAAAACGTGTAGGACTCTGCTTTTTAACCGTGTTGAAATACCGGTTATCTTTAACCGGTAAATCAACTTTGGCACTTTCACATTGCAGCCTTAAACATTTTAAAATGGGAAAAAAACGGCAATATACCGTTTTAAAAGTGCAATGTAAAAGGGGTATTACTAATTCAATTACAAGTTTTCACTAATCAACAATTACCCAGAGAGATCATGCTCAAGTACAGATGCAGGGGATACAGTAACTAGATCTACAAGCATTAGGTGGATGTGCATGAATGCAGCGCAGCGAGCCATGCGAGGGGACCCGGTGCTGCGTTTCAGTGTCCATGTCATTTGTGTCGAAATTCAGTACAAAAAACCCCAGCGAAAACCCCATGTTTACCTTTTGACTGTCAATCTTCCCCATGTTGATCTAACGCTTGTGTCGACCTAATGACCCTGTCGACCTAATGACCCTGTCGACCTAATGACCATGTCGACCTATCTGCATGTCGACCTAATGCTTGTAGACCTAGTGGCAGTCTATCCAATGATCCCATTCCAGATGCTGAAATGAATATACTCCTCTGTTAGTTACAGTAAGTCATATGTCCAGTTGTGACACAGCACCTGTTCTACAGGTTTACAAAATAAGAGAGACTGAATGCAGAAAATAAATCTGAGGTGAAGAAAAGAAGGGAAATAAAGATCTGAAAACTCACCAGTATGTTCCCACGCGGGAGAAATGAGAGCCGTTATAAGAAGAACGTCTACATGCCATGTTTTCTTCCACATTTAAAAATCCCGGAGCGATGCAATGCTTGCTGTAACCTTCTCTTCCTCACGTACTATGATGTATGCTCTTGTGCAAGAGACTGGTGATGTGTCACCAAGACAAGAGCTAAGCTTTATCTACTGTGGGTGTTACCTGCCCTTCCATCTGATAAATGACCCATACACAGGGGGTGGTGACAGCTGGTCTTGTGAGCTATCCAGAAGCAGATTTGTTTATAGTTATTCTAAAAGTCTGGTCATTGTAATGTAATTACAATAAACTAATTAGCAGTCACATTTTATAACAGACACATGTTTATGTGCATTGTGCAACACAAACATTTCAGATAAAACGTCTTCAGACATTGTTATTATTATTATTATTATTATTATTATTATTATTATTATTATTATTACTACTATTGCAGTTATTTATATAGTGCACACATATTCCGCAGCGCTTTACAGAGAATATTTAGCCATTCACATCAGTGCCTGCTCCAATGGAGCTTACAGTACAATCTATATTCCCTATTACATTTGCACACACACATTCACAGTAGAGTTTACTTTGTTGGATTGTGGGGGGAACCCCCACAAGCACAGGGAGAAAATACAAACTCCACACAGTGAATTATACTTATTATGCTCGGAGCTTGCTCCAGTGGCATAACAATAGCTCCATAGACCCTGCGATCGCTTGGAGGCGGTAGGTTAGTTTGTTAATGGGGCTGCCGCCACCGAATCTCTGCTGTCTGCTCCTGCTCCTCCTGTTAGAATGTAATTTGTAAAATGGCCACCCCCAGTGGCGTAGCTTCATTTTGGGCGCCCCCCCGCCGCCGCCCCGCCGAGCACCCCTACCCCACCGCCCCGCCGCCCATGCAAACCCCCCCTCAATCCCCCACAGCCTTACCTATCGCGCTGGTCCCGGCGGCTCTGTTCTTCTGCTGAGGACCACCAGAAAATGGCCGCCCCCATACAGCAGACAGTTTCAGAGAACTGTGTGCTATATGGGGGCGGCCATTTTGTGGTGGTCCTCAGCAGAAGAACGGAGCCGCCGGGACCAGCGCGATAGGTAAGTCTGCTGGGATTGAGGGGGGGTTTAACTATAGCACCGCAGCCCCCGGCGCCCCCACATGCACAGCGCCCCCCCGCGGTGGCGGGGGCTGCGGTGCTATAGTTACGCCCCTGGCCACCCCCTTCACAGCAGACTGTTATTAAGGATGCTAGAGGAGGTGGTGACCTCCTCTTGCATCCTAAATAATGGTCTGATGGCGGTGGCCATTTTGTATGTGACATTCTAACAAGAGGAGCAGGAGCGCCGGAACGGGATGGGGAGTAAGAAAGGCTTCCCAAAATATTGGAAAGGAGCTGGGCAATGCACTGGGTTTTGTGGCACCATCTTGGGTTAGCACGTGATACTTTGACAGGCAAAGTGGGCCCCTCTCAGCTCTGGCCCCATAGCAGCGGCACGTGTACATGTGATAGGGAATATAGATTGTAAGCTCCACTGGGGCAGGGACTGATTCTCTGTATAACACTGCGCAATATAAGAAACTGTTAATAAATAAATAAATACTGCTTCAGCCACCTCCCCTGCTATCAGGACATCCAGTAATAATGAGACAGGACTTAGTTATATTCAGGGCCAGTGCAAGGCACCAGAGCGCCCCAGGCAAGGGGGGGGTGGGGCGGTGCCTACGGGGGCGGGGTCCCTGCAGTGATGCGCGCTATCCGGCAGCCAGGCGGCGGCGCGGGAAGCGCTGATGGGTTTGAAAACTCGCCGCACGCTGATTGGCTGAATCTCAGCCAATCAGCATGCGGAATGTTTTCAAACCCAGCAGCGCTTCCCGCGCCGCCGCCTGGCTGCCGGATAGCGCGCATCACTACAGGGACCCCGCCGCCAGATCACACAGTGCCGCAGGTACCCAGCACGGACACCCCTGCAGCCTCCATGCGAGAGGCGAGGGGCGAAGTGCCGCCCTCCAGTGGCTGGCGCCCTAGGCAAATGCCTAGTGGTGGCGCCGGCCCTGGTTATATTTATAGCAATATAGCACTGCCAAACAGTTAATTAATTATGCAGTATTTATTAGATAATCACATTATACTGAAATAACTTTCACCATGGTTATATTATACACACACACACACACACACACTCCAAAGGAAAGGCACTCCAACACGTTTTTTTATTTATTTAGTATAATAAGGTGGCCATCACCAAGCACAGGTACTTTCGAGGTCTGCGACCCCTGTCCTCAGGGTACAATCCACTCAATACAGACAATATGGTCAACATATATGGGCGTGGCCTACTACGACACAGTCACCGGTGGTTCCATCAAGCCGAGTCCTTTTCCAGGGCAGCAGAGCGAGCCAGCCTTGTGGCGTTCAGTGTGACGGTCCAGCTATTCATCTCCCGGCGTATCGTGAGCAGCTTTGCCTTTTTGTTTTATATTTTTATCGTGTGGTATCCAGCCCACAGAGTTGTTTTATTTGGTACGAGCCCTTAATACATGTATCGTGGACTTCTACTTTTACTATTAAAGTGTTGTTGTTTTTTATGCACTGCACCATGAAGAGCATTTCTTCTATCTCCATTTAGATTTCTTCCTCTGTGGATCATGTGGGTCACATATTGGGTGCTATGTTCCTTGTTTAAATACAAGGTTATTTAGAGACTGGACTTGTGTCTTACTTGGTTTGTGCGCACATTATTACTTTTTTGTCCATATATATATCTGCCGTTCTTGATAAAAGTGCACAGGGAACTGAAACGTTGAACCACCTTTGGGGCATCAGTTGTCTTATTTCCAAGTCTGAGAGTGCCACCGTCACCACCCAGATATACAAGCGCTGCCATAATAGGCAGTTCACTTACGGGCAGCACCGGGCAAGATTTCCTTCAGCAGCACTACGAGTGCCGGCCAGCCGCAACAGCTATATGACATAACACATTTTACTAGTCCTTATCTGTAACTCATCAGACACTCACCTCCGCATCGCTTTATTATCACTGCAACCCTGCGATCTTAAGATGTGCGCATAAATTAGCTTTGAAAACTTTTGTGTGTCCTGGACAAAAGATTTCAGACAAGTGCACCAAAGATTTATCTTTAGCGACCGATATCGGACGATTATCAGTAAAAATCGGCATAGCTGCATTTTTTTAGCAGTCATACAGCAGAGTAGATTGCAGTGTAACAAGGCCACCTCTGGTCAAAATGCACATACACAATTGCAAATGCCGACAGAGAAGGGAGCAACGGTGGGGGAGCTGTTGCAGCATGGCCGTTGTTAATGAGGACCTCCCTCATCTGTACATGCAGGACAAGGGAGGGGCTCGTTAATGATGAACGAGAGTGCGCATTTCCACAGTAGAAACCCACACAAGCACAGTGAGGATATACAAACTCCACACAGTTAGGGCCATAGGGCCTGATTCAAACCTGATCGCATGGCCGTGAATTTGCATGGCCAGTGACCAGTTCAGCCTCCGTCCCGCTCTATTGAAAATGAATGGGTACCCTGTGCGAATGGATGTGTATGGCTGCAAATCCATTCGCACCTGAGGGAAAATGTACAAAACCCATTGCAAATGGCTCACCATCGATTCTTACACTGGCCACAACTCATCACAGCCGCTGTGTAGCCCAGGACTTACTCAGTGGCTGCGATGAATACAGGCATATCCGGCCTGATACTGATGCCACACACCCTCCTCTAACAGGCGCACCGGCATTTTGCCTGACACTCCCAGCATTTTTGGGGGGGGGGGGGGGGGGGGGGGGGTTTGGCATGCTCAGCGTTTTCCTTGCCACTCACAAAAATAAATAGTTGCAGGAGTTCTTCTCAGCATGGCCTCTCGCATGTGTACTATGAACCGCACACATCAGCGGCCTCACATTCAGGCTCTCATCGGCCTCAGCCAATCAGAGGGCCATCCAGTGTTTCAAAGTCATATGCTGCCACTGCTGAGTCCCGCTGCCTGACAGCTCCGGTCCCCAGCCAACTATGTACCCCACTCCCCACCAGTGCTCCTGTCCCGCTCCTCCGCCGCTGCCAGCTCCTCCGCCACCACCGCCAGCTCCGGTCCCCGCTGCCAGCTCCGGTCCCAGCTCCAGTCCCCACGCTGATCTGATTTGAGCAATCGCATGTGGTTAAAAACCACATGCGATTGCTCATGCAATTCGATAAATATTATGTGCAGCACATAATATCTATCAATGCGACATTCGACGGCGTGCCTGCGCATTGCGTTGAATGTCCCCTTCAAAATGCATGCAATCATTCAATTTATGCATGCAATATCTCACATATGTATTAAGGCCCCCATACACTAGCCGATTTTGGTCAGATTTTAGCCAGATCAGTCGGATCTGGCCGAAATCGGACCAAAATCGGCTAGTTTTGATGTCCCCTCAGATCCGATGCGCGGTCCCGTGCGCATTGGATCTGCGTCGGGTGGTCGAACCTGCTGCACGTCCGACCACCCGACTTGGGACCTAGTGGGGCGGCGAGGCGGTAGAGGGAGCAGGGGGGGCTGGGGACGCTGCGGGGGACACAGGCGGCATAGAGCCGGGCAGGGGGAGCCGGCGGGAGCTGTCAGTATTGAAGCGCTCAGCCAATCACAGGCTGCCCATTCATTGTATAGGCTTTTTTTTCTAGCACTGACAGCTCCCGCCGGCTCCCCCTGCCCGGCTCTATGCCGCCTGTGTCCCCCGCAGCGTCCCCAGCCCCCCCTGCTCCCTCTACCGCCTCGCCGCACAGACGTGTCCCCCGCAGCGTCCCCAGCCCCCCTGCACCCTCTACCGCCTTGCCGCACAGACGCTGCCTGTCCCCCGCAGCGTCCCCAGCAGCGGGGGACACAGACGTGTCCCCCGCAGCGTCCCCAGCCCCCCTGCTCCCACCAGCTCCCACCCCCCCCCCCCTGCTCCCCGGGTTTTTTACATGTGATAAATCGAGACGATTTATCACATGTAAAAAATGGCACATCAAGTGCCAATCTAATCAAGCTCCCCCGGGGAGCAGCCGGGGAAGCTCAGGGGGAAGTCGGGGGCAACTTGTCCTAAGGACAAGTCGCCCTAGTGTATGGGGGCCTTTAGTCTTTGGTCACTATAGATATCTTTTTTAAGTTTTATATTCTGCAGAGTTCAAAAATGTTCTAATAAATTATATTTAGGTGTTTAATTTAACACCTAAGTGCAGATGAGATAACATAGCACTAACTGTGAAAACTAGTTTAATTGTTAATTAACTTAAGAGCTGTTTATTCCCTCAAAAGTGACAACTTAATCTGATTTTGAGGCAATATTTACATGCTTACGTGCAAGATGTGAGGATAATTGCATTAGTCATTGTTTTGTTTTTTTTCAACAATAGGGTTGACCTGGAGAGACTGGCTCCTCTCTAAATCCCACACTCCAAAGTTCTCATTGTGATTGTACATTTGTGTTTACTCCCCGAATCATAACTTCATCCTCCAGTCTACTTTGTTAATAAACAAATGACCCCAACCAATTTTCAAGCCCTAGTCCTAAACTCAGTCCCTTGTTATATTTAAAGGACAGAAACAACAACTAAAACACAGCGCTGTTTTTTACTTATCTTATTAACTTAGCAGATGTGTAGGAATTGTATTTACTACAAAGTAAATAAGAAAGCCAAAGAATGACATAAGATTAAAGGCACTGAGCAGATATCTCTGACAGTGGTATTGTGTCTTGTGTCATATATTATTAACCACTTCGGTGGTATGGCCGGATATTTTCCAGGCTGAGCAGTGCTGCAGGAGCGGGCTCTCCCAGAAAATTTCCGGGCATACCATCAAAATGGTTATTATGCAAATTTAAGTTAAACAAAGACCTCTAGGGGAACCCACCCCCCTGTCTCTCCCCCACCCCCCCCGGCCAGTCCCAACTCCCCACTCTGGCAATCGTACGCCAGGGCTCCCCTGCCACTGCACTCGTCACCATTCGCACCAGTGAGTAGCAGGCACCGGTGGCAGGCCCAGCTTGGGAAAGTTCGGGGCTGCTCGGCATTTCGGTCGACCGAGTCCCCCAGGCCGCCTTGAGCCTGCCGCCTGATCACTGCTGTGAATGGAGAACGCCGGCGATCCGGGGTGGGGAATTGGCACTGGATGGTGGTGAGAACAGGGGGGAGGGGTAGGTGACAGGGAAGGCCCTGCCCCTAAGTTCTGTGGTAGGTTTTTCTGGCCCTGATAGGTTTGTCCTGCCCTAGAAAAGCCCACCACTCAAGGGGTTAAAGCTGGCCATACATTAGAATGACCTGCATACAATGCAGATCATATGCAGGTCATATGATCGATCGAACGAGCTATAGTATTTGCTATACACTGTCTTTACAATTGAAAAGTTGAAAAAAAAAAAGAAAGGGGAAAATGGAACACAAAAACACTACAGATCTAGGCAAGGAGTGTACTGCACCAGTATAAATCTGTACATCTGCACCATGTTTCCAGGGGTTGCGGGCGTTCTTGGGGTGGTGGGTGGTGTTTACCTGTTCACTAGCGCTTTTTCGGCATATTTTAATAAGTTCTACAGCATTATTCCAATTTTTTTTTGATAATTGTTCTAAAACATGGGTATTGTAAAATCTCATCGGTAAGAATGGTAATGGGAAAGGAGTTATCATTTCACACTTATCTGATAGTTCTGTATACGTTAAGGCGTTTCCTTGTCCATAGACACTAGACGTATTGCAGAGATTCAAGCTAGTTTCCACAACGTAAATGGATGTACAGCCATACCATCTGAAAAATTGGGATTTATAAGTAAAGGAAGATGTCAAGAGTAGTATTGGTTGTTAAGTCCAGGTTTGTGACATAAAATTTGCAACAACCTTCTTCTTGTCCACAATAAGGGTTTTGTTTTAGCAGAGTCCTGGACATCCTGATTATGTAGGTGGAGGAAACACACTAAGGCCCTGATTCTGGTTGACAAGAAAAGCTGCTGTATTTTGCTGCTTTGCGAGCCAACTAACGCTGCCCGCCAGGGGCGATGACTGCCGGGTGTGTCCCACATGGATGCCCAGCAGGGGTCTGGCAGCAAAGGGAGCATTAAGAGGACAGGTGGCGGTACCCCAGAGCAGAGTCCTGTATGTACAACAGGACGTTGCACAACATTTCCAGCACAGTGGAAGAAGTTCTGGTATGCCACACTACCGCACACAGGCCCACTGTTGACCACTGTGTGTATGTACATATATCTATATAGATATATATACTGTATGTACAGTATACACATATATATGTTTAAGGAATGAATGATAACAAATAAAAAATTTAATAAAGCTCTTACAAGTGCCTATAGGATGTGTGGGCAGGAGCAGCAGGATTATTGGATGCTAGGAGAGTGGAGGAGGGAAGGAGCCATGCAATAATCACAGCAGCAGCTGTGTGTACACCCAATGAGCCAGTATCTATCGATTCCAGGGTGTTTGGAGGGTCGGGCTAATGTTCAGGAGGCAGAGCTTATTTACTGGACACGGCAGGGGACTTTAAATGAAACATTTTAAAATTGGTCTGTCAGGACTCAGAACCCCCCACCTTTGGGCCACCGTGCAGCTGGTGTGATGAGCCTGAGGTTGCTAGAGGCTGCCCGATCACTACTCGCTGGCCACAGTGATCGAGACTCAGTAGCTGGTTGGTCAGGTCAGGCTGCCTGCTCAATGTAGCCAGGAGCAGCGCAGCAGGGGGAAGAACAGTGATTTCTCTGCACAGTCCTGGTAAGAGCCCTCCTCGTGAGCCCTCCTCGTGTCACAAACAGAGGTGTGCAGCCCCGTTTGCGACCGCGTCCCTTACCTTCACGCTGGTCCGCCCTGCGCTGCAGGCCCAATGCATGTGCCACCTCCGCTGGTGGATCATGGTGTGATGTCCCTTGTGCCCCCTGTACCCCCGTGGGCAGATGCCCTTTGCCAGTTTCACGCCAGGCCCACTCAGTGTGGGCGCCGCCATGACATCTGTGACCAGCTGCTATGCAAACCAATCACATTGACCTCTGGTCTGAACTCTGACCTGTACACCTGTAACAGAACCAAGGTGTACACTGACACTTCCTGGTTCTGATTGATGCTGCGCCTTGCAGCCAATCACGAACAGGCAAGGGGGATATAGATCAGGCCTTGGGCCTAACTTCCTTGCCATGAACAATTGTTCCATCTGTACCCAGAGTGTACTCCTGTGTCAGAGAAGTTCCCAAGGCTCCTGGCTATCCAGTCTTCCAGCGATACCATCTCCAAGTGTCCTGCTGCTGTTGCTACTTACCTGGACCAGGGCAGGGGGCCGCGACCTGCTTGTCAGACGCAGCCAAGTCCATAGTTCTTTGCGGGACTCCCTGGTGAATACCGCTGGCAAGTTAGACTCCGCACCCCTGCTTCTGGTCTCCGCTAACCCTCTAGTTCGCTGTGCCCAGGTCCCCAGTGCATGTCATATATATAGCCTCCTGCTTTCCGATTTCCAGCGCCCTCCACTGGTCCACCACAGTCACAGCCGGGAACACAAGAAACCCCGGTGCTGACAAAGGCTAGTTGGGACACTGCTCACTAGTCACTACATAAACAACAGAACGGAAGCTGGGATCCCGCCTCCTGCCACAGGTCATTGGTGAAGTGCAGCGTCCCCTCCCAGAGTCTCCCAGTAATGCTCTGTGGGCCGGGAAGTGGCATAATCGATTAGCAGGGTGGTTGGTGCCGGTTCGCTGTGGCTAGAGGGGCCCTTTATGACGGGGGGATGATGGTATTGGGGTACAGGTTGCAAATGGGGGCCTGGGCCTTCCTGGTGAAGGGGGGTGATAGGATTTGGACCCCTAGCATTCTGGGGCCCTTGGGCTGCCTGCTCAATGCTTGCCCTTCTAGCCCATATGTTAAGACGGCCCTGCGCACAGCCCAAGAGGTAGCAACCGACCTGGTGGTATGAGCATTGATTCTGGACGGCACTGATCTGCCCACTTTAGTGTAAGCATAAGCAATCACCGATCTCAACCAACGAGCAATGGTCTGCTTAGAAGCTGGCCAGACCCTTTTATGTACATCATACAAAACCAGTAAAAGATCAGTCTTTTGAAATTCTTTCACTCTGTCCACATAGACTCGCAACGCGTGAACCACATCCAAATTCTTTAATCTGTCCCTATTTCTGACCTCCTCAGAAGGAGAAAATACTGGAATAACAATTTCCTGGTTTAAATGACATGAAGAAACAACTTTCAACAAAAACTTAGGAACTGTTTGTAGCACAGCCCTATCCTCATGGAAAACAATAAATGGAGACCTACTAGACAAGGCTCCTAACTTTGAGACCCTTATAGCAGAAGTGATAGCCAACATAAAAAAGTCAGTTTCCAAGTAAGAAACTACAGGTCCGCTGACCTTAATGGTTCAAACGGTGGTTTCTATAGAACAGATAACACCAAAGATAAATCCCGGTTGCCTATAAGGAGGCTTCAGCTGAGTAACCCCCTGAAGAAAAGTCTGCACTTCTGGCAGTGAAGCCTCTTTTTCTGAAAGAAAATAGTCAGTGCTGATAATTGTACTTTAAGAGACTGAAGACTCAGCCCTGAAGCAAATCCATCCTGCAAAAAATCCAACAGTCTGGAACTCTTGAATCTATACCTTCTGTCTCTCACACCATCTAATGTAGGTTTTCCAAAGACTGTAATACTTTGCCGCAGAAACTGGTTTTCTAGCTCTAATCATGGTACGGAAAACTTCATCCGAAAACCCTTTCTTCTTTAGAATGGAGGTTTCAAGAGCCAGGCCATCAAACTGAGCTGAGGAAGGTCCTGATAAAAAAATGGACCTTGTCTGAGCAGATCTGGTCGGAGCGGAAGACGCCTCGATTGTGTCGACAAACTCAGAATGTTGGAATACCAAGATCTCCTTGGCCAGTCCGGAGCTATCAGTATGAGGCATGCTCTCTGTGTCCTCACCCTCTTGAGGACCCGAGCAATCATGGGAAACGTGGGAAGATGCCATCACGAAATCCCAGGGCACTATCATGGCATCCCCCGCCCACGCTAAGGGATCCCTGGTTCTGGCACAGAACCTGGACACCTGGCAATTGTGCCTGGACGCCATCAAGTCCAGATCCAGCATTCCCCAAGGATTCACTATTTCCTATAACACCTCCGGGTGCAGAGCCCATTCCCCTTCCAGGAGGTCCTCTCTGCTGAGGAAGTCCGCTTCCACATTCCAAACTCCTGGAATGAACACAGCAGACAAGGCTGGAACATTTTCCTCCCCCCATTGGAAAATCCTGGAGACTTCTTTTCATCGCCATTTTGCTGTGAGTACCCCCCTGATGGTTCAGGTAGGCCACAGCCGTGGCATTGTCTGATTGGATCCAAATGGGAGAACCCCTCAACATTATTTTCGCCTGCACCAGCACTTTCCAAACTTCCCTCAGTTCCAGCACATTGATCGGCAACGTCGATTCTTCCCTGGACCACATGCCCTGTAATCTCGACTCCAGGGCTACAGCTCCCCAGCCCCTGAGACTGGCGTCGGTGGTAACCACCAGCCACTCCCATGACTGAAGGGAACGCCCCAATTGAAGGGATTCCACAACTGTCCACCACAGTAAGGAAGTCCTCGTTTCTGCAGTCAAGAGAACACTTTCTGTTTTCATGGTCTTGGGATTCCCCGACCAATACGCCAAGATGTTCCATTTGAAGGGTTTCAAAAGTCGCCACCATCTTGCCTAGGAGTTTCAAGAAATGCCATACCAATGGATTGCGCGACTGTAAAATAGTCCAAACTAGCTGGCAAACATTAAATTGCATCCCTTATCAACATTTTCTTCTTTAGAATTATTTGAACTTTACATAATATTCTCTCATTATGATTAATATTGCTAGAACTAATTTGTGTTACACAGAAAAGGATTATTGAAAATAAATAATTTTTCTCAAACTTTGTCCTCCGCTAGCTGTGAGGAATGATGGCTGTCCACAGCTAGTCTGCTTAGGTCCATCCATAGTTGCCCAAGATGAAGCGAAATGCGCATTGGCAGACGGCACACTCCGTTATCTAAGGAGTAATGCTGTCCCTTTTCTTTCTTTGATTTTAACATTTAATGTATATGAGAACGCTCTGATAACAATATTAAATTATGATATCACTCTGCCTCATAACGCTACCAGTTAACAACTAAACACCATCCTGAATAGTATCATACAATAGACTAATACTATTACATACGACTCCCGAAGACAATTGATAGGGTATATTATCTACCTGTCTGAATGCCACTTAGACTGTGTCAAGCTGCATAATTATAGCTAAATGTAAGCGTCCTTTGTTATAAAATACAGGTATTTTGCTATGGTATATATTAGTGGTAGCCAACTCCAGTCCTCGAGAGCTACCAACAGTTCACATTTTCCAGACAACCTAGCTGCAACAAAGGTGCACTCATTACTGACTGACACATTATAAAAGATCTACAGGTGGAGCTGATTACTTCACTTGTGATTCTGTGAGGAGATCTGAAAAACATTAACTGTTGGTAGCTCTCGAGGACTGGAGTTGGCTACCCCAGGTATATAGGATCCTTTTCAAAACACATGGCATCCACACAATATCTGACTGATTGATGCAGCCGGGATTTATCACATACTAAAAGCCGCTGTGAATGAAGCAGCATCTATTTAATAGCGGCTTTAATTAATGCAATAAGAGACACACAACATAACCTGGCTGACACTTTATCAGCAAGAGCATCAGTGATAACTATTTGTAACATATGTTCCGACTTGCAAGCTTGGCTTGCAAGTGCGGCTGGTACCTGTAGCGCGTGTTACATCACGCACTAATGCCGGCCACACATCAGACCAACTTTCCTCCAACCATCCAACTAGTTGCTTGGATGGAATAAAGATCTGGTACTGGATGGGAGCAAAGGACAATGAGAAATGTGCTCACAAACCCAGGAAAATGGACAAAAACATTCAGTTTTTTTCCTTTTCCAGATTTTGGGAGCAAATTTCTGAAGTAAATATTACATTTGCTCCCATCTAGTACCATATTTTTATTCCATCCAAGCAACTAGTTGGATGGTTGAAGGAAAGTTGGTCTGATGTGTGGCCGGCATAAGGTACACATTGTGCAATTAGATATCGTACCATTGGTTAATTGGAGCATATAATACAAATGTGTTGTAGCATAATCAGGCAATAAATATGCCTGTTAATATGCACTTTTGTTAGCCCTCCTTTTCGGTATGTGAAAATAATATTGTAGCCTATTAACATATATCTGGCTTAATATTGCCATTTATTAGAGGGTATATCGTTCAACAACAGCACCACAGTATATAATTATTTAATTGAAAGAGCTGGGTACAATTTTAAAGGGGTAACGCCTAGCTCATATATTGCATAACAATCACCAGCTATATACATTAACATTAAATCAATATCAGACATAGTGATATTTAATTCACAGGAGACAATACAATTGCTACTACTATCACAGATATTTATCATTGGCAATTGTTTAAGGGCAAATATTTGCCTGTGTCTCCAGATAGATGTTACTGAGTGGATGGAGGATTAATGCCCCTTTCAGACCGCACTAAAAAACAGTATTTTGCCGATATTTAACCGTTTTAAAATGGTATTCTGTGCGGTCTAAAAGGTGCAGGGTGATTTTTTGCTGTCTGAACAGGTCAAAAGCGGTACCCAGGCAGCAGTGAGCACTATTGGTCCCCAGCGCAGTGCATATTTAATGAGCCGTCCGCTAATTTAATATGCGCATATGTAATGAGCGGCCGGCTCATTATATATGCACTGCGCTGGCTGAGGGGACAGCTAATGCTCAGACTTGATGCCTCCTGCAGTACCTGCTTCTGTCCCGCCTCTCTCTGTTGGATCTGGACTGGGCATGATGATGGTAAAGGGAGAAGCCGGGCATAAAATGGACTCGGTATGTAATGGGGCAAACAGGAGGATGGAGCCGGCTGCTGGAGGACTGGGGGGACTTTACCCAGCCTGTTGGCTCTTGTGCTGTCTCTGGTCTCCTTGGCATCCTGTCTGTACCTGAATGTGAAGAGCATCGACCTGCAGGGCAGGATGTGGGCAGTTTAGCATGGGCAATCTAGAGAGGTCTTCCATGTGCCGGGATTATCTGTGGATCAGCTCAACTCCTCCAGCTGCTTTAACACCGCAAACCTGCTTTAGACCAGGTATTTACATGCGATGTGAAAGGGGTTAAACTTGCTCTGACCCGTACTAAAAAACGTTTTAAATACCTGGTCTAAGTAGGTTTTGCGGTGTGAAAGCAGCATAAATGTATCTATGTACCCAGATAGCAACATTGTATAGGAATATTACAAGAAAGTATTAACTCTAAAAAAGATACCTATTCATTGAACAATTTATATAACAGGACTGGTAATTAATATAAGGAGACCATAATAGAATTTATTAGTAATCTATGGTAACCTTTATCTAAATACACAATTTTCTTGATCAATTATTAAATTTGTTTCTTTATTTTTTGCACCATATTTGTTAACTTATATTTCGCTGGCTTTCAGCAATCTTAAAAATTCACAATAAAAGTTATATTTTAAATGAATATTATTTGTCGGTGGATACTCTCCATAGGATAAAGAACAATATATTAGTCCAGTGAGTGCCCTGAATTGGGAATACTTTTTCCTCTTTCTTGTGTCCATCCATAGCCCCCAGCAGCCTAGCCTAGTCTGAAGTCTCTTTGTCTTCTCCTTTTTTGTCCATGTACAGGTCCTAAAGTGAGTGCAATGCACGTTGCTACATTTATAGATAGTTCTTGCTTGGCAGGTTACCATACCCAGGGTCGCACCACGCCTGGCCCGTTGCACTCCAATCCTGTGTATATTTCATGTGTGATGCTTGTAGTATTGCAGCTATCAGTATTATGTTCCTTTTCGGGCTACAATAGTCAGCATGGGTGTTGTAGTGCACTGTGCCAATCTGGTGATGCACTTTGCCAAATCCAATGTGCGGTCCCATACGCATCGGATAGCATGGGTTGCAGCGCTGAATTGGTTGGATTCCACAGCCCTTGGTGGGATTGCATACAATATATCATATGCAAAAGGACCGCATACAATGTATCATATGCGATTCTGCAACCTGGGAAGCCCTGGCAGGCAGTGGCCGGGATTACATGAGATACCTCGGATTAGTGTATGGGCACCTTAGGCATTTAGCAATGATCATGAAGCAGATTCTCTAAACTGCCACAAGATGTCAGTGCAAGCTTACAGGTGGACATAAATAATAACACTGGAAATAAGTGTAATGTATTAGAACCACAGATTGATTTACATAGCACAAACACGTGGAAATATAAACCCCCAGAGCTCGTGCACAGCACCATGTACAGTAAGCTGTTGCTTAACATAGGGGGCATGGTCTGTTTTTAAGGGCTGTGGTCTAGTAGGAAAACAATGACTTAACACCACCCTTTTGCAACCTGCATGACTAGACATTGGTTACTGCAGGAATGGTTGTTGGCTGGCTGAAGGCCACACAGTGGCATATACACCCAAAACCGTAATGCCCATTAGACAATACGCCTCACACCATAATGCCAATTACATATTACGCCCCACACGGCACGGTGCCCCGTGCGACTGCACAGCTTGTCTGCCTCTAGAAACGGCCCTGCTGATGATAGAGAAAGCAGAGGCAGCGTTATTGGTACATGGGTGGTGAGGCACAAACAAGAGTGCTGGAGGAGACAACTAATCTTTTACCAGAGCATCAGGGCCTAACTAGACCACCTGAGGATATACTGTAGATAGAAATTAGATCTGGGTGGCTTTGCAGGACATTTCTGTGTAGAGCAAGCAATTAGACCTTTATGGCTGGAGATTGTGAGACTGTCTCAAGCAGGAGCCAAGCTCACACACACACCCACTCACTACAACTCTTGGCCATACTTTGGCTAGATGAATAAAGACATACAGTAGGAGCTGATTGTGTGGCGGAAGCAGCTGCAATAGTGACTCTTGTCGTAGTCACATCTGAGACTTTATGCTAATGTTAGTGAAAGCCCTTCCCCTAGTGTACAAGTGTAAAGTCTGAATTTGCAAGAGCTGGGTCACCCTATTTGTGCATCTGTAGATAAAAGAATGCTGTTTAGCGCTACTCCTCTGCCTGTCTAGGTGCAGATTACCCGCCAGAGTAGGGCTTTCCGTTAAGTGATTAGGCGTCTGAGTTTACAATCAATTATGCTACACTCCTGTGACACTCCCACCCTGCATCTGAATAGCCACCGCCCAGGATGAATGTGGACAAAAGTGGTGTTGGTGCTGCGTCTGAGAAATTATGTTAATGACACCGCCCAGTGCCATCTTCTCAGATCTGCTGCCTGAAGATGCCGCATCTGATCACCATTGTTTGGGCCACTGGACATCTGGCCAATCCTATGCTTTCTCACAATGTTCAGCTATTGTGATTACGCAGTCATTGACTTTGGCACATAACCTGACAAATGAGGCAACATGCCTCTGTTTTCTGAAATGCACACCCTTTCTGCCCCCAGATGCTTGCAGACTGTGGCTTCCTCACCACTGTCCAGAGCTGCAGCAAAATTGCTACACATGCACACTGTGGCTCCATTGCATGAGCAGTAAAGAAACCGGACAGCTGCAATCATCCGAGGTTGAATAAGACCCATAATCATCAGCAGAAAATAATTTGCCTGTGTGGATTCCTCTCTTAAACTAAACAATCCAATGTGTTTTAACCTAGTAATTAGTCCATTAGAACCAGTGGCAGCGGCAGAGGAGGGCCAAATTTAAAGATGAACACAAACCCGATGTTTACATACATCTCTGATGTTTTTAGATTTGCGTAGAAGCTCTACATTTGCAGATCTGGGGCAGCAATGTCATTCACCTTGACCTAAATGGTGCAGAATGATCAACATGTTGCTGGTGTTTGGGGGCGGCGACAAGCAATGTTACAGAAAAGGGGAATGTGCTGGACCAGTTTCCTTGGCGTGTTACTCAGATGACTGGTGTTTACACAGATGATCCAGTGCTTCGTCTTCATATAGCAGTGGTTCAGAGTAGACAAGATGCCTCCTGCAACATTAGCATAATGTAGCAGTGGCGGCTGTGACTATAGTGACTATATGGACAGTACGGATGGTGTAATGATCAGCATTACTGTCTCACAGCGCTGAGGTCATGGGTTCTATTCCCAACATGGCTCTAACTGTGCAGAGTTTGTATATTCTCCCCATGTTTGCATGGGTCTCAACTGGGTACTCCGGTTTCCTCTCTCAAAAATATACTGGTAGGTTAATTGGCACCCAACAAAAATGAATCCTAGTATGTCTGTGTGTGTGTGTGTGCATGTGGTAGGGATTAGATTGTAAACTCCACTGGGGCAGGGAATGATGTGAATGTTCAAATATTCTCTGTAAAGCGCTGCGGAATATGTGTTCGCTATAGAAATAACTTAATAATAAAAATAGTGTCCATCCCTGAATCAGGCCCATACTATATGATCTTATGTAAGACTAGTAAGCCTGCTCAAAGCACATGCTTCAAAAGCTTGTAGATGTAGTTTCACTTGCTGCCAAAAGATGGCACTGTTTTGGAGTCACACTGACACTAGACATATATAGATGATAATGAAATGTCATCGAGCATTAAAGTGTTTCTACAGTGGGTGTATTATATACTGTTCCATTTGATAAATGTCCAATACAAACAGGGCAGCAGAGAAGTATGCCGGGCCCCGGTAACATTTTGGGGTGTGGCTTAATCAGGGACGCGTGGCCACCTCCTGTGGTTAGGCCATGCCCCCAAAATGTTTAAGGTGGTTGAAAAACACTCTAAAGTCATCCCTCACATCAGCAGCAGCAGCAGCACACACCTATAGCATCACGCTGTCAGTGACACGCTCATGCATATGCTGTAGGTGTGTGCTGCTGCTGCCCAGGAGGGACAGAGGGGGAAGGGGGGAAGATATGGGAAGGGGGGGGGGGGGGTTGTACCAGGGCGCCGCCGGGCCCCTCCAGCAAGCCTGGGCCCGGGTCATTAGTAGCTGCTCCCCCACCTCTCGGCAGCCCTGCATACAGAAGGGTGACAGCAGGGTTTGAGAACAATCCAGAAGCAGAATCATTTTTAGTTGTTCTGAAGGAGTCCAGTCATACTGATTTGATTACACTAAACTGATCAGCAATCACATAACAGACACATGTCAGCTAAATATAATGCAACACAAACACATGTTTAGACTTATGAATTATGCTCTTTATGTATCTGCCCTTATAAAAGGACACCAATTAAAAAATGATCTGATCTTAGGCAATGTGTGCCATGTGATAATTGTTTTGTTGAAGTTTTTGTTTAAAAAAAATATTTAATTAAAAATCGAGTTTACAAATTACAGCAGCCCAAGTAAATTGTAATGGTGAATTTTACACTTCCTATCACAAACAGGATAAATACAATTGGTATGTAAAGGTGCGTACACACGGGGGGGGGGGGGGGGGGAGAGATATATTGCTCAGTGTCTCTTTTTCATCAGCGAACCTCTGCCGGGGGTGCCGCAGAGGTAATCAGCGATTAGAATGGGGCTGAAAACGTGAGCGCGCACCCGGCGATTTATCACCGGGCACACTCCCATCACTGGCAATATGGTCGCCAGCGTATTTCCAGCGATTATAGCCCATATCGCTGCCGTGTGTACACAGCTTAAGACGTATAAATAGAGAATTTGATGCCAGATAAGAACAAGCTCATTGTGGATTTATTTACTAAGATGGGAGTTATTTACTCAGATGGGATGTTGCTATGGGCAACCAATTAGATTCTATATATTATCTTCTAGAAGGTGCTAAATGAATAAGGAGTAGATGCTGATTGGTTGCCCATAGCAACATCCCATGTGAAATAGAACTCCCGTCTTAGCAAATAAACCCCATCTAGTCTAAATGCAACAATATTTTGTTGGGAGTCAATAAAACCAGTTTATATTTTGATTGTGGGAGGAAACCAGATTACCACTGAGAAAAACCATGCACAGTTAGGGCCATGGTGGGAGTGGAACCCATGACCTCAGTGCTATGTGGCAGTAATGCTAATCGTTACACCATCTGCACTGCAGCTTGCTGCACCAGGTGATTGCAGATGTGTTTGATCCCAATGGACTTTGGCAATGAGGAGTTCCCCTCTCACTGTCAGTAACAGCCTGTTACTTACTCCACCTACTGCAGGACAGGCCAACCTGTGGCTCTCCAGATGTTGTGAAACTACAAATCCCAGCATGCCTTACCACAGTTTTAACATTCCCTTATAGCAAAACTGTGGCAAGGCATGATGGGATTTGTAGTTTGACAACATCTGGAGAGCCACAGGTTGGCCAGGCCTGACCTACTGCATAGTGGGCTACATGGCATGGCATTTGGAAATACTTACTTTCACCTAGGTTGCTACACAGCACCTGTAACCACTTCTACCACCCTCCTCCCTTCGCAAACGAAATATCCTACTTCTGTAGACAGTGGGGTAAATTTACTAAAATGGGAGTTTTATAGAAGATGACATGTTGCCCATATCAACCCATCAGATTCCATCTATTATCTGAAGGTGCTAAATAATTAAGAAATGCATCAAAAAACGGGAAAAATCACATCGCATCGCATGCCATCTCATACCACAACATTTGGCATGCGATGGCATGCGATGGGAGCCGTGATACTACACAAGTACCCAGTTTTTTAATCTAAAAAAGCAAACATTTATTTTATTACTAGCTGACCCGCCCGGCGTTGCCCGGGAAACCCTTGGGGTTTCTTTATTTCCAAAATTGCTGAGAAATGTCATCTTACAATATGCTGTGCCAAAAACCTAAGATTGTAATTTGTTATAGATTCCACCATAATGTTAGAATGTGTTTGCATTGATACTCAATGACGGCAATGAAATCAGGTGTGGTGTTGTTGTTTGAAACACAACGCTCCTGAGTTGATAACTTGTATGTGTTGATGAATTCCACATCCACTCCTGAGATTTAGCACCTACTGTATGACATATCCTCCAACATCTGAGGGTCAGAAATCGGTACAAAATCAGAAAGGGACGTGGCCACACCTCCATTTCTATACTTTCAAATTGTACAGTTTCTAGGGTGTGTAATTACAGGCGCTGAGTGCGAAGGGACCGGGGTGGGCGTTACTTTCCCCGCCATAATGAATTAAAAATTCACTGCTCCCTGCCACTGCCACTCCCCTCACCGAACCTGCAGCAGTCTCTGAGGTCTGGGGATCTGTAAAGCACATGCACCGGGCATCTCTACCAAACAGTGGGGCAGCCCCTGAGTGTGGGAGCAGGTCCACGGGCCTGGCCACATGATGTCATGACGCGCCGCACGCTACCCGCACCACTGTAATGCCCCACTGGGAATGGGTGCAATGGGCCAAATTCTTCCCTACACCCGCCGAGCCAATCACAATCATCAATGGGTGCATTGATAAGTTTTGAGTGTAAGAAGTTGAAGAATAAGACTGAGAAAAAGAATTGCCATGTTACAAAGTGTACAATTTACTCAATAAATTGTGAAAAAATGTAAGTGTACATAGAAGTACAATCAAGAAATGAAAGTAGGATTAAAAAATAAGTTCTGATTCAAACTGATAATTGTTTGGATGGGGTGGGTTGTGAAACAAATCTATAGGTGGGGGTATGGATATTGTGGGCATAATTGGTGTTTGTTACACCTACATGGGGCCCTCAATTGATGGGATTTTCACTACAGTGTCACGGTCACATTGTCACCATAGGGGAATTCCCAATTGGGGTCCATGTGGTCTTTTAGGGACCCTTTACAATCCTGTAGGTCTCTTCTCCTTGAGCTTACGGTCTCCCTTAATGATAGTCAATCACTGAGGGAGACCATAGGCTCCAGGAGAAGAGACCAACGGAATTGTAAAGGGGTCCCTAAAAGACCACCTGAACCCCAATTGGAAATCCCCCTACGGTGACACTGTAGTGAAAATTTCTCATCATCTGGGTACCCCCTGTAGGTGTACCAAACACCAATTATGCCCACAATATCCATACCCCCTCCACCTATAGATTTGTTCAGTTTGAATCATAATTTATTTTTTAATCCTACTTTCATTTCTTGATTGTACTTCTATGTACACATATTTTTTTCACGATGTATTGAGTAAATTGTACACTATAACATGACAAATCTTCATCTCAGTCTTATTCTTCAACTTCTTACACTCATAACATTCAAACAAATGCATGCAGCGCTCATGCCCATCAACCAAACATTATCTATGAACCAAAAGAGTCTGGGAAACCCTTAAGGCAGAGCAGTGCCTGATATCCAACTGACTAACAGGGTGAGTGCAGTGTACCCACTTTGTATTGATCAATGGGTGCATTGGCCAGGACAAAGATTTCTCAGTGCAACTGGAGGACTGGAGAGATGGATATTGGGAACAAAGTAGAAATGGTACATTAGGTACAGTTTTTATTTGCCGGTACAGACTGTTAAATAAACGGCAAATTATTTTTTATGTGTTCTGTGTGTTTGTGTGTGTTGTACTGTTTTTGTGTGTGTGTTGTAATGTATGTGGTTTTGTGTGTTATATTGTATGTACAGTATCTGTCCAATGCGTAAGTGTGTGAGGTGTGCTATGTATATACAGTATGTGTGTGTTGTGTCTTTGTGTATCTGTGCAAAGTTTAAATGTGTGTTTTGTGTTTGTTGTACTGTTTTTTGGGTGTGTGTGGTGAATGTGGGTGTGTGTTGTGCTGTTAGAGGTATGTTATGTGTGTATATCTGTGCAATGTTTAAGTGTGTGTTCTGTGTATTGTACTGTTTTTGGGTGTGTGTTGTAGTGAATGTTGGTGTGTGTTGTACTGTGAGTTGTGTGTTATGTGTGTGTGTGTTGTGTGTATATCTGCCGAATGTGTAAGTTTGTGAGGTGCGCTACGTATATATGTGTGTGTAGTTTGCTGTGCATATCCTGGCAATGTTTAAGTGTGTGTGTTCTCAGTGGCGTAGCTTGGTTTGGGGCGCCCCCCCGCCGTTAATGGGGGGGCGCCCCCCCTCCCCGACAGCCTCTCCACCCCCGCCGTTAATGGGGGGGCGCCTCCCCCACCCCCCACCCCAGCCGCCGGTGCCACCCCCCCCCCATCGCCGCAGGCTTACCTGTCTGCGCGTCCTGGCTCCCCTCCTGGCTTCAATTAATAAATCTATGCAGACGGACCACGATAAAATGGCCGCCCCCATACCGCAAACAGTTTCAGAGAACTGTCTGCTTTATGGGGCGGCCATTTTATCGCGGTCCGTCTCCATAGAATTGATTGAAGCCAGGAGTTGTGTGTTTGTTGTACTGTTTTTGGGTGTGTGTTGTAGTGCGTATGGATTTGTATTATACTGCATGCGGTGTGTTTCCAGCGATTTCAGCCCCTATCTCCCCCGTGTGTGAGGTGCTCTACGTAAGTGTGTGAGGTGCTCTACGTATAAATGTGTGTGTTGTGTGCTATGTGTGCGTATGTGGTGTACTGTGTGTGTGTGTGTACAATGTGTACGTGTGTGTGTGTGTGTTATGTGTGGTCTATGTATATCCTCAATTATTTCCTAATTGTTTAAAGCCTTCACCATAATGTTAGAATGTGTCTGTCATACTCAATGACAGCAATGAAATCAGGTGTGGAGTTGTTCCTTCGTCCACGGTTCCCCAGATCGTCGATCTTTTCCCCAGATCATCAATGATGGAAAATTAAAACTTGGTGTTTTTTAAAATTCTAAGTGAAATTTCCCAAAAACGGCTTCGAGGTGCACACCAACAGGTCCAGAGGTATCTTGTTGCCAAATTTGGTGTCTCTGAGTGCATGTCCGCAATGCGACGGACACGCACACACGCACACAGACTCTTTAACTTATTATATAGATATATAATTTTTTTTAATAACATAATACACTTCATAATGGACCATTAAGACGAACAGAATGAGTACTAATACCCAGTAGATTTGTGGAAGAAGAACTGAAAAGAAGAAGGTGGTGGAGAGTGCCGTGAAAGAAGATATTATTATGAGCTGAATAAATATCTTTCAGCAAAGACATATTTCTCAAAAAAATCCTTGGAAAAATCCCTTTTATTCTTTGAAATTTAGACCCTATAAGGTCAGAATATGATAAATAAATGTCCATCTGTAGTGAACATGTGAAGAAATAAAGAGATGAAAAAGAGCAAGATTCATACCTAGATTCTATTAGGATTCTCAAAATAAGTTTTTATTTCAACAGAAATAAATTAAGTGAATATAATACCTATAATTTAAAGAAATAATATATCATTTGTATGTGCCATCTCATTAGATTTTTTTTTTAAATGTAGATTAATGATTAAGCCTGACATACCATAAAACTTTAGATATGTCTTTCCGGCCAATCCCTATTAGACTATGAATTTACTCTAAAAAATAGTGAAGTGCATTATTATTAGTTACTAATAATGTAGTGAAAAAAAGAAAAGAGAAAAAAGAGAGTGGTTGGGCACACATACCAATATAGATGTGTGTCAGTTTTTCCTGGGTTAAATAGCAGCAATATGTCTACAACAAGTAAATGAATAAAAAATATATATGCATACTGTATACAAATATAATAATAATCGCTATATTTTTCATAAAAAAACATAGTGCTTATTAGCTCAAAACATTTATAGCTATGTGCAAAAAAAAATCCCTCTCCTCTCCTCCCTTCCGCCTAAGTATCCTAAGGGCTATTTCACACGCTGCGGCTCCTGCCGGGCGGCGAAACCCCGCACGTCCAGGAAGCCGTGCCGCACACAGTAGTTTACATTGGAGGGGATGGCCGCAGCCATCCCTTCCAGTGGTGGGATCCGGCTGCAACCGGGCGGGCGGCCGGCCGGGCTGTGGCCGTCCCGTGTGAATGGACACAATTGTGTCCATTATTAACAAAGGTGTGCGGCACGGCTTTTCGCCGTGCGGGGTTTCGCAGGAGCCGGAGCGTGTGAAATAGCCCTAAGCATGATTATGACATTTTAGCCCCGCCTCCTTCTCGAAGACGCGCGGATTGCAGTATTTAAACGCCGCGGTCGGGGGTAGGATGCCGCAATCAGGGGGGTGAGGCGGGGGCCTCTTAGAATCTGAGAGGGTTGCCTATCTTTCCAGGGGGGGGGGGGGGGGCGACGACATTAATCTATGTTGAATTTTACATTTGCAACCAGACTCAGGGTGAGATGTACTGAGCCCTGAAAAGTGATAAAATGGAGAGAGAAAATCCACCAGCCAATCAGCTCCTACCGGTCATTTTTCAAACACAGCCTGTGACATGTCAGTTAGGAACTGATTGGCTGGTTGTTTATCACTCTCTATTTTATCACTTTTCAAGCTAAGTACACCTGGCTTAGGGACCCATTTATCAAGCAATATTTGCGGCTAAATCCCCGAAAACAAAAGAGCTCGGAAACCCTCCTGGCCGAAGCCAGAGCCAACAGCATCACCGTCTTCCAGGTGAGATATTTCAAGTCCGTTGAATCCAAAGGTTCAAATCAAGCCGACTGAAGGAAGGCTAGAATCACTTCCAGGTCCCATGGTGCCGTTGGTGGCACAAACGTGGGCTGTATATGCAGTAAGAAATTCTGGACTTCTGGAAACGCAACCAACTTCTTTTGGAAGAAGATGGAAAAGGCCGAAATCTGAACTTTTAGGAACCCCAGGTCTAAGCCCGACTGCAGAAAATGCAGAAACCGGTCCAGTTTAAAGTCCACTGGCAGAAAAATCAACTTCACACACCATGCCACAAATCTACGACATCTCTTGTGATAGGGTGACGCAGTTACCGACTTCCTGGCCTGGGTCATATTAATAATGACTGAGGAATGAAATCCCTTTTGAGCTTAGATCTGCCGCTCAACTTCCAGGCCGTCAAACGAAGCCGCCCTAAGTCCTGGTAGACAAATGGGCCTTGAACCAGAAGATCCCTTCTGAGAGGCAGTCGCCATGGATCTTCTACTAGCATGTCCAGCAGACTTGCATACCACGCCCTTCGAGGCTAATCTGGGCCAATTAGAATTGCCTCCACCCTTTGGCTTCGAATTCTTTTCAATACTCTTCCCACAGCGGGAGAGGAAACAGGTACACCAAATCGTACGAGCATCCACTGCCTCTGCATGGGGATCTCTTGTCCTTCAGCAACACTTGTTGACCTTCTTGTTGACCCTGGAGGCCATTAGGTCTATCTGTGGCACTCCCCACAGATCCAGAATGCTCGCAAATACCTGGGGATGCAATCCCCATTCCCGGGGTGAATGTTGTGGCGACTAAGGAAATCTGCTTCCCAGTTGTCCATCCTGGGAATGAAGATGGCAGATACTGCCACTGCATGAAGCTCCGACCAGGAGAGGATCTTTCTCTCTCATGCAGGCTCTGCATCTCTCCTTGATGGTTTATATAAGCAACCCTCGTTGTCCGACTAGACCCTGAATTGTCCGATTTTCCAGGAGGGATTGAGCCTGCAGTAGAGCGTAGTATACAGCTCTAAGTTGTTAATATGGAGCTGAGCTTCCCAGGGTAACCATTTCCCTTGAAACTGCACCCCTTGTGTCACCGCACCCCAGCCCTGGAAACTGGCGTCTGTTGTCAACAGAATCCAGTCCTGGATTCCGAATCTCCATCCTGCAATGAGATTTGGAGAGTAACGTCACCACTGTAACGACTGTTTTGCCCGAGCCGACAGGTGAATTAACCTGTGCATATGGACGTGTGACACGGACCATTTGCTCCGAGGTCCCATTGGAAGACCCTGGCATGGAAACTCCTGACTAAAGTGCCTCGATGGAGACCATCATTTTGCCTATCAACCTTATGCATTGGTAAATTGACACCTGCAATGGGGTAATCACTTCCACCAACAACTGTTGAAGTACAGACATCTTGTCCTCCAGGAGAAACACTCTCCTCTCTATCGTATCCAATATCATCCCCAAGAATTGGAGACGCTGGTTCGGAACCAGAGAGGATTTGGGTATGTTCAGTATCCATCCGTGTTCTGACAGCACACGTCTGATGGCGTCTATCACTCAAAGTAACCTTGTCGCTGACTCCTCTTTAAGAGTAGGTAATCCATGTATGGGATGATGTTTATTCCCATGGTCCTTAGAAGGAACTTCATCTCCATCATTACTTTGGTGAAGTTGTGTGGAGCGGTAGACAGGCCAAAAGGCAGGGCCTGAACTGGAACTGCTCGTCCAGTAGGGCAAACCTTAAGTATGACGTATGGGCCCCACACCGGTACGTGCAGATAAGCATCTTTCACGTCAATGGATGCCAGGAATTTGTTTTCCTCCAACCCCGCAGTCATCTCTCTCAATGATTCCATCTGGAATTTGAAGATCCGAGGATAAGGGTTCAACGTATTTAAATTGAGAATCGGTCTGACCGAGTCATCTGGCTTCGGCACTACGAATAGCCCCTTCCTAGAACCGGTACAGGAATAAATCACCTGGGACTGTACTAACTTTTGTATGGCCTATCTGAGAATCCTGCGATCCTGCGCAGCTCTTGGGAGTTCTGATCTGAACAACCTGTGAGGGGACGGTCTTTCATACTCCAGCTTGTAGCCGTGTGCAATAATATCCCTGACCCAAGGGTCAAGGTAGGATGCATCCCACGCGTGGCTGAAATACTTCAACCGAGCCCCCTCCGCGAGTATGTCTCAAGGTGGGGGGAAGACTGTCATGCTGAGGGATTGGGCGCAGCTGTGCTTGTGCTGCGGTCACAATTCGGAGAGGTCATTGCTCTTCTGGGCTTACCACGAGCACCTCTGTTGGCGTTGGAGCCACCTCTGGCCTTAGACTTAAACCTGGAAGACTGAAAGGACTGCTGGGTATTCCCTGAAAAGGGGCGTCTTACTTGTGTGGAAGCAGACGGGAGGAAGGTAGACTTGCCGGCCATGGCCTTTGAAATTAATTCATCTAATTCACTCCCAAACAATCTCTCTCCCGTGAAGAGAAGATTCTCCACACTGCACTTGGAGTCTGCATCTGCAACCCACTGCCGCAACCATAAGGCCCTGCGGGCCGATACTGCCATGGCTGAATTACGCGCATTAATAGCGCCTAGTTCCTTTTGCACCTCACACAGCATCTTTGCCGTATCTTGGATGTGGCGTATCTTCTCAGCTACCTGAGTCACATCCATGTCACCCAGCACCCCTTCCTGTATTTGGGTAGCCCATGTAAATACAGCCTTAGCCATCCAGCAGCTAGCCAGCACTGAGCGCTCAGACACACCGCTGGCAGTATAAATTTCCGTAACCGTGGCTTATGGTCAACCGTATACTTCAAGGTGGGAGACTCCGGTACAGGGAGTACCACCTTTTTAGATAGACGAGACACTGAAGCGTCCACCGCTGGATGCTCCTCCCACGCCTTCTTACCCAAAGGATCGAAGGGGAAGGTTGATTTAAAACTCTTTGACAATTGAATACATTTTTTCTGGGTTTTTACATGCTGCTTTAAACATATCTTCCAAAGCAGCCTGCTCTGGGGACGCAATGTCCTTCCTTCTATGTGAAACAAAGAAGGGGATTCCTCTACAGGATCAGCCAGAGGTAGGACTAATACCTCTCTGATGGCTAGGATTTGATTCTCTGTGCCTTGAATGGGAGGCTGCGACCCTTGAGTCATTTTCAATCTCCTCCTCTTCACCATTATCCTCACCCTCCTCTGTGTCAGAGTCAGGTGCAATGGCAGCCAGCGCCCGCTTGCGGGACATCCCTGACGTAGGTGTGAGAATATCCACCCTAGCTGTAGGCACAGATAAATCCTGCTGCACTTGCTTGGTTTGCAAATTATTCCCTGCAAGCTGTGATGAGACCGTCTCCAGCATAGCTTTCATGCTGCTGGCCCAGGAAGGTTCCTAGGTCTCACCATGTGAAAGGCCACTAAGCTGTGGAGAAGCACTACTGAGCTGCGGTCACATACATTGCTCACAAGTGTCTTGTGATGTAGAATTTGGAGTAAACTTGTCACTACATATCATACAGGTGAACTTTCCCACCATATTGGAGAATGTAACACTCTTCGTACGAGAGAGAGGGAGAGAGAGAGAGAGACAGACACATAGAGAGAGAGATAGAGAGAGAGAGAGACAGAGATAGAGAGACAGAGAGAGATTAGTGACTGATGGCTCAGGAGCTATGAAAGAGGCAGCAACCAATCAGATAGCGTATTTGTATACAAACACAAGTTTCAATGCTTAGTCGCATCTAGAATATTTAAAATACTCGGCTATATAGTAATAAAACTAACAATTTTCCAATAAAAGTTATAAGCATTCTTGCATAATTCTAATAGTGTTAGCCTTCTTAAAACGATGTTTATACTATCGATGATTTATCAGGCATATCCAGACACCAGTTTAAACATACATTGTAACAAGAATAACGAAAAAAAATAAAACCGCATATGGGGACCAGCACACCCGTAACCTTAGTACCCTAGATTGGGGGGATTGGTAAAACTTATGTATGTGCATACAATTATACACCAATGTGGCTGTAAACGCTACACAGTGATATACTAGCTTTCTCTCCTGTCTGAATCTTTCTGCACCGCTGAGGGGTGGTTGCTGCTGCTGTAATGGCACCCACAGCATAAGGAAGCTGTGTATAAGCGCGCTTTCTAGCTCCGGTCCTGCTCTGAGCTAAGCCCTGCCCCTCTATTGGAGCCAGGGCTATACTTATATTTATACTGGCGCCGGTGTTAAACATGTTAACAACAGATCAGAACATGCCCTGGTGGTCCACTGGCTGCTCTTGGCATCCAGTGTGAGCGGGGCTGTGCAGGGACACCGCCGTCGCCATCTTGCCGCACATGAACCAGGGTATTCCACCGTGGGGACACACCACCGAGGTCTTTAGGCTCAGCTAGGGGTATGCAGCGCGCGCATTGCAGCGTGCGCATTGCAGCGCAAGGCCCGCAGTAACAACACCCTCTCAGGTCAGTGGACCTGCAGCAAGAATCAGTTTGGTTCCTTAAGAGTCCTGCAACTGTCCCTTCCCCCGGCTTCCTTCGAAGCAGGGAAGCTGTATAGCCCAAACAGCAACCCCAAAATAACAAAGTAAAATAAACTGAAGAAAAACTCTCTGGAACTCCAGGAGTGTGCATCCTCTCCTGAGGGCACATTTTCTAAAACTGGTTAGGGGAAGTAGAGGGGAGGAGCCAGCACACCCAGGCTGAGGAAGCTTTATGCGACTGTCTTCTGACGCATGACCTCTATTCCTCAATGTATTGAGACCTCAGTATCCCATATTAATGATAGTGAAAGAATGGTAAGTGAGCGCATTCCCTTGGCTGAAAAGCAACCCCACTCCTGAATGGTCTGAGGCTGCTTTACTGTTGGCTTGACAACTGATGGTAGCACTCACTTTTCCTTCTCCAAGCTTTTTCCCCCCCCCGCATGTATACATCTGAATAGGGATTTATCGGGGAGAGTGACTACCCCAGTCCTAAGCAGACCAATTCCTGTAAATTTTCAGAATTAGTATGTCCCTGATGTTGTCTCTGGAGAGAAGTGGCTTCTTCGCTGCTGCCCTTCTTGACACCAGGCCATCCTTCAAAAGTCTGCACCTCACTGTGTACACATGCACTAACACCTGACTGCAGCCATACCATCACAAGCTCTGCACTAGTGATGCCCCAATCCCACAGCTGAAACAACTTTAGTAAACATCCTGGCACTTGCTGGAAGCCCTAGGTTCTTCACAACTACTGAACCTCTCTTGATGATCCGATAAATGGTTCATTGAGATGCGATCTTAATAGCAAAATCCTTGCTGTGATGCCATTTTTGTGCAAAGTTGTCTGCACATTTTCTTTAAGGTAACCATGGTTAACTAAGAAAATTTTCAAGAACCACCCTCCTTTTTCAGCTTTTTGTCTGTTATTCTCAAATGACCATGTCATTTTTTTTTTTGCATTTATAACATACAGTACAATACGATACATTACTAACATTTAACAAATACAGACATCCCCATACACATTTACCCCCCCCCCCTCCCCCGTCGTCTGAATGTATACACTGGAGATATGTATTTTGGTCAACTGCTCGCTTCAGTGTTGATTAAGCACCTTTTACGTATTTGTTTTCTTTTTTCTTTCCCTTTCTTTTTTCTTTCCCCGCCCCATGCTCTTCCTTTACTCATCTTGTATAATAATAATATTTTAAGTAATAAACCTGTCAATCAATTATAAATTAATTACCGTGCCTTTAAGGGCTTATAGCCGTGCATTTGTTTACGTGTTTGGTGTATCTATATATAATGTGTGTTACTTATGTTGATCATAGTGCAATACACAATACAATACTATTTAATAGGTAATATGTTGGTGTTGTTTTTCTTTCCTTATTTTTTTTTCTCTTTCTTCCTGTTTTTTTTTCCCCTTCCCCTTTCTTTCTCCTTCCCCCTTTATATAGGTATACATCTTGTGGCATTTGTGTTTACAGTGATCTGTGATATACATACTTTACTTTATACTGGTCAAACAGATTCCTATGTGGTTTACAGGGTTTTTACTCAAACTATTATCTCCTCCTCCTCTTGCCAGGTTAGGTGGTATTCCCACCATCTGTCCCATTTATCATGATATTTTTTTTTGTGTTTCTCGTATAGAACATATGTTTTTCATGTTTCATAGTTTCCCTAACCAGTGCTCTCCACCCTGCCAATGCTGGGCTTTTTGTTGAAAACCATATGCGAGCTATCACAACTTTCGCCATTGCAATTAAACTAATAGCATAGGAGTAGAGCATTGGTGTGCAATCCCCCTCGATTCCTAGACCCAAGCTCTAGGATCTAGTTGGGTTGTTAAGGATGTTGTCATTCTAATGTCGTTCCAGACTTTTTCCCAGAAGGAGTGAACTTCTGGGCAAGCCCAGATCATATGAAGAAAATCGGCCCCTGTAATCATACATCTCGGGCATCTATCATCCTCCCTTAGTCCAGCCCTATACATCCCCGTTGGAGTACGATATATTCTATGAAGAGAGAAATAGTGTATTTGCTGGTATCTAACAGAGGAAGTTGCCCACTTAATAGACCCCAGTACATTTTCCCAGTCTTCCAACAATATTAGGCCCAAGTCCGTCTCCCATTTCGTTTTCAATTTCTCCAGTGGGGATACGGATTGACATCTATTTAAGTTTTTATATAAACAGGATACCCGACCTCTGTTACCCAAGCCTTGGAGCGTTTTTTTTATCGGGGATTCAGATATGGCCAGCTCAAGCCCCCCAAATTGGGCCTGAATTGCATGCCGTAATTGCAGATATCTGAAAAAATATTCCTTTGGCAAATTAAATTCTCCTTGTAGTTGTCCAAAGGTCTTGAGTACCCCATTGATATATATTTGACGAATAACTGTGATATAATTTAGGTACCATATATTGTCGGAAGACATTTTTTCTAACTCTGGATATTTTTATTAAACCACAGGGGAGTTTCAGTGTCTATCCCCATCCATTCTGCTGGAAAGTGAAGGGATCTCCATATTAGCACCGCCTGGCGGAGAATGAGAGGGAGTCTATATGCAGAGATTCCTGATAGGAGTAGTGCAAGTGGGGAAGCCCATTGGCCTAACTGTTCTTTGAGATATGCTTGCAATAATGGGTCCTTTAGCTTCTTGACCCAGCCCACGAGATGTGCCGCTTGGGTTGCCATACAATAGTTTCTTAAATTAGGAAGCGCCAGTCCACCTTGTATTTTGGAGTTATATAATGTTTTATTTGCAATACGCAGTGTCTTTTCGTTCCATATAAAGGAGACTATTAACTTTTCTAGCGCTTTAAACAGTTTTTTTGGAATATAAATGGGTGAATTCTGCCAGATATATAAATATTTTGGCTGTATTACATTTTGAACATGTTTATCCGCCCAGTGAGTGTCATGGGTAATTTTTTCCATGTGTGCATACGGTCTTTAAATCTATCTGTTACTGGTTGAACATTAAGCTCCACATAACTCTTTGGGCAGGGAGTAATCCATATGCCTAGGTATTTAATTTTCGCAGTCCACTTTAATGAAGATGCGACCTGCTGATTTTCTGGTATATGACCGGAAATTGGCATTATGTTAGATTTCTCCCAGTTTATTCGTAGACCTGAAAAGTCGCCAAATTTATTCACTACGTCTAAAGTTTGCTGTAGGGATTTCCCCGCATCTTGGAGAAACAGCAGCACATCATCTGCATATAAAGCTATAACTTCTTCAATTTCCCCGATTTTAATACCCTTTATTTCTGGATCTACCCGTATTTGACATGCAAGGGGTTCTATAACCAATGAGAATAAGGCCGAGGACAAGGGGCAACCCTTTTGTGTACCCCGCTCCAGTTTAAAGGAATTTGAAATATACCCATTTACAGAGACTCTTGCCACTGGATCTGCGTAAAGTAGCTGTATCCACCTTATGAATTGGGGGCCAAAAGCCAATTTCCGCAGCACAGCCACATGTAATTCCAATCCACTGTATCAAAAGCCTTGGCTGCGTCCAGAGACACAACCAAGGCTTCTGATTTTAGGCTCTGACCTCTCTGCAAATGGTAATATAAACGCTGCAGATTTTGAGATGCAGTTCTCTCAGGCATGAATCCCGATTGCAGAAACAGTAGTCCAGCCCCTTGGTCTCACCACTCAGTCAACCCCAAATGAATCCCGATTGATCTGAATGTACAATGGTAGTTATTACGCGATTAATCCGCGTAGCAAGCATTCTGGCCAGTATTTTAACGTCCGTATTTAACAGGGATATTGGCCTGTAAGATTCCGTGAGTAAAGGATCCTTATCTTTTTTTATTATTAGTATAATCAATGCTTCTGACATGGTAGCCGGTAGAGAGCCCCATTCTAGTAGTTTATTAAACAGCTCTGTAAGATAAGGGACAAAAAAGTCTGCAAATTTTTTGTAAACTTCGGCCGGAATTCCGTCCCTTCCCGGAGCCTTAGAGGCTGGAAGCGATGATATAGCCTGCCCTACTTCCTCCCTGGAAAACGGGGCTTCTAATGACTGCGGGTCTACCTCGGAGAGGGATGGCATTGTTATTGAACTGAGGTACTCCTCTGCTTGTTTTTCCTCGAGTGCCTGCGCTGAGTCATATAGATCTGAGTAGTACCCCGAGAAAACCTCTACCATTTCTTCCCCTGTCGTGTAGCATATTTCCACATGAGGGTTTTTTACGCTGGATATTATATTATTGCTATTATTGCCTTTGGCCAGAAATGCCAATTGACTACCCCCTGCGTCTGATTCATAATACTGCCTGTGCCTGGAGAACATCATCTGTCTTTTTGATTTGTCGTATAAATATTCCACCCACTCCTGTTTTGCTTCTATTAACTGTGTTCTAATGCTACAATTCCCAGAGCTAATATAGTCCCGTTCAAGTTGTTGATATTTACTTATCATCTCATCTTCCTCTTTCTTAACCTTTCTTTTTATTTCTGCAATCTTTTTAATAAATGTCCCCCTCATCACTGCTTTTAGAGCATCATGCTTAATATCAATATTCGAATATTGCTTATTATCCATATAGTACCCCTCCCATTCTTGTACCAGACATTTGTCTGTACCCATTAGTTCCAGCTAAAAAGGGTTTAATTTCCAGGTCACTTCACCATGATCCAACGTTAGATCTATAGTCAGAAGGACGGGAGAATGATCCGAGGTCCCCTGTGGTAGATATTTTACATCGATAATTGCTGGAGCTAATATAGGGGATATTACGGCAAGATCTATTCTTGAATAGGTGTTGTGCGTGGGTGAATAGCATGAGAACTGTAGTGTTTCTTGGTTCCTTTGTCTCCAAATATCTATCAACCCAATTTCTCCTATTAGTTTTGAAAAGAGAGTGGGGACAACCTTGCTCGGAAAGAGCATCCTTGCTCCACTCTCCTTCCATCTATCGGCATTTTTACTCATAACATTATTAAAATCACCCATGCACAAGAGAGGGATTTCCGGGTATTCTGCTATGAATTTTAACAGTTTATATAGGACATCATTGTTATATGGGGGTGGGATATACACCGCCATTATATATAGGGGTTTGTAATTTACAATAGTTTTAAGAAATACATATCTACCTTTTGTGTCTACCAAACTCTTTTCAACATGAAAATTCTAATTTTTTTTAACCAAAACTGTTACACCTCTTGCGTTTTGAGTTAAGGTTGAATGAAACGTGGGGCTGATCCAGGTTTTTTTTAATGCCCTAACCTTGTCACCGTATAGATGCGTTTCGGATAGGCAGATTATATCTGCTGAATATTTGCAAATTTGGGACATCACTAGGGATCTTTTTACCCTGTTATTTAAGCCCCTAACATTCCAACTCATAATATTTAATCCTTGTACTCGTTTAGTTATATTACAGTATTGGTTGGCATAATGTTGGACACGAGTGCCCTAGTACTACCTTTTTATACATTTAGCTTTATAGTGCTTAAAGTGCAACGTTTTTCTCAATGACCCAAGATTACGTACATAAATTCAGGAATAAGAAACAGAAAAAAAAAACATTTAAACATTTAGACAACAGCCCATACATCGTCCCTAAGCAATAATAACGAAACAGACATACACATATAGACAACATCCCGTACATCATCCCTTGTGCCCACCCTAACCCACCCTGTATAACCTCTCCCAGAGGAATACCTAACTTCCTAAATAAAATAGTCTACCTATCTAACCCTTTTGGGAGATGCAGGAAATAATTTCCCACCTCTATCTATAGCATGTGGATACTCCCTCTAACATAATTGTTTCCCTGGTGAAGGGTCTAGCACAAAAGAGAGAAAAAAAAATATATATATATTTTTTTTACAAGTATAAAGGTTAATGGAGCTTGTACCCGTCAGGAACAGCCCGTTATCTGAACCTGGGGATTAACCTCCTCACATTGGTTCTCTGCTCGATCTGTCAGAACCTTTATCATCTTAAACAGCAACACAGTAAAAAAAAAATAATAATAATTTTAATGGTCATGGAGATACACAAGTTATGCAATATATGTCCGTACAGTTGCATGTAGGAGCTTTGTTCCTGTCACACGACACATTTTATATCATAGCATACAGCCTACCCTTGTCACCTAGATACTATTACTTTGGTAACACCAATTTTTTAACGTCTTGTTTTCATACTGGCTAAAGCATAAAAAACAAAGAAAAAAAAACAAAGAGAAAAAAAAAAACACCATAGAGTTTTCCTTATGTCAACCCCTAATGTTCACATAGCACTGAGTCGCGTCTCCACCCATTTTTCTGCTTCGATAGTGAAGAAGCGGGTAGAGTTCTCATAAATTACTCTCAGTCTTGCAGGAAACTGCATTGAATATTGTATATTTTTGTCGCGCAGTTTGCGTTTAACCTGCATAAAACTGGCACGACTTTTCTGTACCTCTATTGCAAAATCGGGGTATAGAGAGACTGCATGATTATCGTACAGCAATGCTGCCTTGGTACGGGCCAAACGTAACACAGTGTCCCTGTCTTTAAAGTGCAAAAAATTAGCTATTAGGGTTCTTGTAGGGGCTCCAGGCTTAGGCGCTCCCCCTGGTATGCTGTGTGCACGTTCAACAGCAAATTGTTGAGAGAATACTTCCTTAGTAAAAAGTTGTATCATCAAGCCTCCCACAAATTTTTCTGGGTCCGCACCCTCGGTTCTCTCTGACAGACCTACTATCCGTATATTATTTCGCCTCAGTCTGCCCTCCATATCTGAGAGCTTGGATTGAATGGATGTCACTTGATTTGATAAATCATCCACTTTTCTTTTTAAAGGGGAAATGTCATCCTCCAGCTGTGATATGCGCTTTTCTGTTTCAGTTACACTCGTTTACACGCGTTTTCTGCAAATCTTGTCTGAGGAGGGACACATCAGACTGTACTTGGCCTATTTTTTCCGTGACCCTGTGCACAGATTCAGAAATTGCCTGTATTATTTGCTGTGTGGAATGGACTGGCTCACTCATGGAATTGTCTATTTCAGTGTGTGGAGCTGGTGAACTTGGGACACTTTGAGTATTGGCTCTGGATGACTGAGTATTACGTGAATATTTTTCTAGTTTGGCAGCTGCCGCAGCTGCAGCGCCAGTTTTTCCCATACTTCAGTTATACCAAGGTTGTCTGTATAGGTCCAAAAGAATATTTTCGTGTACAATATTTAAACAGGCAGTCAATAGTTTAACTTTCTCTTATATCGTGGAGCAGGGGGAGAGCAACAGTTGGCACCTATGTGCTTCAGTGTATCCCTAGATAAAAGGGGGCCTTTCAATGTGCCCGCATCCAACAATATAAGCAACAGGGGATGCACTAAAAAAATAAAATAGGATTTTAATACCTACCGGTAAATCCTTTTCTCTGAGTTCTTATGGGATACAGGGAAGTCGTTCATAACGATGGGGAAAAGAGGGTTTCCGTAGGAGACAGGCACATATAAACTTTTATACAGGGTGCACTGGCTCCTCCCCTCCCATCTAGCCAGTTAATAGAAAACTGTGCCGAAGGAGAAGTACAATATGAGAGGAATATGTGTAATATTTAACGTGGTGAGATTCATCCAGCACACCCAAACATAACTTTCAACATACAGATACCCCTGTAGCGACCACAGAACACGTGGAAGTCTCAGGGCCTTATAATATGTCAACTATTGACAACATTTGTAACTCTTTGTGTCCCAACTGGGACAACTTTATAAGAAATGTCACCTAAGTGACAACAACACTCGTGAACAGCTGAGTTACACAATGTAAACGATAAGGTTATTCAGGTAACCTCCACCCTTGTTAACCTTCAAAGGAACCAGGGTAATGAAAGGACCCAGTAGTGGTCCACGGCTCACCAGAGTGTGTAAGGCAGAACTCTGCACAGAGGCGGGCGCCCTGTATCCCATAAGAACTCAGAGAAAAGGATTTACCGGTAGGTATTAAAATCCTATTTTCTCTTACATTCTTATGGTATACAGGAAAGTCGTTCATAACGATGGGGATATACCAAAGACATCAGAACGGGTGGGATTTTGCAGAGAATGCCGCAGCACCGCTTGCCCAAACTGAGTATCTTCAGTGGCCAAAGCATCAAATTTGTAAAACTTGACAAAAGTGTGTTGGCCTGACCATGTAGCGGCTCTACATAATTGTAAGGCCGACACTCCTCAGGCAGCCGCCCAGGAAGTCCCCACTGAACGAGTTGAGTGGGCTTTCACCCCAGCAGGCATAGGAAGCTTTGCCACCACATAAGCCTGTTTTATGGTTGCACAGATCCAGCGTGCAATAGACTGCTTGGAAGCAGGGCGCCCAATCTTTTGGGCATCATATAAGACAAAAAGTCCTTCAGTCTTACGAATTCTTGCCGTTCTCCGGATATACACACGGAGAACCCGAACCACATCCAAAGCTGTCGGCACCTCAGACTGAGGGCCACTAGCAGGAACCACAATTGGTTGGTTCACGTGCAATGCTGACACCACCTTGGGAAGAAAACGCGGATTAGTGCGTAATTCTGCCCTGTCTTCATAGAAGATCAAATAAGGGCTCTTGCAGGTTAACGCCCCCAGCTCAGAGACCCGCCTAGCCGAGGCTAAGGCTAATAAGACCACCGTCTTCCATGTAAGATATTTTAAATCTATTTCCTCCAGCGTTTCGAACCAGGAGGATCGAAGGAACGTTAGAACGACATCCAAGTCCCATGGTGGAGTTGGGGCCACAAAAGAAGGCTGTATATGCAAGACGCCTTGCAGAAACGTCTGTACTACAGGTATATTAGCCAGCTTCTTTTGGAAAAAGACAGACAGTGCAGACACCTGCACTTTCAAGGAGCCTAAACGTAGGCCCAGATCCAAGCCAGATTGAAGGAATCTGAGGAATCTATCAAGTTTAAACTCCGCCGGAGCAAACTTCCCTTGTTCAGACCATCCTACATATCTCTTCCAGATATGGTGGTAATGTGCAGCCGTTACCGGCTTCCTAGCACTCGTCATGGTCTTGATGACTGATGTGTGAAATCCTTTATCTGTTAGGATCTGCCGCTCAACCTCCAGGCCGTCAAACGAAGCTGCTCTAAGGCCTGGAAGATGCACGGACCTTGCATGAGCAGGTCTCTTTGCAGAGGTAGACGCCACAAGTCCCTTTGAAGACTTAGAAGATCTGGATACCACGTTCTTCGTGGCCAGTCTGGAGCCACTAGAATAACCTCGGCTCCGTCTCTCCTTATCTTCCTTAGCATCCGAGCCACTAGGTGAATCGGTGGGAAGACATAAGCTGTTGAACGCCCACGGTATGGAGAGGGCATCCACTCCCTCCGCCTGAGGGTCTCTCGCCCTGGAGAAGTACCTGGACACCTTCCAATTGTGTCTTGATGCCATCATGTCTACTAGTGGGGTCCCCCACCGAGCCACCAGAGCACTGAACACCTGGTGGTGTAGGCTCCATTCCCCGGGGTGCTCGTGGCGACTGAGAAAGTCGGCTTCCCAGTTGTCCACCCCGGGTATGAAGATGGCCGACAGAGCCTGACAGTGACTCTCTGCCCACGACAGGATCGTTGTTGCTTTCCGCATGCAGGACCTGCTTTTGGTCCCGCCCTGCCTGTTCAGAAACGCCACAGTAGTGGCATTGTCTGATTGGATGCGGACCGCATGCCCGCTGAGGAGAGGGGCCGCCTCCAGGAGTGCATAATACAATGCACGTAACTCCAAGTTGTTGATATGGAGACGTGTTTCCCAGAGGGTCCATTTGCCCTGAAAGGACTGACCCATGGTCACAGCACCCCATCCCAGGAGGCTCGCATCCGTGGTGACTAAGGCCCAATCTTGGATGCCAATCCTTCGCCCTGCCAGCAGGTTGGGTGTGTGGAGCCACCACTGGAGTGACAGTCTCGTCCGAGACAACACCACAATCTTCCGATGCATCGGAAGATGTGAACCGGACCATTTGCTCAGTAGATCGAGCTGGAAGATCCTGCTGTGGAACCTCCCAAATTGGAGGGCCTCGAAAGAGGCCACCATCTTTCCTAGAAGGACAATGCACTGACACCTGGGGTGTTTTCAACAAGTCTGTGACCAGCTGTTGAATGGTCACAATCTTCTCGTGTGGCAGGAACACTCTCATGAGAGCCATGTCCAACACCATCCCCAGGAACAGGAGTCTCTGAGAAGGGATCAGAGAGGACTTTGCTAAATTTAGGAGCCAACCGTGACCCAACAGGGTCTGCATGGTAATCTGTAAGGCCGCCTGCAATTCCTCCGCTGACCAAGCCTTTACAAGCAGGTCGTCCAAATATGGTATAACACAGATCCCTTGTTTCCTGAGAACCACCATCATCTCCGCCATCACCTTGGTAAATATGCGCGGGGCTGAGGACAGGCAGAACTGATAGTGATCGTTCAGCAGCGCAAACCTCAGGTATTTTTGGGTGAGGTGGCCAAATTGGGATGTGGAGGTAGGCGTCCTTCACATCCAAGGATGCCAAGAACTCCCCCTCCACCAGTGCCGCTATCACGGTCCGCAAGGACTCCATCTTTACAGTCAAGAATGGGTTTAGGGATTTTAGGTTCAGTATTGGGCGAACCGACCCATCCGGTTTTGGGACAACAAATAAATTTGAATAATAACCCTGCCCCCTTTCTAGGGGAGGGACCGGGGTTATTACTCTGGCCTGCACCAGTCTTTGGATTGCTTGCTGCAATACCATTTGGTCCACTGGGGAAGGCCTGATTTGAAAAACCTGTGAGGTGGTTGTTTTGCAAACTCCAGCTTGTAGCCGTGCAAAATAAGACCCCGTACCCAAGAATTGAGGCACGAGGCTTCCCAAACATGGCCGAAGAACGCCAGTCTGGCTCCCACCTCACCGTCATGCTGCAGGTTTACTTGCAGCTGCCCCGGATGACCGCTCTGTGTTGGCCGAAGCAGCAGGCTTCCTGAATTTACCTTGGGAGCCTCTGGCTGCATTTGAACCACCCCTGGCTTTTGGGCGGAATTTGCCGGTCCGAAAGGACTGCTGGGTGTGAGAAGGGAAAGGACGCTTGGGCGCCTGTGGGGTTGATGGCAGGAAGGTGGACTTCCCTGCTGTGGCTTTAGAGATTAACTCATCTAAATCGCTGCCAAACAACCGTTCGCCTGTGAAGGGAAGTTTTCAATGCTCCGTTTGGAGTCAGCGTCAGCCATCCACTGCCAGAGCCAGAGGGATCTGCGACCCGATACCGCCATGGCTGAGTTATGGCCGTTAACGGCTCCTAACTCCTTCTGCGCCTCACACAGAACTTTAGCCGTGTCCTGAATATGGTGTAATTTTTCAGACACCTGTGCCACTGTCATGTCACCCAGAAGGCCTTCCTGAATCTGGGAGGCCCATGTATATATAGACTTTGCCATATAACAGCTTGCTAAAACTGGACGCGGGCACGCGCCACTAGCAGTGAAAATGGACTTAAGGGTATTTTCAACCTTTCTGTCCGTGGTGTCTTTCAGAGAGGAAGACCATGGCACTGGAAGCACCATCTTTTTTGCTAAACGAGAAACCACTTCACCTCAGGTGGCTCCTCCCACACTTTCCGTCCCGCAGGATCAAATGGAAACGGGGTTGTAAGTTTCTTAGCAACTTTAAACCTCATTTCTGGGTTTTTCCACGCTGACTTAAAAGTAGTCTCCAAGTCAGTCTGCTCAGGGAAAACAACCTGCTGTTTTTTCTGAGTGGCAAAGAAGGAATCCCCTTCCGAGGACTCAGCTAAGGAAAGGTCAAGCACCTCCCTGATTGCCATAATTAATGGCTCGGTGCCCCAGAGCAGTGAATGTGAAGCATAAGGCTCCTCATCCTCCCCCCCGTCCTCTGCACCAGACTCAGGGGTTTGGGAGGGTGCACTTCTCTTACGAGATACCCCAGGAGTAGGAGTCATTATATCAACTCCAGCAGAGAGGATAGCAAGCTCCCTTTGCACTCTCTGGTAGTAGCTAACTGTGTTGTTACAGTTTCTAGCATGGATTTCATCCCTGCTGCCCAGGCAGGCTCCTGTGAGCTGTTCCGTGTGCTACTTTGCTGTCCAGTAAGCTGTGGGGGAAACCCACTACTTTGAGGGGACATGCAAGGCCCACAAGTAACTTGTGAGGAAGAAGCTGGCACAAACTTATCACTGCACACCATACATGTAAGTTTCCTCACCATTGTGACAAACAAACAATCTCCCCTCACACACAGAGCAAACACAGTGGATATGCGGTGTGATTTAGACACAGATAATTACTATGTGTAGTATTATCTGACCAGTCTATAGCTTAACAAGCTAGTGGGGTGGTGTACAAAGGGGACCAATACACCAAACAACCTGAGCTCTCCAATTTTAAGAGCTGGTATACAGTACAGTAATATAACAGTACTTTCAGTGTATGCAGGCAAGTGCACAAGCGCTGAAAACCTGATGCTGTCTCTGCTAGCAGATTCCCTCTGTTCCACACCGGTGAGGAGTGTCTGGAGCAGTACAATGGCGTTTCCAGCAGCCAGGGAAGAAGCAGGAAGCAGGTTTTGGCGCCCTCACAGAGCTATGGTCCCACTCTGGGTAAGCTCCGTCCAGCGTAATGACGCCGGAGCTTACCTGCATTTTTATACTGAGACTGACATTGAAAAAATGTCCAACCCGTGGTAAACTGCCCTGGACAGTACAAGAGGCAGTACCCTGTCCCAGTGTATGCGGGGGGGGGGGGGGGGGGTTGCGCAGTCCCTGTGCAGGGCACCACCGATACTGCCGCTGCCATCTTGCCGCACAGTAACCCGGGGGACACCGGGGTAGTACTCACCACACAACGTCTTCAGACTCGACTAGGGGTTTGCGGCATGCCAGGGGTGTGCGCGCTGCAGCGCAATGCCCGCGATAACATCACCCACGCAGGACAGTAGTCCTGTGGCAGGGACAGCTCGGTACCATGAAGTGGCCTGCAGCTGAACCCTTCCCCCAGTCTCCCACGACGCAGGACTGCTGTTGAGTCCAAAACAACAGTCCCAAAATAATAAAGAAGATAAACTCTCTGGAGCTCTTCCTGATGCGTGCTTCTCCTGAGGCACATTTTCTTAAACTGGCTAGATGGGAGGGGAGCAGAGTGGAGGAGCCAGCACACCCTGTATAAAAGTTTATATGTGCCTGTCTCCTACGGAAACCCTCTTTTCCCCATCGTTATGAACAACTTTCGTGTATCCCATAAGAATGTAAGAGAAAAAAAAAAAAAAGACAAAGAAGGTTTAAAAAAAAAAAAAAAAGTTTAAAAAAAAAAAAATTACCTTTAGTGGTAAGCCCACCTTTCTGGGCAATGCCCTCTGCCAACTGGCAAGTCTCTAGGGATCCAAAGAGTAACTGTATCAGGCGTCGCAAATGGGTTGCCACAGCCTGGTGTAACACAGTGTGTCCGAAAAATGGGAGAGGGATATTCAGCACAGTAGTAGCCCACCTTTCCTGTGTGGGCCGGTGCGGTGCCTCAGTGTTCAGTCTGCTCCCTAGGAAAAAATGAGGAGTTCTCTGCAGCCGTCCCACCTGGTGTTGCCCCTCAGCACAGTTTCCCTTTGCAGTCACCACGCTGCTAATAACTGCAGATACAGCATGCTGCTGCTGCTGCTTCATGCTACACCAAGCCACACCTCCCCCCTCAAATGACAATGTCAGTGATCTCAAGCCTTGTCCTTATAAACATTCTTAGCAAGGGGTGGGCAATAAGTGGCCCTTGAGAGCTCTTTATGAACTATACATCCCAGCATGCCTTGCATCAGTTATAACCAAGGCAAGGCATGCTGGAATGCGTAGTCCACAACAGCTAGATACAGTCTTCCACATGCTATTTCCCCTATGTGTTTACTGTCCATCTTTACACATAAAGCTCACATGCAGGGCCCTCATGTGTTTTTTTTTCCCATCCTCACTTCTTTAATCTTCTCCCACACTTTTCCTAGTGATAATGTAAGGGCAGATTTCTGAAAGCAATAAAGTGGAGAGGGATAATATACCAAACTCGTGTCATTTTTCAAACAGCTTGTAAAGTGACCAAAGCAGACTGGTTGACACTTAGGGGGTATTCGATCTGGGGTCACGGCTGACGTAACCCTGTCCCGTTCTCGGTCTGCTCGACCAAGGAATCGCAGGCAGGATTCAATGTCCCGCCTGCAGATGAACGAAAAAGGGGTGTGGCAGCAAGCTGTGGCCGAGCGCTCGTCACTTCCCGGCCGTTCGGCAGAAGGAGCCCGACTGCTTTTGAAGTCTGGCTAATTCTGCCGAGCTCCCCTGTTCAATGCTATTGAGGAAGACAGCATTGAATAGGGCCCAGCGGCCATCTCCCCCGTCGGGAGATGGTCGCCAGTGATTGAATACCCCCCTGAAGCTCTCTCCAACCTTTGAAAAACTTGCCATTTAATTGGCAATGCTTATGAACTATTAAAACACCTTATCCTTTTATAGTCAACTGTAAGCTCTACCCTACTTTCCCTTAAAGCAGGGCTGGGCAATTGCAGCCCTCCAGATGTTGATGAACTACACATCCCAGCATGCCTTGCATCAGTTTCAGCATGGTCACATAGCAAAACTAATGCAAAGCATCCTGGGATGTGTAGTTCATCAACATCTGGAAGGCCGCAATTGCCCAGCCCTGCCTTAAAGAATAGTGTATACTTTAAAATGTTTTATTTCCTTAAAACATATCCAGTTATTTGTTAAGTTGAATATGACAATAACTAGAATAATGAATGGTCAAAGAACGAGAGAAAAAAAATAAAAAAAGACACCATGCAAGTGACTGCTTTCTCCTCAAATATGTAGTAGAGATCGGAACATTCTGAAACCACAATTTGAACAAAACTGCAATTTAATAATTTCAGAAAAGTGTGTTAAAATAGTTATCTTTACAATAATTGGACAAATGTGCTATTATACACAAAGATGCTTTTGCAAATGTATATATGAAATGTACATTCGTATCCTGTTAAATTTAAATACTCCTTATACACTGCACATTTTAATCTGCATGTTGAATTTATTAAATACATTAAAATCTGCAATGTAACAAAACTTTGTTTTCTGCATTCGGAATTTTTAACACCATTTTAAAATGAACAAAAAGATGGCTCACTTCAGTTTTTTTTTTTTTTTCTGTATTACAGCTAGTGTATATTACACTGCGGCGTCTCAACCCACACCAGCCGTTTGCTCTGTTTATTGGACGCAGTTCACAGATTACATATTACAATACGAGTGCTGGACAAAAACATGAGGTACGAAAGTGGTTCAGAGATTATAGGTCATGCAGATCATGCTTAAAACAAAGAAAGGAAATAATGTGAATGAGAGAACACTGAATAAAAATTACAGAAAATGTGCATAACAAAATAAAAAAAAAAAATACACAGCTTTGCTTCTTTGGTTACAAAGTAGGTTGAACAATTTCACAGTTTTTTTTTTATCCCACCCTAAAAAAAAAAAATAATAATAATTCACATAAATGGTCTAAAAAGCATAGGAATCATGGCATTTTTCTCAGTCAGAAAGAAGAGAAATGAACAAAGTTTTCTTCATCAAAATAGCTAATCTATCATTTATTTTAGTATCACAATTGTTACTCTCCTGTACAGGTGCATTATGTTTCCATACTTACACTCTTTACAAAATTTACATTCAAACTGGATCTTTTCTAGCTTGCAAAATAAATACCAAAAAAGGTAAAATGGTTGTTAGTGTTCGATATACATATAGGTCTGGGTACGTAGACTCGGTTATTGCAGAAACATCTACTAAATGCAACCCTGCCTCTCTTCTAAATTATGATACGATTTACATTTATTCTCTAAATAAGAAAAATAAAACAGAGTGTCTGTGACATTGTTCATACATATTAAGAAAATAGCAGCCCTGTAATAAATAAAAGACAAACATTAAATGAAACTAAGAAAGAGGCAAAATGTTACTTATATTTAAAGTGTGGTGGCTCCCACTATGCACACAATGCTTAGTTTTGTATACAAAGCACTGACATAAACATGGCTCAGTATAATCGAATGGTGACACACACACCCCCCCCTTCCCCCCCGGGAGAGCCACCACGCCTACATAAGACCCTTTGCTGAATTTCAGACATCAACTATTGATTGAGGCAGCATTTTATGTTGTAGAAAACCAATTTCGAAAGCACTTCATAGGATTAAATAAAATATTTAGGTAACTGCTGGACCAATTTAGATGGAAATGGTTGCGATTGATCACCATCAGCTGAAACATGCGAAGCCACAGCAAATGGCCCGTCCCCCTTGACAAGCACTTCAGTATAACCGATGTAATCAGAAGGTGCCATGCAGATATGCACTACAGTTCTGCATATTGGATACATGTATAATGTAATCCGGTGTTCTAGAAAGCTGTAGAATGAACCTCAATATACTTTGTTCTTCCCATGTATAATGTAGCTAATCTTTAGCATGGTGCGGAGACAGGCCCAGAGCATATGCAGAGACTCTAGCTGAATGTATACAAGCCTTAGTTCTGGACACCACATATAAATAGAACGTGTCTAAGCCTATGGTAAGAAGCAAAAACAATGAAGTTACACGTAGACCTTATCCAAACGGCCAAGGCACGGCCTGGCATGCACTTCCGCTGGTCTGAACACATTACTAAATATTTATCAGTATGGTCCTAAACCCACTTTTGTAACAATATGGGGAAGCTTCTTTTGTCATTTATACATGCAGGTTTTCTAGAACATAAACTGCTGCGTGTAGCCCTTCCAGTGTAAGAAGGGCTAGTGACCTGCACACATTCATTGCCAGTATTCAAGGAACATGCGTGTGTACATATTACATACACACATACATTTTCACAATCCAATTCTGATAAAACCTGATACATAATGTAATAAGTATCACCTCTCCCTCAGTGAGAGATCAGGGAGTACGATTGTCTAATACTGAAAAGGCCAAACACAAATAAAGCATGGCTACTTGCTCTCTTTTTCCATATTTTTTTCCCCCTGTGTTTAAATGTGGAGAGAACAGCAGTGGCACACAAGGACAGACAGCTCTCCGGTTGCTGAATGAGGCGAGGAAGCAGTTTGTACAGATTACGCAGAGGATCCATTCGGTTGCTGTGGTGGGTTTGCGTTCTGCGTAGCAGTGAGAGGAGCTGTAGTCACTGGAGGCTGTTGTTGACAGATGCTGGGACCTCCCTGGCCCGAGAGTTGAGACAACTGATCGCTGTTGGAAAGGGATTTTAACAGTGCATTCTCACGTTCAAGTGTAGAGTTTTTCTCTATTAATTCCTTTATTTGTTCCTTTAGGACTTCCACCTCTTCTCTTACTGCGTACATCAGATGGCTTTTCACCAGGTCCTAGGAAAAAAGAAGAGTAATTAAAGATTTCATCTAACTCCTCTAATGAATTTCCTAGTGTCCCATATTTGAAGCAATAATGTCCCCTTTATTTAGTGATAAAGTGGAAATTTAGAAATGGTTTTATGGTAAATCCAACTTAACGGCCCAGCACCATCTAGCTCTGGAAGATCTGTGGAAATTAAACACTAGAGTTAACTACAAATACCACTAAAGTGACTGCCTCAGGAACCACTTCCTCTGCCATGATTGGGCACACTCTCCAGTCAGTCATACAAAGTCACATGTAAAGCAAACCGATCAACAGACCCTACTCACTGAAGTACCTGCCTGTGTCATATTAGCACAACCCCTGGTTAGTTCAGTCTGAGGGGGAAGTTCACAAATAAAACTGGCAGCACATCAATCAGGAAAATCTATTTTCTTGCTTCAGTGTTATGAAGAGAGTTATACAATAATACAAGATGTAGCTTATGTAAGTAGTTTACGCACTTTGGCTTCATCATCATGTTAGACAAGCAGCAGATAGCATTGCTGGAATTACACTGTTATAGACCGGACCTCTACCTATTACAAATCAGCAATGGTTTAATTGTCAGTGCTCAAGAATACATATTTTGTAAGATAAAGTATCTTATTACTTATTTCATTGGTGATCCCCCTACAGGGGATATCAAATAGTTTTAAAAAATGGGGAGGAGTGTCCATTATCCCTGCTTGAATCGTCTTGAGGGGGCACACATCGGTCAGGCCAACAACTGGTTCTTGGATACCTAAACAATGCACCTCACACTTTCCATGAAGGTAGCCCCTTAACAGGTCTAAACTGGTGAGATATGGTGGCACCGAAAAGTCCAATTCTGTTAACGGATCAAGCTTCCAAAGAAAGATTCCCGGACAGGAAACAGAAAAAAGGACAGACGCTGAGAAGAGGGCCAGAACTCACTTTAGAAATGGGCTAACCGCGGTTTATGCCAATCGTCAAGTGTGCCCAAAAGGTTATGTCTGAAGGATTTGTATGAAAATAGGTGGGCTAAATACTGATACAACTAAATGGATTAACTCACTTGTGCATGCATATAGATAGATCCAGAAAACATGACTTGTTGGAGGTCTTAATATGTATTTCACAAAATTTCCCAATTTTAAGTACCTGGAATTATATATGAACCTATAGGCCATAATGTAATGATATACAGTATTCTACCCTTGCAATTCAATACTCCTAAAGGATGTGTACAGCATTCAAGGACTGATAATTACTTTGTACCTTATATTTCCACTTTCCTTCCTCGGGGCATAGGACATGCTGTGACTTATCTGTAACTGGACAGAATTGCTTACTTGCCAGCATAAGTATGACGGTGCTGCCATAACATGAATAATGAGAAAGCAGCACACAGAAAGCAGAAGTTCCATGACAGACCTATGACCAAACTTCCCTCTAATTGCAGTGCTCTTTGCAAAAAAAAACAAAAAAAAAAAAACGAATGGCCTTAATACGGCATCTCGACTGGTGAGACTGCATATTATTTAACTTATTTAACCAACACTCAGTAAGCAATGACTTATGGGTACACTGAAATGTGACATTCCATGCTTGGTGCATTTCTCGCTCTTCTACATACAGACTGTCAAAATGGGATGATCAATAAGGGCGAGCACCTGCAGAGCATTAATTCCATCCGTCCATAGCAGTGGCACATTGATTTTGTATCCTGATTATTAGCAGTTGGGCACAACTATAAATACTAAGTGCATCCTTTGGTAACCTGCAGGGTTTTGGCAGTTTATTGAACTGGTAAGAAATAATTCCTTAAAGAGTCAATTTAGAAATAGAAATGTAAAATGTTATGGGAACTTTCTGTCACAGTATTGAAATAGATTGTGTAGAAAGCTGCAAGACCGGTTTGCACTCCAGTAACTTGAGATTGTATACCTTTCAAATCTGTACACCCCTCACCTACACACAGCATCAAATCTGTACACCCCTCACCTACACACAGCAGTCACAACTATCGTGGAGGCCATGTTTGCATGAAAATGCAGCTTCTAGATTGACTAGACCAGCGTTTCTCAAACGGTCGGTCCTGACCCCAAAGTGGGTCCCGAACTTCTCAGTATGGGGTCATGATTCCATGTTGCGGACCATCAGGCTGAGGACTTTCTAATCTCAGTCAGTGATTCAAAGTCTGAAGTTAGACAATTCAACAGATTTTCAGACTCCTCCCATCATTTTGTGCCTCCACAATGCTGCCATGTATGTGCTGACCTTCTGCAGTAACTTGCTGGGGTCCTGTCATTTTGTCTGATGGGGTCCAGAGCAAAATAGTTTGAGGACCCCTGGACTAGACGTTACTTACAAATGACAGTGATTGAGCCTTTTGCTTGCTGCCTCAAGAGCAGTTAGGAAAAGGCTTCTTTAACTTTAAAAAGTACCCTTGGGATTTAAAGGATGGGGGGACCCACAGAATCCTGCATTTTGTGATTGGCAGAATAAAAGGTGACCACACAGACAGACAGTCTTCTCACCATAACTGGAGTTGTCAAGTAAGCAGCAGTCCGCTACAAATGGCAGTTTTTCCAATGCAACAAAAAATGGCAGGAAGTAGTCCTCCAATGCAGCCATTACCCAGATCAAACTCGCATGATAGACAAACTGAGAACCAATTGTATTATTGCAGATCTATATTAGGTCTCTACTCACCATTGCCTGTTCTATTTTGTTGTCGATGGCTACAACATTCGCACCCGATGCACTAGGAAAAAGAAAAAAATAGCAAAATTACAATTTACAAAGACATGGTTACAAAAATAAAGCAGACAGATCAAATTAATATGGTAGTCAGACAATTAGCCAAAAAAAAAAAATCTAGGATGTAGCATCTTTCACTCCTTTATACACACTCATTTGCCTAGTGGGTGCAGTGACAGCCACTCTGTATACCAGAGACAGTAGGCTACAGCTTTAACCGCACAGGAAATAGTTTTACACAAATACAAAGTCACAGATACAGCATAATAGAAAAAGCTGCAGCATCATTGCACTTTAGACTAATTAGCACATAGGTGTAGAAATGTTAAATTGATTATTAAACAATAAAGTGGATGCGTCATTTCCCAATGATTTATAGATTGCGAATAAGATGCACATTTTAAATGAAAGACACTGACCAGCAAAGGGAGGCGAGACTGAAGCCACATCTGTATGTGCCTAAACCACTTCCTATAAAGAGGCCATCTCCAACACATACTGTATATGAATGTACAACACAAACCTGCAAAACATACCTATTTGGAATAGCTATCAAGCACTATTTCCAACTCCCATAAGGGTAGGTGATCTATATTTAATGCTATATCAGAAGTACTCCCAGAGCAAGAATTAAAACTTTCTCTTTAGTGTAAACTAGCCACAACGTTGGCAGGTTGTCATACATAATATGAAGAGTTAAATCAGATTCCCATCAAACATTTTCAATTATGGTTTCATATGCTCCCCCACCCCATATAGAAACAGTAAAACCGTAAGTCCTGCCCTATGACCAAGAGGAAGAGTGCAATTTTAAATAGATCCAGCTAATGGGGTGCACATACGCTTCGATTTTGACACTTTTTCAAATAGATTTTGATGTCTGTAGTCTACACTGAGCACATATTAGCCTTTTTAGGTGGAGGCTATGAGCAGCAAGTGCAATTTCTGGCCATGATTATTCAAGACTACACGCTCTTAACCATCTGTATTATGCTAAAAATAAAATTCTCTATAATACAATACCACATCCAACCTAATGCACGGTTGGCAATCAGTACTTGGTTGTATGAGTTCTAGTAAAACACAGAAAGAAGTGTAAATGGTGTGGGTCTACAACCGTTGAATTGCACTCGCCCATTATCCCATCCTTTTAGACAGATCTAGAAACAAAAATTGATAAAACCATAAGAAACTAATACTTTGTGCTGAAATATCAGCTTTAAAGTGGTAGCGGTAAAACCGTTTGCGCACAATAAGTATATCATTAGTTTCAATGGAGCAAACAGACATGCACAGGCTTCAAAATGTTCTAACCAGTCATTGAAGCATATTCAATATTCTGAAATGGAAGTACTGCATATGCGCTCTTGCACTTATTAAAAAGGCACACAGGTAAATAAGACTGGAGTTCTGTTAGTGCCTGATAAAGTGCTATAGTGCACTAGGAGTGATGTTACTCAGCCATCTACTGGGAGCACTGGAACCTGAGTTTATGCTGACTAGTGCACACATTGGACTGCAGATATTCTTTAGCAACTCAAGAACCCAAGTACCCTTTGGTATTAAAAAGAGAAATAGAATAAAAACACTATATTCTGAACATTGTTAGTACAGAGAGGGATAGGGGAGAGAATACATAAACGTATATTTTCATCTCTCGTGCCTATCTGGGTAATAAAAGCCAATGAGGTAAGGCTAAGTATTAATGTAACAAGCTCAGTGTTTCAGCACCCAAGTGTTTCCTTCCTCACCACCACAGCTACAGCGCAGTTTCATTATTACAGTCAGCATGTATTTCTGTATCACTGTTTGTAAGATTATTGGGGCGAGCAAAATATGGTTAGCCAAAAAATAAAACTTCAAAGTTTGCAGAAGAGAATAAAAATGATGCCTTTGTCATAAGATGCATGCACATTCAACCCGTGTATCCCCCAAGGGACACGTTTCAAGCCATAGAAATAGAGCTGTTCACACTGCCAAAGACAGCTCTGAAACGGGTAGGACACTGCTTTTTAACTAATATTTGTTAAACGGTTATAGCACCCTGGAGCTTTCACACTGCAGCTCTACCCGTTTTAAAAGGCTTAAAAAAAAAAAAAAACCCCAGCAATTTACCGTTTAGAGCTGAAGTGTGAAAGGGGTAGACCAGTGAGCCTATCCCAACTGGTGGGTATTGTAGGGTTTGAAAGTAATACACTAGCTTGAAACAAAATACATGTTATGGTTGCCACAACACATTGGGCGGTATTCAATGTGAATACCTGCGAGGTGCAGCGAATCCTTTTTAGGATTCGCTGCACATTCGCCACGTTCAGGAGCCAGCGGGCTCCGGTATTCAACGTGTCAGGGGCTCGCTGCCCCTGACAGGCGAATATGAGCTCCTGCGGCGAATGCCGCAGGGAGCCTGAGGAGGGTGCCAGGCAGAGAGATGGAAGTCTCTCTGCCTGCCCCTGAACGTTTGTGGGGGGCAGGTGGGCTCCCCGGGTGCCAGGCAGCACAGGCTGCCCCCTGGGGGTGCCAGCAGGGGAGCGTATATTCACTACACACGATCGTAACGATCGTGTGCAGTGAATATATGAATATGTAATGAGCGGCTCGGCTCCGGCGCCCCCTGCTGGCTGCTGTGTAAAAAAAATAAAAAAAAAATAAATATATATTTTTTTTAAATTAAAAATATATATTCATGTGCTTACAACAGCACATGAATAAAAGTAGCATGCCCCTCAGAATAAAATTCCTGATTTTTTTACACCAAATGTAAAAAACAAAAACACTTTATTTTAAAAGTTCACATTCCACTTCTCCATAAAAAGATAGCGATTCCTACTCGGTGAATCATGGCGAAAAAAACCTTCAAATGTATTCGCCATGTGGTCATTGAATAGGGTGATTCACCGTTTTTGTCAAAAATTCTCCAAACAGCACAAATTCGCCATAAAAACATGGCGAATCAGGCTCATTGAATACCGCCCAATGTGTCAATGTTCATACATTGCAACTAAGTTACTAAATGGAGGAATGTGGTCACTTAAGAACTAACCAGTTATCATGCACACAGTCAATTAATAGACTGCACTGCATGTTAAGCCACTGATCTCAGATTCTACAAGTTCAAAAAAATGGTCTTTGTAACTGGGACTGGACGTCACAATGGCACTGTGGGAAAATAAGACTCACCAGTAAGTTCTCACACATAAAACAGGAGAGCCCATGTAAGTGTGTCTCCATGCCATTTCCTCTTGCATGTAGAGTTGTACTCCAGAGAAACCCAGAGGAATGCAAGTCTGCCAGCCTTCCCTTCCTCATGTACTAAGATGTAAGAGATGTTGCCCACGACTCATGCGTCAAGCCAGCTGATAAATGATCCATAAACAAGGGGTGGCAACAATCAGGGTTGTGAACCTTTCAGAAGACTGTTAAGTCTTCAGTTGTTCTAAAGAATCCATTCATCCTAATTAGATTACACTAAACTAATCAAGACTAAATTTAAGAGACGTTTTGCTAAATCAGATACAAACATTTCGGATAATTTGCGCTGCACATGTTCAGGCTCATGAAAGATGTCATAAACTTATGCCCTCTACACAAACCAGTTCCCAAGGTTTTTTTAATCATGGTGGCCTAGAGCAGGGATGGGGAACCTTTGGCCCTCCAACTGTTGCTGAACTAACATCCCAGCATGCACTGCTACAGTTTTGCTATTTGGCCAAGCTAAAACTGTAGCAAAGCATTCTGAGATGTGTAGTTCAACAGCTGGAGGGCCGAAGGTTCCCCATCCCTGGCCTAGAGTATTAGAATTTCTCAGTACCCCTTGGCCAAAAGTTTCATGTTGAGAATGTATTTGCAGAACTCCGATCCTGAGCTTGGGTACCAATGCAATTTCAGGATTTAAGTATAATAGTATTTATATTATTCAGGTGAGGCAAGGCAGCACAATACAGCAGCAGAATCATTTTCATCAACTCCGCAACAAATGGCAAAATGATTCCACAATGATTAACCATTGGCCAAAATGCCATCGATATGAACAAAAAGGAAATGTAACTAGGATAGCAGTGATGCCTTACATGTCCCTTTGTGCAAATCTGCTAGGGGGTGTAGGTCATTTCCTAGACAAATACACAGAGTAAAGATTCAGTCTTAAAACACACATTCAAGCGTTTGCGTTACAATTAATGTTGAATATTTAATTTCGGCAGTTAAGCTGCTATGGCATACAAAGCATTGACCCCCATTTTATATTTTAAAGCCAACTGTCCTGTAGTACCATATACAGGTCTATGGTGAAAAAAGGAATGCATCTTTTGCCATATTAGGCGATGTCATTTGCGAATTATAAAATGAAGGTTACATTTTTAAAATACACAATTTACTAGTTTTACCGGTTTTGATACCAACAGCTGGAAGAAATGATATGCTGCTCTCAGCAGAAGAGTTCAGCGGTGTGTCAGCTCTTCCAACTGCACCCTGCTAAGCGGCATGTCAGAGCAGCAGGAGGGACTACATTTTCCCATGTGGACATTGCAGAGAGTCCCAGGACACAATGCTGGGGCTGCAGCCTGGCATTTCCAGGTAAATGATGTCACAGATATTGTTAGTGCGTATGTATCAGACATGCAGAAGGGGTGTGTGTGAAGAATGTGCCCTGCGAGCCACCCCATGAGTTCTGGGGTGAGCTTAGAGGTAGAGGTGAAGCCTTATGGGCAGTCCTATTTGCTGCTTGGCATTGCGATGCCCAGGTTAACCAGAAGATCACACATTTTCTCGGAGGATCAGCAGCTCCCCCCACCAGCTAGCCAGCAACATTGATTGCAGTGTTAATCCCAACAGCAAACCCAGCTTTTATGTATTCACTGTAACTGCACCAAGTGCCCCCCCCCCCCCTAACAAGTCACATGTGACACCTTGCTTCTCCTCATGCCACCTGTTGTACACCACAGCTGCCTTAACCCTTTCAGTGCCAACATCTGAGATGTTCAAAATATCCGCTAAAAATGCCAGCGGCGCTCACATTTGTTATATACATCCAGATAAGAAAAAAAGTGTAAGATTTCCCATATAAAAGATAAACATTAAGGTCATTGATGAATAAAAAGGTTTTATTACACCTATTTTGACAAATTCACTTGACACAAAGGGTTAATAGCTGCTGCTGCTTGTCTTATACACTGCCAGGCTGTTGGGGCTGCATTTCACTACACAGTCCCCCGTCACATGTAGAGCCTGGTCCCAGAGCTTTAGGATAGGTTTCAAAGGACAGCGCCTCCTCCACTCATAGTCCGTTATTCCCTCCATTTACCAGACAGATATGCAGCCTACCCTATTAACATTTCAGACAAAATAAAAAAAGGTTATAAAATTTTATCCAACATTTTCCTAAATAAGATTGGCCAAAATCACCAAGGATTTTATCTACAGCACATACCAATGAAGCACACTTGTCCTCAGCATTGCAGAAGTTGAAAGAGCTGTAGAAACCATATAAAATCTTACAGGCATTGGAATCAATGCTAAACTCTGCCAATCTGAGCAAAGGGATTGACTTTGTAATTGAACTGTGCAAAGCCAATGAATTGGAGGTTAAGACCTTAAAAGCAACTTCTCCAGCCTGTACCTAAAGCAATCTTCGTTGAGTTCAAATCTCCCTTTTTAAAGCATGCCCCTTGTGCTCAAGACAATGCTTTGTGCTAAAGAAATTGTCAAATGACTGCGGCTTTTTAATGTGCACAGCTTCAATTCACCCAGGACGAGTGCTACACTGCATCTTTTTCCATCTTCATGACACAGACCTGTTTATGGGGACAGAAGAGGGTAGCCTGCTTCACTGTGGCACTGCCGTGCGGCATACACCTCGCTTTAACACTACCTTTGAGGAGGGAAAAAAAAAAAAAAACAACAACTGTTTGAAAGCAAGAGTATATATGTGCAAGTGCTACATTTGAAAAACTATGGATATAGAAATGTGACCAGAAAGCTCAGCACATGGGTTATCAGTCCGAGGACACAAACATGACCGATAACAGCTGAGCAGACTCCTATAATGCAAGAGGTGGGAACCCACAGATAAAGAAGCACTCCCTAAAAATGTATACCTTAATCAGATTCAGAAGAAATCTTTACAAATGTGTCATAGGATAAGAACAATTGTATGAATCATTATTTCTCCACTGACCTAAAAAGACTATGTAAACCCCAAAGCTGTCATTGTGTATTTGTGTTGACTCATACTTTATCCCTAAGTCTACTTTTGTTTGTGAAAAAATAAAAGCAGTATAGTCAGAGGAAGGAAATTTATATAACATAGCTTCCATACTTTTATAGAATTATGTACACAGGGAAAATAGTAGGAGACTGAAGAATGTGCAGTACCAAAGATTCTAAGTTCCAAATGGATAGATCCATAAACATCCAGGCAAGAAGAGATGTAAAGGATGAACTACAAATGCTCTGTTTCTTGTGACAAGTCTCCTCAACAGGGTTGGCTGGTTTAAACCAAATTTTTATTTTTTATTTTAAACTGTATATATATATATATATATGCTATGGCTACAGGTACAACACATTCAATCAGTGTCAAAGATATTCTGAACACTAGGCCGGCTCAGGGTGAGCGACGGTAGGAGGCGCCCGGGAGGCGAGACCCAGTGAGCAACAGAGTAGGGTAGGGTGCGGGAGGAGGGCGGCGCTGGACGAGTTGCTGCTGCTGCTCACCAGACACCGTCCTCTTTGCCTCAATCTGACGTTTTTTTGTAAATTGGATCGAGATTGCCAGAAACTGCAATCTCCATCCAACTTCAGATATCAAAGAAATGTAAATAAAAATTGTATTTAAATAATTGTGACAGGGAAAGGCAATATACTTTGAATTAAGAGTTTATAAAAATAATTGTGACAGGGAAAGGCAATATACTTTGAATTCAGAGTTTATAAATTCACTATATAACGCTGTACAATTTGATGGTTATAGATTCAATGTGGAACTTTTCCGATAAAATGAACTGGGATACTTGAAGGGACCATTAGAGGAATTATATAATCTCATTGTGTTAATCTTGTCCCCCCATGTGAAGTATGTTGGCGACAGGAGTCACCTTCCTTTTTTTAAAGGTGTACTAAATAAGTAATATTTTTAACTCACGTAATTATTCAAAACATAATAGAACAGACGTAGTCAGTCTTTTGTGCAAGATCTCTTCTACGAGCATACTGAGCAGTCAGACTTCTTTTTTCTATTGGTTTCTAGAGCATTGCAGTTGCTATTTTGTGGTTATATCACTTATCACCAATATGGGGGAGATTTATTATTTTCCCCATCATATGTAATTCCCATTTAGGGAACACTGAAATTCCTCATCAGGGGAGTAACTAGAAGTTTGTGGGTCCCATAGCAAAATCTTGAAAGGGCCAGGGTATAGACTGAAAAAGACAAGAGCACAATATGGGGCATAGAAAAAGTATCATATGGAGGGACAGATGGATAGAGGGACAGGGGGAGGATATAGACCACATGTCTTCAACCTGTGGCCCTCCAGATGTTGTAGAACTACATGTTCCAGCATGCCCTGACAGTTTTGGCATGCTCTCATAGGAAAAAATGTGGCAATGCATGTTGGAACATGTAGTTTCACAACATCTGGAGGGCCGCAGGTTGAAGACCCATGATATAGACCATGGGTCCTCAAACTGCAGCCCTCCAGATGTTGTGAAACTACAAATTCCAGCATGCCTTGCCACAGTTTTAACACTCCCTTATAGCAAAACTGTGGCAAGGCATGCTGGGATTTGTAGTTTCCCAACATCTGGAGGGCCGCAGTTTGAGGACCCATGATATAGACAGAAAGCACAATGTGTGGCATAGATAGACGTAAGGGGGATCTAGTGGTCAGTGGAACTCAGGTTATGCAGCTTTTTATTTGTGCAGGCAATACCACTGCACCCAATTGAATGATTATTTTTCATTATTATTTTAAAATTAGCGCTAAATTCAGATCAGGGTCCAGCAGATCAATTACAGTCCAGGAGGCAGAGCCGTACTTAATGTAGAAGCAGCTTCCGGCTCCGCTGCCGCCCGCAGACCTTCGGCGCACCACAGCTCCTCAGTGCCTGCTGCAGAATGGCAGCGCCTACCACCAGAGCCTCCATGTAGGGAAATCTTTTACAGGCAGGTAAAAATTTAAAGTGTAAGAGGAATTTAGGAAGGCCACTCTCCTTACACTCCACTTCTCAATAGGGAGCCATCCCAGCAAGCTCCTGCTGGAAGCGAGGTAACCCTGATTAAAATTAAAACAAAACCTACAGTTTCCTACTAGAATGGAGACAGGAGAAAGACACACGGGAGAGGGAGGAGGAGACTATTATACGCAAGGTGGGTGGTCTCTGAGTCCTGTCCAAACTAGGAGGAGAAAGGGAATATCCCAGTGTCATGGCTGCCATGGAGATCGTGGAGAGCTGTCCTCCATGTGGGTGTAGACCGGCGCACATGGAGGACAGCTCCGCAGAGCAACGTGGTTTGACCAAGGTGTAAGTGGTTTCTGTTTTGCTGTTACAACAACTGCAATAGGTCCTAAATTTAAGTTTACCAGCTACATTTTTAACTAAAATTAGCAGAGAAAAAAAAACCACACACACCAAACACACACAGGGGTCAAGTCTATTCTCTGCCCAGTGAATAGTGCTGGGAGAGAGTTCCCATTTTATCACTTTCGAAGCGTAGAGAATCTGGGCCAATATGCTTTGCTAATTTAATTATTAAGTTATTTATATAGCGCACACATATTCCGCAGCGCTTTACAGAGAATATTTGAACATGCACATCAGTCCCGGCCCCAGTGGAGCTTACAATCTATTCCCTACCACATATACACGTGCACACAGACATTCTAGGGTTTATTTTGATGGGAGCCAATTAACCTACCGGCATTTTTTTGGAATGTGGGAGGAAACTTCACATAAGCATGGTGAGAATATACAAACTCCACACAGTTAGCGCAATGGTGGGAATCTAACCCATTCAGTGCTGTGAGGCAGTAATGCTATCCTGACCAAAATGTCAAGTGTAAGACACGTTGCTGCAAGTGACAGTTGCATGTGTTTAGGTCAATTGCTGTCATTACACAGTAAACAAGTTGGCCCTAACACTGAGGCGTGTTTCATTCCACTGGTACTTGCTCATTCATAACAAGTTACGCAATTATCAGCAGGCACACAGCATGTTACATATCTACAGGTTATATTGCTGGAGATATGCAGCACCAGCAGGTTATCAAAATCTGCATAAAAGTCCATACACACTGAGCGATTTTCCCGGAGGCGGACGAGTTTCTATAGCAGGACACTATGGAAAGCCATCCACCCCATTTTACTAATCTGTCGTTAATACCAGTAGATGAGCAGCCGAGCCAGCGATGATGCGGGAGCATGTATCAACGCTCATCACTGGCCTGTACATACTGGGTGGCTTTGGAGCTGAAAGCAACACAAAACGAGTAAACTGACTGCTTTCAGCTCAAAGTCACCCAGTGTATGGGCCTTTTGCGGGCTACCTCTTTTTACCCAATAATCTTTAGACTACATAAATTATTAAGTTAACCATTTGAAAGAGGACTCTATATCCGCGCGCGCACAGGTTGATAGACTGAAAAATGCACTGTTACCCCGGCTCCCAAAGGTTGGGTCCCCACCCATCGTAGCATAGGGCAATGATTCCTCCGGCTCAGAGGAGGGTGGACCCCCGGATGCTTTTGTCACTGTATCGGGGGGTGGTCAGGCAGTGCGCGCACCTTGGGCACATTATTAATGTAAGCAACGCACCAATGTCAGTGTCAGGCTCGGCCACCGCCGTCATTGTTGGGGGCATGCAAGCACCTACGGAGGTGCTCGATTTCCTTCCCCCAAGCTCTCCCTTGCTCGCAGCTGAAGATACCTGCCTGCACACACTTTATTGCCACAAACACTGTGCAATTTGAAAGACGCAATGCGATTGAAACTAAAAAGTTCACAATCACATGTGATAACCACAGTGTGTGGGCACCTTAAGCTGGGAGAGGTGCACAGACCTCAAGTGACAACTTCTGTTAGAAGCATCATATAGAAGGCCGTTAGTGGGTCAGGAAAGTATTACACGGTACTTGTTTCCTAGCACGGCCACAAAGATCTTGATCGTGGGCATCGTGAGTAAAAATCGCATGCACTAAAAAATCGGGTGCGATGGTACCGACGCGATGCCCGCGATTTCCCCATAGGGAACAATGTTAAATACCTCAATTTACCCGCGATGCCCCCGATTTCCCATAGGAATCAATGTTAAATGGCTCAATTTACCCAAATAATCATAGGGAACAATGGGAAATGGGCCAGAAAACCCAAAAACCACTGAACACTGAAATGTCCCCCCAAAAGTAGTTGACGACACCCCGCGATCAACGCAAACCCGAAGCGTGGCGAGCGCAGCGAGCCCGCGAGGGGCGGCGGTACGCGTCCTCCGACCTTTTCATACCCCCACTATCCACGTCGGCGTGGAGTTGAGAATAGAGTGGCGAGCGCAGCGAGCCACCGAGCCCGAAGCGTGGCGAGCGCTGCGAGCCCCGCGAGGGGACACCGATACCTGTGAAGCCCGCGAAGGGACGCGTTTACCTGTGAAGGTATCCGCGTGCGCTCGCCACACTATTCTATTCTCAACTCCACGCCGACGTGGATAGTGGTGGTATGAAAAGGTCAGGACGCGTACCGCCGCCGCTCGCCACGCTTCGGGTTCGCGTTGATCGTGGGGTGACGTAAACTACTTTTGGGGGGACATTTCACTGTTCTGGGGCTTTCTGGCCCATTTACCATTGTTCCCTATGATGATTTTGTGAAATTGAGGCATTTAACATTGTTCCCTATGGGAAATCGGGGGCATCGCGGGTACATTGAGCCATTTAACATTGTTTCCTATGGGGAAATCGGGGGCATCGCGTCTGGACCATTTAAGCCTTTTTAGCCGCATACGACGCGACCGACGCGATTTTGACTTTTTTCAATGTATTTCAATGGGATTGTGGCCGTGCTAGGAAACAAGTACCTATTACACATTTAAAGTGTGCCAAAAGGCTGATGTGGTTTGTTTTTTAACTTTAATATATAAATAAAGGTACTTGTTTCCTAGCACGGCCACAAATCTTATGGATCGTGTACCTTTAGTTAAGGTACACGATCCATAAGATGGACCCGATTTCCTTTGAAATCAGGTCCATTTGGCCGGCTAGGACAAAATATCGGGGGCATCGCGTCGGTCGGGACCGTTAACAATGGTCCCGACCGACGCGATGCCCGCGATTTCCCCATAGGCTTCAATGTTAAAAAATATTTTAACATTGAAATCGTGTCGGGAAAGGTAAAATATTGGGGGCATCGCGTCGGTCGGGACCATTAACATAGGTCCCGACGCGATGCCCCCGATTTTTACATAGGCTTCAATGTTAAAAGATTTTTTAACATTGAAATCCTGAAAAAATGTGAAAAATGTAAAATGGGCCAATATGACCCATTTCACATTTTAGATGTCCCCGTCGTCACCCCACGATAGACGCCAACCCGAAGCGTGGCGAGCGCAGCGAGCCCGCGAGGGGCGGCGGTGCGCGTCCTCCGACCTTTTCATTCCCCTACTATCCACGTCGGCGTGGAGTTGAGAATAGAATAGTGTGGCGAGCGCAGCGAGCCCGAAGCGTGGCGAGCGCAGCGAGGGGACGCGGATACCTTCACAGTTATACGCGTCCCCTCGCGGGCTTCACAGGTGTCCGTGGCGACGCGGACACCTGTGAAGGTATCCGCGTCCGCTCGCCACGCTTCGGGCTCGGTGGCTCGCTGCGCTCGCCACACTATTCTATTCTCAACTCCACGCCGACGTGGATAGTAGGGGAATGAAAAGGTCGGAGGACGCGCACCGCTGCGCTCGCCACGCTTCGGGTTGGCGTCTATCGTGGGGTGGGGTGTACGCCGTGACATTTGGGGGGGTTGGGAATATTTTACATTGAATCCAATGTAAAATCGTGTCCCAGGGACCCGATTTACATTTAATTCAAAAAAAAAAAAAAAAAATCGGGTCCAAAATCGGTCGGTCGCGACGATCGCATCGCATGCGACCAAATCGCATGCGATACGATCGACCCGATTTTTCCGACACGACCACCCCGATGTAAATCGGTGTGGCCGTGCTAGGAAACAAGTACCTAAATAAATTTTAAATTACTAAGAAATTTAACTGGGGGAAAAAAAAAATAAACCACTTTCAATGTATTTGAGGGGACTTTCGAAAAAGAAAAAACCCAAAAGCAATTATTTTGGAGAAATACTTGAATGAAACAGTGTATTGAACTACAAGGTGAATTTGGGGTATTTTTTTTTTTTATCCGCAGAAAGGACGTTTATTTTATTTACAGTTTCTATACAGCGCAGCAGATTCTGTTGTGCTTTTTAAACTGATGACAACACTGAAAGATCAAACTGAGTAAGACAGAGGTTGGAGGGCCTGTAATTAATGGTCCACTCAGGATAATGGAACTAAAAAAAAAAATGCTAATTTATTCATTAGGGGTGGGGGTATGCACAATATTACACTACTGCAAGAATTTAAATAGGTTTCCTGGTTGTGAATGTGGTTACTGCAGGTCTAGAGCAACATGAGACCCATGCTGGACATTTCATATAAAAAAAAACTTTCCCTTTTTTAGTTAAACCACTAGAGTTGCCATGCTATTTTAGTCCAGCAGATGGTGCTATTACACAACGTTAAGCTGGCCATAAATCAGGACAATTTCCCTTTAACTCCCTGGCAGCTACCCAGACCTGATAGATCTTATGCGTGTAATTTCACATAAGATCGAACTTAAGATCTGCAACTGCTAGCATACTAATCATTAGTAGCATCTTCAGATCACGTTTGCAGCACATATCATACAATCCATCTCGAGACCTTCAGGCCCGCGAATCTGATTGTAATCTTACCGAAACAACTCATGATGTGCACAAAAACATGCACAATACATTGCACAAGCTGTCCCAATCGTAAACGTGGGCCTGAAATCGTTCTAATGTATTGCAGGCAGGGCTGGATTTCTCACTAGGCCCATGAAGGATGGGCTTAATATGTTGTGCCTGGGGGGGAGGTTGGTGGTGTTATGTTGTGCCTAGGGGGGGCCAGATCCCTAAATCCGGCCCTTGCCTACCCTTGGTGGGGGAGTTGTGTGTCCGTGGGTCAAATGACCCACAGTGCAATGCCTGAAATACAAACATTGCACAGCGGGGGCGTGGCTAAAATTACAAGAATGTCATCCCTACCATGGCCCCGCCACCCTGATCTGGCAGCCAGAAAGTAGGCAAGTATTATGTATGGCCAGCTTTAAATCTACATATGGATAGAACATACAAACACAAACTTGAACATGGAATTCAATCATAGAAGTTACAAAAGTTTTTTTTTTTTTTAACATTCAAAACAAAAAAAGCATAAATATTGTAATCAGGGTCATGTAAGAGACTGACACGCTGATGTGCATCATAAAGCTCTGAGCAGCACAACTGAGGATTGCAGCTTACACAGTATACATTGTGCAATCCTAGCACTTGCTGTATATAGTTCTATTCACAACATCCTCTTGTATATTTTAATTTTACAGCAATTGCTGTACCACAATAGAATATATAGCCACAGCTTCCCCATTTAGCTCTTAGGGGCCCATTTATGATTTAATAAATAAGTCTAAATACCTGAAAGCACAAGTTTCCGGGGGTTATCCGCAAATATGTAGGTAGGTATGTATGAGACTACAGCAGGTATCTGCGGTCCCCGCTGAGATCTCTCCTACACCGCTCTATCCTCCATATGTTTCTATCGCTTCGGGTACCCGGGCTACCACCATTCTGAGATGGCAGCAGCCCATTGTAGCCTATAGGCTACAGACTGCACTGCCGCCTGGTCAGTACCATCAGCGCTAACGGCGCATGCTGCCCATTACCCACCCGAGAGCACCGCAGGGACCAGCTCCTTTCGAAGCAATGTCCCTACACAGGTGGGAAAGGATACATCCCCTTAATAGGATAACATATCACAATGCGTTTCTAGGTGGTAATATTCCATCCAGATTGCATTATATATGCGGTCCTTAATAAATAGGCCCTTTAGTAACAAAACACAGAAGCATGTGAGTGTGTAAGACAGAGCAGCAGATGGAGGCATTCAGCCCCAGCGTATGCATGGGAAGTCACACTTCCAGTTCTCTGTTCTCTAATTGGCAGCAGTGTAGATGTAAGAAGGATTTCGCTACCAACAAAATTACTTTCAGATCACAATAAAACTTTGCAGTTATGTAAAGTGAAAAGTAGAACATATACAATATTGTTTATGTGCATTAGCAATTACAGATGTGTTCTTTCCTGCAGTCACACCAGAGGAGCCTCTATGCACAACATATGGGGGAATGTAGCCTTGTGCATCTACTAGGACACACAAGGAGACCACTGATTAACCGGACATATGAATATTGTACATCTGTGTGCAACCGGGTATCAGCCGCAACTACTTTCCAATACAAGTTCTGTTCAGTATACAGATTCCATCACAATACACAAGTATCAAATCACATTAATCAGCAGTCTCCTAGTCGCATCCAATGTTATTAGAGCCGCAATGGACCTGACTTACATCAGGCACCTCACTACACGTCGTTCTAAAAGGCTTAAATGTACAAAATCCTATCTGTAGACATTGACAATAGTCGGGGTTGGATTAACGTTTTAATAAAAGAAAAAAAAATGTAATTATGTAATTCCATTAGTTCTAATACTGTGAAACATTGCTGTGTATAAGGAACCTTGATCAATAAAATTTCCGGATTTCTAACAATAAGGGGGGGGGAAGATTCAATCCCGGGTCACGACTGTCGATCCGCCCCGACAGCGGTGACCCTGGCCCCGTTTTAGTTTTCGAAAATCGCCAGATATGATTCAATGTCCCGCTTGGCGATCAGTGAAGAGGGAGTGTCTGCATAAACAATTCATGGGCGTTATTGACAAAATGGGCCAGACAGCTTTTAATGGTCGGGCCCATTCTCTCCATCTGCCTCTTCAATGCTGACGGGAAAAGACCGCATTGAATATTCACCCGTCGCTATTTCCCCCATCGAACATAGCTTCGGGATTGAATACACCCCCTTTACTATCCAAAGTTATTAGGCTTTGATTGGTTTTATTTGAAGACTTAAAATCCTATTTTAAATTGTGTCCACATGGGCTTATCCAACAGCCACCTATATCTATGGCCACCAGGACCCGGCGGGATGCCGACATTTGCTGACTGGGAAGGAAGAACAGCACGGCGAGGGCCATGCTGTATTACAATCAGTAAAAAGACTGTATATCTATAGCGCACCAGTGATTTTCAGCCTAGGTTAACACAAAATGAACATGAATCTTTAAAGTCCGTCCAGGCCTGAGGAATCCGGTCGGCAGCAGTGATAAGCCTGAAAGCGCACTAAAGCCTATCACTGCTGCCGACCGGATTCCTCAGGCCTGGACAGACTTTAAAGATTCATGTTGCCGCCCATTGTCCTTTGAGAGATTTTATACCCCTTGTGCGTGATATGCGATTTTACTTGAAATTTTTTTTACAGTGTTACTTGGTATGAAAGTGATCCATTTACAAAATTGTGTAAGTGTATTATATATGTGTTTTCGCCAGTGATAAGCCTGAAAGCGCACTAAAGCCTATCACTGCTGCCGACCGGATTCCTCAGGCCTGGACAGACTTTAAAGATTCATGTTGCCGCCCATTGTCCTTTGAGAGATTTTATACCCCTTGTGCGTGATATGCGATTTTACTTGAAATTTTTTTTACAGTGTTACTTGGTATGAAAGTGATCCATTTACAAAATTGTGTAAGTGTATTATATATGTGTTTTCGCCAGGGTTGCACAATAACCTTTTCTGGTACATGCTGTATTGAGCAGCATGGCTCGCATTCCAAGATAGTAGAAATAGATGGGTGCAGGATGACTCACCTACTGTCGGGATTCCAACAGTCATTTGTCAGACATTGGAATCCTGACTGTTACAATCTTGACAGTCGGGATCCCGACTTATAGGGCCTATTTTCCCTCATGGAATAGAAGAGGTGGCGAGTGCATCAAGCCACGGAGTCTGCAGCATGGCAAACACAGCCAGACCCTGGAGGGCTCCTGACTGGTGATATCCAGTGAGCGCCTTATAGCACACACCCAAATAGACTGCGCTGCCTAGTCTATTTCTACATTCCATTCTGATGCTGCAGGGCCACACATTGGGTGTGGCATAGCATGGTGCTATTTGCAGTATGTGCTATGAGATTTTGATTATATAGCCAAATCAATCGTGCAAATCACACAATGTGTACAGAGCGCTAGACTAAACAATTAAAACATGCTACCCCCAATATTTCAATATCTGCCAAGACTTATTCAATCCTGTCAGTTTTCAGACGAAACTCTGCTACAGATTTGGCTCTTTGAAAGGCCGAATCTGCATTCGCAGAAATGGATGCTAAATTTGTGAATTGGCGGCCATGTCAACGGAAAAATTTGAATCACCGAAAGTAGGAGACAAAAACAAAAAACAAACAACACTGAATAAATCGAATACAAACTCAACCTATTCTATGCAAAAACATCAGATCTTTTTGAAGATCGTAAATGTCTGCCAGGAATGAATACTCCAATAGCTTCAAACATCAGCTCTCCTAATCCAATTACTGTGTTTTTAAAGCAAGATTTCTCTTAAAGAAAAAATAAAATAAAAAAAACTAATTTTCATGAGGTGGCCTACAATCTGCCCCGTTGCTTGACTCCATATTCTCTTGTGGAGATGGATTATCCTGCCATCCGTTCACAGACAGAGCATGAGAAGATGTAATGGCTCACGTAAAGCACGTTACGCTTGGGCTCGTATTGTGATGTGTTAAATACACCCAGTAAATAAATAGTGACTAACTTGTTAATTCCGCTCATCAAACTCTAGGGATAAATCTCATAGCAACCTTAACGTTAAGGCTTAAAATAAAGCTTCCCAGAGGAAAGAAACTCCACACAGAATAGCGGATATATTTGGCTGGAAGTTTTCTGCATTGTAACACCTCAAACCACTGCACATTGCATGTTGCACACTTAAACATTTTCTACGTAATACATAACCAGACAGTTAAAAATGCGATAAAGTTTTTCAGTAAAATGATATGCAGTATACAAAATAAAATAGAAGCATGCCATTAATAATATTACAATAGTAACAAGGCATAACATTTTAAGCATTGTGATTACATGAACAAACAGATCACAGTATGCAAGACGCAACAACAAATTTATATGAAGCGCAAATCGTGACCAAATTACAAGCCGGGAGCCCAAATGTTTGCAGCACACTACAACATTAGTAAGGCATATCTTATGCACTAAAGTCAGAATGATCAGGGAACTAATTGATTTGCACTGGTGACACTTTCAAACCACGGAACTCCTTATGGCACTATTCAAAAGCGCTCCTTAAAACCTGTATTTATTAATGGACTTACACAGGACCTTTTCAATAAGGGAAATTAATCTTACCTTTTTCCATTTCTTTTTTTTTCTGTTTGGGACTTAGAATAAGTTGCTAAATCAGTCAGAGTTCACATACTGTTAATCCAACTTATTTTTCTTTAACGGTATCCCTGCTCCCTTGACTGCTCTAATCCAGTTCCAAGATCTTCCAAAGCAAAATAGAAATACTGTAGATCTAAAAAAAGACTAAAGAAAAAAAAGTTGTACACAATTAGATGATATAGCTCCCTCAATATGTATTAAGGATCACAGGATTTGTGGGGATGGAGGTTTCTGGAGCAGGTGGTGGCGTGTCAATGGGGGCCCTTTAGTTCGGATGTGGGGCTGCAGTGCCTTATATAGGGACAGATTTCCCCGCCAGTGGGCTTTATGGGAAACATGACCAGAATAAGTTCTGTCAGCTCTACAAGTAAGAAACACATATATGGCATGGTATCCAGTACTGTTCAATGGAACAAGAGGTCACATTCTGAGGGACTACAGTCAGAATACATTACCATAAATTACACTGATTGCCCCTATAAAAACCAGGCAAAAACCAATACTTCAGAAAAACACCACTGATATTAACAAGTCATAGATGAGGAATTAACTTTTGTGGGGTTTACTGATAAAAAAGGAATTCCATTACAATAGGAAGGTCACTACTTTGTGCTGTAAAAGCTTCCTTCACTATTATACCTCATTATGCTAATCAAAACCAGTAATAATTAAAAAGAAAACAAATTTGCTTAAATGCAAGTTCTGGGCTAGTTGCGTAGTTATATTAAATGATTGCCAAGGAAAATTATAATGCAAAAGACGTTTCTCCCACAAGAGGGGTCAGCCTATGTGCTTCCATGTAATAGCTTTGTTAAATACAGTTTAAAAAAATGGAAAGACAAATCTGCAGGTAGCAGGAAGGGGCTTAACGAATCCCAGCTCTTCAGGTATTCAGAATTGTATAATTATTTGCAGAATTCAGTGATCAGCTTCCATTGGAAAAAGAAACAAATGACAGAAAAGATAAAAAGAGAAAGGTGCAAAATAAAAAGTTAATTGGCAGAATACTTGTAGAATTTGATGTGGTTTTCAGAAAGCAGTCACTTCTTCCACACATAGGAATCTTACTTTCCCATAAATATAATAGAGTAGGAGCCTCACTTGGTGTATGAAGTTGAACTTTCAAGCACATGGACTGGTAGAGCATATACAAATTATGATTTAATGCAGCTATAATGGACTCCTGACTGATGGGGCATTAGACTGCAAAAAAAAAAAATATATATATATATATATATTACACGCTTCTGATTTAACTCCAACCACTCCATAAACAAATAAATCCTGGTGTGGTGGAAGGAAATATCAACTCAGATAATATGTTGAAGATTAGAACTGGATTTGAGCATTGAAGGGAGCAGGTAAACCTAAGGGAGAAAAATAGTTACTTCAAAATTAAATTGCACACATCCCAATTGCTACATCAGCCAGCAGAAGCTGAATCATTGTGATTGCCCCGTCAACATATAGTTAAAGCAAGAATTAAGGCTCATTGCAAGCTGTCCATGCAAACTTCTGCACATGGTCAATTCAGTGATCATACCTAGAACCCAGTTTCTTTGACTTCACTCGAAATGCTTCATAGAAAGCAGAGGAAGGATTCCTGTGAGACCCAAAAATTACATAAAAAGGTTTAGCAAACACTACATAAAAACAGGAGTGTCAAAAACAAAGAAAAGCAGGCCTACATACTATGCTTATGGAGCAGATAACTGTAGGTGCCTTTACACATACTGTATTAGAATAATAAGATCGAAACAAAGGTGATGGTATGAACGGATTACAAAATTTAGTTTTGCTCAAACTAAAATTTTGACTTAACCCCTTGCCCTAGAAAGCAAAAAGGAGGGCTTTCCATCAGGGATCCTTGTTGCCCAGGAAGCTGTACAGATATTGACAACTTGGACATAGCGCAGCCAAATTTTTCCCAAGGATCGAAACGAAGGCCCCTACACACTGAGCTGATTCTGATGAATCAGGACTTCAAATTGGCCCAAGTAGGGTCAGTTTGATGTCCCCTCAGGACAAACTGTCCGTGCGCATCGGACCAGCATCTATGTTCAAACCCGCTTGCCATCTGACCACCCGACCTGGGACTTCCCCCTCCCAGTGGCATGCCGGGCAGGAAGCATGGGCACATGTGAACCATCACAACAAATTGGGAAGGTCCTGGGTGGCTCGCAGGGTATCGGGTGGCCATACACTGTTGCGAGACATTGCCGCTTAAGATTTAGAGGGGAAGGGTGCTCTTTGCCACTAGCTAGCACCCAATGGAGCCATTGCTCTTCCAATCTGTCACTGATAGCTGCAGGAGGGAAACAGTTCAGCTCCCAGCATGATGAGCGGAAACATGTAGAGTTAACCATTTGGGCTACCAGACAGTGCTGATCACACTGCGCCTATCAGCAGCCTAAAAGGTGCGTACACACTAGGAACTTCATTTTGCAAAACTTTTGGTAACAATAAAATAGTTTGAAAGAATTAACTTCTGCCTAAAGCGACCAGGAGCAGACAAGTAAGTAAGTACTTTTTCCTGTGCCAAGTGCACTACAGTTCAATCAGAGGACAATTTTAAAAGCGTATATTTAATACCAAATTCATTAAATTGGACATGCCATGCCAATTCTAGAAAATGAATTAACTACACCAAAAAAAAAAAAAAGAAGATTCTGTACAGTAAACTTGTACTAAATATATGTTTATATACCAGATGGTCTTGGAGCGAGATATGAATTAACAAATTATTTGTATTGTGCATAAACATTGCAATTATTCCAGCCGATCCAGCATAATACGTACCCAGACTGCCCTCTAATGCGCGATTGCCATTACCTGTTTTGAAGTAACAATTAAGCAGTTCAACGCAGGTGATGGCAATCAAATTACAACTGAAGAACAGGAGAATTGTATTTTATTGAAGGGGTATGATATGCCCGTCATAAACCACAAGATATGTAAAGTATTGCTAGAATACTGTAACATTGGCAATATCCGAACACTATTTTAATTAATAAAATGGTCTAATACACTGTCAAATGATAGAAGCACAGAGGGGGCAATTCAATTGTTTCCCCGGTGACTGGCACTAGGGATGGTGGTAGCCAATTACCATCACTCATTGATTGGATAATTGCTTCATCGTACACTATCTAATTAGCCCCAATAAGCCGCAGCATAAGCAGTAACAAAAAGACAAGTTTGGGATGTAAAAACAAGCCTTAAAAAAAAAAAGTGTCAGTCTGCTATGATTGGCCAACCAGATACTAGCTATTTTCTACTAGAATATGCTAAATAAAGTACATTCTGATTGTCCATAGCAATAGCCGATCTGAAATAGAACGCCCATCAGTAAATTTCCCCCTACATATCTAGAACAGTTACCCTATTCCAAAAACAAAGAAAGGTGAAATTGTGATCTCTATGACGATACCAGCTACTGCTACCACTAAAACGGAGAAGCACAAAGAATGCGAGCGCACATTACAGAATGGATTTCTGGTGAATGAATCATCTCAGAAGCTGAAAAACTACATCGGTGGGAGTGCCTCTAGCTATTACTTTGAAGGCTCATGCAGAGACAGATCATTAAGATATGCAAGTAAAGAAAAATAAATATTTTACAATTAGGTAGGATAAGAAACCTGGTGAAAACAAATGAAAGCAAAATCAAACACTACTGTCCCAATAAGACCCTCCTTTTACTACAAGGTTCAGATATATTAGGTGTCTAAGTTACCACACCTTCCTGACCCGTCCTTCTGGAACACTTAATTCCAGCTCTTTCATGGAAACATGTTACATACCTCCCAACATAACCCTCTCCAGGAGGGACACATTGCTCTGCTCCTGCACTTCCCTCTTAATGTATGATTGCCATCACCTGTGTTGAAACACCTTTCTTATTAGTTAACAAGTTCAACACAGATAAAAGTTATCATGTATTAATAAGAAAGTCCAGGAGCAGAGCACTGTGTCCCTCCTGGAGAGGGTCATGTTGGGAGGTATGATGTTATACCTCCCAATGGCAGAATTTATTATATCAACTTTCATTACAGTCCACTGTAGGGTTATGCCACACCAAATCCACAAAGTGCATACACACTGTATGCACAGCTCTGATGTGGGAAAGTCGTGGGCTGAATTGCTCAGTGCATACACACAGAGCGATTATCGCCCACCTAAGTATACTGTGCACTTTTTTGAGAATAAAGAAAATTGCTTTGAAACCAGGAGTTATTTGAACGAAACCTTTATATGAGGAGATACATCAGGCTGGTGTAAGCCATCGTGTGAGCACCTATTTTTTCTGTTTGTGGTGTATGTGAACAGCTTAAAGAAACCTTTATAGGTTTTCGAACTTCTGAATAAATTTATGCTTCATGTCAGTGATTCTAAGTCTACACTATGGTGATCCCATAAAGACAATAGAGCAACAACATCTATAGGGGAAAGATTCGTACCCCTTCTGAAAAACCCTTTGGTCTCAGACATACTATATATATTTTTATTTTCCTCTCTTGTTATGAATTACCATTGAGAACGAAAGGAGGAAGTTATCATACACTTTGGACATCAGGTGATAAGAGCGCCATTAAAGGGCCATCATTTTTTCTGTGTTTTGTAGTTCGACTTTAGGGGGCTTGGCAACCTCCATTTTTGATGGTCTTTATATAGCTGCTCTTGGTGCAGTTTCAAATCTGTCAATTATTGTATATTGTATATAATTCAGTGTGTATGCACTATATTTATCCAGGAGTTGCAGGCAGCTCAAGGGAAAATTTTATGTACACCGTTCAAGTCAGAATCGCCTAATGTGTATCCTGCTTAGGTGACAAAGATATTGGAGTCAGCGGGGGCCTGGCATCGATAAGTGCGTACACACGTGAAGGGATCTACTATGTCAGAACATGTAGGACAAGGGACGGGGGTCGTTGATATTAAATTAGTTTTCATTCTAGCACCCACCATCTTTGAAAACCCATGCAGTTCCCTGCCTGGGGTGTTGTCGGCTGTGGTGTTTCTAGCACAGGTCTGGTTTGCATAGCAGTGCTGATATACAGACCACACTGTGCTAGAAGCACTACAGCAGACGGCGACACCGCAGGCAGGGAAGAGGAACTGCATGGGTTTTCAAAGATGGCGGGTGCTAGAATGAACACTAATATTCAGTGTACACACTAGGTGATATAGTAAAAAATATCGCTCAGAAGAATCCTTCTGAGCGATATCACCTAGTGTGTATGTGGCTTTAAGTTCTAAGGAAAAAAAAAAAAAAAAGGAATCTTCTTAGTATAGCATTAAGACTATGCCTCTTCCACCCCCAGAATGGGTCATATTACACTTAGCTTTGACAGTACCCAATTCTTGGCAGCAACTGAACAGGAAACCGTAAACCAAACTCGTGGCTTTCCTAAGCATAATAATCAGACAGCAATGCAGTTCTTAAATTCAATCAGTCCAACACTTCTGCGAATAACAAGCATTTGAAATGGTCATTCTGATAATGGTATGATTTATCAGCTTCAATTAACAGTGCACAAGTAAGCCTTTAAGCAAATGAGGCAACAGGCACCTTGAAATGAGGGGCTTACAATCAGGTTTTCAGCTGGCTAGCTGATGTAGCTGACAGTTCACAAATACATCCATTCATTACAGTTCCTGGAATGCAGCCTGCGCAGTTCATACTGGTCAGCTATCTATGGAAAATGATCTGTACTCTGTTCTTATTCCAAACAGTCATTTTACCTATGTGCCAAAAGTGGAGGACTTTTCAAGGAACAATCTCCACCTACATATAACCTCTTACTTAACTAAGGTTTACATCCTACGTGGGAACATAAAGCAGCCATTAGAACCAATATATACACACACATTTCGCACACAGCATGTCAGCTTCTTCAGCATTAATAGGATATTACAATAGAACACCCCCCCATTCAAGGGTAATCAAACCCCTCCTGGTTACAACAGCCAATGTATGCTCCCACTAGGAACAGTCTAGCATTCCCATTACTCCCATGAGGAGACAGAAGTGGTTCCGCCTATCAACAGCTCAGACACTATTCAGCAATACTCAGGGCTGCATGTGCTGTTTCAGGAAACATGTTACAGTACAAGGGTTACATCAATGAAATACCAATTTGGGGCATCAACTACATTTAAACCAAAATGATCAAGCAGTCCAAATCAATTTGTGTTTCAAAATCAGTCTGAATGGAGAACAAGGACCAAATATATGGTATACAGGTGGAGGCTCTATTCAAAGTGCTTGGGTACCAGTAGTACTTTGGATACTTCCGTATGCTGGAATATTTGCATAGTATAATAAAAGGAGTCTTTGGGGATGGGTCCCAATCCTCAACAGGATTTACATAAAATTACAATATACACCTTTACACAGGGGGCATCAATTGTTTTTTTGATCTGCAATAACTATTGGGTGGCCAATGTTGCAATTAAAAAGGTTTGGGGAATCTAATCTCTACCCCCCACCCATAGCCTGAAATTAAAAATGTGTAATAATTGTGTGCATAAAACAGTATAAGGCAGGCATGTCCAACGTTGGCCCTCCAGATGTTGTGAAACTACACATCCCAGCATGCTTTGCCACAGTTTTGCTATTAGAGAATGCTAAAACTATTGCAAAGCATGCTGGGATGTGTAGTTTCAAAACATCTGGAGGGCCAACGTTGGACATGCCGGGTATAAGGCATAAGAAAGCACAAAGGTGTAAAGGCCCTCATACACTACTGCAAGTTCTCTGGAGGTGATAAGTCCCTGCCGATCCCTCGTTCAAGGGCGGAACAATCACATCCAATATCATATGCGGGCCTTTTGCATATGATACACCAAGGTCTCTGAACCATGCATCGGATGTCAAACACATACGAATTGTGCCGCCCCCCCCCCCCCCAATTTCTCGGCCTGATCCTTCTTCTGAATTGGGTGAAAAAGCGGCCAAATTGCACTAGTTTATGACCAGCTTAACTAGCTCAGTCATGCTCAAAAAGTTTCCAGATATGGAAGACGAAACCTGTACCACATCTGTCCAAATAAGTTTTAAATAACCACATTAAAGACCGGTCTGGACAGTGCAAATATAGGCATATAAACAGTCCTAACTCTAAAATCATAGACACTGGCTTAGCAGCATTCATAAACATTAAGTCACTCTCCAAGATGGCAGGGTGACCTAAAAATCGAATATACCTCCCTTGTCACAGGAGTAATTAAGCACTAAAGTTACGTGTGCTTCTCAAAATAAACAATGAACTCCTAAATAAAGAACCAGTTCTACCCAACCCATAAAAACACGGGACTGCATTTAAGCTATAAGGAGGTTGTGAGATTCTGTGCAGTGACATTTTAATCACTCTCTCACCCAAACAGGAGATCCAATACCATGTATTTCTGTACTTGCTCCACGGAATCACAAGTTAAGAATAGAGTGCAATTAGAAACACACATAGTAGTTCGTTTTGCCAATCTCCAGACATGCTTGCACAATGTAACTGCATTGGGCAGATTAGAGTGAACCCAACATGTTAAAATTGGATTACCCAAAGTTTACCACTTTTACTTATGGCCAAAACTCCCTGAAGCCAACCATTGGTGTACCCAATTCAGTATACTACATTACACTTTCAGCTATACACTGGATGTATACATTTACCACCCACTCTATAAGCATAGTATGGTCTCATCTTAGCCAAGAGTTGCTTTTCAACCACAACAACAAACAGGTTGAACTTCTGCAGCAAGCAGAGTACAGAAGTTCAGAGAAACCATTCCATTTTCTACAGTGAATGCTGCCTGCTCGCTCCAATTGCCTATAGCAAATATTCCCTCATTTTACCAAGTATAACAAAAAAATAAAAATATATATAAAAAAAAAAAAAAAAAGGTACTCATTAAACCAAGTTTTTTTTTTTTAATGAAAAAAAAAAAAAAAAAGGGGAATAACCTAGTGGGTGGTACATGAATAAGGCAAATACCAAATAGAGCACAATGCTTATATATTCTTTGCTTTGTGCCAATTCAATGGAGCCTTCAGCATTCACAAAGGTTTGTTAAAGACATCATGGAGTTTAATGGGTATGTTCATTTCGGGCTTAGCAAATGCCTGGCAAGACTTGGGATGCCTTTTGCCTGCCTCTGACCCCATTGAATGCTGTTCTGCGTTGAACTTGCATTCTTTTATTATGCCCTTGTCTGCCAACTTTAATACAGGTTGAGTATCCCGAATCCAAAATGCTCCGGAACAGAAGATTTTTGGATAACGAATTATTCTGTATTATAGAATATTTTTATATTTGGATGAGATCTCAAACACATGAAATACACACAAATGTATTTTATTTGTGCATGAAACAAGGTTTTAAAACATGAAACAAATTGAATTTGAATGCCAAGCAATCATGTCCTTGTTGGTTTAGTGCCAGTTACATGTTATTTTCCCAGTAGTGCCAGTTACAGATGTTCCCAGTAGGTTTTTATTAAAAATTGCAAAATCTAAGTACATTTTGGAGACTATGGTTTTCAGAATAATTTGGATAACTGATATTTGGATAAAGGGATACTCAACCTGTATTGCAGAGTTGCTCACGTACATTGCTCAGTTTTGATACTGAAGATTACAGCTGCAAGATATGTTGATAAAGTATTTTTGGTGCTTTGCTATTAAATTACCTTCTGTACGATTTTTATTTTATTTTTTCTCGACTTATTTAACTGTTTGAGTGCCAACATATGTGATATGTGCAAAATATCCACTAAAATTCCAGCATTGAGAGAGATAGATAAATAAAAAAGTCCAACTACTGGAGAAACACAGCCTTCCTCTCTATTTTGAGGAAATCCCAAATTGTGTTCACCCTGTCTTTAAAACACAAAAAAAGGAAATATAGGGGAGCAATTAATACCAAAGTACAGGTTTAGTAAAACTGCTAAGGGGGCAGAGCTATTTAACTTATTTGACATTTTATTATTGCCTCTGGGATGGTGTAATTACTGCCTCACAGCGCTGAGGTCATTGGTTCGATTCCCAACTTGGCCCCAACTGTGTTGAGTTTGTATATTCAACCCGTGCTTGCGTGGGTTTACTCCGGGTACTCCAGGTTCCTCCCACAATCCAAAAATATACAGGTATTTTAATTGGTTCCCAACAAAATTAACACTAGAATGTCTGTGTGTGCGTGTACATGTGGTAGGGAATATAGATTGTAAGCTCGACTGGAGCAGAGACGGATGTGAATGTTCAACTATACTCTGTAAAGCGCTGTGGAATATGTGCGTTATATAAGAAACTTAATAAATAAGGTGTGTAAGAAGACAAGACAAAACAGACCAAGTCCCTTTAAAAACAAAGTACTGGCTTACCTAATGCAGGGCATGCACTGTCATACCTGACATTTTATCGGAAAGCCATCAGATATCATTGCCGTAATCTGTGAGATCTCACATTTTATGGCCATAAGATATTTGCTTTCCTTCCCTGGGGAGGAGACCTTTCCCCATTCCTCAACTAAGTGGAACAGGAGAAATGTCAGTCACTTAGGTAGGGCGTGCATACATAGCCAAAGCACTTGACATGCAACATGACAATTCTGAATATACGACAGATCATTTGTGGTTGGCCACAGCTACACACTAAAGGGCTTATTTAATAATGCACTTCTGGCATAGAATATTAAAAAGACTACTTCAGTAATTCCAAGCTGGGATGACCAATTCTAACAGCTGTACAGGTTTCACCACTGAAAACATACCCTTTAGGTGTTCAGCATAACCAGATAAAACATGAAAGCCATCAATAAAAATGTATAGATGTAAGCTTGCAGCAGGGCCCTCCTACCTCCACTTTTGTAAAGCGCAATGGAATCTGCTGCGCTATATAAGAAACTGTAAATAAATAAATAAATAAATAAATAAAGAAGAATGGCAAATATATGTTGGTATAATAGAGAAGCTGATTAGGACATGATTAATATTAACCCTTTGAGGGCTATTTCACACGCTCCGGCTCATGCCGGGCGGCGAAACCCTGCACGGCCAAGAAGCCGTGCTGCACTCAGAAGTTTTCAATGGTGGGGATGGCCACAGCCCGGCAGCCGTCCCTTCCAGTGGTGGGATCCGGCTGCAACCGGGCGGCCGAACCGTGGCCGTCCCATGTGATTGGACACAATCGTGTCCAATATTAACTACTGTGTGCGGCAAGGCATTTGGCCATGCAGGGTTTCGCCGCATGGCCGGAGCGTGTGAAATAGCCCTGAGTGCCAACATCTGGGAGAGGTTAAAAATATATGCTAAAAATGCCACCGTCAATCACATTTGTTATATAAATTCAAATTTAAAAAAAGCTTTCCAATATAAGGTAAATATTACAGGTCATAAGGAATAAATCTTTGCTTGCCAATTTCACAAATTTTTACAAATTCACTTGGCACACAAAGGGGTAATTTAAAAGTTATTGGTTTACTCCTATAAGCACTAGGTGAACTAAATAAGAAGAGCCATAAACAGAAGTATTATGGGGGAGATTCTTTAAACTAAAAATGCGCTAAAAACCCAGTGATCGGGGTTTTTACCGCATTTTGAGATGCTCTAAGCATCCCCTGCTGGGTTATCGCGACAGGGGTGGGGGCATCGGGTGGGGGAAGCCTATGGGCTTCGAACGCGACCCACCACCGCCCCGCACTGACCCCCCTCCCTCACCTGTGTCCGGGCAGCACAGAGCTTTGCTGCCCGGACCTGACAGCAGCAGCGCCGGGTAAAGGAGGGAGAGGGGAGCCGCCGGGACCCACCAACTCTCACCGCAAAGGACAGCTCTTAACGCAAGAGCTATCCTTTGCCATAATTATCGCATATGTTAGTGCATATGCCATAATTATGAATGCGATGGGCAGCAAAGGGGGGGCGGAGGTAGGGTGCGGATTAGAACACTTCCCCCTATGGCTCTTGAAGCCTTCATTAAGCAGCCTCCAGCTCCTTCAAACGTAGTTTTCAGAATGGCAATAGAACTTTTAAGGGTTGTTTAAAAGGCCTAGGGATTTTAATACAGATTGAGGTCTTTCATTGATTAAATGATTCATTTATTTGCTGAGATTAAGAGTAATGTGCAGACCCTTTGAATGTTAGAGAGCCATCCAGTTCTGCACCCAACCTGCATCATTGCTCTAGAAAAACTGCTAGACACACAATGGTATACCATTGGACAGAGCAAAGCACTGTTTCAGACAAACCCACTAGTCCAGGCATGTCCAAAGTCAGGCCCGAGGGCCAAATGCGGCCCGTGCGGTCATTTGAAGCGGCCCACAGCCTCCAGCTGAAAGCGGGCAGAGCATCAGATGTGGGAAGCACAGCACAGAACACTAAAGGTAGGGACCCGGCGAGCGCACCTTTACCTTGCTGTCTGCTGCAGTGAGGAGGTGCAGGCCGCCACAGTCAGATGTTTGGCGTCCTACCCCTGCAATCGTATATCACCCTACTCCACAACCACAGTGACAGCAGTGTTTGGGTAGGGGGGAAGCAAGGGGGAAGTTTGCTCCCGTAACATGCAGAGCGGAGGAGGGCAGCAGCGGAAGCCCAAGCATCTCCTGTCCTTGCAGTGCCTGCTTTGCCTCTCCTACCTCTGGCTCACACAAGGGTCTTGGAAACATACAGAGAAGGGAGGAGGAAGAGTGGGGGACATACAGTGAAGGAGGGTCAGGCTGGGGGACATACAGTGAATGGAGGCAGTGATGGCCATTCAGAGAAGGGGGAGCAGGGGCAGGCTGGGGGACATACAGTGAATGGGGGCAAAGTGGGGTACATAGTAAATGGGGGTCATACAGTGAATGGGAGTCAGGCTTGGGGACATACAATGAATGGATGCACTGATGGACATTAAGAGAAGGGGACAGAGTGAATGGGTGCTCCCAGTGGAAGCTATGTTAAGCAAATCATGTAATAGTCATTAATTTTAAATGAATGAAAACTGTGCCACTGAAATGATAGAACTGGTAATGTACAACTACTCTCTCAATGATACGAGGCATTGGTATTTAACCTCAGCAATACAATCCAGGAAGCGTTCAGCATGCTTGCCAAATGAGGTCACTGTAAGTGTATATACATTACTGGTACTAATAAAGCATTGGGACATAATACAGAAACGTCTGAAAACAAAAAGGGCTAACGCAGTTAAAATCAGCTGAAGTAAAGATTAAAATAACCAATCTAAAATCTTTACCAAAGAGGTTTAAGAATAATTATAAAAATAACGTCCGTATAGATTGTAGACAGCAAGTACCTCTATTACCCAGGCTGGTTTTATTTCCAATTGGAAACAAACTGAAAAGCGCAACAGAATATGCTGGCTCTGTATAGGCAACTTGTGTCCCGTTTAAACAGAAAGCACAAAACTAATGCCCAATCTCTTCTATATGTAAACCTTTAATAAACAAGTCTTTAATACAGGCGATGAAGCTTCCATTCCATTATGGTCAAATTTGGCAAATGTGTTTATAAGGTTTGGGTGTTTAAAATAAAAAATATATACATATACTCAACTCTTGCAAATTAAAGAAGCTTGACTTAAAGATCATCCCCACTTTACCAACAAAAGTTAACCTAAAGTTCCAAACTGCTAAAGTGCTCAAATGATGCACATCATGTATATGCAATCTTGTCACTGAAGTCATCTTCTAGAACAGGGATGGGGAACTTCTGGGCCTCCAGCTGTTCTAGAACCACACATCCCAGGATGCCTTGCAACAGTTTCAGCATGGCCAAATAGCAAAAACTTTAGCAGGACATGCTTTGCTGTGTAGTTCAACTACAGCTGGAGGGCAAAAGTTCCCCATCCCTGTTATAGAAGAAAACTAAAAAAAAAAAAAAAAAAACACTGTCTCCTAGTAAGTAGTAAGGGCCACAGCAAAAGATTATACATAAAATAAGTGTATATGGCTGCCAATAATAACCTGTTAGACAAAGTGGACCCTATACGAGGGTAAGGGTATCAGATGTGCACTGCTATTCGTAGTTATGCAAATATGCCTTATTTTCTACCAGATTATTCGGAAGGAACATATACACCTGGAAGCAGTGTTAGTAAATAAGCCCTTCTTATCAGAAACCACTTTTTAGTGGTAGCCAACTGCTGTATTGCTCGTGACAAATGAGGAATAGAGAAAGTGCCAACATTGTAGTATAAGTTTCTTACCAGATACACCGCATCATAAAACATACCTAAAAATCAGCAATATATTAAAGCATAGATCAAACATACATATTAATTACTGCCATGTGTCATGATCGATTAAGACGCACTATGTACTTATGGAGTACATTAAGCAGATAGGAAGAGGTTTGTGTGTGGCAGCAGAAGTAGTCCCTCATCGTGACTAGTGCAAGGTTGACCATCGTTGAACTGGAACCGTAGAAGATTGCACCTTGTTTGACAAATTCTCTTTTCAACACTATAAAACCTGCTGTTCAAGTGTGTCATTCAATTGTACATAAACAGAAACTGTGCTCAAGTTCCTGGAAACAAGGTGCACTCATAGCATTAAGACAAATGTGAAACGCTTCATACCTGTCATCCTCACCATCAACAGGGATGGATAAACCAAATACGTGAAGGGGATTTGTTAGAGCGTCTGTGATAGGAACTTTCACAAAAGACTTCTCAGAAATCAGGGAGATTGGTGGCTGAGGTAGGGGTTCCGACTTTCTTCTATCATCAGTCTGACCAGCCAAAGACTGTGCCTGAAACAAATTCAGGTTAGCCTGTGGCAGACCTATATGTACACTTGTACCTTGCACTGTTGGAAGCCCAGATGTTGGAATTAGGCTGTTACTCCTGCTCACAGAAGTATGGCTACTTAATGGAGACTGTACAAAAGTAGCAGGAGAAATTGGCATAGAAATAGGAGTGGTGGAGCCACTACTTGCTAGTCCAGAAACACCAGTACTGGGTACAGTCTGCACTCCAGGTGTTGTGGCATTGTGTCCTCCAGGAATGCCTGGCACCTGAGTACTCCCACTCACTTGCTGCTGACTTGTAGGCTTTTGCTGCACCAGGCCAACAGATGACACCGCTGGCTGTGCCACACCTCCAGGCTGTTGCATATGTACTGGGTGGCCCTGGTTAGCTGGTGCACTATGTAGGAGTCCTGATCCCTGGCTCACAGAGTCACCGGGTACAGGGTGAAGACCCATAAGCTGAGCTCCACCAGCTTGCAGATGCGGGCCCGGTAGACCGGTGCCAGAACCCGCAGTGACTGAGTTTGATGGCTGCTGGGCTGCTCCCTGTGACTGTATAGCGGGCATGTGCTGCACAGAGGACTGGCCGCCCATCATGTGTCCCGGCTGCATCTGGGCCTGGCTGTAAGTAAACTGTTGGGACTGGCTGAGAGCGGCCTGCTGCTGGCTGATAGGCATGGCTGATGGGGCAACGGGCACAGGGCCATTGTGACCACTCTGCAGAACGCTCTGGGTGGGGATGTAGGACTGTCCTTGCTGCAGCGGCTGGGAGGTGACAGCGGGATACACTGGCTGCCCCGCACCCGGAGGCACCGCTGCCCCGCCACCCATTGGATGCTGCTGCTGGCCGGGCTGACTGATCACAGAGTCCGCACTGAGCGAGCTGTCAACGCCAGAGTCCGCGCCGTGAGCTACGTGCCCAGTGGTCGAGCCCCCTGTAGCGCCCAAGCCGCTGTCCGCAGAGTGATCGTAGGTGGTGGTGTGTCGGCCGGTGTCCCCGCTGCGGGTGATCAGGCTGCCTCCCTCGGGCTCCCGATCGTAGAACTCCGTGCACGTCCAGCGGCCCCTCCGGTACGGCTCTCCAGAGCCGTGGTCTAGTTTGATGACCCGGAAGCGAGAGGTGCAGGCGGCCGGGGGCTGGGGGGCGGCTGCTGCTGCCGGGGGCTTCTGCTGAGGGCCTGCCGCTTGCCCGCCACCTCTCATCCCCGGAGCCTCCTGCGGCAGGTTGGGGGAGGTGGTCCCGGAGGTCTCTGCGTCCCCCACGTTGTTAAGGGTCTCCTCGGACGAGCTCCGCTCCGGCACATCCTCTGGCCCGTAGTCGGTAGCCCGGGACACGTCGAAGATCTCGGAGGAGACGTCCTCGGTGTGCGACTCGTCGGGGTCGTCCAGGCTCTCGGTGTCCTCGGTGATGCTGCTAGCCGCCTGCGCCGTGGTCACGCTGGTGATCTGGAAGCAGCTCTTCTTCTTCGCCGGCATCTTGGACATGGCGAGGGGCAGAGCCGGGGAACGTCCCCCCCCTGGGAGAGGCGGCTCCGCCGCTCCGGGTCACTGGGGGAGTTCCCGGGGTCACCGAGATCAGCTCTAGCGCAGTTCAGACATCCCGGCTCTGTGTGCGGGCCTCTCCTGTCACCGCAGACCGGGGATGCAGCAGATGGAGGTGCCGGCCTGGCTGGGGAAGGCTGGGCCGCGGCTCCCCGGCTCTCTCCTACCACCACATTGCGGGGGACATGTCCGGGATAGGGTGCGGCGCTGCTGTCCCGTCACAGAGGAAGCGAGAGGCGCTGCTGTTCCTGCTGCCGTGAGGTGCGTGAGCTTGGGAGAGCAGCGGCGGCGGCGGCAGGGGATAAATGTCTGTTAGTGACGGCGGCCGAGCCGCTCCTCCTCTCAGGACACGCCCCTCTCTCACGCACACTCCGCCCTCCCGTCCTGCAACATGGCCGCCAGGGGCACTGCAGGGAGAGAGCGACGGCTGGGCGGGAATGCAGGCGCGTCTTCTGCGCTTCCATTGGTCGGACTGTGGTGACGTCACTGGAGGTGCCTTTTTTCACCCCAGGCTCAGGTAGTATAACGGGGGCGGAGGTCGGGGCAGGGCTGCTGTGATGCTGCTGTGTCACTGCTCGCCGCTCGGTGCCGGTTTGCTGCTGCTGCCGCCTGCCGGATCCTGCACAGCAGGGGTCCCCAGCAATGACGGCGCAGCGGACATTGGGGCAGATGTATTAAGCCTTAACAAGAGATAAATGCAAGTGTGATAAGGAGAGATAAACATCCAGCCAATCACCTGCTAACTGCCATGGTAGAGGCTGTGTTTGAAAAAAGTCAGTAAGGAGCTGATTGGCTGGATGTTTATCTCTCTATCACCCTTGCATTTATCTCTTGTTAAGGCTTAATACATCTGCCTCTCTATGCCGTGATAAGTCGGCGTCCGCGATAGCTGAGCATAACATCCATGCGTTAACATCCATATGGCGTTATGCCCTGCAGCGTTCTACCGACATTTACGCAAGCATATTCGGGGCATAATAGGTCCCGCCCAATTGCTGTAGAAACTCCGCCCATTTAATGTAAGCTCCGCCTCGTTTGAGGTTCGCGATTCGGGGCTGTGATGGCAAACAATCAGCTTGCTGGGCGAGATGCATGAAAGTTAAAATTGCGGCCAAACCTCCAAAAAATGCACATTTCGGAGGTTTGGCCTCAGCCCCAATGCAGTACATTCCGGGCATCCTTGCCTACTTACGTGGAGAGGGAATATACGTGTGCAAGTGTGCAAACCACCTGCAATAAAATAACCTACCCCTACCGAAACTATAGATAAAATAAAAAACTTCTCGCCCTCACATAACGTCATATACATCCTCGTCAAAGAATAAAAGTGGTTCTGGACACTACAGAATTGGGACGCGGCCCCTGGCTCTAAGGGGGCGTGACTTTGTGGAATGTCCACAATCGCGAAGCCATGTCTCTGTTTTGCTGATGTGGGGGCAGGGCCAGCACTCTCCCTTCTATCTAGTGAGTAGACATTAGCAGCATGCAGGAGGACTCCCTACTGCCGCCCCCGACCCCTGCTGTGGGAGGCTGCCGGGTCCAAGTGGGACGCAAGAAAAAATGGGATTGAAATGGGAAAATCGGGACAGTTAGGTATAGTTTCAGGGTGGGATGTACTAAAGGGAAAATGCGGTAAAACCCCCGTTTTACCGCATTTTCCTATGCACTATTACCCGGCCGCACCGTTGTATCGCCACCTTTGGGTGGCGATACCCTATAGAAGCCTATGGGCTTCTTTCCACCGCCTCGCCGACCCCACCTCTCCCCCTCCCTTGGGCTTACCTTCTTGCAGGTCCTCCTGGACCCCGGAAGGTAAGCCCTCCCTCCCCCTATCAAAGCAGCCGGACGTCCTTCCGGCTGTACGGGGGAGGAGGAGGCGCCGGGGACAGCCTGCTTAGCTGTCCCCGGCGTGTAGGCATCAGGAGCCGGCTGGGAGGTGACGGAGACCCCCCGCAGACCAGAGTACAGGTATCGCGGGAGGCTCTGTTACCGCACCGCGATGCCAGCCGCATATGTTAGTACATATGAGCTGGCATCGCGGCGGACAGCCGGCGAAGGGCGGCGATGTATATGAGCTAGTAGAATACGCTGTGCCCCTGAGAGGGTGTCATGCATCAACCAGAGGGCGTGTCTAAATCCATCTATGGGTGTACCTTTCGCCACTAAGGGGTGTGTCCTGCAGTGGCAGAAGAAAACTCTGGAACACTAAGGGCCTGATTCTGACGGATGTTTCTTCCTATAGCACCGCATCTTCTGGGAAGGGAAGAGTGTAAGAGATGGAAAGAGAGATGGAGAGTGATAGAATGTGCCTGTGTGAGAAGAAGAGAGGGTGGGGGTGATTCAGTACCGCTTGCTAAGCAGCAGTTCGCTGCTTCACACTGCTTGGCCGAACGCCCGAAGGGGAGAGAAATCATTTGATGGTCTGGTTCGGAAATATGTCACTCTAAAGTCTAAATATGTCAATCAGTCTGAAGGCGTTCGCACAGCGACCCTACACTATTTATTGCTGGCTATGTTGACATAGGTTGACTTGGACTTAAGAAGTGAACAGTGGCCCTTGTTCAGATCTGATCGCAGTACAAATTCATTCTTAAAATGGGCAAAACCATGTGCCCTCCAGATGGGGCAGATTTAACATGTGCAGAGAGAGTTAGATTTGTGTGAGTTATTTTGTTTCTGTGCAGGGTAAATATTGGCTGCATTATTTTTACACTATAATTTAGATTTCAGTTTCAAAACACCCCACCCAATTGTAACTCTCTCTGCACATGTTACATCTGCCCCACCTGCAGTGCACATGGTTTTGCCCATTTTGAGAACAAATTTGTACTGCGATCAGATCTGAATAAGGGCCAGTGTCCAATCACTTTGGGCGTGGTGCCTCATTATGCTTGGCACACTATAATAATCTAAAGGTACCCACACACTAGAATGATTTTTTTGCCGATTTCCGATAAAAAGGCCGATATATCGTCTGATGTTTACTGAAAATCAGCCGATATCGGTCCGATGCGCGCTCCCGTGGACCTTTTGCTAAATCTTCTGATCTTACGTGCTGCATGAAAGATCAGAAGATTTAACAAAAGATCCATAGGAAGTTTGCACACGGAATCTTCAGGAAAATCTTTGATAAAGATGTGCGCTTGCCTGAAATCTTTTGTCCAGGACATACAAAAGATTTCAAGGCTAATTTATGCGCATATCTTAAGATTGCAGATCTTTCTAGTGTGTGGGCACCTTAACTCTATGTCCACTAGGATTGTAAAGTATGAACCAAGTCAACCTGCACCAAAAACACGCAAAAAACTCATGTCAACCATGTGACCGTCGACCATGTTCCTGGTGACCTAACGCTTGCTTCTAACTTCCGGTACTTTTGATCCAGATGCCATCAACTATGTTTAAGCGTCTAAGCCAGTGGTTCCCAAACTGTGTGCCGTGGCTCCCTGGGGTGCCTCGGGACACTTGCAGGGGTGCCATGGCTTGGTGGTCCAGAACCAATTCAAATTATTTATGATCAATTATTTATGGACAAAACCAGTGCTGGTGTCTGTCAATCATAAATATGTGTACAATCAGAAGCAAATCCTGCCCTTTACTATGTAAATGAACTTAAGAAATGAATATAAACACAATCTACTTAATTTTCTATATATATTTTTGGGTCTAGGGGTGCCATGGAAAAATTCTGATACTCTAGGGTGCCTGGTCTAAGCAGACGAATTAGACCACAGGTTTTCAACCTGTGGCCCTCCAGATGTTGTGGAACTACATATCCCAGCATGCCCTGAGGGGTTTTTTTTGAATAAAGTTTTTTTATTTTGCAGGTAGTAAATACAGAGCAAAACAGCGAGTCAGACACTGTGCATATGAATCAATTGGTCCAAATCAGTCAGAATGAAGCATCAAAATGTACATTGCGTTCAAATACAGTATTGTTATTTTACAAATGAATACCTCAACTGATTAATAAAGTATAAAAGTAATTTCGCCAATTTCCTCTGACTGAGTAGCCATCTTATTTTCTATTTTTTAGGATTACATAGTTAAAGAGGCAAACAATAGAAGAAAGAGAAGGAAAGAAGAAGAGAAAGAAGTAGATAGAAAGTAGAGAATCTTTAGTCACTAATGAGTGTGCACATGTGGGGGTCCGGTTCCACCCAGAATAGCGTGTCAGTGGGCATCATTGATTACCTCGTACTTAGATGGATATTAGCCTTATGGTTATCAGCATTCACATCCCGCAATATATATACTGGCCCTGGCTTCATCGAGTATGAGCGGAGTGCGGGGATTCCAACCACCTGCCCCATATCTTGTCAAATTTAGGAAGAGTGCCCCTAGACATATATACGTATTTTTCATGCTGTACTGTGGTGTTAACCAGTGCCCTCCACTCCGCCACCGTGGGTCCCAGGTCAGCCATCCAATGCCTAGCTATGACAACTTTAGCAAGGGAACATAAGTTGGTCACATATTGACCCTCAGTGTTGTTTAGTGAAGTGCTTGCTCTACTACCCAGAATACACATCCTAGGGGTCAGGGCCTGTCCAGATATTCCAGTAGATGTTATAATCAACTTAACCGCCACCCAAAATGAGCTAACCAGGGGGCACTCCCAGAGGAGATGCCACAGGTTCCCCTGCAGATCCCCACACTTTGGGCAGGCCGAAGAAGCCCGTCCTCCAAATTTAACCAGGGTGGATGGGGTCAGGTATGTTCTGTGTGTGATAAATATCTGAACCTGCTGAAACCTTGCAGAGACCGTGGCATGCCGTGACGAGGCCAATGCCTCCTCCCACTCCTCCTCCTCAAAGGTTCCAACATCGTTCTCCCACTTGGCCCTCAGGGCGGGAAGTGAGTCTTTATGTATGAAGGACAACAGGAATGAATAGGCCAGAGAGATGGTTTTGACTTGTCCGAGATTGACCAGGAATATTTTTGCTGGGGAAGCTAGTAGTTCAGGGGGGCCATTGTTAAACTGGGTATTTAGGGCATGGCGTAACTGCAGATACCTAAAGAAGTGCACCCGGGGCAGCCCAAACTCCTCTCTCAACTGCTGGAAGGACTTCAGCACAGCTGCCTCATATATTTGTCCAATCGTCTCCACTCCCCCAGACGACCACAGACTCCTACCCGACAAGCAGGCAAGTTCAGGTAATTTGGTGGAATGCCAGAGGGGAGCTCCAGGGTCTATAGCTGTGTATCCCATCAAGGATTGGACTTCCTGCCATATCTTAACGGCCTGGACCACCAAGGGGGGGGCGCCTCTTGGCACCCTCCCACCCAGTAATAACTGTGTGGGTGTGATATCGGGACATATTTGGTGCAAAAATGTGGTCGGGAGTGAACTTTGATCGGTGTCCTGCACCCAATGCCTAAGGAGTGAGAACTGGCCAGCATAGTAATATAGCCTGAATTGTGGTAGAGCCAGGCCCCCTTCTGCCCGTGGCCTGGTAAGGGTGCTAATACTAATTCTGGGGCGTTTGTTGGCCCATATCAATGAAGACAGTAAGCTGTTTAGGTGTCTGAAAAAGGAGGCAGGCACGTACACCGGGGACTGATTTAGGACATACGTTATTTTGGGCTGTAGGATCATTTTGACCAAATTGACTCTACCAATAACATTTAGGGGTAACTTGGTCCATACCGACAGTTTGTCTTTAACCATGGACAGCAGCGGGTCTAGATTCCTGGGTATAAAATCTTGACTAGTGTTAGTGATAATGATCCCCAGGTACTTGAAGTGGGAGACCCAGCTAAGTGGAAGAGGGATGCTCATGGTCACGGGTGGTGGACCTCTCAGGGGCATGATGGAGGATTTGGACCAGTTCACCGTAAGTCCGGAGAAGCCGCCAAAGTCCCCCATCAGTCGCAGGGCAGTCGGCACAGATAGTCTATAGTCTTTTAAAAACAGGAGTAGGTCGTCAGCATAAAGTGCTACTGTGTCCGTTCTCTGACCCAGTTGGAGCCCGACTATGTCTCGGTGTGTCCTAAGCAGACAGGCAAGTGGTTCCACTGCTATGGCGAAAAGACCAGGAGAGAGGGGGCATCCCTGTCTGGTGCCCCTTCCCAGCGCGAAGGGAGGTGAAACATGACTATTGACAGAGATCCTGGCCATCGGGGAGACGTATAACAACTGGACCCACCTTAAATATTGTGGACCGAAGCCCATACGTTTCATTACCTGCCATAGATAGGGCCACTCGACAGAGTCGAAGGCCTTATTTGCGTCGAACGAAACAATGGCTGAGTGGGTTTCCTCACTATGGGTGGCCTGAATATGGGTGAACAGCCGTCTTAAATTTATACTGGTGGACATGCCCGGCATGAAGCCGGTTTGATCCGGGTGGATGATTGATAATATTACATTATTTAACCGAATGGCCAGGATCTTTGCCAAGATTTTAACGTCCGTGGCAATCAAGGAGATGGGTCTGTATGAGTCAGGGTACTCAGGGTTTTTCCCGGGCTTGGGTATAACTACTATAACCGCCTCAGACATAGAGTCCGGTAACACGTTGAGGTCGAAGAGCTCGTTAAATAGCTTCAAAAGCTTGGGGGCAAATGAGTCTAAATGCATCCTGTACAGCTCCACTGGGACTCCGTCTACCCCCGGGGCCTTACCCCCAGGGAACGACCGAATCGCAGTCTCTATCTCAGTAGTTGTGATGGGCGCCTCGAGGGAAGACTTAGCCTCCTCAGACAGTGTGGGCAAGTCAATATGGTCCAGGTATTCAGTGAGTTCCTCCTGCGTGCATGTTAGGCGTGTGCGGTACAACTCCCTATAGAAGTCTAGAAATACATCTGCTATTTCTTGGGGGGATGTCCTCAGTACTCCGTCAGAGTCAAATATTTGGGCCACAGAGTTTGCGGGGCGGTCCAGGTATACCAGGTGAGCCAGGAGGCTGCCTGTTTTGTCAGCATTCATGTACAGTCTATGGGATTTAAACAGTAGACTACGAGCATTGCTCTCCTCCAAGTGAGAGACCCAGGTGTTTTGTGCTAGCTCCCATTTTGCCCTGGACTCCTCTGACCCCTCCTCCAAATGAGTAATCTCTGTGTTCCGACATTCATCCTCCAGTGCAATACCCTTTGCCTTATGTGTACGTTTAGTGGAGGCTATTTTAGATATAAGGGTGCCTCGTAGGTATGCTTTAAATGCCTCCCACACTATCGGGGCAGGGGCCGTGCCTGTATTTATGTCAAAGTACCCGTCCCACAGGTTCTGGAGGTCCGAAGATTCTCCAAACTGCAGTAACCAGGAGGGATGTAGCTTCCAAAAGGACTGTCCCCTCTGGCATTCCATCTCCACCGTCAGTAACAGAGGAGAGTGGTCCGAAACGCCCCTCGCCTTATAGCAAATGTTTTGGAGTCTGGGCAGCACTGAGGGAGTGACGAGGGCCAAATCAATACGCGAGAAGGAGTGGTGAGTCTTTGAAAAGCAGGAGTACTGGGTGACCGCCGGGTGTTTTAGTCGCCAGGCATCTCTGTAGCCAATTGACTCTACATATTTAGCAAAACTTGTGGAGCGGTCATCAGGGGGGACGGAGTCGGGGGGCCACCATCTGTCTAGCCTTGGATTCATTAGCTTATTAAAGTCCCCGAGACATATAACTGGTGTGTCGGGGGATTGGGCCACATAAGCAGCTGCTTGTTTTAAAACGTCATAGTTGAAAGGAGGTGGGACGTAAACCGCTAGAATAAAGAAGGGCTGGGAGTATAGCTTACACTGGAGGAAAACGTATCTGCCCAATGGGTCGGTCTTAACATCAATCAGCACAAATTGCACAGACTTGTTTATTAGTACTGAGACCCCTCTAGAGTGAGTAGAGTGTGAGCTATGGTACACCCACCCCACCCAGGGCCTACGCAGTGACATTAGTTTGTTTCCTTCCAGATGGGTCTCAATCAGGCAGGTGATGTCCGATCTATACTGCTTAACCATTTTGAGGACTAGAGCGCGTTTAACTCTATCATTCAACCCCCGGACATTCCAGGCTAGAATATTAAGTTGCGTCATGTTGGAGTATCGGGAATGGGCCATGCGGAATTGTGGTGGTGATACTGCCACCTTGCGGGTCTGAGTAAACTACAGCTAACATCTGAGCAAACCTCGTATCCCCCAATTGCATGCATAATAGATCATAGCATTTAGTGTGACTAAAAGAAAGAAAGAAAAAAGAGAGACAAGAAAAAATGGAAAAAACAATCCCAACATAATACACCCCCTCCCTGTATACCTCCCCCAACCTAGGCATACTTGTATCCCTAAACCTTGTACCTAAGAAACTACCAAACTATGGGAGCAATCAGTTAATAGCTACCAATGCAAGCACCGGGGCCCCCTGGCCATCTATTGCCTACACTTGCCTACAACATTATATGTGCGAAAAGAAAAACAGATACATAGTATTTATCAATGTACCCCCCCTGCCTCCCCCCTCCCCCCCCCACCCCGTCTATAGTATAATATATTAACAATTATAACACAGTTCTATTCATATTCACGGTAATCAGCAACAACAGCTCCACTCGGGTGGCTTGGGACCGTCTGATGTGCTCAAGTGAAATGAGAGGAATGTCTAAGTAGAAGAGGATTAATTCTTGCTTCTGGCAGCTTGAGGTATCAGGCTGGGGCCATCTGGCGGGCGCCTGGTGCAAAACGATCAAGCCATGCTGCCACCTCACGAGGACTATTGAAGAATTTAGTCTCTCCCTCTGCTACCACCCTTAGCCGGGCCGGGAACAGCATAGAGTATGGGAGGTCTAGTTCGCGTAATCTGCGCTTCACGGGAACAAATGAGGCCCTCTCCTTCTGCACTTCGATAGCAAAGTCAGGGAATGTGGAAATGGTGGCGCCATTTCTAATCATAGGGCCTTTGGTGCGGTTCAGGCGCAGGATTGTGTCCCGGTCCTTATAATGTAGAAGTTTAGCTATGAGGGTTCTGGGTGGAGCACCCGGAGGGAGTGGACGAGTAGGGATTCTGTGTGCCCTTTCGACAGCAAATTGGGAGGTAAAAGATTCTCTGCCAAAAGTCTCAATAAGCCAGGCCTCCAGGAAAGCCTCTGGCGCCGTGCCCTCCTCCTTTTCTGGCAGGCCTACGAAGCGGACATTGTTTCTCCTCAGACGGCCCTCCATGTCCATTAATTTGTTCTGGATGCTTGTGACCTGTTGAGTCAGTGTGGATACCGTGGTTTTCATAGGATCAATTACATCCTCAACTGTTGAGACCCGGGTCTCAACCTCCCCCACCCGCTCCCTAATACGCTGCACATCCTGTCTAAGGAGGGATAGATCGCACTGTACCTTCTCCATTTTGTCAGATAAACGTTTCTCAGTGCCAGCAATGGCCTCCAGGATTTGTTGGAGAGAGGGGGGTGCAGGTAAAACATCATCACCAGGAGGGGCTTCAGAATTGGCTGAGCTGCCAGAGTTCTGTCCGGAGTCCCCTGGGGGTGGCTGTGGGCCCTGCGCCTCTTGTCCTCTTGCAAATTTGGCCAGCTTTGCTGCAGAGGTACTGTGGTTCTGTTTCACCATAATTGATAGATGTCAGGCTGGTATGTCCCTTCTCCAGCTAAGGCAAAATCTGTTGATGTAGATTATATCACTTGCTCAGGAAGTGGGTTGCTAGGAGAATGCAGTGCAGGGTATATATACAGGTATATACAGGGCAGTTCAGCAGGGGTGAAATATAAGGCTCCACTCAGGAACTGCAACAGGCCTGTGTCCCAGTGTGCTTGTATGTGCACTGATGGTCCCGAAATGGCGCCCGCAGCACAGGGCTCAGCTAGCTGTGGGGTAGTGGGAGCAGGTTGTCCAACCCCCCGGAGACACCCTTTTGGGTGAGGGGTGTCCACTGGTCTGCGGATCTGCGTTGCCCTCAGCTGGGCATATAATGAAGGGTAGTGGTATTCCCTGGGCGGGTGCAGCGGGCTGGGGATGCGGAGTCTCGCTGGAGGGGTCTCTGCGGGCAGTGTGCTACCAGCGCCAAGATGGCGGCCGCAGCACGGAACTCACCGCGCTCCAGACAGGTGCTGGGACTCAGGATTTCCCCCTCGCCGTGGGTGCTGCTGTGCGATGGAAGTTGCCGGCGGGCGGGTGCTCCAAGGGGGTCTCGTCCGCTACTCCGTCTCAACAGCAGGCGTGCGGACAGACGCGGGCTGCGTGGCGTGGGGAGGGAGGCCGCAGTCCTCACCTCGGTCCGGCGGGCTGAACAACGGCGCCGGGACCTGATTTTCCGGGCGGGCTGCTCGTGCGGGGTGTTGTGGGGTCACCTGGCAGCTAGCTGCGGCGGTGTCGGGCGAGTTAGTAGGCACAGGATGGGTATTTCGGATGGGCAGCCAGGGAGCTCCTGCCGGACACGTCCTACCCGCTCGCCGCCGTAGCCACGCCCCCGCCCTGAGGGTTTTTTAGCATTTTCTTATAGGAAAAAATGTGGCAATGCATGTTGGAACATGTAGTTTCACAACATCTGGAGGGCCACAGGTTGAAGACCCATGCTAGACTAAGCATGGTCTCAACATTGTCGTTCCATCGACCAGATACATATTCTGTAGTACTGTCACCATTTTTTTTCTACCAGTATTTGTTAAATCGCTTCAAGGTTAGTAATATGAGGAAATATTATTATTATTAATAATAATAATAATCTAAACTAATAATTCCTATAAACTAAGCTAAGTAATTGCCTAGGACAGTGGTTCCCAAGTTGTGTGCCTAGGCTCCCTGGGGTGCCTTGCAGGGGTGCCTTGGGTTGGTGGACCAGAATCAATTCATATTATTTATGGTCAATGTACCAGGCAAAACCAGTGCTGGTGGCTGCCAATCATAATATATGTGGACAAACAGGAGCAAATCCTGTCCCTCACCAGATAACTGTGACATATAAACACAATGCACTTCATTTAATATAGTTTTTCTGAATTTCTCGATAAGAAGCATTTGGCCTAGGGGTGCCTTGAAAATATTTTGATGTTTTAGGGTGCTGTGATTCAAAAAAGTTTGGGAACCACTGGCCTAGGAGAAGCAATGTCACCAAGGGGCATATTATATTTACTTAATGCTAACATGTTGTCGCAATAGGAAATTACTTATTGGGCCAATGTATTAAGAACGTCTTGCAGTGACAGGCTCTGATAAGAAAAGAAAGTGATCGCTTACTATTGCATACATGTGGTCATCTCATATTTGTTATTAAACATTTGTTTAGTTGAGACAATAATAGGCAAGGGTGACCACTTAAGTTACTGGCCCAGTCTACCTCAGAAAGGTCTATATCCAAAGATACCATTTAGAAACCGGCCATATTTACTTTTTAGCACACAACACACAGAGAGAAAATGTTTGCTTTGTGCACACACTTAACTATGTTAGTTGTATGCTGCTCACTGCCGGCACCTTTTTGTAGTAACCTCTGTGCTGCTAAAATGTACCAGATATGGAAAATGAAAGGCTGGGCTGAGAAAGTAACATAACCAGTTAGAAGAAATGACCTGACATTTTATCCTGTAAATTCACTTGTAGGTCTGGGTCTTGACGTATGTGTATGACCTATGCATAAGCCCTCTGGGGGACGGTATGACAACATTCTCAGTAATGTTGCTTTTTGGGGCTGTCTGTTAATAATAAAGGCTACATTTTATCTACTAAATTTATAGGAAATGTACTCTAGCTGTAACCAATGTTTTAAAATAAATACAGTTTACATGCTACTTGAATGATACTGTACTTCATTAACGCAACACTGGGAGAGGTAGAGATAATTATTATTTGTGTATATTTTCTCAACACTAATTACTTATGCCTACTAAATTAATGGTCCTAACAGAGGCTAGCAACACAATAATTAACAGTAGAACAATTAAATGCAGTAGAACAGGAGTACAATAGTTTAATCAAAGCTTTAATAGACATACAGTATAAACTTTTGGTACTTGTTTCCTAGCACGGCCACACCGATTTACATCGGGGTGGTCGTGTCGGAAAAATCGGGTCGATCGCATCGCATGCGATTTGGTCGCATGCGATGCGATCGACGCGACCGACCGATTTTGGACCCGATTTTTTTTTTTTGAATGAAATGTAAATCGGGTCCCTGGGACCCGATTTTACATTGGATTCAATGTAAAATATTCCCAACCCCCCCAAATGTCACGGCGTACACCCCACCCCACGATAGACGCCAACCCGAAGCGTGGCGAGCGCAGCGAGCCCGCGAGGGGCGGCGGTGCGCGTCCTCCGACCTTTTCATTCCCCTACTATCCACGTCGGCGTGGAGTTGAGAATAGAATAGTGTGGCGAGCGCAGCGTGCCACCGAGCCCGAAGCGTGGCGAGCGCAGCGCGCCCCGCGAGGGGACGCGTATACCTGTGAAGTTATACGCGTCCCCTCGCGGGGCTCGCTGCGCTCGCCACGCTTCAGGCTCGGTGGCACGCTGCGCTCGCCACACTATTCTATTCTCAACTCCACGCCGACGTGGATAGTAGGGGAATGAAAAGGTCGGAGGACGCGCACCGCCGCCCCTCGCGGGCTCGCTGCGCTCGCCACGCTTCGGGTTGGCGTCTATCGTGGGGTGACGACGGGGACATCTATAATGTGAAATGGGTCATATTGGCCCATTTCACATTTTTCACATTTTTTCAGGATTTCAATGTTAAAAAATCTTTTAACATTGAAGCCTATGGAAAAATCGGGGGCATCGCGTCGGGACCTATGCTCGCCACGCTTCGGGTTGGCGTCTATCGTGGGGTGACGATGGGGACATCTATAATGTGAAATGGGTCATATTGGCCCATTTCACATTTTTCACATTTTTTCAGGATTTCAATGTTAAAAAATCGTTTAACATTGAAGCCTATGGAAAAATCGGGGGCATCGCGTCGGGACCTATGTTAATGGTCCCGACCGCCGCGATGCCCCCGATATTTTACCTTTCCCGACACGATTTCAATGTTAAAATATTTTTTAACATTGAAGCCTATGGGGAAATCGCGGGCATCGCGTCGGTCGCGTCGAGACCATTGTCAACGGTCCCGACCGACGCGATGCCCCCGATATTTTGTCCTAGCCGGCCAAATGGACCTGATTTCAAAGGAAATCGGGTCCATCGTATGGATCGTGTACCTTAACTTAAAGGTACACGATCCATACGATTGTAGCCGTGCTAGGAAACAAGTACCAAACTTTTTCTTCATATGGCATAAACATATGTTTTAAAAGATTCCAAGCCAAATCTAAAAACATGGATGTTGTCCCACCTCGATTTCCCCAGTATTCTGTGTGTCTCGCGTTCCTCGAAATCCACGTCTTGTCTGGCAGATAGCTTGTTGATGGCATCTATAGTATGACACTTCCAGACAGAACAATGCATTAAATACTCCAAGGGATATATATATTTGCCAGCTGATGGGAGGAGGGAGCAATATACAAAGTGTAACGTAGATCTTTGTAGAGCACAAGAAAATGATTTTCTGAGCAATATTTTAGAAGTAATGAGTGAAGATAGGGTTCATTGCAAGTGTGCTGCATGCTGCAAAAGCTATAAATCATTGCTTCCCAAACTCAGTCCTCAAGGTACCCTAACAGTCCAGGTTTTTAACCATAGGTGCAGATTTATGTTTTTGCTTGTGGGTGCTCAAGCCAAAAATATAGAGGAGTGGCTTCATGGGGAATGGGTGTGGCCACAAAATAATACCTATTTATATTACGGAACACAGTTGTCTCCAATATTCAAATTACAGCAACAGCGTGCCACATACATGGATGCCCCCACAGTGCAGGTACGTAAATGCCCCCACAGTGCAGGTACATAAATGCCCCCACAGTGCAGATACTCCGCGGACAGAATACACTCTTCCCAGCATACTGTTTCCCAGGTGGCGGGTCCGGCAATGTGGGTGCTGCAGGCGCAAATTAGCAAGTTAATATGGCGGCCCAGCAACGGGACTCGGGCCCAGGGGTGCTCATCAATTTCCGTGGGTGCTCGGGCCCATGAGCACTCACAGAATCGGGACCTATGTTTTTAACAGTTCAGGTTTTAGACTATCCAATGGTTGAGCACAGATGGATTTAAATCAAATTGACTAGAGTACTAGTTAGGTCACCTGTGCTCAAGTATGGATATCCTTAAAACCGGGACTTTTAGGGTGCCTTTAAGACCGAGCTTGGGAACCTCTGCCATAAAGCCATTTCTTCTTTAACCCATTGCGTGCCAACGTTGCTGTGAGAGATGGGCAAAATATCTGCTAAAAATGGCAGAGCCGGTTGAGGAATATGAATCAATTTTGCCAGCAAGTAATCTGAAGTCAGATAATTGAAGTTTAGTTAAATATTGCCGCCCCCCCCCCCCCCCCCAAAAAAATAGTCCCTGTGAGTGACGCTGGCATTTTGAGCAGAAATTTTGCACATCTCTCACAGCAACGTTGGCACTCAAAGGGTTAAAAATGGACTTTACATAATTTATGAACAAGCAGAGATTTTGTTCTGTTTTATAATTTTGTTGAGATACAACATGCATCCTCTGGTTGCATTTTTGGGGGCGTGACAAGGGGTGTGGCCTACAAAGCCAGTCAGTGAAAAATAAAAGCCAGCCCCATTTTGTACATCCCCATTTAAAACCTTTTTTACACGTCAGCACTGACATCTCCCCCCACCTTCCCCATTCTCTGCTGCCCCTATCTCCAATATGTTCACTGTGTCTTGAGCTGTCTCTTAGCTCCTCATCCGAGACAGGACCTGGGCTGGGTGTGCTGCGCAGCTAGCTGGAGTCTGGACCGCTTACAGTGCTTCTGCGCATGTGCAGAAGCTACTGTTTGAGTCCGAGAAAGGAACATCACTGCGTGATCAGAGAGGTCTGAACACAGAAGCCGCCACCATAGCAATGTTATTAAGGGCAATAAAGTAGGACAGTTTTCGAGGGAGGACAGAACTTACAAAAGAAGGACTGTCCTCCCTAAAGGAAGACAGCTGGTCACCTTAACATATAGGCATTAATAATACTTAGCTGGTCAGTATTTTATGTCAGAAATTGAATGTTTAAAATAAAAGGGGTAGTTCTAGAGCAGCCATTGATGTGACAATGAATATTGCAGTTTTTTTTGTCTCTCCACACATCTAAAAACCATCTCTAATTATATCCCAAGAGAGCAGAGTAGGCATGTAACGCTATGTGTTCTAGGTTAATGCTTTAGCTCCACCAGCACAAAACTAAATCATTTTGTGATGTTCATGAGCTTAATTTGTCCAGACATTTCATAGAATAAAACATTCAGACCATTACCGTCACTTTTAAGGCTGATGAAAAGCCAGCTTTCCAAGTTGATCAAATTTCAATAAACAGTTAAATCTGTATTTACAAAATATCAATCTCACATTATATACATGTAGTGGTTTATTTTATACTTTATTATTAGATACACAATAAAAAATGAAATTGCACTCAGGCATTTTATTATTGCACACCTCTGATTATTTATTTTTTTGCCTGCCTTACCCATTTTTAGAATAGCTGCCTAAAATATATGGATTTGGGAACAATGGGGGTAGATGTATGAAGCAGTGATAAGGGAGGAGAAGCGATAAAGTACCTGGTACTTTATCACTGGCCAATCAGCTTCTTCTGTCCCTTTTGTTTTACTTAACAGTCAGGACCTGATTGGTGGCTGATAAAGTACCAGGCACTTTATCACTTCTCCTCCCTTATCACTGCTTCATACATCTACCTCTAATTTCTTTACGGGTGAAAAAAAAGGGCTGCAAATGAATTGCCTGAAAAATCATATTTTTTTATTTTTTTGCTCAAAGATTTCTCTAGCACAAATGAATTCGACCCTATGTACAATGTATTACGTTTTTTTTAATATTGAGCACAATCTATAGTCTTTTTATGCATTATATTTTATTAGCACACTTTTGACCTGGGCTGAAAAAACCTGTTTTTGTGTTCCCTTATTTAAACATGTTTTTACCATTAACAATGCAAAGTTATTAGGCTTTGGTATGATTTATTTTACATCTTTCAACAAAACCAAATTTGGTACTTGTGTATTTTGGCGGCGCCCATCGCATCGCATACCATAACGCATACGATGGTATGCGATGCGACGCGATATTGTACGACAGTGCACGATGGCATACAATTTTCAAATTGTATGCCATTGTACATGGCATACAATGCCATACGATGCGATGCGATTAAACATTGTATAAGCACCCTAATGGGTGCTTATACAATGTTAAGCACCCTAATGGGTGCTTACAATGTTAAATGCACCCCCACGCCACCCCCCCCACTATAAACGTGAACCCGAAGCGTGGCGAGCGCAGCGAGCCCGCGAGGGGCGGCGGTACGCGTCCTATGACCTTTTCATACCCCCACTATCCACGTCGGCGTGGAGTTGAGAATAGAATAGTGTGGCGAGCGCAGCAAGCCACTGAGCCCGAAGCGTGGCGATACCTGTGAAGCCCACGAAGGGACGCGTTTACCTGTGAAGATATCCGCGTCCCCTCGCGGGGCTCGCTGCGCTCGCCACGCTTCGGGCTCGGTGGCTCGCTGCGCTCGCCACACTATTCTATTCTCAACTCCACGCCGACGTGGATAGTGGGGGTATGAAAAGGTCGTAGGACGCGTACCGCCGCCCCTCGCGGGCTCGCTGCACTCGCCACGCTTCGGGTTCACGTTTATAGTGGGGGGGTGGCGTGGGGGTGCATTTAACATTGTAAGCACCCATTAGGTTGCTTATACGATTTTTTATCGTATAGGGGGTCAAAATCGCGTCGCATCGCATGCCATCGGGTACATGGCATGCGATGCGATACGTTCATCGTACGACGGATATCGGGGGCGCCGCCAAAATACACAAGTACCCCAAATTTTTACTGATTATTGTTCCGAATACATCTGATATATGTAGATAGACTAAATGTTTAAGTTAATGTTAAGCATTTGTCCAAATTGATTCCTAGAGGTAGGGGTGGGGCACCCCAGCAGGGGTGGGGGCCTCCAGGGATTTCCTCTGTACCCCTGTGTGCCAGTCCAAACCTGGGTACAGATTACCTAGGCCCATAAGTGCAGGGGAGATGTAACTACATTCACCCTTTTTACACTGTAATATACCTGTAGATCTCACTTAAAAGTAAAATGTTACATGTCTAACAAAGAGTGTGTCCTTAGGACACACCCTTTGTTAGACCTTGGGATATACTACCAACTAACCCGACTTGGACCAGCTCCTTCTACAGATTCCCCAGTCCTTTATGGTGCATTTGGAACCACATAATTTTGGGAAACTACCACCTGTTCAATCTATTGGCACTCCAGCCGCTTGGAAAGCCTAATTCCAGAACTTAAAATATAACACCAGTCAGGGGTTCATGGACACCATTTCATTCCAGCACCTTCCAATCTTGGACATCGCCATTTGGATCATTATCATCAATACGGAAGCAACTATAGGAACAAGCGGGATTGCTAATAAGTATACGTTTTTTCCATTCATATCCCAAGTCTCTCATCAGATAACTCAATGAGATCTTTTTTATATTGATTATTTTATTTCATATAAAATGTGATACCCTATTGATCTAAATTCATTATTTAGCGCTCCACTCTTCTCTTATTTTCATGGGAACATCCATTCAACGCTGGGCGTTCCCATATGCTAAATGGGGCTGCATGATGCCCCTCTCCACCCCCGCCTGCTGTCCTTGGTGCGTGCACCCAGAGAACAAGCTGTTCACCATGGCTGCATGCAACTCGCGTCTGCACATGCACAGATGCACACCATAGGTCCCCTGTGCATTCGAACGGATTACAATAACCCCCATTATGTCATATGGTGAAGAAACAAAAAATGTTCTTCAGATATTTTAAGAAGACCATTAACAATTTCACCTCCTTTACCTCATTTTGCCTTGTCCTGGAAAGTACTTACTCCATACCTGTCTTATAAAGAAACCAATGTTGATGCAGCAGTACGTATTTGTGTGAGTACAACATAGTAAAATTAACACTGAAAAAAAACCTCAGCAGCAACAGGGTTAATATATGGAAAGATTAAAGTATCAATGAGATGCGGTAAAATTATATTATATGCCATTAGGGTAATCACAGTGCAACGAGACCTAGATGACATTATGGAAAAGAATGCACCAAACATTATCTTTGTTTAAATAAAGCACACTAACTGTAATCTCATTTCCTTAACCCAATTAATCCAGAGTTTTTCCCTCTAGACATACAGGCAAGTTTAATTCTTACTACTGTATCATCAAGGATATATAGCTGTTTGGCAAAATAAGCAATGTAAGAATACAGATGGAGCGGGGCTTGTCTTTGCAGGGGATGGCGATGGCGACGCCAGCCGCCATCCCCCGCCATCTGTATCTGCGAAAGGGGACGCGCGCGCACGAGATGCACGCGATTCCCCTTCCGACGGCTTCCCCCGGGTCCCCGCCGGCTTTTCGACGGTCACCCGGGGTCCCCACCACCTCCCCGCACCCCCCCCCCTAACCCTGGCCGTCTCCCTGAAGCAGAGACGGACAGGGTCCCGTCGCCCCGCCGCACGGAAACTGAGACGCGCGTGAGACGCACGCGCGTCTCAGTCAGATGGAGAACGGATCGCCAGCGGTGACAGTCTGGCGATTCGCCAGCAAGAGGGAGCCCGGCTCCATCTGTATGTCATTTTTTAAATGAAACCAATAATAAGGGTTTGGTTTTTCAGAACAAAACCAGTTAATGTATTTTTCTTCTTTCTATAAAAAAATATTTAAATAAGCTTCCAAATAGCACTTTCTTTAAATTTGAGTGTACAGTATTGGTTACTCATACAATTATTGTTTGGTCTATACTAGTTACAGTGTGCATTTTATACTTAAATGCATGTTTTTATTACATTTTATATAGTGTAATGGGAATAGATAGTGGTCTTTTGGTCAGCGATTAGCATTTACCAGCCAACAAATGGTTTCTCCCATGTACTTCTGACATGGGTGTGTAAATGAACATCAATTTGGTAACTGTTTATAATTATACATACAAGGAACTGCCTCAGTTCATGGCTCCTTTCTATATAATGGGCCGATATGCTGCTTAGTTCTATGGGTCCAATTTATTGCTATTATTATTATTTTGATATCAGCCCAATTTGCACAGATTTATCAATTATCACATTCAGGGACAGAGTTTACAAGAAAGCTCATGCGCTAAGGCCAACATCGCCACTGCTACCACCACCGCTGGCATCCCAACCCCATCTCAATGGCACTAGTGCCGTGACCCCACCACCGCTGGTCATACTTACCACTCCTCAGGATCACTGATCCGAGCAACTGGAGGGCTGCCAGTTATTGGGGCTCCCTGCTTCTCTGACCTTCGGTGCAGTAAAGTAAGATGGCACATTATAGCCATAGTTGCCAGATCATCCCTTTAATAAACCCAACATATAAATTGCACAGGTTCTTGACTACTTTTCAAACTTTTCAAATGTAATGACAGTTGGTATGAACTCTTGAACTCTGTCACCTCCCAACCATACCAGCTGTCATTATATTTTAAAAGTTTGAAAAGTAGTCAAGAACCTGTGTAATTCAAATGAGCGCTTATTAAAGGGGATGATTTGGCAACTGTGATTGTAGCGTCACTTTACTGCATCGGGGGTCACAGAAGCAGCAGGGAGCCCTGAGTAGGTGAATATGATTTTATTTGCACAGTGATCAACATGTGTGTCCATCAGACTTACATAGCTGTCCCACAGTCTGGTCCCCACACTGCTTTGACTCAGGGGAATCACAGTGAGCCCGGTGAATTTGTTAGGTTATTATCACAGGGCTCACTGCGTTTTTATTTTTACACTAATTGTTTAGTAAATTCCGCCAGATTGCATTTCCCATTATAAGAATGGGAAGTGCTATCTGGTTATTTAAGGAAAATGTGAATAAAAGGGTTTCGCAGTGATTTTTACGAAAACTGCTCAAAAAGTATTTTAATACATCCGGTGATTACTAAAATAATGTCAAACTGGTGTGAACACCCCCTTTTTACATTATTTTAGGAAATGTATTTCTCCATGATCATGTTAATCTACAGTTTAGTCCACTTATACTGGAAACATTTACCGCTACCATGAGGGACTGTATTAATAACCTGTTGTTCACAACATAGCTTTACAATGGATTTTACTCAACAAGTTACATTTCTTTTTCAGAGTTATAATTGGCTTAAAACACAAAACCACATTTTCTAGTTACAGTCTTTGTGCATTGCAGTTTCTGCTAATTGCAGTCAAGGAGGATACACCACATTTTTTCTGTGTCAATTATCATAGATCAAAAAGATCAGTGGTTGGGATCAGAGAGGTTGAAATGTGAACCTGGGACAGCCATATGACCTGAGGTTTTTCAAACCATACAACAGGTAGACGGACAAGTTCTGTGTATTTGGCTTGCCTACATACAATTTTTATAAATTAAATTATCAACAATCTCAACATCATGGCCTTACAGTACATAAAGTGTTTTTAATCACTACTTTCTCATCTTTTTCTCACTACGGGGCAGATGCACTAAGCTTCAAAAGTGATAAAATGGAGAGTGATAAACAGCCAGCCAATCAGCTCCTGCCTGACATTTTTCAAACACAGTCTGTGACATGGTAGGTAGGAGCTGATTTGCTGGCTGTTTATCTCTCTCCATTTTATTACTTTTGAAGCTTATTGCACCTGTCCCTACATCTGATATTTATTTATATATTTATTTACAGTTTCTTATATAGCGTACCACATTCTGTTACAATTGTAGACAGTGATAAGACAAACTGGGTAACAACAGACAGACTTGGAGGTAGGAGAGCCCTGCTGCTAGCTTACAGTCTACAGGGACATAGGAGGGAAACACAAGGACAGGCACCAGTAATAGCATAGCAGTCTCACCAAGTTGCAAGTCCAGAAGGGAAGCTATATAACACATAAGTGCCTCAGAGGGCTATGCGTGTGGTACTTTAATATGATAGGCTTGCCTGAAGAGGTGAGTTTTCAGGGAACACTTGAAAGTTTGGAGGCTAGTGGAGAGTCTTATTGTGCGTGGAAGGCCGTTCCATAGGATGGGAGCAGCCCGATGAAAGTCCTGTAATAGTGAATGAGAACTGGTGATCCGTGCAGAGCGGAGTGGTTGAGATGGGATATATTTTGTGATAAGTAAAGAGATATATGCTGGTGCAGTATGGTTAATATCTTTATATGTGAGTAGAATTGTTTAATATTGAATACGGTAAAATACAGGCAACCAATATAGGGACTGGCAGAGCGGATCAGCAGACGATGAGCGTCTTGCAAGGAAGATCAGCCTAGGAGCAGCATTTAAAAATATATTGCAGTGGTGACAGTCTGTTCTTGGGAAGACCAATGAGGAGACTATTGCAATAATCAATGCAGGATATAATGAGTGAATGGATAAGAGATTTGGTAGTGTCTTGTGTGAGATAGGGTTGTATTTTGGATATGTTTTTAGATGCATGTAACATGATTTGGAGACAGATTGAATGTGGGGAACAAAGGACAGTTCAGAGTCAAGGATGACCCCTAGGCAACAATATCTTTATCTCTATTATTTGAATATTCTAAGTAACTCATACACTGATTATTATTGTCTCATATGAGAAATTGTTTTAGGGGAAAACAAATAAAAGTTATTTTTTTATAAAAAAAAAAAAACACTTAGTGGAGCCTCAATAAAGAATTCTAGAGTGCACAAGACAAGTCTTTCTTTTCTTGATTGGTTGATATACAACCAGAGACCGGGAGCACCATCCCCAATATACAATCAGGAGAGGATTATTATAGTAATAAAACAACATTACATTTTAGCAACTGAGATTAGTGCGGATCATTCTATCTCTGTCATAAATTGTTACATTTAAAGTAACCTGACTGCCCACATACAGTTGATGAAACCATATTGTGTGCCCAAACATTTTTTATCCTATCAAAGAACATCAAAAGGACCTTGGGAGTGTGGGCAGATTCGTGTCACGCAATGGTAGTCGCGCAATGCTCCTCTGGGACCATTTTTAGCAGCCAGGATATCATTATAAGGCCCCTTAGGACCAGCTGGGTTGCCTTGTGGAAAATCTGTCTCTGAGTATGTCATACCATATCTGACGTTCTTTTCTACTTTGGTAAAAGCTGCAGGAGATGCACCAAACATGCAAGTTAAAAATATAGAATGAGACCCAGGGGTATATTTACAAAAGCCCAAATTTTGCATATATTATCGATTTTAAATTTAAGAAAATAAATTTAAATCAAATGACATTCAGTAACACTAACAATTGATGTTTTTATTTACATTTTTAAATATTAGTACATATGTGTTTTAGACTTAGAAATACAACATCAGGGTTAGGTCAACCTTTAGTAAATACACCTCCCAATCCCCACCAACTCAGATCTGATGCTAATATGAAAACTTTTTGCGGCGTGAAATGGGAAAGGGCCTCTTCACACAGCAAAGAACATGTGTAAAAATGTGCCATCTCCACCACTTTATCTCATTAGTATAATCCTGCTCTGCAAGTGGGCAGCTCACCTTCACACTGCTCTGCAAAACTTGTCTGTGCCTTAGCCATATAACGTTATATGCATGAGGCCTGATTTATTTAATTACTTTAAGATATATCATTACTGCCAAATGTGCTTTATTTTATTATAGACTTTTAATACTTAGCTAATTTATTGCAACTTTTGATGCTACATTTATGTCTGCTAGTAAACTAGATTGATTGTTGCAATACAGCTGGATCTTTTTTACAAACAATGAAAATACCATGAATAAACTTGGCACTGGGAATGCATCCTAATCCAGTTTCTAGTTTCCTGAGACTAGGCCTGTTCATGGGCTACAACTTTATTATTACTCTTAATTTTTTTTTAAGCATTGTTTGTAAAAATCTTATACATTTTAATACTGTGACATGCAATGAATTGTTCAGACAAAGGGCCCGATTCAGACCCACTCGCTGGGCTGTGAAATTGCAGGTGAGTGATTATCGAATGACACGATCTGCAGTGCACACGCGTGGGGTCCTCCTATGAACGAAGCCACCAATGGCTAGCCATCGCTGGTCTATGCAAGTTGATTGATGGGCTTCGGCATTTGGAGGCGGAATGCCAGTTTTCTGGGGGTGACCCAGAAACTGAAGGCATTGCACGGCCGTTGGGAGGGAGGGCCTCTGACGTCAGCAGCAGCCTCCTGCTTCCCACTGCGATCAGGTCTGAATCATGCCCAAAGTTTTGTGAACAAAAGCTTACATTCTTGTTTCTGGTAACTGCAACAATTATGGTATAAAGAGTAGACAGTGTCTAGGTTCTTCGGTCAATAGGTCGACAGCAAAAAGGTGAACATGCACAAAGTCGACACTAAAATGTCAACATGTACAAGGTCAACATAGGCAAAACGTTGACATGGAAATGGTTGACACGTGAAAAAGTCAACAGTTGACACGTGAAAAAGTCAACATTTTTTTGGGTGTCAATTTTGTAGACTTTATCACATAGGGGGAAATTTACCAATATGAAAAACCTAGTTTTTCGTATTGGTATTTTCCCTACGACTGCATACGACTGTTTAAGTCGTATGCAAAGTCGTGTTCCGGAGGATCAGTTACAAAGCAGTCATATACGACTGCTTTGTAACCCTCCGATGGTGTAATGATTCGTATTAGCGGACGTATATACGGCCGCTAATACGAATTATTTCTAGCAGTCTGCACGGATCAGTCAGATCCGTGCAGGCTGCAAGGTGTAAAAAAAAATAGAAAAAATAAATAAATAAAAAAAAAACCGGCGTGGGGTCCCCCCCACAGCCGAAACCAGCACCAGGCTGAAGGAGCCGGGGCCGGTAATTAAAAATCAGGGAACCCGACAAATAGGGGTTCCCCGATTTTTAACAACCAGCCCCAGGCTCCAGGTCCGGGGCTGGTTCCCAAAATACGGGGGACAAAATGAGTAGGGGTCCCCCGTATTTTAAGAACCAGCCCCAGGCACAACCAGCCGGCAGGGTAATGTCACAGCCGGGGGACACTTATAATATAAGGTCCCGCGGCCAAAACATTCTCCCTACCGACCAGTCAGCCTGGCCAGGGGCCCTGGGGGAGTGGGGACCCCCCCAATGAAGGGGTCCCCCGCCTCCAGGACTTACCTGACCAGGCTGAAGCCTGGTGCTGTCCTCGATGCCCCTGGGCGGTGGGCATCGAGCTGATAAATGGTGTAAAAAAAAGATGAACCTATTGTTTTTTACTGTGGCACTACAAGTGCCAGCAAGCCTCCCCAGCAAGCTGGGACTTGGAGAACCACAAGTCCCAGCCTGCTGGGCATTAAAGGGCCCGCTGGCACTTGTAGTTCTACAGTTAAAAAAATAGTGCACAAAACACACTGACACACTTTTAAAATAAAACTTTATTACACACAAAGCCCACACATACTAATACTTACCTATCTTCTTCCCATAGGTCGCCCTGGTCCTGTGTCGGCGTCTTCTGGTCCTGTGTCGTCTTCTTCCTCCATGTCGACCGTCGCTGTCGCCGTCCAGATCCGACGAAATCCATTTGGGAAGCTGTGGAAGGAAACCATACTCACCTGTCCCAGCGCGACGTAGTCCAGGTAAGGGTCTTTGCAAAAAAACAAACCGACACCCCGAAACCAGACCGGACTGACGGAGACGCACGTGTGTTTGTTTACATCGTGCGGCTCCGCCTCCCGAATGCCGCTATTGGCCGCCTTGCGGCCTAGCGGCTCCTGATTGGCCGCTAGGCCGCAAGGCGGCCAATAGCGGCATTCGGGAGGCGGAGCCGCACGATGTAAACAAACACACGTGCGTCTCCGTCAGTCCGGTCTGGTTTCGGGGTGTCGGTTTGTTTTTTTGCAAAGACCCTTACCTGGACTACGTCGCGCTGGGACAGGTGAGTATGGTTTCCTTCCACAGCTTCCCAAATGGATTTCGTCGGATCCGGACGGCGACAGCGACGGTCGACATGGAGGAAGAAGACGACACAGGACCAGAAGACGCCGACACAGGACCAGGGCGACCTATGGGAAGAAGATAGGTAAGTATTAGTATGTGTGGGCTTTGTGTGTAATAAAGTTTTATTTTAAAAGTGTGTCAGTGTGTTTTGTGCACTATTTTTTTAACTGTAGAACTACAAGTGCCAGCGGGCCCTTTAATGCCCAGCAGGCTGGGACTTGTGGTTCTCCAAGTCCCAGCTTGCTGGGGAGGCTTGCTGGCACTTGTAGTGCCACAGTAAAAAACAATCGGTTCATCTTTTTTTTACACCATTTATCAGCTCGATGCCCACCGCCCAGGGGCATCGAGGACAGCACCAGGCTTCAGCCTGGTCAGGTAAGTCCTGGAGGGGGGGGACCCCTTTATTGGGGGGTCCCCACTCCCCCAGGGCCCCTGGCCAGGCTGACTGGTCGGTAGGGTTAATGCTTTGGCCGGGGGGACTTGCATAAAAAGTCTCCCCCCGGCTGTGGCATTACCCGCTGTCTGGTTTTGCCTGGGGCTGGTTCTTGAAATACGGGGGACCCCTAGTCATTTTGTCCCCCGTATTTTGGGAACCAGCCCCAGAGCAGGAGCCTGGGGCTGGTTGTTAAAAATCGGGGAACCCCTATTTGTCGGGTTCCCTGATTTTTAATTACCGGCCCCGGCTCCTTCAGCCTGGTGCTGGTTTCGGCTGTGGGGGGGACCCCACGCCGGTTTTTTTTTTTATTTATTTATTTTTCTATTTTTTTACACTGAAGCCTGCACGGATCTGACTGATCCGTGCAGGCTTAAAGCAAATAGAACAGGAAAATGGTGTTCTATTTTCCTGTCGTATTTGCGTGGGTGTTTCACACCACTAAGCAGCCGTATTGTCAGTACGGCTGCTTAGTAAATCAGAAACCACCATTCTTTGAATGGTGATTTCTGTCGTATTCTATCGATGGTGTAGACATTCGTATTTGTAAATACAAATACGAATGTTCCATCTTTAGGACTACGATTTGTTGTATTTTTGGGATTGTAAATCCCGAAAATACAAATTCGTAAAAAAAAAGGTGTATTTCTCCCTACGAATACACCTTTTTTCTACGAATCCATTTTGGTAAATGTCCCCCATAGACTCAAAATTAGTGTAATGCTTCACTCGTCATGCTTTGGATAAGGTGTCCCCCTATACTCCCACTGTGCTTGGCACACTTTACCATTCTGGATCTTATGTGTTTTCACAAGAGAAAAAAATGTAAACAAGTAAAAAACTGGGGTTTAATTGGATACCCCGAAACAAACTTTCATGGCTACTAGGATAACTCGATTAATCAGAATTTATTTTGTATATACAAGATCTAATTCATAGATGTACAGTAAATGTATCCGCAGTAGCAATCCCATATGCAGCCGATGTACATACATCTGCTAATCTGTAAACGCCTGGTAATGTATTAAGACATCCACTGGCAGCTTAGTAGATCCCAGCAATTGTGTAGAAACATGCAGTGGTGGTTGCAGACCCTTTGACAATTGACCATTTGAGTAACCATATGGCCTCCACAATGGCCACACTGTCACCATGTTTTCTGCATACAGAATTGCAAACGTGAGACATTCAACCAAAACAGTTGTGACAGTAGCTGCCCTCTAACAGTCCCTGAGTGTCAATCAATTTCTGAGGAAGCCTTACTGCAAGCAACTTCGCTAAAGTATATTAGCCGTGTATGGTAGGTGCCAAGTCCCATAAAACATAATTACGCAATGGCATCTGATATAATATTTCCCACAATTAAAAGATAATTATATAATAATATCTTCTAGCAGAAAACAAACTATAATTGAAGTTGGCCCCTTTATCTTAAACAATATTTTAGGCATATTGGAGCAGATGTATTAAGCCTTAACAAGAGATAAATGCAAGGGTGATAAGGAGAGAGTCCAGCCAATCAGCTCCTTACTGACTTTTTTCAAACACAGCCTGTAACATGGCAGTTAGCAGGTGATTGGCTGGATGTTTATCTCTCTTTATCACCCTTGCATTTATCTCTTGTTAAAGCTTAATACATCTGCCCCAATGTTCACAAGTAAAGCTACGGAGAGAACAATGCTGATGATACTGGTCAATATAAATGTACCTGTATGAGAGCCAATCTGTAGTTTATTCAGCTAAAACATGAACTCTCCAACTCACACATAGTAGGTTCCCTACAATTTGGCTAACTGATTACTATTGTGCTAACGTAATTGGATTGTCTTGATATACTAAATCACACTCACTCTGCATTTTTAAAGTGAACTGTCACACCCGGTAACACATGATATGCAATGATGGTGATTTATCTTTGCACTAGTCCACTACAGGTATGCCTCCTAAATAGGTATGTGGGGATGCATCCATGACTAATTGTTTAGCATTTTTGTAAACACAATATGCTCATCCTGCACATGCATACCCCTGTTCTGTTCTCCAGACGTAAGGCATGTCATTCTACGGTACACATACATTACTGTTTATCAGGAATTTTATGGTACAGTTATACTAACTACTTCTAATTATTATCATTTGGGTCATTACCCTCCCTACTTCAACCTACTGCTACTGCACCCCCAGCACCACACTGTCACCAATACCCACTTTTTGGCCTATTAAGTGAAGGTGTGGAGGTGGCATCTTAGAAGTTCCACAGCCACCACCTGCAATTTTGGTATAGTCAGACTTGGTGGTTTCCCCCAGATCCCTTTGCCCTAGGTAGAGCTGGCCCTGACTGTGGGAGCTCTCACAGTGGTGGTATTGGTGCTCCACCCCCAGGGAGGAGTCATTTCCGGTTACTTCCCATGTGTCAGAACAGAGAAAATGTCTACCAGTTGGCCGCAGTAGGGTATACACTGCTGTTTTTGGGGCTGACAAGACACTTTAAAAATATGAAACCGGAGGGACATGCTGGATGATCTAGCATGTTCGACTGATTGATATTATTTAGAGTTTCCTGCATACATGTGGCAATTATCGGGCCAATTTGACAACTACCCAGATAATAGCAATAGTGAAATCAGCCCAAACCGAGTTAGTGTATGGGGGTCTTAAGAGTTTGAAATATAACCATTCTGTTTTAGAACATAGACAGTAGAAGCAGCATAGTAGAAAATATTAATGTGAACTGTTTTGCTTACAGCTGGTGAAGGAACCTGCTTTGTAACTGAACATTCATGAGATTGCATCAGATTCTAAGAAATTTAATTGATCTAAAATAGAAATGGAGGTATATATTGGCTTTATTTAATGTATTAATTATGTTGAAATAGCTAACTTATGGTGGTTCAGAATGAACAGCCTTATTCGTAGTGGGATGTATCAAACCTTCTAAAGAGGGGAGGTGTAGCACATAAAAATGAATCAGTTTCTGTGTATCATTTCAGAGAAAATACTTGATAAATGCTACTGAAGCTGATTGGTTAACATGGACTCTTTAGAAGCATAGATATATTTCCCCCAGTATCATCATCTTCCAGAAGCACAACACGCCAGACCCAGATGGAACCTTCTTAGCAGCCCATCACATTCCATAACGTATCAAACTCTCCTCCCAATAATACAAACACAGAGGCCCACCTAAAACATTACTACCACTGACCTCAGTAGGGTAGAATCAGACTAACCCAAGTATTGGTGAGAAGAGAACTTTGAGATCTATAGTGAGACGTTCTTTCCCATATAAACCATATAAAACCAGCAAATAATAGGGAAGTAGGGCAGGATGTCAGCACCAGAAACTTCAACAGGGAAAATTCAGCACCTTTTAAGAAGAGGTGTGCAAAAGACAGCTGTTGAGCTACATACCCAGCATGCTAAAACTGTGGCAGGGCAAGTTGGGGTGTACAGTTCAAATATAGCAGTTGGAGAGTCATTGATCACCCACACCTGCTGTAAAGCTTCTCCTAAACTCCTCCCCTTATAAACTAACCAGTGACAACAACAGGCAGCTAATAACGAGGACACCAACAACATTCTTAACCTTGTCAGACATTATAAATGCCTTTGCCACGCTTTCCACAATGACTACATCACACAGCAATAACAATATCACAGTGAAACTAAATGTCCAAACATGGTATACACTTTTCCTCATGAAACTATGGTGTAAATTTACTAAGATGTGAGTTCTGTTGAAGACAGGATGTTGACCCTAGCAACCAATCAGATTCTACTTTTTATTTTTTAGCATCTACCAGCAGGGCTGCCGAGAGGGGGGGGGAGTGGGTACTAATTACCCGGGTCCAGGCTTGCTGAAGGGACCCAGCAAGGGCCCTGGTCCAACACTCCACCGTCCCTCTCTGTGCCTCCCAGGCAGCAGCAGACACCTTAACAACATATGATGAGAGCTCATGCTGTAGGTGTGTGCTGCTGCTGCTGCTGCTGAGGGGGGAGGGGGGGCAAACTTCCCCTTCCATGTTTTTTTCACCCCCTCTATAAAATTTGGGGGCAAGGCCTAATCACGGAGGTGGTCATGCCCCCAAAATTTTTTACAGAGGCCCGGCATACCTCTCGGCTGCCCTGCCTACCAGCAGATAAACGGCTTTGAGTACGGCTTTGCATAGCTCTGCACTATGCAAAGCCCCCCCTCCCCCCCCTCCCCCCCTGCTGACCGCGCCTGGCAGGGGGAAAGCCGCTCTGTGTGTATGTACTGATCGGCTTCCCCCCCCAGCGATGACAGCATAATCGCACAGTGTGTATGGACCTATAGATATATTTTCAGATCAAGTATTCTTAATAGTCTAGTCACATTATTAAAAGGCTCACAGAGGCCTTTTGGAAAATAAATATATCCATGTGACTATTGCATTTGCTACACTTTAGTGCTAATGTTTACAGACCATTTTGCTTAGAATGGATTTATGTAATTCAACCCTATAATATATAATATATATAATATATATATATATATATATATATATATTAAAAAAGAAAACGCTTAACTTTTCACAGAGAATGAATAATTAATGTGCATTGGTAAAATCCAAATTTGCATAAAATTACAAGCTTCAAATTCAGCAAATTCCCTTTACATGGGCAACATCAACCTTGACATATTTAGGTATCAAAATATCAAAAAAGACAACAGACATATACAAAAACAATATACAGCCAATTATTATACGTATACTGAAGGACTTTAAATCATGGAGATGTCTTCCATTATCATATATTGGAAGATGTCACCTGATTAAAATGGTGGCATTTCCGCAGTTACTATACTATATACAGATGTTGCCATATATGATAAAAGAAGCAGATCTACGAGTAATAAACACAGCATTAAGCAACTTTATTTGGGCGGGGAAAAAACCCCGAATATCTATGTTTAAGTTAAATCAGGGGCCCAATCTAGGAGGAATAAATTTGCCCTGTATACGAAGCTATGTTTTGGCAGCCAATTATAGATACGCCATAGACTGGATAAATAACACAGATAACTACGCAAATGTCAGGATAGAGCAGGCATTCTGCCCAGATATACCCCTAAATAGTTTAGTACACATGAGACCATCAAAATTCCCACCAAAAGTCCTAGCGAATCCATTGCTGATAGCAACGTGCTCGGCATGGAGATCAGCTCGCGCGAGACAGGGATTATCACCCTATAGATCTTTATTTCTATCAATACACTACAATACATCTAAACAAATCCCATTGACCCAGAACAAGACGACCTCACAGAATTGGATAGAGGGAGGTATTAGGTCTGTAATAGATGTGTTAGAGGAAAAAAGCATGTGCATACTATCTTATGAAAAAATATCAGAGAAATACAAAGAATTAAACATCTCCAGATTTAGCTACCTGCAAACAAGAAGTTACGTAAAAGAGGTATTGTCAGACTTAACGGAAAAGGAATTAACAGAAGAACTAGAAATAATGACAAGCCAAGCTAAAAAAAAGAAATGTTCTACATCTTTGTTATATACACAGATAAAAAGGTCGATTCAACTTGAGAACACACAAACTGGTCTGGTGAGATGGAGAGAAGACTTACCTGAGGTGACTCTCCAATCCATCTTAACAGCATTTACTCGTATAAATAGATATTTAGTAGGAGCGACATATATGGAAATGCAATATAAGCTGCTCCATAGGGCTTACTACACACCAAAAAAAAGGTTTTTGATGGGAACATCCACAGACTCAAAATGCTTTAAATGCGCACTGCCTGAAGCCGACATATTCCACTGTATGTGGAGTTGCTCGGAAGTAACAGGTTTTTGGAGTGTAGTAAGTCAACACATACAAAATGAGTATAATATAAATATGAGCTTTACACCAGAATGGGCCCTATGGGACATACACACAAACTCCACACAGAATAGCTACTCACAAGGTCAACGCACACTCATAGCTAAAATAGCAGCAGCTACCCGTAAGACAATCTTATCACAATGGATTGAATCAAATACTCTAACAATAACGTTACTAGCTCCAAGAATAACACACTTGTTTCAGATGGACTGGAGTGAAATGAATAAAAACAAAGATAAAAACGCCCCAAAATTCTTCAGTATATGGCTACCACATGTTAAAACCTTATCTGCTCAAGTAAAGAATATATTTAGGAATGTAGTCTCATCGACATCGTGGTACGAAAGGGAGACATTAGTCAATGGAGAATATCCCTTTTGATTAGGTGATAGACTATATCTAGTTAATGAAAAGGTAGAACGGGCGTGGGAAGGGGGGATAGTATGTCAATTTAACAAAAATGTGTGACGAGACAACACGATTGGAATGGTATAATATATTTGTTATAATACGATGTACTAAGAACGGATAATTGTAAACTAAGATATGATGTGAATTTTAACTGAAATTTTATATGTTTTTTCTTTCGCAATAAAAAAGAACTAAAAAAAAAAAAAAAAAAAATTCAGCAAAAGGAGTGTGAAAGTGTTACAGTTTGATGTAATGTATAAAGATGTCAGTGTCATTTGTTTCCAGTAGATTCTTAGTTTCACTGAACAGTTTATATGGCATTTTATAGACTTTCTACTTCTCATTTATTGTTCCTTTTTTCTATTAGCTTTTCCTTCCCTAATCCAATGACTGGAAGTGTTCTGTATACCAGGCCTGCTCTACCATAATACAGCTTGGCAGTGTGTTAGGGTGCAAGGATCTGTAGGGGGCACCACCAAGTTTGTCTACCACACCCTTGTGTACTTAGGGCCTGATTCACGTTGGCTCAGTAAGCAGTGTACATTTGCTGCTTAACGAGCGGTTAGACGATGCTCATTGGCAGGGGCAGGCTGGGCCAGGGGTCAGGGTGCCACATGCCCACATACCGGGCCGGTATGTAGTGGCTGGGCCTGGGCCGGCTGTGTGCAATGCATCTTGCACAGCCCTGCTGCCTAAGCAGCCACTGGGTCCTGACGCACACAAGCATCCATGTATGGCGACGGCCACTCCAAAAATGGTCGCTGCCTTGGAGGAGACAGACACTAGAGGTACTGCCGTACCTCTAGTGTCTGTCAGAGGATGACACTGTTTTAATGTTTTAATGGAACCCATAGGCTACGAGCATTTACCCAGTGCTGCCGAGAGGGGGGGCGGGTACAGTTTACCTGGTCCCGGGCTGTGTAGAAGTGGCGGAGGCCGCCAGCAGGAGTGCAGCTGGCCCTGCGCCAGGTCTGAAGTACCAGGAACTGTTCCTTCCAGGGGAAGCCTGGGACCGGATCATAGATACTGCATGTAGTGAGGGGGCCCTGGAGGAGCTCATGGAGGCTGAGCTCGAGCTGACCCTACTAAAAAAAACTGCCTGTACTGTGCGAACAGACTAGAATAACCCTGAATATCTGGATAAAATAAGGATCTGTATACTTAGTACAGCTAATAACTAGTACAATGGACTGTGACATTATTAACATAATGGTTATTGGAACACTCATTACTAACTACTAATCACCGGACAGAGGTTCCACTAATATCGGTCATACCGACATTATAAAGCAGAGCTTTAGCCAAGAGAGTTATTAAAAACAGCCTAAGGCCTTTTAGGGAATATATAGTTATGTCGATGTACAGTATTTGTCTGTTTTTATGTTATCACTGGCCAATAATTTGTTTATAAAACAATTAATAAATCTATTATCTGTTTTCTAGTGCAGTTTTATGTTCTTGTATTCATTTTTGTTTCTCATTTTTTAAATTGTGTGATCTTGTATTTTTGTTCATGCTATTTGCGAGCATGTACCAATGTCACATCACTATATATACTGACTAGTTTTAGGTGCAGATTATGCTGGGATTGACACAATATGGCCCAGATGCGAAAGTATTGTCTGAATCAGGCCCCCATTTGTTAAGAATAAATAGTCAGGCATAATTTAGGATTAATTAATGAGTGTTTTCTCAACTAAGATGTTATGAAACATTGTCATCTGAAAATAAACTACTTTTACAGCACTGTAGGCAACAAATATATAAAAATAAAAAGTATAATCATTGAACTTTTAGTATACTGTAGCTTGTGACTTGTTAAAAAGAAGAACTTTCCTAAAATAGAATATTTCAAAATATGAACTTATATGTATCAATCAGCATCGTGGAAAAAAAAATGAGAACACCGAAAGAAATTCACAGCTCTGTATCACATACACTGTATCATTGTATGTTCTGTTAAGGTAGCCAAGTTACAGTATCGCCAATGATATCAGCACATTGCAGCAATAGAAGAGCAACTTGAGCCCCAAACTAATGTTGGGTACACATTAGAAAACTTTTTAAACAATTTTGATTATTCTGATGGATTGGATTGATAAAATGTTCAAATTTTCCAGTGTGTACACTCTATGTTGCTGACAATGCACGCACCCACGTGCCATCAGTGACATCCTCCATGGGCCCAGGAGACATCACTAGCGAGGGCCATGCTGTGATATGCAGCATGGCTGCAGCTGGCATTGACAAATAGGTATGCACTTTCAAATTCTTGCTCCCATCACCCGCAGTCTTGCCTATTACACAAGTCATCTAATGTGTACGCAGCTAGAGTTATGCCTAGACCAGGCATGTCCAAACTGTGGCCCTCCAGCTTTTGTGAAACTACACATCCCAGCTTGCCTTGTCATAGTTTTAGCATTCCATAATGGCAAGACTGTGGCAATGCATGATGGGACTTGTAGTTTCACAATAGCTGGAGGGCCATAGTGTGGACATGCCTGCCCTAGAGAGACCAGACCTGATGCTGACCAGCCTGTTAATGGCGGCTCCTTAGCGAGCGGTAGTGAATCAGGCCCATCATTTGCAGCTTAGTTTATCACCCTTTAAAATTCTAGCTAATATAATATGTGCTTCAGATACCAACATTTTGGTAACATCTCTGTGACTTACAGTGATCTATTCATGTATAGTGTTATTATGGGCAAATTTTTCGCAGATCTATCCAATTTTCTTAATTAACTGATGTAACCCAAGGAAGGTCTCAAAATCCTTATTTACCCTTTCAATCTCTCCATTAGACTGTAGGATGCATGACCTAATGCATTTGGTTTGTGGTTAATTAATCTTCTCAGGATCCATCTGAAGGACTGATCTGGAGATGATATACCCTAGAAAGTGTAGCTGGAATTGGTACGACAAACTTTTCTAGTTTAGTCAAAATACTGTGCTTCATGTCAGGTCAGGACTTCGGTACTTGTGGAGTATCACGGCTCCCATCGTATGGCATCGTATGCCATATGTAGTGGCATACGATGGCATACGATGTTTTACAGATTTTTGAGCATTTTTGCTCAAAAATCGTATGCCATCGCATGGCATCGTATGCCATATGTAGTGGCATACGATGGCATACGATGCGATACGATGTTTTACCGATTTTTGAGCATTTTAGCTCAAAAATCGTATGCGATGGCATCGGATGCCATACGATGGCACCCGATGCGATGGCACCCGATTTTGCACTGAAATGCATCAGAATGCATTGAAATGTGTATTAAAGTAGTGAAATGCCCCCAAATGCCATTTTTCATAGTGCACCACCCCCACTATCAACGTCAACCCGAAGCGTGGCGAGCGCAGCGTGCCCGCGAGGGGCGGCGGTACGCGTCCTACGACCTTTTCATACCCCCACTATCCACGTCGGCGTGGAGTTGAGAATAGAATAGTGTGGCGAGCGCAGCGAGCCCCGCGAGGGGACGCGGATACCTTCACAGCTATACGCGTCCCCTCGCGGGCTTCACAGGTATCCCCGTCCCCTCGCGGGGCTCGCTGCGCTCGCCACGCTTCGGGCTCGGTGGCTCGCTGCGCTCACCACACTATTCTATTCTCAACTCCACGCCGACGTGGATAGTGGGGGTATGAAAAGGTCGTAGGACGCGTACCGCCACGCTTCGGGTTGACGTTGATAGTGGGGGTGGTGCACTATGAAAAATGGCATTTGGGGGCATTTCACTACTTTAATACACATTTCAATGCATTCTGATGCATTTCAGTGCAAAATCGGGTACCATCGCATCGCATCGCATCGGATGCCATCGCATACGATGTTTGAGCTAAAATGCTCAAAAATCGGTAAAACATCGTATTGCATCGTATGCCACTACATATGGCATACGATGCCATGCGATGGCATACGATTTTTGATCAAAAATGCTCAAAAATCGGTAAAACATCGCATCGCATCGTATGCCATCGTATGCCACTATGCGATGCGATGCGATGCAATGCGATGCGATTTTTAGCATACAATCAGCATACGATGAAGGTCGTGGGAGCCGTGATACTCCACAAGTACCAGGACTTCTGCTACAATGTCATAGTAAAAAAAATATATATTTCATTTATGAAGCTTTGGAAACTGTTGTTGAACTGTTTAATCTGAAAGGCATAATACTTGTAGTGACCATCCCTGATATTGAAAGCAGTTTTCCACTAATCATTTCCTTAATATAAAGGTTATAGGTCTCAGGTCTATTTACAAGGCTGGATTGAAAAGTAATACCTCCATGGCTTTACATTTTTTATTTGTGAACACATTTGAACACTTTTTTGTACATTATAACTCAGTTTATCCTCTATGTAATGCACTATTTACTTTATAATGTAGTCCCCATCCCTTTCCACGCATGTGCACCAATACATACGAAGTCGGGAAAACAGATGGTGCTTGTTATCGACACCAGGACCGAACGGCAGCTTTCACGTCATCGTCAGAGTTGAAGTGTTGACCCTTAAGGTGCTCTTTCATCTTTGGGAAAAGGGTTGCAAGTCCTGAATAAAAGGATACAATTTGCCAGTATTAGAAATGGGTTCCGGGCATGGGGCCTAGAGTCAGTAGCGTAAGTTCGTCCCAGCTGCCCAGAGGCAGGATATATACTGGTGCCCCCCCCCCCCCACACACAACCTTATATAAAATATAAAAATATATATATAGAGAGAGAGAGAGACACATATACATTTCTAAATTCAGCCATAGAAGTGATATCAATGGCTTTCAATTAATGGATTTAAACTTGCAGGGGAGGAGAGGTGCCCCCTTGGGAGCAGGAGCCCGGTGGCAGATGACTCCATTGTCTCCCAGAGTTCTGGCTCTGCTCAGAGTGTTGATGTTGCTGGGCTGCTTCAGGGCATCCTTTTTGTAACACTTAATCTAACTCATTTTAGTTCTTCAATTGCTTTTTTGTAACACCTTTTAACACCCTAATTACTACTTCTCACCTACAGTATGTGACACTTGTAGTACTGAGCTGCTAGTTCCTATTAATGTAACACTTTTTAACACGTAGGGCCAGATGTATCAAGCTTCAAAAAATTATAATGTGGAAAGTGATAAATCACCAGCCAATCAGCTCCTACCTGTAATTTTTCAAACCCAGCCTGTGATATGGCAGTTGGGATCTGATTGGCTGGTTGTTTATCACTCTCTACTTTATTAATTGTTGAAGCTTAGTGCATCTGGCCCTCAGGGAGATAATTAATGTATGCCGATATATTCAACACTTGTAAATATTGTCACATGTTACGACAAGACCTATTCAATCTCCGTCAGTTGGAAATTACATGGATCGGCAAAAAAAAAATCACAGATTCACGTGTATTTTGACGGAAACAGATGCATATTCGGTTATTCAATGGCCATTTATGGCAGTGCAGATTTCCTTTTTAACAAAGTCGAATCTGCAGGGGGGAACATGTGTCAGAAAATGGCCGCATTGAATAGGTATGTGCTGATATTTGGAAACATAGAAACATAGAATTTGATGGCAGATAAGAACCACTTGGCCCATCTGTCAGAAATATTGGCACACATTGAATATTGCCCTTAAACTGGTGTGATGCCTTGGGGAGGGGGTTTTGGTTGGGATGGCTCGGGGGTTCAATTGTCTTAAACCTTAGGAATGTTAGCGAAACACTTGATGAGATCGAGGTCACCTGGCCATGGTAGTTGGGCCAATATTTTTGGGGGGGCAAAAATTATGCTATGAGCTTCAATTTATATTGCAGAGTTTCTTATAATTGCTTATAAAGGACCTCCGTTATGGTTAGAATTAGGTTGTGCAATGCCCCCCCTTCCCCCCTCCCTCAGCCATATATTATATGTTCCCAAACTGTAGAACTCTTTCATGCCTCCAGGTGTGATGTGCTGGTTATAGACAATGAAAGAATTGGTGTAAAAGCTGGCGCTGGTACACTAGTCTACCATCAATGAGCCAATACAGATAACCTGGACAAATGTCAGGTCAAGCAAATTCAGAACTCAACAAAGAAGGTTAGAGCCAAAATCAGAATGCAGATAAATTGGCAGCAGCTGTTCAATTCCAATATGCACAGGATCAGGTTACAGAAGAGCAGAATCATTATACAACTGGTAAAAGCCTTTTATACTCTGGCACAGATCTGTCATATGACAACTTATTTAAGTACCTGAGTGAGCCATGGGCCTTCTCTACTAGCACACAGCCTGCATACTGAAATCACAGTACCGCAGTAATGAAGTGGCAGCAGCAACAGCAAATGCTGGAGCTGGTGAGAGTTCACAAAACACCATGTCCGGAGGGGCCTGACACTATCCCTCTCTAATAAAGTTTTCACCTTGTAACCAGATGGTCTTACTGCACCAGTTGGTACAGATTTGCGTTTTGGTTACTCTTCCTTGAATAACCAGAGGGAGCTTAGTTTATTCACTACTACTGTATAGGGATACCTCCCACTGTCATTAACCACCTGTTATCGAAGGGTAAATTTACTTGGAAGCAAGTGGATGTTATTACCTTCAATAATTTCCTCTGTAGTATTATCCCTCCCATGCCATTATCATAGTATAAACCCCTAAAGCTATTGATTTACACTAAAATCTGTGGAAGAACAGAGGTATAGTCAGAACTTTGGGGCCCCTTAGTAACATTTTAAATGGACTCTTCCACATTATAGAGACACCTCTCAGAAGCAACTTTATTGGCCAGGTATACTCGTGTATACTAGGATTGTTTTGCTGTAACATTGCATCGACCAAGCAAGAATACTGTATGTAGGGGACAATACATAAAACACATTACAAGCATTACACTTGCAAGATCAAACTGGACATTTCCTCTATCTATGAGTGCGCATAGGGTTCAACATATTAGACATATTAAATGTTCTTTTACATATTGGACATTGTTCAGTTGACAGACAGCTATTAGGAAGAAGCTATTAACAGTTTTGGTCGACTTCACATGGATGGCCCTGTAGTGTTTTTCCTGATGGTGCTTTAAACAGGTTGTGGCCAGGGTACAGCTTAGCCACCAAAATTTTCCCAGCACGCTTGACCCTGGACAGGTATAGTTCCTGGAAAGGAAGGAGGTCCTCCCCAACAATCTTTTCTGCTGACTTTACTACCCTTTGCAGCCTCCATCTGTCACTCTCGTTGGCAGCTACATACCAGACTGTGATCGAGGAGCATAGGACTGACTCTACAATGGCCGTGTACAAGATAAGTAGCAGCTCTTGGGGATGTTGAATTTCCTGAGTTGCCTCAGGAAGAACATCGGCTACTGAGCCATCTTGAAAACAGTGCTTACGTTGGGTCCCCATTTGAGGTCTCGGGAAATTTTTAACCCTAGAAATCGTCTTCTATAACGAGCAGGAGCATGGCGTTTGGTTTACTTCTAAAGTCCAGCACCATCTCAACCGGGGTTAAGGCCGAGGTTATGCCTGCCACACCATTGTGTTAGTCGGACCACTTTGCATCAGTATGCAGACTCATCTTCATCCTTGATTAGGCCGATGATGGTGGTGTTGTCTGCAAATTTTATGATTTTGACTGATTGCTCAGCTGAGGTGCAGTCGTTAGTATATAGGTAGAACAGCAGGTGCGAGAGGACACATCCTTGAGGGGCACCCGTACTGGTTGTGTGCATGCTGGATGAGAATGGCTACTTGCTTTCTTGCAGTTACAAAATCAATGATCCAGGAACATGTTGATTCTGGGTCCCCCAAGGAGAGAAGTTTGGGCTGCATGATGCAGGGGATGATTGTGTAGAATGCTGAGCCGAAGTCAACAAATAGGACCCTAGCATACGTTCCTGGATGGTCCAGGTGCTGCAGGATATGGTGGTTCACTGTTTCCCTGATATATCTGATTGCTCGGTTGGTTCGGGTTCCAGATGAGTGTTAGTTACTTCTCTCAGGTGGTTCAGCAACAGTCACTCAAACACTTTCATGATCACTGATGTTAGTGCAATAGGCCTGTAGTCGTTCAGGTCTTTTGCAGTAGAGTTTTCGGCAGGGGCTGGCTGGCAACTTTTAGCCTGGGGGGCAAGTACAGAGCACCGGCGTCTTATGTACATCTCTCTCAGGGAAAGGGGGTGTGGCCACTGAAAAGGGGGCATGTCCTTCACATTATACAACACGGAATAAGCCAAAATTCACATGGACTGAGCCAAAATTCACATTATGCCACATGGATTGCCCCAAAATTCACATTATACCATGCAGTAGGAGCCAAAATTCACATTATACTTAGCAGTAGGAACCAAAATTAACATAATGTCACATGGAGTGGGCACAATGCAGGGACAGTGTCGGCTGGGACGCAGAGACAGTGTTGGCAGGGATAGTCGCAGGTACAAAGATGGTGGGGAGAGATGCAGGGACAGTGATGGCGGGGTGACACACGGTGATAGGGCGGGATAGAGAAAGGCAGGGTGCTAGGGAGGGATAGAGAGACATAGGGTGCAAGGGAGGGCAGAGACAGACGCAGAGTTCTAGGTAGGGATGAGAGACAAAGGGCGCTAGGGAGGGCAGAGGGAACTTCCTCATCTTTGCAGCCACCACTAAAGCAGTTATGTTAACTGCTACGTAAGGATTACGGTTAAGTTGTAGCGAGTAAAGTGGAGCGAGCCATTGAGCTGGAAACGTGGCAAGCGAAGTGAACATGCAAGGGGACGATGATGCTTAAAAGCGCCATTGTCCCCTCGTGGGCTTGCTTCACTCGCCACGCTTCTGGAATGATGGCTCACTTCACTCGCCACAACTTTACTAAAGGTAATTCATGGTGGCGTGGGCACAGTACATTCACCAGGGCTACTGGAACACAAGTTCTGATTGTCTGGCGGCCGGTGCCAGATTCCATGTAGCCGCTAGCAAATAGCCAGGGAAAGCCTGCGCTGCACAGTGAGTGTGCTCTGTAGTGTATAGTGTGTAGTGAGCGCAGAGGGGAGGTGACTGCTGTGATTTAATGTGACGGCGGCCGGAGACACTAGTTAACAGAGTGGCCTGTGGGGCATATGGCACTCTGCCCCCGGCCCAGCCCATCAATGGTTTTCGGGAACCGGGACAATTGTTGAGCGTTTGAAGCAGATGGGAACCTTGCACATCTCCAGTGTGGTGTTAAAGATCCTCGAAAAGATGGGAGCAAGCTGAAAAGAGCAGGTCTTTAAGGCAGATGGTGACACTGCGTCTGAGCCTGCGGCTTTGTCCAGATCGGGTTTAAGGCTGATGAAGGGGCTTCCTTTTCAAATCTGCAGTAAAATTTGTTTTGCTCATCAACTAGTTTCTGGTGCATGTCGGTGCGGCTTCGTGTTTCTTGTAGCTGGTTATTGCTTGCAGGCCTCTCCAGACTGATGAGGGGTCATTGGCTGAAAGACTGTTAGTCAGCTTGTTGAAGAATCACTTTTTTGCCAGATTGATTTCCCTTATCAGGGTGTTTCTGGCTTGTATGTATAGGGCCCTGTCTCCACTGCTGTGGGTCTCCTCCTAGGCCTGACGGAGCTTTTTGAGCCGACTGCTGAACCATGGCTTGTTGTCACTGAAGGTGCGGGTTGTTTTGGTTGGCACACAAATGTCCTGCAGAAGCTGACATAGGAAGTACCATAGAAGTGCCCAAGTTCACGTTAGATCACACAGTGCCCCCAGTTCATAATATGTCACACTAAAGTGCTTCCTCTTATCAGTATGCCACATTGTACTGGTGCCATACAGTGCCATCAATTCACAATGTGCCACACAGTAATCAGCTGGCATTTCTGGTAGACAATATTATAATACTATAAGGTTATAACTTGGTGCACTTGAATCAGCCACAGAAATTGGCCCCCTACGCCTCTGGGCCCCATAGCTAAGGCACCTTCTTTACCCATTATAGCTACACACAAGCAGAAGAGTATGACCTCCAGTTCAGTCCCCACTGAGCATCCCTCTGATTATTCTTATATGTGCTTAATATAAGTAATAGCAGTGCTTTACTAAACAAGTTACAGTTTAAATAAGAAATGTTACCAACAAAATTTCTCTTAGATGAGTATATTGTCATTTTAAGACCTTTTTCATGGATCTTAGAGGGGGAAGTTCAGCAAAAGTTGTTTATTATGTTGTATTCAAGTTCACAAACAGACATTCTGGTATGACCATAAGGGAAGTTTCTGAAATAGCTCAGCAGTATGTGTGCTTTATTCTGCAGTAGTGCTCCTGCTTTTGAGATGTGATCTAAGTGTTCCGGATAATAGGTCAAAAGTCAATAAGAGTCAATAAGTCGACAACATATGGAAGACATACAGGTTCAGATTAAGGGCCTGGAGCTGTATACACTATAAGCCCATTGTCTCCCTAAATATTTAAAAGTACAAAAATTGTATCTGGCTGTGGGCGGGCCCACGACCAGATCACTCTGACATTAGCAGCTCTCCCTCTTGTGCAGCAACAGAAGGATCAGCAACAGAAGGAAGACCCTGACAGCCAGAATGCGATCAGGACAGCATGCAGAGAGAGGCACAGGAATTTCAGGATTAAACTGCCATCTGAGGTATTTGGAGAGGAGAGATATGAGTGGGTAGATGGCTGTAAGGTGTAAGTAGTACAGTGGCTGCTGATATTCCTGTATGTGATAGGTGATAGATTTTAATTTGTGTGTACACAGTACGTTTTCTTTTTTATACTGCAAGAGCACATTTGACTAAATATAGTTGTCTCAGGGTGCCGGACGGGGTCCCGACAGTCGGGATCCCGACAGGCATTTACCCGTCGTCGGGATCCCGACTGTCAAAACACTGACAGCCGGGTTCCCGATGTCCACCTGCTATTTTCCCTCGTGGGGGTCTACGCTCACCACCGTGCCTGCAGCATGGCGAGAGCAGCGAGCCCGCAAGGGGCTTAGTTGCGCTCACCATGCTGTCTGAGTCCGGCCAGTCGGGATCCCGGATAATGACTGTCGGGATCCCGACTGTCGGACCCCTGAACCACACCCGTTTTCTCAATTATGTGGAGCTATAACCAGTTCCCAGGCAGGCTGAAACCATTAGTTTATATCCTTTTTTTTTTTTATAACAATCATTTTTATTGTATTTTTATTCAGATGGACGGTTCCAGTCGTTGTTGTTTTCTCAGGTTTCATGGCCACATTGAGGAGGCAGGTGAGAGATAACTAATGGGTCAGAAGTCATGACAGGATGGAAGGTGGGTGCCTTGGGAGAGGGATGGAGAGCCAGGCCTTGGAGTATAGACAAGGTTGTCCAGCAGGTATGACAGCCATTGGAGCCCCACCAACAGTCATAACCAGCAGCACAGGGTTTTGTGTAGGATATTTCTCCCTGTGCCAAGACAGTGGCAATCTGAGCCTCACAAAAAAGTGTCTGGACATCTAAACTCTCAAGCCTAGCTACTCCATATCCAATACTTCTAATCCTTATGTACAGTAATGTATAGTCAGTATCAGAAGGGCCATAGATGTAATGGCTTGTCATACACTCCTGTCTTAAAGAGTCTACAAGTAGTAAACATATTACCCCCAAAAAAGTTCAAGAAATGTACCTTTTTAGTAAATGAATTTTGGCCCTATATAGGGTCAAATTAGCATGTATTCCATAACTATAGAACATTATTGTTATTTTCTTCTCTTACAATAGGTGACACATTAGGTCTCTAGCTATGATAGGTCCATAGAGCTGCTGATTTAGCCACACACAGTTGGACTGATATATTGGGACTGCCTACACCAGCAGTGTGAATGCACAGTATAGCGATGCTGCAGCTGCTGCACTAGTAGCAGTGCCCTGGACATTGCAGCCTGATTGACAGGACCTTTGCGGATTGTTTTATAAATATGACGTGTTCCACTATATTATGGGAGTTCTAAGACCAGTAACTTCATCTTCTGGTTTACTGGCCTTTGCTGCGTGATTACAGAGCTTATCCAGGTAACGTGAGGGTTTCTGAGATGGCTGATGTTCACATACTGTAGATGATCACATGCTGTGTCTTTGGATGCAGCAATGGAACAGGGAAGCCAGGCATCTGTTAACACTAGATGGCTCTTTTATACAGTGTCTGTGCCCAAAGACTGCTGAATGAATCAGGCCCACGGTTTGAAAATACTTTAAGCGCACAGATTAATCGCAGAGTCTCTATTGGAAAAGTCTTGTCGTGGTACACAGTTGTGTGTGTATGTGTATGTGTGGCCAGGACCCCATGCACAGACATATCAGCATTTTATGGACTTTTGGAAATGTGGAGTTCTGTAAACTGCTGGGGAAAAATAGAAGAAAAAATTGTGTCTTTCACAAATTAAATTCTTGTCAATTTTCTAACAACCTCCCTCCGCTCCTGACCACCCCCGTGATCCGAACTCGACCAATGCAGGAAAGCTGCAGATATTTGGCTACTGATTATTGCTGTAAAACTTCACCAACCTGGATTAACTTCATCCTAAACTTTATTGCTTCTCATAACTTGAAAATAAATTAAAAATAAATCATCACTGCTTACTGCCAAAACTATTAAGCAAGATCATAGTTAACATTCCACAACCTGGAAAATAAGCAATCACTTAACACCTTGGAGGAAAGCCATTTCCCATTACTCTACAGTACACACCTCCATGCCTCTGATATGAAAGAAATTATCATTGAACTTTGTGGTATAATATATTGTAGCTCTCTTGATGCCTGATCTGTCAATCTATGTGTGTGTGAGAGTGTGTGTGTGTGTGTGTGTGTGTGTGCGTGTATATCTATATCTGTTAGAGAAGTGGAAATATAGAACTTGCAGGATTGAATTTTTTTTAAGATGAATTGGATTTGATTGTATCACAGAGAAGTGGCTTGAAATATGTATGTATGACGGTATTACCTTCTCCTGTGCGGGCACTCAACATAGAATCGAACACAGAGGATGTACCTGGCGATTTAGAATTGTATATCTATCTATCTATCTTTATATTTATTTATACATATATATGTGTGTGTGTACTGTATATAGAATGTTCATTAGCTATAGACTATATAAAAATACAGATTAGAGCAAGAAATCATCTTTACTTGATCTACTGGCTCCTGAAAATGATTTAAACTGTGAATGATATGACTGTTTCTGGCCTTAAGCCTCTACTAAAGCCCTAACCAGATTCACTTGTTGAACTTAGGACACGTCCTTATGTTTCTCAAGGATGCTTTTCAGAAGCCGTCTCTTTTTGCACACCCAGAACTAAATCCGATGAGGTCATTTCTCTTTGATCTCAAGATGTTATTGTTTTCTGCTAAACGCCCTCTGCCTTTTCTATCATGAGACTGCTGTAGATGCCAATTTCTGACTTTTCGAGCAATGTATTGCCAGCTTAGAACTAGTGCCTGATATCCGTAGCATACTTCTCTTATCATATACGTGAGGAATTACATTTTTTATGCAATAATGTAAATTGTTAGTCCAGCATCAGCAGGAGAATATAGAAGTAGCAGAGAGCTTACTAATTCTGTGTTCATATCTCATTGAAATGCTTATGAAAATGATATCAGTCTTTTAGCGTAATCATATTTCATTTGAGAGAATTTGAAAGCAACAAGTTCAATGTATAAATCTAATTTTACAGAGTATAATTTTTAATGCCTCTACTACTATAGGCTGCTCGTGGAACCTTCAATTATCTAAGTCTGTATAACTTACTGTCCTAAAAACACTCTGCACTAAAGTAAACAAGGGTGTGAGCATACCTCCCAACATCGAGGAGGGAGGAGGAGGGAGGAGGAGGGAGGAAGAGGGACGTTGCCGCTTGCTGAAGGCGCAGCTGAAAATTGTTTGGGCATGGTCTAGAAGGAAGGGTGCATGGCCTGTACTCGCGACACTCCCACAAAACCATGCCCCTGTTTTCGCCACTGTGGGGCACCAGGTCTATTCATGGGTGACGGGGGGACTCCCAACTGACCCCCCCACGTAAAGCGGAACAGTTGGGAGGTATGGTGTGAGGGCAATACAAGGGCATTGTAAACACTGGATGAGCGCCATTATATTGAATTTTCAATTATTTAGGCACAGCCTAACCTTTGATGCCTAGCTGCACCTCTTGGTAGCACCAGGCCTTGCTGGCTATACCAAATATTGTGTTTAACTGTGAGGAGCAGATTAACAATGGGGCTGATGGAGCTGCAGCTCCAGGCCCCCACTCAGAGGATTCAGATCCACTTGAGGCTTGCAGTGTGCACAGGAAAAATAGATTTTACAGACAACACTGGCTGCCTTCCAAGGTCCTGCCTCTTTCCAACACCTCACCACATAAACCACATAGTACTCAGGGAAACAACACGTATCTGTAGTGTTCTCCATGGTTACATCGGGTTGGGATCATTTGGTCTATTGCATTATGGTAGAAAGTCATTAGGTCGAATCCATTAGGTCGACATGCTAAAAGGTCGACATGATTCTAGGTCGACATGGGAAAAGGTCGACATGATTCTAGGTCGAAAGGTCATTAGTTCGACAGGTCATTAGTTCGACAAGGTCATTAGTTCGACATTGTCTATGTCGACATTCACAAGGTCGACATGGGGTTTTTCACTGTTTTTTTACCTGAATGTCAACACAGTCGACATGGACACAGTTTAAAGTGCACTGCATCCCCTCGCATCGCTCGCTGCGCTCGCTATGCGTCGGGCACGGTGCCTCGCTACGCTCGGCACACTATTTTATTCTCCCACCACGCCCTAGTGGATGGTAGGGCATGAAATACCGCCTGTCGGCACATGTTGGCTGAAAAAAAAGTGAAAAACTCCATGTCGACCTTGTGAATGTCGACATAGACAATGTCGAACTAATGACCTTGTCGAACTAATGACCTGTCGAACTAATGACCTTTCGAACTAGAATCATGTCGACCTTTTCCCATGTCGACCTAGAGTCATGTCGACCTTTTAGCATGTCGACCTAATGGATTCGACCTAATGACTTTCTACCATAAAGCAGTAGACCAAATGACCGCATCCCGTTACATCTGATGGAGGAAGCTGAGAAGGAGTGGAGGTGTGCGTGTGTGTGTGTGTGTGTGTGTGCAGCTGTCTTCTCTGATCCTCTCCCCTCTGGAAACTCTTGGAGATGGCAAATTTGTTATTAGAAGCAAACCAGAACGCTGAGCTTTCCCTTATTATATGAATCAATCTCCCTATACTATTACATACCTCCCAACTGTGCTGCTTTCCACGGGACTGTCCTGTTTTTTTGGGATGGTCCTGTGTCCAACCGGGGTCCGGCAGTGTCCCCCGGTGGGGGGGGGGTTTGCAGTTAAGAGTCCCTCCTGCCCAGCACTACATAGTGGGAAATAGATACTGTGTGCACAGCATCTAATCAGTGAGGTAGAGGGGCTGGGGGCATGGCCAGCAGCTTACACAGCACTGGCCATGCCCCCGCAGTGATTAATACGAAGGCGTGGCCTGCAACAGTGGACTCCTTATGAGGCCATGCACCCATGACATAGGCCACACCTCTTTTCAACTACGTGCTGCATATCATCCATATTTCTCTACTGTAAATGTTGGGAGGTATGCAACTACTATATGGGGAAGTGATATGTACACTAATCAGTGGAACTGCTGGAGAAATCTGAGATATATAAATATATATTGTGTGTGGCTGCTAAGTACCTCCTCCCATCAGTACTGAAGTGAGGGCTGTGTCTTAGCCCTGTCACCTCTTTCTTGGTCTGCCATATATTCCATATAACCTATTTCCTGCCATGTTGTCTCTCTCCTGCCCCCTTTGTCCCTATCCCCACTGTCCTGTCCCTCTCCCCTCCATACTGGTCCTGTCAACTTTGACCTGGCCCAGTCCATTGTGCCCTCTCACCTCGCCTTTGTTCATGTCCCCACAGTTCTGTTCCTGTCACCTCTGGACTGGCCCTGTCACATCTATCCTGGCCCTTCCCTCTTAGTCACCTCTGATGTGTCTATCACCACTGTCCTGTATCTATCCCCTCTGTTCTTTCTTTGTCACCTCTTTCCTGTCCCTGTCACTTCTGCTCTGTCCTGGCCATGACACCTTTGTCCTGCCCTCCTTATCCTATCACCTCTCTTCTGGTCCTATCACTACTGTCATCAATGTCCTGTAACTGTCCCCTCTGTCCTGTTCCTGCAACATGTGTCACCATTCCCCTCTGTCCTGATCAGGTATGGTATGACGGTCCAGTATACCGGCATCGGTATCTCGACTGACGGTACTCTGACAGGGGGGCAAGTGCAAAGAAACCCCTTACTGACTCAGTGGCTTGCTGCGCTCGCTACAGGTTCTATTCTCCCTCTATGGGGTCATGGACAAGGGAGAATAGCCCCCGTCAGTTGGGATCCCGATGGTTGGGCATTTGAACAGTCAGGTATACGTTTGGTATACTGATCGCCGGGATCCCGAGTGTCGGGCCATCATCTGGCAACCGTCCTGATCCTGTTACCTCTGTCTGGTCCCTATTCAGTAGAAAGAGGTCGGCTTATTACTAAGTACTTTACATGGGCCCTTATTCAGGTTCATTTGGAACAGGGTAAATTCAGCCCCGTTCCGATGTTTGGGGGTCTATGCAAGCGCGTATTTGTGCATGTGAAGACCCTGGCAATGAACGGCCTCTGCGTTCATTGCAGAGATGGAGGGCCAGGGGCGGGTGGGAGCTGTGAAGTCGCTGGACCATGGGAACGTCCAGCAGTTTATTGGCGTCCCCATGAAAATGCTGGCCGTTCCCATGGGTACGCAGGCGGGCTGATGCCTGCTGTGGGTGGTGGATGATGTCACAGGATATCAGACACCCCCGCCCCGTCTTCGTCCAGGTGCACACAAATTAAAGTAAGTTTTCCCTGACTTGTATTGCAAAGGCAGGAGACATCATTGGATGGTCGCTGACCACTGAATGATTTCTCGTGCTAGCAGAGGCATGCGAGGGGATGTGTTCTCGTACACATCCCCTCGCATGGTACTGAGAGGATTTGTTGGTGGGACGGGGGGACATATTTGGCGGGCTGCATCTCAGTTGCTTGGTAAGCTGCGACAATCGCAGCTTACCGAGCAAGCCTGAGTTGAAGGGGATATATTAAAAGGATCACTTGCTGTGCAGATGTCTAGTGTAAGTGTGCACATATAATTCATATGGCTATGAACTAGAGATGTGCAGGTTAGGTTTTGCTTGGTTCTCTTTACCATAAATAATACAATTTCAGATTTATCCAGATTTATCTTATTGGCTATCAAAAACTTATTTATTTTATTTTTATTTATTAACAGTTTCTTATATAGCGCACACATATACCGCAGCGCTTTACAGAGAATATTTGAACATTCGCATCAGTCACTGCCCCAGTGGAGCTTACAATCTATATTCCCTACTACATGTACACGCACACACAGACATTCTACGGTTAATTTTTTGGGAGCCTATTAACCTAACAGTTTTTTGGGGGGATTGTGGGAGGAAACCGGAGTACTCGGAGGAAACCCGCGCAAGTACGGGAAGAATATACAAACTCCGCACAGTTAGGGCCATGGTGGGAATCGAACCCATGACCTAAGTGCTGTGTGGCAGTAATGCTAACCATTACCCCATCCATACTGCCCGAATATATAATAAGAACCGTGTAAATGGGAACCATGGATGGGGCTGGCTGGCAGCAGAGACGTATGCAACTTTCGTTTCATGCCTGCAATGCGGGAGAAAGTGCAGCCCACTTGAACTTAAATCTGCATCAGACCCACTGTGGCTATAAGAGGTAGACAGAAGGTGCCATTCATAGGCAGAGTTAGCTGTTCAACTGCTACTGTTACTTCTCCCAATCCACGTAACCTTAGATGCCAACCTGCAAAAACTATCACGTACTGTAGATTTGAACGTAAGTGGTGTAAATCTCAAAATTCATCACATTTAAGACTACCTACCACTCCTATTGTAATGCTCTGGACACTGCTAAACAAACATATTTTCAATCTCTCATCTTGCCACAAACCCCAAGCAACTTTTTTTAAATCACTTCTTTACCATCCCTCACCCTCCTTACCAACTACTATCAGTGCACAAGAACTTGCTTCCTTCTTCAAGGACAAGATTGATAGAATCCAAGATGACATGGCATGCTCTTCTTCAGCCAGTCCCTTGCTTACTTCCTTTGCCACTTTCTCTTCATTTGACCCCACAAGTGAGGATGAAGTATCAACTCTCTTCTCATCTTCTTCTAACCTCTCTCTCTCTACTGGTATATTTTTATTGCTGTACAAGCATGCACTTATTACTCCCTTTCTAAAAAAAAAAAAAAAATTATGATCCAAACTGTCTCTCTAACTACTGTCCTATCTCTCAGCTCCTATACCTCTCCAAGCTACTTGAGAGACTTGCCTACACTTGTCTCACACACTTTCTTAACTCTTACAACTACAAAAACTCTAATGCATGCACTCATTGTATCACGCATTGATTATTGCAATAGCCTCCTTACCGGTCTAAGAAAAGACTCTCACCACTACAATCCATTTTGAATGCAGCTGCAAGGCTGATCTTCCTCGCTAGACGTTCAACATCTGCTGATCTACTCTGCCAGTCCCTCCATTGGTTGCCTGTATAATACTGCATTCAATATAAAATACTTACATACAAAGCCATTACTCTGACTACACCAACTTATATCTCTTTGCTTATCTCAAAAAATATCCCCACCCGACCTCTCATCTCTGCACAAGATCTGCGCCTCTCATCCACACTCATTACTTGCTCCCACTTGCACTTGCAGTATTTTAGTCAGGCAGCACCCACCTTATGGAATACCCTTCCACACACATTAAGACTCTCCTCTAGCCTCCAAACTTTCAAGTATTCCCTGAAAACTCACCTCTTCAGGCAAGCTTATCATATTCCGGAATCCCCACATAACCTTTAATAGCATTCCTATCTAATTGCATCCCATCAGGACTATCTAGTTATCTAGTGGGCCTGCCATGCTATGGAATCCTATCCTTATGTATCCCTTCTATTATCCCTGTAGATTGTAAGCTTGCGAGCAGGGCCCTCCTACCTCTATGTCGATCTGTTTCTACCCAGTTTGTTTTATCACTGTTATTTAAAATTGTAATGCGTAACAGAATATGCTGCGCTATATAAGAAACTGTAAATAAATAGATGAAAACTGTGAAAAACTGTGTTACTTTAAATAGTCTCTAGACTAGATTTTCCCATTAATAGTATGTTGCGCTTTACAAAGCAGTGAAAATATTTGTATAGTTTTCTTTGACATCGTCTTTTGTATTCATGGAGGGTTATGCCTGCCCTACCCTCATGAAAACCGAGCATCAGCAAGTTTCTGTTCTGCAGATTTAACTTAAACTATTTACATTAATGTCATTTAATGATCCATAAAGATATTTTAGTTTAACTGTACAGTCAGAGTACACAGAACTGTACCCACATGCAGCAAACCTGCATAGGTGTGCTATAGGAAAGGAGTGGTGTAACCTTAAGGGACTCAGAGTTTTGAAAAATAATGTTTTTAAAGACTGAAGACTGATGGGCCGATTTCTGGACATCCGCAATTTTCATCTGATAACTTTCAGGGTAAAACTATTAATTAATCAACCACTGCCTTTTCCTAGTCACTCTCTGCCTCCCTCCTCCATTCCTGTCACCCACTGCCATTCCTCTGTCACCCCTTGCCATCCTCCATTACTCACTGTCTCCATGCCACTCTCTGCCACCCCATTTTACCCACTGCGACCCTCTATTACCCACGGCCTCTACATAGTTATCCTCGGCCATTCCCATGTCACCTTCTGCTTTTCCCATCCCCCACTGCCATCCTTGTCATCAACTGCCTCTCCCTCATCACCTTCTGCCTCTACCTGTCACCCTCTGCCTCTCCATGCAAACACTGGCTCAACCTCTCTTCCACTGCCCATTGCTTCTACTTTACACCCCCTGTCAACCTCTGCTAGCCTCCGCACCCACTGTGAACACATACACTAATTAGCAGTGATGGCCACATACTTTTACCATGTTGTGTATCTCTAGATATTGAATATTGTATAACCTTAAAATTGTAATAACAGCATACCTCCCAACTGTCCCGCTTACCGCAGGAATGTCCCGGTATTTGGGGACGTTCCCACGTCCCGCGGTGGGGGGACAGTTGGGAGTCCCCCCAAGCCTGAACAGAATAGAGGCTGTGTGCATGAAAACAGGGGCGTGGCCTTATGACACATCACCAAGTGAGACCACGCCCCCTTTCATAGGCCACACCCCCTTTCAGATGCTCCATCATCACAAAAAGTTGGGAGGTATGCTAACAGCCTTCCTGCACATTCATTCAGTGGAATCTCCAGTGCACATTTTATATTGCACAGTAATGTGTGGGGGACAAATCACTCACCATGTGGGTCTCGGCCCTTTTGTACTACACAAATGACAACAAATATTTGTCTTTGTTTATATTATTGCTTCCATGCAGACTTTGCATGAATTTATTATTGCATAGCAGATAGTGGAATAGATGAAAGGCTTGGATTTCTAGCTTCTCTTGGTGACTGAGATATATCTGACATGTGCCAGCAATGCGGTCTAGGCTTGTGGTTTGCTCAGCACTGCAAGTGACAACTACTGTAACCATTCATGCTTTGTCAGCTGGGGAAGGGAGAGACTGCACAGCAACTGGGAGGATATAAAAGGAGGAAGCTGGAGGAAGAGAATAATGTGAGTGATGGAATAAACAGGATGGGCAGCCAAAGGTGGCTGAGTAACCAGGGTAGAGGCCATCTATAAATGTTCATTTTTATTATTTTGTGTTTTAGTTAAAACTAAGTTTAACTTTGCAAAGCTTAAAAATATGTAATCAGCAGCACAGAGATCTGAAACAATGAAATAAAAAAGTGAAAACATAATATATAGAAATATAATACATATACAAATATAATACATATACATAATATATAGAAATATAATACATATACATATACATAATATATACAAATAATAATAATAATAATAATAATTATTATTATTTATATAGCACTTTTCTCCAAAAAGGATGTAAAGTGCTATAAATTTGGTTACTTGTTTCCTACCACGGCACCCAGATTTTCTACGTACGGCACCGTAAGGAAATCGCATCACATCGCATGCAAAAAAAGGTTTAACGCACCCCCCCTACTATCCACGCCACCCCGAAGTTTGACGAGCGCAGCGAGCCCCATGAGGGGCGGCGGAACGCGTCCTCCGACTTTTTCATTACCCCACTATCCACGTCCGTGTGGAGTTGACCTTATATAGTGTGGCGAGCGCAGCGAGGGGTAATGAAAAAGTCGGAGGACGCGTTCCGCTGCCCCTCGCGGGGCTCGCTGCGCTCATCACACTTCGGGTTGGCGTGGATAGTGGGGGGGGGGATGTGCGTTAAACCTATTTTTGCGGGTCTCACTGGCATCGATAGTGGGGGGGTGCGTTAAACCTAATTCCATGCCACCATTACAAAGATAGGATGCAATAAAAAATCGCATCCCATCGCATGGCATGCCAGTAATGGCATGCCATGCCATGCGATGCAATGCGATTTTTTATCGCATCCTATCTTCTTAATGTATTCACTGACTTAGCCCATTAAAAAGATAGGATGCGATAAAAAATCGCATTGCATGCCATTAATGGCATGCGATGCAATTTCCTTACCCTGAATAGCCCACTATGTAAATGGAGTAGTGGGCGCCGTGCTAGGAAACAAGTACCTAAATTTGAATATAAAAAACAACAACAAACCAATACAAATAACACCAAGTACAAAATAAACTAAATATATGTATTAACACGTTACAGAAAAATTTGTATTTGGGTTGTATTTTCTCTTTTAGAGACTAAGGGCCTGATTCAGATTGGTTCTCTAGGCTGCATATACTTGTGTACAGGTAAATGGGGATACAGTCATTAGGTCGACAAGCATTGGGTCGACACCATTAGGTCGACATGCAGAAAGGTAGACATGGGGTTTTTCACTGTTTGAGCCAACTTTTCATGCTTTACCATCCACTAGGTGCGTGGTGGGAGTATAAAATAGTGCCCAAAGCATGATGAGCACAGCGAACCATGCGAGGGGACGTGGTGCTACATTTCAGTGTCTTTGTCGACTGTGTCAACATTCGGGTGAAAAAACAGTGAAAAACCCCATGTCGACCTTTTTACTGTCAACCTTGCCCATGTCGACCTAATGAAATGTCGACCTAACGGGCAATGTAGGAAGCAGTCCGCGTTGGTGGAACGCATGTTGGCTGTCCGAGATCAGCCACTCCCGCTGCGTCACTTCCGGTGGCTGGCGGAAGTTGGGGAGTGGCGGATCTAGGACAGCCAATAGGCGCTAAGAGCTGTGATGGACTTTGGGAGACTGTGTGTTCGCACAGGGGAGGGATGTTTTGTATCTGCGCATGCACAGGCGCATTTCTGCACATGTGCAGGCAGGGGACGTGGGGTGGCGGGCCGGTCCATTTACATATGGGAACATTTCCTGGGCGTTCCCATGAGAATGCTGAGCGTTCTCATGCAAATGCCCCAATGAGTTTAATGTCAGACATACTCTATATTGGCAGCAGTTTTTATCTCTAAACTGCAATATTTACCATCCAGTGGTTTCCAAGGTGAAACCCCAAACCACTGGCAATGTGTGGTAGGTTCAAAATCCTAAATTACATGTGTTTCAGATTACAGTAAGGAGGCACAATCCCTGTATTATTACAGTAAGGAGGCACAATCCCTGTATTATTACAGTAAGGAGGCACAATCCCTGTATTATTACAGTAAGTAGGCACAATTTGTGTGTTCTAAAATAAGGGAATGTAGTTAGTGGTATATATTCTTACAGCAGGGGAGTTTGCAGAGCACTCCTGTGGTACTACAAGTGACAGTATGCACTGCTTCCCACTTACAGGATGGTGCCAAAAGAGGAGGGACCAGCACCATAATTGAACAGTTTAACTCTGGCTCCCAAAGGGTAGGTCCCTCCTGAACATCACAGCCTGTTATAGGAGGGAGGTCATTATTTTATTTTTAATTCTTGTTCTTTTTATTTTTAGCTACATACAGATAAAATGAAGTAGCCCACTTACTTTCTGGCTGTGTTATTATATTATTTTATATTTTTAACAAGTAAAATAATTGCGTGTGGGTCTCTTTAAATGGGTCAGTCCACACAGTCTCAAGCGCTCTCCCCCTGCAGCTGCTGGATCCCAAGTGGAAATATTCAATCTGGGATTATTTCAATAAACAATTTTTGTGCAAAGTAGGGATTATCTGCAGCGCTGGGTAAATATGTAATCTATATGGGATTTGCAGGGTTTCAGAAAAAAGTTATTCCAGAATTTTCTTCTTTTTCTTAAAAATAACCTTTTATTTGTGAAGTCAATATATGCAAAAAAGATTGCCAAAAATATGAAAAAAAGTTGTAAAAAAATATAAAAAATGCAGCAAATGCAATACAAAATACAGTTTCTTGCAGAAAAAAGTTTTAAATAGGCTCACCGGACCTCTCGGGGGCAGAATCTCCTATCACTTTAGATGTTTCTCAGTGGGATTTCTTTTAGCAGCACAAGTGCTGCTCCTTCACTGGTACTCTTCCCTTCAGGCACCACACTGCCACTGTGGTGACCCTTCGGGTTTTCCCTGTGTCTGGATGAAGTATTCCCTGGTGTGTAGGAGACAGGAACGGTAATCCTTAGAGCAAAGAACACAGCCTGCGTTGCTCTCACCGGCCAGTGCCTGCCTGCGCTCGCAGTCTGGCGGGTCACAGAGACGCTGATCTTTAAATTTTTGCTGTGGGGCTCCGATGTTGTCCGGATACCTTTCCAAGGTTCACTTAGGTGTCTGTGAGCCTCTCGGGGTAGATGGTATGCACCCCGGTACTGCTCCCTTGTGTCGAGCTTGCACAAGAGTAATAGCTGCCAGACACAAGGGAGCAGTACCGGGGTGCATACCATCTACCCCGAGAGGCTCACAGACACCTAAGTGAACCTTGGAAAGGTATCCGGACAACATCGGAGCCCCACAGCAAAAATGTAAAGATCAGCGTCTCTGTGACCCACCAGACTGCGAACGCAGGCAGGCACTGGCCGGTGAGAGCAACGCAGGCTGTGTTCTTTGCTCTAAGGATTACCGTTCCTGTCTCCTACACACCAGGAATTACTTCATCCAGACACAGGGAAAACCCAAAGGGTCACCACAGTGGCAGTGTGGTGCCTGAAGGGAAAAGTACCAGTGAAGGAGCAGCACTTGTCCTGCTAAAAGAAATCCCACTGAGAAACATCTAAAGTGATAGGAGATTCTGCCCCCGAGAGGTCCGGTGAGCCTATTTAAAACTTTTTTTCTGCAAGAAACTGTATTTTGTATTGCATTTAGCGCATTTTTTTATATTTTTGTAAAAATTTTTTTCATATTTTTGGCAATCTTTTTTGCATATATTGACTTCACAAATAAAAGGTTAATTTTAAGAAAAAGAAGAAAATTCTGGAATAACTTTTTTCTGAAACCCTGCAAATCCCATATAGATTACATATTTACCCAGCGCTGCAGATAATCCCTACTTTGCACAAAAATTGCGTGTGGGTGCCTATCTCAACAGCTTGTAAATCACCAAGAAAATGTATGATTTTCTTTTTAATGAATGAATGATTTGCTTTTATGAACTGAGTGTGCCCAAGATTAGTGGCATATTTCCCATTAGGAATTTCCCATTTAGCAGTTACTGGTACATTTTGGGTTGACTGTATAAAAACAAGCATCCAAGTGCTGCTCCCAAACAAGTGCCGCCCTTTGGCGCCTTGAAATGCACCAGTAACTGCTAAATGTTTCTCTGAATCCAGCCAACATCTCCCAAAATATATCATCCAGCTATGTTTTAGGTCCAGCAAAAAAAACAACAACAACAACCTCTTGTTCTGTGCATTTAAATGCTGAAGACCTTAGCTCAGAGGTTCCCAAACTTTTTTGAATCACGGCACCCTAGAGTATCAGAATATTTTTCAGGGCACCCCTAGGCCAAAGTTTGTTACCAAGAATTAAAAAAATAAATAAATAAATGAAATAAGTTGTGCTTAAATGTCATCCTTAGGTCCAGTTATGTGGTGAGGAACACGATTCACTTCTTTTTCCCCACATATTTTATAATTGGAAGCCCCAAGCACTGATTTTGCCTGTTTCATTGGCCATAAATAATTTGAATTGGTTATGGACCACCAACCTGAGGCACCCCTGCAAGTGCACAGAGGCACCCCAGGGAGCCTAGGCGCACAGTTTGGAAACCACTGCCTTAGCTAATTCCCATGGGGCATGCTAAATTCCAACAACATTTTGCAAGAAATTTCTACTTCAGAGGAAGATGTTTCTCACACCTACTGTACCATTAAGTTTTGATTTTAACACATTTGCCCATGTCTGCTTTGGTTTGAACTAGTTTACATGACTGGCTGTAGCATAGCATAAAAAAACTGACTCTGGTCCGATTAATATTTCCATGTACCGTCTCTGCTCCTTGAACAAGGGACATCATTATGTCACAGCAGAGGAAGTGTGGCTGGGACAAAGAAGATGAGGAGTGCCCACAGCATTCTAAGGATGAAGTGAGCAGCTCTGCTGGCTGCAGGGCGTGGATCTAGAGAATTGTAAAATACTCTGCAGGGACGATGTCTAGAGCATCCTAAGGATACTTTGCAGTGAGAATGTCTAGAGCACCCTAAGGATACTCTGCAGTGAGGATGTCTTGAGCATCCTAAGGATATTCTGCAGTGAAGGTGTCTAGAGCATCCTAAGGAAACTCTGCAGGGAGGGTATCTAGAGCAACACAAGGATGCTCTGCAGTGAGGGTGTCTAGAGAATCCCAAGGAAACTCTGCAGGGTGGGTATCATATTCATCCTAAGGATACTCTGCAGTGAGGGCGTTTAGAGCATCCTAAGGATACTCCGCAGGGTGTGGACTGAGAGCATCCTAAATATACACTGCGGGGAGGGTATCTAGAGCATCCTAAGGATACTCTGCAGGGAGTGGACTGAGAGCATCCTAAAGATACTCTGCAGGGAGGGTATCTTAAGCAGCGGTTCTCAAACTGTGGGTCCTGACCCCAAAGTGGGTCCCAACCTTCTCAGCATGGGGTCGCGACTCCCTGTTGCTGACCATTAGGCTGATGACTTCTCTAATCTCAGTCAGTGATTCAAGCAGTCTCAAGCATCTATTGAATTGTCTGTTATTTTAGACTCCTTCCATCAGTTAGTGCCTCCACAATGCTGCCATGTTTGTGCTGTCTGATGACTACACATGTGATGTGATGACCTTCTGCAGTAACTTGCTGGGGTCCCTTCATTATTTTTATTGTCTGATGGGATCCCAGAGCAAAAACGTTTGAGGACCCCTGATCTAGAGCATCCTAAGGATACTCTGCAGGGTGTCTAGAACAGGGGTGTCAAACTCAAATTCATCGGGGGGCCGCATCAGCAGTTTGGTCACCCTCAAAGGGCCGGTTGTATCTGTAGGACTATGTGTCCACTCTTTATTATCATAAATTATTGTCACTGCATTCAATTATAGTCAGGGCTATATTTGTGGCGGAACGGTCCGGAACGCCGTTCCTGAAGATCATTTGAAAAATGACCTCACCAGGAACGGCGTTCCGGAAGTTCAACGCCGGGCGCAGGCACAGATATTATCTCCAATCTCTGTTTCCGCGGCGGCAAGGAAAATGATCCCTGCCGCCGCCCGCCCGCTGCATGCTGTTATGTGTCCTGACTGCTGCGCTGCCCGGCCGTGGCTCATACAATATCGGCTGTATGAGTCACGGCCGGGCACCGCAGCAGTGAGGACTCAGGACACACTCCCTCCATGGTCCATCTTGGTCTCCGTCCCGCTGCACAGAGGCGCCCTGCTGTGCCCGGCATCAGTCCCCCCACGCTCCCTGCTCTACCTCGCTTGAGTGGCGGAACTCTGTGAGACAACAGATCACTTTGCTCTCTCACACTTCCAGCTGGTTAGGGAGCAAGTATCTGCGGGCTCCCCCCTCCCCCATAGGGTTTTGCCGTGGCTGTGTGAGGTGGGAGTCGGGAGATGGTACAGCAAGCAGGAGCCGGAGTGCACACTGCTACCCCCCCATCCACTGCTCACCCCGCGGGCACAGGCCGCCCTCACCATCCACGGAGCCTGGAGGAGCTGCATGCAGGAGGAAGTGCTGCGCACCATGGTGATCCTCAAACTGCGGGAGCAGGTAAGAGAGAGGAGGGCAGCCCCGGTTACCCGCTGTACTGTCACCCTGGGCCCTGCAGCCTGCACCCAGCCTGCACTGTCACCCTGCTGTCCCCCCTTCTGCACTGCCGCCACCTGCGTGTCCGTGTGTCAGACGCCTGTCACTGACCACATGTGGGTCTACATATATGTCGCCTGTTACATACTGACCACACATTGCAAGTGTTGGTAGATAGTGTTGGGCATCTTGGTGTGGGCCATATGTTTGATGGGCATCTCTGTGTGGGCTACATGAGCATCTCTGTGTGGGCCTTATGTATAACGGGCATCTCTGTGTGGGCCTTATGTATAATGGGTATCTCTGTGTGGGCCTTATGTATAATGGGTATCTCTGTGTGTGCCTTATGTATAACAGGCATCTCTGTGTGTGGCATATGTATAACAGGCATCTGTGTGCGGCATATGTATAATGGGCATCTCTGTGTGCGGCATATGTATAATGGGCATCTGTGTGCGGCATATGTATAATGGGCATCACGGTGTGGGGCATATGTATAATGGGCATCACGGTGTGGGGCATATGTATAACGGGCATCTCTGTGTGGGCCATATGAATAACGGGCATCTTGGTGTGGGCCTTATATATAACGGTCATCTCTGTGTGGGGCATATGTATAATAACTGTTACGGAGCGGGGCATATGTTTAATGGGCATCTCTGTGAGTGGCATATGTATAACGGGCATCTCTGTGTGCGGCATATGTATAATAAGCATTACAGTGTGGGGCATATGTATAATAAGCATTACAGTGTGGGGCATATGTATAATAAGCGTTACAGTGTGGGGCATATGTATAATAAGCATTACAGTGTGCGGCATATGTATAATAAGCATTACAGTGTGGGGCATATGTATAATAAGCATTACAGTGTGGGGCATATGTATAATAAGCATTACAGTGTGGGGCATATGTATAATGGGCATCACGGTGTGTGGCATATGTATAATGCAAATCTCTGTGTGTGGCATATGTATAATAAGCGTGACGGAGTGAGGAATTATGTTTTTCTTTTTTAATGTAATGCCCCGCCCCTTTTGTTGCTCCTCCCACATCACCGCCCACTTTCTGCCCCCACAGTTCCTGAACCTATTTTCCTACAAAAATAGCACTGATTATAGTATACTCAGCAGTAGCATTTCCCTCCTGCTATTGCTGTGAACTGCAGTGCATTAGGGCTGCCTGCACAGGGGGGCAGCACTCAGTCTTAGGGCATATGTCCTGCTTATTATCATGGGACACAGCAATTAATGATGGGCTGCAATATGCCAGTGCACACACACACACATAGGCAGAGAGTTTGACACTTACCCGCTCTGATGCGTCCACTCCAGTCTGAGCTGCTCCACCACCAAGGACACAGCTGCGCTCTCACACAGGCGCATTTCCCCCTCCCTCCTGTGAGTAGCGCTCCTCGCACTATCTATCCAGGAGTGGGGGCAGTGTGACCTGGAGCGCACAGCAGCAGCAGCACCATTCACCACGACGGACCTGCTCTTTCCTCTCTCTGGCTCCTATACAGCAGGTGGGAGCGGAGGAGGGGTTGACAACCGGCGGCACTGCGCTAGAGGGCAGACGTTCTCTGGCTTGTAGGCTGCCGCGCATGCGCTGAAGAGGCGGCTTTCTTGTTTTAAAAAAAAAAATCGAGAATAAAAGGTGAAGGCTGGCGGCGGCTGCGCGGGCCACATGAAGAGGTCTGGCGGGCCGGATTTGGCCCGCGGGCCTTGTGTTTGACACCCCGGGTCTAGAACATCCTAATAATAAATTCTCTCTGCATGATCCCTAGCCATGAATCCATACACTGAACATACTGAAAACTACCAACCAATCAGATTCCAACTGACATTTTACTGGCTGTGCTCTCCAAATCAGAGAATCTTATTGGTTGGTACTTTATCTCTCTCCACTTTATCTACATCCAAGGCTCAATACTGTACATCCCTCTCACAGTCAAGGATCAATGAGTCTCCAAACTTGTAGGATACTGAGAAGGTATATTTATTTCACTTGGGCTGCCATTGCAACAGTGCCTTCATATTAATGCTAATGTTGCAAGCATGTGAGGATTGGCTTTTTAGCCTTTTAAACTAAGGCCCCATTTGATATAAAATATTTTGTTGAATTAGGTCATTGGTCTATATTATGTTATGATCATGACATAAGCTGATAGTTAATTAGTGTATTGCCAAGTCCTCAGTTTATGAATTGTTTTATCACATCCCTAACCGACCATATTTAATGATTGGGCCAAAATTGTAATAATAGCAATAACCCAATAAGGTTAGAGAGATATTGTAATCAGCACCATGAAAAGTGTTCAGAACAATGGGTCCAATTCAGATGTGGTTGTTCTTGTGATGGCTGTTGCTATCTTTTGCCATTTGCAATTGCGAGAATATGCTAATATGGGCAGATGCTATTGCCCACATTAGCATATAGTAGCATATAGAACTTGTGTGGCTACAGCACTTGCACACCCTTAGTTATGACTAATAACTAAGAGTGTGTGAATGCTGCAGCAGCACAATGCCTGGGAGGCACCATCCTTGATCCCCTGTAGCACCAGTATTTGGCTTGTATAATGTATAGAAAGGGAACCACAGAGCCACCAGGAGTGTTCCGTCCTCTGCACGTTCTTGCGCAGGTGGCATCCGACACAAGCTTGGGGAGTGGGGTCGGTACAGGACGGAATATCATGTTCTACCTTTAAATACCGTACATTGCCATTAGGCCACACCCATAAGATGCTTTATAGTGAGATAATAAACACTCAGTTATACGGACGGAAGTGTTACTTATACCAGAACTGGGGAAAGGGTTTGATCCACTCAGCTATACCCAGGCATATTAATGAGATACTTAAATAAAGTTGGTTGTCAGCCTTAGAAATATCTGGGACTCATTCTCAGCAACATTTTTCAAACAAAAGTGGCACTTAGAACCTATGTATGTATAATTTAATAATATTCCCACAGGCCAGGCCTTAAAGGCAAGGGGTGCATTAGGAACTAAAACTGTCCCTGGACAATTTTGTAGGTGACCCGACATGGGCAGCACCAGAGGTATAACATGCCATGTGGCCATGACAGCATTACTGGATGGCAGAGTTACTGTACTGCAGAGATAGAATAGTAGAATGAATGAGGACAATGCAGTGTAATGAGTGCGGTGGGCTGTCTGTCATATGGGTCCACGTGTCAGCAAACACAACCAACCTCAGTGGTATGTCAGCCCACCGGGCATCTTCCCTGGGAACAAAATACACAATATGCCCCTGCTTATAAGGCAGTGCAAACAGTTGGGCCAGGCCCAGGTACTCAGAAGGGGTGTGGGCAATGCAGACCGGTATGGCCAGCCCCCATCCTTAGGAAATATATATTTTTTAAAGTTTCCATGAAGCACCCACATTAACACAAACTGATCAATGTTATCTGATTAATGTGCTGTAGTGTTTTCTGCCGTCCATCACTCAGGGTCCCGGTTGCAGCATCTTGTGACCTGGTTATAGATCTGCTCACTTGCTGCCCTTGTGGCTTTTGACAACTGTTATTGTACATTTTTGATTTTAAGATTGTGTTGCTGTATTTTTTTATCTCTTTATTTTTAAAAGCAAATTCTACTTCAGGATTGGACAACACTTTTCATAATTGCTCCTTCAGGGATAGGGGGAGAATGTGATGTTGATGTTGATGTTTATGGCTAATATGATGGGGGAAATTTACTAAAGGAAATTTGTAAAAAAATAGGTGTATTTGTATCCAGAAATACACTTATTTTTGACATTTACTATCCCGAAAATACGACAATTCGTAGTTGTAATGATGTGCTATGAATACGAATACGAATTGCCGTATTTTCGGGATAGTAAATGTCAAAAATAAGTGTAATTCTGAATACAAATACACCTATTTTTTACAAATTTCCTTTAGTAAATTTCCCCCGATGTTTCAATGTATCTGTTGGGAATCAGGATTTATGGTTCAGTCTGCTTTGGTTTTCTGTTCAGTTTGTGTTTGGCATTTGACTCACTGGTGGCCTCCAGTGGCAGGTCTGTGCCACATCAGCTCAATATTGTGAGCAATTATTCACAAGGCTGTGAGGTAATTAGCTCGCTTAGCACTTGCTTGGGAGCTGCCTGGATATCCACCAGGTGTTATCAATCACCTGAGGCCTTGATAAGGCATGCTGACCTGTGGAATGCTGCCAGTGATAGCTTCCTGTTACCAGTGTTTATTTCCTGCTTCCTGTGCAGGGAACTCTCTGTCAGCTCTCAGCTACACTACCTGGTCCCTTGTTTCGGTCTACTGTTTGGATCTCAGGATATATCCTCTGCAGCTCAGCTTCCAGTTCCTTCGTCTCCTTCTGGGTCCCATTACGTCTGCAGCTTTGCTTCCGTGCCTTGCCCTGATCCACTGTTACCTCCTTTCCGTGGGTCATGTAAGTGCTCCAGTGGAGCCTGTTATTATCTTGCTTTTTACTCGGCGGCCTGCCGATTTTCTTTATATTTCGGGGCTGCTCAGCCCATAGTTTAAGTTGGGGGTTCTGGACTTCACCCCGTGTGGGCTTAGCCTGCCTATTTCTCTGGTGGTTTCCAGTGTACATTTCTCTGTTACCCTCTGCCCGTCAGTCCAGTTCCTTGTTAGGCAGGGCTCCCGTTCTGTATTGGGTTGCTTTGGGGATTCGCTGTGCTGTGTTACACCCGTTGTTTGGAGATTCCCCGAGTCTGTCTCTTGTGCCTGTGACTGGGTCGCACTCCCGGCATTGGCCAGGTGCCGGCAGATAGGGGCTCTTACTTAGTTAGGCCCGTTAGTCAGATCATCCTCTTGAGTAACCCCCTGACGATCGCTCACCCTTTGTCCATCCCTAAGACCTGGCTGCATCGGGGCTGGAGCGGGCCTAACTCACTCCTTCGAACGCGGCGGTCACAGGTGAAGCCTAGTTCCTGCAGGGGTTTGACATCTGCCCAGGGGACTCAATAGAGTCAGTGTAGGTTTCGCTGTGGACGTCCTAACCGGCAGTCCCGGCTATGGGCTCACGCCTGATCTCCAGCTTCCAGCCTCCGGAAGTTATATCCAGCGCCCAGGCGGCAACCGTAACAATATCCCAATATTCTGAGGGTGGGGAATGTTTGATCCATAACTGAGGTGATTACTGATACACTGTAACTAAAAAAAACATAACCATGGTGACAATATGGCTATGTGAGGCTTTGTATGAGCCCAAGACTAAAGGAGAAATCCTGATATAACATTAATAACATTTTCATGTAAATGTAATAGTATTAAATATGGATTGAAGTACTGTAGAAGCCAACAGGGGCATCAAACCAGTCTTGGCCTGTCTGATGGGATCTGTGAGATCAGGTTGTGATGTCCCAATGGTTACTGCCTCTATCAAGGCAACAGCAACCAATCAGAATGTAGCTTTTATCTTGTAGAATGTGCTAAATATTTGGCTACATCTGTCACTCAAAGTGTGTGAGTGTGTGTATAACAGGAGGGACACATTAATCTGTTTCTGGACTTCTCCCTTAATTAATGATTGCCAGCACCTGTGTTGAAGCACCTTTCTAATCAATTAATAACATGTGTGAAACAGGTGATGGCAATCATACATTATGAGGGAAGTCCAGAAACAGAGCAATGTGTCCCTCCTGCAGATGGTCATGTTGGGAGGTATGTGACTGACTCACATGACAGAGAACCAGCCCAGTGAGCCCACAGTGCCAGACAAGTTGATTCGTTCCCCCCCTGTGACCCCCCTCCCGCTATTCGCGGAACCCCCCCGCGACCCCCCCCCCGCGATTCGCGGCAAAACACCCCCTCCCGCGCCCCCCTCCCGCGGTTAGCGGCAAACCCTCCCCTGCGATTCGCGGCAAAACCCCCCCGCAATTCACGGCACCCCCGCGACCCCCCCTCCCGCGATTCGCGGCAAACCCCCCCCCTCCCCAGATTTATTTTTTCATTTTTTAAATGTTCTCATATTCATTTTCATGTGTTGACATGGACACCAATGAAATGCCACACTTATGTCAACATTTACATGTGTTGACCTTTCTGTGTTGATTTTTTTCTTGTGGCGATTCGCGGCACCCCCCCCTCGACCCCTCCCGCGATTCACGGCACCCCCCCTGCGACCACCCCCTCCCGTGATTCGCGGCACCACCCCACCCTGTGACCCCCCCTCCCGCGATTCGCCGCCAACCCCCCCTCCCACGATTCGCGGCAACCCCCCGCGCCCTCCCTCCTACGATTCGCGGCAACCCCCCTGCCCCCGCAACCCCCCTCCTGCAATTCGCTGCAACCCCCTGCGCCCCCCCTCCCACGATTCCCGCCCCACTCCTGCGCTTTGCGGACCCCTGTCCCCTCCCGAGATTCACCTACATCTGCGCCCCCCTCCCGCAATTCTGCCCCCTCCTTCGATTCACGGCACCCCCCGCGCCCCTCCCACAATTCACGGCACCCCTGCTCCCCTCTTTAGTTTCCCGTATGCCCACACACCCCTATCACTACCCAGCTTCCTGCTCTCCTGAACCATAACTTCCACCACTGGGGAGTCGCTGACGCTGTGTTGCCCACATGCCCCTATCATGCCTCATAGCCCAGCCTCCTGCTCTCATGCACCCTAACTCCCACCCAGTAGGAGGAGACACTGACTCAGGGCCACCGTCCTGTACTCCTGTACTGCCACGCTGGACCCTCACCCACTGGCAGAAGCTGCACTGTGTCTACCACCCTCCTCTTTAGTCCCCCTTATGCCCACACACCCCTATCACTACCCAGCCTCCTGTTTTCCTGTGTTGTGACCTCCGCCAGTGGGGAGCCGTTGACTCAAAAACACCCTACTATACTATTGCACTCACACACACACACACACACCCACAAATGTCACTGTACCATCCACACTATCAATGTACATCTTACTCTGTAACTGCTTTTTAATTAAACAAAACAATGCACATCCCCTTCCACATCATATGCTCTCTATTTAACACATTTCACCTATAACTCAAGTTGCAATACAGGGCATCTTTCATACAATTCTAACCATATTTCTCACAATACAAACGTTCACAAATTAAGGGGGCGCAGCCCCTTACTGACGGTGTGAAGAGCGCCTGTAGGGCGCGATGAATCACCTAGTGTGCTAAATAAATAAGTAGTAAAATCGAATTGGTTGCTATGGGCATCATCAATAGAACGCTCGTCTTAGTAAATGTACCCCCATGTGTGCCCAGGTCATGTGAGTACATATGTAGGTGTATATAAAAATCAGAAATCTACAGACAAATCCACAGACTCCATAACAGATCCATTCATACAGATACACTTAGCCCCCCAAAACACATGTTCCACACACTCACATACAATCACACTTAGTACATTTAAACAAATATAATAGAGAGAAAAAAGCAGCACGTACTGTACATAAACACAACAAATAAATAGACAAATGATTGCCAAACTGTCACTCCACATATACAGGATTTGCCCCCACCAAAGCAATTACCCTCATTCTTAAAGGGAAGAGCCTTGCAGGACTTGGAGGCTGGGCTGATGCTGGCAGGGAGGAGACGAGTCACTGCTGTAGAAGGGAGGAGGTCAGGAGACAGGAAATGAAGGTTTGCAAACCTTTAAATGAGCTCATCTCATTGGTGGCTGTGGTCCCAGGGGAGGGGCTGGCTCCATTAATCACGGACAGCAGCTGTGTAAATCAGGAAGCTGTCACTGACTCAACTGCTGCTCCAGCCCTGATCCTCTGCATCTGAGGACATGCTGCGTAGGTGTAAGTGGTTCAGAGCTGCCGGAGTGCACTCTTCGTTCCTCCAGGCCGCCCCCTGCCCAGCCCACCACTGGACAACCCTGTTTCTACCACCCAGCCAGTCAAGCCACAGGGAGTCTGGAATAGACAGCAGCGTGGCGTGCAAGGTGAAAGGGCAGTGGGCAGGGTGGAAGGGGAAGCGCTCTCTGGCTGTCTGTGTGAGGACGCAGTGACAGGGTCATTTACTAAGCGCTAGACAGCTAGAGTGTGCTCCCTCTTCCACCTTGGAGGTGGAGAAGGGTATCCTTTTAGCTGCTGATCTCTCAGGTATGAACCTGCGCCCTGGTGGCGTCTGCTCCCCCCCGCCACTGCTGGGGCTGCGGAGCCGTAGCTACGCCACTGCAGGGTTACACTATTGCTGTCTAACCCATACAGATCCAGTGATCTGGCAATATACAGCTCACTAGCAAGAGTTTTAATTTAATTACTTTCTTTCTATTTCTTCTTTTGTATTTTCTTTTATATATCTTTTGTCATTTCTTTCTATTTCTTTTTTCCTGCTTTTCTATTTATTACTTTAGATTTATATATTTATATTTCTTTTGTCCTTTCTTTATTTGTCTCTCAGTCTCCCCAGTCTCTCTCTCTTTTTTCTAGACCTCTCACCATGGACATATGTGCCCCATCAAAATGCAGATATACGTCGCCAGTCATAAAAGTTATGCAGGGTTAGTGGGTGGCTGGTTTGGCCATACTCTGCATATATATATATTTAGGAAGACCTGCATTTATTCCTCCTAAACATTGTCTACCTGTCACTCCCTTTGCGGATATACTATCATTGCGACCACTGTTGCCCGATATGCATAAAATAGCCTCTTTGTGTCCGCCTCTGAATTAGGCCCAATATAGACTTGCTATCATAGCAGAACTGACATGATCAGTGTAAGATACAGTTGCTCACACAGAATCGTGCCAAGCACAGACAGTATATATCCAGCTGTCAGACAATAGAATTACATCAACTATTTATGATACCGAGTAAAGATACATTAGTTGGTAATTATGACACACAGTTGATGAAGCTTGACAGAGTTGCCAGGAACTGGTTTTCCTTGTTGTTATAATCAGAGAAAAGAATCTGAGTTCATGGCCTGGACTACGAGTGCTATACAGATGGTATGTAACTGTACTGCTGCTGTACTTCAGGTAATAAGAATGCTAATGCCGCAGGAGGCATTTTGTGTAAACAGATGCCTCCTGACGTCGTCTCTGTTCCACTGCCATGCCCAAAGATCCGCTGCGTCAACATCAGTCATCTGAGTAGCCCTCAGGACCATATTACTCAGTGCTTCGCATAATGATTTCCACACTAGAGATGGACATTAGTGGGTTAACCGTCGATGTTCATCATCGATGGTAGTGTTGGAGATTAACCTTGATTATATGAAACCATCATCAACGGTACAAAAGTAGGCATGGTAATCACACAGCACTAGTCTCAAATATGTTATGCAGTGCAACATGGTAAGTGCAACCACATCACCGGGTAGAGATCAAACCAATAGTGTATCCATGAGTGTACAAACAGGGTTTTGAGTCAGAGGGGGACCACACCACCAAATGTATACCCATTGTTTTTTTTTATACGGTGTTCACCACTGCTATGTTACTTTCTGCCAATTTCTTTGCTACCTTCTGCGCATACTGCCAGGCACGTGCAGTCAGGGGAGGCAGGGGAGGCAGAGCCTCCCCTGTCATAATGATGAAAATAATAAAAAGGAGATATTTATATATCTTCTTTTATTATTTTCATCATTTCTACCTCTCCCCCTGCCTCCCACCTTCTTGCACTGCTGCATGTGAGGGTGGGAGGCAGCGGGAGAGGTGCCTCCCGCTGTTAACATTAAAACTCCGGGCAGCGGGGGGCGGGTAGGGGAGGGCAGGGGGCAGGGTGCAGCAATGGGCTGTAAAAGCCCATTGAAAATGAATGGGGAAGCGGCACTTATACTGATGCCTCAATGACAGCGGCACCAGTATAAACGCACGCCCCCAGATGTGATTGGGCCAGCAGATCCAGTGCTGGATCCGCTGTCCAATCACATACATGCAGGGCCCTGGAGGGATGCAGCAGCGCGGGCAGCGGGGAGTTCGGCACCTGCAGGGAGAAAGCAGATGTCACTCACCCGTCTCACCGCCGAAAGGACTGGCCGCCGCCACCGCCGAGGACAGGTGAGTCCGCCGGGTGGTGGGAGGGAGGGGGGGGGCGCATGTACCGGCGGCAATCCACGCAGCCACCCGCTGATCCCCACTCTGTGATGTCGCAGAGAGGTAACCTGCGGGGAGCGTCCGCACCCCTCTCTGCCGGCATCAGTGTTAAACCCGCTGTCCCCCGCGCTCGCACCTACACCCCCTGGAGCCCCGTGCTGGACAGTCAGAGCGGCAATCTCCGCTGCAGGCGCCCGCTGCCCCCATCCCCCATGTGCTGGACAGACAATCCACGGCAACCTGCGGGGAGCGCCCGCACCCTCCCTCCCCCCTCCGAGTGGGTGAGCGGAGGGGAGAGGGAGGCGCACGAGCGGGGGGGGGGGGGGTGCTTGGGGCGCTGACAGGGCTGACACCGGCCCTGACTGTATACACACAGGCGATGTATATCACACTGGTGCTGTATACCACACAGGCACTGCAGTGACGTGCGGTGAGGTTATTGCCTCCCCAGGCAATGACCTCACCGCACGTCACTGCATACTGCATATCTTCTGCATGTGCTATAAATTGTCATGGGGGGATGACCAAACATTGGCATACAGGCCCCCCATATATCATGCAGAATGGAGTTCCCAGGATTAGTTGTTGAGTTTGGGAGGTCCCGGCTTATTATCCCGGTCCCGGGAAAATTGCCACCGACAATCATTCTAGTGACAAATTTTTAAACAGTACAAAAAACATTACAGTGACTGCTAAAGAGCATCCACTTGACTGTCTTACAGAAATCTTACAAATGACTTCCATACAATAATATACAGTAGAAAATATCCACATAGCTGTCATACGGTAAAGAGAGCATCCATGTGACAGCATACAATACAAAGAACATGCCAGTAACCACTAAACAGTACAGACAGCAAATAAATCATTTTCATAATGTACAGAGAACATCCCAGTGACAACAATACAATACAAAGAGCATCCAGAAGACTACCATACAATACAAAAAGCATCCATGCCACTGTCATACAGTGCATCCACATGACTGACTGACAAACAGAACAGAAAGCATCCAAATGCTATATAGTACAGGAAGAACCAACATTTAAGTGATTTCTTAAACTTTATTATTATAAACTACCATATATAGGATGACCAGCCAAAATATTCACAAAGCAGCTAAACCCCCTTGTCCTGAAATTAAATGTGATGGGTGAGGGTCATGGAAAGGTTCCTTTACTACATGACAGCGAGGAGTTGGCATCCCATGCATGTAATAATAACACTAAAAGATTGGTTATAAAAACTAATGTTACAGATTTTGGCAAAAATGAAACCCTCTAATTTTCTTAAACCTGGACAATATGTCTTCCATAATATGTAATGTATGTTACAGTGTCTTTGCCCAAAATTATATCTAATCTGGTGCAGCATTTTCTATAAAGCAGTAGTGTACTGTGCCAAATAATGTTGCATAACAAGTTTGTAATTATAGTATAATTAATTATGTTTTCAACTTACATTTACTGTAGACTGAGTGCAGAACTTGTAACCATGGGATGGCTCACCAGGATGTTTTACACAGGCTAGTTGTCTCAATTTTCACTAAATGATAACTGGGGACATATTTATCATTTATCAAACATTAACAAGCTGAACGAAATATGTGGTCCCTATTATACCTGTGCTGCCATTATTATATTAGTATGGGCCAGATGTATCAAGCTTCAAAAAGTGGAGTTATAAACAACCAGCCAATTAGCTACTACCTGTCATTTTTCAAATCCAGCCTGTAACAAGACAGGTATGAGCTGATTGGCTGGCTGTTTATCACTCTCCATTTAATCAGTTTTTGAAGATTGATACGTCTGGCCCTGAGTGTTTGCAATGAATATGTTACTAAAACAAAATGCTGAGAAAAAAAATCCATTGAGCTGTCCTCTAAATATGTGGCCCACTGCGGAAATTCCCGGTGGTGACTATAGCCAATCCACCCCAGTGTTTATATGGGTCCCGACTGTCAAAACACCGTCAGCCGGGTTCCCGACGTCTGTCGGCTATTTTCCCTCGTGGGGGTCCACGACCCCCACAGAGTGAGAAAGTACCCGCAAGGGGCTTTGATGAGCTTGCCATGCTGTCTGGGTCCGGCCAGTCGGGATCCCGACTGTCGGACCCCTATACCACACCCTGTATATAATGGAATAGCGAATCTTTCTTTCCTAGAGTACAGTATATCCCATTGTTTGTTTCATCGGCAGACTCTCCTAACAAGGTTATATTATTCTCAATAGTGTTAGTAAATATGCCTAAAACAAATAAGATAAGGCTATGTAGGGTATGTGTTCCGAAGGTGTATCATGGGCTTGTAAGTGCAGGCAATTCAAGAGTGATAGTATCAACTCAAGAGTCCTGTCTGATTTCATAATGATCTCTTGCACCAGATATAGACCTAGTGCAAATGTACATTTATAGTGACAATGGCACAAGCAGATAGTGCAGCCACATCGATAAGGCCAACTCTGAATACAGTATAAATCCAGATTTATTTTCAATAATACAGTACAGCTGTATCTACGGTAGGGTGACCAACTCATCCCTTTTATCCGGGACACATATTAATTACACAGGTTCTGTGGCTGGCTTTCATCTGGTTTTAAACTGCCACACCTCAAGACTCCATTTAACCTGGTTTTAAACTGCCACAGAACCTGTGTAATTAATATGTGTCCCGGATTAAAGGGATGAGCTGGTAACCCTAATATATGGCCAATTTGCCTGCAACTCTATATCTGCAAACACTAGCATAATTTTAACCATCCCACACCAATAAGGCAAAGCAACCTAAAACATTGGTTTCATTCTACTTGCTTATATAAAATATCCTATACATGAAATTTGTTGTGACTTGAAAAATTCCTCAGTCTCAATATCTACAAACTATGTCTATTAAATGATGTCTGTAAAATACCATTTTAATCTGTCCCTGAGATTTAGGTTTGGTATCTGTGAAAGAGGGATACAGTATTTATAACTGCAAATTAAATACATTATAAGTTCACGTAAAGTAAATAGCTCTCTGCCCATTAGTTTACTATGTAAGTTGTATTGCCATGGAAGAAGGGGCTTCTGGGATATCATAGCTATACTGCATATTAGTGTCTCCATCCAATGAGCTAAGACTGAAAAAGAAATGACTGTAAAATATTATACCTCCATATGTTTTTGTGTCCAGTAAAGCTTTTATTTCTCAAATGTTCATTACATAGAGGATATATAAAAAAAAATTAGACAGTGTAAAGGTTTCTTGCGCAAGTTCAGTACAGTGAATGGAACAGAGCAACATTCAGTAACTGTGACATATAGCAGAGTTTATAAAAATAAGCGAAAAGCACTATGGGACACCAATCCAATTTCTCAGAACTTGTAATTCCTAGAAATGTGGTGCCTTTACCTATGAAAGACTGCTTCATATGCAGTAAGGCATTGACATCGGTTTTACTTCTCCGACATCAGAACAGAGCTACGTTGTTCTTCGGGGCCATGTAAAACATGACAACTCTCCACACCGCCAGCTCCTCACTTGCCAATTGATTTAGCATAAACACATGTAAACTGCTAGCATTCTATGGGCTTCAGATTGACGAAAAATCCATGCATTTGGTCTAAAATGCTTGTAATTCTAAGGGCCATTTATTTTGATGAATGAATGTCTTCGGTTACAACATATTCCACATTCCAGGCATATGATCAAATGGAATACATCTCAGGTTTCACTGAAGCTATCTTAAAAGAATTTTAGAAATTGTTGCAGCCCTCCTGGGTGTTTGCAAAAGTGGTTATATATTGTAGGTGCAGCTGAAATATGTTTCATATTGGTCATTAGCTGCAGTTTGAAGGGGTTATTTAAGGTAGTGGCTTAGTTTTTGGGCACTCATCTTTCTGTTTTTATATGTGCATTGTGATTGCAATGTTTTGGATTTATTCTTTGAAAAGTGAAAGATTGTGAGGTAAATTTACTAAAATGGGAGTTCTATTGAAGATGGGATGCTGCTATAAGCAACCAATCAGATTCGATCTATTCTTTTTTAGAATCTGATCGCTTGATATGGGCAACATCCCATCTTCAATAGAATCCCCATCTTAGTAAATTTACCCCTATCTCTCCAATGATGAATGCATACATCCCCTTTGACACTGCACTCATACAGCCAGTGGCGTAAGTTCATCCCAGTTGCCCGGAGGCAAGATAAATATTGGTGGCCCCAAATAGCTTAACCAGTAAGGTGTCTGTCTCCAGTAAGACAGGTCATGGGTTCTAATACAGGGTGTGACAATTTCAAAAATGATGTTAGGAGTCAGCCACAGAAATTATATTGACAGCTTTCAATTAACTGATTCAAACTCGCAGGGGAGGAGAGGTGCCCTCTTGTAAGCAAGTGCCTGGCGGCAGATGACTCCATTGCCTCCCAGAGTTCCGCCTCTGCATACAGTAGGTCTTATTTTGGCATATCTCCCTGATATGTTTTTTCAAAAGTAGTATAACATTGAATGTACAAACTCTACTAACATGACAAATAACTAACAAAAACTTTTTACAAAGGAAAAGTCATCCACATAGTGATCTATTTTTTAGTACTCTCCTCTGATAGGGAACAGTCTGGTCGACTCATGGGGGAATTGCCATTAGGAAGATGTGCTGTGTGGGGGGCATGGTGATATGACTGCATCAACATGGCTCCGCCCCTTCTATACATTGCTGTAAAGCAGGCATTGTATAGTGGGGGTGGGGCTATGATGACGTGATTCAGCAGTGAACAGCCCTGGGAGGGCCATCTGATTTTTGGGAGCCTCCCGGCTCTTCCAGTAGGGTAAGTAAGTAAGTTTTATTTATATAGCGCACTTTCTCCAGCAGGACTCAAGGTGCTTTACAGACATTAAAAATAACAATGCACATATTGCAGGACCAAGGGTTATCAGTATAAGGAACAGGCAACAATGGCAGTACAGATGTGCATCACACATACAGACATGCACAAGACCCATTCTAATAAGGTAAACGAACATGGGGAACATATTTACCGAGCTGTGCAGTACCCAGGCAGCCATTCAATGGCGCCACATGGTGATTGCACAGCCAGCTAGGTAGCCAGTAACAGTACTGATATATATACTAGATGTACTCTAATTAGGGATACAGACATGGGGAACATATCATTACTGAGCTGTGCAGCACCCAGGCAGCCAATCAGCGGCGCCACATGGTGATTGCAGAGGCAGCTAGGTAGCCAGTAACAGTACTGATATATATATACTAGATGTACTCTAATGAGGGACACAGACATGGGGAACATATCATTACTGAGCTGTGCAGCACCCAGGCAGCCAATCAGCGGCGGCACATGGTGATTGCACAGGCAGCTAGGTAGCCAGTAACAGTACTGATATATATACTAGATGTACTCTAATGAGGGACACAGACATGGGGAACATATCATTACTGAGCTGTGCAGCACCCAGGCAGCCAATCAGCGGCGCTACATGGTGATTGCACCAGCCAGTACTGTACATATAGAACACAAAAGAACAGTACAGGGTACACAGAACTAGATATAACACAATTAAAGCACAATTCTTAGTACACAATACAGCAGAGATATAACAAAGTGAATGAGAATAGATGCAGGTATAGATTGTAGATGAGTAAGAGAGCTGTAGTTGAAATACAAGAAAAGTGCTGTGAGAACAGGAGGGAGGAGGGCCCTGCTCTAAGGAGCTTACAATCTAGAGGGAGGGGGAGACAGACAGGTGACATGAGGTGCAGGTAAGGAGACTTGAGGCAAGAAGTAAGCATGGCAGGGATGGTCAGGACACGAGGCAGCAGGTAAAGAGAATGGACAAAGTAGTCCTCTCTCTCCTCATATCCTTCTCTTCACAGTCCACCTGCACCCTTGACTCCTAACAGCTTTGCACCGTGGGCCATGCCACAACACACCCTGCTAGGGGCAGAAAGCATGCAGAGTGAATAGGGAATGCACATGATTGAGGAACCATGGCTCTGGTACAGAGATTGGTTCAGTATGGAGTTCATTGTCCTGGCTGTGCAGACTGTAGGCGATACTGGGTCAGGTAACTCACTGCAGAATTCTGGATTTTCAGTGGAAGATGTTTAATTTTATGTCCTTCTGTGTTCCTCTGGTATTTCTTTATGTAGTTGTTCAATGTTTGTTCAACTGTTTCTTTAACTGTTCAGATGGCACCCTTAGTTAATAACACCCTTTGTTAAAACAGCAAGCTGAAAGTCCGCAAGCTGCCTTGCTTGTAACCCTACAGAAATATTATCCCAAATTAAGGGCAAGGCCAGGCCAGACCATTTTCCCGCACAACACTTTTGTTGGTAAGCTGCTCAATCAGAGATGTGTCACTCAGGTGCCAAAAGGGAGGGGTAATTCTGTCTAGGAAAAAACATTTGGTATCCCAATTGCACACTGAGTGAAACATAACTACATAATAATCAGATAACACAGATATTTTGGTTGCGTATATCTGCAGATATAGGGCTAAGCCCCCAGGCCGTACGTCAATGCATCTCTGTCACTGGGGGTCCCTAATACTGGGTATGGGTCTGGGGTGTGGGCCCCCAACATGCCGACACAGGCTGAGTACTCCAGGGCAGACCATTTGCCCACCTGATTGAAATGCTAATTGTACAGAGATCATAAACTAGACTGATTGGCCAAGATTGGGTAATAAATTATGGCGTACAATTGTTGCAAGAGTGGCAAGTGCAGTGACTTTTAAGGAATTATTATCTTTTATTTATATAGGGGCAACATACATTTTTTTGCAGTGATGTGTAATGAGATTCATTTCACTGTATTTCTACAGGAAGAGGATTTTCCAAACACTGTGTAGAACCTGATTGTTTCTGGGCATGGTACATTTTAGCTACTTTATTTGGTACTTGTTTCCTAGCACGGCGCCTGCGATTTTGATTGTATCCATTGGGTCCTAAAAAATTGCGATGCGATCGATGCAATATTTACATCAGAACCAATGTAAAATGGTCCCTGAGACCCGATTTTACATTGGGCCCAATGTTAAATGCCCCCCAGACCCCAATTTTCATTGTATACCCACCCTGATGGGTCAAATGCCCCCCCATTTTTAACGCCACGCGAGGGGCGGCGGTACGCGTCCTCCACCTTTTCATACCCCCCACTATCCACGTCGGCGTGGAGTTGCTTTTATACAGCGTGGCGAGCGCAGCGAGCCCCGTGAGGGGCCGCGCATTACTTCACAGGTATTACGCGTCCCCTCGCAGGGCTCGCTGCGAGCGCCACGCTTCTGGCTCGGTGGCTCGATGCGCTCGCCACACTATATAAAATCAACTCCACGCCGACGTGGATAGTGGGGGTATAAAAAGGTCGGAGGACGCGTACCGCCGCCCCTCGCGAGCTCACTACGATCGCCACGCTTCGGGTTGGCGTTCATCGTGGGGTGGCGTTAACAATGGGGGGGGGGGGGGGGGGCATTTCACATGTAAAATACCCATAAGGGTGGGTATACAATGAAAAATCGGGTCCATTGGCCCATTTAACATTGTTCCCTATGTAAAATCGCATCAGTCGCATCGCATGCCTTAACTTAAGGCATGCGATGGACGCGATTTTTTAATTGTCAATGAAAAGGCTAAAAATAGCCCTGAAATTGCGTCGGTCGCGTGCATCGCATACCTATAGTTAAGGTATGCGATCACCTGCGACGGGCGCCGTGCTAGGAAACAAGTACCCTTTATTTTTACACTGCAATATAGATATCACTTTGAAGTTGAACACACCTCACCCAAATCTAACTCTTTCTACATGTTACATTTTCCCCATCTACAATGCAACATGGTTTTGTCCATTAGAGAAAGATTTTGCTTTTGAGATCCAAACCGACATTTTCATTGGGTTCCTGCAAATATTAAGGATCCCTCTGGTGTCCTATGGAGGAATTGCAAACCCTAAAATGACGACTGGAAGTGATGACTTGCAAGTCCCCAGGAATACAGTGATATATGTGTAATTCCATTAACTTGGAGAGGGTATGTTGCTACATTTATGTGCAGTTTTATGTGGCTCACTTAAATGATTCCCTTAATCTCAGGATAGTTTCCAACATTAATGGTTTATGTTTATTATACGTTTACATGTACAATATATCTAGTATTGCTCAGCTTATTTGTATAGATGCAGTGGGTTGTGAACCTACACTTTACCTCAATAAGCATGCACTTTCCTGCCATTCATTTCGATAGCGGTGCAGCAGCTGCATAAAACCAGGTCCAGTTGTCTTTTTATTTGCCTCGGTCTTCCTTCCAGTATAACATGTGCTGAATGGAATGCACTCACAGCTTGAAGAATGATCCACAGGCTTAATGGACAGTATATATACATGGACTTTAGTGAAAGCATATGAGGGAGCATCGGTACAGACAGTCATACTTAAAGGGAACGCTGTGCATTCTGTCTGCTATACCTATTCATTATTACTAGGTGCGCCACAATGGTTTTAGGTTGGGGGCCAAGATATACATTTATTTTGACTCGTTTGTTGAAATTGCACCATTTGGCGTGTTTGTTGAATGGTAGTTGGACTCACCCAACACACCACCTACCAGACAAAGATAGCAGCCAGAAAGGGGACTATCTCCATCATGACCCCACCCGTGGTAAGCCTAGTTGGTGGCCGCACTTCGCCCTATGACTTTGACTGGTGTGTTATAAATATTGGGAAATCACAACCCCCTTGACGCCGCCCCCCCCCTCCTCCCCTATAATTATTACTGAACCTAGCAGGCAGCCACAAGCAGTGAGTATTGTAAATCCAAAGAGAAGCTGAAGAGATTCATAGGGGTCAGTTGAAATAGCCATGAGTGGGCCAATTGCCCTTGCAACAGTGTGTTAAAGCCAGCAACAGTGACTCTTGCCCCCTTCTTGGCCTGATTTCAGCACAGATAAATATTAATGAGTATGGAGCTTCTGTAAAAGGGATATATAACTCACCAGCACTTAAGTGACCCATACACCAGCAGGGGCAATCTCCCAATCCCCAACCTGCTGGCACCACCATTCCTCCAACCAGATGTGCCAATCAGTGTGTAGCGATGATCAGTGATCATCATCAAGGAATTAGGGATATTAAACCCCTTCCGTCAGGCACACGTTTCAGGTCCATCCCAGCAAAGACGACAAGAACTACAAAAGGCTTCTTCCCAATAGCTGTCCACCAACTAAACAGGACTGAACGTAACAAATACTAAATACTAACTCAAACTGTTCTAGATATATGTGAAATGTATGTGATGTATGTTTATGCCTCTCTTCCCACCCCCCTTGTGTTCCCTGCTTGATGCTGCACTGTTACCACAAAAAATTCCAAGCATATGCAAGTATACCTGGCCAATAAAGATTATTCTGATTCTGATCATTTCTTTAGCGAATTGAAACCCCTTGCGGGCTCGCTATGCTGTGGGCTTGGTGGTAAGTTGCTCTCAATTGTCCCTCTATTGGGATCGTGGATCCAGATGAGGGAAAATAGCCTGTGTAAGTCGGGATTCTGACTGTCAGGCTCCTGACAGTCAGGATTCTGATGTTGGAGAAACGACCCTCATAATCCCAACTGTCAGTGAGTCATCCATGAGTTGGATCAGGATTTTTACACGTTTTATATTCCCCATAAAGTTACTTAGAAAATGTTTTCCACCAGTAAGACAGCAGAATAGTAATACATGAAGATCAACGTATTATCTGTTGGGTATGTGTCTTAAAAAATGTTAAACACTTTTAAGAATAACATAGTTTGTTTCAATTACAAACAAAAGGAGTGGGGCAGGGGTGCGAAAATATTTACTTCTGCCACCAAAAAAACCTCACAGGGAAGTGTAATTAAGGAAATGTCTGTGACAGTGGCCAAGACTGATAGACTTAAGAAGTATACACTACTTCTCACTTGTAGGGAACCCTATTGTGTGTCCTGCTGTGAGTAAAGAATAAGCATTGTTGCATCCAAGCCCAGTATTAGAAAAGGGAAGTCAATAAATGTTCGGTATTTTTGAATGTCCTTCCTAAACCCACTTTGAGGTTATCTTAGAGAAGATATTCCACACAGTATAACAGTTTATCTCACTGATTGGATTGTTAAAGTACAAAATACATATTGATCACTGATGCATTTTTAGTTCTGTTTTGATAATGTTTAGATAAATAAATAAATGTTACTATGAAAAATGTGTGCCTCTGGACCATCATTGACCTTATTAAGGGCCCAACCTTAATTTTTGTCCTCACTCTAGGCTTCATTTTAGGTATGGCCAATCAACACTTCCACATCAATATTTTGGATAGATTTGGATCCACATCTTTGTAAATCATAAAAATAATCTCCATGATTCATAGTATAATCAATAATATTTTCATAAATACCCAATTCAGGAGTTAGAGATAGCTAAAAAAAAAAACATGTCCGCAGTAATAGTAAAGATACCGGGAACAGGTGACTAAACATCGCTACCAGCATCCTGATTTTTGGATTGATCCTATTGATACATTATGCTTGATCTTCCTTGCCGATCCCTAATCTAATTTGTATAAAACAAACTATGTCAACACTCCCTCTGTAAAGAATGAACAGTTCAACATTCTCGATTGTTGAAGGACATGTTCACTCTTGTTGTTGAAACCATAAGATTATTACCCAGTCTTTAAAATAGCAACATTTATTTTCTTCCCATTGTTGATCAATACTGGGCGATCCATTGAAAAGGATTGCCCGATGTACGTAGCTAGGCACAGCAGAGTGTATTTCAGGCCTGATCCTACTGTATGGTTCTGATTATATTTAAGGTTTTTAAAGCCTGACCCATCCAAGTTATCCACCTGGCACCTTGCCTAGGGTATGGTTACCATATTACCCTACAATATTGTATTTTTGATCCGTAACCAGCCTAGCCTGTTAGACATCTCTTGAGGTCCCATATACTGTAACATAGAATGATTGTTAGCCTCATTGAGATTGCGAATCCTAGAAAACCTAGTTGCTGGTATATGATGCAGCAAACATATGAACCACTGATGCTGCTTTAGCAACAACCAGTAATTGGGACATGCTATGTGTTCAGTTGTAAAACACAAATAATAGACTGCAAAGTGTAATTTCATAGATTCTATTTTTTTGTCCGTACATATTTTCTATGAACATCTATAGGACAGTGACCCTTTACCCTTTTTAACTCGTGCGCTAACGGGCCTGAGAAAATGGTATTGTTATAATGGACACAAAAGGTCATTCAAAAATGTCTGCAAAGTTACACAGACAGTAGAGAATGGAAGAATGTGCAGTGAATATAAGGGGAAGTCAAGGGAAAGGTAAAATTGTCAATATACAATAAGAACAGTGATTCACTAATACTGTATGTTTAATGTGCTGGAGCAGAATGAAGCATTGACAGAGGCTGTCTCCTGGGTGTAATGCAGGGAGTCCGCGTCCGGGCGCTTGGGATGCCGGCAGCCATAATACACTGTGCATACAGTATACTGGAAAAAACTGATTATCAAGTGTGAGTAGTATAAAGAGGTGGAGAACTTCTGAACTGAATTAGTCAGACCTTAAGTACATTAAATTTGATGAATGTTAATAGTTGCTCAAGTGATTACAGTATGTGTTTATAGCTAGTAATTAACCCGGCACTACAGTGGCCTAATGAATTAAATGTGACTTGAATTATGGAATGAGCATATGTAGGTATGAAACAAATTAGATGTGACCTCAGTTCCTAGTTGTTTTGGATGTGAAGCAAAATCCTCATTTTATAATAAAGCAATGTAATCCTTCTGAAAGATTATTAACAGAACCATGAAAAAAAAAGAGGAAAGTAAAAAAAGGGAAATTGTTGGTTTGTGTTTGGAAAATGTCCATGTGTTAGTGTAAGAGAGAACGGTGATTTACATGACGGTGTTCAGAGCAGTGAACTCACATCTGAAATCATGCACAAAGATCTGAGTGTTGTACAAGTCTCAGTTAAAAGTTTAATTTATTTACAGTCTTACAAGTTGCTCAAGCATTAAATAGACAAGGAACTTTATACCTCTAAACTAAAGAATTAGTGAAGTGAACTTTGTATTTAAAAAAGTTAACACTATAAAGGTTTTCCTTAGAGATGTGTGAATGTGCCAACCAGTGCTAGCCGACACATGCACACTGGGGGGAATTTACTTTTATCAGCTTCATGGATTACATTGTGCCTTGACACTCGATCCTCGATCCAACATTGCAATGAACATTGACCTTTCGGGAATATAGAAGATCAATGCCTATTCCTACAATACAGGCCATAGGGTGCCATTCACACCATCTCAGCATGCGTGACCATCAGACGGAATGCTGCAAGTCAGAAGACCTACAGTTGCAACCCGCTGAAGAGAATCCCAACAGTGGCTGAGTATACTTACCCTCTCCCCCTACCCTTCTAACCTAACCCTCCCTACCTGCAGAATAACCATAAACCTCTCCATCAGTGCCTTACTATAACCCCCCACAGCCTAAACCTCACAGTTGGGGCCAGATGCACTAAGCTTCAAAAGTGATCAAATGGAAAGTGATAAACAGCCAGCCAATCAGCTCCTACCTGCCATATCACAGACTGTTTGAAAAATGTCAGACAGGAGCTGATTGGCTGGCTGTTTATCACTCTCCATTTTATCACTTTTGAAGCTTAGTGCATCTGGCCCTTCGCCTCCCGCACACGCAGCCTAACTCCTAACACTTGGGGCCTTATTCTGGTTCACTCTTAGAGGCAAATTCCTTCTCAAATGGACAAAACCATGTGCACTGCAGGTGGGGCAGATGTAACTTGTGCAGATAGAATTAGATTTGGGTGGGGTTTTTCTTCAAAGTGAGATCTATATTGCAGTGTACAGATAAAGCAGTCAGTATTTTCCCTGCACAGAAACAAAATAACTAACCCAAATCTAACTCTCTCTGCACGTTACATCTGCCCCACCTGCAGTGCACATGGTTTTGTCCATTTGAGAAGGAATTTGCCTCTAAGAATGAACCAGAATAAGGCCCTTAGTGCCTAACCCTCCTTATGGGCAAGCCTATCCCTAATCCTACCTTTCACAGCTCATGCCTAAATCCTTTCAGCCTAACGCTATAAAACCCACGGCATAATTAAGATCGGGATGCCGGCTGTCAGGTTTCCGAGTCGGCATCTCGTGGGATTTCGGCACTGGTGTTATGGCCTTGATTGGGGTTCTGACATCGGCATATCAACAGCAGGCATTCCGATCCCCATCACCGCAACCACATCTCCCTCATCAGTGACCACAAAAATAATATCACTTTACAGGCTGAGCTTCTCTTTCGAGCAATATATTTCAATATTGTATTGTATTTTTTATTTACTGTATTTAAATATTTTCATCCATTCATCTATGACAACTTGTACCCAGTCCAAATGTCAGTGTTGTAAATCTTAATATATCATTTAGGGTTTGTTTTTTCTATGCTTTCAGTTTTTACACCTACTAATAAACTGCAATGTGGCACAGATTTAGCCTACATTGGGGCATAATATTTTAATTCTTTGGCGCCAGGTGGACAGTCAGTCTTGCGCCAAAACAAGCTTGATATGCAATGTTTCTACACAGTCCACACGTTACATGCATACACAGCAGATGAGCCAAAGGTTCGTGGGTAACACTAATGCTGTAGGAACACTCCTCGCTGCCAATGCTTTGTGAATAACCTTCTTTGTTGGGCGCAAACTGCAAAATATATTTTCAGTAAGATGGAAAATATGTAATTTGTGGAAAACTAAGTTAGTTTTAGCAGGACCTGGGCAAACAAGAACAGATCTTTAAAAACACCAAGAAATATTTGGATGAAAATAGTAGTAACCATGAAAACACTTTCCCTCTAGGGGGATTCGGTCGAAGTAAAATCTGGAAGAGGTTATCTGCTGTGTTGTACATGCTTATATGTACACTATGTATATATTCAATTATGTTTCTGGAAGTCACTACACTAAACCATGTGTTTTCTAATTCTTGTTAACGTTTGTTTCACTAACAAACGTAAAATAATGAACAAACCCCCGGTACACAACAGCCCGCTCTTTTGTGGTGTTACAGAAATATTTTGACAGGGATTAAATTTTTTGGTAAACATATAATTAATTGCACATAATTATTTGTAATCGTCCTGTTTCCAAAGATCATGAGGTGGGCGCACAGCTCTATGGCCCTTTTTCTGATCTCGGCGGTACGGCCCGCGTGCGGCCGTACCGCCGATGTTTTCACTCTGCACATGCGCAGAGGTCACTCTGCGCATGTGCAGGTGAAATCGCCGCACAAAAAATGTATACGCCGCAAAGGGGGCGTATAGGGGCGTGAGGGGCTTAATAGCCTCATTACCCTATGCATACGCCCAGCGTTTCATGGGCGTTCCCATGCAAACGCGGGGCGTATGCATGGTAATGAGGCTATGACGCCAGTGATGGGGGCGGAAAGCTGACATCGCCGGATGTCAGCTCTCCGCCCCCATACAAGCTTTCACACGGACGATTGTCCGTGTGGTCTAAGCTTGCGGGAGCTGGTGGAGCGTGCGGCCCTGCCTTCGATGGTCGCCGACCATCGAATGCAGGGGGCAGCTCCCACCATGGTGGAGGCGTACGCCCCACCATTTTCATGCGGATCGCCAGCCGTCCGCGTACGGACGGCCGTGGCGATCCGTATTGTAGGCGGGGATTGGTTTGTGCGGCCGGAGCAACGTATGCGGCTCCGGCCGCACAGATCAGAATAAGGGCCTATATGAGCTATGCGGATGCTTGCATGTGAATGGCATTACCGAGAATTCTACCAGATATACATATTTATTAACTGTAATCGATTGTCATTTGTTCCCATCCATTACCAGATTTTCATTCCAACCAACCATATTGGACAGATGAGCTGTCCTTGTGTTTCACTCTTATTTCCCATTAGATTGTAAGCTTGCAGCAGGGCCCTCCTACCTCCAAGTCTGTCTGTTATTACCCAGTTTGTTCTATTACTGTCTACAATAGTAAAGTGCAACGGAATCTGCTGCGCTATATAAGAAACTGTAAATAAATAAATGAATAGATAATTGTATAGTGTGGGTGCCGAATGACTACCGACAGTTGGGATTCTGATGGTCAGTACTCCGAACTGACTGTTTAACTGCCCAACAGTTGGGATCCCGACTGACAAGGGCTATTCTCCCTTGTGAGGGTCCACGACCCCCATAGAGGGAGAATAGAACCTGTGGTGAGTGAAGCAGCCATCAAGCCCAGAGCATGGCGATCACAGGGAGTACGCAAGGGACTTCTTTGCGCTTGCTCCTTGTCAGAGCAGCAACAGTCGGGATTAACCATCCGGATCCTGATTGTCGGACCATCACACCCATATAGTGTATGCCCAGCTTAAGGAATATCATACCCTCCAACATGACCTATTCCATTAGGTACAACATGCAGTTACAGAGGTTGGACTCCAGCACAACCCAAAATTGAAAGAGGGGGGTCACATCAACTGCCAGTGAGTTCAGGACATGGATGTTTGTAGTGGCATTAAGTGTGGCTCCCCTTTTTGAATATTGGACTGTGCTGAAGCCCCACCTCTGCAACTGTCACTTGTAAGGAAGTCCAGAAACAGAGCATTTTGTACCTAATGGAATGGGCCATGTTGAAGGGTATGGAATATTGGTGTGTATGTACTAAGTTCTGTGTAGTGATAAAGGGGGTAAACATAGTGCCCCCACAAAGCTCCCAACACCACACAGATCACACCACCTCCACCCAGCCTCCCCCATCACAGACCACATTGCCCCCATACAGCCTTCCTCATAGATGACACAGCCTACACAGTCCCCCCCTCACAGATCACATTAACTTCTCACATCCCTCCTTCACAGATCACACTGCCTCCCTACAGCCCCTTCACAGATCACATCACCGTCACACTCCCCTCAGAGATGACACCACCTTCACACAGCCCTCACATTTCAATCTGCCTACACACAACTCGCCCCTCACAGATGAAATCGCCTCCACACAGTCTCCCCATCACAGATCACACTGCCTCAAGACAGCCACCCCCACAGATCACACCACCTCCCAACAGACCCCCTCACAGATCACAGATAAAGTTGTTTAAGTAAATTGAACCCATATTCTTTATTCTCCTGTTGTGAACATTTAATGTTATTTATAAGAAAGCTGTTCTAACTTTCATTTTATTATTATAATTTATTTATATGGCGCCCCAAGGGTTCCACAGTGCCTGAAAATACATAGATGAGCGAAAATCAAGAAAATAATGAATTGCAGTATAAGGCAACTTAGTACATGGCAAGTAAATGCAATTGCAGCAGGGGACAGGACACTGATGCAGTAATCAGGGTGGCAGTTATATATTTTAAGAAAAACACATGAGAAGAGAGGGCCCTGCTCGTGAGAGATTACATTTTGAATCTAGAGGGATTCATTTCTTGAAAAACATGTTTATATGATGTTATTTCTTCTTAGGGTTTGCTTATTGCAAATATTGCAACGTGTACTAAATACGGTTTGCCTAAATAAACAGTTCAGGAGGTTCAGTCATATAGCGTGGATGCTATTCTGCTCATTTTCTAACCACACACAGTGTTAACCCTGAGGAGTTCTAGTTAATGTGTTTGCTACTTGTAAGTTTCTGAAAATAAATCTTATGTGCAGCCATCATATGTATTGCATCCGATGCGGGAGGATTCTGAGGGCCAGGTTGTTGGAAAGCCCCTATATTTTAATTGGTTTCAATATAAACCAATTAAACCAATCGGTGCGGGGCGACGGGGGATCGCGTTAGAAGCCCATAGGCTTCTATGGGGCATCGCCAGATTTTTCTGGCGATGCCCGCCGCCGCGGTAACCCAAAATGCGGTCAAAACCCGATAACTGGATTTTTACCGCATTTTTTAGTTTAGAGAATCTCTCCCACAGTCTGAGACATGGCAGACAGGAGCTGATTGGCTGGCTGTTTATCACTCTCCATTTTATCACTTGTGAAGCTTAGTGCATCTGGCCCATGATCACATCATTATAGTCCCGCCCCCACTTTACAATGCCCACATTACTGGCATTATAAATCAGGTGGGGCTACAATGAGGGGAGCCTGGTGCGGGAGGCATGCAAGCTCAGCTACTCCGGAAGAGTGGTTCTACTGCTGCGTCTGAAGCTGTTGCAGAGACTCATCTGTGTTAAAATCAGACATATGAGTTTCCAGGTTCCACTGAGGTTCCAAAGAAGGCCCAGTGAAATTGCACAGCCACTGACTTCAGCACGCCCCTGTTTTCCGTTATGCTGCCATTCGCCACTACCAAATGCCAGCAGCAGGTCAATCAGGATGTGGTTTTAGAGTCACTGCAAGTAATATCACAGACACAGATCTGTGCATGGCCAGTGCGGCTTCTGTGATTTTGCCACTTTTCATCTGTCAGATTTAGATGGAAAGGGCCCAAATTGCACTAATGTATGGGTACCTTAAGGTTCATTGCCAATATATATATATATATACTTCGTAGGGTGGACACAGCACTCCAGACTCGTAGAGATACAAAATTACAGAAATTTATTGAAGATGGCAACGTTTCAATGCGTGTGCATTTTCGTCAGGCTCATTTTCGTCATTTTCGTCATTTTCGTGGAGCCTGACGAAAATGCACACGCATTGAAACGTTGCCATCTTCAATAAACTTCTGTAATTTTGTATCTCTACGAGTCTGGAGTGTTGTGTCCACCCTACGAAGTCTACATACCCGATAGACACCAGCACCCGACCAGCAACGGACAAGGGAAGCAGTGCCCGGCACATTACAAGTCTATATATATATATATATATATATATATATATATATATATATATATACAGAAGAAATGACTGGGCACTCGAGGACTTGCAGGTGCAGGTAAAATAAGACCAATTTATTCCATAGTAGGTCTTACAGGTGACGACACCTGTAAGACCTACTATGGAATAAATTGGTCTTATTTTACCTGCACCTGCGAGTCCTCGAGTGCCCAGTCATTTCTTCTGTATATCCTGTGGGCAGTGCTACGCTGCTGCCCTCTGCAAGTTGGCACCGGGGCAAGGTACTGTCTACAGCTCATGTAAGCCCAGAGTGACGGCCCTTCTGGAGTTCTATATCTATATATATATCTATCTATCTATCTATCTATCTATCTATCTATCTATATATATATATATATATATATATATATATATATCTATATATCTATATATATCTATATATCTATCTATATATCTATATATCTATCTATATATCTATCTATATATCTATCTATATATCTATCTATATATCTATCTATATATCTATCTATATATCTATATATCTATATATATATATATCTAGAGAGAGAGAGAGAGAGAGAGAGAGAGAGAGAGAGAGAGAGAGAGAGAGAGAGAGAGAGAGAGAGAGAGAGAGAGAGAGAGAGAGAGAGAGAGTTTCTGCGGCCCGGCACTCCTCTGACTGGTCGGCTGCCCCGGTGACCTTCCACAGGGGGATGGGTACAATAGAAATAAAGGATGGCACTCAGGAGACTTTAAAATCCGTGCTGTATTTAAACGTGCAAAAAGAGACCAACGTTTCGGGGTATGTACCCCTTTGTCAAGGTGCTAGTTCTCACTAGCACCTTGACAAAGGGGTACATACCCTGAAACGTTAGTCTCTTTTTGCACGTTTAAATACAGCACAGATTTTAACGTCTCCTGAGTGCCATCCTTTATTTCTATTGTATATATATATATATATATATATCAAAAAGAAGGGGCCACACAATGCGCTCAATGTAGTGACTAAGCTGCAACCCTGAAGGGGTCCCCTGTTAGATGGGACCCAGTATAGAGATGAAGAAAAGGGGAAGTTTCAGGGTGCGCTGAGACCTTAAGTTATTAGACAGTAATTTTACCATAAAATTGATTTAATAAACATTTGCTCACAGAGCATAGCAGTATATAACAAGGTCACATAAATACAGTTACAGTGCATAGAATGATGGTATGTCAATTTTGACCGTGATCGAAATACGCCCAATAGGCCCAACGCGTTTCGTCGTGAACACGACTTCCTCAGGGGCACAATACAACAGTAGGCAATGGTGGTCACACTGTGAATCACAATATATACAAGTAAGTACAGAGTCCATAATTAAAATTTTTTTTTAGGTAAAATAGGATAATAAGGGAAATGAGCAGGTGTAAGGCCCCCCCATACATTAGCCCGACTTGTCCTAGGGACAAGTCGGACCCGATTTCCCCGGCAGCTCCCCGGGAGGTTTCCATCATGATAAGGCACTTGATGTGCCAAGTTGTGCATATGATAAATCGCCATGCGATTTATCATATAAAACTCCCGGGGAGCTGCAGGGGGAGAGCGGGGTGAGGGACACTGGGGAGCAACAGGGGGGGAGCCGGGCATTGTAGCTGTCAAATAGGCAGCGGGCGGTGGGGGGGCGTTGGAGAGCCGGGCTGGGGACACAGGCAGCAGCGGGCGGGGGTGGACGCCGGTGAACGGAGCTGGCCGGGCGCAGCATGACCGGGGACGGGGAGAACGCTGCAAGAAAAAAAAAAAAACATTACAAATGAATTGGAAGCCAGTGATTGGCTGAGAGCTCTCTCAGCCAATTGCTGATTGGCTGAGAGAGCTCTCTCAGCCAATCACTGGCTTCCAATTCATTTGTAATGGTTTTTTTTTTTCTTGCAGCGTTCTCCCCGTCCCCGGTCATGCTGCGCCCGGCCAGCTCTGTTCACCGGCGTCCACCCCCGCCCGCTGCTGCCTGTGTCCCCAGCCCGGCTCTCCAGCATCGCCCTCCCCAGCGTCTGTCACCGCTGACGCTGCCCGCTCTCCCCCTGCCTGGCTCTGGCGTCCCCCGCCCGGAGGCTGCACATAAGATTTAGGAAATCTTATGTGCAGCCGGTCCGACTGCCCGACTCCGATCCGATGCGCACGGGACCGCGCATCGGATCGGGGGGGCTGTCAAACCATGCGATTTGGGCCGATTTCATGGCCCGATTCATCCGAATCGGGTGAAATCGTGCCCAAATCGTATAGTGTATGGGGGCCTTAAGAGAAAGGGAGGAGAACAATTAAACATTGATCCAATGGATCACATACCAGTCTAGAATTGAGGTTGGAAACCCTCTAGATAAAGAAATTTTCGGGACGGGAGATGTCCTTGGACGATTTAAAACATAATGTCCTAAAATTAAAGTCCATACAATCCTTAATATGACATTCTCTTAATTCAAAAATTTGAAATGTAAAGAGATAAAAGGTACATACCACCAGCTGTTAATGTTGGGTAAACAAATAGAAAGACTACCCAGAGTTAATCAGCAAAATTGGCCACCTTCAAGTATAGGCGGTTAAGGCGAAATCTGATAATATAAATGAAATTGATATTCTATTATAATAAATCCGCGATTACTGCATTCAATGCAGAAATTTGCAGAAAAACTTTTATAATTGACATTTGCAGGAGAAATATACATGAAAAATACTTTTACCACAAATTGCAAAAAATTGATGAGAAACAAAAAATGTTCCATGTACATATTAAACCACGACTTCAAACACTATAGTCACCAATACAAAAAATGTGGACTTACTTGTAGAGCAATAGTATGAGGTGTACTGCTCAGCTCCAAAAGTGAGAGTGACTGGGATGTGAGTAGGGAGGCCAATCCCGGGGCATTTTTTCAATCCCGGGATTCGGGATTGAAAAATGCTCAATTCCGGGATTCCCGGGATCCCGGGATTGGCCTCCCTAATAAAAAAAAAGGCCCCTCCCCGAGATGTACTTATAAATTTCTTCTAAAGATGCCCCCCGCACGGTCACTTACGGCGGTGGTGGTGACAGGGCAGCAGCTACAGTATCTCCGGCGGGTGGGCGGAAGGCTGGGGGCGTATCAGCGGGCGTCTGGCTTTGGGACTGATGTGCTGACAGGCAGAGCAGCGGCCGGGCTGCGCAGCGTGACGTGATGTCAGGGGTCACGCTGCGCAGCCTGGGCGCCGCCATGCTTGTCAGCACATCAGTCCCAGCTCCCGACAGCAGCACCGGCCACTGAGTGTAAGAAACAGGCAGCCGGGCAGCGTCTGAGCCATATTCTGGTGCTCAGCGCTGCCCGGCTTTAAACAAAAACTAATGGGGTTACTAATCCCGGAATCCCGGGATTGGAAGCTTCAATCCCGGGATTCAAATCCCGGCAATTTTAGGCCAAAATCCCGGGATCCCGCCGATCCCGATCCCGGGATTGGCCTCCCTAGATGTGAGTGAGCTGGGTATATATGGAGAACTGAAAAAACGTCACTTCCTGTGACTGTTAAATGGGTATAAACTCTAATGAGCCAATTAATGTACAAGATGTGAGGTGAAAATATCAGAACAGTATTACTTTAACTAACGCTATCACTATATGAAAAGCCACTAACTGTGACTTAAAGAATGTGTAGAAAAACGATCTTATTGATAATGGAACGCACGGTGGGCGTGTCGTGCGCTCCATTGACTATATAACTGCCCCTTGATTGGTGGACGTGCGGGTCAAAAGCCGTCAACACGGAAGTGTTGGTGACGGCTGGTAATGATAAAGGAACGCATCGTGCGTTCCACCCTCAGATAACTTCCTGGTGTGGTGTAGACAGTGGGGTTCCGTCAACCCGGAAGTAAGGGAGGCGGCGCATACTGAATATATATATATTCATTTTTTTTTTAAATGCACGCAATATGTAATAATGTAATAAATACACCCCAAATTCACAATTGTTTTAAACCTAAAAATGTTGAAATAATAAATCAAGGTCTGTTCAGCTTAAAATAGGTCTTGGGCACTTAACTGCATCACATTCCAAATGGAATGCAGATGCTAGTGTTTAATCTTTGAGTCCTAGAGGCTAGAGCAGGACTTTTCTAGAAAAAAAGAATATGTCTGTCTGCCCCTGTCATCTTTCTGCCCTTTTAGTAACAGCAACCTATATTTAGATACTTAATTACCAGTAGCAAAAATGGAAATATGCAGAACAGATGTGTAATGGTTAGTACTGCAGTCTCAAGCACTAAGGTCATGGGTTTGATTCCCACCATGACTCTAACTGTGTGGAGTTTGTATAGTCTCCCCATGCTTGAGTGGGTTTCCTCCAGGTACTCCAGTTTCCTCCCACAATCCAAAAATATACGGGTAGGTTAACCCTAGCATGAATGTGTGTGCATGTGGTAGGGAAAATAGATTGTAAGCTCCACTGGGGCAGGAACTGATGTGATGTGATGTAAAGCGCTGCAGAATATGTGTTCGATATATAAATAGCTTGTAATAAATTATAAAAGCATGAACGCACTTCATATTGCATCACACAAGGCCATTGCTCACATTTGTATTGTATTTATACATTTCAGTGTTTCACTGAAAGAACAGAAACATATTGACCGTTCAGTCATCTGCGGAACCCCATTTTCGTCTGCATGTAAAATGTAGTATGTAGTCTAAACCAGCCCTGAATGGTAGAATCCTACATACTTATGGGCAGTATAAACATTTCACTCGTGGGGCCTGTTTCAGAATGGTATGCAAACCAGTGGTACTACTCCGATTGTTGTGGGCTTCTGTATACGCATGACCACCTCTGCGTATGTGCAGAACAGGGCCTTCATTGTCACACAGTTTGGGGGACGGAGTTGGCCTGTGATGACATCAGAATCTGCATTCTGACCTTGCAAGGGGTATGGGTAAAAACCAGGCCTGGACAAAACCCCTTAATGCCGGACCAGGCATCAAACTCTGGGGGGGGGGGGTCATGTTCAGGGGGGCTGCCTGTGATAGCTTTCACCAAGAACATGGGTGAGGGGAGATTACAAACTCCGGGTCTGCCGGAAAGGTGAAAGGTGTCGACCTTTTGACTGTTGACCTTCCCCATGTCAACCTAATACTCATGTTGACCTAATGACCTGTCAACCTATCCCATGTCAGCCTTCATTCTTGTCGACCTTCCTGCATGTCGACCTTCAGTCATGTCGAGCTAGTGGTGTCGACCTGATGCTTGTAGACTAGTGACCTTATCCCCCTCAGACACCTCCTGCGCATACTTGCCTACCGGACCCTCTCCATGAGGGAGAAAATGCTCTGTTCCTGGACTTCCCTGGTAATGTATGATTGCCATCACCTGTGGTGGAACACCTTTCTTATCAGTTACCTAGCTCCCCACAGGTGATCGCAATCAAACATTATCAGGGAAGTCCAGGAACAGAGCATTTTCTCGTTCATGGAGAGGGTCAGGTAGGCAAGTATGCTCCTGTGGCATTCGCATATCAGTTGTGCAATATTATACCCCTTTTACACCGCCGAAAAATCCGGGTCAGCGGCGGGTCAGAACAGGATCATTGGTGGTGTAAATGGGGTATATCCTTGTCCATTTACACGGGTCCTCTACCCAGGTCCTGACCTGGGTAGAACCCGGATAGGACCCGTGTAAATGCCGGTGTAAATGGTCCCGCTGCGGGTCCACAGCGTGCAGCTCTGGAGAAGCTGTCCCCAGGTGCTGCGGTAGGGGGTGGGTCCCTGCGCTTGCTGAGGGGAGGTGGGGGTACCTGTCAGCCTGAGGTCGGAGCCAGAGGGGATGATGTGCGCTGCCGCCACCGCTGCTGTCCTCCCCCCGCAGCCCCAAAGTTCCAGTCAGCATCGGGGGTCCCTCCGGCGCATGGGAACTAGTACTAGTTCTCATGCACCGGAGGGACCCCCGACACTGACTGTCTATTCGCCGCAGGAACTTCGCGGCTAGACAGTCAGGTACAGCCGCGGCGGCAACGCACATCATCCCCTCTGGTTTCGACCTCAGGCTGACAGGTTACCCCCCCCTCCTCCCAGCAGCCGCAGACACTCCCCTCCTCCCAGCACCCGGGGACAGCTTCCCCCCTCTACCCCCTCAAAATTTGTATTTAATCAGTAGTAGTGTATATATATTATTTATATATACATATAATATGTATATATATCCAAAACAATAGTGTTATGTAGCGATATACAAATAAATAAACATTTAGGAAATCTGCACCATTAGATTTTCTTCTTTTTCGAGGTGTACTGTATGGAAGAAATCAAGCTAAGGAACAAGATCTATCAAATATAAAAGGAAACAACGGAAAGAAATTTCTCCTGTATTCACCCATATCACCCCAATGGGGTCCCCATTCCCCCTTTCTTTTCTTCTAGTGTTATGTAGCGCCCTATAGACTCTATCAAGATACTTCCTGTCTTTCCTTAGTTCAACAGTACCATAATCAGTATCAATCAGAATCACTGCCCTTTATTACATTCAAATTCAGCACAAATAAAAAGTCATCCAAAAATCACTATGACAAACACTGTTACAATACTTACCACAGTTTTAAGAGCCGTCAGAAGGAACTAAAATGCAACCAGCTGTGCTCAGCCCGTCTGGTGGTTCTTCAAACTGCTATGAGCATTGTAACATTTATCATTGTGATCAGTTAATCACTATTTTGACAAGCTTTTAAATGACTTTCACCTTATGGTGATTAGAGGGCAAAGCACAGGACACATGGGGTGTCGTCCATACTATAGTATCCAATACATCTGCCTCTTACATCACACATTCCTCTACATGTTTCCAAGATCAATAACCACACGTATTTATGAATATTACAGTGTAATCTTATTATAATGAACAAATTGTAACTTTCATGCTAGTAATATTTGCACTTCTGGCAATATTATCTATTTGTTATGGATAAGTGGATTGGCTGTGATATCCATTGAACAAGCACAATTACCAATTAGGTAGTTTACACCATTGAAATACTACAACCAGAGTAACCTGACTGGGCAGATTTAGTTACTGTCAGTCACAGAATCCCTGTGTGAAACAAAGTACGCTACATTTTTTTCACTATTATTTCCTTTAAATTACAATAGATGTAAAATACAGGATACAGATTTATAGCATTATATTATTTTTCCCACCTGAGACCAAGCACCTATAATGAATATCTGACTACCCTGAAGGCCCTTACTTCAATTCCCATCTGTCTCTGTAATGGCTGAAGGCTGCCTGGGAAGCATAGCTTACTCAGGGGCTGTAATGTCTGGATGAGGATATGGAACTTGAACACCCAAGGTAATATGGAGGTTATTCTGGTTGCGTCTCTCGGATCCCACCTTGCGAATGGTGGTATGTGGGCCCACCATTCGCAAGGCGCGTATTTGTTCTCACTGGCTGTAAATGGATGATGGTCGCCGACCATTGAATGATGTGGAACGTGCATGCATAGATAAGGTTGCTCAGAACAATCTACTAGCTGAGGTACCCGGCGTTGCTTGGGTTTGGTACAACAACTAAGACAGTGATCCTGGCCACTTCAATAGGCATCCAAGACCATTTGGCATCTATCTCAAGTTTTTATCCGTATCTGTCCAGCATAAGGCAGTGAACATGCTCCTCATGCCCATGGTGTGCCCGGCGTACACCTCTTTGTGGTTGGCTCCTGGATCTGACTCCTTTTATTCTTAAACCCCATGTCCTCTACCCTTCTATGTTATGCCATATCTTGCTTCCCTGACCCACTTTGTGTAGTGGCCCGGACCCCTTTTTGTTCCCACAGGGTCGAGAATGGGGGTCTTAATGCCGAAAACCTACAGTAGGAGCCCATTTCATCTATCTTCCTTAGGCCATGTGTCATGAACCCCGGTTCTCGCACTGCTCGCATGCGCCCCTTACCGGCACGCTGGGGTAGTGTCCTCCGTAGGTCGGCTGCCGGCACAGTCGGCAATCCCTGGCGTGATGTCTTTTGCTTCTAAGTCGCCCCTGCGTCACTGTGAGCTCCAGGTGTATTCCCTGATCAAGCTGCGGGTCACATGATCCAGGTAAGCTCCAACTCACTTCCTGGTCTGTGTGCTGCTGCTGCGGCTAATTCCATCACCTGCGTCTGATTCCCTCATCACCTGGAGGGATAAAAACCCAGCTCACAGTCTCCTCCTTGTCTTGAACAACTCGTCAGTTTACCTGTGAGTTCTCCAGCGTTAAGCTCCTGTCAAGACTCCCCACGTGCTCCAGAGGTCCGGTTTCCTGAGTCCGCTGTCACCTGTGTTACTCTCAGCGTCCTGGTTATTCCACTCCTGCCAGAAGTCTCCACGTGTTTCCATCTGCCGTGTGATCCTGTCTTCTCGTGCAGCCCAGGTTACTCTCTCAGTGTCCGGTTATCCGTGGGTTCCCTACTCGTCTCCCCTCGGCTCTCAGGCCGCTCCAGCGATCCCCAGTGATCTCAAGTACCGGCTCCCTAGCCGCTCCAGCGATCCCCAGTGATCTCAGGTATCGGCTCCCTAGCCGCCCCAGTGTCACCAAGTGTCTCCAGTATCTCCAGCGTCCCTCTGTGTTACCCCCGTGTCATCCTCGGCTTCCAGGCCGCATCACTCATCTCTCAAGTACCCTCCGTGTTGCTGTATAGCATTCAGTGCCATCGACCACCATCGATGGTTTAAGTACCCCGACTCTTGTGCCTCAACTCCGCAAAAGCCACAGGGGAACCTGGGCAGAGGGCCGCGACCTGGTCGGCAGTTGCAGCGAAGTCCATATCCCCTTGCGGGGGTCCCTGGTGAATACCACTGTCGGCTTAGACCCCGCGCCTCCGCCTTAAGTTTCAGCCAATCCCCTGTGTCCCCGGCAGTTCATCTCCCTCCTGTCTCCGTGCATGAGCTCCAGCTATCTCAAGCCTCCTCGCTTCCAGTTCCCTGCGCCCTCCACTGGCGCACCCAGGTCAGTGCCGGGAACACAGACAGTCCAGGCCGTGACACCATGGCTCAGTATGGCTAGCCATGGCTATCCTATTGTTCTCAGCTGCATTACAATACATAGAACAATAGATTAGGGTGTTAGCAGAGTAATCCAATTACTCACTTAATCCTATTATAGGGATAGATGACAGTGGATCCATCTGTAATTTGAACTAGAGATGTGCGGCGGCCACTTTTTCGGGTTTTGGTTTTGGATCTGGATCTCCCTTCATGTTTTGGATCTGGATTGGTTTTGGCAAAACCACCCTTGCGGGTTTTGGATCTGGATTTTTATGAAAAAAATGCTAAAAATGGCTAAAAGAACAGAATTTGGGCCTGTTTTTGCCCCTAAAGTATTATTGACCTCAATAACATTAGTTTCCACTCATTTCTAGTCAATTTTGATCACTTCACAGCTCACAAAATTGTTTTAATTTACTGTAGTTGGGCCAAAAGGGTATACCGAGGTAGCTGGATGACTAAGCTAAGCGACAGCAGTGGGCATCACATACATGTGGACCTTACACTTCCAACCTGGCACATCTTGGAAGCAGAGCGGCACTGCAGGGGCAGACAAGGTGGCAGTTTAATAAACTACTCAAAAAAAAGAGAAATGCTCCAAAGAGCAAAAAATACAAAGAGGTGCAAGATGAAATTGTCCTTGTTTCCTTTGTTTGACTGTACTACCAGAAGGGCTACCATCATTCTGAGACGCTGTATCATCAGTCAGAAACCAAGGCCTTAGCCTTTCCTTCCCACTGCGTGTGGTGAATTGCCAATTTTATGCTTCTCTGCAGGTAACTTTACCTGTTTGGATTTTTTATGGACCTTTGTAAAATGAAATTTCTGCTTTGATTTCACATGTCCTCTAGGCCTTTGACCATCAGCCTTGTCATGGCTGGTGGTAGCAGCTTCAGCACTTCTATCAGGTTGCTGATCTTCCACTATTTTCTCCTCAATCATCCTCCAAAAATGTGTTTTTATTTTATTTATTACTTTTATATTTCTTACTTTACACTGGACACAGCCTGTCACACTGGACACAGCCCCTGGACACTGGACACTGCCCCTGGACACAGCCTGTCACCCTGGACACAGCCTCTGGACACCGCCCCTGGACACAGCTCCTGTACACTGGACACAGCCATCACACTGGACACTGCCCCTGGACACTTGACACAGCCTGTCACACTGGACACAGCCCCTGGACACTGGACACTGGACACAGCCTGTCACCCTGGACACAGCCCCTGGACAATGGACACAGCCTCTGGACACCGCCCCTGGACACAGCTCCTGTACACAGCCGTCACAATGGACACTGCCCCTGGACACTGGACACAGCCCGTCACCCTGGACACAGCCCCTGGACAATGGACACAGCCTCTGGACACCGCTCCTGTACACTGGACACAGCCGTCACACTGGACACAGCCCCTGGACAATGGACACAGCCCGTCACCCTGGACACAGCCCCTGGACACAGCCCCTGGACAATGGACACAGCCTCTGGACACCACCCTGGGACACAGCTCCTGTACAGTGGACACAGCCGTCATACTGGACACAGCCCCTGGACACTGGACACAGCCCCTGGACATTGGACACAGCCCCTGTACACTGGACACAGCCCCTGGACACTGGACACAGCCCCTGTACACAGCCCCTGTACACTGGACACAACCCCTGTACACTGGACACAGGCCCTGTCACACTGGACACAACCCCTGTACACTGGACACAACCCCTGTACACTGGACACAACCCCTGTACACTGGACACAGCCCCTGTACACTGGACACAGCCCCTGTACACTGGACACAACCCCTGTACACTGGACACAACCCCTGCGTGGAGACCCTAATTGAGTGAAGATGGCGGGGCGCACGTGTGTCTCATATAAAATCCAGATCCCGCGAGAATCCGACAGCGCGATGATGACGTTTTGTCTCGTTTTCAGTCCGGAATCGGGCGGAAACTCCCGAGTCAGCTCGGATCCGGACTCGGATTGCGATGTTCGGGTGGGTTCGGATCTCAAAGATCCGGACCCGCTCATCTCTAATTTCAACCCATTGAAGCGACCTCTCGTCGATTTCGTCCAGACCCCACACTGTTTTTTTTATTATTATTTATTTAGTCATTTTTTTTTACACCGAAGCCTGCACGGATCTGACAGATTCATACATAAACTGTTTAGACACAGTCTATTTAATTAGTTTTTCAAATCCTCGGCAAGGTGTAATATAGTGCGAGGTTGCCGGAGGTGCGGGATGCTGGCAGAACCCGGACATTTCTTTAAATCAGAAATAATGCTTTGTAATGATTGCCAAATTTAAAAAAAGCCAAGACCAATTGGCACCCGGCACATCTGGCAAACTCAGACTGTATTACATCCTGCCATCAGTCATATTTATACTGCCATATTGAGGGGGTGAGGCTACATGGAGTGAATCACGTAATTTAAGTTCTTCCTTCAGACCTTGGGGGGGGGGGGGGCTAATATCATGACAATCCAGACTCACCCAAGTGGACAGCGACATCTCATCTCAGAGTTTCAGGAGGAGACAGAAAAAGTATGCAACGGGAGCTGTCGAGGCACGTAGTGGGGAGATATGGAGATCTGAAGTTAGGCAGCCATTGAGAGTTGTAAGGAGTGGTCCTCCCACCCTCCTGCGCCTGAGTGATACCATAGGAGATAATGGGCGGGATGTACTAAAGGGAAAATGCGGTAAAATGGGGGTTTTACTGCATTTTCCTCTGTACCAATACCCATCCGCCCCGTCTTCGCCTGGCAGGGTATCCTACCCTATAGAAGCCTTTGGGCTTCTATCGCCGTCCGCCGTCCGCCATCCGTGCGTCCCCCTCCCTCCTGTCCTCCTTCGATCTCCTCCTCCCCAAGCAGGTGTCACAGCCGGGAGGACATACGGCTGCAGGGGGGGGGGGGGGAGGAGGAGAAGCAGGGTGGACACTGACAGCTGCCACATCACAGGTATCGCGGGGTTCTCTGTCACCGCAACCCGATGCTAGCCGCACCCGCATATGTTAGTACATATGCGGTAGCATCGCGGTGGTTGGCAGGCGAAGGGCGGCGATGTATATTAATACATCCCGCCGAATAAAAGAAATGCTGTCGCTATATAAATAAATGCTAATAAATAATAATAAAATGAATAACATGCAGTACAATTTAATGGAAGCACTAGAATAGTATTAATAATAGGCCTGATTCGGAATGCTCGCTAAGCTGCGAGTGTTCAGAGTCCAGCGAGCAGGTAAACGCCGCCCAGCGAACTCCCCCGCCCCTTTGCACATCTGCGAATGCGTTTGCAGCTGTGCACACAGGGGTAAAATCACATACCATCAAATTATTTCCCCCTGCTCACAAGTGCTGAGTAAGTTTAGACTTAGCACTGCAAAGGCTGTGGGGAGAGGGAGGCCAATGATGACATCAGATGCCCTCCCTCCCAATGGTCGGGGAATGCCTGCGTTTTCTTGGGCACTCCCTGAAAACGCTGGGTTACCGCCCCAAGTGCCCGCAGGGTGTCAATCACCCTGCAAGCAGCCATAAAGACGGCTCGACCCACATGCACGGTCATCTGGTTATCACTTGTGCTGTGAATTCGCAGCACAGGGAACAGGACTGAATCGGGCCCAATCTTTTATTAATAAAATACATTGGGGGAAACTTACTAAGATGTGTATTCTACTTCACATGTGATGTTGCTATGGGCAACCAATCAGATCCTGTCTACTATCTTCAAGAGGGTGCTAAATAAATAAGACATAGGGTGACATTCTATGCTATGCGCTAAATGCGCATGTTTTATTTGCGCACCACATCGCCGCAAATCGCACTTTTAGAAATCGCATTTTTTCAGTCAAAATGCGCATATTTAATGTGATGCGCATTGGAGGCTGAAAAGTGTGAAGAGGGGCGATTTGCGGCGAAGTGGTGCGCTGTATTTAGTCCTGAAAATGTGCGATTTTCATGTCTGAAAATCGCACATTTGCAGGACAGCGCAAAGTGTAAAAAAAAAAACGAGCGCGGGGTCCCCCGCCCGAGTATAACCAGCCCCGGGCTCACTGAGCCGGTGCTGGTGACATAAAATCAGGGTCCCCGACAAATAGGGGTCCCCTTGATTTTATCAAACCAGCACCAGACTCAAGGTCCGGCGCTGGTTCCCAAAATACGGGGGACAAAGTGACTAGGGGTCCCCCGTATTTTAAGAACCAGCACCGGACACAACCAGCCAGCAGGGTAATGCCACAGCCGGGGGAAACTTATTATATAAGCTCCCGCGGCCAAAGCATTAACCCCCTGGCTGGTCAGCATGGGCAGGGGTCCTGGGGAAGTGGGGACCCCCCCAATGAAGGGGTCCCCCCCCTCCAGGACTTACCAGCCCATGCTGATAGCCCGGGGCTGTCCCCGATGCCCCTGGGCGGTGGGCATCGGGCTGATGACTTGTGTAAAAAAAAGAATTAAAACTATTGTTTTATACTGATGAACTATCAGTCCCAGCAAGCCTACCCCGCATGCTGGGACTTGGGGAACCACAAGTCCCAGCATGCGGGGCATTAAAGGGCCCGCTGGCACTTGTAGTTCTGCAGTGCAAAAAATAGTTCACAAAATCACACTGACACACTGTAAAATAAAACTTTAATACACACAAAACACACACACACTGATACTTACCTACCTTGAGCCCGTAGGTCGGTCCCTGGATCCTGGGTCCGTCCTTCGGGGCTCCAGGGCAGAAGAGTCCGGTTCCGGGGCCTTGGTCCTGGTTTCGGGCTGGTCCTGGGGTTCCGGGGCTCCTGGGCTGCAGAATCCGGGGTCCGGGATCCGAGGTAGTCCCCAGGGGTACCTAAGGAAGCAAATCCAACTTACCTGGTCCCAGGCGACGACCTCGGACTCCTCACCGGTGACTGCGCTGCTCCCATCTGGTTCCCGGCTTGCAGGACTTTGACCGGCGCTGAGATGTTTCCTCCTCGGCGTCTCTGCACAGAATGATTTCTTGGCCAATCAGGAGCCGAGAAAGTCGGCTCCTGATTGGCCAGAAATCATTCTGAATACAGACGCCGAGGAAGTAACATCTCAGCGCATCTACAGCAGAGATGTTTCCTCCTCGGCGTCTCTAGTTATAATGATTTCTGGCCAATCAGGAGCCGACTTTCTCGGCTCCTGATTGGCCAAGAAATCATTCTGTGCAGAGACGCCGAGGAGGAAACATCTCAGCGCCGGTCAAAGTCCTGCAAGCCGGGTACCAGATGGGAGCAGCGCAGTCACCGGTGAGGAGTCCGAGGTCGCCGCCGGGGACCAGGTAAGTTGGATTTGCTTCCTTAGGTACCCCTGGGGACTACCTCGGATCCCAGACCCCGGATTCTGCAGCCCAGGAGCCCCGGAACCCCAGGACCAGCCCCGGAACCAGGACCAAGGCCCCGGAACCGGACTCTTCTGCCCTGGAGCCCCGGAGGACGGACCCAGGATCCAGGGACCGACCTACGGGCTCAAGGTAGGTAAGTATCAGTGTGTGTGTGTTTTGTGTGTATTAAAGTTTTATTTTACAGTGTGTCAGTGTGATTTTGTGAACTATTTTTTGCACTGCAGAACTACAAGTGCCAGCGGGCCCTTTAATGCCCCGCATGCTGGGACTTGTGGTTCCCCAAGTCCCAGCATGCGGGGTAGGCTTGCTAGGACTGATAGTTCGCCAGTATAAAACAATAGTTTTAATTCTTTTTTTTACACAAGTCATCAGCCCGATGCCCACCGCCCAGGGGCATCCGGGACAGCCCCGGACTATCAGCATGGGCTGGTAAGTCCTGGAGGGGGGGGACCCCTTCAATGGGGGGATCCCCACTTCCCCAGGACCCCTGCCCATGCTGACCAGCCAGGGGGTTAATGCTTTGGCCGCGGGAGCTTATATAATAAGTTTCCCCCGGCTGTGGCATTACCCTGCTGGCTGGTTGTGTCCGGTGCTGGTTCTTAAAATACGGGGGACCCCTAGTCACTTTGTCCCCCGTATTTTGGGAACCAGCGCCGGACCTTGAGTCTGGTGCTGGTTTGATAAAATCAAGGGGACCCCTATTTGTCGGGGACCCTGATTTTATGTCACCAGCACCGGCTCAGTGAGCCCGGGGCTGGTTATACTCGGGCGGGGGACCCCGCGCTCGTTATTTTTTTTTTTAACCCTTTCTTTTATTTTTTACAGCAGAACCCTGCACAGAACATTGCGATCTGTGCAGGGTTCTGGCTAATTCGCCTAACAGACCCTGGTCTGAAATAAGTGCGATAATTAGTCACCTAAATAATGCGATGTGCAAATGCGCATTGCATTAAATAAGCGACTTGTATAGTTTTCTATACGAAAACATCTGGATGCGATAAAAATGCGAATTTATCTCGCATTTTTATTCAGCATACCTTAACGCACATAATATGCGATTTCAGTCCCTGAGCGCATCCCATTAAATAAACGATTTAATGGGAAAATGCGATATCGCCATTTTGTGGTCTAATTACCGCAAAAAAACGATAATCGCATCCCATAGAATGTCACCCATAGATTCTGATTGGTTGCCCATAGTAACAACACATCTTAGTAAATTTCCCCCATTATGCTTAGTTTGTATAGCTAAAAATTCTCAAGTATATTCATGAAAATAAACAGATATTTATATATTTGTATCAGATTTCATAAATGTTCTATGTAAATTGAGTCCATGCTGTACAACACATTTTACACTTATCAGTTTCCCCAAACTAAAAACATTGGATAAATCCTAAATCCCTAAATTCCTTGACAAATGGCTCATAAATACCTCCAGCTCTTTTGATTACTACTAACTCTTGTCACGTCTGACACAATATAAAATTACGAGTGATTTATTATAAATAAAAAGTCCAATTAACTGCTAATTTACAGCAGTAAAAGCGCGCTTCGTGTCCTGGCGTGTCCTTATTAAATATCTTCATATATACAGTATAGGGTGGGGAAAAAATTGTGCTACAGGCAAGGTAAGGTAAGATATATTTTCTCTACGTGTGATCTGTTCTACGAACCCTCGCAGATGAAACGCTCGTATGAATAATGTCTTGTCGAAGGCAGGAACTCGTGCGTGTTTACAGTCTTTTTCTGGGAATATTCCCACTGAAATGTATTCAGATAGATCAAAGCATGGACAAGGTGTGATGTTTAGCTACTGGAAAGCTGTTATGCTGGAGCTAGAGCATACTAATACATTCATTACTACCTAAATCATTATTAAATTACATCATTACATACAGAGCTGAGTGCATTTTCTTTCCTCTAAGCCAAAATTTTTTTTAAATGAGATTTCCCTGATATGGTAAAGATACCAATATAAAATGTAAAGAGAGAGGGAGCGGTTAAGGGTTCGACGAAAGTGGATCAAGACAAAGCTGTACACACTGGGCGTCTTTCATCTGAAAGACACTCAGGGCGAAATGTAATGGGATGCGTTTTTTTTTTTTTTTGCGATTTTTCCCGCAAAATATGCCGTTTTCGGGCATTTCCCGAAAATCGCATATTTTATAGGGTGCGATTTGCGGGAAAAATCGCATTTTTTAAAGGTGCGATTTTTAGTTAGACTAAAAATCGCATCCAGATGTTTTCCCATTAAAAAGGATAGAAGTCGCATATTTAATGGGTTGCGATTTTTAGTAAAGCTTACTAAAAATCGCAAAAAAAATAGACCAGGTTCTGCCTGGCGCTTTTATCAGAAACATGCACAGATCATTGAGATCTGTGCATGGTTCTGTTGTAAAAAAATAGTTAAAACAAAAAAAAAGAAAAAAAACGGCGTGCGGTCCCCCCCCTAAGCATAACCAGCCCCGGGCTCAAAAAGCCGGTGCTGGTATCATAAAATCAAAGGAACAATCAAGTTGGGGTTCCCTGGATTTTATAAAACCAGCACCAGGCTCAAGGTCCGGCGCTGGTTCCCAAAATACGGGGGACAAAATGACTAGGGGTCCCCCGTATTTTAAGAACCAGCACCGGACACAACCAGCCAGCAGGGTAATGCCACAGCCGGGGGGAGACTTTTTATACAAGTCCCCCGGCCAAAGCATTAACCCCCTGGCTGGTCAGCATGGGCAGGGGTCCTGGGGAAGTGGGGACCCCCCCAATGAAGGGGTCCCCCCCCTCCAGGACTTACCAGCCCATGCTGATAGTCCGGGGCTGTCCCCGATGCCCCTGGGCGGTGGGCATCGGGCTGATGACTTGTGTAAAAAAAAGGATAAAAACTATTGTTCTTTACTGGCGAACTATGAGTCCCAGCAAGCCTACCCCGCATGCTGGGACTTGGGGAACCACAAGTCCCAGCATGCGGGGCATTAAAGGGCCCGCTGGCACTTGTAGTTCTGCAGTGAAAAAAATAGTGCACAAAATCACACTGACACCCTGTAAAATAAAACTTTAATGCACACAAAACACACACACACTGATACTTACCTACCTTGAGCCCGTAGGTCGGTCCCTGGATCCTGGGTCCGGGCTCCGGGGCTCCAGGGCAGAAGAGTCCGGTTCCGGGGCCTTGGTCCTGGTTCCGGGGCTGGTCCTGGGGTTCCGGGGCTCCTGGCGTGAAGAATCCGGGGTCCGGGATCCGTGGTAGTCCAGAGGGGTACCTAAGGAGGCAAATCCTACTCACCTGCTCCCCGGCGGCGACCTCCGGTGACAGCGCTGCTCCCGACTGGTACCCGGCTTTAAGGACTTTGCCCGGCGCTGAGATGTTTCCTCTTCGCCGTCTGTGAACAGAATGATTTCTCGGCCAATCAGGAGCCGAGAAACTCGGCTCCTGATTGGCCAGAAATCATTCTGAATATAGACGCCGACGGAGTAACATCTCAGCGCATCCAGAGCAGAGATGTTACTTCGTCGGCGTCTATATTCAGAATGATTTCTGGCCAATCAGGAGCCGAGTTTCTCGGCTCCTGATTGGCCGAGAAATCATTCTGTTCACAGACGGCGAAGAGGAAACATCTCAGCGCCGGGCAAAGTCCTTGAAGCCGGGTACCAGTCGGGAGCAGCGCTGTCACCGGAGGTCGCCGCCGGGGAGCAGGTGAGTAGGATTTGCCTCCTTAGGTACCCCTCTGGACTACCACGGATCCCGGACCCCGGATTCTTCACGCCAGGAGCCCCGGAACCCCAGGACCAGCCCCGGAACCAGGACCAAGGCCCCGGAACCGGACTCTTCTGCCCTGGAGCCCCGGAGCCCGGACCCAGGATCCAGGGACCGACCTACGGGCTCAAGGTAGGTAAGTATCAGTGTGTGTGTGTTTTGTGTGCATTAAAGTTTTATTTTACAGGGTGTCAGTGTGATTTTGTGCACTATTTTTTTCACTGCAGAACTACAAGTGCCAGCGGGCCCTTTAATGCCCCGCATGCTGGGACTTGTGGTTCCCCAAGTCCCAGCATGCGGGGTAGGCTTGCTGGGACTCATAGTTCGCCAGTAAAGAACAATAGTTTTTATCCTTTTTTTTACACAAGTCATCAGCCCGATGCCCACCGCCCAGGGGCATCGGGGACAGCCCCGGACTATCAGCATGGGCTGGTAAGTCCTGGAGGGGGGGGACCCCTTCATTGGGGGGGTCCCCACTTCCCCAGGACCCCTGCCCATGCTGACCAGCCAGGGGGTTAATGCTTTGGCCGGGGGGACTTGTATAAAAAGTCTCCCCCCGGCTGTGGCATTACCCTGCTGGCTGGTTGTGTCCGGTGCTGGTTCTTAAAATACGGGGGACCCCTAGTCATTTTGTCCCCCGTATTTTGGGAACCAGCGCCGGACCTTGAGCCTGGTGCTGGTTTTATAAAATCCAGGAAACCCCAACTTGATTGTTCCTTTGATTTTATGATACCAGCACCGGCTTTTTGAGCCCGGGGCTGGTTATGCTTAGGGGGGGGACCGCACGCCGTTTTTTTTCTTTTTTTTTTGACAACCAAAATCGCATATATGAAAATGCGCACATTTTCAGGACTGAAAATGCGCACATTTTCATGACTAAAAATCGACCTAAATCGCGGCAAATCGCATTTTTTGCCGCTAATTCGCATCTCATTACATATGCGAATAAGCGTCTAAAAATGCGATTTTTAAAGGTGCGATTTCTGGCGAGTTTGGAACTCGTCCAAAAATCGCACCCTATTACATTTCGCCCTCAGTTTTCTCCTCTGAGCGGCTTTCAGCATGAAAGCTGCCCAGTGTGTACAGGGCAGTGCTGAGCGCTGCTGCGCGCTCCCGCATCATTGGTACCGGACGCCGCTCATCTGCTGGTATTACCAGCAGATGAGCGTCTTTGTGGACAGCTTTCCATAGTGCTGTGCTATGACAGTGCCGGGCAGGGGGAAAGCCGCTCACTGCATATGCAGTGAGCGGCTTTCCCCCCAGCGGTGATCACTGTACATACATGCTGAGCATAATTGCCCAGTGTGTATGGTCCGTTAGTGACTAAAAATAAATCTAGCAATTGGATTGATTTCACAAATTTGAAAGTCTTTTTTAAAAATACACATACAGTATATTAGACATAAATAACATATATATGACCCATTAAGAACACACACACACATCTGCCCTTAATAATCGACACTTGCTGCTGGGAACGGGAGCTTGGAGGTGGGAGCCTAGGAGGTGCTGCGCGCGCATGCGCAGCAGCCCTCCCGCGGCCATTTTGGAGTTGGGCAAAGTGCTGCGGCCGATCATGGGGGAGCGTGGCCGGTCCCTTTTAATGAATGGCCCGGTTTCCCGGTGGGCCAATCCACCCCAGGGAGTGATTATATAGGGCTTATAGTGTATGGTTTCTACATTTCATTGGCCTCATCTCCTCCACTTCTCATAATAGGCCCTTGAACATTTCAGGTCCAGACCCATTAATCAGGCCCTGATCACAGGTACAATATAGAGAGCAAATATTTGCTTGCATCAATTTACGCATAAATCCTGACTAAGGAAAAGGTTAAGAATCATGCAATGTAACAGCAGACAACCACTCTCACTCATGTCAGCTGCAGAACCAGATGACAACTGTAGAGCACAGAAACTGATCAGATGAATACTTTCTAAAATAACATGTCATTTCTCTTCATCAGGAGTTTGCTTTTCCAGAATGTCAAAAAAAATATTAAATGTCAAACACATATCATACACTATAATATTTTTTGTAAAAGGAACCCATTACTGAAGCTTGCCAAGAAAAGTGTCAATGTTACAAAATGACTGAAGGAGTGTAATCTTGGGTTGCATCAAGGGCGAAACTATCGTAGGTGTAGGGGGTGCAGCTACTATGGGACATGTGCTATATGAATATTTCACCATAAAGCGGTACACTGGAGAACTTACAAACCTTTGCAATGGGGCCTACAAGTCTCTAGATATACCCCTGGGGTGTGGTATATTAGGACAACAATGTCAAAAAAGGCCAACATACACAAAGTTGACAGCGACAAAAGGTTAATATGGAAAAGGTTGATCCATGAAAAGGTCTGTTGACCTAACATCTGGATCCCATAATCACGCATATAAGGAAAAATAAAGAGGCACAATCAATAACGAGAGAATATAACACCCATGAACTGTATAATAATTTCTGATCACATTCTTATTTTCTAATTTCATCTGTACACTTTATTTTGTCCAATTATTCTTTATATTAAAATATGATAAACTACTCATGTACCTCTTTCTTGAAAGTGTCCCTACTGCTCATGTTGTACACATACTTGCCTACCCTACCGGACTCGGGTCTCCCTCCCGCCCCCCAGAATAGGTGGGCAATCGTCTCATTCCCACACCCCCCCCCCCCCGCCCGCCCGTATGTCTTCTGCTCCATCGTTCAAATACCAAGATTTGCGGGTCATAATTTTACTGTTCCCTCCCCATAATTGCTGTATTTGCCATACTTGGGGTATGGCTTGATGATGTCAGGATCAGTCCTCGTCCCCTGGAGTGCAGCTCTTGCTTCAAACTCCGAATTAGGCCCAAAGTCTGCATCATCTGTACTGTATATTATGTCTACTATCTGTGAATTGCATTGGATTGTTATCTTTAGTGTTGTGAAGATCCTTCGCTACTCATAAAACATGAGCACATACAGTATATCAGGCAATAAAAAGTGCTATTAAAAGCTGTTGCACATTCCTTTTGTATGGGAAGGCTTTCATATTACGTAGCAGAAGAATATCATTCTGAGAATATAAGGGCAATGACCTGAATGGGATTTTTGTGTTTGATTGTTTAGTGAAACAAAACAATGATGCTGTTTTCACCCATTCAAAGCTTTAATGAGTAAGAATTAGATGGCGAGTAATTGCCCTTCAAGATAGACGGCCTCTAGCATTTTATGGGACTCTGACTGGTGCCAGGAAGAATGCAAGATTCCAGTGATTATTCAGCATATAGGCATCACAGACTGACAATGCAGAAGCCTGCAAGGGCTTAGTAGAGGGCCTACACCACAACCAACCATATATTTTTCCAAACACTGCCAGGGACAGGGGGAAAGAGACAAGGAAGCTGCCCCCCCCCCCCCGGTTCTGCCTCTGGACCGATCACTGTAGCAGGGTGCACCGCTAGCACATCATGCATTGCAGCGAGCACCAGGCACATGGGCTAGCAGGGTTGCCTGAGATAGCCTGTTGTGGCAATGTTCCAGCAGCCGCTGGCTAGCTATTTTAGTGTAGTGAGTTCCGGCAGCATCACCAGTATTAACCCTGTTTAGGTCGTCAGTGAGCTGCTGTTTGCCTACCATTCACATAGTAGCATATATACTCTACTCTATCATTAATGCATGGTATGCAGCTGCTTCCGAGCCTGGAGAGTAACTCCTGGCCCTCCTTCCCCTCTGTACCCAGTCATGACATGACATCAGGCAAGTCAGGCACTGAGCCCCTCCAGCCCCTCCTCCAAGTGGGGAAGTAAGATATTTCGAAATAGGGCCTTTACAGTTCTAATTATATCCCTGAGCATATATGTTTTGGATAAAAGCAATGTATTGTTTTAGCCAGTGCTAAACTTGGATGGGGTTGGAGCTAATAAATATAGAAATAAAACATTAGTAGAAGAAGCGGCACACAGGTCGTGATGTAACACAAACCAAAATAATAAAAACTTTATTATATAAGCACTTCTCATTCACTTTGTGAGTTACAGCTTCTTAATAAGCATAACGTGTTGGAAGTCACATAAGTTGACAAAAAGTGAAGACTAATAAAGCGCCTCATCTATATAATAAGTTGAAGAGTCTGTGTGCGTGTGTGTGTGTGTCCCCGTTGCATTGCGGGCACACCGTGGCACTCAGAGCTTCCAAATTTGGCAACAAGGTACCTCTGGACCTGCTGGTGAGCACCTCGAAGCCGGTTTTGGGAAATTTCACTTAGAAATTTAAAAAACACCAAGTTTTAATTTGCCTTCATTGATGATCTGGGGAAAAGATTGACGATCGGGGAAATCGTTGTCGAAGGAACAACTCCACACCTGATATCATTGCTGTCATTGAGTATGCATTACATATTCTAACATTATGGTGAAGGCTTTAAACAATTAGGAATAACTGAGGATATACATAGACCACACATCATACACACGTACATATTGTACACGCGCACACACACACACACACACACACACACACAGTACACCACGTCTGCACACAACACACATATCTATAGGTAGCGCACCTCACACACTTACACATTGGACAGATACACACAACAAAGCACACACATAACACACCACATGCAGTACAACAAAAACCCATATACACTACAACACACGCCCAAAAACAGTACAACAAACACAGAGAACACACACAGACTTCAACATTGTGCAGATACAGAAACACACAGAACACACACACTTAAGCATTGTCAGGATACGGACAGCACACTACACGCACATATATATGTAGTGCACCTCACAGTTAGTAGATACACATAACACAACAAACACACATAACACACCACTCACGGTACAACACACACCCACATTCACTACAACACGCACCCAAAAACAGTACAATACAAAGAACACACACAAACATTGCACAGATACACACAGCACACTACACACACACACACATTTATACATAGCACACCTTATGCACTTACACATTGGGCAGATACATTCAACACACACACATAACATAGCTCTAACAGCGCAACCAGGGACGTGCAGTCAGGGTAGGCAGGGGAGGCAGTGCTTCCCCTGTCAATTTGTTTTAAAATAATACAAAGAATATACCTATGACACATATTCTGTGTCATAAGTATTTTCTTTATATTATTTTACTGGTTTGAACTATTTAACCTAGTTTGGGAGGCACGATAAGCGTGCCTCCCAAACAGAACTGCAAGGGGACGAAGCGGGGGGCGGGGCTTGGGGCAGGGCTAAGCAATGGTGTAAAAAGGCCATTAAAAATAACACTAAAAGCGGCACTTCTAGAAGTGCCTAATTGACAGGGGCTGCTGTGATTGGACAGCAGATCCAGCTGCTGGCCAATCACAGCAGCCCCTGTCATGTAAACTTCAGAAAGTGCCGCTGTCCTGTGACCTGTGCTGGCTCCCGGTTCCCTGCCTGTGTGTGGCTGCTGCTCCCCTCTCCCCTACCCAGTGAGTATAATTTTGTTTTCAGGGGGGGGAGGAGGAGGAGAGTCAAACGGGCGGGGAATGGATGGAGGTGCCAGCAGAGGACGGCTGTCAGCGCCGGTGTCAGGTGCGTGGGGGGGGGGGGGGGGGTTACAGCGGGCGGGGACGGATGGATGCTGCCTGCTGCTGGAGGAGGGGGGCAGCGGGTGTCGGCGGCAGCGGGGGGGGGGGGGTTTGCGGTGCGGTGGTGGCTGTGACAGTGCCTCTCCGTTCACAGCCACCACCGCACGTCACTGAGCGCAACACACACCCACGTTCACCACACACACACAAAAAAACAGTACAACACACAAAACACATACTTAAGAACTGCACAGATACACAAAGGCACAACACACACATACACATACTGTATATACATAGCACACCTCACACACTTACGCATTGGACAGATACATACAACACAACACACACATACACTAGAACACACACACAAAAACAGTAACACACACAAACACATAAAAAAATAATTTGCCGTTTATTTAACAGTCTGTACCGGCTAATAAAAACTGTACCTAATGTACCGGCTTTTCTTTTTTTCCCATATCCATCTCTGCGCACCGCGGCCAGTTGCACTGAGAAATCTTTGGCCTGGCCATTGCACCTGTTGATCAATACAATGTGGGTACACTGCACTCACCCTGTTAGTCAGTTGGATATCAGGCACTGCTCTGCCTTAAGGGTTTCCCAGACTCTTTTGGCTCATAGATAATATTTGGTCGATGGGCATGAGCGCTGCATGTATTTGTTTGAAGTTATGAGTGTAAGAAGTTGAAGAAAAAGGCTGAGATGGAGATTTGTCACGTTATAGTGTACAATTTACTCAATAAATCGTGAAATAAATATGTGTACATAGAAGTACAATCAAGCAATGAAAGTAGGATTAAAAATTAAATTCTGATTCAAACTGATAATTGTTGGGATGGGGTGGGTTGCGAAACAAATCTATAGGTGGAGGGGGTATGGATATTGTGGGCATAATTAGTGTTTTATACACCCACAGGGGGTCCCCAGTTGATGAGAAATTTTCACTTCAGTGTCACTATAGGGGTATTTCCAATTGGGGTTCAGGTGGTCTTTTAGGGGTCCCTTTACAATCCCGTTGGTCTCTTCTCCTGGAGCCTACGGTCTCCCTCAGTGATTGACTATCATTAGGGAGACTGTAGGCTCAAGGAGGAGAGACCTATGGGATTGTAAAGGGTCCCTGAAAGACCACCTGGACCCCATTTGGGAATCCCGCTATGGTGACACTGTGACACTGTACTGAAAATCCCATCAATTGAGGACCCCCTGTAGGTGTACCAAACACCAATTATGCCCACAATATCCATACTTCCACCCACCTATAGATTTTTTTTCGAAACCCACCCCCATCCAAACAATTATCAGTTTGAATCAGAACTTATTTTTTCATCCTACTTTCATTTTTTAATTGTACTTCTATGTACACGTATATATGTTTTCACAATTTATTGAGTAAATTGTACACTTTAACATGGCAAATCTTTTTCTCAGTCTTATTCTTCAACTTATTACACTCCAAACCTTATCAATGCACCCATTTATGATTGCGATGGCTGGATCGGTGTATTGGCCTGGTGGGTGTAGGGAAGAATTTGGCCCATTGCACCCGTTCCCAGTGGTGCATTGCAGTGGTGCGGTTAGCGTGCATCGAGTCATGATGTCATGTGGCCAGGCCCGCGGACCTGCTCCCACACTCAGTGGCTGCAACACTGTTTGGTAGAGATGCCTGGTGCATGTGCTTTACAGATCTCCAGACCTCAGAGACTGTTGCTGGCAGGATCGGTGAGGGGAGCGGCAGTGGCAGGGAGCGGTGAATTTTGAATTAATAATGGCGCGGGAAGTAATGCCCACCCCGGTCTCCACGCACTCAGTGCCTGTAATTACACACCCTAAAACTGTACCATTGAAAGTATAGAAATGGAGGTGTGGCCACATCCCTTTCTGATTTTGTACCAATTTCTGACCCTCAGATGTTGGAAGGTATGTCATAGGTGATAAATCTCAGGAGTGGATGTGGAATTTATCAACACATACAAGTTATCAACTCAGGAGCGTTGTGTTTCAAACAACAACACCACACCTGATTTCATTGCCATCATTGAGTATCAATGCAAACACATTCTAACATTATGGTGGAATCTATAACAAATTACAATCTTAGGTCTTTGGCACAGCATACTGTAAGATTACATTTTTCAGCAATTTTGGAAATAATAAAAACCCAAGGTTTTCCCGGGCAACGCCGGGCGGGTCAGCTAGTGTCTAATAAATGACCACATAGCAATGAAATAAAATAAATGTGAAATAAAGTGATAACTTTGAGTCCATTGGGAGAAGTCCACCTACAGCACCTCCAATGCAATCCACTGGTAGCTACTGGTGCTCAGTGCCGGTGCAAGGGTTCTTGGCACCCTAGGCAAAACTTCTGCCTACTGCCCCCCCCCCCCCCCCCCCCGCCATCCACCCACTTTCCCGGTCAGTCAGGTGAAGGGATAGTGTTAAACTGTTCACTAGGCTGAGAACATGTGCAACCTAGCAAGCAGGTCTAAATTACCCCCATAGTGTGCAGCTGACCACTACTCTTAAAAATAACATTTAAAAAAATGGTCTCTTGCTTTTGAAGAATGCAAATCCGGGGGACAATCAGTCGTCATCTCGCACGCCACAGGGGAGGTTATGATGCAGGAGAGTACAATGGCACAGGAGAGAGGGTTATGGGTATGCTTTGTATAGACATGTGGAGGGTGAAAAAGAGGGGGAAATTAGAGTTACTATATCCCCCCTCCACCTCAGAGAATGGTGTAGATCCGCCCCTGGTACAAAGATAAGAGCCAGCCACAGGTAATGCCTTCTAGCAGAACAGCTAGCCTCCTGCCGCATTCCCCACGCCTATGCCCCCACATACCCTCTCCGGCTCTATGCTCCATGCCCCCCCACCCCCCCCCCCAACTGCCCATCATCCCTGGCTCTCCGCTCCAGTTCTCTGCTTAAGCTCCCTCCCCCCCCCCAGATCTCCGCTCCATGCCTCCCCCTCCCCAGCTATTCAGTTTTATACTTACCCACTACATTGCAGGTGTTTCCTGGCGCCGTTGTCCGGGCACCATAGAGGTGCTGCTTGTCTGTTATTTCTGCCTCCATGTGCTGGACGGGGTGAGGGCTGAGCAGCGCGAGGCACCAGAATACAAAGCTCCTCAGCCTCCTCCTGCTGCTCTATAACTGGCTGGTAGCAGAAACAGCTTCCAGCAGCTCACCGCCTGTAGTTCTGCCCTGCATCTTACTGTCGGAGTAGGGGTGGGGGTTGCTGCTCCCCGCTGCTGCCAACGGCTCATGATGCTGTTAGTCCGTGTCGGGATATCATGGTGCTGCCCGCTGGCATGCTGACGCTAGTGAGGGGTGAGGTTGGGAAGGCAGCTGCTGACTGATTGATGAGCTGATGCTCAATTTCTTCCCTGCCGTCTACCTCCGGGAAACCACAGAAACATATTAAAAAAAAACCTGCTGGGAGAAAAGTGGCAGCTCAAGGGCGGCCTCGATAGGCAGGCGCCCTAGGCAGCTGCCTGAAGCTTGTGCTGCCTTCAGACATCAGTGATCATCTGCCCTGGGCTGACATGGGTAGAGGAAGCAGCAGCATTAATCCTAAAGGCATTAGTGGGAACCACGGAGACAGTAACCAGCCAGTGGCCAGACCCAGATGGTACTGAGTCCTGACTGCACACTACTCCTCCGCTACTCCTCAACACTCCAATCGTAAGTACTGTGGATATTTCAATTTGAGAGGAAGGGGTACTCATAAATGAAAAGCCTAATCAAGGGTTATGGGAAAGAAAAAAGGTTGTGAACCGCTGCCTTATAGCATGCAGCTATTTGTATTCTTGATAAAACGCCCTGCGCAGCATTGAAACGTTGTTGGCCATTATGCTCATATAGGCTCCCCATAGGGAATGCCTATCATTGTATTTGAGGGCACCCACACATTCACTTATGAACCTGTGTTATTCATGAGTGTCACAGGTTTATAGGGATAGTATGATAAGTATATGTAAAATTTGTACAGAAGGCACTTTAAAAGGGACTTTAAATATATTTGCCACAAGACAAGTTCAGATATACCATTTATGATTATGTCATAGATAATGAGAGATTCAGGAACAGCGTTTCCTAGGGAAAGTTAATGTGTAGTTATGCGCCTGTACATATTTACACGTCAATATCGTTGTGTAATCCACCCACTGTTGTGTATATCCAATGTTATTTTACAATCCCCAGTCTCTGTCCTACACTTGATTGATAATAAAGTTCCATTGATGTTTGTAATTCTCTTTTGTCATCTAAAGTATACAGTGCACAAAGATATTAAAGGATTCTCATACTCATCTCTGCATTAATTTCTGGATTACATTTCAATCATGTAGGTGGAATATTGAAAACATAGGGCCTGATTCAGTATCAATATCAGTTGCAGTTTTGCTAAATCAGCCATGTATTGGCTCGCAGCAGCTGCATGTAATCTCCCAGAAAATAGTCAGGACATGCCTGCATTTTGCGAACTGCACCCTCCCAACATCTTGTCGTGGCCCCCCACAGGGTGTGGTATAGGGTTCCGACAGTCATTAGCCCGACGTCGGGATCACTCAAAACATGATTGCATCCTTCCACAGTTTGAGTTTCTAATAGAGATTTTCGCACATCTACGATTCATAATGAATTGAGCCCATAGTCAAGTACTGAAACAGCTGATTAGAAAACATGTAGCTGACATCACCTGTATCACATGGCGATCATGACTTCAGTTACTGACATCCCATGTGATATAACAGATCTTGCTTCTATGAATTCCAATCATTGAGTTTTTATGGTTTTTCTATACACAAAGTCTGTCACTGCCTGGGGGAATTGCAGCTGACTTCCAATCCAAACAGATAACGTGCAGCCAGGGCCTCTATGTCCATGACAGCATTGTATCATTAACATGTATCATGTGCATTGTATCATTACAGAAAGAATGACGTATGTGTTTAAATAACCAAACTTGGAAAAGTACACCGTTACCAATGTGTATTTTCTCTCCTTTCTCCTGCTGGCACTAGAACTTGTGTGCAGAGGTGGTTGACATGGCAACTCTATTGTACAAACTAACCCATATTAACTGTCATCACTAATCACTGTAAAAAAAAGTATAACCTGATCTAATTGTATTGGTTTGAACCTACCAGAATATGATTGGTCAGTGACCTCTTCAATGTACTGTATATAGGAGGTCAGTGGTCAAAATGTATACAACATGTAGTCAGTCTGGTCATTCTACACACACATACCCTCCAACATTTGCACTGCAAAAATTGGTACACATGCGGAAAGGGGGCGTGGCCATGGGCAAAGGGGGCGTGGTCACACCCCCTTTCCGAATAATGTCATGTTAAATTTCTGTGTATGCCAGCAGCCATTGCCCACTCACTGTGTGTCGCTCACTGCGTCCTGACTCCCACCAGCCGCTGCAGGTGCTACACAGTCCTTCTGCTCCTTGTATACTCTGCAGAGTATGCACCCGCGGAGGAGTGCGGGAGGTCCTCCTGCTCCATGGCGCCTCAGCAGAGCATGTGCCGACAGAGGAGTGCGGGAGGGTACGCGCCGGAGCCGTGTGATGTCAGCGCGACTCACGCTGGCTGGGGCCCGCAAAGCACCACTGGAAACGGGTGCTACTGTTTACCACCCGCGGCCGGGGCTGGCAGAAAATCGGTACATCGGTACACTTTGTATTTTGCCGGTACAGACCGGTAAAAAAACGGTACTGTACCGGCAAAATCGGTACAGTTGGAGGGTATGCACACACACGATCTGGCTTGTCTGAATGACTGTCTGGCCGAATAAGCGGGAAACCTTCCCCTTCTGTCTTGTGGCAATCTTACGGATTTGCCTCCCGACATTCTCTGGATCATCTGATCCAACTTGCTCCCAAAAAGAAAAGCCCCTTTATATGGGAGAGTGGCCAATTTATTTTTGGAGTGAGAATCAGCAGCCCACGACTTCAACCACAGGGCTCTTCTGGCTATAACACCTGATGTTAGTGATTTAGCCGAAAAGTCCAGCACATCTAAGGAAGCCTCACAAATATAGTCCACGGCTAACTGGACTTGGGTCAGATTTTTACTGATCTGTTCACGCAAAGTCTTATCTTGCAAATCTTCTTCCAATGATGTGCACCAAATTATGAGTGCTCTGGAAAGACAGAATATGGCTACACCCGACTTCATAGACACTGAGCTGGAAATATGTAACCTTTTTAAATCGCTCTCCATTTTCTTATCCATTGTGTCCTTTAAGGAAGCCCCATCCTCTAAGGGAATAGTTGTTTGCGTAGTAACCTCCGACACTGCGGCATCAATCTTAGGGATGCTACACCACTTTACAAAGTCCTCATCATCAATGGGATATATTTTATGGACTCTTTTAAAGGACCCCACTCTCTTATCCGCATTCAGCCACTCCTTAGACAGTAAAGTATATCCTTGACCACCTTGTGTACAGGGAAACCCCTGCCTTTCCTAGCTCTGTCCTCAAACAAGGCATCAAACTCAGATTCAGCTGGTTGTAGTTAAGAGTTTTATACAATTTTTTTAACACCATTTCCACCAATTCAAGGTTAAATAACCATTAATCTTCCAGAACTGTGCCTGATTCTGCACTGGAATCACAAGATCCGAATAAATCTCTCCACATCCACACTCTTCTTCATCCCTATCCAAGCTGGTCTGAGACCTAGACCTTTTGGTACTCAAAAACCGATCTTTGGTCACAAAATTTTTCTTCATCCAGCTCATTAACTCAGAAATTTGGGACGATACACTGGGTCTTTCACCTTTTCTAGTGCAATCCGGACACAAAACCTCTTCTCCTATATTCAAACGATATATTACATGCAGAGCATTCTTTTTCTTAAAGAGGGCACACTTTTCTTAAAGAGGGCACAATAAAAAAGAGAAAATAATCCACTAATTTACTATCCACTCCATGAAAAAAATGATAACGAGTCCTCTAAGAGGACTCACCTGGGCAGCGGTACTACTGCTTTTGCAGAGGCCTACTCTATGATAGGAATTATGAGACAGCAGCACAGCTCCTATTACACCGGCCAGGTGCTAAAATACCAGCACTTCCGGTTCTTGGAACGCACGTGGCCTGCTCCTGGAAAGCAGGCAGCGTGCTCAAAGTGTGCCAGCCGGAAAAAAACAAACCCTACTTCCGGCGCCAGCTCCCATGGTCGTGGCTAGAAGACGCCACTGCATACAGTGACCACACCAGACCTGCTGCCTCCATGCCTGCCCGTGACTCCGGAGCTCCAGCCGCCTCACCCCCACCACTGAAGGGGAAGCTAGGACACCCGCCGGATCCACCGCCCGGCCATAGCAGGGGTAAGACACAGTCAGCCCTGCCATAACCGCACACACCGGGTCAGAACAAATAGGGTAAGGCATACCAGCCCTCTACCCACGGGGGAAGGTCCATGCCACCACCCCGGACCATACAACAAAAGGGGTTAAGGCAGCGCCAGCCCCCTGTGCTGCCCAGGATCCAGTAGCATAACCAGCTCACTGAATATATAAAATAACAAACACTAACCTAACTACCTGTTTACAGACAGAGGAGACAGGAAAAAGACTATGGATGATGGGGAGGTGTTCAGCTATATAGGGAGAGGAAGAGGAGGAGATAGATCCTGTGGGAAAAAACTACCTCCCTAATTGGGAAAGAGAGGGATGAACCCAATGTAATGGCTGCAATGAAGTATGAAGAAGAAATAACAGCGGTCATAAAGTCTGGCAGATTTACAAACAAATAGCATGTGACAGCTTATTAAACATGTAGACCTGCAAATAGCCAGTGGCGTATCCATAATGGACACAAGCCCCTGAGTCTCAGAGGCCCACACTGTGCACACTGCACTTATTTCGTAATACGTATCCCTCTGGAGTCCCACGATTAAGGCGGCAGCTCTGTCGGAATCGCAAAACAAAATTGACCTGGCGCCATTTTTTGCATGCATAGTAAGGTCTGGGCACTCTATTGCTCAGACTCTACTGCGCTGTGCACTCATGCAGCACTACGGCGGCAGCCGGGAGAGGAAGAGGTCTGATTGTAGAAGGTGGCATACAGGCATAGATTTTATTATTTCCACAAGTCTATAACTATATTTCACGTTTGGTCCTCCCTGTAAAGCTGGGATCATTGTAGTTATTATTTGTTCAGTGAGAGTTTTATTTGATCATGTGATTTTTACAATAATCCTGTTCTGCCACATAACTCTGTACATTATGAATTTATTTATTTTAAAATGGATTAAATGTTCTTATACTTAATGAGGGCAAACATACATTTGTTTAGTAAGTGAATGTGTTTCCTCCTCCCAGTAGAACTATATCTACAGTTTTCTTTAGCTAACAAACTACCTGTTGACTAGCGTTGGCCTTAGGTTAAATTTGGCTTTACAGCTACAAAAGTTCATACTGCACCAGGAGCTTGTAAGTCTTCTTTGCACTTTACTTTTTTTATTTTTTATTTTAGGTTATATTCATGGGAATCACAAGGAAACAAGATCGATATACATTCAATAACCCATACCTCCAAATATTGGGTATTGGGAGTTGGGACTCCCGTTCGGCCCTGCTGTGCTCGCTCCCAAGAAGGGGGAATTGCCTGAAATAAAGGGGCATGGCTTCATAGGAAGGTCCACATCCCACATTGTTTCACTATGGGGACATGGGCAGTGAGTTGCTGGCTATGTCCCCCAGAGCCGGGCATAGGCAGACTAGGCAAATGCCTAGGGCATCTGGCATGCCTAGGGGCATGCATGCCTTGCCGTGGGCCAGCTCAGGTTGACAGAGGCAGTGGGGCTTTCCACTGCCAGTCTGCCGCACTTGCCCCTGACAAGGTCCGGTGCCTCCTCCTCTCCCGGGTAGCTTAATGTGCCTGCTGGTTCTGCTGCTGCATTTGAGGTATTCTCCCCGTTTTTACAAAAGGGGATGTGGGGATCCGCGATTAGGCCACGCCCCCACTTTCCCTGGACCCAGTGATCTGTGTGCAGACTGCCGCTTCCTGCTCTTGCACACTAACTCAAGCTTTTGGACAAGTGACCCTCACCACATTGAAGTGGTTGTCACCCTATTCAATCCAACAGAGGCCCTCCACAGAATCACCACTGCACCTGTGACATATGTTTCCTTCAATCTACCGTGGCTCAGAGACTCTCTGGAGGAACACCACCTCCTAAAGGACCCGGTTATCACACTTAAAAGAAGTGGAAGGGACTTCACTCCGCAATCACTGGAAATTATATCTTCACGTCCACACCAATTCGGATGGACTTCCCCAGTACTGGTGGACTAAAAGGGTGACTATCCTTAATTTATGTCATTGTACCACATATTTTAACATTGACTTTTTAACACCCCACATCTATTTCTATGTTTGGTTTTCATTTCATGTCATTAATGTTCTATTAAATTAGTCATTTTAAGATTTACATTTGTCTTACACTAAGCGCAGTTACCTCTTCCTGTATTTGTTTGTCTACTATTGGGAGTGACTACCCATTTTTCCACTGCTGCTTATACCAAAACACACTCATATCAAAGCGCCTTTTTTCCGATATCTTGATATCTACCCTTTTGCCGCTTCCTGCTCCCCTGTCTAGTGCAGGTGAATCTGACTGTAAAAGAAGCCATTATATGGAGCCATGCCATGATGTAAGAGCTGAGTAAACAGGTCGGGAAGGTGAAGGTAGGGTATGTTTACTATTGTAAAGCACAACGGAATCTGCTAAGCTATATAAGAAACTGTAAATAAATAAATAATAAATGTGTGTGTCAATGTGTGTGTCAGTGTATGTATGAGTGTCAGCAAGTGTCAGTAGTTGTCAGTATGCACGTCAGTGTATGTGTGCCAGTGTACCAGCGTGTATGTGTGCCAGTGTATGTGTTATACCACTTTTATAACATAAAACTGTGTCGCACCCGGGATTTTGTATGCTGCTCCTACCCGGGTGCGACCCGACTTGTGACCCTTTTCCACAGTCATCCCTACTCAGCATAATGCCGGGCGGGTGATGGTAGCAGATGCGGGTCCTGTGCCAGCACGAGGCGATTATTACTTGGGGTATAATGTGTAAGGCACTACTGGGAGCACTATGTGCGAGGCACTACTGGGGGCATTAAGAAAGAGGCACTAATGGGGCATTAAGAGGGAGGCACTACTGGGGGCATTAAGAGGGAGGCACTACTGGGGGCATTAAGAGGGAGGCAATACTGGGTGCTTAAAGAGGGAGGGAATACTCTTACATTAAGAGGGAGGCAATACTGGGTGCTTAAAGAGGGAGGCACTATTGGGGCATTAAGAGGGAGGCACTACTAGGGGCATTATGAGCGAGGCACTACTGGGGGCATTATGTGTGTAAGCAGCACTACAGTGGGCATTACATGGAAGTGGCACTAAAATGCCATGGGGGAGGGCACAAAAGGGGAGTTTGCCGTAAAATGAGCTTGTTCTGGGCACCAAGGCTCCACGTTACACCTCTGGGTCCTGGGTCACATAAACCCTGGTTGCCCGTTTATACTGCACCAGGAGCCTGGTTGAGAGCAGGAGCCCATCCCTTCGATGGGCTCAGCCTGAAGCTGGGGGGTCTGCGCATGCATGGTTTGCGCTGACCCCCCGCCGATCCTGCTAGGCTACAATAGGCTATTGCTATCTCAGAATGGCAGTAGCCCAGGGATGTGAACCGCTGCTGCCCGATGTTGATACATTGGGCAGCTTTGCATCCACCATACAAACCTATGGGGGAGGCAGCAGGCGGCGATGCAGGGGGGATCGCAGCAGGGATTAGAGAGTCCTGCTACGGTCCCCTTTGGAACATTTGGGTGATAATTAATATTTGCGGCAAACCCATGAAAACGTGTGCTGCTGGCTGAGCGCATCGCAAGGACGGGTTCCTTTCAGAGCCAAGCACCTGTGCTTGTGGGTGATACACATTTTACAATGCGATCCTGGGCGGTAACATTCAGCCCAGATCGCATTGTACATGCAATACATGATAAATGGGCAGCTATCTCTCTTACTGATGTTATGTGTATGCCGGTGTGGACGGGTTGGGATCATTTGGTCTATTGCATTATGGTAGAAAGTCATTAGGTCGAATCCATTAGGTCGACATGCTAAAAGGTCGACATTATTCTAGGTCGACATGGGAAAAGGTCGACATGATTCTAGGTCGAAAGGTCATTAGTTCGACAGGTCATTAGTTCGACAAGGTCATTAGTTCGACATTGTCTATGTCGACATTCACAAGGTCGACATGGGGTTTTTCACTGTTTTTTTACCTGAATGTCAACACAGTCGACATGGACACAGTTTAAAGTGCACTGCATCCCCTCGCATCGCTCGCTGCGCTCGCAATGCGTCGGGCACGGTGCCTCGCTACGCTCGGCACACTATTTTATTCTCCCACCACGCCCTAGTGGATGGTAGGGCATGAAATACCGCCTGTCGGCACATGTTGGCTCAAAAAACAGTGAAAAACTCCATGTCGACCTTGTGAATGTCGACATAGACAATGTCGAACTAATGACCTTGTCGAACTAATGACCTGTCGAACTAATGACCTTTCGAACTAGAATCATGTCGACCTTTTCCCATGTCGACCTAGAGTCATGTCGACCTTTTAGCATGTCGACCTAATGGATTCGACCTAATGACTTTCTACCATAATGCAGTAGACCAAATGACCGCATCACGTGTGGACGCATTGCAACATTGCTAATACCACTTTTACACCAGAATGCCGGGTAGGACCCGGGAAATTGAACCCGGGAAATTACCAGGGCATGCCCTGCCTCAGACCCCATTGCACTTCAATCCAGGTTATTCCCGGGTAATGCCCTTTTACACTGAGAACGGATCAGCCCTGCCTTTCCTTGCTGCTGTCATTAAAAAATGGATTTTTGGCCTGTTGATGAGGTCACAACAAATGGAACATGACACTCCTCAAGTTTTTTTGCTTTATTAAGCTGAAAATATGCATAAAATCATCATACATTGGAATCTTTATAGATGTAATGCATTCTCATAAAGAAAGATGAAGATGCGTATGAATACAAACGTGTAACACACTGGGACACACTGTGTGACAGCCAGCGTGTGTTCCTGCAGATGAGGCTGTAAACTCACTGGGGAGAGTGCTTCCAGCACAGACTGTTGCTGTAGTGTAGGGCACAGTCTGCACACAGCGTGGTAACGCTGCTTTTGCTGCTGCTCCATGTGCCCTGTGCGGTAGAAGTATCCAATCAGCACTTCGTGGCCTTCTCCCTGCTAAATAACCCGGATAATGACCATTTACACCACCCTGAGCCCCGGATAAGCCCCGTGTCCGACCCTGAACATTTGCCGGGTCAGATCCCCGGGAAACAGGACCCGGGTTATTTTTTTTCAGCCCATTTACACCATGCCCTGCCCCTGACTGGAGAGGCAATATCCCGGGTCCAACCTCTGGTGTAAAAGGGGTATAAGTCTGGCTACCTCTGTAATGATAGTGCTAGGGGGCACCAGCCAAAATCTTGCCTAGGGCATCAAATTGGTTAGGGCCGGCTCTGATGCCGCCTGTCCCTATATCTCCCTGAATATTCACTATGGGCATAGCATCAATTCCACACTGCTAAGCAGAGCCAGTGTGGCAGGGGGAGCTCTCAAATGCCCCCACCCCACGTGGTACACTGCCAATCGCACTTAGGATGTGTGTCACAAAAAAATTGTGAAGAAAGGGTGATCCCTGTGGCTGCATGAGAAGGTTTCATGCAGCAAATTATATTGAGCCACAATACACGTGCAAGGATAAAATAGGCTTTCAGTCCCTAAGCCATTAGTGTACTTCCTCATCTGCCACCCATCTACCTCTCAGTGCTAGCAGTCAGCCCCACAGAACAAGATGCACTCCAAGAGCAGAGCAGTGATAGCTAGGGATGAGCTATTTCGGATCTCCAAGATCCAAGCCCCCCGAACGTCACGATCGGCTCAGGTTTTCCCACCAGACTTGGATCCCAGAACAAGGCAAAACATCATCATCCTGCTGTTGGATTCTCATGAGTTTTGGATCCTATGCAAGTCCCAGCTGATCTGAGCCATCTTCACTATAGGGAAAAGTATAAACCTGTGTAAACCATCTTCACTATAGCATAGGAGAGTATGTGAGACGGACCTCTGTCTGTCTGTGGGTGGTGGCATTTGGTGGTCCTTGCTGTGTCTGCTGTCTTACTCCAGGGTGCCCAGTCTGCTATATTCTATCAGTCCAGGGGTGCCTAGTCTGCTCTATAACTGGGTGCTGCCACTGTCTGCCCTATAACTCAGATGGTCCTTGGTGGACTCCGCAGCAGACATGCAAGTCAACCAGAATAAGGGCCGATGTGTCCAGTATTCAGACTGAGGATATGTTCATTCATTTCGTTTCCACAGCAAGGGTGACATTTAATAAGGTTTCTGGCAATGTTTAATTAATGAAAAGTGCGGATTTTTTTAGTAACGAAAATGTGCCTTTCAGACAAGTGAGTTGTTGTTTTTTGTAACAGGATTGTGCAGATTTGTAAAAAAAAAAAAAGTCCCCCCAAGCATAGCCAGTTCCAGCTCATTGAGCTGATCCCATTTCCCCAAATATGGAGGGAAAAAAGGTACTTGTGTATTATCATGGCGCCCGATTTCATCTAAATCGCATACGATTTTCATGTGATTTGCGGACGATTTGATCCGCGATGCGATTTAGCAGCCGATTTGCCGTGATTTCCTGCCGATTTGCATGCTATTCCATCCTTGCACACCCCCACTATCCAAGTCAGCCCGAAGCGAGCCCTGCGAGGGGTTGCGGTACGCGTCTTCCCAACCTGTTCATACCCCCAATATCCACGTTGGCGTGGAGTTGATTTTATAAAGCACGGTGAGCGCTGCGCTCGCCACTCTTCGGGATTGTTTTGCGTGTGCACTCGCCACGCTTTATAGAAATCAACTCCACACCGACGTGGATAGTGGGGGTATGAACAGGTCAGGGCGATGCGTACCATGTCCCCTCGCGGGGCTCACTGCGCTCGCCACGCTTCGGGCTGACTTGGATAGTGGGGGTGTGCAAGGATGTAATAGCATGCAAATCGGGAGAAAATCACGGCAAATTGGATGCAAATTGGACACAAATCGCATCTGATTTTTGCATGCGATTTGCGTCCCATTTCGCAGGCGCTGTGATACACAAGTACCGAAAAAAATTGTGGGGATCCCCTCTATTTAAGAAACCAGCACTGGATTTTTTGGACTGGTCCTGCTTCCATAAATACTGGGGACAAAAAAAACAAACCCCAAAAAATGGGGGTCCTCCATATTTTGGAACCGGCACCAGGCTCCAACAGCCCGCAGTGTCATGACACTTTTTATGCAAGGTCCCCCACCTAAATCATCCTGGCTGGTCAGCCCTGAACAGGATACCTGGGCGAGTGGGGACCTAACCAATAAAGCGGTCCCCCGCCCAGGCTTTACCCTTGCAGGGCTAATGCCGGGGCTGTCCCCGGCACCCCAGGGAAGTGGGTACAGGGCTGAAGAATTTGTGAGAAAGAAAAAAATTAAATAATTTTTTACAGTCAAACTACAAGGCCTCCCCCACATACTGGGACTTGGCAAACCACAAGTCCCAGCATGCGGGGCAATAATGCGCCTGCTGGTTCTTGTAGTTCACCTGTGAAAACAATGTAGAAATAAAAACACGCATAGAACAGTACAAGTTTAATAAACACACCCAAACCCTCACTTAACATACAGTATATCACACTTCCAGGTTCCAGCGATGAAGAGGCTCCTCTCCATTACAGAGTCCTGCTGACCTCAGTGTCGGGACCCCACTAAGCCCTGATTGACTGGATGAGATTTTGAATGTGCGATATTTTAGATGGGTCAAAACATGCAAATTTTATCTCAATTAACAAGCTATTACATGTGCAATTTTCAAAAAAAAATGCAATTTCAGCTGTTTTTAACAAAAAAAAAATGTGCACCCTATTCCATTTTACCCCAAGTATTTGTTAGTTGCAAGATACCTGCTTTGTTAAAATGGAGACTGTTCCTTCTGTTGACCACCACCTATTGTATACGTTTCACCTGCACTTTCCTCTGCTACAAGGAATCCTGACAGCAGTGCAATTAAAGGGGTGTACACACGGTGAGATTTTGACTAGTCAAAATCTCAGATTTTAAACATAGAAACATAGAATTTGACGGCAGATAAGAACCACTTGGCCCATCTAGTCTGCCCCTTTTCTTCTGCTTAGTCAGTATTATCTAGCACAGTGGTTCTCAACCTTGGTCCTCAAGGACCCCCAACAGTGTACGTTATCCAGGTCTCCACACAAAATCACAGGTGAAATAATTAGCTCCACCTGTGATATTTTAAAATGTGCCAGTGAATAATGAGTGCAGCTGTGTACCTGCCGGGTGACATGGAAAATGTGCACTGTTGGGGGTCCTTGAGGACAGAGGTTGAGAACCACTGATGTAGGAGATAGACTGTGCAGGTAAGACAATTTTGATTAGATCATAGACTCATTACTTAAACAAAATCTCCAGTGCATCTAGCCAAAATCTCCAGTGCATCTAGCCAAAATCTCCAGTGCATCTAGCCAAAATCTCCAGTGCATCTAGCCAAAATCTCCAGTGCATCTAGCCAAAATCTCTTGTGCATCTACTCAAGATTTCCTTGTCAAAATTGCCCATTCGTCAATAGCTCACCATGTGTATGGAGCTGTAGTGGGTAAGTTGCAGATGTCCAATGGGAGGCAGAGGTATTGCAAACAAGTAAGCTTTATTTCAGGCTGACAGGCATAGCTTCTTACAAAAGGATACCATCAACAGTTCAACTATAACAGTTTAGAGATGGGGCGTTCACGAACAAAGTGGATCTTTTGGATGGATCCCTTAAAAGAGTGAGTGAGCCGCCGATCCCAAAAAGGTGACCCGTCATTCTTTTACTTTCAGTGGCCCGCCCGATGGCTGTGTAGCAAGTCAAGTACAGGGGGGGAAATCTCGCGAGAGCTACCGACCTCTCACGAGATTTCCCCTGTATCAGACTCCCTGTACAGCCACCGGACCACACAGACCGGCGATTTGTAAACTGCGGCAACTGCCCTTGTTTATGGCAATAAAACAAATTATGCTTCATTATCATCAAATTACCCTTTTTTCAAAGTGAGTCGTTGAGCCGTCTAAAAGATCTGGATCTTTTCACGGATTGAACAGCTCTTTTTAGTGACCCGTTTTTGGCCATCTTGAAGGTAGCAGTGCAAACAGGCAGAGTATTCACAGCAGTATCAAAGAGCAGATTCCTCCAAGATAAAGAGCGCTGCTAACGGTGCAGCCGCTCCCACACATTACCCACTACTACCTCATCTGGCCTGGTTTTTATACCTTAGCTGGTCGGAGCTGCAGGTAACTAACCATTTTCTCAACCTGTGGGAGAGACCCACTCTGCCACATGGGCTTTAAGGGGTGTACACATGGTAATATTTTGGCAGGAGATTTTGACTAGATAGTCAAAATCTCCTAGAAGGTTAGCCAAATTATCCTGGTTTTTCTCCTGCTTAGTCAATATTGTCTAGCATAGATTGACTGTGTAGACGAGGCAATTTTGACTAGATAATAGACTATCATTACTTAGACAAAATTGGGGTTGCTTAGTTAAAATTGACTATTAGTCAAAGTTTCACTGTGTGTGCTGGGCTTTATTCTGAACTCAGATTTAGCATTTATCACCATTGTTTCTTGCTTCATTGGTTTAAGTCATTGGTAACCCACAGCTGCTATCCATCCCAGTCTACAGTTTGCTTCCAGTTCTGCCATTCTCTCTGTGCATCCAGACCCTGGAATCCAGTTATCAAGTGAGGAGTGTGTTTATTATTATCTACAGTACCAACCCATTATACAGCCAGGTTATCTAAAGCTACACTCCTTCCTGCTTTATATTCCATCTGTCATCACCACCAAAGTCTCTGGTGTTCCAGGGGTCAGGATATGGCTCTCTCCTTCTGCGGAGACCCGGGTTTGATTCCCGGTCAGGGATCCCACCTCCACTACATACCCAGAGTTTCACAGACCAACCAGTTTTACATACCTCCAGTCTCCAACACAGACTTATACCGACAGGTCCACCTCAAGGCCTACTAGCACCCGAGCAACATTTTTTGAAGCACCCCCCACAAGCATTGGCCGTGCCCCATTATACACATGCCACACTGTGATGCCCATTATACATATGCCAAACACTGTGATGCCCATTACACATTATGCCACACACTGTGAAGCCCATTACACATGAATCAACACCTTGTGATGTCCATTACATATTATGCAACACACTGTGATGCCCGTTATATATATGCCACAGACCATGATGCCCATTACACATTGCTCATTACTAGAGACAGGATTATATGCATTTGCATATTTGCATAAGTATTTGCATATTTTGCACATTCTTACTGGTTATTGCATATTTTACCTAAAATCTAGTGATGGTGCATATTTTTCCAAAGGGGGGCACTTCACGTATTAGGCCCCACCCCCTTTCCACCCGCGAATCACAGCAATGCTTTGCCCTGCTGCTGCTGGCCAGGTAGTGTTAGAGTGTGCAGGCTGGGACATATGTGAGCAGTGTATGGGACCATAGATGTACGCTACGTCTGACACTGCTCTAGGCTGCCAATCCATTTTAACAAAGGTCAATTGGGGCGGATGCCGTCACAAAGCTCCTGAACCTTTGCCTGCCCCTGGCCTGGGACTTGGCACCAAGAGAGAGACTTCTGCAGCAGAGGAGGTGGACGGAAGGATTGTGACATCACATGGCGCAGAGGAAACGCCAGGTCACAGTGAGTATGCGGCACAGGGAGGAAGCCTTCCACTGCTCCGCCCTCACATGCTATGCTGAACCATCGGCGCTGGAGATGAGGGTCCATGTAGTTGATGCCAAAAGAGCATAGGACGCTGCTGAGTGCTAACATAGCACCCAAATTCAAATACGGCCCAGTTACCTCAGTGAATGTGAAACAGTCCTTTTCCACTTACTGTTAAAAATATTTTGAGTGATCGAAGAAGACACAATCTTAATACCGAACATTCGGAACAGTACCTGATTGTTTACATTTTCAAGAGTAACAAAATGTTAAATAATTGTTAATGATCAATATGTTATTCTACTGTTTACTAATTGTATGCTAATTTTTAAAGAAATAAGTAAAAAATTACTTTTTTTCATTATTTAATGTAGCATATTTTAACACTTCATGCATATTTTAAGTATTTTCCATGCATATTTCAATCTTCTTCTGTTTCATATAATCCTGTCTCTAGTGATAATTATCGGGGGACAGTTATTTTAATCACAATCCCCATCTACAGTATCAAGCCTGCAGACATATAAGAGATCCTGTTGATGAAGTCACAGAGATATGATGTCACAATGCAAGCTCTTTGGCTTGAGGCTCATTTCTTCACTGGAACTGGATGGAGGAAGAAGTTCACAGTGAAGATGGGCTGCTGTATCGGCAAATGCTGTGACAGTGACTTACCTGCGAGTACCCGGGCTTCATTGGACTATGAGGAGGCAGAATTTGTTGCGGATGTCCACATGAGCCGACCGGTGTTTAGCCGCAGAAGAAACAGACGCCTCAAGGCTTGTAGATTTATACCAACCCTCTCCCCTATTGATGAAGAGGAGGAGCCTGAGGAGGCCGCTGAGGAGCTCGGTGGCAGTGGAGATGGAGGCAGAATTTGCCCAGGGAGCTGTGACATGGCATCTGGCACTGGGCATGCAGAATAGGAGTCGGAGTCTTTAGACATGGACCCTAATGACTTTTATATGTGCTATTCGTTATTGTGGCCTTTATTGTCATCAGGCTGCAGATCTACTGCTGGTCGGTAGTGAGGAGGACGGCACATTCATGTATATATGTATATATGTAAATTATGTATATTTGTATATTTGTAAATATTGTACATATTAGATATCTATCTATCTATCTATCTATCTATCTATAGATATCACTCTCCGTGTATCTATGTATAACCAATGTACAATAAAACCCTGTATAATAACAGAACATGCGCGTGTGTGATGTGTGTGACACAACCCTATCTCTCACACTGCTGTTGCATGCCTACATATATCTCACAGGTTTTGCTCATTTGCATACGCCAGCAATTCTGTTAGTTCAGTTGATGCGTTTTATAGCTGCAAAATGTGACGCAGCGGCTCCGACTCTGACTCGGCCGCATAGTGTTATATAGTTATTGGTACCGATAACCACCACACCATAAGATGCTGCTTACATACTGTTATGTAATGTTGTGTAACATAAGGTGTAATATATCCCGTTCTGTACATTACTGTGGATATAAGGAGTCACCACAGAGGTCTGTGACCTATGTAATAACCAAGGCTACTGACCTGGATATGGTCTCATCTCCCCGGTCACTTCTAATATCTGTATAAATTATAGAAGGGTGAGCCCTACCCGAAATAGTGGTGGAGATACATGAAGCCTGGTGAAGTGATAAAGTGGCACCAGACAAACAGCTCCCAACTGTCAAGTTACTGGCTGGGTTAGGAAAATTACCATTATGAGCTGATTGGCTAGTGTGTTATCACTTCACCAGGCTTAATAAATCTGCCCTTTATGCTTAAATCACATTTGACCAGTGGAAGCAGCCCTTCCTCGACAACACTGTGGTTGCCACGGGCAACTTCTCCTCTTTATCTACAGTATAATGCAGTGATGGCTAACCTTGACACTCCAGCTGTTGTTAAACTACACATCCCAGCATGCCCTGCATCAGTTTTAGCATGGCCAAATAGTAAAGCTTTAGCAGGGCATGCTGGGATGTGTAGTTCAACAGCTGGGGTGTCAAGGTTAGCCATCACTGGTACAATGACTACAGGGTGTGTAGTTCACAGAGGGAACCATACCGCACACCCTGCATCCCTGTATTATACCTAAAGACTTGCTCATGCGCAGTACAAAAACCACCAGGAAACCTGCACACTCAGTAGGATTTGGCTGAGTGATCTCAGCTGTGCCACCAAAGAGAGAGGAGGCAGACTGCACATGGAACACCTACTCTCTGAGCTCTGTAGCCGCTGCTGCCTGATCAGTATTACATGGTGTCGTTTCTCCCAATCCTTAGTTTTGGAATGTGGGGAAGTATAAAACCGGTACAATAGTGACCATGGACTGCAGGAACATTGATGCTCATTTCTCAATAGGACACAGTGCTTGTCTCCAGTAGTACCACTACAAAAGGGTCTAAGGGAGGGTGTGTAATATTATGGCTGATCCCATTATTCTTTCCTCCCCAGCTCAGCTCAGTTCATGTGTAAGAAATTAATGCTGGGCAAATATGTATCTACTCATACGCACTACAGGTGGTGCTGCGGGCACAGCTGTCCTGGGCCCGGCCTCTGACACCCCAGACTGCCTCCACTGAGCTGCCCCGCTGAAGCCCACTTCTCCCGGCTCCTCCTTCACTTCCAGATGCTGGAGGCCATTTAAAATGAGGCACCATCTGGTGAGCCATTACAAAATTCAATATTCCTTATACAACCCGTGGAATGCCTATCTCACATGCAAGTCGATGCCTTATGACTTATATATTAAATATACAGTAGATGTATATAGTAAATACTTTTGTAGAAAGAAGTCACTGTATATATCATAGTTGCCTACCCTCATTCATTCTGCAGGAGACTCCCATTTCAGTGTGTAATCTCCTACCAATGACCTTGGAGCCCCAACCATCCCCCCCGTTGTTTGCCACTGCCGACATCGATGCTGGCACCCCCCCTTCCCCCCCAGGTCCTCACCACGGCCACCACTTCTGTATATCCTCTCTTGGATATATTTCTTTCCAATGTACTTACCCTACTCCCAGGGAGCACCTCCTCAACCGTATTATATATAAATTAGTAGTTTGGAGTTAGCCTTATCACACTGCGGTCACACTGTCCAGTGCCCTAGAACCCATCCCCTCCCCCCCAATTTCCCCTTGTCTTGCAAATTCAAATACTGCCCAGTTACCTCAGTGGATGTAGAACAGTCATTTTCCACTTATCAAAATATTTTGAGTAATCGAAGAAGACACAATCTTATTACCGAACATTCGGAACAGTACCTGATTGGTTACTTTTCAGGAGTAACAAAATGTTAAATAATTGTTAATTATCAATATGTTATTCTACTGCTTACTCATTGTATGCTGATTTTTAAATAAATAAGTTAAAAATTACTTTTTTTATTATTTAATGTAGCATATTTTAACACTTCATGCATATTTTAAGTATTTTTCATGCATATTTGCATGCATATATCAAGCTTTTTATGTTGCATATAATCCTGTCTCTACTCATTACACATTATGGAACACACTGTGATGCCCATTATACATATGCCACACAATGTGATGCCCATTACACATTATGCCACACACCATGATGCCTATTACACATTATGCAACACACTATGAAGCTCAATATACATATCCCACACACTGTGATGCCCATTATACATATCACACACCATGATGCCCATTATACATATGCCACACACTGATGCCCACTATATATATGTCACACACTGTGATGCCCATTACACATTATGCCACATCATGATGCCCATTACACATTATGCCACCCCCTGTGATGCCCATTACACATTATGCAACACATCGTGATGCCCATTATACATATGCCACACACTGTGATGCTGAATATACATATGCCACACACTGTGATGCCCATTACACACTATGCAACACACTGTGATGGCCATTATACATACGCCACATGCTGTGATGCCCATTAGACATTATGCCACACACCATAATGCCCATTACACATTATGCAACACACTGCCCTGTCCATTATACATATGCCACTCACCATGATGCCCATTACATTTTATGCCACATAAGTGCCACTTACCTACTTGCTCATTGCTAGGGGGTTCTTTCTCAATGCCAGGGGTCACATGCTTGATTCCAGGGGTTACGTGCTTAATGCCAGGGGGTAAAGTGTGTGAACGTGTGGGGGAGTGATGAAATCAGAACAACCCCTATTGGTATATTAAACTTTTTTCTTTGCATTATGTGCTCTTTGGGGCATTGTATTTAAAACTGCCATCCTGTCTACCACTGCAGTGCCACTCCTAAATGGGCCACGTGTTTGTGCAGCCCACTTGTCTCGCTTAGCATAGTCATCCAGCTACCTCGGTGCAAACTTTTGGCCTAAAAACAATATTGTGAGGTGTTCGGAATAGACTAGAAAATAGGTGGACATTAATGTTATTGAGGAAAATAATGCTGTAGGAACAACAACAAAAAACCAAATGATGTGATCTTAGCTGTTTTTATGTGTTAAAAAGACAGAACAAAAACCGAAAGGTGGTTTTGGCAAAACCAATCCAGATCCAAAACCCGAAGAGAGATCCAGACCCGAAACCAAAACACAAAAAGTGTCCAGTGCGATGCTGTGACAGCAGTTGCCCATCTTCGATCAGTCATTAGCAAGGAATGGGCCTGATGCTGGTTCACTTGCAAAATAAAATTCTCTAATGGACAAAATCATGTTCACTGTAGGTGGGGCAGATGTAACATGTGCAGAGTGTTAGATTTAGGTGTTATTTTGTTGTGCAGAGAAAATACTGGCTGCTTCATCTTTACACTGCAGTATACATATCAATTTGAAGTCCAAACCCCACCAAAATCTAACTCTCTCTGCACATGTTACATCTGCCCCAAACCCCCCCCCGCAGTGCACATGGTTTTGTCCATTAAAGAGAGAATTTGCATTTGCGAGTGAAACAGAATTAGGGGCTATGGACCTTATTCTGATTGACTCTCGTAAACCTGCGAGTACATTAGACGCCGCTCACCGACCCCCCCCCCCCCCCCCTTGCACGCACGACCCCTGCACACCTGCGAATGGATGTTTACATAATCATCCATGCGCATCCGGGGTGAAATCATTGGATGGCGACCATCGAATGATTTCTCCAGCGCTTGCAGTTCAGAGACACCTAAACTGCTGGCGCCCTGTGCGAGGACAGTGCGGGAAGCTGACATCCGGACTGCGACAGCAGAAGGGATCTGACTGACTGCGAGCTGTTGTTGAGGAAGAAGTACCATCCTAAAACGAATGTGTTTGAATGGTTTACATGTAATGTTCGTTTAGTTTGTAATTATAATACTTTTTGTGTATCCGCAATAGTTTAATTCCCCGGTGAGTCTGCTGCTGGTATCTGTTACAGTATGTAGAACAGGAAGTGTGGCTGTATCCCATTACCCTTGTACAGTTGTATATTTGCACACTTGATCTACAGATACAGTAACTTTAGAGAATTTGACAAAGTGCTTTAAGTTACATGTTTGCATACAACCAGTGGGAACTTGTAAAGCTATCTTATAATTATTCAGTATAAGGTATGAGTCTGTCTAATGTAAAGGTGTGGAATAAATCAGGGTGCTATGCCACACACTCAAGTGGACAAAATAAACACTCTGAGATCCAGGTGCTGTCCTGCTTCAGACTAGGGATGGCCATTCATTATCAATGGTTGCAATTGAAGCAATAGTGTAAACGGCCATCGATGGTAACATACGATGTGATGGATGGCCATCAATGGTTTTACCTATGGATGGTCATCCGTTTTCTTTGACTGACTAGCCTGGGGCCATTCAGAACCTGGGGTGGGGCTTCAGGGGTGTCTGGAGTGAAGCTGTGGTCTGTGTTCTAGCCCCTTGATGGAAACAAAATAAATCATTTGGATATGGACACTACTCTGAGACAAGTCCAGGGCGCGGGATCCCCCAGGCCAGCCCAGCAGAACTACCCCATGGCATCACATTGGTGTCAAATTAAAGTGCTAGTACAGGGATATAAGGGAAAGTATATGTGATAAGACTTACATAAGTAAGAGGTAATAATACAATGTGAAGGGGGCTACACATATACTAAACAAACTAAAGGGGTGATGGAAAATTTACAATATGATGCCATGGAACCAGGGGCGGGCTGGGCCGGGGGGCATGGTGCCACATGCCCCCCAGGCCGGTCTGGCTATTTAGTGGCTGGGCCGGCTGTGTGCTTCTTGCACACGCTGCCGCAGGCGTCCCCATCGCAGCCGCCGGCCGCCTCCCTGTTCAGCACTCTCCGAGTCCGGCCGCATAAATGTGAGTAGCGACGGCCTCTCCAAAAATGGCCGCCGCCGTAGAGGAGACAGACACTAGAGGTACTGACATACCTCTAGTGTCTGTCAGAACTTAGAGAACAGCGCTGCCAGCGCTACCCAGAAGTGCAGATTCGGGTAGCGCTGGCGCGCTATTTAAATGGGACCCATTGGCGACGTGCATGTACCCTGACTCCCCCCTGGCAAGAAATATCACTCCCCATGGCAGAAATGAAACCCCTGGCAACAAGTTACTGTGACTCTGATAATGAGCATGTAGGTAAGCAGCAGGTAGATAGTATAATATGTAATAGGCATTATTATATTTAATGGGCATTATGGTATTGGCATTATGTGTACTGGGCATTGCGGTGTTGGCATTGTATAATGGGCATTGCGGCGTTGGCATTGTATAATGGGCATTGCGGCGTTGGCATTGTATAATGGGCATTGCGGCGTTGGCATTGTATAATGGGCATTGCGGCGTTGGTATTGTGTAATGGCATTGGCATTGTGTAATGGGCATTGCGGCATTGGCATTATGTGTAATGGGCATTGCGGCTTTGGCATTATGTGTAATGGGCATTGTGGCGTTGGCATTATGTGTAATGGGCATTGCGACATTGGCATTATGTGTAATGGGCATTGCGACGTTGGCATTATGTGTCATGGGCATTACGATGTTGGCATTATGTGTAATGGGCATTACGGCGTTGGCCTTTTGTGTAATGGGCATTAGGACGTTGGCATTATGTGTAATGGCCATTACGGCTTTGGCATTATGTGTAATGGGCATTACGGTGTTGGCATTATATTTGGGCATTACAGTGACGGCTTTATGTGTAATGGGCATTACGGTGTTGGCATTATGTGTAGTGGGCATTACGGTGTTGGCATTATGTGTAATGGGCATTACGGTGTTGGCATTATGTGTAATAGGCATTACGGTGTGTGGCATTATGTGTAGTGGGCATTATAGTGTACATTTTTGCAATGCGCCTTCGGCACGCACTGTTCCCATTTCTGGTGAATGTGTGTGGTGGGGAAGGATTGTTTAATCCTTGCTGCATACTAGAGGGGAGAGGGTAGGGTGGTGAAACGATGGCGATAGTGATGGGCCACTTGCTTGTGTTGCCCCCCAGGCTGAAAGTTGCCAGCCAGCCCCTGCATGGAACAGCCCTGCTGCAGCAGCCCAAAGAGCCCTGTGCCCCAAACACAGTCCCACAGACTATGGATATGGCCCAATGGTAGCACCAGCCCTGAAAATGGCTGTGATGGCTCTATAGCAATCAGAAACTGATTGGCTACTTTTAAAAGTGTGCTATATCTCTCCAACAGCCTTTCTTTTATAAGGAGTAAACCGTATACCTGGATGCAGTTGTGTAACTACAGAGGGTGCAGAGGGTGCAGCTGCTATGGGGCCAGGCCTTTGGGGTGCCCGAGGCCCCAGCAGGCTGTCCCCTGCACCCTTTTGGTCTTTTCCTACATTTTTTTATATACTGTGGTGTGGACGGTGGATGCGCCGCTGTCCCATGTCTCCCTTCAGCAGTGGAGACCCAGCACACAGGAGAGCGGCAAGCTGAGCTACTGGAAGGATTCCCTGCACACAGGAGAGTGTGGGCACAGTAGAGCGGCATCTGGAAAAGACAGAGCTGCATGTGCCTCTAGCAGGAGGAGGAGACGCTGCACAATGAAGAGCCAGGGCTGTCTGTGACTCTGACAGGACAGGAGATGCTCTGCTAGGAAAAGCTGGAGCAGCGGATACCTGACCCTCTGGCAGGAAACTGCGCACGGGAGAGACTAAGCTGCCAATGTAAAAAATAAGTGCTGCTGAATGGGGAGACCCAGTGCTGATGGCCGGTGCGAGTGAGGGTGGGGTGGCCTGTTGAGAGGGGGGAAATAAACCCATTCAAGCCCCTAATCTCCAGCCTCTCCACATTCTCCCGACCTTGCCTCCCCTCTACTCACCCCTCTCTTTCCCTTCCTCTCTACCCCCTCCCCTCTCTACCTGAAACCTTCTCTCTCTCACTCTGTCATTCCCTGTCTCTTCTCTCCTTTACACACACTTTCTCTCTCTCTCTCGTGGTGGGGGTGTGGGGCCCCTTCCAAAATTTTGCTATGGGGCACACACAGTTCTAGTTATGCCCCTGCCTGTATGTAATGTAAAACAGGCTGTCAGTACAGTTTCTGCTGCATCCATAGCTCACATCCATACTCTCCACTTATATCCACTTCCGGTGGGGGCCGGGGATGGTCGCATGTATGTGGAGCTCCCAGCTCCCATCCCCCGGAGCTCCCATCCCCGGCTCCTGGAGAAGGGTCGGAGAGTGTGGCCAGAGGAGATCGGAGCGGTGGACGGAGGAGAGGTCGGAGCAGAGGACGGAGGAGGGAAGTGGATGCCCCCAGCGTGGCAGCTCCTTGGCCGGGAAACAGGAAGCAGAACAAAGGCTGCGGCCCCCAGTGGTAAGTCCTGGACGGAGAAGGATAATGCCCCCCCCCCCCCCAGGTGACAGGCGGCCAAACAACGGTAGCGGCCACAAGCAGCAAGACGCTGCTGGAGGATACTCCGGAGGACACACTACTGAAGCCTGCCCAGAGGTCAGAGGAGGAAAGCTTGGGAGGAGGTATGATTAGACTATCGGTGGCAGCGGCGTGGAACTCAGCCCAGGGAGGGCCCAACTCCAATCTCAGACTCTCCCCAGGCCTCACTGACTCTCTCTCCCCCCCTCCCCCAGCCCCCCCCCCACCTCCACCACCCACGCTGGCTCCCCACGCTGGTTCACCTGCATGAAGATGGCCTGCTGAGGCCTTCAAAATGGAGCCACAAATGGCTGCCAAGGAACTGTGCACTCAGCCATATGTAGCCCTGTGTCTGTGTGGTAACTGCACTGTCTCTGCTATAACTGTGCTGTCTTTGCTCTACTGTTACCTACCTGGTTGCTGCAATGGCCAGAGGCGTCGCTGGTGGCTGCCTAGGCGCTGTGTAACCTGGTGGGTATGTGTTCTCTATGTGAAAACTACACTGTCCCTGCTTATATTGCCACCTACCTGACTGCTGCAACGACCAGTGGCGCCGCTGGTGGCTGCCTAGGCGCTGTGCAGCCTGGCGGGTATGTGTTCTCTATGTGATAGGTAACAATATAAGCAGGACAGTATAGCTATCACATAGAGAACACATACCCGCCAGGCTGCACAGCGCCTAGGCAGCCACCAGCGGCGCCACTGGTCGTTGCAGCAGCCAGATAGGTAACAATATAAGCAGGACAGTATAGCTATCTGGCTGCTGCAACGACCAGTGGCGCCGCTGATGGCTGCCTAGGCGCTGTGCAGCTCAGCGGGTATGTGTTCCCCGCTTGTAGTGTCTGTGGGCCTTATTCTGGTTGGTGCGGCCGGCCCGTACGCGTACGTTCCGGGGTTTTTAATGACCTGCGCATGCGTACCATCTCCAATGCGCAGGCGCGAACACTCCGCAACGCTTACGGACGGGTCTCTCCGTGCGAAAAAACCTGTACGCGAGAGTACGGGCATTGGGGGCGGCATTGGGGCGTGATGAGGGGAACGGCCGAAATAATGAGGGAAAATGGGCGTAAATATGGGCGTACACGGGGGTGTGCACCAAAAATGAACGGTGCTACTACCGCACGATCGGCTAAAGCACCGTTCATTTCGGACACAAAACAGGAGGCCGCCAACCGCCACCTCAGACCACCCCTACAGATACCACATGCCAGCGTGCGCCTGGGTTTGCTAATTTACGCTGATTACTACTCAAACACATACACCTGAATGTAATAAGCAATGCTGCAGTCTATTAAGTCCAAACCATGATTTCACTACCTGCAAGCCTACACACAGCACTCAAACACATTGGAAGCTTATCTTTCTATACTTCTCTACATTTAAAGGTTTGTTTAATTTAAGGTAAGAATCTTTTTAAGACCTGCTTATATATGCTAAGGTAGGTATTTGTTAAACAGTTAGACACATTCACTACGTGCTTTCATAGACTTTACACAGTAGCACACTCAATCTACACAAGTCGACATGTGTCAACGTGTTCACTCTAATACAAACATAGGTTTTGTATTTATGATACAATAACATAAACCACATCTAACACCTACAAAGGATGTTTCAGCAATGTTTTAAGCCCATGCCCACTATTTTGCACACAATCTTCAATTGAGTTAATAGAAAACAATAATTGAATAACAATTAGAATAATTAATTAATTATCAGAATTATAGTTGAAAGGCAAGATTTGCAGGTCCATATATGTGAAGGGTATGCCAGCATGCACGGACGTACGCTCACTTTCACGAGCGGTGACATAAGCTGAGTTTTCCATTGAAAACAATAGGGACCCGTCCGTGCAAGCTGGCGTACGCTCAGATAGCCGCAAGAAGTCGGTGGGAAGACGGACGAGAGACGTCCGTAAACGGTGGCGTACACTCTGTTGTACGCCAGTTGTCGGAGTCTAAGGGGTGAGCCGTCGGTGTACGTTGGCGTACGCTCAATTGTACGCCACTCCCCTTCGACGTTGTTTCTGGCCGTACGTATGCGGCTGATTTGTGGGTGGACTTAACCTCAACGGCCGCGTACGGAGAGCGTACGCTAATATGGAACGTATGCACGTTTGGCCGCACCGATCAGAATAACCTCCTTAATGTAATGTATGCAATGCCCCCCCCCCCCTTCATCCCTGCTTGATGCTGCACTGTAATCCACAAAAAATCCTAGTGTGCGCAAGCATATATGGCCAATAAAGTTGATTCTATACCCCATCTTGCCTTGGCAATCTATATTACTCTTTTTTCTGTTCTATTCCATACCTTACATTCATTAGATTGTTCTGTTAATGAGGTTTGTAGGTAAGGGAGACACAATGCCATAGATGTTGGTGCTTTTACATACTCATCCTAATCTTTCTCCTCTAGAAATCTCCTTTAGTTTTCTACTTCCTCACATCAGCTGCTTTAATCAATGTCAGCTAGAAGGTCACTTTCTGCACGGAAAACAATCTAACTGTGCTAAGTCAGCCAACACCAAAGTGTCATTTCACACTCTTAAACTTTACACCAGAGGGCCCTGAGGATGACAGAACAATTACAGCACTATTATATTGAACTCATCTGATCCTACTGATGGACACTGATGAGTTACAGAGTTGACTTGGGTCTAGATACCTCCCATTTAGAAAGCCTTTATTAAGCTAACACTTCCACAGGTGCAATATCAGTTAAGACACTAGGTTGAACATGTCATACGTTTATAATTTTGATCCTGATATCGGAGCAAGTGAAAGCAATACAGTTTTAATGGGGCCTACACTGTAGTGATTTAGGGCCATTGCTCCAAGTGTAGGGGCCATAGTGACAGTGATGCTGGGCCTCGCGTCGCTGTCGTCTGGTGAGTAATATCCAGCAAGCTGACATACAGATGGAGCCAGCCTCATGCCTGCAGGGGTTGGCGATAGAATCGCCAGCCCCCGCTATCTGTCGGAAGGGGGCGTGCGCGCCCCGTTCCGATGGAGCTCCACGCTGACGTCCACCGCCTCCCTGGTCCCCATCGCCGGTCCCCACCACATCCCCGAACCCCCCCTAACCCTGCCCATCTCCCTGCAGCGGAGATGAGCAGGGTCCCGCCACTTAGCGACTATGACACGCGTGCTAGTGAGACGCACGCGCGTCCCAGTCTAATGGAGTCCCTCTCCACCAGCTCCCAGCAGGGACATGGCGAGCACTGTCAGTGAATGAGAGGGGCTCCATATGTATCACTGTGTGTGGAGCGATCCTGCTGAGCAATCTAGCATCGCTCAGAACCTCTCCCCGTGTTTAGGCCCCTTAACATTACACTCATGCTCTTGATATTACAGGATACTAATGAATAGAGAAGGAAGGCTGGCTGTTATGTCCTGAGACATCATGTCACCTTTTTCCATTTTAAAATGAATGGGGCCTTAATCTTATGAGACGTTTAGCACCATCCCATGAACAAAGTGTTATTTTGTTTGAGTGTTTACATTAGGGCTGTGAAGAGTGTTTTCATTAGTTGCAACTTGTTATGTTGTGAACAATGCATTTGTATTGCTTATTGTTTGGGAGCCAGGCAATGTTTGATGTGAGTCCATACTCTGTCCTTGATGTGACATAATAGAAAGTTCCCCTGTGAGTTGCATCCTGCCTGCTCGATGTGATTCACAGTCATATCTCCTGTCAGTGATAGATTGCCATGTTTATATGCAAAACCGTGTCATGTGACTAAGAAGTAATAAATGTCTGTATACTAAAGGCTCTTATTTTGGAAGGGTGAAAAGTAAGAGTTCTTACTAGTTGTTGAAAAATATGGGATAAAACTCTGGTACTACTTTTGTCCTTGAGGAACACACTTAGGGGGTTATTTTCATTCATTCGCATCCCCCGTGCATTCGCACAGGAGACCATTGGCATGCACAGATGCGTTTCTGTGCATGTGCAGACGCATGGTGCGTGCACCCACCCAGGACAGCGGGTGGGGGGCAGAGAGGGACGTCGGGTTGGGGTTTGGTGGACTCACAAGCCTGCGAATTAGCAGCCTTGCGAATCAACCAGAATAACCCCCCTTGGTCCATGAGCTTTCAAACTAATATGTTAATACAGAATAAAATGTACATAAGCAGTGGATGTGGTGATATAAACAAGAGCAAGTAGTAGATCGCTCTCTAGTGGCCTGCCCTGGTAATATCCTACACAGTCATTTCCAATACAAACTTGCAGATACATCTAATCAAAGTTTCACTATTGCTTTGTCTTTCAAAAGAAAGAATATCTGATGACTTTATATATATTATTTATTAAATAGATAGAGAAGATTGAGACAATATTACTGAGTGATCTAGTTTGGCACCAGGTTTATTAGTTGACACTAATTAAACAGATCAAAATACAGAATTATTCATGTAATTAAGCAGTTGTATTCCATGAGTGCAGGGAAATCGATTTATTTAGGCTATTAAGACTTATGACTGCTGGCATACTGTATTACACACTTTACTGTTTACTTTAAGCATTAATAAAGGCAAAAGATGTAAAGTATGGAGTAAATGGCCACCCTTTATTCATAACAATCACCTAGGTAAACATATTGTGACAAAGAATAGGAATCAGAGCAAACTATCAGGCAATGCACTACCTCAACTAGGTTAAGGTACAAGGGTCAATTTAGAGGTATGCTGAGGGCAGGGAGGGTTAGTTACTTAGAATGAGGAGGTTAGGCTGTGGGCAGAGGGCATACTTGTAGGGTTAAGGGGTACAGTGGTTAGGGTTACGCACTAGAAGGAAGGTTTAGGGTTAGATACTAGCAGGAAGAGTTAGGGTTAGGCTGCAGTGGGGGGAAATTAGTGTTTGGCTGTGGGGAGGCAAGATTAGGGTTAGGGGGGCAGGGGGTAGGTAAGTAAACTTGCTTGACCGCTGATGGGATTTCCTCCATCAGGATGCTGGTATCCCCACTGCCGGTATGCCCACTGCCAGTCATCTGTATGTAACCACTGCACACTACAGGCTAATAAAGCCTCCAATCTATAATCTAACCTAAGTCTGCACAGAACAGACTAATATAGCCACACATCTATACCCCGCATCACTCTGCACAGTACACACTAATATAGCCACATATCTATACCCCACCTCAGTCTGCACAGTACATCGTAATATAGCCACATATCTATACCCCACCTCACTCTGCACAGTACATCCTAATATAGCCACATATCTATACCCCACCTCACTCTGCACAGTACATCGTAATATAGCCACATATCTATACCCCACCTCACTCTGCACAGTACATCCTAATATAGCCACATATCTATACCCCACCTCACTCTGCACAGTACATCCTAATATAGCCACACATCTATACCCCGCATCACTCTGCACAGTACACACTAGTATAGCCATATACCTATACCCCGCATCACTCTGCACAGTACACACTAATATAGCCATATATCTATACCCCGCATCACTCTGCACAGTACACACTAATATAGCCACATATCTATACCCCACCTCAGTCTGCACAGTACATCGTAATATAGCCACATATCTATACCCCAGCTCACTCTGCACAGTACATCCTAATATAGCCACATATCTATACCCCACCTCACTCTGCACAGTACATCGTAATATAGCCACATATCTATACCCCACCTCACTCTGCACAGTACAGTCTAATAAAGGTAATAATTGGACATACCACCAAAAAGCTACCATCTCTTCTTGGATCCAATATTCCTTTTGAAAGTGAGATATTCTCCTTTTTTCATTAATTCTTAAGTGTTATTTTTATATGTATGTATGTATGTATGTATGTATGTATGTATTATTCTAAGTGTTTTCAATTTATATAAAAGGATTATACATTTATTAATTGAGTACTCTCATTCATTGTAGTTGTAGCGCTTCTCATTCTTTCTTTCTTTTCATAGTCTAATAAAGCCACCTATTTATACCCCACTTTAGTTTACACAGTACAGATGAATAAAGCCATGTATCTATACGTCGCCTCAGTATGCACACTACAGACTAATAAAACCAGCTATCTATACCCCATCTCAGTCTGCACAGTACAGACTAATAAAGCTCCCAATCTATATCCCACCTCAGTCTGCCTCAGTGCAGACTAATAAAGCCACATATCTATACCCCACCTCAGTATGCACACTATAGACTAATAAAGCCAGCTACAGTATCTATACCCCATCTTAGTCTGCACAGTACAGACTAATAAAGCTATGTATCTATACCCCACCTCAGTCTGCACAGTACAGACTAATAAAGCCACATACCTATACCCCACCTCAGTCTGCACAGTACAGACTAATAAAGCCAGCTATCTATACCCCACCTCAGTCTGCACAGTGCAGACTAATAAAGCCACATATCTATACCCCACCTCAGTCTGCACAGTGCAGACTAATAAAGCCACCTATCTATTCCGAGCATCAACCTGCACAGTACATACTAATAAAGCCAAGTATCTATACCCTGCCTCAGTCTGCACAGTACATACTAATAAAGCCAAGTATCTATACCCCACCTCAGTCTGCACAGTACAGGCTAATAAAACCACCATTTATACCCCACCTTAGTCTGCACAGTACAGAATAATAGAGCCACCTATCTATACCGCTAAAAAAACATTTAATTGATCCTAATGAATGTGACATCTCACATTAAACACACCTCTTAAACACTTGACATCAGCAAAATCAATCAGTGTTGCGATTGTACAGGTCGGATCTCATATATGACCAAAGATGAACTGTACAGTGCAATCAGCCTAAAAATGGTTCCTGGCCCCTTAACAGGAACCCAGGGTTGTAGATGGCAAACATTGACCAGACAGAGTCCGTAAGCGCACAGCTAGCCCTCTGCAGAAATGTATCTACAAAGCATGAGCTGGAACTTTTTATAGTAGAGCATTGTTTCAAACGTTATCTACACCAAATGTCAGGTTTAATTGGCTTTCATGGATTTTCCAGTAGTATTTTCAATGCAATTATTTAAGAGATAACCAGATTAAACAGGGTTGCCGACCCTCCCGGAATTCCCGGGAGTCTCCCGAAAATCGGGTCCCCCTCCCGGCCCCCCGGAAGGGTGGGCAACCCTCCCGGAATCTGGGGGACCCCCCTGAACCCACCGAATCGCGGCATGTAAATGCCGCAATCCGCGGGTCTCAGAGGAGATGGCGGAGCTAAAATGGCACAATCGCGTCATTTTAGCCCCGCCCCCTCCATGGATAGCTGTAATTTCTTCTATTTCCCATAGTGGGGGCGGGGCTTAATGACGTCACCGTCAAGCGCCCCCCCCGAACGGGTAAGGAAAGTCTCCTCTCCGGGCTTCTCCCGGAGAGGAGCATTGAAAAGTCGGCAACCCTGAGATTAAAAATGAAAAACATTGCCTGCTGTTTACCCTGTTGAACCCACAATGTCTTGTGAGTGGCATGCAAAACAGTTTCAGCTGACATAGGCCCTTTAAACATGGACACTGTAACCTTTCATCTGTTAAAAGTAAAAACAAAATATATTACTTATCTTTGCAGCTTCCCAAAACTTGGAGAAAAGTGTTCTGAGATCCTCCCTGCAGCAAATGGTATTATGCACCATTAAGACTTGTAAATGCTGCAGGCAGTGTCAGAGTTGATGTAAGTAAATGCTTGTCACGATGGGGGTTATTTTGGTTCACTCTTTCAGACAAGTTCCTTCTTAGATGGACAAAACTATGTGCACTGCAGGGGGGCAGATGTAATTGTGCAGAAAGAATTAGATTAGGGTGGGGTTTTACTTCAAAGTGAGATCTATATTGCAGTGTAAAAATAAAGCAGTCAGTATTTTCCCTGCACAGAAACAAAATAACTCACCCAAATCTAATTCTCTCTGCACATTTTACATCTGCCCTCCTGCAGTCAGGGGAGCCGAGAGAGGGGGGGAGCGGGTACTAATTACCCGGGCCCACGCTTGCTGAAGGGGCCCCGCAGGGGCCCTGGTCTGACCCCTCCCTTCCCCCTCCATCCCTCCCGGGTAGCAACAGCAGCACACATCTACAGCATGTGCTGTGCTCACAGCAGGCTCAGCATGAGTGTCTCACTGACAGCGTGAGAGGTCATGCTGAGCCTGCAGTCAGCACAGCACATGCTGTAGGTGTGTGCTGCTGCTGAGATTACAGTTTTTAGAGTTTTCTTTCACCCTCCTCTAAACATTTTGTGGGCGTGGCCTGAGTGTGTGAGGTTCCCACAACACACACACAATTAGGCCACGCCCCCAAAATTTTACCGGGGCCCGGCATTCCTCTCGGCTGCCCTGCCTGCAGTGCACATGGTTTTGTCCATTTAAGAAGGAATTTTCCAGAAAGACTGAACTAAAATACCCCCCCCAATGTTTAGGTGGGCAAAGGTTAATTTGCTTACAACATTATGTGAACAGTCAAAAAATGAAAGTGCATTTATCAGGCTTTCAAAAACTAACTTTCAACTTTGTTTCCCTTCTTAGCAGAATTATATTTTTATAGCCCTGAATTCTAACTTTATATGCACAACATTTGGGGCATAAACTGTCACACAGCAGCCAACTCATTAGCTAAACTCTACGGGGGAAATTTAGTAAAATGGGAATAAGATTTTACATGTGATGTTGCTATGGGCAACCGATCAGAATCTACTTCTTATTTATTTAGTACCCTCTAGAACAGGGGTGGCCAACCCACCTGAGACAAAGAGCCAAAAAAAAAATTCTGTAAAGACAAAGAGCCGCAACCATTCAAAAATGGGTGTGGCCTAGCTCCCAGAAAGCCACACCCCATTTATAAATGGGTTGTGGCCTATATACAGATCGAGTCAGTTTCATCTATCCAGCCAGAGCACCATATCCTTTTGTCTTGTTGCGCCGATTGATGAGAATGGGATGTGTGTGCATGTGAGTCAATTGCACGTCCCCATCTCGGCAAGATGGAAAGATGTGGTGCGCCGGCCGGATAGATAAAACTGGCTCCATCTGTATGTATGTGTGCGTGTGTATATGCATATATATGTATGGGGGTGAGTTAACAGGGGGCATGGTAAGAGAGGCTGAGGTGATAGGGGATGTAATGACAGGGTCAAGGGGTGCAGTGTCGGTGATGGGAGGACGTAATAAAGGGCAAGGTGAGAGAGGGTGAGGTAGCAGGTGATAAGATGACAGGGGGTGAGGTGGCAGGTGGTAAGATGACGGGGTGAGGAAGCAGGGGATAAGATGACAGGGGGTGAGGTAGCAGGGGATAAGATGACAGGGGGTGTTGTAGCAGGTGATAAGATGACAGGGAGTGAGGTAGCAGGTGATAAGATGACAGGGAGTGAGGTAGCAGGTGATAAGATGACAGGGGGTGAGGTAGCAGGTGATAAGATGACAGGGGGTGAGGTAGCAGGTGATAAGATGACAGGGGGTGAGGTAGCAGGTGATAAGATGACAGGGAGTGAGGTAGCAGGTGATAAGATGACAGTACGTGAGGTAGCAGGTGATAAGATGACAGGGAGTGAGGTAGCAGGTGATAAGATGACAGGGGGTGAGGTAGCAGGTGATAAGATGACAGGGGGTGAGGTAGCAGGTGATAAGATGACAGGGGGTGAGGTAGCAGGGGATAACATGACAGGGAGAGAGAGGGAGTGCAATGAGAAGTAGGAGAAGACCCTAGTCTTGTTCTCACCATCTCTCCCGCTGATGCTGCAGTGAAGGGTCTCTGTGCTGGCAGCTGCTGGATCCCTGCTCCTGCATTAGCCGCTGGGTCCCTGTCTCCCGCCGCCGCTGCTATGAACTGTCTTTGAGAACACAGCCGATGGGTCACTGCTTCTGCCACAGCATCTGGGTTCCTGTTTCGGGCGCATAGAGCCTGTTCCAGCAGTCACTGGGTCCCTGGTATAGAGCCACCCAGCGACAGCAGAGAGGAGAACCGCACTGCAGGGGCCCAGGCTACAGGGGATGAAAGCCAGGAACACCCCACGCGGGTGCCAGCAGGGGAGCATTAAAAGGACCAGCAGCGCTGGAGATGCTGCTGCTGTCTCCAGCATCGTCCTAGCGTGAGATTACATGCGCCGGATCAGCGCTGCCGGGCCACGGCTGCATAAGGAGTGACCCAGCACATGTGCTCTGGCGGTAGGAGGAAGCCGGTAGCACGCCGGAGCCGGAAAAAAAGGGGAGAAGAGCCGCATGCGGCTCGCGAGCCGCGGGTTGGCCACCCCTGCTCTAGAAGATAGTAGACAGGATCTGCATGTGAAGTAGAATACTACATGTGCATGCATCACATGTGAAGTAGAATACACATCTTAGTACATTTCCCCCTATGGCTGCTATTCTCTGAATGAAGCAGGGAAGCAGGAGCATGAGGAGCTACCAGCTGAAACAAATAGTGGAAGATATTGTGGCAATTTTATCAAAGTACAATTTTGCAAAACAGAGATTCTTTGGTGATCCTGACTAAAAGAGGGGGCTTCATATTTTAAAATTTGCATCAATGATTTATTCCAGCCAGTGGGGTAACTAGAGAGGGTGCAGGGGATGCAATTGCTATGGGGCCCGGGGGCTTGGGGGGGCCCCAAGGACCAGCAGTCCCCTGCACCCTCTTAAAAAATCCTAATAGGGCAGCGCAGGCAGTGGCTGCTCCGCTGTCCATAGTCGTTCCTCATTGGCGGTGCCACGCACCCGAGGCGCTACCCACACAGGACAATCAGGACTGCATCAGAGCCCACCAGGAGACCCGGCGCACTTGATATGCGCTGCCCACACAGGATACCTGGCTAGCGCCACATCAGAAAGCGCCGGCGCTGCAGCAGGATACACACAACATATCAGAAAGTCTAGCTCCACATAAAGGCCCCCATACACTATGCGATTTTGGGACGATTTCTTCCGATTTCGGCACTTTGTGCCGATAATCGGGTGAAATCGGCCCAAAATCGCAGGTGTGTGATATATGATCCGATGCGCGGTCCCATGCGCATCGGACCGGATCAGGGAGGTCGGACGGTCAGTACATACGATCACGTCCGACCTCCCTGTATGCATATGCGTGCCCACCTGACAGGCATATGCATGCAGACACCGGGGGAGCAGTGGGGCGGGCAGCGGGTCCCTGAGTGCTAAGCTCTCAGCCAGCCAATCAGAGAACGGCCAGTCATTTGACAGGTATTTTAAAATCTAATACCCGCCACTGCGCGTCCCGTCCCGCAGCGCTGCTGTGCTGATATCTATGATCATCACCGCCCGGCCAGGTCAGCACTCCCCGGCGCCACCAGCTTAGCACTCAAGGACCCGCTGCCCGCCCCACTGCTCCCCCTGATAAGAGCACCGCCGCCCCCTGACCCTCACCGCCCGCCCCCTGCGCCACGACATGTGATTAATCGCAAGCGATTTATCACATGTCAAATTTGGCTCATCAAGTGCCAAATTGTGTGTGAGCCTCCTGAGGAGCTCCCGGGTGGCTCACAGGAGAATTGGATCCGACTTGTCCTAAGGACAAGTCGGCCTAATGTATGGGGGCCTTAAGACAGCGCTGGCGCACCAGGAGATCCTACATCGCATCAGCACACACAGCACCACATCAGGAGACCCTATATCACATCAGGAGGTCCGGAGCCACACAGGAGTGGAGAAATGGCACTGCAGGGGGGGGGGGTACAAACTGATGCCTGTCAGTTCCTTTGCTCTTTACCCTCTCCCGCCTCTCAACACCATTGCTCCCCCCTCATATTACCTCTCTCCCCCTGGCTCTCTCAATCCCCCTCTCTGTCTCCCCTCTCTTCCTCCTTTCTCTCAAACCTCTCACCCCCCCCCCCACCACCACCACCAGTCTTCCCTGATTTTCACTCTCTCTCTGCATCCCCTTTTGTTTTTACTTTTTCTCTCTCATGTCCCCTCTACCACACCCTCTCTCTCCCATGTCCCCTCTCCTACACCTCTATCTTTTGTGTCCCCATCACTCCATCTCCACCACCTCCTCTCTCTCTTGTGTCCCCTCTCCCACACCATCTCTCTCCCCTCTGCCGTCTCTCCACTCTTTCTCGCCCCATGCCAGCTCTTTCTACCCCCTGGACTCTTTCTTTTCTCTCAACACATTCTCCCTTCTCCTCTGTCTCGCCTCCCTATCGTTCTCTGCCCCAATTCTCAATTTATCTCTTATATCCCCTCTTTCTCCACACATCCCATCTCTCTTTCTTCGCTCTCCCTCTAACAGTCTCTCTTTATCTCCCCCTCTCTCTCTACCTGAAACCTTCTCTCTCTTTGATTCCCTGTCTCTCCCCGTTCTCTCCCTGACACCCTCTCTCACTCTCTAGCTGGAATGTAATGAAGTCCTACTTTGGCAGCCATGCAGGATGCCGGCCAAAATCATAATTTTTTTTAAAGAGGCAGACACTTACAAGCAAAAACCATGCCTTGTAAGTGATTGCCCCTTTAAAAAAAACATCTGAGTTCTGCTGGCATCCGCACAGCCATTGAACTTGGGCAGCATTACTTCTGGCTCTGTCTCTCTCCCTTTCACTCCCTGACACCCTCTCTCACTCCCTTTCTTTAACTGTTTTCCTTGACATATTGGGCCTTATTCTGGTTGGTGCGTATATTTCCGAATACTTTCGGATGGCGTTTTTTAGCCGTCTGCGCATGCGTGGGGAACGCTATGCGCATGTGCCATGCATGCTCTCTGTACTTGTACTCAGTAATACCGTACAGAAATGTGCACCGCAATCACTCGGGAAATATGGGCGTATTATGGGCGTCATTCGGAACTACACATGGGCGTACTTTCAAAGTGGGCTAAACTGGGCGGAAACATGGGCGGACACGAGGGAGTGCACTTCTTTTGGTAGGCGTGCATTCGGACAGCACACCGAATGCACGCGAACAAAAAGGCTAGAAATATGCGGTGTCCATAAGCAAGTATTGCTTTGCGGACACCACTCGTTCATGCGCTAGGCAATCGGAACGCCTAATCAGTACAACCAATGTCAGCTGAACACAATACAATCCACTCCTTTACTCATTACTCATTAATTACACGCTTGTCACTGCTTCAATTGGAACCATTGCAGCTTAAATGGACCATTACTAAACACACACATATATGCTGCACTTTTCACACACTTTTACACTGCAAATAATGGACACAACTTAATATTAATAATAGAAATAGACATGTCACTTCTACATGTATCAATTAAACCACACATTTGGGGGCAAAAAAATAACATTTATTACCAGAACTTATTAAATAAAATGGAAACCGTAACAAATTAAAAGGTACCATGCCAGGAATATAAAAAAATAATATATAATAAATGCATTAATTTGTGACATACATAGCCACAGCAGAATCATTAGGAAAACATCAGGTGGCTTCACAACAAAAGTATAGCACCAATACTTCAAGTACAGCAGACAGTAATGCTAGCCAAAAGAGGCCAACAGGGAAACCAAACAAGACATTCGAAACGAGGGCAAATGTGGGTACCCTCTGCACAGGATTGGACACAGTAAGCTGACACACACAGCTCAATGAAAGATTTGGGAAGACATAAGGGTGGAGATTAATGCGGACACAAGTTCATTTGCGGGCACGTTTGGCCCTGGTAGGCTCCTTGCCACGTGCAGCAGCTCTTCGGCCACGGCCACGTTCTGATGGTGGCCCAGGTGGAGCAGATGCTGGTGAGGGGGGGATGGTGTTCCCCCTCTGCCAGGAGGGAGTGCTGCTGGTGGGAATGCACCAGAAACGGATGACATTAGGACCCTATTGCTGGAAACTAGCTCCACCATAAGCTCATTATGGTGGAGGAGGAGGTCATTTTGCCGCAGGGCTTGATCTGCCAGCACCTGCAGGCTTGCAGCCATGGCCTGATGGGCCTCAGCCATAGCCTGCAGGCTTCCAGCTATTGTCTGCTGGGTGCTGACCAAACCCTGCATGACCTCCTCGGTCCTACGCATCCGCTCTGATGCCAAGTCTCCCTGCTGCTGAATATGGCCAAGCACCTGCACCCACCTGTCGTATTCGGCCTAGGCCGGTGGCTGCTGCTGCTGCACGTGCCTGGCACTGGTGGCAGGTGGCACAGACTCCTAAACCTCAAGAGATTCTGGACCAAGCGGTGGGGATGCTGGTGAAAGAGAAAATTACAATTACAACTCATTCCATGCAAAATTAGTACCAACTACTTATGGCATGGCAAATAATTACCTTCAAGAAAAGCAGCAAAGACTTCCGCTGGGGCCTCGCTATCAATGGTGCCCACCCCCCGGACCTCCTCTACTGCAATGCAGCATTCTGCTATCTCCTCCAGGGGGGTGAGCTTCAGGCGGCCTGGCATGGGGCCAGCCCCAGAGGTGTGGCTGTGTTCCCACCGCTGGGTCAATTTCTTCTTAAGGTTGGTTTTGAAGTCGCGCCACCTGCAATCAAAGTTTACATATTAATACATGTCACTCCTCATGTTTGCTGTAGCACCCATTGCAATCTGCAACAGATTACAACATGTGCTTCATTACACACAACTTACATTCAATGAAAATATAAAAACAACCCTTAGAAGATACATTCACACTCACCCTACAATAACTATCGATTAAATGACATGGCAAACATGTCTGTGGCTCCAAGCAACGTGACCGGCCATTGACCAACTCCATCTAACATCTAATGTAAACATTACTGGTCTTGTACTGCTCAAATGTAACACACATGAACTTGCCTCTTCTTAACGTGATCCGTCTCACGAACTTGTGGAGCCACCGCATTAATCTCCGCCGTTATGTTCTCCCAAATCTTCCATCTCCTTGTGTTTGTCAACCTGTCCTGTGGACACTCGATCCAATCCCGTGCGCGGGGTACCAGGATGGCAAGCTCCTGCGCTTCGAATGCCATGTTTCTGCTGCTTGGTTCCTCTGTTGGCCTCTTTCAGCCACGGCCACGGCCACCTATCGCTGTACTTGAAGTGCTGGCCAGGCTACTCTGTTGGGAAGCCACCTGTTGTGTTCCCAATGATTCTGCTGAGGCTGAAGATGGGCCAGCTGCCGATTGGCCTGATGTAGATGGCCCAGCTGGCTGCTCTTCTCCCAATGGCTGGTCTGGGTTGAGGGGGACATAGCTGGTGTTGGAGTCCATGCGGGCAAACAGGTCCTGGCACACCTGCTCTTCCTCAGATGAAGCTCCAGCCATGTTTGCAACAACTTTTTTCCTTTCTAGCACACCTTCAAATAGTATTTCTGTAATTGGCGTACATCAGCGACACCTTGCGTTCCATGCGGCAGCGTCACATACGGCAGCGTACGCCGTGCTGTTTGTGCGGCGCATAGGCCATGCCCATAGTAGCGGCAATTCGATTTGTGAAAACCTGGCAACCCTTCAAAGTGTAATAGAGGTGAACTGTTGTAAGATTTGCTATAATGGACACCTCCAACGTTATGCAATGTTAAATGCTATATGTAAATGTTCAGTAGTACTGTGCTATTGTTGAGATTGTCCATAAAAAGTAAGTAACCCAATCCATTTGAAAATCCGGCCCAGAAGTCATGCAATAGTGATCACTGATGTCATGCACAACACATGTGCTAGGCCTATAAATAGTGCTTTGCTGCTTGGTTCATTCGTCTCCAGAGCTGTATTTTTCTCATAAATGTACACATACACATAAATGCATACAGTAAGTAATGCGAAGTACAGCTAAGCGATGCCAAGCTATAGCACGCTTTGCTTGGCGGTGCGATGTTATCGCCGATTGTTGGGCGCATACACAATGTCCATGTCAATATGGATAATAAAGTTAATACCAAATAGTAAAGTTAAGAACCAATCACAGGACAGGAAGTCATGTGCCATTGCTAAAATGGCTGCCTACCAGCGAGCACCATCCTTCTCCACTGCGGAGCTGCTAGCGCTGGTGGCAGTGATGGAGAGGAGGCTGGGGCAGGCAGGCCCCTACATTAGTAATAGGGACAAGCGCCGGGCATATGTTGCAGCCCGGCGCCGCATATTCGCCCGCACTAATGTGCGAAGGACCATCGCCCAATTGGAGAGGCGATGGTCCGACCTGCGGAGGCGGGAGCCGGAGCGGCTGCAGGCTTTGAGGCGGCGTCTTCAACGCTGTAAGTATTTACGCAAAATACACATAATTGACAGTGGGGCAGATTCTCTAAGCTTCAAAAGTGATAAAATGGAGAGTAATAAACAGCCAGCCAATCAGCTCCTACCTGACATTTTTCAAATACTGTCTGTGACATGGCAGGTATGAGCTGATTGGCTGCCTGTTTATCACTCTCCATTTCATCACTTTTGAAGCTTAGTGCATCTGGCCCAGTGAATGTTATCATTTTCACATTATTTAATATTAATATTACATGAGGTCAATTGGGTGTTGATGACATAGAAATGCCATATACTATATGTGTGATATATAACACATATATAATGTGGTTATGAGATGTACTTGTTATAGTGATTACAGTGTCAAATGACACAACCATTTTGTTTGGTTAACCCACAGCGCGGGAGAGAGCCAGACAGGTCAGAGAGGAGGCCGCAGAGGAGGCCGCAGAGGAGGCCACAGAGGAGGCCACACAGGAGGCCCAGGAGGTCGGCCAGGAGGTCGAAGTAGAGGGCCAGGTGGAGGTGGAGGAGGAGGAGGCGGGACAGGTGGAGATGGAGGAGGAGGAGGTTGAGGGCCGCCGTGAGGTGGAATACCTCACCTCCACCACCCCTACACACACCCCTCCCCCTAGCCACTCACCAACCTCCACTGTCTACCTTCCCCCCCCCCCCTCCCCGTGTACCAAGAGGAGGAGTTCGGCCTACCCCTCCCGGATTTGCCACCACCTCCAAATCTGGAGGAAGAAAGCTGGTGGAGCTGCCTGGCAGGGGTAAGTAGACGTAATGCCTCATTACTGACTTAGGTACAGTTTGTTATGTCGCACAGCTGATAACATTTTGCTATAATATAGTAAAGAGTAGTCAAAACAAATGGAAAACAACAGACACACTTTGGCCTTATAGGGCCATGCTGCAAACGTGCAATGTGGAGGCTCATGTAGGTGATGAGTGTTTATTTCTGGAGGGTGTTTGTATAGAAGCAACAATAAAACATCAATGGAATATGGCCAGGCCTGATTTATAATAGAGTCTGAAGTGTCCAGTTCCCCTGGGCCCCCCTCTAGCCAGTGGGCCCGTGTTGTTGCCATGTATTTTTGAAAGGTATTATGTAGGATGGATTGCCCTTAGAAATTGTTTGGTGTATGGAAGCGGATTAGTGCTGCACTTTCACCTATCTGGCAATGTGACAAGGAATCATGAAGTAATGGGTAGAGGGACTAGCCTAGCCTTTTAATGTGGTATCTATTCTCTCTCTATCTCTCTCTCTATCTCTCTCTCTCTCTCTATCTATCTATCTATCTATCTATCTATCTATCATGCAGTTTAGCTATTAAGCAGTGACATGCAGGTATATATGTATGGCTAAATGTGGCATGTTGTAGTGGGTGTAGCTTTCTAGTAGATTGGTGAGTGTTTTGGCAGGAGAAGTGTGAGTGAGGCTCAAGTGTTGTTGTGATTTTGATAGATACATTGTGAAGTTTGAGTCACATATTCTGTTGTGTAAGCCAGTGTGTGTGTGTGTGTGTGTGTGTGTGTGTGTGGCAGCATCATATATTTTCTGCCTTTAGATACAGTATTGGCTATGTAATTGTTTGTATGTATGATTTCTCATGCTGTAGGTACTTAGGATTGACTGTACAAGGTGTACCTGAGTAGCATAATTAATGTTGAACCCCCTTTCACATGCCCACAGATGACCCGGAAGAAGGCCAGGGTGTAAGAGGGGCCCTCATGAGGCTGCGGCAGGACCTCATGCGGATGGCGGCCCACGTACAGGACCTGTGCGACCTCCTGCTGGAGTAAATTAAATTTTTTTTTTTTTTATGTAAATTAATTTTTCAGTTTAAGTACGAAGTGGTCTGTGTGTTATTTTATTATTTTACAGTTTAAGTATAAATATACGGAAATAAGTAAAAATATTGATGTTTAGTTATGTAAGGTGCAAAAGGTATATACAGTAGATAGATGTTTTTATTGCATAGCAGTGATTTAAAGGGAATGTTAGGGTTAATGTAAAGTGGTTTTAAGTGTTTAATTATCAATTAGATAAATAATAGATGACAAGGATAAACAATCCCTTTTCAATGAGGTTGGCTAATTGCCTAAGTGTGTCATGTGATCGATTTGGGAATTCAGATAAGAGTGGTGGTGATTTGTGCGTAAATATACCGCATCGGTGCGTACGGGCAGGTTCCCATCCGTTCTGACGCGGTAAGACCGTTCTGACGCGGTAAGACCGTGCATACGCTGTAAGACCGTGCAGAATCTGTGTGTGTCCACCGCACAGGCATGGTTTGTATGTCGTCCGTAAACACGTCCTCTTCTTAAAGAGTGAGTCTGTCCGAATGCGGATGACCGGTGGGCGTTTCTATGGACGATGTCCGCACAGCGTGGTGTGCGGACCGCTCCGTAAGAATTCGGGAAAGTACGCATCGACCAGAATAAGGCCCATTCTCTCACTCCCTGACTCTGCCCATCTCTCCCTCACATCCTCTCCCTGTCTCTCCCTCACACCCTCTCTCTCAATGCAGGGGGGGCCCTTTCAAAATTTTGCTACGGGGCCCGTGAACTTCTAGTTACGCCTCTGATTCCAGCTAAAGGCAATTGCAGCTTCCTTGACATCTTTATTGTTTGGAAATCTTTTTCTTCTAAGTATTGGCGGAAATGAGTGAATTCAGCGCTTCTTCTTATCGGGCAATTTTTATTTGAGAACAATGAAAAAAATTAAGGATGGCGACTTGTTGTTACATCATGTATTTCGAAATGACGTCATCTGGTGATTTTTTATCGATATAATACACTGTATAGCTCTCTCCATCTCGCTAGAAAATGATAATGATAGAAAATAGTAGTTAGAGTTACAGTGGCCACACACTGCTGCGATGTCTTGCAGCAGTGTATGTCCATCCGCTTTGAGGCGCTTGGGACCTTCACGGGTAGCAGGATTGCATGCAATACATCGCATGCGTCTTTTCACATGCTATGTTTCGCCTACAACCCCAACCAAATGTGAAGATAATATGTGCAGCACATGCGATTTCTGGATTCAATCCGATGCGCAAAGGGCTGCGCATTGAATGTCAAAACATATCAGATTTGGCCAGTTTTCATCTGATCCGTCAGAATCCGATTAAAACAGTTCAAACCGGACCCAGTAAGGAGTTTTGTAATTCAGATCAAAAGAGGAAGCTGTATTAACATATATATCATGAAATGATAGCTTTTACTCCTTCATATAAATATAAATAAATACTGCTTTCTTAACATAATTAATAATTATTTTGGCCCCTGGGACCCTGTCAGGGGTGCTGGAATGGGAGGGAAGGGGGGAGCATAGGGGACTGAGGTCCATGCTGCATAGCTCTCGCTATCCATATCCTCCATCGCCCTGCATGTACACACGACATAGCTAACTAACTGCCGGAGTGCGCATCAGTCACGATATAGGCCATACTTATATAGGGCATAATTCAGACTGGATCGCAAAGCACATTTTTTCTCTAATGGACAAAACCCATATTGTACTGCTGGGGGGAGAAATGTACCATGTGCAGAGAGGGTTAGATTTGGGTAAATTTTGTTGTTCTGTGTGTTGTGTACACTGTCATTTAGATTTTGATTTAAAACACATCCTACCCAAATCTAACTCTCTCCGTTGCATTTGCCTCACCTGCAGTGCAGCATGGTTTTGTGAAAAGTGTGCTTTGCAATCCAGTCTGTATTAGCGTATCACCACTGTTGTGTAGCGTACACGCTACACAATGGGGGTGATTCTGGTTGACCAGCTTTGTGGGTCCTCTGAATGCCGCCTGACTCCCGCACAGATACCCGCCCCCTTCTCGGGCACCGATTTCTCTGCACGCATGCGAATGGATGTTTAGCATAAACATCCATTCTCAGCCTTGCATGCGGGTGTAATATCATTCGATGGTCGCCGACCATCAAACGATTTCTACAGCACTTGCATATCTAAGACACCTTTCTGGTGTCTTAGATCTGTGGGTCCCTGTATGGGAAGCAGCTGACATCCGCTGACATCATCTGCCCACCGCCTGCACTTGCTAAGGTTAGGTCCAAATCATCCTTGTATACTGAAATAAAGAACATAATGCATATTATCCAGTAGCAGTAGGTGCAAGGGCCCTGAGGATGGGAGTGACGGGAGGAGTGAGTACTGATTCTTTAGGCCCTAGGTATGACCAATGGTCATCGATGATTAAAAATCATTGAAGGTCCATAACTAATGGTGAATACTTTTACCACTGTTGGAGTAGTGTCAGATGGTTTCCCGCCATCAATGTTATAACATAATCTACCATAATGGTTTGTTTGTTTTTTTCTTCTTCAAAGGTGCTAGGACACAGAGCATGGCTCCGCCCCCAACACCCATAAAGTTCCACCTAGAGTCTCTGACTAGCCTGCAGCTCAGTGACTAGCATGACCACTGGTGGGCGAAGCCATCAATGGATTTGTTGCAGATGGTTTTATTCAATTTAGGTTAACCATCAAAGTTTAACCCACCAATGGCCATCCCTACCTTTAACTTTTTGTAAGAGTCCACTAGGGTCTGGGCTAGCTGCTGAAGGGGAAATGTCATCAAATATCCCATTTTACAACCCACGGCACTGTGTATATTGTGTTATTTTACTTGTATAGGGCATGACCATGCCTCTTGGCCATACGCACCTGTGAATATCTCAAGGACCTTGACTAAGCATGTACTCTGCAGCTCCGATCTTTACAGTACACCTGGTCCTGCCACACTCGCTCTATCTCAGCCTCATTTGTAGCTTGGTTAGAGTAAGGAATAAATCTACTCTTCACTTCTACTTTTATCTATATACTGTACGTGATCTCTTGTATTAACCACTAAGCAAAACACAGGCCAATGGACCCATTCCATCGATTACACTGGCCCCTTCCCTACACTGCTTTCTCTGCCTATCGTTATTATCACAGGACTCACTTCAGTTTAGTTTTACTTTTTTAGTTTTAATTTTAGTACTTTTTTACTTTTTACTTTTTCAATATACAGTAAGTGTGGGAAATGTGATCTGGTTACTAAACAATTGCATAGTAAATGGTTTGGATAGGTTTTTTTGCATAAACTGCTGCAAAAGCCTTTTAATATTACCCCTTTCACACTGCAGCTCTTAAATGGTAAATTGCCTTTTTTTTTTAGCCTTTTAAAACGGGTAGAGCTGCAGTGTGAAAGCTCCAGGGTGCTTTAACCGTTTAACAAATACCGGTTAAAAAAGCAGTGTCCTACCCGTTTCAGAGCCGTTTTTTTGGCCGTGTGAACTGCTCTATTTCTATGGCTTGAAACATGTTCCTTGGGAGTTAGGCGGGCCGCCGCCTCCTCTAACATCCCTAAAAAAACTGTCTGCTGTACGGGGGCAGCCATTTTGTCGTGTCATTTTTCATTACTGCAGGAGACGGAGCCCGGAGGCTATCTGCGGTGCCGGACTGAATGCGGGGCCGGCGGCGGCGGCATGCGGAGGGGTAAGGTAATTTTTTGGCGGGGGGGCGCCACAATATTAGTTACGCCTCTGGTGGTGTCCTATGCAGGGGAAGCAGCCTGTGGTGTCCTATGCAGGGGGTGCAGCCTGTTGTGTCCTGTGGTGTCCTATGCAGGGGGAGCAGCCTGTTGTGTCCTGTGGTGTCCTATGCAGGGGGAGCAGCCTGTGGTGTCCTATGCAGGTGGAGCAGCCTGTGGTGTCCAATGCAGGGGGAGCAGTCAGTGGTGTCCTGTTATTATGTAGGGGGAGCAGCCTGTGGTGTCCTGTTATTATGCAGGGGGAGCAGCCTGTGGTGTCCTGGTATTATTATACAGGGAAATTTACCAGTAGCTGCTGCATTTCCCACCCTAGGCTTATACTCGAGTCCATAAGTTTTCCCAGTTTTTTTGTGGTGAAATTAGGTGCCTCAGTTTATATTCGCGTCGAATTATACTCAAGAAAATATGGTAGGTTTTTTTTGCATGAACTTCTAATCTCTGTATGCTTACATGTATACTGTGATAATGTGAAGCAAAACTCTTTGGGATTACACATAGCCCTCCATCAGGTAAATATTTTCACAACCCTGGGACAACATGATTACCCAAATCCCCGATGACAGTATGTACGGTCCTCTAGCCATTGCCAGGTCAGTACAATGCAATGTTTCATGTCAGGTGTTGCCCCATATTCAGAGGAAGAAAAATACTGTATGTCAAAATAATATGTAATAACTGGAGAATTTAAAAACTATAATACACAATTACAATGGATGTTTCTCCATTGTGTTACACCCAGATATTATAATCTTCTAATCCATGTCAAATCACTTCAGATCTTGAGATCCCTTATGTACAAATTAGATGGTAAGCTCTGTGGAATGTCTCCCTGTATTTAACTGAGGGTAAACAAATATTACAGTACTGTATGTGTGTACCATGGTGATTTTGTGGATAATTTAGGATCAGATGTACAGGACATTCAAACATTGCAACATCACATTTATAGCCATAAAAAGGGTAATCAAAGTACTAAAGTATATTTTAATCATTACAGAGGTTACATGATATTTTGTCACTTGTGACCTATTTCAAACCCGATTTCTATTGTTACAGTTTAAGAACATACAGTAAATGGACTAATTAAGGGGTTGATGCATTTTCACTCTGAACAGAACTATGCAATATAAATAAGTGCACTGAAGTGTGTGGGATAGGATACTTGCCAAGTTACATCCAGCTCAATACCAGAACTGTTTGCAGTAGAATTACTGTATGTCATCCAAAGTTGATGACTTTTCTGCTGCCCCCTTCTTGGTGCGACCAATGGGTGGAGTGAGGGCTTATGGGCCCAATCTCGTCATACCTACCAATATTTTAGGACTCCTCTCCGGGGTATACCCAGAAAGGAGACATTCTTTGGCTACTTCAGGGAGCGTGGGGTGCCATGTCTTCATGCCCCACCCCTGTAAGGGGAAAGTGTTGTGAATTTGTGAGTCTACGCGAAAGGGATGGAGCTCAAATTAAGCCTCATTCCCTCAAAATGGAGCTGCAATTTCTGGTGTTATTTCCCCACCCTGCCCGCTTCACTAGAAAGTGGGAGTGATGTGGGATATTCAGTGATGTGGGATATTCAGTCACAACTTTCAGGAATGTAGGCAAGTATAGATAATGTCATTGTAATGTCTGTTATACATTGCTGTGATTGCCTGCATTGCAAAGCAGAGATGGGACCTCAAATAAAGGGATTCAGGGTAGGATGCAGCAAGCGTCGCATTTTGCATGTGATGCATCCCACCACTCTCCACATGCATATTGGCGTTTACTAACGCTGTATGTATATCACAAAGGACAGTTCCTGTGGTAGGAACCGTCTTTGCAATGAGAGGACTTCCAGGTTTAGGAATCGGAGTCTTATCAGAACATATGTTGCATGACGCACATGCCATGGGGACAGGGTTGCAGGGAGGGATCCATCTGAATCCCTCTGAGGGGCAGTGTGATAGAATCCCAAAGGCTTCTACTGGACAAGCCCATCTAAATATAGCATTGCTCAACACATCCAAGCCATGGAATCTATTGTGCAAGGTACATATGTGGTATGTGGCCAAACCTTGGGAAAGCATTTTTGGAAAATTTTTGAACTTCCTTTCATCCTGAATCATGCAATTATAGCCTCACTTCTTACTCAAAATGAAGCAAGTAAGCTTTATTGTGAGCACCTGGAATCCTGTACATAACAGGTATTGGTATGACCAGATATTTCTTGGACATACTGGTCTATAAAAACACTTGAGATATATATTTAGAATATAGAAAGGTTAAGAGTGCTAATAGGCTGAGAAACACATCAAGGCCTTGCCCCCATATGTGGATTGTGGAAACAGAGGATATACATCAAGTCACATGACAATGGGTCTGAAGGCTGACGCAGCCAGAGTGTGCAGGATGTACCGTATCAGCTTTGTCTGACAGCTTCTTGCCACATCGCTTGTGGTTGGATTGTGAGTAACTATTACTCTCACACTGCCAACTAATAAAGAAAGAGCTGTATTTCTGTCTGAGTCATGACTGGAACACTGTATGAGCATTTTGGGGGTAATCCCCATTCGAAATAATAGATGAGGCTTTGTTAACATTTAGTAACAAGCGCTTTTACTAGTGACGGCTGTGAGAGCTATATGGGGGTTATTCTAGTCCATTCTTTCTGACAAAATCCTTCTTAGATGGACAAAACCATGTGCACTGCGGGTGGGGCAGATTTGGGTGGGGTTTTTCTTCAAAGTGAGATCTATATTGAAGTGTAAAATCATGCAGTCAGTATTTTCCCTGCACAGAAACAAAATAACTCACCCAAATCTAATTCTCTCTGCACATGTTACATCTGCCCCCTGCAGTGCACATGGTTTTGTCCATCTAAGAAGGATTTTGTCAGAAAGAATGAACTAGAATAACCCCCTATGTGACTAGATGAAGCATAAAACTGTACTGAGAGATTGCACGGAACTCTGGAGAGGATTATATAAACGCCTATGGCTCTGTAATTACTTCACTACGCACCTGGAAAACAGTTATTTACTAGAAGAGAATATCATTTTTTTCTCCTCCTTCTATTCCTCCTATCTCCTTTTTCCTGGTTCCCATCGGGAAACGGTCATTGGGTCACCAACATGTTGGTCAACAGTCATTAGGTCGACATGCATTTAGGTCGAAACGCAGGACATGAGTCTAGGTCGAAAAGGGTGAGGTCAACCGTCAAAAGGTCGACATGGGGTTTTTCACTGTTTTTTTGAGCCGACATGTGCCCACAGGCGGTATTTCAGACCCTACCATCCACTGGGGCGTGGTGGGAGAATAAAATAGTGTGCACCGTGCCAGAAGCATGGTGAGCCATGCGAAGGGATGCAGTGCTACGTTTCAGTGTCCATGCCGGCTGTGTCGACATTCAGGACAATTTAAAAAAAAACATGTTGACCCTTTGACTGTTGACTTACCCCCATGTTGACCTAATAACCCTGTCGACCTATCCAATGTAAACCTAGACTCATATTGACCTTCCTGCATGTCGACCTAGACTCATGTCGACCTAAATGCATGTTGACCTAATAACTGTCGACAAACATGCTGGTGATCTAATGATCCATACCCTTCCCATCACACCGCACACAACATGAACACAGAGGATCACTATGAGCAAATGTGGTTTTGTGCTGGGTACAAGCTTTTCTTTGCAATAGTATTAATAATTTTGGTTACTCTGAGACCTAACCAACCTGATTCAAAGACAATCTAGGAGCTGGTATTTTCCATGTTAAAGCTATATTTAATTTATACCTCACAGAGAGTGTGGTCATGGTGCGGTAGAGCAGCAATGAATGGGACAAACCTACAGAGCTTTCTGCCCATTTGGGGTGGAGTTACAGAGGAGAAATGGAGATTGCACGGCATAAATTGTGACAACTTGTGAGAGATGCACAAAATATCTGCTAAAAATGACAACATCTCTGAGAGATGGTAAAAAAAATGGCAACATCTTTGTGAGAAATATGCAAAATGTCGGCAATAAATGCCAGCTTCGCTCACATTTGTTATATAAATTCCAAAAAAATATGTTCTGTAAAAAAAAAAGATTGTATTTCCTATATAAAAGTAAACATTACAGGTCATTATGATAAATAAATGTTATTTTTAGCAATTTTCACACCAAATTCGACAAATTCACTTGGCACTCAAAGGGTTAACAAACTTCAGGTCGGATTTTATATCCCTCACACCCCTCGTTAGGCGCCCAATGGAAGCTCCCATACCTCCTCCTGGGGCTACCACTAAATGGACATTTGTAGGTGGGAACGGGGTGATCATAATATGAATGCAAGCAAGAGAATAATTTATTCATTAGTCTTAGTTGTGCGTAAGCTTTTTTGACATTGAGGAGGGTATTCAATTCCGGGTCACAACTGTTGGCACGTCCCGACAGCCGTGACCCTGGCTCATTTTTGTTTTGCTCACCTGCTGATTGGCAAAAAGGATCACGTCAATTCACGGCCGTTCTTGGTAAAACAGGCCCAGCAGCTTTCAAAGTCAGGCCTGTTCTGTCAATCTGCCTCTTCAATGCTGTCGGGAAAGACAGCATTGAATAGGCGCCTGCTGCTATTTCCCCTGTTGGAAATAGTGGCGGGGATTGAAAATCCCCCTAAGCAGTCTATGTACTAAGCCTTGGAGAGATCTAAAATGGACAGCCAATGAGCTCCTAACTGTCATTTTTCAAACATAGCCTGAGACATGGAAATGAGGCTGATTGGCAGGTACTTTGTTTCCGTCCACTTTATCTCTCTTCAAGGCTTAGTACATAGACCTCTAAATTATGGAAGTTCTTCTATATCTAGCATGGCGTGGTTGGATGTGCCCATACAAATGATGGCGGCTGATCTCACATATGGAAAAAAGGAAGTCACTGCAAGGCATACATCCATACATACTAAGCCAGATGTATCAAGCTTCAAAAGTGATAAATTGGATAGTGATAAACAACCAGCCAATCAGCTCCCATCTGTTATTTTTCAAACCCAGCCTGTAACATGACAGGTAGGAGCTTATTGGCTGGCTGTTTATCTCTCCATTTTATCACTATGTGAAGCTTGATACATCTGGCCCTAAGACATGCGTACAGTCACATTGGCAGTTTTCAGCCAATTGGCACTCAGAATGCGGTCGCAATATGTCGAATAGTGACTTTATTTTCTGTTTACACAGCAGGCGTATGGAATCTTTACATTTGCCAGTTTATAAATTTACTACAGTACTACCTACTGTATATCTTGACATCCAACAATATGTGCTTTTAGAAATGTTCTTTTTAGCAGCCCCTAATTTAGGGCCTTATTTTGGTTCACTCTTTCTGACAAAATCCTTCTTAGATGGACAAAACCATGTGCACTGCAGGTGGGGCAGATGTAACATGTGCAGAGAGAATTAGATTTGGGTGGGGTTTTACGTAAAAGTGAGCTCTATATTGCAGTGTAAAAATAAAGCAGCCAGTATTTACCCTGCAAGGAAACAAAATAACTCACCCAAATCTAATTCTCTCTGCACATTTTACATCTGCCCCACCTGCAGTGCACATGGTTTTGTCCATCTAAGAAGGATTTTGTCAGAAAGAGTGAACCAAAATAAGGCCCTTAATGTGCAAAGCATGTTGTATTTTCCTTCCAGGAATCATCATCTAAATTGCATCACACAGGCTTATTTTAGCCAGCTATGTGGGAACTGGCATATTGTTGGATCATCAGATCCACTTGTCAAGCTTCCTTCAGTATCAGTCTTTAATAAGACAGCTTGGAACAGGAACATGAAACAGCATATCCGGTGTAAGTTAAACATCTTGTGTGTGCTTGTGCATATCATGTGACCAACTGGAGGGACTGAAGCCAAGGATTTGCTAACCCTTACAATTATAAATGTCAAGGTCTTTCCCTAAGAAACAACCAAGCTACATATACTGATGATAATCTGATATGCATGCCAGTTTTACAGCTTGTACAGTATGATAAAGAAAAATACATATTTTAAAGAGATCCTGTCACTGGGTGTACAAACCCTGCAAGCTTTGGGTATGCATAACATTACAAATTTTTGTTGCATGCTTGCCTACTTTGAAAACTAGTTTCAGGGAGAATATAGTTGGTAGTAGAATTTTGCACAGCGCCCCATTGAGGGGGTGTGTCATACTCCTCCCAAAGGGTGTGTCTAGTTCCATATATAGAGAGATTGTGAAAAGAGATTGTGAATGTGGCACCTAGAAGCGTGGCTGTGTACTACTACATCTGACAGGAATCTTTTAAACTGACTTAGATCCAAATGTAGATGATCCCCAAAGCAGTTAGTAAGAGCTACTATACTTGGGAAAGTGCTGGGAAATGGTGCTGATGGTTCAATGTAAATGTATCTGTCTCTCATTACTTTTCCCCCAAAAAAATGTAACAGTGTAATGTGGGCTGGGTGATATGAGGGAGATTGCTAGACTAATGAGGGAGAGAGGGAGTTTGCTGCAATTTCAGGGAGTCTCCTGCAGAATGCAGGAGGGTAGGCAACTATGCTTTGTTGGCTTGTAATTGAGATTTTTTTCATGTAATAGCTGCAACTATAGTATGGCGGTTATTCAGACCAGATTGCATAGCTGCAAATTCTCAGGCTGGGTGATTATCGATAGATACGCAAGACCATCCTGCTATAAAATCCTGCTACTGGCGCCTGGTTGAAGCAACCGGATGTTTTCTGGGAGTGTCAGGGAAAAGCAAGGTATTTTAGGGGAAGGCATGTGACATCAGCTCCTCCTCCAATAATAAGATTTCTATTGCAGCCGCTGAATAAGTGGTGGGCTATGCACAGACGGCACACACTGGATAAATCATTCGATAGTGAGCGGCTTGTGAATGGATTTGGAACTATCACTGATCCAGCAAATTTTTGAAAGCTGTGCTAAGCAATTTGCAGGCTTGCACAGGTAGGGATTTCAATGCACTAAGGTGCTCACTTCTGTCCAGACAGGCAATGTATCCCTTGGACCCCCTCCAGACCATTTTCAGCAGTGTCAGATGATTGGCCCAGTGCAAATCCATTGCCTACAGTGACACAGAAAGTGTGTAACATGAGCAGTAAATCTGATATGCGGTATTTGTCTTGGTGCGTCATCTACTGGATTATTATGTGTACTGCATCTTCATTAGTCAAGATAAACTGCCTGATTAGGGATTAATATATAGTTCATTTTTCCACAAAATACAAGATCTTGAGATATATATATATATATATAAATATTATACAGTATTGCTACAGTATGTAAATACCGTATGTATACATATACTGTATAAGTGTTTGCATTCAGGGTGTGCAATATACAGATGGAGCGGGTCCCATCTTTGGCCGGCGCGTTTGCCAGATCCCTTGCACTGGCGAGCGACGGCGATAGAGACTGGGACGCGCGTGCGTCTCACACGCACGTGCGTCCCAGTTTCCTGTCGGCAGGGGGACGGGAACCCTGTCCGTCTCCGCTTCAGGGAGACGGACAGGGTTAGGGGGTTTGCGGCAAGGCAGCGGGGACCCCGGGGCGACTATCGGCGAGGTGGCGGGGACCCGGGGGGAGCCCCGTTGTAAGGGGACGCGCGTGCACCTCGTGCGCGCGTGTCCCCTCTGGCGGCTGGCGGGGGATGGCGGCTGGCGAATCTTCCGCCATCCCCTGCAAAGCTGGGACCCGCTCCATCTGTATGTATAGGTGACTAAGTAATACAAAAGTTTAAATGCAATCCAAATCAATAATGTCGTTTTTGCATAAAGCTGGGACAGGCAGACAAAAATCAAGAGGAAAAAAAATTGTCTCCTTAGTTCATATACAAGTATTAAAACTTTATAATAAATAAAGATGTGCTGCTAAAATATAACTGCATAAAGGTTTAGCAAGTGTTAAAATACAAACACAAATAGTTTCACATAATCTTTACATATCAAGGAAGTTGATATGTAATCCATATTTAATCTCTAATCTTTTGAAATGTTTTCCTTTAGATCCCTGTCATTAGGGCTGTATAACATGCTAGTCACAAGATACCGTGTACTTATCTGGTAAATGTCATTAGTGATGATGTGTGAGTGGTGCTAAAGTTTGCATTTTGCACTGAGACTGAGGGGCCTTTTTTTTATATAAGTAAAGTTTATTGGGTTATGTATAGACAAGTACAATTACAGACAAAATACTGTAAAATACAACTCATAGGCTCTAATGACAAGGATGTGATTAAAAAAATAAAATAAACAGACATCAAGAGCATGTATAATAATAAATCACAAAACCATATATAGATAGAAGACAAAGGACAAGCGGGAAAGAACATGAGGAAATAAGTACAGAAGGGAAAGGGAGAACGAATAGCAAATATATCAATTTTAGTTATGGAAGTCTAATGTTGGCAGCATAAACCAAGTATTATGAAGGAGGAGAGAGATATGGAATATGTTATAATCCCACAGCTACTTAACTCAGAAGATTCCATGTAGTCTCTTCAAATAACTTTATGATATGAGTTTGTGAGTCATCATCTAAAGCAGCGGTTCTCAAACTGTGAGTCATGATCCCAAAGTAGGTCACGACCTTCTCACATTGGGGTCGCGACTCCATGTTATGGACCATCAGGCTGATGACTTCTCTACTCTCAGTCAGTGATTCAAGGAGTCTGAAAAATCTGTTGAGTTGTCTGTTTTTTTAGACTTTATCTCTCTTCAAGGCTTAGTACATAGACCTCTAAATTATGGAAGTTCTATATCTAGCATGGCGTGGTTGGATGTGCCCATAATAATGATGGCGGCTGATCTCACATATGGAAAAAAAGGAGTCACTGCAAGGCATACATCCATACATATGGACATGCGTACAGTCACATTGGCGGTTTTCAGCCAATTGGCACTCAGAAAGCGGCAGCAATATGTCGAAAAATCTGTTGAGTTGTCTGTTTTTTTAGACTTCTCCCATAATTTTGTGCCTCCACATCAGCTGTCTTTTGACTACACTTGTGATGTGATGACCTTCTGCAGTAACTTGCTGGGGTCCTGTCATTATTGTTCTTGTCTGATTGGGTTCCAGACAGTGCCAGATTAAGCCTTCGGGGGGCCCGGGGCACTTTAGACAGGGGGGCCCCCTTGCACTTGTCATTACTGGCCGCAAACTGCATGGGGGAATATTACACTGTCAAAACACAGAGTAAAGGCAGTATAAACTCGGTCAATGGGTAACTTCAGGGGATATATATATATATATTATACATACATACATACATACTGTACATATATACCACATGAAAAGCCTGTGTTTGTCCCTCTGCAACTTACTCTGTAGGAGACCTCACAGTCCCAGTGCTGCCTCTGATTAAAAACCCTCTCCATGACTAGGCTGCTGCTGTTATCCATGGGCCTGAGAAGCATGTAATGAGCTCCACCAATCAGAGCTCAGCACAAACGTCTCAGTCTCTGCCCTCTGGTGCAAAGTGTCATGGGACTTAGTCACCTTCCAGTAATGCACTGCACACTTGGCTCCCAATGCTCAGCACCATTAATCATTGTCACATTGGCAGATAGGTGAAGCTGCAGCACTACCCCACTCCCATGCACAAAACCTTTAGCTAAAAAAAATATATATAAAAAAAAAAAACACATGCCAACCACAGGGGGCCCCTAGCTAGAGGGGGGCCCAGGGGCACTGACCCCTTGTGCCCCCATTATAATCCGGCCCTGGTTCCAGAGCAAATCGTTTGAGAATCCCTGATCTAAAGTATTATGAAGAATTTAAAATTTTTGTAAATCTTTTCAACTCCATTCTCCAAATCAGGTATAGTGGTCTGCCTATCAAAATACAAAATTTTAAATAATATTTGTGTAACTTCTTCCACTAGAGAAGGGACCATGCGGTGGATCCAGCAAATAAGTATAATCTTTTTGGCAACAGTAATGACCACAGCTAGTAATTGGAGTTTAGAATCCTTATCTTCACCTAAATCCCAGGATCAGTAATTTCCACAAATACACACCAAAGGGCCAGGGCGCAAATGGGTAACGAACATAGTATTAATGAAGTGAGTACCTTTATGTCAAAATTTTCAAATCTTGCCGCATTCCCATATACAGTGAATAAAGGTATCATGAGACACCCAGCACTTAACACAGTTACCTGATTCCAAGGTGGACATATACCTCAAAGACGGTAGGCAGTGGTGGTTTAACCCAGTGAATAATTTATATATGGACCTCTTGCAAGGGATGCTGCTTTCCCACTGCAGAAATGGGTAAAGACCCGGTATTGTTAAATGGGACTTTAAAACGGGTCTGAGCCTGAAACCCCTTTCCCACTGCATGTTGTAATATATATATTATATCGATGCGATCCGAAGCTATTTTTGACCTGTTCATAACCCCACTATCCACTACGCATAGAGTTGATTGTATATAATGTGGCGAGTGCAGTAATCCGCTTCCACTCGCCATGCTGGATAGTGAGGTTATGGATAGTGAGGTTATGGATAGTGAGGTTATGGATAGTGAAGTTATGAATGGTGGTTATGGAGGTTATGAACAGGTCAAAAATTGCTTTGGATCGCATCAATATATCGGCCGATATCGCATCCGATATATCGGGCGCAGTGAAACTACACAAGTACCAGTGTTTTTTTCCAGCATTAGAACCGATTCTAGACTCTAGCATCTGGGTAAGTATGTGTGTGTTGCACAAGTATATGCAAGTGTGTGAGTGTCTGAGTGGGGTGTGTGTGTGTGTGCGTGTGCATGAGTATGATGAGTGTATGTGTGACCCCCTGTGAATATGTGAGATCTCCTTGAGGTAGCCACTTGAAGAACTACATCTCCCGGCATCCACCTACCTTTCCGACCCCCCCTCAATCCTACCAGCAGCCCCTTTTCCAGTGTCCATGGAGACCACTGGATGGGTAAGTATATTTCACACCATGGGGTTTTCAAAGTCGAAAATTAGATCATGTCGGTATCGAGAATGCACAGACCTGCAGTATCCAAAAGTGAGAATGAGGTATGCAAAGTTTTTCACCTTGCATTTAATTGATTTCCTCCCATAGGCAGGGGCGAATTTAGGGGTCAGGCCACCCCTAGGCACAACATTTTTGTGTCCCCCCCCCCTTATTTTAATGTAATCATATATGTACATACATTGTTATTTATATATTTCATAAAAATGTAACTGTAGCCCACCTTAATATTTTCGACTGCTCACTGTACGAGGACCCGGAGGGAGGGAGGCACTTATTAGTACAGTGATTAGGACAGCGTCTGTCAGTCAGTCTCTCCGGCTCACACACTGTGACTGACTGAGTGCAGGGAGGATCTGCGTGCCACTCAGCTCAGCTGCTGGATACACAGCAGCCAATAGACTGTGTGTGTGTGTAGAGTAGCCAATGGGCGGGAGCAGGCAGCAGTGAGCCTGAGCCATTTCTGGACGCGCAGGGGGACCGTCAGACCCAGCCACTAAGCGGTGATGCAATGTGCATGGCAAAATGGGTGGGCAGTGGCGGGTGACGAGCGGCGCTGCCAGCGACATATGATAATTCATGTCTGCGGCGCTCGTCACTCGCGGCTGCCCACATGCTGTGCCATGCTACTATTTAACAGAATGTCAGCCTGCCTGCCGCCCCTTAATTGGTGCCGCCCTGAGGCCGGTGCCTCACTGGCCTAGGCACAAATCCGGCCCTGCCCATAGGGCATTATTCAGTTCACTTTTTCTGACAAAATCCTTCTTAGATGGACAAAACCATGTGCACTGCGGGTGGTGCAGATGTTACTTGTGCACAGAGAATTAGATTTGGGTGGGGTTTTACTTCAAAGTGAGATCTATATTGCAGTGTAAAAATAAAGCAGCCAGTATTTACCCTGCACAGAAACAAAATAACTCACCCAAATCTAATTCTCTCTGCACATTTTACAGCTGCCCCCCTTCAGTGCACATGGTTTTGTCCACCTAAGAAGGATTTTGTCAGAAAGAGTGAACCAAAATAACCCAGATAGTGTAGATCTATTCTCTGCAGCTTTGTTGGTCACTGTTATTCTTCTCTATTTTACAAAATTGGTGTTTGTTGGTTGTTCTAGCCACTTACTCAAATTTTCACTCGTATCTATCTTAATTGTTTTTTTATAACACTTCTTTTGAATGTTTCTATCTTTAATATAGTTACCATATATACTTGAGTATAAGCCTACTTTTTCAGAACATTTTTTATGCTGAAAAAGCCCCCTTCGGCTTATACTCGAGTGAGGGTCCCACTTGAGTCAATACGTTTTCCCAGGTTTTTTTTGTTGTAAAATTAGGTGCCTCGGCTTATATTCGGGTCGATTTATACTCGAGTATATACGGTAGATTCAAAAAATTGCATTTTGTGCTGTTTATGTTGAAAGTGAGATTTATTTATTAGTTTGTTTTGGATTAAAGAATAGTAATCTCTTAAAATGTGTACAATCGGGATTGAATAGCACAGCACAGTGTACACATTCAATTTAGACTATATAGTACAGATCTGTTCTATATCATCTTGCCGGCACAGTCTATTTTTCTATTTGATTTCGATGCCACAGGGCCACGCATCGGGATTGAATTGAAATCGAATGTGTTAGTCAGGGGTGTCAAACTCAAATTCATCGGGGGCCGCATCAGCAGTTTGGTCACCCTCAAAGGGCCGGTTGTATCTGTAGGTCCCCCTGTATAATTATAATGCCATGACACCACAGGCTGCTCCCCCTGTATAATATAAAATGATTGCCATGACACCACAGGCTGCTCCCCCTGTATAATATAATAATAATAATGCCATGACACCACAGACTGCTCCCCCTGTATAATATAATAAAAGTAATGCCATGACACATAAATGATTATACAGGAGGAGCAGCCTATGGTGTCATGGCATTATTATTATTATACACGGGGACACCTCAGGAAACAGCAGATATATATATTTTTTTATTGTGAGTGTGATCCTCATCCTCACTTACTGTTTCTCCGTCTGTCCTGCAGCTGCTGCGGCTTCCAGCTTTTCTTCACTGCTTGCTGCGGCCACACTGTCCCCGACTCCCGGTCCAGCTTCCCTGCCTGCTCCTACTTCTCTACAGACGCATGGGCGGGTGGCGTCATCGTCATGACGTCCCCACCCAGTGTCTGTCACTGCCGGGCATCAGAGGGAACAGGCGGCCGGGCCCTCCTCCACGTAGCCGTGGAGGCCGGCGGCCATGTTTCTGTAGCCGCATACATATGTGCCTACAGGAACATGGCCTCCGACAGCGGAGGAACAGGTAAGGCGGCCGCGGACGTGGACGCGGCCCGCAGCACTCCTGTTTTAGACACACTGCCCCTGCGTGCTATCTCCTCGCGCGGGCCACATGATGAGGTCTGGCGGGCCGGATTTGGCCCGCGGGCCTTGTGTTTGACACCCGTGTGTTCGATTTTTGTTTGATTTCTATTTGATTTTGCTTATATAAGCAAAATCTAATAAAAAATAAATAAACTACATCGGACCATGTGCATACACCCTATTAGATTTTCTACTGAAGATCTTAGAATGTGACATCATCAATGTATTGAGGCCATGATACCGCCCAACCCCGCCACCACCCCAAATAATATATTCCTCCCACTTAGTAAGGAACAGATTGGTAGGACTTTGGGCAACTTTGCTCACATCTGTGCATGCACTGTATACAAAAACTCACCGTTTTCGACGGTCAACAGGAATCCGTCCAACCTAATATTGTTTTTTTATCAAAACATTAGGGAATTTCCACTTTATTTTCACTATAATGCATAGCACAAACATAGCTCCAAGTCCACTATTGTCTTGTAATACTTGTCTTGCAATACAGTAACAATTTTGGACTAAGGAATGTTTGTTTCAACATAAAATCTTCCACCTATCACACAATTTCTTTTAAAGACCTCACAAGTTGAACATGAACATCTTTTTTACTTTATATTTTCAATACTGCTAATACTCAGGCATTACAATTAAAGTTTAATATTAACTAGCTGATCTGAATGTGTTATTTCATCTCAATGCCCCATAGCTCTGCAATGTGAATTGCAAACATCAAGTTTTATGGCAATATAAATAACTCAGTTATAGAGAGGAAAGTCCTTTACAAAAGATCTAACAAAGTTCTCTTGATAAGCACATTACCAACACTCCAACACTCCATTTTTTTTATAATAAACAATTTATTACAAAAACTGATAAAATTATTAAAAAAAAAAATATTGATATATGACAGCTAATTACAACTTGATGACATACCAATACGTTTTGGTTAGTCACCGGACAACACAGTAGACTTGTTATTTAGAGGGTTAATATAGTGAAAACTTGAAGACAACATTACATAACCAATTAGTGTACACTGGGGTTTTGTCAGGGAAGACCTGACAAAGAGAGAAAAACGCTTTTTGGGCGCACTCCTTTTTTGTAAATTTACAAGTATTAGATGATTATTTTAAGATATAACTTTTATTATAGACTTTGTTAAAATAAATGGCACTCTGAGTTCAAATAGTTGAATGGGTTAAAAATGTAGTGTGATCCTCAAACTATTATTGTTTAAGGAATAATAATTAGTATGTCACACTTTACTTTGTCATTTATGCACTGAGTTTTTCAAAGGTACGATTACCAGTGAACATAGGCAGAGAAATGATTTAGTTCCCTTAATGGATCAATATAGTGTGCTAATATTGCACATTGGGTATATACAATGGTATACACAAATAAGTCACAGCCTTATGTAATAAATAATTTCTAATAACGACAATTCTCTCTAGCAGTCATGGGTACAGTGGTCGAATTGAAGCAGCGACTTGCTTCCCTTATATTTGTATTGCCACACCTGGTCTTCCCCAGGGGTCTCCCAACTGGGTACTGTCCTGGCCCTCCACTGCTTGGCTTCCAAGTTCGGAGAGGGGTTGGGCAAACCAGCGGGGTATGGTGGCAATACGTCAAAAATTAATGCAAGGTGCTTCAATCAATTAATACTGTTTGGCTGCAGATAGCGATGGCGCATCACACTGGGCCTTTTTTAATGGCCTATTAATTTCACAACGGGTTAATGATATATAGCTTATGCAGTTATATTGGCAGGTAGAACACCCTGGTACTGTAGAACAAAATTATATTAAATATGATAGGGTGGTTGACACCAGTTGTGTCGACACAATTTAGAAGGAGAAAAAGATATAATTATTATACATTGGTAGAGAGTAACGATATGAAGGGTAAATTATTTTGGAGAAAAAATAGGTTAGTAAGTAGAACACATTGTTGCAAAAAATCGTGCTTTGAAAAACTTGCTGTCTGTAGATAGAGTTAATTTTTGACAAGTATAAGGCACTGATTTAGAGCAATCTGCGCAGGATACATTGACACATTGTAATGGTTTTCTACAAATAGAAACAATGTTGATGAGATGCTCCTGGTTGATCAAAGGAAAGGGGGAGATATTGTAGCCAGAGTCTAGTAGCCGGCTTGTTGAAAAAATTATAAGGATATAAATAGGGCTGACGCTGTGTTTAGGTGGTTGACACACAATGTGTCGACACAATGTTGCCTGTGGTATGCAGTACAGAGATGCCGCCAAGTGGGGAATAATGTTAGAACGAGCACTTCCCAAATGCAAGGCACAGGGGAGTGTGCTCGTATACCTGCTGCCGCTGCCTGTGTTAGCGGCTGGTGACGGGACTTGGCGTGTCTGCGGCTTGCTGTAGTGAGCGTCGCGGTGTTGGACCAGACCAGGAGATGTGGTCTGCCGCTGACTGATAGGGTGCAGAGAGATCTAGGGCGCAAGAAGCCGGACCTGCTTGTTGCGGATACTCCGTCGCGGAGATTGGCGGCTGGAGGGGTCACGGCTGTATCGCGTTGATTGTCGGTGATGTCCGGTAATTGCTGGAGAGGTAGGCTGGACGGGAACTAGCTGTGGACACGTGTTTCGCCTAGGGCACTGCTAGACGAAGCCTCATAGGCGAAACACGTGTCCACAGCTAGTTCCCGTCCAGCCTACCTCTCCAGCAATTACCGGACATCACCGACAATCAACGCGATACAGCCGTGACCCCTCCAGCCGCCAATCTCCGCGACGGAGTATCCGCAACAAGCAGGTCCGGCTTCTTGCACCCTAGATCTCTCTGCACCCCGTCAGTCAGCGGCAGACCACATCTCCTGGTCTGGTCCAACACCGCGACGCTCACTACAGCAAGCCGCAGACACGCCAAGTCCCGTCACCAGCCGCTAACACAGGCAGCGGCAGCAGGTATATGAGCACACTCCCCTGTGCCTTGCATTTGGGAAGTGCTCGTTCTAACATTATTCCCCACTTGGCGGCATCTCTGTACTGCATACCACAGGCAACATTGTGTCGACACATTGTGTGTCAACCACCTAAACACAGCGTCAGCCCTATTTATATCCTTATAATTTTTTCAACAAGCCGGCTACTAGACTCTGGCTACAATATCTCCCCCTTTCCTTTGATCAACCAGGAGCATCTCATCAACATTGTTTCTATTTGTAGAAAACCATTACAATGTGTCAATGTATCCTGCGCAGATTGCTCTAAATCAGTGCCTTATACTTGTCAAAAATTAACTCTATCTACAGACAGCAAGTTTTTCAAAGCACGATTTTTTGCAACAATGTGTTCTACTTACTAACCTATTTTTTCTCCAAAATAATTTACCCTTCATATCGTTACTCTCTACCAATGTATAATAATTATATCTTTTTCTCCTTCTAAATTGTGTCGACACAACTGGTGTCAACCACCCTATCATATTTAATATAATTTTGTTCTACAGTACCAGGGTGTTCTACCTGCCAATATAACTGCATAAGCTATATATCATTAACCCGTTGTGAAATTAATAGGCCATTAAAAAAGGCCCAGTGTGATGCGCCATCGCTATCTGCAGCCAAACAGTATTAATTGATTGAAGCACCTTGCATTAATTTTTGACGTATTGCCACCATACCCCGCTGGTTTGCCCAACCCCTCTCCGAACTTGGAAGCCAAGCAGTGGAGGGCCAGGACAGTACCCAGTTGGGAGACCCCTGGGGAAGACCAGGTGTGGCAATACAAATATAAGGGAAGCAAGTCGCTGCTTCAATTCGACCACTGTACCCATGACTGCTAGAGAGAATTGTCGTTATTAGAAATTATTTATTACATAAGGCTGTGACTTATTTGTGTATACCATTGTATATACCCAATGTGCAATATTAGCACACTATATTGATCCATTAAGGGAACTAAATCATTTCTCTGCCTATGTTCACTGGTAATCGTACCTTTGAAAAACTCAGTGCATAAATGACAAAGTAAAGTGTGACATACTAATTATTATTCCTTAAACAATAATAGTTTGAGGATCACACTACATTTTTAACCCATTCAACTATTTGAACTCAGAGTGCCATTTATTTTAACAAAGTCTATAATAAAAGTTATATCTTAAAATAATCATCTAATACTTGTAAATTTACAAAAAAGGAGTGCGCCCAAAAAGCGTTTTTCTCTCTTTGTCAGGTCTTCCCTGACAAAACCCCAGTGTACAATCATTGACCCTAAACGCTGGGCGCACCGCCAACCCCATAACTACCAGAAATTATATCCTCAGTAGTTATAATTTAGTTGGTTTTCTGATCAATAAACTAATTTCTAGTCTGTGCGGATCTATACCCTCCTTCTTGCATAACCAATTAGTGCCAGGAACATTGTTTTAAACCAAACCTGATGAAGTTACCTTTGTGTCCTGAATTCACTACAGTGCATTAGAAATGAGTTGGTTATTATTAGTCAGCTAATGTACTATAACGATTTGTGTGATGTCACTTTGCACATTCAAAGAACAGTGTATATGCTTCCATGCAGCTTTCATGGCTTTGTTACTGGCATCAGCCTGTACCAAGGTATATGATCAGGGGGCACTTAAATGTAAAAAAGAAAATGCAGTTTCATCTAGTACTGAACACTGCTAACCCAAATAATCATGACAAGACATAAAGTAAAAGTGAGATGCATAGTATTTTTGGGGCCAAAAATATATGGTCCGACCAACCACACACTAATGTTCAAGTCCCCCGGCATCACATTAAAGAGAGGAAAAGGAAGGTTAAAAAGTCACAACTGACCAAATTGCCAACAGAGCTGCCGGGAGAGGAGGGGAGTGGGTACTAATTACCCAGGCCTGGGCTTCCTGGAGGGGCCCTGGTCCGACTCACCCCCCCTTCCACCTCGGTCCCTCCCAGGCAGCAGCAGCACACACCTACAGCCTGTGCTGTGCTGACAGCAGGCTCAGTATGAGCGTCTCACTGACAGCGTGAGAGCGTGAGAACATTTTGGGGGGGGTGATTTAATTTCAGGAGGTTGCCACGCCTCCTGCAATTTGGCCATCCCCAATAATTTTACCGGGGCCCAACATACCTCTCGGTGATCCTGATTGCCAATGGATGGTTCCTGGGACTGGTCCGGACTCCTTAGTGGATGTAGGCAGGGTGGATGTATGCAACGAGTGTGACACCTTTGATAAAGCTACTGTTGTAGCAAAACGCATAAGGGCCTGGTGCTACATCCACCCTGCCTACATCCATTAAGGAGTTCGGACCAGCCCCAGTAATTATCCATTGGCAAATCGGTCAGTTGTGACTTTTCAGCCTTCCATTTCCTGCTAAGGAATCAACCTTTGTTCACCCATCTACCCCTAATTTGGGAGAAATTCTGGCTTCCGAAATCTGCATGGAGAGTCCATCTTGCTAATTGGGACCTCCAAGCTATCACCCGTAGGTGAGAGAATTGGGACACTATCAGCACAAACCATGTGGAATGGAAGGTAATTATACCGGTTTACTGACCACTGTTTACAAACACGGAACTTTCCTGAGGCACATACTTTAGGAATGGACTTCCTATGAAAAACGCCTATTACAGGGTGGATTATGTTCATGTTGATTCATTTTACTGCATGTTTTAGTAAATAAAATTGAAAAGGAAATCCAATCTGTAAATTAATTACTTAAATAATTAATTTCTCAGCGCCGCATCTTTGTTTGTTTCTGCTCTTGTATTGGTTTCCAGGATTGACCATCCTGTTTTTAGCAGCAGTTTTGGTAATAACAGCTCAGACAATCGCCCTCAAAACCACTTCTCTCTATGGGCCTTATTTTGGTTCATTCTTTCTGACAAAATCCTTCTTAGATGGACAAAACCATGTGCACTGCAGGGAGGGCAGATGTAACATGTGCAGAGAGAATTAGATTTGGGTGAGTAATTTTGTTTCTGTGCAGGGAAAATACTGACTGCTTTATTTTTACACTGCAATATAGATCTCACTTTGAAGTAAAACCCCACCCAAATCTAATTCTCTCTGCACATGTTACATCTGCCCCACCTGCAGTGCACATGGTTTTGCCCATCTAAGAAGGATTTTGTCAGAAAGAATGAACCAAAATAAGGCCCTATATTTGGAGACCAGCGGTTTTCGCCCGCATAGACCAGAACAACCCTATATAGGTACAGTGGAAATAAAGCAAGAAATCCATTGGAACATGAACCTAATAGGTGAAACCAGAAGCTTGATCTATCAGTAAAATAATGTGCTGTTACTGGGTGCATCTAAAGAATGTTCAGAAGCCTCCAAATAAATAATATCTTGAAGTCAGATATCGATGTTTCGAATACTAAGAGCCTTAATGATGTAGAAAAAATGTCTTTAAAAAACACATAAAACAATCTTAAGTATTTGAAGTGCTGGAATATAGCATCAAAGGCAGCAGTCTGATTATCTTGCAAGCATTAAGTACCAATACATCAGCAGTTCAATAGCAGTAGCTCATATTGCTGTGTGCTGGCAAATAAACTTGCCCAGTGAAGTTATAATAAGCATTTAAATTTCTCCGCAGTTAAAATTAATCACCTGTTTCATGTGTCTGACAGCAATGATAGAGGGAATGTTCACAGTAAATCATGGCCGCGGTTGGTGGCATAGTGTTCAGTGCCCCCCTGCAAACTATAGACTTGTTACCCTACCATCTATATAATAAGTTATAGAGTGTGTGTGTGTGCGTGTGTGCGTGCCTGTTGCATTGCGGACACACCGTGGCATTCAGAGCCACCAAATTCAGCAACAAGATACCTCTGGACCCGGTGGTGTGCACCTCGAAGCCGTTTTTGGGAAATTTCACTTAGAAATAAAAAAAAAACACCAAGTTTTAATTTTCCTTCATTGATGATCTGGGATGAAGATTGACGATCTGTGAAACCGTTGACGAAAGAACAACTCCACACCTGATTTCATTGCTGTCATTGCGTATGAATGACACATTCTAACATTATGGTGGAGACTTTAAACAATTAGGAATAATTGAGGATATACATAGACCACACATAACACACACATGTACACATTGTACACGCACAAAAACACAGTACACCACATACGCACACAACACACACATATATACGTAGCACACCTCACACACTTACACATTGGACAGATACACACATAACACACCATATGCAGTACAACACAAACCCATATACACTACAACACACACCCAAAAACAGTACAACAAACACACAGAACACACACTTAAACATTGTGCAGATACAGAAACACACAGAACACACACACTTAAACATTGCCAGGATACGCACTGCACACTACACACACATATATACATAGCGCAAATCACAAACTCACACATTCGGCAGATACACACAACATAACACACACACATAACACACCACTCACAGTACAACACCCACCCACATTCACTACAATACACACCAAAAAACAGTATAACACACAGAACACACACACTTAAACATTGCACAGATACAAACAGCACACTACACACACATTTATATCTAGCACACCTTACCCACTTACACATTGCACAGATACACACAACACACACACATAACATACCTCTAACAGCACAGCACACACCCACATTCACCACACACACACCCAAAAAAAAGTACAATACACACAAAACACACACTTAAACATTGCACAGATACACAAAGACACAACACACACATACACATACTGTATATACATAGCACACCTCACACTTACGCATTGGACGGATACATACAACACACACAACCACATACACTACAACACACAGACAAAAACAGTACAACACACACAAACACAGAACACATAAAAAATAATTTGCCATTTATTTAACAGTCTGTACCGGCAAATAAAAACTGTACCTAATGTACTGTTTTTTTCTTTTTTTCCATTACCCGTCTCTCCAGTCCTCCAGCCTGTCACTGCGCTCCCCGGCCGGTTGCACTGAGAAATTTTGTCCTGGCCAATGCACCCATTGATCAATACAAAGTGGGTACACTGCACTCACCCTGATAGTCAGTTGGATGTTAGGCACTGCTCTGCCTTAAGGGTTTCCCAGACCCTTTTGTTTCATAGATAATGTTTGGTCGATGAGCATTATTATTATTATTATAATTTTATTTATAAGGCGCCACAAGTGTTTCGCAGCGCCGTACAAAGGAACAATACAGGGAGACAAAGCTTGGCATAACATTGAATAAATAACAAGAATACAGTACAAATAAAGAGCGCCACAGTTCAATACTCATTACAGCTTGGATATAAGTAGTGAGGACTCAATCAACATACAACTAGAGGCTAGATGCCAATGATGGAGATGAGTATGCGGACAAAGATGGTCACTGAGTGTTGGAGTATAGGAGAGCTGTGAGTGACATGTGAAGAGAAGAGGGCTTTGACAAAAGGAGGGAAGAGGGACCTACTCGGTGGAGCTTACAATCTAGAAGCATGAGCGCTGCATGTATTTGTTTGAATTTTATGAGTGTAAGAAGTTGAAGAATAAGACTGAGATGAAGATTTGTCACGTTAAAGTGTACAATTTACTCAATAAATTGTGAAAAAAATATGTATACATAGAAGTACAATCAAGAAATGAGAGTAGGATTAAAAAGTAAATTCTTATTCCAACTGATAATTGTTTGGATGGGGGTGGGTCTCCACGCACTCAGCACCTGTAATTACACACCCTAGAAACTGTACCATTGAAAGTATAGAAATGGAGGTGTGGTCATGCCCCCTTTCCCGTGGCCATGTCCCTTTCTGATTTTGTATCGATTTCTGACCCTCAGATGTTGGAGGGTATGTCATAGGTGCTAAATCTCAGGAGTGGATATGGAATTCATCAACACATACAAGTTATCAACTCAGGAGCATTGTGTTTCGAACAACAACACCACACCTGATTTCATTGCCATCATTGAGTATTAATGCAAACACATTATAACATTATGTTGCAATCTTTAGGAAATTACAATCTTAGGTCTTTGGCACAGCATACTGTAAGATGACATTTTTCAACAATTTTGGAAATAAAAAAAACCCAACGTTTTCCCGGGCAACGCCCGGGAACACTTAAACTACTCAATGTAACTCCAAATCAATCACACTTCTGTGAAATCAAACTGTCCACTTAGGAAGCAGAGTGGACAGCTAACAGCCGGAATTGAATGTCTTTAGTGTTATATGTTATGTATGTCTTTTTTATCCGAAATTGAATAAATGATTTTAGTCTAATATCTTTAAATAACAAGAAGTGCCCCAACAAAAACAGTTTCTCTGTTTCCGCTTTTCCATATTCCAAACAAACTCTAGGGAGCACCACCAGATAAAAAATTATTTTCATGTATATCTTAAGCATGGATGGGGTTGCCATAGCGATTTAAATATATCCCCCCTCTCTTGTCAAAATTCTGGTTCTTTTGATTAACTTTACAGCCTGTGTGGAGTAACAAATCCTTTCTTTGTGCACTTAGGAAGCAACACTGATTGACCATCAATTTCACATGCTGTTGTGCAAATGGAATAGACAACATGTGGAAATTATAGGCAATTAGCAAGACACCCCCAATAAAGGAGTTGTTCTGAAGGTGGTGACCACAGACCACTTCTCAGCTCCTATGCTTTCTGGCTGATGTTGTGGTCACTTTTGAAAGCTGGCGGTGCTGTCACTCTAGTGGTAGCATTAGACTGAGTCTACAACCCACACAAGTGGCTCAGGTAGTGCAGCTCATCCAGGATGGCACATCAATGCGAGCTGTGGCAAGAAGATATGCTGTGTCTGTCAGCGTAGTGTCCAGAGCATGAAGGTGCTACCAGTAGACAGGCCAGTCATCCGGACATGTGAAGGAGGCCGTATGAGGGCAACAACCCAGCAGCAGTACCGCTACCTCCGCCTTTGTGCAAGGAGGATCAGGAGAAGCACTGCGAGAGCCCTGCAAAATGACCTCCAGCAGGCCACAAATGCGCATGTGTCTACTCAAACGGTCAGAAACAGACTCCATGAGGGTGGTATGAGGGCCCGACGTCCACAGGTGGGGGTTGTGCTTACAGCCCAACACCATGCAGGACGTTTGGCATTTGCCAGAGAACACCCAGATTGGCTAATTTGCCACTGGTGCCCTGTGCTCTTCAGAGATGAAAGCAGGTTCACACGGAGTACGTGACAGACGTGACAGTCTAGAGACGCAAAGGAAAACGTTCTGCTGCCTGCAACATCCTCCAGCATGACCAGTTTGGCAGTGGGTCAGTAATGGTGTGGGGTGACATTTCTTTGGGCGGCTGCACAGCCCTCCATGTGCTTGCCAGAGGTAGCCTGACTGCCATTAGGTACCGAGATGAGATCCTCAGACCCATTGTGAGTCCATATGCTGGTGTGGTTGGCCCTGGGTTCCTCCTAATGCAAGACAATGCTAGATCTCATGTGGCTGGAGTGTGTCAGCAGTTCCTGCAAGACGAAGGCAATGATGCGATGGCCTGGCCCACCCGTTCCTCAGACCTGAATCCAATTGAGCACATCTGGTACACCATGTCTCGCTCCATCTACCAATGCCACGTTGTACCACAGACTGTCCATGAGTTGGCGGATGCTTTAGTCCAGGTCTGGAAGGAGATCCCTCAGGAGACCATCTGCCACCTCATCAGGAGCATGCCCAGGCATTGTAGGGAGGTCATACAGGCAAGTGGAGGCCACACACGCTACTGCGCCTCATTTTGATTTGTTTTAAGGAGATAACATCTAAGTTGGATCAACCTGTAGTGTGGTTTTCCACTTTAATTGTAAGTATGACTCCAAATCCAGACCTCCATGGGTTAATAAATCTGATTTCCATTGATAACATTTGTGTGATTTTGTTGTCAGCACATTCAACTATGTAAAGAACAAGGTATTTTTTTTTTAATAGAGTAATTTTATTGTTTTAGAGATTGGCATTAACATTTCATAAATTACTGCTAATCATAGACAACAAAGTTAATTATCACATACAAAAATCCATGTAATAATAACAATGAACAATAAGTAAATAAACATTAGTAGATAGAAATCTTATGGGTACTTTCCATTTTATCTTAAAATAATACCATTTAAAAAATAAATAAAAATAATCAATACAAATTAAAAATATAAATATATAATTTATAATAAATATAATAATAGAATACATTTTAATAAATATATTGTCCTATCCAGTCCTATTCCTTAAAAAGGAAAATCTCATTAAGAAAGAAGATTATTTTCTTAGAAGAGTCATATAGAACAGTAATGAACGACTAATTCGCATCAGTGGCTAAAAATTAAAATTTGAAAAATGTAAGCATTAACTTATAGTTTGAAGGACATTAGAGTCTCTTAGATCGGATCGGCATATACTGAGTTATTCCATCTATGCCACAACTTCTCATATTTAGACATTTTGCCCCTTAACAAATATATTTTTTTTTCATGCTGTAGAGTGGAATTGACCAACACCTTCCAGTCTGAAAAAAACGGTCCTGACTGTGCCATCCAAAGAACAAGGTATTTAATAAGAATATTTCATTCATTTAGAAAATTTTTGAGCAGTGTATGTATATATACTAGCTGACCCGCCAGGCGTTGCCTGGAAAAATGCAGAAAGCATAGGAGCTGAGAAGTGGTCTGTGGTCACCACCTTCAGAACAACTCCTTTATTGGGGGGGTCTTGCTAATTGCCTATAATTTCCACATGTTGTCTATTCCATTTGCACAACAGCATGCAAAATTGATTGTCAATCAGTGTTGCTTCCTAAGTGGACAGTTTAATTTCACAGAAGTGTGACTGATTTGGAGTTACATTGAGTAGTTTAAGTGTTACCTTTATTTTTTGAGCAGTGTGTATAGATATATATATATATATATATATATATACATATATATATATATATATATATATATATATATATATATATATGACAATATAGACCCGGCACTCACTCAAATAGGGCAACTTTGTCCAATGCCCGCAACCTCCAACAGGAATAAACAGCATCCAAATAGTGCGGCACTCGGCGGTGTATAAAAAAGACAGCAGACCCAGCAACTGTATTACAACGTTTCAATCAATAACGATTTTCATCAGGAAGTACAAATCAATACAATAAAAGTTTACCATATATCCCCACCGTCTGTGCGTACCGGGCGTCCCCGTCGCTGGGGCACGTCCCAGTCTGATGACGCAGCATCCCCACGTCTCCCCGCCGCAGCCTGGTGACGTAATCGTGTCAACGCCCGTCATCGACGCAGCCACATCCCTCCAGCTGGTCTGAGAGATGCCGGGACCAGGAGCCATGGCAACCATTCACCATATCACCCTACGTGATAAAAAATATACAGATACGATTATAGCAGTTAAAGAATGCATCAGTATAAAGTTGTATAATATACCACATAAGGATACAGGCAATCTCACAGAAAAAAAGAAAGTTGGACAGTAATAATATACATATAATGGCAGTCCGACACAGTACCAGAAAACTCATCTATTAATGAAACAAGCAAGAGATATATTTTCATTGAGACCACACGGTTGTAAGTCTGTAATCGGTTGATCCATTCAGTCTCCCTCCTTAATAGAATAGATTCTCTATTCCCGCCCCTCTTCAGAGGGGGATGCAGTCAATCATACGATATCTTAAACTCGATAAATTGTGTCTCATCTCAGCAAAATGACGGGCCACCGGCTGCTCACTAGAGCCACTGGCCAACGCTGCCCTAATGGATGACCAACGGGATTGTAAAGGGGTCCCTAAAAGACCACCTGAACCCCAATTGGAAATCCCCCTGCGGTGACACTGTAGTGAAAATTTCTCATCAACTGGGGACCCCCTGTAGGTGTACCAAACACCAATTATGCCACCAATATCCATACCCCCTCCACCTATAGATTTGTTTCGCAACCCACCCCCCATCCAAACAATTATCAGTTTGAATCAGAATTTACTTTTTAATCCTACTCTCATTTCTTGATTGTACTTCTATGTATCTATGTACACATATTTTTTCACAATTTATTGAGTAAATTGTACACTTTAACGTGACAAATCTTCATCTCAGTCTTATTCTTCAACTTCTTACACTCATAACATTCAAACAAATACATGCAGCGCTCATGCCCATCGACCAAACATTATCTATAAACCAAAAGGGTCTGGGAAACCCTTAAGGCAGAGCAGTGCCTAACATCCAACTGACTATCAGGGTGAGTGCAGTGTACCCAATTTCTCAGTGCAACCAGCCGGGGAGCGCAGTGACAGGCTGGAGGACGGGAGAGACGGGTAATGGAAAAAAAGAAAAAACAGTACATTAGGTACAGACTGTTAAATAAATGGCAAATTCTTTTGTATGTGTTCTGTGTTTGTGTGTGTTGTACTGTTTTTGTGTCTGTGTGTTGTAATGTATGTGGTTGTGTGTGCTGTGTTGTGTTTTATGTATCTGTCCAATGCGTAAGTGTGTGAGGTGTGCTATGTATATACAGTATGTGTATATGTGTGTTGTGTCTTTGTGTATCTGTGCAATGTTTAAGTGTGTGTTTTTTGTGTGTTGTACTGTTTTTTTGGGTGTGTTTGGTGAATGTGGGTGTGTGTTGTGCTGTTAGAGGTATGTTATGTGTGTGTGTTGTGTGTATCTGTGCAATGTGTAAGTGGGTGAGGTGTGCTCGATATAAATGTGTGTGTAGTGAGCTGTTTGTATCTGTGCAAGTGTGTGTTCTGTGTGTTATACTGTTTTTGGGTGTGTGTTGTAGTGAATGTGGGTGCGTGTTGTACTGTGAGTGGTGTGTTATGTGTGTGTTGTGTTGTGTGTATCTGCCGAATGTGTAAGTTTGTGAGGTGCGCTACATATATATGTGTGTGTAGTGTGCTGTGCGTATCCTGGCAATGTTTAAGTGTGTGTGTGTTCTGTGTGTTTCTGTATCTGCACAATGTTTAAGTGTGTGTTCTGTGTGTTTGTTGTACTGTTTTTGGGTGTGTGTTGTAGTGTATATGAGTTTGTGTTGTACTGCATGTGGTGTGTTATGTGTGTATCTGTCCAATTTGTAGGTGTGTGAGGTGCGCTACATATATATGTGTGTGTTGTGTGCGTATGTGGTGTACTGTGTGTGTGCGTGTACAATGTGTACATATGTGTGTTATGTGTGTCTAGGTATATCCTCAATTATTCCTAATTGTTTAAAGCCTTCACCATAATGTTAGAATGTGTCATTCATACTCAATGACGGCAATGAAATCAGGTGTGTAGTTGATTCTTCGTCAACGGTTTCACAGATCGTCGATCTTTTCCCCAGATTATCAATGAAGGCAAATTAAAACTTGGTGTTTTTTTAATCTCTAAGTGAAATTTCCCAAAAACGGCTTTGAGGTGCACACCACCGGGTCCAGAGGTATCTTGTTGCTGAATTTGGTGGCTCTGAATGCCACGGTGTGTCCGCAATAGAACAGACAGACATGCACACACGCACGCACGCACGCACGCACACACGCACACACACACTCTTAAACTTTATATATATATATATATATATATATATATAAAGTTTCTCTGAGACAGAGACACAGGCACTCGCCACTTTATCCAAAAACAGTCAGGTTTTTGATAAAAATATCAAATGTTTTTATTTTCAACAGGTTAAAGTCGTAATTGGAATAACATCACCATACTCCAACGTTTCGGTCCGTAAACATTGGACCTTTATCAGGGAGCGTTTAGGTGAGAAAAGCAAAGAACATCAAAGCCATAGGTGCGCTGCATGCAAACCAGCATGGAGCAGTGGTGGAAACTTTTTCTATAAACTGGAGTTTGGAGTATACTCTGCACCCCTTCACAGGACACCCCACCGTTGACGTTTGTCTTCCCCAGTGAGAGTGCGGTCTACACCGACAAATATATATATAGATTTCCTGAGCAGACGCGCAAAAGACCACATGCGCGGAGGGGCGGGAAATCAAGGCAGAGGGCGTCCAAGAGGATACAGGGGGTACAGGAGTTGATCTTCAATCTCTCCTCAAGGGCCCTCACGGAATCTGAGAACACACTGCTCTCGAAGGGTCTGAACTTTATCCCCACAAATAAGTTTAACTCTTTCCAATGGTCGGTTGACCATTTCAAGATGGGTAGGAAGCTCAGACTCCGAGAGTATTTCGATAATAGACCAAACCAAGAGCCTCTTACAATGCCCAGTGTTAAAAAGGTGTTTAAAAAACCTAGCATGTTCGACCCTGTGAGTAATAATGCCAGCCTTAAAACTTTTTTAAGAGTGGTGGACCAGAAGTGCAAAGATAATGTTAAAACCAGCAGAGTTTTTGACAATTTGTCTCCTACAGAAAGAACAGCGCTCAAGGGGTTGCGTGATGACACTTCGATTGTCATACGCAACGCTGACAAAGGCGGTTCCATCGTATTGCAAGATTTCTCCGATTATGATAGAGAAATAAGGAGGCAATTGTCTGACGAAACCACCTACCTCAGATTGTCTTCCAACCCAATGGGGACGATCAAGTGTAAGGTGGATGAGGCAATTCAAATGGGGCTTTTGCAAGGTTGGATTGACGAGGAGACTGTACAGTATTTGACGGTTGAACATCCGATATGTCCTATACTATACACGTTACCGAAAATACACAAGTCCCTCGTCAATCCACCTGGACGCCCCATAATCTCTGCAAGGGGTTCTATCCTCCAGCCCCTTGCTAAACTGTTGGATTACTATCTACAGCCATTGGTCCAGGCCACCCCTACGTACCTCAAGGACACCACACAATTTTTGAATGAAATCAAAGGTTTGGGTGTAATTGAACAAGAATGTATCTTGTGTACCTTGGACGTTTGTTCACTGTACACAATTATCCCCCATAGTGAGGGTATTGAAGCAGTGAAAGCAGCACTGCTAATAGGTCCGTATTCTGGTCCGCCGATCGAATATGTACTGGGTCTGTTGGATATGGTTCTCAAATACAACCATTTCCTGTATCAGGAGGAATATTATATGCAGGTGGCGGGGACTGCTATGGGGTCCAATGTGGCCCCAGCCTTCGCTAACCTGTATATGCATGAATATGAACAGAAGTATATATTTCCGCATTTCTCAGGGCAGCTAAGGTATTTTAAAAGATACATTGATGATGTCTTCCTTATCTGGCTGGGGGACCAGATATCTTTTGCCAACATGGTTTCAACCCTCAATGGTCTATCTACGCCTGTACGCTTTACTTTTGCCTCAGATCCTGCCTCTATGAACTTTTTGGATGTTACAGTTCTTAAAAAAGGATCATTCCTGAGTTTCACCCTGTACAAAAAGGTGACGGACAGAAACACGCTCCTTTGGGCAACAAGCCATCACCCCGACTCCTTAAAATCGAATTTGCCTATTTCTCAATTTCTTCGGGTAATGAGGAACAACTCCGAAGAGGCAACTATGGAGTTACAGCTCAGTGAGTGTAAAGCGAGATTCCTGGAGAGGGGGTACAGCCTCACAACCGTGAATAAGAGCCTCACCAAAGCACGAAAAAAGTTTGCATCCCAGCAGTTGGTCCCCAGGCCTCTCACTGCCACTCCTCGAATGATCCTGAACACCCACTGTGATACAAACTTCAAAAATACACAACGCATCATCAAAGAACAGTGGCCCTTGATTACAACGGATCAGGCATTCAGGAAAATGGGCACAGCTCCACCTTTATTGAGTGTCACTCGGGGGCCCAATCTTCAGGACCACCTCCTCAGACCTAATATGAAACCAGAAAAGGTCAAGAAGGAATTGTGGCTGACCAAAAAGAACGGGTGTTATAAATGCCTTGGCTGTGCCACGTGCCGGGCACTGATTACAGGTACTTTCTTCTGCCACCCTCATAGTGGCAGAAAAATCTACTTGAAACATCGGCTGTATTGCCAATTAGATCATGTGGTATACTACCTCATCTGCCCATGTGGCCTAATGTACGTAGGAAAGACGATACGGACCCTACGGGAAAGGATAAACCAACATCGGTCCTCAATCCGACTAGCGTACTCCACGGGCAGTACAGACAAACCAGTGGCCGCACATTTTGTAAAAGAAAAACATCAATTGGCAACTTTAAGGTACATGGCGATAGACTGGATCCCACCCCTACCAAGAGGCGGTGATAGGGGACTCTTGCTTCTGAAGAAAGAGGCACAATGGATCCACCTTTTGGACACGGTCTCCCCCAGGGGTCTAAATGAGAAGACCCACATGAATATTTTTCTGTAGCCTAAACGTTCTCATGTAGTACTAATTACATAGGTATCCATGCCTGATTGGTATAGCGAGGGATTAGGATTTGTTCATTCAGGATTTTAAGGTTTCTACAGTGCAGGCCCACTGGGGCGCTCTATAGGGTTTTCTTCCCTAGATGGGCTACCCAATGGACTTGCTATCAATGTTTTTAAGTGTGTGATATATGTTGTCTGTCTTCTTTTGATACATAAATATTGTACACACCTGTACCATGGCCGCAGATTGTCACCTGCAGATCGCTGATAGTTTTTTAAAAAACAATCCTTTCCATATTATAACATGTAGAACATCCCCCTGAGGGGTTAATAGCCATATAACTCCTAGCTAGGGAACCAACATGGCCGTGCGTTCCAGGCTATGCCGTGGAGCGCACACGTTGATTGATATACATCTTCTATTCTAGTTTTCATTTTTACAATCACCGCATCCCCATGGTTATGGGGGACAGCGCGGATTATTAAAGAGTATATACTTAAACACAGGCAGCGCTAGCGCTAAGCCTCTGTGAGCGCTTTCTGCAACAGTGCTGGAACGCAAAGTATTGGGCGCCCCGCCCACCTGCTGTGGAACGCAGATGACTGCTTCCAGCAGGGCGGCTGCTGTACAGCGCACAGGACGCTGATTGGTTGCTGACACTTCCGGGCACTGCGCTCCAAATGAATGGAACGCACGCCGGAGATCTAACACAAGTTGTTATCTATTTTGGATGCCCATACGCAGTATTCAGCGAATTAAAGTAAGTCATACTGTTACACATTAACCCTTACTGTTTAGGATGACGCTATAATAATTTTGTTTGCCATATTGAGGTTAATTGGCTCCCTGCAGGAGGCACTTCCTGCCCCCATGGTATTTAAATGGTGTTATTGTCTATGGTGAGTTGTCTTCTGGGGCTGTGACCCACACTCATTTCTGTCTTGACAAAGGGCCTGACGTGGCTCGAAACGTCGACATTGTTATGAAGACTCTGGTGATGTATTAAAAGTTTTACCTTGCATCAAACTTTGGAAGCCTGGTGAGTGCTCTCTAAACTAAGATTGTATATATATATATATATAGTTTATGCCTTGTGGTAACCAGCCCACAGTGTTTTATCATATGGTACTAGCAACAGCTTTTACTGTGGATCTCTGTGTGTTTTGGATCCAATAAAAAATACTCTTTTAATGCACCATGAAGCGCCCTCTTCTACTCTCTTTGCTATAGATATATATCTATATATATATAGATATATATCTATATCTATATATATAGATATAGATATATATCTATATATATTTCATTATTTTTAGCACTAATTTATTAAGCACCACTAATTACAAGTAAAGAAAGTCCTCCTCTATTGGAGCTCCCCTAAAACATGCACTCATGCATGCACACAGGGTATATTTTAGTCAGCAGCAAATTAACCTACCTGTATGTTTTTATAGTCTGGGAGGAAACCAGAGTACTATTAGGAAACCCATGCAAGCATGTAGGGAGAATATACAAACTCTGAAATGATAGGGCCCTGGTCAATGCTGTGTTACCTCACGGAGAATACTTATGCGTAGGTATATAGTTAATGCATTTCTAGTACTTCTGTTTTAGTACAATAGATATCTGATGTTCCGACAAACTCTTGCATCTGGTTTGCTGCAATCACAGAGAAACCTGCCAATGGCATTTGTTTGCCAATCCTCCTACAAAACAATTCTGAAGGAAACGAACTTACATAATACAGATGTCTGCTTTCTATAGTCTCAACATAGACTCGTGAACTATGAAGTTTACAACAGCCATAAATGTATATTATATCTGTGTCGTAGTGCATTGCAAATTATGTAATAGTATAATAATGAGCTATATGTGTGCAATTTGTTTATATGAGTCTTGGAATCCAAAAGCACACACCCCACCTTGCCCGAAGTCCTGTTAACTGACCTTTGCTTTAAGCCATCACATACAAACTCCCACATCATGGAAAGATCAAACACAAAATCAGTGTGTCCCTAAGTCATGGACAGCCATTGAACTCTGCACATCACAGGGTATTAAACAGCCTCTACTATGTGCTTTATATTTGTTAATGTTTTATTCCATTCTGCTGCCTTGTACTGTATGCTGTAAGCAAAATGTTGTATGTGGGAGTGCCAAACCAAAGTTAATGTGTGCTATGATTCACCTATGGAACATGGCATATGCAGAAACGCAAAATATATGTAAATACTGTACGTAAATGACCAATTAAAAGTAAACACTTGTATTTAGTACACATATAGTGCTATTAGTCATGATGGTTTACAATGAAATGTACAACTTTTCAGTTCAATTGAGTGTGTGTACATAGGTGTGTGCAGCACATTAAGGGGTGCACCGTCAAAGGGGTGTGCGTAGCACCACCTATTGGGCATGTCTAACACCGCCTATCAGGCATGTCTACCATCATCTATTGGCACTCACTACAATATAAAATGTCTCTCACCAACACCAAAATCTCCTGCCTAGTTTAGTTTTAATCTTCTTATTACTCTGTAACAGTATATACAAATAAAGTCAAAAACATATATGGATGACACAGGTATGTAGTGATATTATAATGGTATAGTACTGGGGTAGCCAACCCTAGTCCTCGAGAGCTACCAACAGTGCATGTTTTGCAGGTCTCCTCACAGAATCACAAGTGAGCTAATTAGCTCCATCTGTGTATCTTTTAAAATGTGTCAGTGATTAATGAGTGCAGCTGTGCAGCAGCTAGGTTGTCTGGAAAATGTGAACTGTTGGTAGCTCTTGAGGGCTAGGGTTGGCTACCACTGGTCTAGTACAATTAACAATGCAAAATACATAATTGTTTAATGCGTGCTTCATTTAATGAATACAGTTCTAAAAAGAAAGTGTCTTTGGTAAAATGTATTGCTGGTATTGCTAGCGGCAGGGAGCTGTTCATTGGAATGGACACAGCATTAGGGGGTGCCTGTGCACCCCTAACACTCAATGTGCACACACCTATGTATATAAACAACATATACATATACATATTGTACAGCCTAAAAAAAAAACAGCGCCTCTTTTTCACTGTTAACTAACTTCTATGCCCACCTCCACCTCATTTTCCCTCCTCACTCTCTGCTCTTGACTTTTCCACTCTATTACTTCCAAAGTTGACTCCAATATGACATCACATCCTAGCAGACCATTAACAACCAACCACCCCATCTCCCCAGGGGCAAACGCAGGATTTTCAGAAGGGGGTTTCCAGAGAGGGGCGGAGCAAAGCACGGAGATGGACACTTAGGTGACCCAGTATATGCCGGGTCAGTTAAAGTATTATAGATAGACCAAATGTATATAAATAATAATAAATAAATTATATATATATATATATATATATACATATATATACATAACAGCAGTGTAGATCCCTGGGCATAGCAATGTATTGGGGCCCCTACCTATCCTCCAGCAGTAGGGATGGGGGGTGCTATGAGCGGAGGCTTTGATGTCCCGCGGGTCATAGGGGGTATTATATCAACCGCTCAGCATGTAGGGCCTGGATCAGTAATTTCCACTAATTACCCCTTTACTGAACAGATGGTGGGAGATGAGGTGGGAGAAGGGGGCATTGGGCTGAATGAAGGGGTCCTGATACATAACATCCAGGGTGGTAGAGGATGTTTAATACACAGAGAACTGGTGTATAGTGGAGTGGGCTTATTATTCATAATTTTCTGGTGGGAGGACAGCTTGCTTGACTGCAGATATCTCCAGTTCCCTGAGGCAGAGCAATCCGCCAATGAGAATACAAAACCACATACCCGGTGTGTGGAGCTGGAGCAGAAACCAGCTGCTGGAAGGCTGATATCTCTGATTCTGGGCAAAATAGAGACAAGCTACTAGTGTCTATCAAAGGGGGAGAGTCCCAACTTTTGGAATATACCCTCAGAAAATCTCTACGTTAGACAGAACCTGAAATATCTAACTGGGAAGAGCAATTAACAGGCTTGGATGGGGACCACTGCTTTGAAGTCAGATATCTCCGGTTCCCAAGGGCTGATTTTTAAAATTCTTGTACCCATGGAAAGAAGGGACCCTCAGCTTTCAGCCAACACTCCTGGGGGGGTTTCTGGGTACTCAAAAAAACCCCCTGTGTGCGCTACTGGGTGTCCAAACTTTTTGCGAAGAGGGCCATAGTTGGTGAAGTGTAAATGTGTGGGGGCCGACCATTCAATCTGTTATTCTTTGAATCATTAATCACTTTAGAATGGTCCCCCACTCTGCCCCCATTCACTCTATGTCCCCCAGCCTGCCCCTTCACTGTATTTCCCCCAGCCTGCCCCCATTCACTGTATGTCCCCCAGCCTGCCCCTCCTTCACTGTATGTCCCCCATTCACTGTATGTTCCCCACTCTGCACCCATTTACTCTGTCCCCCAGCCTGCCCCCCTTCTCTTAATGTCCATCACTGCCTCTATTCATTGTATGTCCCCCCGCCTCACCCTCCTTCACTGTATGTCCCCCACTCTGCCCCCTCCCTTCTCTGTATGTTTCCCAGTCCCTTGTGTGAGCCAGAGAAAGGAGAGGCAAAGCAGGCACTGCAAGGACAGGAGATGCTTGGGCTCCAGCTGCTGCCCTCCTCCACTCTGCATGATAGGGAGCAAGCTTCCCCCTTGCTGATCCCCTCCCCAAACACTGTGGAGTAGGGTGATATACGATTGCAGCAGCAGGGGCAGAATGCCAAACACATATGACTGTGGCGGCTGGCACCTCCTCACTGCAGCAGACAGCAAGGTAAAGGCATGCTCACCGGGGCCCCACCTTTAGTGTCCTGTGCTGTGCTTCCCACATCTGATGCTCTGCCCACTTCCAGCTGGAGGCTGCGGGCAGCATGAAATAACAGCACGGGCCACAATTGGCCCCCAAGCCTGACTTTGGACATGCCTGATTTAGAGTAAGTATGGCCATCTCATGTGTTTAATTAGCACTTAAAAAATGATATATATATATATATATATATATATATATATATCCTTTTTTAAAGCAAAATATAAGTATATTGTTATTTCAACATACTTCAACATTCTCTCATTGTCATATAACATCTCTGATAGAAATGTTTTTGTTTTGTTTTTTCATTTAAAAATGTTCTTTTTTACATGTTGGGTGCACAGCTCATTAAAATAGACATGCACCTACATGGAAGTAAACGTAAGCCCTTCAGCAGTTTCTAAAGATCAAAATACATTTCTAAACTTAGTAGTGACATTACAGCAGAGAACACTGTTGCATGTATGTAGTTTTAAAAAACAAACTGAGAACTTGTTTGTAAAGGAATCTGAGTTGTCCCCAGAAGACACATTCATGTGCCAGATCACTCATCAGAATATGTTTATATATTGACAACCACGGGAAAAACAGGAACTTACCATAGAATATGTATAGTCACATCTTAATGCATAACAACAAAATGTCTGTATAAGGTAACTTGTGTAACCTGGTAAGTGACCTTTACCAGCAGATATCATTTTGAGCAAAGAACACTATGCAAATGAGTTATGTGACCCCTGCTCGCTAAATAAAAGCATTTATTTTATGAGTTCTGCATATATTCATGTCACTTATCCATTTTATATAAAGCCTTTATTTGTGATAAAAATGCCTGTGTTGTATACAGTTTTAGTGACAGTACTTTGCAGAATGTGTATCTGGATTAATATAGATAAAAATTTGAAGATATTTATTGGAGCTATAAACTAGGGGTTGGTGATAGATACTTTCCTGTGGCACAAGCATTTGGCATGTACAGCAGGGGCGTAACTATAGCACCGCAGCCCCCGCCACCGCGGGGGGGCACTGTGCATGTGGGGGCGCCGGGGGCTGCGGTGCTATAGTTACCCCCCCCCCCCCAATCCCCCGCAAACTTACGTATCTCGCTGGTCCCGGCGGCTCCGTTCTTCTGATGAGGACCACCACAAAATGGCCGCCCCCATATAGCACACTGTTCTCTGAAACTGTCTGCTGTATGGGGGAGGCCATTTTGTGGTGGTCCTCAGCAGAAAACGGAGCCGCCGGGACCAGCGCGATAGGTAAGACTGCGGGGGAGGGGGTTAGCATGGGCGGCGGGGCGGCGGGGGGGTGCTTGACGGGGCGGCGGCGGGGGGTGGGTATGGGCGCCCCCCCCCCTAACGGCGGGGGGGCGCCCAAAACGTAGCTACGCCACTGATGTACAGTAGAGTGCCCCAATGCTCCAGTTACTACAAGACACTCTGGGTACCTAGCTTCTTCCCAGACTCAGCAGCCCCGCCCCCATTTTGTGACATCATCACATCACAAGTGCGGGGTTGGAGCGGGCACATGTCAGTAAAAACAAATACAGGTCTAAATCTGATACAAAATGAAAGACTCTCATGCCTATCATCCGCTGTTACCTCTACCCCATAGTGATGTCATCATTAAATATTTTATGAATGGCTGACCAGTTATTCAATCCCGGATCCTTACTAGGACCACACACATAATTTTTAACCTACAGTACGTACAAATAATTGTAAATAGTTTCACCTGTGTAAAAACAACTTTAAATTTGTAAACAAGACTGCTTCAGGATGTGTGATTGGTTAGATGCTTCATTTATCCCAAACTGTAAGGGCTGAGGACCCTTAAATCACATCTGCCTAGCATACAGACCAGGTATATTCTTGACCAGATGCCCCATTAAGAAACAAAACTGGAATGCCACAAAATGTAAGCAATTACCTTCACCTCTGAAAAGGGCCCTGGAAAATGGCTGAAAAAACTTTCCAGTATATGTATCTTTTAATAAGATCCGCAGATCTTAAATTGGGGGCTTGTCTTTAATTGTATGGAAATTAAAGATTCAGAAAAGTCCTTGAAAATTTAAAGCCACACTTCATCATGTGGGACTGAGTACATAGCCTACTTGATGAAAGCCCAATGAAGGGAGACAGCTATCTTTACAGATATTCTAAAATTAGACAAATGAAACAGTTATAGGGTTATGGGAAGGACTCCCTAACCCTATTTTAATTTGTGATGTTCCCTGTATCTATTCTTTGCATAACTGATCATCAGAAAATACTTAATTAAATGGTGATTATCAGCCATTTTGTTTATTTTTAGTATATTCAAAAACATATAGATTTTAAAAGCACTTTTTATTCTGTGCTATTTCTTACTATGGAAGGGTTATTTTAGCCTTTTTGATTAATAAGTTATACACTTTACATAGCCCACCTATGAAAGTTACCAGATGAGGCAGACATTTTGGGTGCGTTACAGACATAGGCGTGCGCACATGGACTGTGGCACAGGTACCCCGTAATGCTATGCAAACCCTGTTAAATACCTCCCTACCCATACGGCGCTTCAGTTACAGGTCATCCGGCGACCATCAATCAATTATGTGTGTTTTGCATTGTTAATTGTACTAGACCATTGTGATATCATTACATAACCGTGTCACCCATAGATGTTTTTGACCTTATTTGCATGTACTGTTACACAGAGTAATTATAAGATTAAAACTGAAATAGGCAGGAGATTATGGTGTGGCTGAGAGACGTTTTATATTGTAGCGCGTGCCAATAGATGATGATAGACACGCCTGATTGGAGGTGTCAGACACACCTAATAAGCAGTGTTAGACACACCCAATAGGTGGTGCTAGACTCCTTTGTTGGTGTACCCCCGTAGGCTGGAAGCTACCTTCTCACAATAGCACTACGCACAAAGTCAACAAGAAATAGGTAAAACTAGTCAGCTTCCTGTCTCTGTGCTATCACCGTCTTCATCCATTTATGTTTCAATCCCTACAGAGCCTGTATTTTAATCCAGCACGTACATAACTACAAAGTTGGGATATATGTCCCACTTATTTCTGCTCAGGTAGTATGCACATCACTTGTACTTGCATCAGTTGACATGAATGAACGATCGCATCTGGATGGTTGACGGACAATGTCTAGGTGGGCAATCAATAAGTTGACATGAAAATGTTGACATATACAAGGTTGGCATTGACAAAAGATCGATACAAGCAAAAATACAACTCGGCTTCAAGCTTGGGATGATGTTATTCTATCCTTCTTCCCTGCAAGAGATAGAGGTCCTGGAGAGAGACCACGATAGACTGAGGTCTTTTCTGAACAATCCAATTTCTAACAGAAGTATTGGTTAGCCTCATAAGACTTATAAGAGAAGGATAGGAGGCATATCACAATTTATTTGGTGTAACAACAGTTCACGGTCATCATACTTTCTAATTGTTTCAATAAGAAACCTAATTTTCGGACTGTATTCAATCCCCTGATGAAGTCGTAGGACGAAACGCGTTGGGATTTTGTTGTACGGCCAGAAGGTCATCTATACTTTGAAGATTGTAATAAAAATTCCACTTGGGAAGTGACTCTCTTGATTCATTAAGAAGTTGGAGAAAAATCGTATGGACTATTTAATGAGTAAAAGGCGCTGAACCACATTTGTATGTTGTTTACTAGTTACCCGGCCCTCAGGTGACATTGTGGTATAGCAGCCTCAGCATTTGCTCAGTCGCTCCTGATGAAGCCGGAGGTTTTGATTCCGGGGAAACGCGTTGAGCACTTCTAAAACTGCTGTCGACATCCCTCCATCCATTTAAAGTTGACGTGTCCACCATCCCACAGACGACCCTCGAATTTCATCTGGATATACAAAAATCTATATGGGATATTGCTTGATCCCTAATTACACTCCAGCAATCCAAGAGGACAGTCTCACTGGGAATCTTGAGTCCTTGCAAATATAGGACAACTCAGGACATCGTCACGGATCCTGGATAAAAATCTACCAGGCACATATGGGATGGTAATATACACAGCTCCATTACCTATTCTGTTTTCATAAACAGCTCAAAGCCAATATAACGTTCATTATCCCTGTGATAGCATTTTATGATTGTGTCATGGACATTTGTTCTAAAGTGATTCACTTTTTATTCATCCTTTATTTTTTATATTAATAAATTGTTATTATATTTTGAGAACCGTGTTCTTTTACTCTCTTCACAGCCAGCGCTGGCACATGTTTTTTATTTATTACCTATATATTATTGGGCCCTGACAACCCTGTGCCAGCTGCTGTTGATAGCGCACCACACATATTGTTTTTTATTTATGTCCAAACTGTGGCCCTCCGACTGTTGTGAAACTACACATCCCAGCATGCCTTGCCATAGTTTTAGCATTCCCTAATAGCAAATCTGTGGCAAGGCATGATGGGTGTTGTAGTTTCCCAACAGCTGGAGGCCCATAGTTTGGACTTGCCTGCTTTAGAGTCTCTTGATTTGCCATAAATTCCTAAATCAGTGGTGATAACAAAAATCATTGGGTTTTTGTCATTGTAAACTAATCATATGCAGTTTTAATAATTGATAACAGGTAGATCATATTTGTTCACCCTCCTGCATTCTGAAGGTGACTCCCTGAAAAATTTGCACTCTTCCTGGTTTCGCCTAACTCATATTATGCAGCTTTTATGTTTTTTTGGGAAAAAAACAAATAAGAGATATATAAATGAAAATGGAATCATCAGTGCCGTTTCCCTGCTCTGGTTATAAAGCACAAAAAAAGCACAGCTATATGTGGCTTAGCCATTATTTAAATATGGGGGTTATTCTGGTTCACTCCTTCTGTCAAATTCCTTCTTAAATGGACAAAACCATGTGCACTGCAGGTGGGGTAGATGTTACTTGTGCAGAGAGAATTAGATTTGGGTGGGGTTTTACTTCAAAGTGAGATCTATATTGCAGTGTAAAAATAAAGCAGCCAGTATTTACCCTGCACAGAAACAAAATAACTAACCCAAATCAAATTCTCTCTGCACATTTTACATCTGCCCCCCCCCTGCAGTGCACATGGTTTTGTCCATCTAATAAGGAATTTGTCAGAAAGAGTGAACTAGAATAACCCCCCATGTGCACTGCATGTGGCAGATGTAACATGTGCAGAGAGAATTAGATTTGGGTGAGTTATTTTCTTTCTGTGCAGGGAAAAAAATGACTGCTTAATTTTTACACTGTAATATAGATCTCACTTTCAAGTAAAACCCCACCCAAATCTAACTCTCTCTGCACAAGTAACATCTACCCCACCTCCAGTGCACATGGTTTTGTCCATTTGTGAAGGAATTTGCCAGAAGGAGTGAACCAGAATAACCCCCAAGCAAATGTATATCAAGATACAACACAGTTATGCTCCTTAAGCTGCACATGTAGGTACAACTGATATGTGAACTGTACCGCGCATAGATGCTACGGCGTATGCACAGTGCTAAAAATGGCAAGATGTGTGCACAGACTGGCATACAATTCTGCATCAGTGCTTAAGTGGTGCTGGTATATGGGCAAATGAGTATGGGACATGAGGTCGACATACATTGGTTCCACCACTGAGGGTTGACAGGGCTTAGGTTGACACATGCAATAAGTCAACACTGCTAAGGTCAACAGGGTTGGACGGTCGACACAAGCATTAGGTTGACGATGGGAATGTCGACAGTCAAAGGTTGACATGAGTTTTTCATGTTTTTTTGGTCATGTGGCTGAATGCACTTCAACTTAACAGAATGTAGGCACATAGCCAACACCCCTATACATGTATCCTGAGAGCCACTAGCATACCCCGATATGATCAGACTATTGAGACTATCTAACAGTAGGGGTTTATACTGTTTCCGACTGTTCCTAATGTACTGTAAATGTCTGTGTGCACAAGCAGAAATGCATGTAGCCCACATTCAGGTCTCCCTCGTTAGATTACACAAAGCACACCTTCTAAGACGTCAGCGCAATACTGGAGTACTTGTGTTACCCATTTTCAAACCATATGTTAAGCAAACACAAAGAAAAACATTACAAATGAGTGAAAACTCACCCAGCTGGGGAAATAAGGGACATAAATGTAATATGACAGGCTGTGCTGTGCAAAAAGACTTCTAAGGTAATAGACATCCTCAGGGAAGAGGCCACTGCTCTTTAGGAATTACTCAGCATGAAGATATTTCATGTACAGAGGTGGGAGTAGCATAGGATCTCTACTTATAGTACTAAAACAAATTTTATTTCTTGAAAAAGAAAAGGCAGGATGTTAACCAGTACATTACAAAGGACCCAGTAATGCAAGTTCAAGTCTGTGTAAAGCATATGGGCATTGAAACTGCTTTGAAAATAAAATATAAGTTAATCCTAACAATCCTGCTATATAGGAAAATAGATCCTACAAGATTCACAAAACCATATATAAAATCCCGCATATTTTATTGGAATCCAAAGGTGGCCATACACCAGGGTTGCCGACTTCCATAAAATCCTCTCCGGGAGAAGCCCGGAGAGGAATCTTTCATGACGAGTTTGGGGGCGGGGCTTAACGGTGACGTCATTAAGCCCCGCCCCCATTAAGGCAAATAGCCTAAAAAACTGATCTCCATGGAGGGGGCGGGCCTAAAATGACAGGATTGTGCCATTTTAGCTCCGCCCCCTCCTCTGAGACCCACGGATTGCGGCATTTAAATGCCGCGATCGGGGGGCTCAGTGGGGGTCCCCCTGATTCCCGGAGGGTTGCCCACCCTTCCGGGGGCCGGCAGGGGAGACCCGATTTTCGGGAGACTCCCGCAAATTCCGGGAGGGTCGGCAACCCTGCCATACACTAGGGCAACTCTCCAAGGGGAGAAGTCGCCCGTGATCTTTGTTAAAGCGCCCAGTAACCTCCTTTGAATACAATGTATTATATGCAATTCCAGCCAAGCCTGCCAGAGGATTGGCATTATGCAGTGGCGGTTTTTAACCTATGAGCTGCAGGACTGCAGCCCCCCACCAGGTAATGTCTGCCACTGTGCTCAGCCTTCGTGAAACCAGATGCAGTCTGTCAGACTGCACTGGCTTCACTGTGGCTGGCAGTGACGTCCTATAAGAAATTTGACCTGCCAGGTGTTCCCTTCCTCTGGGACTGCCAGTCCAGGCTGCTATAGGCAGAGAGTTGTCTTTCTGTAGGAAGCCACTCCCTGCCTTGCCGTGCAGCCCAATTTTGCTTTTATGAGCTGCAACCGGTACAGCCCACAGAAGCCGGGGGTATGTGCATGTGCCAGTCCCGACACCTTTCATCTGTACTGTTCAGGTGACGGGATGAACGGCAGCAGCGGTGTTGAGCAGCAGCGGCAATGAACAGCAGTGGTGGGGGATGTTTACCAGAAGCATGGGCATTGGCTACAGCAGCCCCCCTCCTTCAAAGAGGTAGGAGCCGCCACTGGTATTGTGATATATCTATAGTGCAGCCTGTGCGATCTTCAGGCTCCGATGCTCACAGGACCGCACATCACATAGGACCTGATGTCAAACACATGCGATTTTTACACTTTTCATTTGTTTTCCTGCTGGAAACGGATGAAAAGTTACCAAATCGCCTAGTGTATGGGCACCTTAGGTTGCATTGCTGCCATTAAATTTACAATTACTATGTTGCTGATAATACTGTGGTCTGTTTGCACCAGATTTATTTTCTAAAGTCATATGGTGATTATTTGTGCTGGCGGGAGCAATAAACCATTAACCATTAATTATTGTGCTCAATGAACAGGGTTCGGCCATGTAAAGCAGCTAAACCTCTATAACTGGAAAAAAACTTGCAGAAATCACACAGTGTGTATACTGCTTGCGATGCTGATACGTGCCCCATGGAATCGACATCCCAAGAAAAATAGACTGCAGGCAAGGCAATTTTGACTATATTGTATACAGTCTAGTGCAGTGGTGGCCAACCTGTGGCTCTTGAGCCTCATGCGGCTCTCCCCCTTGTAAAGTGTGGCTCCTGCTCCCACTGCTGCCTGCCGCCCACCGTCTGTCCCAGTCCCCCCTGCTGCCGGTTCCCTGAATCCCTTCTCCTTCTGAGGGGAGGAGAGCACGCTTCGCGCATCTCTACTACCCCTTACTGAGTATCCTTGTGACTGGGTCATCTGCCAATCAGAGCTCGTGGGCCAGAAGCCAATCAGGAGCCAGCCAGCGAGCTTCGATTGGTGGGCGGCCCAGTCACAGGGAAGTGAGGGGGAAGGAGACGCACGGTGTGCTGTGCTCTCCTCCCATCGGTGACATGACAGGAGGACTGCAGGGGGACACCAGACTGTTCTCTCCTCGCCTGGCAGCAGCAGCAACAACGGTGAGTGCTGCTGCTGGGAAATTTGCACTGTGGGGGCATAGCAGTTTGTGGCACTGTGGGGGCATAGGAGTTTGTGGCACTGTGGGGGCATAGCAGTTTGTGGCACGGTGGGGGCATACCAGCTTTTTGGCACTGTGGGGGCATACCCGGCACCGTGTGGTGCATACCTGGCACCGTGGGGGGCATATGGGTATCTGGCACTATTGGAGGCATATTTGCATCACACCCACCCAAGGGGTCAAAATAGACTACGCCCCTTTTTTGGCGCATGCGCCTTCTGCGCGCGCATGATGTCGGCTCTTTAGCTTGACTACCAATATTTTTCGGCTCTTTACCTCTGACCGGTTGGCCACCCCTGGTCTAGTGTTTATAAATGACACGTGCTGCTTAGTAAATTTTGCCCTTCTAGGTGATCTTATAAATTTTGTTTTGGGTCATTATTATGTTATATTTTTAGCTGAGGTTTATTTACAAAACTGCGGTACAGCAATGGGGGCAGGTTTTGCCCCCAGCATTTCCAGTTTACACATGGGATGCTAAGGACAGCTCGTAATAGTGCTAAAGCATTTACTGAAAATATTTATCCATACAATTGGGTTATATATAGTAAAGGATAGGAAAAGAAGACAGGAAGAATGCCTTTTGTGGGTGCACCTAAGAATAATTGAACTCATAATACATAACTTTTAATAAATCCATATATAAAAAATCTGCGAAATATAAAACCAAAACATACAACAATCAGACAAATTAAAAAAGGGAGGACATTCCCTTGACTCAGTGTGACCCCCTGATCACCACAACCCCAATGTATTGATAGGTGCTATAGATAACAATAAAGGAGTGGGTATTCTCCTAAGATAGCGGTAATATTGGTCAAAAAAATATGTCTGTCTCACTTCTAGGGAGATAGTGAGTGAAATGAGGGTAAGGCACGCACTTATTGAGGACAATCCTCTGATAGTGCTGCCCTCAACCTAAATGTCCACTAATGTTCACAGGTGCTTAAAGGGCTGGTGAACCCAATCCTAAAGATATATACGCACACATTAGCCTGTTTCACAGGTAAGTAATGAAGGGAGTAGGTATTCTCCTATATATGGCGTAATGGCAATAGTATCTGTAAACCGAATACTATCTCATGCAGTTAGAAGGTGATTAGTGAGAAAGGGTGAGGCACGCACCTATTGAGGACAATCCTCTAATAGTGCTGCCCTCAGCCCAGGTAACCGCTACCGCTCACAAGTGCTGCCGGCTGGTGAGCCAAATTTGAGGTGTGCAGGGATGCACTTGCCTCGTTCACTCAGCTCGTTCTGACCGCGCTGAGTCTGGCGCCAGACTAGCGTGTCAGTTGTCGGGCAGGACCGCTCTCAGTTAGTGCGCAGCAATACAGATTGAAATTTCAACATTGTAAGTGGGGAGGGGAAGAGGGGGTTTTAAAACACACTGAGTGTGTCAAGACGGTCTTGACACACTCAGTGTGTTTTAAAACCCCCTCTTCCCCTCCCCACTTACAATGTTGAAATTTCAATCTGTATTGCTGCGCACTAACTGAGAGCGGTCCTGCCCGACAACTGACACGCTAGTCTGGCGCCAGACTCAGCGCGGTCAGAACGAGCTGAGTGAACGAGGCAAGTGCATCCCTGCACACCTCAAATTTGGCTCACCAGCCGGCAGCACTTGTGAGCGGTAGCGGTTACCTGGGCTGAGGGCAGCACTATTAGAGGATTGTCCTCAATAGGTGCGTGCCTCACCCTTTCTCACTAATCACCTTCTAACTGCATGAGATAGTATTCGGTTTACAGATACTATTGCCATTACGCCATATATAGGAGAATACCTAATCCCTTCATTACTTACCTGTGAAACAGGCTAATGTGTGCGTATATATCTTTAGGATTGGGTTCACCAGCCCTTTAAGCACCTGTGAACATTAGTGGACATTTAGGTTGAGGGCAGCACTATCAGAGGATTGTCCTCAATAAGTGCGTGCCTTACCCTCATTTCACTCACTATCTCCCTAGAAGTGAGACAGACATATTTTTTTGACCAATATTACCGCTATCTTAGGAGAATACCCACTCCTTTATTGTTATCTATAGCACCTATCAATACATTGGGGTTGTGGTGATCAGGGGGTCACACTGAGTCAAGGGAATGTCCTCCCTTTTTTAATTTGTCTGATTGTTGTATGTTTTGGTTTTATATTTCGCAGATTTTTTATATATGGATTTATTAAAAGTTATGTATTATGAGTTCAATTATTCTTAGGTGCACCCACAAAAGGCATTCTTCCTGTCTTCTTTTCCTGTGAAATTCCATGCCTGAGGTAGCACACCCTCAATAATTACAAGTAATAGTTGCAGAATTATACTTATCACTAGGAGGGTCCTATTGGCAAACACACTGATTATGTCATTACCCAGTGCGACTGACCTTTGCTCTCTCTCTTATTATAGTAAAGGATATCTTAATTAAATGGAAATGAGAGATGGCATTATTTAATGATTATATAAAATAGATTGAAAAGTCTCTCATTCACTTATACGTTATATAAGAACAAATAGAAAATAGAAATACTAGACTGTGATGTGGCCCTGAGTGGTCTCTCTCTCTCTCTTCTAGAGATTATCAAGCACGCACAGAAAAACAAGGTATGAATTGTCCAGTTAGCTGTCAATTGGCTGTTGCAGGGCTGGCTCAGGGTATAGGCGTATAGTGGCTAGGTTCATCTGAGAATCCTTGAGGCATCTGGACAGGCAACCAAATTCTAGTTAGCAATTGTGACCTGTAGCTTCATTCCAGCCACTGTAACCTCTTTAACTTTTATTTCACTGGTGGTGGCTAGTGTAATAAAGTTTTTTGTTTTGCTTACTGCAGAATAGCGGTCATGAGATAAGGACATCAGGCAGAACCGCTGAGACAGGTAGAGCCAAGACCCTTTTGTGGGCTGGAGAGGCACTTATATGGGCTGGGGAGACAAGTGGGGGGAGAGGCTGTGTGGGATGGGGAGCAAAATACAATGGGGTAAGGGGAATACAGCACCATGAGGCCGCACCCTTCTGTGAGACAACACGCACAAAAAAGCTCCCAATGGGGGAACACCAAATCTTGCCTAGGCCAATAGATTGGTCAGGGCCATATCTGGCCTGAATTGCCTGATAATTGTACAGAGTGCAGGGGTGCTATCTGATTAACGGCTTCATACAACATTTAGATCAGGAGGAGGAGTCTGCTGTGCTGCACATGTTATCTCATTCTAGAAATCCCCATACCATTAAGAATATCTGCTTAGTGTGTATAGGCACAGTTTAGGCACACAGCGATCCGATTATCACTACGCTGGATCAGAGTGCTAATCAGATTGGTGTGTATCCAGTTAATGCAAACAAGGATTCCTTTTTATTCCTATTGAATAGAGAAGTGTTATACCCACCAGTCAGACCACCAAAGCAACCTGGATTATTGTCATGTCAACCCGGGTTGATCTGCGTTGTGAACCACAGTTTATGACTTTTGTCACAGCATTATTTTTTGTAATTAGGGGTGAAGGCAGGAGTCAGTATTAGGGGGAAGGTTGGGAGTCTGTATTAGGGGGAGGGCGGGAGCTAGTATATTGCCTGTGGTCTCATGGAGACTTAAGCCAGCTCTAAGCCTTAGGGGACATCAGTGCTCTGTGATGTCAGCAACAGGCAGAATGTGTTTGATTTGTCTTTCTTAAGCCAGGATGACAGGCTTGTCACACACAAGTCCTGAGAATACATCACATTAATTGCTTCACAAGGGACAACACAGTAGGCTTCTGACTGTAGCTTTTACTGTGGCAAGGCCACACATACAGCCAGTGTAGGGCTGAAGCATGAAAGACCCACCGGCGAAGGCAGTGATAGGAGCCCTGGTTTAGGGGTGTTGCCAGTCCCAGTGTGGCTAACCAATAGAGAGCGCAGTCTGGGCCCCTTTATACATGTATATAACAAAGTAGAAAAAGGAAAAAGGAATGTCCTTTTCGGATTGGGTGCACCTATGTATATTAAAATATAACTTTTAATAAGAATATCTAAGAATTTTTGCGAAGTGTTAAAATTAATAAACACAAAGATTAGACATACACAGAAGAAAGTAGGAAATGACGATTAATTAAAAATGAAGGTGGCAGACAGAGAGCTCTCTCAAAATTCTTCTCTCGTTCGTGGATGGATTGGTGTAAGGGCACCTGATTTGTTATTCAATACACGTTGGCACATAAATCATAGTTCAAATAGATGCAGACCTTTTATGTATATGCTGCTAATAGGTTGTGCCTGCTCTATGGATGCCCACAGTGTCACTATTAGTAGTCCTCACCCAACTGGTCACTAGCCCATTTACCCGGATAGTAACTGGGACAGAAAGTGGGCTGTCACCACGTGTGGTATAAGAAATTTTGTATTTTTTATAATTTATTAAGTGAGGTTGGTTATTATCCACTGCAATCCCGCAAATGGTGCATATCGTGGTTATCGTGCATATCGTGGTTAATGAACCTGGCGATGGGTCTCAGGACATATATGTCAATATATAGAACTTACTACCAGGATCTATCAGACCCCTGCTTTGTAATGCTGGTCTGAGATCACTGATAATAAATAAGTGGTGTGTGTTGGTTAATTCACCGTGTGTCCCTCAAGGAAGCAGCTGGTTATCCATTATAATGTGTCATAAATATAAGCTCAATGGCTGGACACAAGCGGGTAGGAGGCACCAGTGAAATCACCTTAGGGACCACACTTATTTATTCTCGGAACTGCTCCAGATTAAATGTTGAGACGTATATATTAAAGAGCATTCACACACTCTGTTCATGAATGTACGATAGGTCTCGGGACATATATGTCAATATACAGAACTTACTACCAGGATCTATCAGACTCCTGCTTTATAATGCTGGTCTGAGATCACTGATAATAAATAAGTGGTGTGTGTTGGTTGATTCACCGTGTGTCCCTCAAGGAAGCAGCTGTTAATCCCTTATAATGTGTCCTAAATATAAGCTCAATGGCTAGGTACATAGGGATAGGAGGCACCAGTGTAATCACCTTTGGTGATCCGCTATTCATTCTCGGGACTGCTCCGGATAAAATATTGAGACATACATATTAAAGAGCATTCACACACTCTATTTATGAATATGCCCACACACCTAGTATACACAGACTCCTTCTAAGCCAGGAATTGATTTGTATTGATTCAATGCCCAAATTACCCTGCATATAGTAGGGACAATTGATATGAATTGGTGATTTTATACACTATGGTCACAGGTAATTGGAGCTGACGTAATTCCACTGCGAGCCCGCAGGTGGAACTTGCAGTCTCCAGTGATTCAGAGCCACAGATATAATCACCGTTGGTGCTGTCAGTGTGTGCCGACGTAGCAGCAATTAGGTGTAAGCAGAGTGGCATGTGAAATATACACTGGTGGATTGCGCAGGATCACTGAGGTGTAATAACCACACAATACTGCGGGACCTGAATGTCAGATCTGAACAGCCGGTTCGTCTCTCCCATAGACCCGCGGTGTACGCTCTGTGGCTGGGTACAGGAGGGTTAGAGACGCCGGTGTGAATGACAGCTTCGCCCCGCTACCCTGACAAGGGCTGTGGAGTGACACTGAGTGTTACACACAATCAAAATACATCCTATCAATGAAAATAATAAAGAGGAGAGAGAGCTGGTTCTGTCTGCGCACCGCTAGCCGGCACGCGCTTCGCAGAACAGCTTTTTCAAAGGCCAACCAGATAACAGTCCTGACAGGAGTTTTATACCCCCGTATATCCCTGTCCTCCAATCAGAAGGTGGGTGTGTCTACGATGCGCCGGATAATCAGTTTTATCAGAAGTGGGAAGGTAAGTTGACGCATTATCATTGCTCAAGTGGTGATATATACTTAAATGACACAAAATTAAAGTATTCTTTCCATGCCGATTCGTAATCTAGTATCCGCTCAGCGCCGGCTGATGTATGCTTATCAGTTACTCGAATGACGGTTGCCTCCCGTCAGATGCGCAGGTCGGAGCGCTTGTTAGCTAGTCATCAGGTTGACATAGCCCGGTTGTGTAGACCTTGCCGGCTCTATTCCTAATGATGATCCTCTCATCATTATACTGAGATGTCCTCCCACTCCGGGAAAAGCCTCTATAGATGCAGAGATGATAATCCCTCTCTATCGACATGTCCGGTAATGTTGGCTGATGTTATGTCGACCTTCCTGAGGGTGTATCTATAATCATCGGTATGATGAGATCCTGTCTAAGTAACCGGGTGATTGTCCCTCTCCCCTCGTATATTGGATAAGGTCGATTGATGTTGTGTCGACCCTTCATATGTTGTTCCCTCATTATTACATTGTCTGGTCTAAAGAATCTGATGGTTAACGGGGATGCAGCCCCCTTACCCCATACATCGCCGTCCTTGTCATAATCTCATGGGTGTTTTATCTCTTCATTATTATCGTGTCTCCCTTCTAGATGTCCATGTTCACGTCTAGTACCCATAATTATCTTAAAGGTCTGCCATGGGTTGCGGTGGGCATTAATATTGGGACCTGGGATACATATATCAAGCAGTAAATTTATAAGTATGTCTGTACACTTCATAGGGTGGATGCGGGAACACCTTCATCATTTTGATGTTGACGCTTATGTGCTCGCGTCGATGTTTTTAAAGATATCTATTAATGGTTCGTCTATCGACTCATAATAACTGGTGTCTCAATACATGATGATGGAAGTGTGTGCAGGTTAGTGTTAAAATCAAAACGTGGCACTGCAAACAAAAATACTATAAATAATACAGTGAGTGTGGAACAGAGGACGAGGAATAGATATGTCATACTTGACATCTATCTACCAGTGACATAATTGATATGGTGGTTATTCGTATAATGAAAGGTTATAGAGTGATCCTAAGTGAGGTTACAAATTAATGGTGATAGGTGCTGGGTATGGCGTGACCACGCCTACCACGACACATTAATGTACGATAGGGAGCAACTCCTAGTTCCGTCAAAAAAGAAGCAGGAAAATAAGGACAACCAGGTACGGTTCATTAGCACCTATTGTAGTGAGTGGCAACAGATCCAAACAATCCTTAACAAGCATGTGAGAGTTCTCCAAACGGATCCGGATTTGGCAACTATGGTTGACAATCGAATACAGATCAATTGGAGAAGAAGTAAGAACCTTCGGGACATACTGGTACATAGCCACCTCGAAAGTAACAAGAGGATCATCAAGAGAAAAAATGGCTCTTCTAGATGCGGTTTTTGCAAAGCCTGCAGCATAATGATCCCCAAAGAGGAGTATGTTGACAAATTTGGCAAGCAATGGAAGATTGGAGAACAGATTAATTGCGACACAACAGCTGTTGTATACAACCTACAGTGTCCATGCCCCACTCCAAAAACCTACATTGGTAAAACTAAGAGACCTTTGAAGAAAAGACTTTTGGAGCACCTGTCCAGCATCAAAAATGCTGAGAGAGATAGGAAAGCGATGAAATCCCTCACTCCGATTGCTCGCCATTTCTATCACCACCATAATAGTAAATCTACGGGCCTTCTAGCATATGGAATGAAGAAGGTAGACCTAGGCATCAGAAGGGGAAACATAGACGCCGAACTTCTTAGACAGGAGACTAGGCTAATTTTCCTGATGGACACCATGTCCCCCAAAGGCCTCAACGAGGAAAATAGCTACGCGGCCTATCTCTGACATCCCACACCAACAAAGAGGTGGCATTCACTCCTAAATGACTACCTCCAGGCTATTCATAGGATCCCTAAACCAATCTCTATCTACATCGATGAGACGTAGGTCATTACCACACTAACCATATAGCCCTTATGGATCAACAGCACCACAATCTTTAAATATGACATGCTAGGGTGGTCCTGGGCTATTTTCTGCAGAATAGAGATCCCACGATGTATGGATGAGCCATAAACAGCTACCCCTTTAATACTAATTAAAGAAATGGCAATTTTCAACGAACCAACCTTTCTTTCTAAGATGGCCCAACTATGAAATACGAGATGCAACTCAAGTACCCTCTAAACACCCTACCCACCAAATTATGAGTCTTTCCCCACTAATCTAATTCCATGTGGCATGTATGAATAACCTGCCATCCACGGCTAAACCCAATAGGGATCCAGGGATCCGACCGTGAAAATGGTAACAAATTATAACTCTACCAACTCCATGGGAACAATTTATCACGTCAAATGCAGTTATGCTCTGTGCACATTTTAAAACACAAGGGAGCGGCATACAGCCACATCACTCCAGATCTATAAATGGCTCTATGTGGCAGTCGACATTAGAGTCGACAATACACATCACACCTCTGAATAAATTCCCTCTTACCTAGCACACTTTATCACCAAGTTCACCGCTTAATTTTCCTATCAACACAACATATTTATTCTTTTATATCTCTGTAAATTTATCACTATACTCTATATAAGTATATTCACCTATCTTTTACTTGTCGTCCTTTTTTATTTACAGGGTTATTTAACCTGAGTATCTGAGTATGGTGTCAACACTGTAGGGTCACGCCATACCCAGCACCTATCACCATTAATTTGTAACCTCACTTAGGATCACTCTATAACCTTTCATTATACGAATAACCACCATATCAATTATGTCACTGGTAGATAGATGTCAAGTATGACATATCTATTCCTCGTCCTCTGTTCCACACTCACTGTATTATTTATAGTATTTTTGTTTGCAGTGCCACGTTTTGATTTTAACACTAACCTGCACACACTTCCATCATCATGTATTGAGACACCAGTTATTATGAGTCGATAGACGAACCATTAATAGATATCTTTAAAAACATCGACGCGAGCACATAAGCGTCAACATCAAAATGATGAAGGTGTTCCCGCATCCACCCTATGAAGTGTACAGACATACTTATAAATTTACTGCTTGATATATGTATCCCAGGTCCCAATATTAATGCCCACCGCAACCCATGGCAGACCTTTAAGATAATTATGGGTACTAGACGTGAACATGGACATCTAGAAGGGAGACACGATAATAATGAAGAGATAAAACACCCATGAGATTATGACAAGGACGGCGATGTATGGGGTAAGGGGGCTGCATCCCCGTTAACCATCAGATTCTTTAGACCAGACAATGTAATAATGAGGGAACAACATATGAAGGGTCGACACAACATCAATCGACCTTATCCAATATACGAGGGGAGAGGGACAATCACCCGGTTACTTAGACAGGATCTCATCATACCGATGATTATAGATACACCCTCAGGAAGGTCGACATAACATCAGCCAACATTACCGGACATGTCGATAGAGAGGGATTATCATCTCTGCATCTATAGAGGCTTTTCCCGGAGTGGGAGGACATCTCAGTATAATGATGAGAGGATCATCATTAGGAATAGAGCCGGCAAGGTCTACACAACCGGGCTATGTCAACCTGATGACTAGCTAACCAGCGCTCCGACCTGCGCATCTGACGGGAGGCAACCGTCATTCGAGTAACTGATAAGCATACATCAGCCGGCGCTGAGCGGATACTAGATTACGAATCGGCATGGAAAGAATACTTTAATTTTGTGTCATTTAAGTATATATCACCACTTGAGCAATGATAATGCGTCAACTTACCTTCCCACTTCTGATAAAACTGATTATCCGGCGCATCGTAGACACACCCACCTTCTGATTGGAGGACAGGGATATACGGGGGTATAAAACTCCTGTCAGGACTGTTATCTGGTTGGCCTTTGAAAAAGCTGTTCTGCGAAGCGCGTGCCGGCTAGCGGTGCGCAGACAGAACCAGCTCTCTCTCCTCTTTATTATTTTCATTGATAGGATGTATTTTGATTGTGTGTAACACTCAGTGTCACTCCACAGCCCTTGTCAGGGTAGCGGGGCGAAGCTGTCATTCACACCGGCGTCTCTAACCCTCCTGTACCCAGCCACAGAGCGTACACCGCGGGTCTATGGGAGAGACGAACCGGCTGTTCAGATCTGACATTCAGGTCCCGCAGTATTGTGTGGTTATTACACCTCAGTGATCCTGCGCAATCCACCAGTGTATATTTCACATGCCACTCTGCTTACACCTAATTGCTGCTACGTCGGCACACACTGACAGCACCAACGGTGATTATATCTGTGGCTCTGAATCACTGGAGACTGCAAGTTCCACCTGCGGGCTCGCAGTGGAATTACGTCAGCTCCAATTACCTGTGACCATAGTGTATAAAATCACCAATTCATATCAATTGTCCCTACTATATGCAGGGTAATTTGGGCATTGAATCAATACAAATCAATTCCTGGCTTAGAAGGAGTCTGTGTATACTAGGTGTGTGGGCATATTCATAAATAGAGTGTGTGAATGCTCTTTAATATGTATGTCTCAATATTTTATCCGGAGCAGTCCCGAGAATGAATAGCGGATCACCAAAGGTGATTACACTGGTGCCTCCTATCCCTATGTACCTAGCCATTGAGCTTATATTTAGGACACATTATAAGGGATTAACAGCTGCTTCCTTGAGGGACACACGGTGAATCAACCAACACACACCACTTATTTATTATCAGTGATCTCAGACCAGCATTATAAAGCAGGAGTCTGATAGATCCTGGTAGTAAGTTCTGTATATTGACATATATGTCCCGAGACCTATCGTACATTCATGAACAGAGTGTGTGAATGCTCTTTAATATATACGTCTCAACATTTAATCTGGAGCAGTTCCGAGAATAAATAAGTGTGGTCCCTAAGGTGATTTCACTGGTGCCTCCTACCCGCTTGTGTCCAGCCATTGAGCTTATATTTATGACACATTATAATGGATAACCAGCTGCTTCCTTGAGGGACACACGGTGAATTAACCAACACACACCACTTATTTATTATCAGTGATCTCAGACCAGCATTACAAAGCAGGGGTCTGATAGATCCTGGTAGTAAGTTCTATATATTGACATATATGTCCTGAGACCCATCGCCAGGTTCATTAACCACGATATGCACGATAACCACGATATGCACCATTTGCGGGATTGCAGTGGATAATAACCAACCTCACTTAATAAATTATAAAAAATACAAAATTTCTTATACCACACGTGGTGACAGCCCACTTTCTGTCCCAGTTACTATCCGGGTAAATGGGCTAGTGACCAGTTGGGTGAGGACTACTAATAGTGACACTGTGGGCATCCATAGAGCAGGCACAACCTATTAGCAGCATATACATAAAAGGTCTGCATCTATTTGAACTATGATTTATGTGCCAACGTGTATTGAATAACAAATCAGGTGCCCTTACACCAATCCATCCACGAACGAGAGAAGAATTTTGAGAGAGCTCTCTGTCTGCCACCTTCATTTTTAATTAATCGTCATTTCCTACTTTTTTCTGTGTATGTCTAATCTTTGTGTTTATTAATTTTAACACTTCGCAAAAATTCTTAGATATTCTTATTAAAAGTTATATTTTAATATACATAGGTGCACCCAATCCGAAAAGGACATTCCTTTTTCCTTTTTCTACTGTGATATTTCTCACTGTCCTGGGGTAGCACACCTCCACCATTACCATAACCTGACGGTAGTGATTACATTTAGGGGGTCCTATAGCACACATTGTATGGTCTTGTGCGACCAATTTCTTCTGCCCTTTTCTACATGTATATAACAAACAATGTTAATGTATTTATTTATTATTTATTTATTTACAGTTTCTTATATAGCGCAGCATATTCCGTTGCGCTTTACAATTGGAAACAACAGTGGTTAAACAAACTGGGTAGATACAAACTGACATGGAGGTATGAGGGCCCTGCTCTCAAGCATACAAATTCATGCAAGATAATGTACCAAATTAATAATGGCAATGCACTGTAGAAAATACACCATAGTCCCAACAGAAGGCGGGGCCTCTGGCAGTGGAACCCACTGGGGTTTTCCCATGTGGCCCTATGGGCCAGTCCAACCCTGGATACAGCTGTAGAATGCCAGCTGCACCTACCCATCTATTAAGACAGGGGTGTCCAAGCTTTTTGCAACGAGGGCCAGATTTGGTGAGGTGAAAATGTGGGGGGCCGACCATTCAGCCTGACATTCTTTGAATCATTAATAACATCAGAATGGTCCCCCATTCACTCTATGTTCCCCAGCCTGCCCCCTCACTGTATGTCCCCCAGCCTGCCCCTCCTTCACTGTATGTCCCCCATTCACTGTATGTTCCCCACTCTGCACCCATTCACTCTGTCCCACAGCCTGCCCCCCTTCTCTTAATGTCCATCAGTGCCTCCATTCATTGTATGTCCCCAAGCCTGACCCTCCTTCACTCTATTACTCCCATTCACTGTATGACCCCCATTCACTATGTTCCCCACTCTGCCCCCATTCACTGTATGTCCCCCAGCCTGCCCCTGCTCCCCCTTCTCTGAATGGCCATCACTGTATGTCCCCCAGCTGGACCCTCCTTCACTGTATGTCCCCCACTCTGCCCCCTCCCTTCTCTGTATGTTTCCTAGCCCCTTGTATGAGCCAGAGAAAGTAGAGGCAACGCAGGCACTGCAAGGACAGGAGATGCTTGGGCCCCTGCTGCTGCCCTCCTCCACTCTGCATGTTACGGGAGCAAGCTTCCCCCTTGCTGCCCCCCTCCCCAAACACTGTGATTGTGGAGTAGGGTGATATACGATTGCAGCAGCAGGGGTAGGAGGCCAAACACATCTGACTGTGGCGGCCGGCACCTCCTCACTGCAGCAGACAGCAAGGTAAAGGCACGCTCGCCGGGGCCCCAGCTTTAGTGTCCTGTGCTGTGCTTTCCACATCTGATGCTCTGCCCGCTTCCAGCTGGAGGCTGCGGGCCACTTGAAATGATAGCAGGGGCCGCAATTGCCCCCCGGGCCTGACTTTGGGCATGCCTGTATTAAGAGGCCATTATATTATTGTGCATTTGAAAGGATCAGGTTATGCCATTATAAAATCAGAGTTTAATGTTGTTGCCCTGGAACATTACATAAATCTTCTCTTAAGGGCATTTTTTATTTATAATTTCTAGGTGTAGAAGTAATCATGTAGCATGTTAGAGCATATGCGATTAGTATCATTGCGGTAGCCGACAGAGGGGGCAATAAGGGGCAGTGGATGTTAGTGCATCCCGCGCCAATAACTGCCCTCTCCATGTTTCTTTGTAACATATGCTGAGGCTTACCACACTATCCCTTTAAACCAGGGCACTAATAAATGACACAGCTTCTGTTGCTGCCTGGATTCAACCAGCATCTCACTTGGTTTACAGAACCTGTGTAATGCATGAGCATCTTGGTTTAAAGGCATATTATGGTAAACCTACATATGACGCCCCACCAAGGCCAGTGGCACACTCACTGTGTGTGCTGGCCGTACAGTCTCAGGGCTAAAGGAGGCTCATGCTTGCTTCTTGTCCCCTCAGCTTAGCTTGCATGGTGAGAGGCAGGTGAGTGAATCATCTCCAAGTATGTAAGCTAAGGCAGGATTCTCAGCTAGACAGACAATATACATAGCTAGTCAGGACAGAGAGCTCATCCAGGCCTCTTCCCAGAACATAAACTGTCTCTTCTCCTTATTCGAGGCAATCCTTCCTAACCCATGGGCACATTATTATCGCAGATACTGTATGCTATATACACCCTGCATCCATGGTGGATATGTCTCTGCTTCATATTGCCTAACCTCCTTAATTCTGCAGGAGAACCCCCGGAAATAGCAGCAATCTCCCTCTTTCCCTCATTAGTCTAGCAATCTCCCTCATGTCACCTAGCCCACATTACACTGTTACATTTTTTGGGGAAAAAGGAATGAGAGATAGATACATTTACATTGAATCATCAGCACCATATCCCAGCACTTTACCAAGTATAGTAGCTCTTACTAACTGCTTTGGGGCTCATCTACATTTGGATACAAGTCATTTTAAAAGATTCCTCTCAGATGTAGCAGTACACAGCCATGCTTCTAGGTGCCACATTCACAATCTCTTTTCTAAATCTCTCCATAAATGGAACTAGACACGCCCTTTAAGTGGAGCATGACACGCCCCCTCAATGGGGCGCTGTGCAAAATTCTTTTACCAACTATAATCTCCCTCAAACTAGTTTTCAAAAGTAGGCAAGTATGCTCTGCTTTCCAGGTAAGAATATCCAAGAAGACAGCACACCAAATCTACGTGATATCCCATGGCAAGAATTATTTGATTATACATTAGCTAAAACTTACAGAAATTTGCCCAACATAAATTAATGCACATTTTAGTAAGATTAGTAGGCAAACATGTTCTAGCTTATACATTAAAGTCACAAGACCAGGAATAACCCTTTACATGTGTTCGGCAGCCTGTATTTCTGCAATTTTATATAATCCACTGTATTTTCTTGTTTACTTTTAAATGAAAGCTTTTTTAATGCCATCATAGCTGTCATTCTCCAAACAATCTAATTACAGTACTTGTCATTAAGTAAATATGTTATGATATATCACACCCATCTCTGAGATGACACTGTCCTAGGGATATAATGACATGCATTGAAAACATCATTTATGTATTTTACTCTTTAGAGAGAAGAAAATATGTGCTTTCCTCAGGAAATTCATAGAAAACACCATAATATTAAAATATGTTTTGAATAATAACCCCTCTAAGGTCTAACATACATATTCTGACTTGTATTTTTAGCTAAAGGCTCAAATCTTGTTACGCATATCTGTCAAAAACCTGGCAGAGAAATATTCTGTGTCGGCAAAGTTCTCAGTTCTTTTTTTTCTCCGTTTTCTTTCAACTTACAGGATAATACACAGGACTGTGAGCACTGGCTTAACCCCTTCACGACATTTGACGTATATATACGTCATGGTCGGGAAGTACTTCCCGACACATGACGTATATATACGTCATGACTTCAAACTGTCACTGCGTCTAGAGACGCAGTGACAGTTAGGTGATGTCTGCTGTCCCTGACAGCAGACATCCCCCCTCGCCGCCCAGGGGGGGCAGGGGTGCCCCCCCCGGTCGGCGATCGCTGTGATTGGCTGTTCAAATCTGAACAGCCATTCACAGCGTTTCCTGTGTTACCGGCGGCTAAGCCGCTCGGTAACACAGGGATCGGTGGTGATCGGTGCTGTCAAGTACAGCACCGATCACCACCGATGTGCAGCCCCCCCTCGAACCCGCCGGGCACTCACCCGGCAGCAGCAGCAGCTCCCCCGGCTCCCCTGGAGCGTCTGGAGCGCACGCAGCGCTGCCCTCCTCCCCCCTCCCCCCCGCAGAAGCAGCAGCAGCATCAAGCTGCAGAAAAAGTGAAAAATGAAATATATGCACTGAAAAAAAAAAATATATATATATATATATACACACATATATATATATATACATATATATATATATATATATATATATGTGTGTGTATATATATGTATATATATATATATATATATACACACATATATATATATATATATGTGTGTGTGTGTGTGTGTGTATATACCGCACCGATTACCACCGATCGCCAGCCCCCCCCCCCCCCCCCACCCGGCAGCCCCCCTCCCTCCCACCCACCCGGCTGCCGCAGCGCCAGCACCCCTCCCACCCCCCCGCCAGCCGCAGCGCCAGCCCCCCTCCCAAAGCTGGTGACTAAAATGGGGTCACTTGTGGGGGGGTTCCACTGTATTGGTGCTTCGGGGGTCTTGCTAATGCGACATAGCACCCACCATTCATTCCACCACCAAAAATCACTCCTTCCCTTCTGAGTCCTGCCATGCACCCAACTGGTATTTTTTGGTCACACGTGAGGCATTGCCGTACTCGGGAGAAATTGGGGCACAGATTTTGGGGTGCTTTGTCTCCTTCATTCCTTGTGAAAATAAAAAATTTTGAGCCAGAACTGCATTTTTCTGTAAAAAATTACATTTTTTTACACAAAAATGCAGATCTGGCTCAAAATTTTTCATTTTCACAAGGAATGAAGGAGACAAAGCACCCCAAAATCTGTGCCCCAATTTCTCCCGAGTACGGCAATGCCTCATGTGTGACCAAAAAATACCAGTTGGGTGCATGGCAGGACTCAGAAGGGAAGGAGTGATTTTTGGATTTTGCAGCACAGATTCTGGTTGAATGACCCCCGAAACACCCATACAGTGGAACCCCCCCACAAGTGACCCCATTTTGCAAACTACACCCTTCAGGGAATTCATCAAGGGGTATAGTGTACATTTCAAACCCCCCGGGGTTTCACCAATTTTGATACAACTGAGCTGTGAAAATGACAAATTAATTTTTTTCATTTTCACTGCCCAGTTGTACCAAAATTGGTGAAACACCTGGGGGTTTGAAATGTACACTATACCCCTAGATGAATTCCCTGAGGGGTGTAGATTGCAAAATGGGGTGACTTGTGGGGGAGGTTCCTAACTTTTAGCACTTATGGTGCCTAGAAACCTACATGGTGCCTAAAAAAAAATCTCATAAAAAGGAGGCTCCAAAATCAAGTAGGTGCTCCTTCTATTATGAAGCCTGTGGTTTGGTCAACGTGCACACTAGGGCCACATATAGGATATTTTTGAAAACAAAAGAATTGGGGGAATCAATTTTTAGTCACATTTCTCTAGTAAAATCTACTGTGTTCCTTAGAAAAATGTATTAAAATTGAAACTCTGCAAAAAAAAAGAAATTTTGAAATTTCACCTACACTTTGTTTTAATTCCTGTGAAACACCTAAAGGGTTAACAAACTTCCAAAATGCTGTTTTGAATACTGTGAGGGGTGCAGTTTTTGAAATGGCATCATTTATGGGGGTGTCTCACATACAAGTCCCTCAAAGTCACATCAGAACTGAACTGATCCCTAAAAAAATCAGTGTTTGAAATTTTCTTGAAAATTTGAGAATTTGCTATTCATATTGTAAGCCTCCTAGTGTCCAAAAAAATTAAAAGGAAGTTGAAATAATGATGGAAACATAAAGTAGACATATGGTCTATGTTAGTTATTAACTATTTTGAGTGGTATGATTATTTGTCTCACAAGCAGAAAATTTACCATTTTGCAAATTGCAAAATTTTCCATTTTTTCACGATATTTTGGTATTTTTCACAAAAAAACACAGACTGTATCGACCCAAATTTACCACTAACTTGAAGTACAATGTGTCACGAGAAAACAATCTCAAAATCACTGGGATAAGTAAAAGCAAAAAAAAGTTATCCCCACTTAAGTGAGACATGTCAGATTTGAAAAAAAGGGCTCTGTCATGAAGGCACAAACTGGCTCTGTCATGAAGGGGTTAATTGTTATTTTTTTTACAAGTAATACATATATGTAGGGCTAAATTTACTAAAATGGGAGCCCATAGCAACCAATCAGATTATACTTATGTATTTAGCACCTTCTACAAAATAATAGATAAAATAGATAAAATTTGATTGGTTGCTGTCACGTTGCACTGGATCCAGGTCCGGGGGCGCCTGAGTCCAGGAGCTTTAGCAGGGAGGCTGTAGGGGCAGAGAGGAACCTTTCTTTATTCAATTCCATACCTCCCAACAGTCCCGAAAACCGTGGGAATGTCCTGGTTTTCAGGGACATTCCCGCGTCCCTCCCGCGGCCGGCAGTGTCCCGCGGCGAGGGGGGCTGTTGGGAGTCCCCCCTGTCGGCTGGTGAGCAGCGGGGAATAAACGCTGTGCGCATGCCAGGGGGCTGGGGGCATGGCTAGAGGCTCACAGAGCCTCTGGGTCATGCCCCCATAGCGTCAAAACAGGGCGTGGCCTCGTGGGTGAGCCGCGAGTATAGACCACGCCCTGACATTAGGCCACGCCCCCGAAATCTTTCAACGCGCCTATGGCACGCAGTGCCCTGTCCCTCCTCCGGCTCCCAAGAAGTTGGGAGGTATGCAATTCTCTGAATGGGGCAGAGGTCAACTTCCTTCAGAATATAGGCATTCACACCTACTCCAGCATTCCCAGGGCTTATTATCTTCTGACTACTAGTTATTGACCTCAGCTATCTTCTAGATCAGTGTTTTTCAACCACTGTGCCGTGGCACACTAGTGTGCCTTGAGCTGTTCTCAAGTGTGCCCCCAGATCTAGAGATGCCCAAACCAGATTACAGCCACCACCAGTTCAACCGTTATTTTCTGGTCTCTTCTTTTCATGTAAAGTGCAAATGTATTTTATTTTTGTTACCTGTGGGGACCAGTCTGATTGTTTTTTATATGGGGGCAAATAGTTTTTTTTTCTTCCTGTGGGGGCCAATGTGTTTTGCCCTGTGGAGATCTCATGGTGTGCCTTGGCAATTTTAAAATCTTATTTAGTGTGCCGCCAGGTAAAAAGGTTGAAAATCACCGTTCTAGATTAACCTTTTGCCGTATCCTCCTGTACTGCGTATCGTGACCTCCTGTGTATGACCCAGCCTGAATCCGGACCCGTCTACATTTGCTCCTTCGGTACCAGATTCTGACGGGCTAGACCAGGTGGTCAGGGAACTTTTTTACCTTTTACCCCAAAATAAATTTAGATACGACGACGTTACCCCATTGATTTAAAAGGAAGGGAATCATATAATTGTAATACACACTGTACCCCAGAAATTGATGATATATCCTACTAGTACGGTACACAGCCTGGCAGCCATTGATGATGATGACAAAATTTGTACCACACAAAGCCATACATGGTAATTATCATCATCATCAATGGCTGCCAGGCTGTGTATGGTATAGCCACTGATAATGTGACGTACAGGTAAGTATTAGTGTCAGTATTTCAAGATGATATAGTGACATGATATAGTGACAATTTTTTTCCCTAGACTAGCGATGGGTATACCTTGACAGGTGTGTTTAACCAAGCAAAGAAACTCAGCGCCGCAGCAGCAATACAGATTGCATGCTGCCGAGATGGCGCAGCAACTAGTCGAATCTACTGAAGAAGCGGGCGGCCTTGGAAGTGGGTCTGGGTTATACACAAGGGCCTGACACACTGCACTGCGTCAGGTCCTTGTACACTTGGGACACACATATCTGGGCATGCATATAGAATCTGCTGAGATACAGCCGGGCATGCATATATATGGATATGCATGCCCAGCTGTGTCTTCAGCGGGACCATCCAATACCCCCAGGAACCCCAGGAAATTAATTTTTCAAGTTATACCGGTTCCAAGAGGGGAACCTGGACAGAGGGCTGCAACTGACATGTCGGTAGCAGCGAAGCCCAAATCCCACTTGGAGAGGTCACTGGTAAATGCCGCAAACACAGTAAGATTCCGCACCTCTGTGTCAGGTCTTGTCAATTCCTGACTTGAGCCTCACGTGAGCTTCAGACTTGTGACAGAATACTCTAGAAGTTCAAAGGAAAATGGATCTCGCTGGTGGACCCTCTTCTAAAGAATTATTGGAGCATCTACTCGTAAGAGAAGCAGGATGCAGCAGAAGGAGCCACTCCATCTTTTCTGGCACTAGCAGCACCAGTTCTTCAGTCGGCGACAGCTGCTCCACTTCGGATTCCAAATCTTTCAAAATTCAATGGGAACCCCAAGGATTTTTAAGGTTTTCCTGAACCAGTGTTCAATTCAGTATGAGATCCTAGCTGCAAACCTTATGTGAAGATGGCTTATATCATCTCTTTACTGACTGGTCAAGCATTAGCCCGGGCTTCACCTTTATGGGAGAAGAATGATCCTCTCGCCAACAACTGTTCCAACTTCCAGAGTGCTTTCAAGAAAGTTTTTGATGAGCCCGGTCGAGTCTCTACGGCTGCTTCGGCAATTCTTCATTTGAAGCAAGGAACTCAGACCGCGGGTCAGTATGCTGTACAGTTTAGGACACTGGCTTCAGAAGTTGGCTAGAATGATAAGGCTTTGATGGCAGCCTTTACCCAAGGTCTCTCAGACCAAATCAAGGATAAGTACATGGGGGGAGGGGCCCTCAACTGCACACCCTGGACATATGAGGTGCTACCTGCTGAGACCTGTAGTGCAGCAAGCAGGAGGAGGAGTTTGCAGGTACACACTAAATATAAATGCTAGACCTTTTAATATCTTTGCTATATTGCATTGGAGGTTATTAGCATAATGATGGCCATTATTATGGGCTTGTCCACAACGTCCAGGTTACCTCAATAGGACAAGTCCCTAACACTACTCTGAGACAGGTCCAGGGCACAGGGCCCCCCAGGCCAGCCCAGCAGAACCACCCCATGGCATCACATTAGTGTGAAATTGAAGTGATAGTAAAAGGGATAGGGGAAATTATATGTGATAAGACTTACCTAGGTTACAAAGAATGGTCACATTCAGCCAGTGGTGTAAAGACACTAACAAAGGTTCTTGAGTGAGATATACTGTACATACAGGACAGGTCATAATCGACAATAACTGAAGCAAAGGAGAAGGACCTAAAACTCTGGCAGCTTAATATATCCAGAGTGAGGTTTAAATACAAATCTAAATGTTGGATTATGATGTCAGAAACCAGTTGACCAATCCTTTAAGCTGCTGTGCCCCCACCCCTAGAAGACCTGAATGCATCAGGGTGGAAATCCAGAGTGGGGACAACAGAAATGAGTTGCCATGATGGTCAGCAGAAGGAGAAAAGGAAGGCTGGTAGCACATAGCAAAAGGCAGACTGAGTAAGCAAATTGGGACATGTCACAATTCATCATCTATATTATATAGCGAATTCCTCCAAAGTAATGAATAAGCAATGTATTTTCCACTGTAATGAATAAGTAATGACTTTGGATCAGTAAACAAATGACGTAACATACAGATATTTAGAATTTGTATTTAATAATTACACATCCTTATTAACTTTCTAGAAATAGATATTCTAGACATTCCTGAATATCTAGTTCTGGTTTCATTATATGGCATGTGAGCCATCGGGATTTGTTTAGACTTAGAGGGGGAAATTTACCAATATGAAAAACCTAGTTTTTCGTATTGGTATTTTCCCTACGACTGCATACGACTGTTTAAGTCGTATGCAAAGTCGTGTTCCGGAGGGGGATTTACAAAGCAGTCATATACGACTGCTTTGTAACCCACCGATGTCGTAGGAATTCGTATTAGCGGCCGTATATACGGCCGCTAATACGAATTATTTCTAGCAGTCTGCACGGATCAGTCAGATCCGTGCAGGCTGCAATGTGTAAAAAAAAATAGAAAAATAAATAAATAAAAAAAAAACCGGCGTGGGGTCCCCCCCACAGCCGAAACCAGCACCAGGCTGACAGAGCCTGGAGCCGGTAATTAAAAATCAGGGAACCCGACAAATAGGGGTTCCCCGATTTTTAACAACCAGCCCCAGGCTCCTGCTCTGGGGCTGGTTCCCAAAATACGGGGGACAAAATGACTAGGGGTCCCCCGTATTTTAAGAACCAGCCCCAGGCAAAACCAGCCAGCAGGCTAATGCCACAGCCGGGGGGAGACTTTTTATGCAAGTCCCCCCGGCCAAAGCATTAACCCTACCGACCAGTCAGCCTGGCCAGGGGCCCTGGGGGAGTAGGGACCCCCCCAATAAAGGGGTCCCCCCCCTCCAGGACTTACCTGACCAGGCTGAAGCCTGGTGCTGTCCTCGATGCCCCTGGGCGGTGGGCATCGAGCTGATGGTATGGTGTAAAAAATAGAATAAAAACCATTGTCTTTTACTGGTGAACTATGAGTCCCAGCAAGCCTCCCCCGCAGGCTGGGACTTGGAGAACCACAAGTCCCAGCCTGCGGGGCATTAAAGGGCCCGCTGGGTCTTGTAGTGCAACAGTAAAAGAAAGAGTTAAATAAACACACTGACACACGTGAAAAATAAAAGTTTAATACATACATAACACATACATACTGATACTTACCTTTCTTGATCCCGTAGGTAGCCCTGGTCCTGATGTCCTGTGTCGTCCATGTCGGCTGTCTGCGTCGTCCTCCAGGTCCATGTCGACGGTCCGTGTCATCCTCCAGGTCCATGGCGGGGTCCGGGTCCGAAGAAATCCATGTTGGAGCTGTGGAAGGAAATCCTACTCACCTGTTCCTGCGCTGAAGAAGTCTTCTCTTGATCCGACGTAGTCCAGGTAATCTTCATGCTGTCGCCGGTCCCCGCTGTCTGCGCTGTCTCTGCATCGCGCTGAGGAGAGATGCTGAGAAGTTTCATAGAAAGTTTCGAGAAAGTCGGCTCCTGATTGGCCTGCTAGGCGGCCAATAGAATTCAGTCTGAGGAGAGGCGCCGAATATGAAACTTCTCAGCATCTCTCCTCAGCGCGATGCAGAGACAGCGCAGACAGCGGGGACCGGCGACAGCATGAAGATTACCTGGACTACGTCGGATCAAGAGAAGACTTCTTCAGCGCAGGAACAGGTGAGTAGGATTTCCTTCCACAGCTCCAACATGGATTTCTTCGGACCCGGACCCCGCCATGGACCTGGAGGACGACACGGACCGTCGACATGGACCTGGAGGACGACGCAGACAGCCGACATGGACGACACAGGACATCAGGACCAGGGCTACCTACGGGATCAAGAAAGGTAAGTATCAGTATGTATGTGTTATGTATGTATTAAACTTTTATTTTTCACGTGTGTCAGTGTGTTTATTTAACTCTTTCTTTTACTGTTGCACTACAAGACCCAGCGGGCCCTTTAATGCCCCGCAGGCTGGGACTTGTGGTTCTCCAAGTCCCAGCCTGCGGGGGAGGCTTGCTGGGACTCATAGTTCACCAGTAAAAGACAATGGTTTTTATTCTATTTTTTACACCATACCATCAGCTCGATGCCCACCGCCCAGGGGCATCGAGGACAGCACCAGGCTTCAGCCTGGTCAGGTAAGTCCTGGAGGGGGGGGACCCCTTTATTGGGGGGGTCCCCACTCCCCCAGGGCCCCTGGCCAGGCTGACTGGTCGGTAGTGTTAATGCTTTGGCCGGGGGGACTTGCATAAAAAGTCTCCCCCCGGCTGTGGCATTAGCCTGCTGGCTGGTTTTGCCTGGGGCTGGTTCTTAAAATACGGGGGACCCCTAGTCATTTTGTCCTCCGTATTTTGGGAACCAGCCCCAGAGCAGGAGCCTGGGGCTGGTTGTTAAAAATCGGGGAACCCCTATTTGTCGGGTTCCCTGATTTTTAATTACCGGCTCCAGGCTCCGTCAGCCTGGTGCTGGTTTCGGCTGTGGGGGGGACCCCACGCCGTTTTTTTTTTTATTTATTTAATTTTTCTATTTTTTTACACTGTAGCCTGCACGGATCTGACTGATCCGTGCAGGCTAAAACGCAAATACGACATGAAAATGGTGTTCTATTTTCCTGTCGTATTTGCGTGGGTGTTTTACACCACTAAGCAGCCGTATTATCAGTACGGCTGCTTAGTAAATCAGAAACCACCATTCTTTGAATGGTGATTTCTGTCGTATTCTATCGATGGTGTAGACATTCGTATTTGTAACTACAAATACGAATGTTCCATCTTTAGGACTACGAATTGTTGTATTTTTGGGATTGTAAATCCCGAAAATACAAATTCGTAAAAAAAAGGTGTATTTCTCCCTACGAATACACCTTTTTTCTACGAATCCATTTTGGTAAATGTCCCCCAGAGTGTCAGATTCAGGGGTGGATTGGGAATTAAAACCAGCCCGGGAAATATCTTGAAGCAGCCCTAAAGGGTAAGGGGGTGTCTCCCCGAAATCCATATACATTACACCAAACATTGTCCGTAAGCATATGTCCCCAGCCCCTCAGGCTACAGAATAGGCGCATGCACACAGTGGGGGAAACTTACCAAAGGAAATTTGTATAAAAATAGGTGTATTTGTATCCAGAAATACACTTATTTTTTACATTTACTATCCCAAAAATACGTCAATTCGTATTCGTATTGATGTGCTATCAATACGAATATGAATTGCCATACTTTCGGGATAGTAAATGTCAAAAATAAGTGTATTTCTGGATACAAATACACCTATTTTTTACAAATTTCCTTTAGTAAATTTCCCCCAGTGTCTATTCTGCAAGCTGTGGGGCTGGGGAGATAGAGACAGGGGGGTGAAAGGGGGTCTCCCAACTGCCCCCATGGGACACTGAAACTTAAAATTACTTAGTAGAAATGACAATTAATATTCCCCACCAACCATGAAATTGTGAGTGTCCTAGAGAGTCCATTTTATGAGCCCCTAGGTGGTGATATGGATCTCATGTGGTCATCCGAAAGGGAGAGTTGATGTACATGCAGTTGTTACCAGGAGTGGCCCAAGGTGGCACAAATAACCAACTCCTATTGCAGTAAAATTGATAATCTCATACCTCCAATGACAAATTCAATTCAGAGCAATGTCCAAATTTTGGATGGAGATGGTAATGGTTCCAATGGGACCGATAAGGTCTCCAATGACAGGTCCAATTTTAGTCAATGTCCAGATGGTATATGGAAATGGGTCCAGTGGGGTTAATATGGTCTGCAATCCAGAGACAACTGGGTGGGGGGTAGCAATATACAATTACGCATTTCACTACACCTGGTAGCTTTGTGGGGTCTCCAACGTGTTTTGCTGCTTTCCCAAATGCAGCTTTATCAAGGAAGGTTCCTTGATAAAGCTGCATTTCGGAAAGCAGAGAAACATGTTGGGGACCCCACTTGCACCCAACTTATGCACATTGATGGACTCTGAACCAGCCATATTGTTTTCATTTTGCCACTCCGTCCAATTTTCATCCACCACCTATCCATCCAATCTTGTGGGAAGCCTATGTCAGGAAACCTCTAGTGACCATTGAGCTGCAGGCCATCCCCCTGGTCACCCCAATAGAGAGGACCTACCAAGCACCCACAGGAGCACCAACCCTCCATTGGCAAATTGGGACTTATATTTAATTCCCAAGATGAATCTAAAAAGACCCTTTTTCAGCAATTGCTGATGCCTACATCACATTGGGTCATCAGGATCAAACATCCACCTTTGATCAAGCCAAGTTATCCACAGCAGGACTTTCAATCATCAAGGTGCCCACCCATCACAACTTCTTGGAGTGGTAACTATACCAATCCCAATTCCCACTGTATATTACAGGACAGTTCATTTGCAGGGCATCATAGGAACAGATCCATCATGCAATATTTGTGTATAACTCACCTCATTGTCTAAATGCCATTTTTTATATAAATATTTTAGTAATTTGTAATAAAGAAAATTTGTAAAGATCATCCAATTCAATCATAATATTTTTTCAATTTCTGTATTTTTCATTTCAAAGTGAATCTAAATCCAGTAGCGCTGCCAGAAACCTTTGCGTTCAATTTTTGTGACACCTTTGCTGTTTAGGAACTCCCACCGCATTTCCTATTCAGGCACTATTCCCGTTCGAGACATTGTTTATATGTTTTCATCGTCCAAGTTGTATGTGACGTAAACTCCTGCCTCTAGGCACTGAACTTTCTGCCAAAACAGTAGACGTTTATCGTCTAAAATGTTTATGAGGTGGATTACTTTGTGGCAGCTGCCACCCGTACCCTCTAAAAAGCCTAAAAATAAATATGAGACCCGTTGGGGGAAATTTACTAAAGGAAATTTGTAAAAAATAGGTGTATTTGTATCCAGAAATACACTCATTTTTGACATTTAGGGGGAAATTTACCAATATGAAAAACCTAGTTTTTCGTATTGGTATTTCCCCTACGGCTGCATACGACTGTTTTAGTCGTATGCAAAGTCGTGTTCCGGAGGGGAAATTACAAAGCAGTCAGATACGACTGCTTTGTAACCCTCCGATGGTGTAACAATTCGTATTAGCTGGCCATATATACGGCCGCTAAGACGAATTTTTCTAGCAGTCTGCACGGATCAGTCAGATCCGTGCAGGCTGCAGAGTGTAAAAAAAAATAGAAAAATAAATAAATATTAAAAAAAAAACGGCGTGGGGTCCCCCCCACAGCCGAAACCAGCACCAGGCTGACGGAGCCTGGAGCCGGTAATAGGGGTTCCCCGATTTTTAACAACCAGCCCCAGGCTCCTGCTCTGGGGCTGGTTCCCAAAATACGGGGGACAAAATGACTAGGGGTCCCCCGTATTTTAAGAACCAGCCCCAGGCAAAACCAGCCAGCAGGGTAATGCCACAGCCGGGGGGAGACTTTTTATGCAAGTCCCCCCGGCCAAAGCATTCATCCCTACCGACCAGTCAGCCTGGCCAGGGGCCCTGGGGGAGTGGGGACCCCCCCAATGAAGGGGTCCCCCCCTCCAGGACTTACCTGACCAGGCTGAAGCCTGGTACTGTCCTCGATGCCCCTGGGCGGTGGGCATCGGGCTGATTCAAGTGTAAAAAAAAAGATTAAACTATTGTTTTTTACTGTGACACTACAAGTGCCAGCAAGCCTCCCCTGCAAGCTGGGACTTGGAGAACCACAAGTCCCAGCTTGCTGGGCATTAAAGGGCCCGCTGGCACTTGTAGTTCCACAGTTAAAAAAATAGTACAATAAACACACTGACACAATGAAAATAAAAGTTTAATACATACATTACACACATACTAATACTTACCTTTCTTGATCCCGTAGGTAGCCCTGGTCCTGATGTCCTGTGTCGTCCTCCAGGTCCATGTCGGCTGTCTGCTTCGTCCTCCAGGTCCATGTCGGCGGTCCGTGTCGTCCTCCAGGTCCATGGCGGTGTCCGGGTCCGAAGAAATCCATGTTGGAGCTGTGGAAGGAAATCCTACTCACCTGGTCCAGCGCTGAAGAAGTCTTCTCTTGGTCCGACGTAATCCAGGTAATGTTCAAGCTGTCGCCGGTCCCCGCAGTCTCCGCATCGCACTGAGGAGAGATGCTGAGATATTTCATACTCGGCGCCTCTCCTCAGGATGAATTCTATTGGCCGCCTAGCGGCCAATCTGGAGCCGACTTTCTCGGCTCCTGATTGGCCGCTAGGCGGCCAATAGAATTCATCTGACTGATCCGTGCAGGCTTAAAGCAAATACGACAGGGAAAGGAAGGTGTATTTTCTTGTCGTATTTGCGTGGGTGTTTTACACCACTTAGCAGCCGTATTATCCATACGGCTGCTTAGTACTTTTGAATGGTGATTTCTGTCGTATCCTATCGATGGTGTAGACATTCGTATTTGTAAATACAAATACGAATGTTCCATCCCTAGGACTACGAATTGTTGTATTTTCGGGATTGTAAATCCCGAAAATACAAATTCGTAAAAAAAAGGTGTATTTCTCCCTACGAATACACCTTTTTTCTACGAATCCATTTTGGTAAATGTCCCCCTTACTATCCCGAAAATACGGCAATTCGTATTCGTATTGATAGCACATCAATACGAATACGAATTGCCGTATTTTTGGAATAGTAAATGTCAAAAATTAGTGTATTTCTGGATACAAATACACCTATTTTTTTACAAATTTCCTTTAGTAAATTTCCCCCGTTATCTCATTGTCGCTTAACCGTTGATGGAATCTGTATAGGACGAAATGCGTAGGCTTGGACTCATTGTGTATCGACTTGAACCAACAGATGTGGATTTTGAAATTTTTATGATAAAAACATACGTTTTATGTTTATGAATTGTGTACATTTCTCCATACCTGTGCAAACTTATAGTGAAAACCTACAAGGTGGTGGACTGTACTAGCGCTCTCTATTTACTCCGTCATTTAATTTTTGTGGGTTTTATTAAATATATTTTAAAGATATCTTAGTCACTACGGTGTGTGGTATAATATGTAACGGGCAGTACGGCATGTGGCATAATGGGGGACATTTACCAAAATGGATTCGTAGAAAAAAGGTGTATTCGTAGGGAGAAATACACCTTTTTTTTACGAATTTGTATTTTCGGGATTTACAATCCCAAAAATACAACAATTCGTAGTCCTAAAGATGGAACATTCGTATTTGTATTTACAAATACGAATGTCTACACCATCGATAGGATACGACAGAAATCACCATTCAAAAGAATGGTGGTTTCTGATTTACTAAGCAGCCGTACTGATAATACGGCTGCTTAGTGGTGTAAAACACCCACGCAAATACGACAGGAAAATAGAACACCATTTTCCTGTCGTATTTGCTTTAAGCCTGCACGGATCAGTCAGATCCGTGCAGGCTTCAGTGTAAAAAAATAGACAAAAAATTAAATATAAAAAAAAAAAACGGCGTGGGGTCCCCCCCACAGCCAAAACCAGCACCAGGCTGACGGAGCCTGGAGCCGGTAGTTAAAAATCAGGGAACCCGACAAATAGGGGTTCCCCGATTTTTAACAACCAGCCCCAGGCTCCTGCTCTGGGGCTTGTTCCCAAAATACGGGGGACAAAATGACTAGGGGTCCCCCGTATTTTAAGAACCAGCCCCAAGCAAAACCAGCCAGCAGGGTAATGCCACAGCCGGGGGGAGACTTTTTATGCAAGTCCCCACGGCCAAAGCATTAACCCTACCGACCAGTCAGCCTGGCCAGGGGCCCTGGGGGAGTGGGGACCCCCCCAATAAAGGGGTCCCCCCCCTCCAGGACTTACCTGACCAGGCTGAAGCCTGGTGCTGTCCTCGATGCCCCTGGGCGGTGGGCATCGAGCTGATTATCGTGTAAAAAAAAAGATGAACCTATTGTTTTTTACTGTGGCACTACAAGTGCCAGCAAGCCTCCCCAGCAAGCTGGGACTTGGAGAACCACAAGTCCCAGCCTGCTGGGCATTAAAGGGCCCGCTGGCACTTGTAGTTCCACAGTTAAAAAAATAGTGCACAAAACACACTGACACACTTTTCAAATAAAATTTTATTACATACAAAGCCCACACATACTAATACTTACCTATCTTCTTTCCGTAGGTAGCCCTGGTCCTGTGTCGTCGTCTTCTGGTCCTGTGTCGTCTTCTTCCTCCATGTCGACCGTCGCTGTCGCCGTCCGGATCCGACGAAATCCATTTGGGAAGCTGTGGAAGGAAACCATACTCACCTGTCCCAGCGCGACGTAGTCCAGGTAAGTGTCTTGGCAAAAAAACAAACCGACAGCCCGAAACCAAGCGGACACGGAGACGCACGGTGTTTGTTTACATAGTGCGGCTCCGCCTCCCGAATGCCGCTATTGGCCGCCTTGCGGCCTAGCGGCTCCTGATTGGCCGCTAGGCCGCAAGGCGGCCAATAGCGGCATTCGGGAGGTGGAGCCGCACGATGTAAACAAACACCGTGCGTCTCCGTGTCCGCTTGGTTTCGGGCTGTCGGTTTGTTTTTTTGCCAAGACACTTACCTGGACTACGTTGCGCTGGGACAGGTGAGTATGGTTTCCTTCCACAGCTTCCCAAATGGATTTCGTCGGATCCGGACGGCGACAGCGACGGTCGACATGGAGGAAGAAGATGACACAGGACCAGAAGAAGACGACACAGGACCAGGGCTACCTACGGAAAGAAGATAGGTAAGTATTAATATGTGTGGGCTTTGTATGTAATAAAATTTTATTTTAAAAGTGTGTCAGTGTGTTTTGTGCACTATTTTTTTAACTGTGGAACTACAAGTGCCAGCGGGCCCTTTAATGCCCAGCAGGCTGGGACTTGTGGTTCTCCAAGTCCCAGCTTGCTGGGGAGGCTTGCTGGCACTTGTAGTGCCACAGTAAAAAACAATAGGTTCATCTTTTTTTTTACACGATAATCAGCTCGATGCCCACCGCCCAGGGGCATCGAGGACAGCACCAGGCTTCAGCCTGGTCAGGTAAGTCCTGGAGGGGGGGGACCCCTTTATTGGGGGGGTCCCCACTCCCCGAGGGCCCCTGGCCAGGCTGACTGGTCGGTAGGGTTAATGCTTTGGCCGGGGGGACTTGCATAAAAAGTCTCCCCCCGGCTGTGGCATTACCCTGCTGGCTGGTTTTGCCTGGGGCTGGTTCTTAAAATACGGGGGACCCCTAGTCATTTTGTCCCCCGTATTTTGGGAACCAGCCCCAGAGCAGGAGCCTGGGGCTGGTTGTTAAAAATCAGGGAACCCCTATTTGTCGGGTTCCCTGATTTTTAATTACCGGCCCCGGCTCCTTCAGCCTGGTGCTGGTTTCGGCTGTGGGGGGGACCCCACGCCGTATTTTTTTTTTTTTATTTATTTATTTTTTCTATTTTTTTTACACCTTGCAGCCTGCACGGATCTGACTGATCCGTGCAGACTGCTAGAAATAATTCGTATTAGCAGCCGTATATACGGCCGCTAATACGAATCATTACACCATCGGAGGGTTACAAAGCAGTCGTATCTGACTGCTTTGTAACTGACCCTCCGGAACACGACTTTGCATACGACTTAAACAGTCGTATGCAGTCGTAGGGAAAATACCAATACGAAAAACTAGGTTTTTCATATTGGTAAATTTCCCCCAATATAACAAAAAAATAATTTTTGCTGGTACTGCGCTTCTATGTTGTCGTAGATCAGCCTGTGTACACACTATTAAGCTTTCACCAAAAGACTCAAGGTTAGATACACTGTATAGAAAACAATCGTGCGACACAGTGGCGATTCCAAAACACTATTCAAGCACCTTTTTTATTTATTTATCTCCTATATATTTGGCTACATCTGTCACTCAAAGTGGGTGTCTGTGTCTATAACGCTCTGTTCCTGGACTTTCCTCTTAATGTGTGATTGCCTTCATCTGTGCTGAACACCTTTCTGAGAAATTACCCTGTTTAAAACAGGTGATGGCAATCATACATTAAGGGGAAGTCTAGAAACAGAGCATTGTGTCCCTCCTGGAGAGGGTCATGTTGGGAGGTATGTGACAGAGAACCAGCCCAGTGAGCCCACAGACAGTGCCAGACACCCACTGCCTTCCCATGTTGCCCAGCACTGCTACTCCACAGCCACCAGGTGAGCGCCCCCCTCCCGCGATTTGCGGCAACCCCCCCCCCCCCCCCGCGCCCTCCCCCCTCCCGCGATTCGCGGCAAAAACACCCGCTCCCCCGCGACCCTCCCTACCGCGATTTGCAGCAAAAACACCCCCGCGACCCGCCCTCCCGCGATTCGCTGCAAAAAGAACCCCCCCACGACCCCTCCCGCAATTCGCGGCATAACCACCACCCCGGGACCCCCCCCTCCCGCGAATCGCGGCAAACCCTCCCCCATGACCCCCCCCCCGATTCGCGGAAAAAACACCCCCACAGCGACCTCCCTCCCGCAATTCGCGGCAAAAAGAACCCCCCCGCGACCCCCCCTTGCACGATTGGCCGCACCCCCCCTGCGACCCCCCTCCCGCGATTCGCGGCACCCCCCCCCCCTAAATTCGCAGCAGCCCCAGGATTAAATGGCACATGCAAAACACTGACATGGCTATGGTCGACAATGAAAAAGGTTGACATGAGTTTTTGAAGATTTATTTTTATTTTTTTTAATTTTTTCATATTCATTGTCATGTGTCGACATGGACACCAATGAAGTGGCACACTTATGTCAACATTTACATGTGTTCACCTTTCTGTGTTGATTTTTTCTTGTGGCGATTCGCGTCACACCCCCCGCAACCCCCCCTCCCGCGACTCGCGGCACCCCCGTGACCCCCCACCTCCCGCAATTCGCGGCACCCACCCCCGCGACCCCCCCCTCCCGCAATTCGCGGCACCCCCCCGTGATTCGCGGCAGCTCCAGAATTAAATTGCACATGGAAAACACTGACATGGCTATGGTCGACAATGAAAAAGGTTGACATGAGTTTTTGAAGTTTTTTTGTCATTTTTTGAATATTTTCATATTCATTCTCATGTGTCGACATGGACACCAATGAAGTGCCACACTTATGTCAACATTTACATGTGTTGACCTTTCTGTGTTGATTTTTTTCTTGTGGCGATTCGCGTCACATCCCCCGCAACCCCCCCTCCAGCGATTCGCGGCACCCCCCCGCGACCCCCCCCCTCCCGCAATTCGCGGCAACCCCCCACCGGAACCCCCATGAACCTCGCTCTCCCGCGATTCGCGGCACCCACCCCCCGCAACCCCCCCCCTCCCGCAAATCGCGGCACCCCCCCGCGATTCGCGGCAGCCCCAGGATTAAATGGCACATGGAAAACACTGACATGGCTATGGTCGACAATGAAAAAGGTTGACATGAGTTTTTTAATTTTTTTTTTTAATTTTTTGAATATTTTCATATTCATTCTCATGTGTCGACATGGACACCAATGAAGTGCCACACTTATGTCAACATTTACATGTGTTGACCTTTCTGTGTTGATTTTTTCTTGTGGCGATTTGCGTCACACACCCCCCCCACCCCCCCCCCCCCACAACCCCCACTCCCGCGATTCACGGCACACACACACACACCTTCCCCGCGATTCTCGGCACCCCACCCCGTGACCCCCCCTTCCGTGATTCACGGCACACCCCCGCGACCCCCCCTCCCATGATTCGCCGCAACCCCCGCCCCGTAACCCCCCCTCCCGCGATTCGCTGCACCCACCCCCGCGACCCCCCCTCCCACAATTCGCGGCACCCCCCACGATTCGCGGCAGCTCCAGAATTAAATTGCACATGGAAAACACTGACATGGCTATGGTCGACAATGAAAAAGGTTGACATGAGTTTTTGAAGTTTTTTTTTTCATTTTTTGAATGTTTTCATATTCATTCTTATGTGTCGACATGGACACCAATGAAGTGCCACACTTATGTCAACATTTACATGTGTTGACCTTTCTGTGTTGATTTTTTCTTGTGGCGATTCGCGTCACACCCCCCCCACCCCCCCCCCGCAACCCCCACTCCCGCGATTCACACACACACCCCCCCGCGATTCTCGGCACCCCACCCCGTGACCCCCCCTCCCGTGATTCACGGCACACCCCCCGCGACCCCCCCTACCATGATTCGCCGCAACCCCCGCCCCCGTAACCCCCCTCCCGCGATTTGCGGCAACCCACCCCGCGACCCCCCTCCCGCGATTCTCTGCAATCCCTCCCCTCCCACGATTCACAGCATCCACCCCCCCACAACCCCCCCTCCTGCAATTCGCGGCACCCCCCGCGACCCCCCCTCCTGCAATTCGCGGCACCCTCCGCGACCCCCCCTCCCGCGATTCGCGGACACCTAAGTTGCAATACAGGGCATCTTTCATACAATTCTAACCATATTTCTCATATACAAACGTTCACAAATTAAGGGGGCGCAGCCCCTTACGACGGTGTAAAGAGCGCCCGTAGGGCGCGATGAATCACCTAGTATATAATATAAGACAATACTTCCCTTTTATATTACTAAATATATCTTTACAGATAGTGATATAAAACGGAAGTATTGTCTTATTTTATATTTAAAAAGGTGCTTTGTAATAGTGTTTTGGAATCGCCACTGTGTCGCACAATTGTTTTCTATACAATGTGGCATAATATGTAATAGGCATAACTGTGTGTGGTATAATGTGTAATGGACTTTACGATGTGTGACATAATTTATAATGGGCAATAGGGTGTACATTTTTGACGTGCGTCTTTGACACACTATCCTTGGTTTTGTTTTGTGTGTGGGGAATGGAGTGTGGGGAGCAGGGACATCAATTTGTTTTCTGCCACAGGGCCCCCCAAAATTTCTAGATATGGCATTGTGGCTACTGGGCACATTATTTGTATAATAGGCACTACTACTACGGTCCTATACCAACTTTTATTCAAAAACTTATATAAAAAATAAATTCAAACTTTTATTTTATGTAAAATGTATATATATTTTTACTCTGCTTTATAAAATAGGGAATTCTGGAACAAGATTGATGGTACAATCTAACATGAGATTTTGACTATATAGTCAAAATCCCATGCAAATCATATGCATATTGCACCGTTTTTTTTTCCTTGCAATCCCGATGCACGCTTCATTGACAGCACAAATCGAAACCCAGATAGACAGGGCAGCAATGACTATATAGTGCAAATCGAATGTAGATAGCATGAATTGTATGTAAAAAAATACATAGATAGCAAAGATTGTATAGCAGTCGAATCTTAAGTCGAATAGCAAGGGAATCTCACCGTGTGTAGACACCAATAGTGTATCTTGTCAAGGATTAGTTAATGTCAGTTTGGACATTGACAACGTTTTTTGTTATTTTAGCTGTTTGCCAAAACATATTCAGGTTACAGTTATATAATACATATGGTTTAAAGTGCAGACTATAAACTTTCGGGTGTGGATCGTATTGTTGACCCGACTTAGGTCGACAGTCATTGGGTCGACACCGTTGCGGACACGTTGTATAGTACAGAGAGATTAATTATTTTTGGGAGCACATATTCCCTGAATAAAAACATGCTAAAATTCCTGTCATAATAAATGAGCACAGCATTTAGAGTGAAAATATATTGAAACACACTTAAAAATACAGGAATTGGATGGGGTGTATTAGATTGAAAGATCAAAATCTCCCAAGGCTGACTATACAATCACACAAAGAAACATTTAAGTTTCCTGGTGAAGAGTTACAATTGTAACATCTTCTTGGTAGAGAGTGACAACAAAATGAAATTACAAATCTTTCTCGGTATAAATAATATTATATAAATGATAATAAAGAATTTTGAATGTACATAGAGAGAGAAAGCTGATCAAAGCCTATTGTCACCCACAGAAACATACAATAACACACAGGGACATAGTATCCCTGCAAACTAAGGATTTAAAGAGACAGTGGTCCGTTTTCTTTTAATACACTTTCATTCTTCCCTTTTTTCACATCTGTCGAAAATGTTTTAATATTTCACCTATTTTATCTTAAACCAATTAAAAGTTATATTTTATATTCATTGCAAAGGACGTCCAGTGCACCCAACAATACTTTCTTTTCTTGTGTGGTTGTGGATTTATTCAAAGTAAAGGGTAGCACCTCTATATACATTTAACAAAGGGCACGGATCCCATATATTAAAATATTGGAGTAAGGGCAGTCCAACAGATACCCATTTAATCTGGTGCGGGAATCCTCTCTGCAAGATACAGTAAGGGGGGAAATTTACTAAGAATACGAATACAAAAAATTGTATTCGTATTCTTACTACGAATGAATACGACTGCGTACGGCTGCCCTTGGCACACTATTTTATTCTCCCAGCACGCCCTAGTGGATGGTAGGGCATGAAATACCGCCTGTCAGCACATGTCGACTCAAAAAACTGTGAAAAAACCCATGTCGACCTAACGCATTTGTCGACCTAAAACCATGTCGACCTTGTCCCATGTCGACCTAGACACCTGTCGACCTTCATCCATGTTGGTCCTTTTACCTGTTGACCTTTAGACCCTTTTGACCCTTTTGACCCTGTCGACGATGTGACTGTCGACATTTATTGGTTGACCATATTACTGCCTATGATGAGTCAGTCTATGATGCATACCATAACTGATGATAAGGCCTCTGTATGTCTAAGGCAGTGGTGTCTGTTTCCCTGGGCTGCAGTAATGAGCAAACATTGCAGGGGGCAGGGGGGGTTTCATCGAGCACACAATGCCGGGGGGAGCCGGTCAGTACATATAAACATACATGTAATGTTGCATGTTATATACTGTAAGTGCTGGCTGCCTTACCTGGGAATTAGCAGTACCGCTGTGTTTCACTGACCTGCTGTTGCACTCAGGAACATCTCCAAAAACCGGGACATTCCAGCAGAAAGTGGGATAGTTGGGAGGTATGTGGAAATGTAGGAGCAGTATCGCAAATCGAGTCACAAACATATGGAACTGGATTTCCTGCTGTGTGCATCAAAATAAGGCATAAATTAATCTTTAATCGTTATTAATTAGACCTAATTACAATTCTGCTGCTACACCTATATATTGTATTAGACCTACAGTATGTACTGGAGGTGCTCAATTTCCCTGAGACTGCGGAAGACCTACTGTTATACGGTATGTGATTGCAACCCTCTTGTGTTCAATAAGTGAAACCACAGGATTTTAAGTTCATTTGTTTAAACATATATAATACCCTGGTACTGTAAGAGTTAATAACTATCTAGTTTTAACTATCTAGTTTGAGCAATATATTGCTCAGCAATCATATTGCTCAGTGTCCCGTTTTCATCAGCGACCAGAGATGGTCGCTGATGAAAATGACACACTGCCGGGTGGAAGAGGCAGGGGAAGTCGCTGGTCGGAGGAGCATTCTCCTCTGTCCAGCGACCATTAGAGGGCTGAAAAAGGGAGCGCGCACCCGGTGCACACTCCAATCGCTCAGTGACCATATTGCCAGCGATTTATGCCCATGGGTACGCAACTTCAGAAAGCACAAAGCAACAGATTCAGTATAAGTCTGAAGTGAAGAAGAAGGTGCATGGATGTTGCTGGGACCATGTAGTGGCTAGCTGTCATTTGCATGGTCCTCAGCTTTGGAAACAGCAGTCATGAGTTGCACCCCTTCTATGGAGAGAGCAGCAGCACCTGTGGGTGCTTTTCTTGCAGATTAACATGAGGAGAATGCAGCCTCAGTGAGAGCCCCTCATAGCACATGTGGGTAGTGCTGCCAGTCCCAGCAAGGCACCTGACAGAGTGAGAGAGATCGCAGCATGAGAGCAGCAATACTCAGAGTCCAGTGAGAGGGTGATGCCCACCTGTAGAGGTGCCCTAGAAGAGTGCCAGGTGTGAGTCTCAGGAGAGGACGTATCTGGGTGAGTGGTCGAAGCCACGCGGCATGCTGAGTAGCCCCCCATTGACAAGAGTCCTTGTTATGTATGAAAGAGACCGTAACCTTTGATGTGTAGCACTACTGGTCCCAGGATGCCCTGGTATGAACTGCTGTTCGCCCTATTTATGCCACTGCAATTAAGTGATGTGCTGGAGGAGGTGCCTTAATGTAACCAATATGAATGATGTGCTGGAGGAGATGGTGTGAAAAGTGACCTGATGTAACCATTATGCTGTGTGCTGGAGGAGAGTGTTCAGAAGTTATCCCCGCTATAGCCCTGCTATATGTTCAATAAACTGTTTATGCTGATTTATGAGATGGCCTGGCGCCCAATTCTTTCTGCGCTGCACTGACACCTATAGTCCACTCCCACAATGCAACTGTAATTAAACTCCTGATTATTCAGGGGACCCCCTGGTACCTGTGCCTTACCCATGTCTAGCTGGAGGAAAGTAAGTGTGATGCACTATACAAATTGACTGCAGTTATGCATACGTACCTAGTCAAAGTTGCCTCCCCTCCTGCGTTCTGCAGGAGACTCCCTGAAATAGCAGCAATCTCCCTCTCTCCCTCATTAGTCTAGCAATCTCCCTAATTTCAGCTAGCCAACATTACACTGTTACATTTCTTCTCACGGGATGCCTTTCAAATCCCGGCGGTCGGAATCCCGGCATTCAAAATCCTGACGCTGAAATCCCGACTGCCGAAATCCCGACACTTTCTCCCTCCGTGGGTGTCCACGACACCCATAGAGGGAGAATAAATTAGTGTGCTGAGCGTAGCGAGGCACCGGGCCCACTGGGTGGCGAGTGCAGCGAGCCCGCAAGGGTGGGGCAATCCACGTCCTCCCCTTGTCGGGATTCCGGCATCTGGATTTTGAACGCCGTGGATTCCGACCGCCGGGATTTCACATCAATCCCCTTCTCACAATCTCTCCATATATGGAACTAGACACACCCTTTGGGTGGAGCATGACACACACCCTCATTGGGGCGCTGTGAAAAATTCTCCTACCAACTATAATCTCCCTGAAACTAGTTTTTAAAAGTAGGCAAGCATGTACCTAGTGCCGGTGGGGATTTACACATAATACACTATGTTATGTTTTACAGTAATTGCTGATTTTGAATAAGATCTACTAGGGCACGTGGCACGTTACTTTATATTGGTCATATTATTTAAATTCATTACAGAGCATTTGCTGATGTCTGTAGGAACAACATGGCCTCTGTAATGAATTGCTGATCCCAATATAAACAAAATGCAGGAAACACAGGTATTCCCGATCATTTCTGCCCGAGAAGACGAGAGCTGTTAGGCATTCTTTATTCTCAGTTACTGCTCTGTGATTTCACCTCCTGTTTGCACTCGAAGTCTTTGACGTCAGTGGGCAATTGGCTGTTAATTTTCTGCTGATGCTGTGTACAAGTCGAGTGGGATCCTTCATCATAGTGCTGTGGGAAATGTGAAGATCTACAAAAGGCACTTTAATCTTTTACCAACATAAAGTATGTTCATGGCTATTCATAAAGAGAAAAACAAAAAGGAACAAATATTGTCTTTTTAGGCAAAAGGATCAAGGGAATTATACAAGAGCACTAAATAAGTACATGGTTGTTGTGTTCATACTTTGAAGCACATCTTCCTCAGAAGTGCCTCTATCACAAATGGCAGGAGGGGTAACAGGGGAGGTTGTCCTGAGCCCCCCCCCCCCCCCCACACACACACACACAATTTACGGGCCCCACACTCTGCCCCTGAATTGCTCATGCTCATGTTACTGAAATCAGAGCACTGTATAATTCAGCTGTGTCTCCGATTCCCCACTACACAGCCGCTGCCACCGCCGCCTGCCGCGGTGCTGTTGAAGTTTTTGTTATTCTATTACTTGTAAGTAATATGCAATACTGCTTTCACATCGCAAAATGCAGGGCCGCACCAGGACTTTGAAACGATTCAATCCCGGAGCAACCCTGCATTTTGGGATGTTCACATCCAGGGGCATGGTGGGGAGTCGACGCATCATCAGGGGGGGGAGAGGCGGTAGCGCTTAGAGCTGGCTCTGATCCAAGCGCTGCCTCCTCCATAGTGTGAACAGCAACACAGCAACGAACCGGTAAGAACTCTGCTTTTTTTCCGTATCTTATTGCCGTGTTGCTACCCATTTCCAGGATCCCGTAACTCCTTTCACATCGCACTAATTACCAGGTCAAGATCAGTAAGAAACTGGCTTGTACCCAGTAATTAGTTGTGATGTGAAACGGGTCTAACTTTCCATCTGTTGGCCAACTGCAAATCCCAGTATTCCCAACCCTGTGACTTGCATGCTGAAATTTGTAGTTCCCCCAGCAATTAGAGAGACATAGTTAACCTTCCTCTGCTGGATGATTTTGCCCTGCCCATTAAAATTACAAATAAAGAATTGTACAATAAACAAAATAAATTCTAACATTTTATTTAATTTAACAACATATTATTTAGTTCTGTACTCTAAGAAAACTTTATGAAGTAATATGAAAAAACATACCTTTAAAGTCATGAATAGTAAGTGAAGACCATTCATTTTTCATATACATATTCATAGAAAGAATTCAACGCTGCTTTATTGAAGTGATGGTACATACAGTACATTATCGGTCCAATAATATACGTCTGTTTGTACATGATGAAAGCGATATTTCTCAAGTTACTCCCATAGCTGCACATAGTTACATAGCAGGTAAGGTTAAAAGTCCAGAGTAAAAGGGTTTTTACAGTATGAACAATTCTCCCTTGTATGGACAGCTGAGAAGAAGGGAGCACAAGCAATATGATTAATGGAGGCCATGTGTCAGGCAAGCACAATGACTAACTTCATGTCTTGGTTGCGGTATAAATGCAGCCAGTCTGCTGGATCCAGTTTCTTATTTTTTGCTACTTTTTTGAAAAATATGTAGGACCCAGCGACGGACTGGGCTGCTGAAATGGCCCTGGCATTTGTGCACGCGCGTGACCTTTGTCACACATGCGTGCGCACACATGCACAGCGCACTGGCGCCCTGCCTCTCCCGACTTGCAGGAGACAGGGGAATAGCGGCATGTGATGCCCCCCTCTTTTCTGGACCTCAGCGGTGCACAGAGATAGCCTCCGGACCCGCCGTGAGTCCAACGGCTCTCTCTGTGCGCTGATTGGGAGGCAGAGCCTCCACCTTGCACAATGAAATTGGCCCACCTGGCCATCGATCGCTGGGTGCCAATACCCAGCGGGTGGGGGGGGGGGGGTATGGTGGTGGGGCGGGCCATTAGCATATGGGAACGCTTAGCATTTCATGAACATTCCCATGAGAATGCTAGGCGTTCCCATGCTAATGGTACGATGACACGTGTGGGTGGTGGACAGCTGACATGGATGGCAGCTGCCCACCCACTTCCCTCAGAAACTTAGATCTGCACATTCTACATCATTCGATGGTCGGCTACCATCAAATGATGTGGGTGTTCCCCCGCAGGGTGCAAATGGATGTTTATGTAAAACATCCATTCGCAGCCAGTGCAAATGTATGTGCCTTGCAAATGGTGGGTCAGCGTACCACCATTCTCAAGGCGGAATCTGGTTAACTCCCAAGGATGCGAATTGGCTTCCGAGCGAATCTAACAGATTAAGCCCAGTAGAACGTAGTAGGCATTCATAGGCTTCTGATGTTCTAAGTTTGCTTAATGCTTAGATAGAAAGTAAAATATTTTTGTTGTGAGGGGATAATTCAGCAATTATTGAATGACTGCACATGCTTGAGGGGAAATAGCAACTGAAAATTCATATGAATCATAATCACAATGGGCGAAATGTAATAGGGGTAAGTTTTTTAGACATGTGCGATTTTTGGTAAAAAATGTCCGAAGTTGCATGTTTTCCAAAAATGTAATAGGGTGCGATTCACGGTAAAAAAAAATCACACTTATTGCCGCGAAATCGCACATGTTGAAGTGGCGATTTTTAGTCACACATGTTTTCCCATTATAAAGTATCCAACTCGCGCATGTAATAGGGTGTGATTTTTGGTAAACGTTACCAAAAATCGCCAAGAAATTAGACCAGGTTCTGACTGGCGAATTTGACAGAAACATGCACAGATCATTGTGATCTGTGCATGGTTCTGTCCATAAAAAGGATTAAATACCAAAAAATGGAGAAAAAACGGCATGGGGTACCCCCTCCGAGCATAACCAGCCCCGGGTTCAAGGAGCCGGTCCTGGTTTCATAAAATCACAGGGACAAACAACTTGGGGTTCCCTTGATTTTACAAAACCAGTACCAGGCTCAAGGGCCTAAGTCCCGGTCAGGGGGGAGCGGAGCCCCAGAAGTAAACAGAAGACCGGGTAGTGGTTAGAGAGGTGCAGGGGTCCCGGAGAAGCCCTGAAGATGGCTGGTGAGTATGTTTTCTATCCACAGGTACCCACATGGATACTACTGGAGAAGGGGATTGATCTATAGATTGTAAGCTTGCAGCAGGGCCCTCCTACCTCCAAGTCTGTCCGTTGTAACCCAGTTTGTTTTATCACTGTCTACTTTTGTAAAGCGCAACGGAAACTGTAAATAAAGAAATAAAATAAATCTATCTGCGGTGCTCGGGCACTCTGCTAAACCCTTTTCATACTGTAGCTAGGCACAACACAAGCTTAAAATTGTTCTGCTATTGTAGGCCACTTAATAATGCAAAAGGAAGCACATTCAATTCATGTCCAACAATGCTTGGGTACTCTAATACAGATTGAGATGAGATGAGATACATCTTTATTGTCATCACCCTAATTAGAGTGACAAAACTCAGTTTAGCATCCATCCAAATACGTACATATAATAAAATATGAAATGATCCAGAGACAAATTACAATAAAACTTAAGTCCAATTAACCCTCCCCATGACCCAAGTTAGCATTTAGTTCTAAAATAGCCCTAGGAAAGAAACTATTCCTCAGCCTACTGGTCCTACTTCTCAAACAACTAAACCGTCTACCTGAAGGTAATAGAACAAACAACCTATTTGCCGGACGGGTTCTATCTTTTAAGAGATTGAGTATCCCTTATCCAAATAATTATTTTTTTCTGCTAAAAACCTACTGCGGACATCTGTAACAGCACTACTGAGGACATGATATGTAAATGGCACTAAATATCTGCAAGAAAATGATTGCTTGGCATTCACATTCAGTATCTGAGAACCTTGTTTTAGACACAAACAAAATATACTTGTGTGCATTTCATGTGTTTGATGTGTTTACACAACATAAATGCAAGATACCTCAAGATACATCATTGGAATATAAAAATATTCTGAAATATGGAAAAATCCGTTATCCAAAATTGTTCTGGTTCTGAGCATTTTGGATAAGGGATATTCAACCTGTAAAATGTTTCCGTACCTAGTAACCTCTATATTATACAGTACCTACCAACTTTATCATCTTCTGGTATGGGACAATTGCACATGCCTCCATCGCACGGGTGAAATGAGGGGGCCTGGGGGCATGGCCTTTAAATTGGATATTCCCCAGAGGCCATGCCCTCAGCTTTCCACTGTGGGTGCATGGCCAGAGGCTCTGCAAGCTTCTAGCCATGCCCCAAGCCCCTCTGGCTGTGGGAATAGATGCTGTGCGCTGCTCACCAGGTGACAGGGGGGACTTCCAACTGCCCCTCCCTTAGCATGGGCTAGTTAGGAAGGCTGATTTTTTTTTTTTTTAGGGATGGGAAAATGTGTAATCGATGCTTTGACAGAGTGGAGGAACGTGAAAGGAGTGCAGGAGAGGAGGAAAACATTAAAAAGTGCAATAGTAAAGGTAACAGAACTTTGTATCAAAATGGTTAGGAAAATAACAAGGGGAAAAAATTCAGTATGGTTTGTGAAAGAAGTACAGTACCAAGTATTGTGAAAGCAAAAACGACGGCTTTTGAGGCCCATATACATACACTGGGCTATTTTAAGCTGAAAGCAGCTCGCTTCTACCGATGGAGCTGCTTTCAGCTCAAAAGCCTCCCAGTGAGTAGGGTGATGAGCAGTGAGTGCTGATGCTTGCTCGCATCATCGCTGGCCGGTGCCGCTCATCTGCTGGTATTCCCAGCAGAAGAGTGACAGAGTTGATAGCTTTCCATAGCGTCCTGCTATGGAAAGTCCTCCACCCCCAGGAAAATCGCTTGGCTGGGGGAAAATCGCTCAGTAGGGATTCCATGTGTGTTGCTCAGGGGGAGTTACTTACTCATTGCCCAGGGGAATAACATCAGTTGCAAATGCAGGATCTCTAGAGGGGGGTTTCCACATGCCATCCACAGTCTCTGCAGAACATTGGAGCAAATGCTAGAGTCTGGGGGAGCAATAAAAGAACCTGGTAATGACTCTGGACATTAATGTACACATTGGTCTTTTCATACACTGGATACTGTATTCAATACAGTATCAATATATAAAACTATAGATTGTCTATGGCTGTATCAAAAATATTTAATATACATAAGTGGGCATGAAAAGGTTATACAGAATATAATACATTCTGTACACAAACATAACAGAACAAATACTGCACTAAGTACACATTCTCCCACCTCATGGTAAGGCTCCTGTCTCTTTTCTGGTCCAGTGCACTCACTGAGGACTCAGATCCACAAACAGCACACTCGGTAGAAGAAGCGGCTACCACTGGGCATGTGCCACAATTCTGCCATTTTACTTAAAATGCATGATGTGGCATCATCTCTAGTATTACTGTATATAGCATTGCTATTGTTGTCATAATTTAAGACACTTGCTAAAAGAAGGGGGTTTCTGGGCAACCAGAAACCCCCCCTTGCATTTTCTTTTGAACATATGAGTTATTTGCTCGTTGCCCAGAATGAGTTAATTGCCCAGGGGGAGTTATATGCCCGTTGGCCAGGGGGAGGTCATTGACCAGTGCCCAGGATGCACAGTGCACGGCAGCCCAGCGCTCTCAGAATCAGCACTTCCGGGTAGAGGTGCAGGAACACCTGTCTCCAAACCAGGCAGTGGCCATCTTTGGAGGGGTTTTTCCGACAGTTTATTTTTTTATTTTTTTAAAGGCACCGGTTTGGGGGATCCAGCAGCATCATGTTCGTGTGACCTCCCAGGAAACTTCCCAGTAAGATTAATGGCCAATCCACCCATTTATATAGATGAAGTAACCTGGTGTCAGTGTGGCTGCTGAGAGTGGTATCTTCATCTGTGCAGCCCCCAGAGTGTGAGAGCTTGCCCCTGAAGTCCCGTCTAGCAGGGAATTAATGCATGGAAAATTTGGAGGCTGGCGCTCCTGGTGCTACCGAAGTCTGCAACTTCCCTCCATTCTCCTGTGCATTTCAAAGCAGAGCGAGCTCTGTTGATCATTGCTCTCCAGGGGTTAAAGTGAGGGGGAACTGGGTGGAATGGAGTTCCACCACCTCTAATGGTGAGGTGGAACATTTTAACCTGCACAGTAATTCTCACAGAAAAGCATTCTAGTTTGCAGCGGATGCCAAAACCATACCACTGGCCCTGTCTCTGCCTAATGGGGGAAGAGAAGAGGATGTAATTAAGTGGAATAGAGAAATTAGTTCCCCCACCTCTACATGACCACTTTATGCCCTGGTGCTCTCTGTGCTAGCAGCCCTTATTCTTACTGAGGCTATCAATGCAGAGACGGAGATTGAGCTGACTCTGTCTAAAAAAAAAAGAACTATTGGTCCATCAGGGGGAGTTCTGGGTACTCGGAGCCCCTCACCCCCCCCCCCCCACCCCCACTGCGTGCACTACTGCCAACCCCACGGTTTTGTCAATATGGGGGTGTGCAATCTCTGAGCAGCTGAGCAGCCCCAGGCTCCCCACCTACACTAAAAAAATTCCACGGCATCTATTCGCAGAGGTGATCTCTGTCTCCCCCCAACTGCGCCTCCCCGTGGAACACTTGTGACCCACGGGAGGGACATTCTGCAATAAGCAGAACTGTCTGGCTGTGAGATACGTGGAGGTACCCCCTCCTACCTTAAACTGCCCTTGGGTGTTCAGTTTGCTTCCCTCAATTTATTTAGAAAAACAATTGATTGAATACATCAAAGAATATTTGGCCAATGCTGGACCCACTAAGGAACTTTCACAATACACTTGGATAGAAGTCTTTTAAATTGCCACCCGTGCCTGCGCAGTAGTGCACTCTGGCATGTTGTGCAAATGTGTGAACATCGAAATGACGTCCAAATCAAATTCGGGTCCATTGTACTTTCCAACACACTGGCCACACGCCATGTCTTTACATTAAACTGTATCTGTGTCGATGCAAGCTAATGCAGTCTGCCATTCCTTTCTTAACAATTTTGCAGAAATTGGCTGGTAAGACATGTACACGCTATTAAGTTTATATTAACTTTGCAGAAAAGGACATAGTTGCATAACAGTGGAGTCATGCTACAAGGTAGTAAAAGAAATGTCTGTGCAAACTGGGGATTAAATTATTTTCGGTTATGTACTGCAGAAAAACAAAAATGGTTTCTCAGTGTAAAGGGGTGTACACATGCTTCGATTTTGCCAGGTTGTCGATCTGATTTCAATTCTATGCGTGCTCCCGTTTTTATCTATATCAAAAAGAAAAATAGACAGTGCAGGCAAGAAAATATTGAATTCGATCCAGTAAATCAAATGTGTACACTGTACCTTAAATGTAAATCGAATTCGATATCGATATTGAATGCAAAAGTGCAGATCGAGTGTGAAATCGAATGTGCAAGCAAAGGCCTTTAGGGGGTGGAATAGAGGAAATCAAAAGCAAATCGAATAGAAAGTTAATAGATATGTGTGTGTGTGTGTGCACCAGTGACGTGCGGTGAGGACAGTGGTTGGTGAGGCACTGGCAGCAGAAACAAAAATTGTGCACTGCGCTGGAAAATGGGCATCAGAAGTATATATAACGTTAATATTTTAATTATTATGCTCACGCTGAAAACAATGAATACAGGACACGTATTTTTGAATAAAACACTTTATTCATTGTTTTCAGCGTGAGCATAATAATTAAAATATTAACGTTATATATACTTCTGATGCCCATTTTCCAGCGCAGTGCACAATTTTTGTTTCCTTTGTAACCCTTTTTAGAGTCTAGTAGGCTCTTAGCACTTGCAGCAGCCAAAGGGGACATTTCTATATAGTCTCTTATTTAAGCGCCAGGGTTCTCTAGAGTGTGGGTCACCACTCTTCTAGATACCAATCCTTCTCTGGCAGCAGAAAGCAGAATGACTTGGTGCAGGGGAGCGGCAGGTCCTACAAACATCAAGGGTGCCATAGCAGCTGCATATCCTGCACCTGCCACAGTGTTCAACCTCCATATACACATAGTGCACCATACACTTATGCCCCACATGATTAATGTCCATATACACATAAGGCACCGTACACATATGCCCCACATGATTAATGCCCATATATACATAATGCACCGTACACTTATGGCCCACATGATTAATGCCCATGTACACATAAGGCACCGTACACATATGCCCCACATGATTAATGCCCATATATACATAATGCACCGTACACTTATGCCCCACATGATTAATGACCATATACACAAAAGGCACCGTACACATTTGCCCCACATGATTAATGCCAATATACACATAAGGCATCGTACACATATGCCCCACATGATTAATGCCCATATACACATAAGGCCTTGTATACATATGCCCCACATGATTAATGCCCATATACACATAAGGCCTTGTACACATATGCCCCACATGATTAATGCCCATATACACTTAAGCCCCAAATGATTAATGGCCACATACACATAATGCACCATACACTTATGCCCCATATACACCAAAGGCCTTGTACACATTTTCCCCACATGCATATAATGTACCTTACATATATCCACACAGTCTGGTCCCTGGCTCCCACTTATCAGCAGCCGGGATCAAACTTCCACACATGTGGCACCCGGCACCTGCATTCTCCAGGCCTCTGGCTTTCTCCTCTATACGTCGTCCTCCCTGCCCTGGGGCTACCAATTAGGCTCAGGCTCCGGGCATGGTGCCTACGGGGTTGGGAGCCGTCTACGCCGTGCATACGGGGGCTGGGGTGCGGAGATCCAGACTGAGAAGGAGGTACTGTACTTGCTTGCACACTTTCATCACGCACCAGCCGGGGACGGGGGGAGCCGGTGTGTCGGTACGTGTAGCTGCCGGGTAGGGAAAGAGAGGAGGGGGGGACGGGGGACGGACGGTGCAGACTGCAGAGGTTCTTGCACCCGCACGCAGTGTGGGGATGGGGAAGGGGGGAGGGGGACTGGCTTTGGGTGCGGTGCTTCTGCTGCGCTGACAGGCAGCAGAGTGACACCAATCATAGCTGCCACAGTGACAGGGGCGTGCTATAATATAGGCAGAAAGCACCCCCTGTCACTGAGGCACTGCTATAGGTGCCGCCTATGCAGGTTTTTTTAATGGGATTTTTCTGCCTGCTGCTGCTTGGCCTCGCCCCCTGCCCGCCTCCTCCTACTGGAAACTGAACATGGATAGCCAGCGGCACTGCTCCCAGTGCCTCCGAAATCAATAAAAAAAAAAAACGATGGTGTAAAAATTAATAGGATGAAATAAAGCATATACTTATGACACATAATAGTAATAAACATATCATTTTTCTATGTATGTCTTATTTCTATGTATTTTTTCACATTTTTTTTTCTTTTTGACACACCCTTTATCACTATTAGTTGCTTACACATACCCTACATTCTATGACACTATACACTCTATTATACTTCACAGCTATATTTTATTTATGTGATGCCCTGGGGTGGTTTTGCTGGACTGGCTTGGGGGTGCCCTGTGCCCCAGGCATGAACCCCATAGTGCTAGGGACCTGCTCCAATGAGGAGACCTTAACGTGGTGAGCAGGTAGATATATTTGGCCAAATGTATGCGAACATCCTCAGAAATGAATTATAAAAGGTATGCATGTTAACAGTAATGATTGCATAGTGCACCTGCAACCCCCCTCTGTTTTGCATATAGCTAAAAATCTCAGCAAGGTAGCACCTCTCATTACAGGGTGTGCAGTCTAGGGCCCCCCCTTCGACACATAATATGTGTCATAAGTATTTTCTTTATATTATTTTATTATGTTTATCATTAATGACAGGGGAGGCACTGCCTCCCCTGCCTCCCCTGACTGCACGTCCCTGGTGTGCACACGTTGAGTGCAACTTGAAAACGGACTGCCCTCACATCCTCACATCCACAACGCACCCACGTTTCTGAACTCTCTGCTCAGGTCCCTGCGATGACATCACTGAACATAATGAGATCCACCTGGTATCACAGTGGATGTGTCACTGGTGCGTACTAGAACTTTCCATGGGACTGTGCATGTGCAGTTTGCGCAGCTTATCACTCCTTATTTACGTTCCCATGATTGTCTTATCTCTAAATCAGGCCCTAGTAGTGTTTACTATTCTAAGTGAATTGTGATTGTATTCATTTCAGATACTAATAAATTATTAAATTAAAGTTAATTACTGAAATCTCAATCTATATAAAATACACAATTCTTTGAAAATACAATTTAAATGGCATGCTATGAAAACTTTGAACACAAGATGGCGCTGTCTTGTCTTCAGTTTCTGCTTACATTGTAAATACAAAACACGTGTCCTCTGGTTTGTATGATTAAATACATTGTAATTGATGGTTTTTGAATAGCTGCTTATAGTCATATCTGTTAACACTATGGATCCAGCAAATGTAATATTGAGGTCCTATAGCCTGCTGTGGTTCCTCCATTTCCAACAGCAGCAGCAGCCCCCCATAGGTTTGTATGAGGCTACTAGGCTGTCATTTTGTCAGGCTTCAGAATCACAGAGATGCTCTCCGTCTGGAGTCCCTGTCCCTGTATGTATTTGTTATTACAAATTATAAGTGTACCACTAAGTACCTAAGCATGAAGACAAAATGATACAACAATAATGTTTAGGATATCAAAAGCGCTGTCTGTGTCTGGTTTTCCTTCTCCCGTTCTCACAAGGGGTGTATATGTGGAACAAAGAAAATAATTAAATGTGTAGGATTGTAAATTTCATCTGAATGATAATAAATGTGAAGCTGGGATAGCACATACCACACTCACAAGAAGTGTGTGTGTCAGAAGCTTATAAAGGTATCTTTGTGGTGATGTTGATAGCCTTCACCAAAGTACACCAACGTGTCCAAAGAACTTTTAGATGTACATTTCAACTCACTCAGAGATAGAGGATGTAACACATATAAAGGTTTCTTTATGGTAAGCGTACCAGCGACTCACAATTCATGGAGGATTTTAAAACACATTTGGGTTTCTTTTGCTTGTTCGATATTTTTGAGGCAACCAATGGTGAGAATTCACAAAAAAAAAAATGTTATTGCCAAAATGAATTTTTAAAAAATTGGACCATACTTAAGTAAACTTAGAACGAATCCAAAGGTAGGTGGATGATGGCAGGTAACTCTCTATACAACAAAAAAGACCTTCCGGATAAGTCAAGAATGTCGGTGAGCAAACCACATTTAAGTAAATGTCCCGCAGCTACAGAAAGGTGGTCCAAAAAAGAAGAAAAGGTGCAGGTCCAGGTAGCCAACCAACGCGTTTCGATTTTCAAATCTTTTTCAAGGCCTGACTCTGCTCCCAGTGCCTCCGAAATCAATAAAAAAAAAAAACGATGGTGTAAAAATTAATAGGATGAAATAAAGCATATACTTATGACACATAATAGTAATAAACATATCATTTTTCTATGTATGTCTTATTTCTATGTATTTTTTCACATTTTTTTTTCTTTTTGACACACCCTTTATCACTATTAGTTGCTTACACATACCCTACATTCTATGACACTATACACTCTATTATACTTCACAGCTATATTTTATTTATGTGATGCCCTGGGGTGGTTTTGCTGGACTGGCTTGGGGGTGCCCTGTGCCCCAGGCATGAACCCCATAGTGCTAGGGACCTGCTCCAATGAGGAGACCTTAACGTGGTGAGCAGGTAGATATATTTGGCCAAATGTATGCGAACATCCTCAGAAATGAATTATAAAAGGTATGCATGTTAACAGTAATGATTGCATAGTGCACCTGCAACCCCCCTCTGTTTTGCATATAGCTAAAAATCTCAGCAAGGTAGCACCTCTCATTACAGGGTGTGCAGTCTAGGGCCCCCCCTTCGACACATAATATGTGTCATAAGTATTTTCTTTATATTATTTTATTATGTTTATCATTAATGACAGGGGAGGCACTGCCTCCCCTGCCTCCCCTGACTGCACGTCCCTGGTGTGCACACGTTGAGTGCAACTTGAAAACGGACTGCCCTCACATCCTCACATCCACAACGCACCCACGTTTCTGAACTCTCTGCTCAGGTCCCTGCGATGACATCACTGAACATAATGAGATCCACCTGGTATCACAGTGGATGTGTCACTGGTGCGTACTAGAACTTTCCATGGGACTGTGCATGTGCAGTTTGCGCAGCTTATCACTCCTTATTTACGTTCCCATGATTGTCTTATCTCTAAATCAGGCCCTAGTAGTGTTTACTATTCTAAGTGAATTGTGATTGTATTCATTTCAGATACTAATAAATTATTAAATTAAAGTTAATTACTGAAATCTCAATCTATACAAAATACACAATTCTTTGAAAATACAATTTAAATGGCATGCTATGAAAACTTTGAACACAAGATGGCGCTGTCTTGTCTTCAGTTTCTGCTTACATTGTAAATACAAAACACGTGTCCTCTGGTTTGTATGATTAAATACATTGTAATTGATGGTTTTTGAATAGCTGCTTATAGTCATATCTGTTAACACTATGGATCCAGCAAATGTAATATTGAGGTCCTATAGCCTGCTGTGGTTCCTCCATTTCCAACAGCAGCAGCAGCCCCCCATAGGTTTGTATGAGGCTACTAGGCTGTCATTTTGTCAGGCTTCAGAATCACAGAGATGCTCTCCGTCTGGAGTCCCTGTCCCTGTATGTATTTGTTATTACAAATTATAAGTGTACCACTAAGTACCTAAGCATGAAGACAAAATGATACAACAATAATGTTTAGGATATCAAAAGCGCTGTCTGTGTCTGGTTTTCCTTCTCCCGTTCTCACAAGGGGTGTATATGTGGAACAAAGAAAATAATTAAATGTGTAGGATTGTAAATTTCATCTGAATGATAATAAATGTGAAGCTGGGATAGCACATACCACACTCACAAGAAGTGTGTGTGTCAGAAGCTTATAAAGGTATCTTTGTGGTGATGTTGATAGCCTTCACCAAAGTACACCAACGTGTCCAAAGAACTTTTAGATGTACATTTCAACTCACTCAGAGATAGAGGATGTAACACATATAAAGGTTTCTTTATGGTAAGCGTACCAGCGACTCACAATTCATGGAGGATTTTAAAACACATTTGGGTTTCTTTTGCTTGTTCGATATTTTTGAGGCAACCAATGGTGAGAATTCACAAAAAAAAAAAATGTTATTGCCAAAATGAATTTTTAAAAAATTGGACCATACTTAAGTAAACTTAGAACGAATCCAAAGGTAGGTGGATGATGGCAGGTAACTCTCTATACAACAAAAAAGACCTTCCGGATAAGTCAAGAATGTCGGTGAGCAAACCACATTTAAGTAAATGTCCCGCAGCTACAGAAAGGTGGTCCAAAAAAGAAGAAAAGGTGCAGGTCCAGGTAGCCAACCAACGCGTTTCGATTTTCAAATCTTTTTCAAGGCCTGACTCTGGACTGCACTGTATCCATATTTATACTAAAAGACCAGTAAGTAGATGTTTCCAGGAAGAGGAGGGGCCAGGGTGAAGACATATCCATAAAAACATGTTTGTACACTTCATAAGGATAAACAACATCACTTATAATCACTAAAAAAAACAGGATAATACTTGGTGGATTAACACAAAGAGCCCGTGCATTCCACGTGATTTGAACGCACGAATATCCGGGTCTATATTTATTTCTCAGTCAGGCGTCCTATAGTGACGCTGCTTGCTAAATAGAAGCTGCCTATTTGCCGGGCAGCCGTCTATCAGTCGGGTGGCGGGGCCTATGACGCGCCCGGAGTGGTCCCTCCGTCGCGCGTCACGTGACGTCCTCCAACCACATAGGTCCGCTATTTAAGTATGTGGAACGCACGGCTTCCGGATTTTGTTTGGAGCGCACAGCCATCTTAATATCGCGCTCCAAACGTGGTATAATTCTGAAAGTGCTTAATGTGGAATCATTTTGTGCAAAAGGGAGCATATAGAATACAAATTAGCTAAAAAAGGCTGTAATATATTGTTCAATTTAGGATTTTGTTTATAGAATACGGACCTCGTATATTTGGAACGCACGGCCATCTTTGTTTTGCGTTCCAGATGGTAAATAAAGTGCATATAGTGCATATATATCTCCTATATATTTGGCTACATCTGTCACTCAAAGTGGGTGTCTGTGTCTATAACGCTCTGTTCCTGGACTTTCCTCTTAATGTGTGATTGCCTTCATCTGTGCTGAACACCTTTCTGAGAAATTAACCTGTTTAAAACAGGTGATGGCAATCATACATTAAGGTGAAGTCTAGAAACAGAGCATTGTGTCCCTCCTGGAGAGGGTCATGTTGGGAGGTATGTGACAGAGAACCAGCCCAGTGAGCCCACAGACATTGCCAGACACCCACTGCCTTCCCATGTTGCCCAGCACTGCTACTCCACAGCCACCAGGTGAGCGCCCCCCTCCCGCGATTTGCGGCAAAACCTCCCCCCCCGCGCCCCCCCCCCCCCTCCCGCGATTCGCGGCAAAAACACCCGCTCCCCCGCGACCCCCCCACCGCGATTCGCAGCAAAAACACCCCCGCGACCCCCCCTCCCGCGATTCGCTGCAAAAAGAACCCCCCCACGACCCCTCCCGCAATTCGCGGCATAACCACCACCCCGCGACCCCCCCTCCCGCGAATCGCGGCAAACCCTCCCCCGTGACATACCCCCCCAGTTTTTGAAGATTTATTTTTAATTTTTTAAATTTTTTCATATTCATTGTCATGTGTCGACATGGACACCAATGAAGTGGCACACTTATGTCAACATTTACATGTGTTGACCTTTCTGTGTTGATTTTTTCTTGTGGCGATTCGCGTCACACCCCCCCGCAACCCCCCCTCCCGCGATTCGCGGCACCCCCCGTGACCCCCCCACCTCCCGCAATTCGCGGCACCCGCCCCCGCGACCCCCCCTCCCACAATTCGCGGCACCCCCCCGTGATTCGCGGCAGCTCCAGAATTAAATTGCACATGGAAAACACTGACATGGCTATGGTCGACAATGAAAAAGGTTGACATGAGTTTTTGAAGTTTTTTTGTCATTTTTTGAATATTTTCATATTCATTCTTATGTGTCGACATGGACACCAATGAAGTGCCACACTTATGTCAACATTTACATGTGTTGACCTTTCTGTGTTGATTTTTTTCTTGTGGCGATTCGCGTCACACCCCCCGCAACCCCCCCTCCGGCGATTCGCGGCACCCCCCTGCGCCCCCCCCCCCTCCCGCAATTCGCGGCAACCCCCCACCGGAACCCCCATGAACTCCGCTCTCCCGCGATTCGCGGCACCCCCCCCCGCAACCTCCCGCAAATCGCGGCACCCCCCGCGATTCGCGGCAGCCCCAGGATTAAATGGCACATGGAAAACACTGACATGGCTATGGTCGACAATGAAAAAGGTTGACATGAGTTTTTGAATTTTTTTTTTCATTTTTTGAATATTTTCATATTCATTCTCATGTGTCGACATGGACACCAATGAAGTGCCACACTTATGTCAACATTTATATGTGTTGACCTTTCTGTGTTGATTTTTTCTTGTGGCGATTTGCGTCACACACCCCCCCCCACAACCCCCACTCCCGCGATTCACGGCACACACACACACACCTCCCCCGCGATTCTCGGCACCCCACCCCGTGACCCCCCCTCCCGTGATTCACGGCACACCCCCGCGACCCCCCCTCCCATGATTCGCCGCAACCCCCGCCCCGTAACCCCCCCTCCCGCGATTCGCGGCACCCACCCCCGCGACCCCCCCTCCCGCAATTCGCGGCACCCCCCCGCGATTCGCGGCAGCTCCAGAATTAAATTGCACATGGAAAACACTGACATGGCTATGGTCGACAATGAAAAAGGTTGACATGAGTTTTTGAAGTTTTTTTTTTCATTTTTTGAATGTTTTCATATTCATTCTCATGTGTCGACATGGACACCAATGAAGTGCCACACTTATGTCAACATTTACATGTGTTGACCTTTCTGTGTTGATTTTTTCTTGTGGCGATTCGCGTCACACCCCCCCGCAACCCCCACTCCCGCGATTCACGGCACACACACCCCCGCGATTCTCGGCACCCCACCCCGTGACCCCCCCTCCCGTGATTCACGGCACACCCCCCGCGACCCCCCCTACCATGATTCGCCGCAACCCCCGCCCCCGTAACCCCCCTCCCGCGATTTGCGGCAACCCACCCCGCGACCCCCCTCCCGCGATTCTCTGCAATCCCTCCCCTCCCGCGATTCGCAGCATCCACCCCAACACAACCCCCCCTTCTGCAATTCGCGGCACCCCCCGCGACCCCCCCTCCTGCAATTCGCGGCACCCTCCGCGACCCCCCCCTCCCGCGATTCGCGGACACCTAAGTTGCAATACAGGGCATCTTTCATACAATTCTAACCATATTTCTCATATACAAACGTTCACAAATTAAGGGGGCGCAGCCCCTTACGACGGTGTGAAGAGCGCCCGTAGGGCGCGATGAATCACCTAGTATATATATATATATATATATATATATATATTTTTTTTTTTTTCAATTAAAAATTAAGTTTTAACCTGATGACAAAGCGGCTGAGGCTTTGAAACGTTGCTGTAATAAAACTGGCTTTACCTGCCTTAACGAAGTATCTGTTTGGAGTGCCGCCCATATGCTGTGTCTATCTGTTTATCCCCGGAGCGGGCACCCAGCTATTCACCATTCAAGGAGGCTGCGCTGAGCGCATCTATCTGTGTATATATATATATATATATATAACATATATATATATATATATATATATATATATATAGCATAAAGCCCCTTTTTCAGGACAACTGACGTGGCAACAATCCAAAACATAGTGCATATCACTGTTTTGGATTGTTGCCACGTCAGTTGTCCTGAAGAAGAGGCTTTATGCTCCGAAACTGGTCGACACCTTTTTTGCTGACATGTTGCTCACTTTGATGATTTGAATATATCTCAACACTTGTCTTTGAGAGTGCCGCCTCCTGTCATTTTAAAAAACTACTTGGATATTCGCTTATATATATATATATATATATATATATATATATATAGGCTTCTGGTGTGCCGGGCACTGCAGGCAGGAGCCTGACGAAAATGCATCCGCATTGAAACGTTGCCATCTTCAATAAAATTTTGTACTTTTGAGATTCTACGCGTCTGGAGTGCTGTGTCCATCCCACGAAGTCTATATATATATATATATATATATATATATATATATATATATATATATATATATCCATATATCTTAAAATAATATTACCAGATGCATTTCGCTGCACTTCTTTGCAGCTTTTTCAAAGGTCCAAGATTTTCAAAGATTTTTATGAAAACAGACAATCCATTTTATAAACTCACCATCGGCAATCTTTATGCCCCACACTTTAATAAACTTATCTAAAACCTTAAAACTAACTTAACACTAAAATAACGAGACAGAGACAAGTGTTGGCATTTCAAAATTTTATGTCAAATTTATTAATTGACACCTATAACTTGACTATAAAGGGGTGGCGGTCCTAAAGAATGGATATAGAAAAGAGATCACAACACACCACTCATACATCGTTGGTGTCCAACTCTCCCCTCGTGACCCACCCGTGCGGATGGTGCAGCCCATCCCCTGTCCAAGGGGCATGGGCTAGCAACATATCGATGTCGGGATAGCACACCCCATTATCTTCATACGATATTCATTTAAACAAGGACCGTTCTTTACCGCCGCCAAGAAGAGAGAAAGTTAGGGAGGGAAGGTGGGGAAATTCCGACCAGAGAGGAAGATCACCTGACTTCCTGCCTATTCCTAACTCAAGGAACTCCTCCCTTGATCCCTAATTGGCTATCACTAATCTTGTCATAACACCCTAGCAACACACAACCTAAAGTGCAGGCAGCTCAGATTCCTTCTCATGGTTTATGTCACCTCTTTGTAAGGGAGTAGGGACCCCCTATCTTGCCCTACCTCCGTTGCCTCGAGCTGGAGTTGGCGGACGTGTGCGGAACTAGGCTTCGCCAATAATAGTCGCGTCCGAAGGAGCTGGTTAGTCCAGCTCCAACCCCGATGCCACCTGGTCTTGAGAGTGACAACACGCCCACCAAGGCCAGAGGAGAGCAAGGGGACAACTAACTGACCTGACACTAAGATAGGGGTCCCCGGATTCCCCGAGGGGTGATGATGCTAGGTGGTAACCCTTATAGGGCGCAACCATGCGTAATGATGGATCAAGGAATAAATTGCAACAATGCCCAAGAGGTGTAATATAAAGATATAGCAACAATGCTCAGAAGAAGATATCAAAAATGGCAACAATGCTTGAGAGATGTAATATAAGAAAATAGCAACAATGCTTAATGAGATGTACTATAACGAAATGTGCCAAAATAGCAGGAGGGAAACACAGTGTGACCCCTGACTTATCTGGAATGATGACGGTATCACAGACAAGCCCCTCCAGACTTCTGAGGACGGTGAACTCTCCCAGCAGGACACGCTTTAGGAACCAGGAAACGGCAGGACCAAACCAGACAAGGCAGACCAGGCGGGGGAAAAACAGGGATTCTCCAACAGGCTCCAGGACCAGGAACACGATCTCAGCAACAGGCTGAAAGAACGCTATAACCGGCGTCTGTGTGAGAAAGACGCCGGCTTAAATTTGAATTAGCCGCCCCCTGTGGCGACATCACTTCCTGTCCGCCCTGCAGAGTCCTCCCCCCGCAGAGACGGCCAGAGCGGAAGTTCGGGGCGTTGCCTAGCAACGTCCCCGAAGCTTCCTGATGACGCGCGTCGGAAGATGGCCGCCGTCCTAGCAGCGCAGACGCTGCCGAGGGACCTGGATGGCGGCGACGCCAGGTACGGCGCCTAACAGTACCCCCCCCCTTGAGGAGGGGTCAATGGACCCCCAAACCTGGGTTTATGGGAAAATTCTTCAAAAAACCTCTTAAGAGAAGGAGCGTGGAGCTCGTTGTCCGGAATCCAGGATCTCTCCTCCGGGCCATATCCTTTCCAATGTACCAGAAATCTGAGCTGATTGCGAGTCACCTTGGAATCAGGAATCCTTTCTATCACAAACTCCTTGTGACCTTGGACAAGGATAGGTGCAGGTCTCTGGCGCCTGGGCTGAGAAGCCTGCTTGAAAAGGGAGCAATGAAAGGTATTGTGAATCTTCATGGTCCGGGGCAGTTGGAGCCTGAACGCCACTGGGTTGACTTGACTGATGATTTTAAAAGGACCAATAAAGCGGGGACCAAGTCTCTGAGAGACCTGGCGAATCTTAATGTTCCGGGTTGAAAGCCAAACCCAGTCTCCTACTCTGAACGGACAGGGCCTCCTGTGTCGATCGGAGAACCGTTTGGCAGATGCCGATGAGGCAAGAAGAGCTTTATGAACCTTGCTCCAAATGGCCCTTTTCTGTGACAACCAAGAACCGCCCCCAGAAGATCCGGGATCAAAAGAATTAGCTCTGGGGTGTTGACCAGAATTACAAAAAAATGGAGACATCTTAGAAGCTGAATGCCATGCATTATTGTATGCAAACTCCGCGAAAGGCAGATCCTCTGACCAATTATTCTGGCACTTGGAAACGTAACATCTTAAAAATTGCTCGAGGGTTTGATTGACTCTCTCAGTCTGTCCATTCGATTGAGGATGATACCCAGAAGATAGACTGAGATTGATGCCCAAAGCCAAACAGAGGGACTTCCAAAACCTGGCGACAAACTGTACCCCCCTATCCGAGACAATGTCCATAGGGAGACCATGGAGGCGAAAGACATGCAGAAAAAATAATGCAGCCAATCTCTGGGCGGAGGGAAGACAGACAAGAGGAATAAAATGCGCCATTTTACTGAAGCGGTCCACTACTACCCAGATGGTATCATGACCGGAGGATGGGGGCAAATCCACAATAAAATCCATGGAGATATGGGTCCATGGTTTTACCGGACAAGATAAAGGAAGAAGTTGACCTGTGGGTGGGGTGCGGAGGGACTTGTTTCTGGCACAGACCTCGCAGGATTTGACAAAGGATTCCACATCCCCCCTCATTGATGGCCACCATACCGAACGAGAGATTAAATCCAACGTCTTAGAAGAACCTGGATGACCTGCAGTCCTGGCTGCATGAAACTCAACAAGAACTTTTCCTCGGAGTCTAGAGGGAATAAACAATTTCCCCGAGGGGGTGAGGTCGGGTGCCTCCGATTGTGCCCGTAAGACTTTATCTAAGAGAGTTTGAGTGATACCAACAAAAATCCGGGAAGATGGAATAATGGTTTCAAGCGCAGATTCCCTGTCCTGAAGACCCAAAAAACTCCTAGACAAGGCGTCAGCCTTGATGTTTCTGGAACCTGGCCTAAACGTAATACGAAAATTGAATCGAGCAAAGAATAACGCCCACCTCGCCTGACGGGCATTAAGCCTCTTGGCATCCTGTAGATAAGAGAGGTTCTTATGATCAGTAAAAATGGTCACCTGAAATTTGGCTCCTTCCAACCAGTGCCTCCACTCCTCCAGAGCACACTTTTTGGCAAGGAGTTCCCTGTTCCCCACATCGTAATTGCACTCCGCGGAAGAGAATTTACAAGAATGCAAGGCACAGGGATGTAAAAGACCATCCTTGGGATCCACCTGTGACAGTACAGCTCCAATGCCAATCTCAGAGGCATCTACCTCCAAAATAAACGGGCGGTCAGGATCAGGATGACGTAAGATACGAGCTGAAACAAATGCCTCTTTGAGATGGCGAAAAGAATTACAGGCCTCTGAAGACCAGAGAGCAGGATCTGCACCCTTCTTAGTGAGTGCAACGATGGGCGCAACAATATCAGAGAACGCAGGGATGAACCTGCGATAGTAATTCGCGAATCCCAGAAACCTCTGGACCGCTTTAAGAGTAGTGGGCTGCACCCAATCCATGATAGCCTGAACCTTGGCAGGATCCATACAGAAGCCCTCCGGGGAAATAAAATAGCCAAGGAAGGAAATACTATGAACCTCAAACTCGCATTTCTCGAGTTTAGCATAGAGAGAGTTCTCTCTGAGTCTCTGTAAAACCTCTTTAACATGTACTCTATGTTGTTCTAAAGAAGAAGAAAAAATCAAGATGTCGTCCAGATAAACGACCACAAAAATCCCCAAAAAATCCCGGAGGACGTCATTAATGAAGTCTTGAAAGACCGCAGGGGCATTGGCCAACCAAAAGGGCATTACAAGATATTCATAATGACCAGTGTGAGTGTTAAAAGCGGTCTTCCACTCATCCCCTGCTTTGATTCTAATCAAATTATAAGCACCTCGGAGATCTATCTTTGAAAATACAGTGGCAGAACGCAGTTGATCAAACAACACGGAGATCAAAGGCAAAGGATAAGAGTTTTTGACAGAAATCAGGTTAAGTTGTCTGTAGTCAATACATGGACGTAAGGTCCCATCTTTCTTGCCAACAAAAAAAACCCCGCCCCTACAGGAGACTTTGAGGGACGAATAAAGCCCTTCTTTAAATTGTCGGCTATATACTCCTCCATCGCCTTTGCTTCGGGTAACGACAAGGAGTACAAACGACCCCTGGGTAACTTAGCCTGAGGGAGTAGACTGATGGCACAGTTATAAGACCGATGGGGCGGTAAGGTCTCTGCCTCCTTTTTGGAGAAAACATCAGAAAAAGAAGCATAAGGAGCAGGAAGCAGAGGATTGGCGAAACTTGAGACCCTGACAGGGAGGTGTAGACATGAGTCAGCGCATGACCAACCCCACCGCAGCAGTTCCCCAGTCTGCCAATCGAACTGGGGGTTATGTAATTTCAACCAAGGCAAGCCAAGCACCACAGGAGCTAAGGGACTATGAATAACAAAAATTTCTCAGAATGTGTGGAACCTATGTTTAGGTCTAACGGCACGGTACGATGGGAGATCAGTCCCTTGGGAAGAAGACTACCATCCAAGCCAAAAACAGATAACTCGGAAGGTAGTGGGACTAACGGAATGGCGAGATCCTGAACCACAAAGGCTTGGGATTCCCACCGTTGAACCCCTAGACCTAAACATACTAATAATAAAAGTGAATTATTGGGAGACAAGCGGGACTGGCCTAAGAGGATTCCTCCCCTAACCCCTAGGCCTTGGCGTTTCCCGGATGTTCTGGGCATGTGCCGACAAGGTGCCCCTTACCCCCACAATACAAACACAAGCCTAAGGAACGTCGGCGTGCCTTCTTCTGGTTAGATAAGCGAGACGCTCCAATCTGCATTGGTTCTTCAGACCCGCCCACCATCTCTCCCCCTGCATCGGCAAGAGGGCAGGAAGGCAACTCTCGCTCCGAACGCCTCTCCCTGATGCGTCTGTCGATGCGTACCACCAACTGCATCAAATCATCAAGAGAAGCTGCCACCGGATACTGAACCAGGAAATCCTTGACCTGATCTGCTAGACCAAGACGGAATTGGCTCCGCAGTGCAGGATCATTCCAAGTGGTATCCCCAGCGTAGCGACGGAATTCGGAGCAATAGGCCTCTGCAGTACGGCGACCTTGTCTTAAGGCCCTGATGTGAGCCTCGGCGGAGGCTGCCTTATCGGGATCATCATACAGCACCCCCATCGCCGTAAAAAATGCATCCACAGTACTGAGCTCAGGGCTATCTGCCCCTAATCCAAAGGCCCATGTCTGTGGATCCCCTTGGAGTAGGGAGACTACCAACCCAACCTTCTGAGCCTCGGATCCAGAGAAAGCGGGCCGGAGACGGAAATATAGTTTGCAGCTCTCCCTAAAATTGAAGAATAATTTCCGGTCGCCAGTGAAGCGGTCAGGTAAATTCTTTTTAGGCTCTTTTACTGGTTGGGAAATAACAGGGCTACTCTTCTAACCTCCTCCTGTGTCTCTACTCGCAGGGACAATTCTACCATCTGCTGCGTGAGGAGACGGACCTGGTCAGAGAGTACTTGGGCAGGACTCCCTGCCGTGGGATCCATGATGACTGTAAGAAACAAAAAACAAGCACAATAACTGAGCTAAAGGAAGATCCTCCAGAACTGCTGAGGATCCTAATTTGGGCCGGTTATAATGTAAGGGAATAGGGACCCCTATCTTGCCCTACCTCCGTTGCCTCGAGCTGGAGTTGGCGGACGTGTGCGGAACTAGGCTTCGCCAATAATAGCCGCGTCCGAAGGAGCTGGTTAGTCCAGCTCCAACCCCGATGCCACCTGGTCTTGAGAGTGACAACACGCCCACCAAGGCCAGAGGAGAGCAAGGGGACAACTAACTGACCTGACACTAAGATAGGGGTCCCCGGATTCCCCGAGGGGTGATGATGCTAGGTGGTAACCCTTATAGGGCGCAACCATGCGTAATGATGGATCAAGGAATAAAAAGGAAGAAGATATCAAAAATGGCAACAATGCTTGAGAGATGTAATATAAGAAAATAGCAACAATGCTTAATGAGATGTACTATAACGAAATGTGCCAAAATAGCAGGAGGGAAACACAGGGTGACCCCTGACTTATTTGGAATGATGACGGTATCACAGACAAGCCCCTCCAGACTTCTGAGGACGGTGAACTCTCCCAGCAGGACACGCTTTAGGAACCAGGAAACGGCAGGACCAAACCAGACAAGGCAGACCAGGCGGGGGAAAAACAGGGATTCTCCAACAGGCTCCAGGATCAGGAACACGATCTCAGCAACAGGCTGAAAGAATGCTATAACCGGCGTCTGTGTGTGAAAGACGCCGGCTTAAATTTGAATTAGCCGCCCCCTGTGGCGACATCATTTCCTGTCCGCCCTGCAGAGTCCCCCCCCCCGCAGAGACGGCCAGAGCGGAAGTTCGGGGCGTTGCCTAGCAACGTCCCCCGAAGCTTCCTGATGACGCGCGTCGGAAGATGGCCGCCGTCCTAGCAGCGCAGACGCTGCCGAGGGACCTGGACGGCGGCGACGCTAGGTACGGCGCCTAACACTCTTGCTTAATCAGCCCTCGGTTTTCTTGACATTAATATAACTTTAGCGCTATATTTTGTTTACTACCATTCACTGTAAACTGCTAAATATGGCACTACATCTTTCGTAGTATACACCTGCTAACTGTTGCTTTTATTGCACATTTAAAAGAAATACACTGCAGCTCACTGGAAATAGAATCCATAGAGATCATCATTCTTGACCTCAATTAAGAGGTTACATCTCCTGATGCATTGTGTAGACAAAAGGCAATTATTGTCTGCAGTATTGTCAATCATTCCTATAGAGTGTAACTGATTCAGAGGGATATTTATCAAAACTGGAGAGACAGATAAACTAATACTGGCCATACACTAGAGCGATATCAGGGCCGAAGGCATGATTTTGAGCGCTCTTGGGTTGCTTTGTGCTTGCGTGCGTTTTTGTGCACTTCGTGAGGTGTTTTAGTACGAATATGATCCGATGAGCAGGCCTGCGGATTGTGAAATGGATTCTATGAGCTTATGTGCTGCAAATATGATCTGTTACATTGTAAGTACATCGTTAGCATATTGTGTTTCAAAATGCACCAAATCGTGAGTTAGGGAGTTAAGAGGAAGGTCAAGGGAAATCATGAGACGATTCCGATCGGATGCTGTTTGTCCTAATATATGATCAGCATTAGATTCAAACAGCTTCTAACTGACATTTTTTAAACACAGCATGTTACATGGCAGTTAGGAGCTGACTTATTAGTATACACACACACACACACACTTTCTTTCTTGCCAAGCTTTGAGAAATATCTCCCTGAGTAATGTACATTATATGTGAGTCTTAATTGGATATTCCATTATGTATGTTGTACCCATTATTAGCAGAATAAACATTTTGGTAATGCAGTTGTGTTGCTTCTGGTTGGAGAATGCGAGTATATGCATACCTGTATCTTCTTTCTGGGTGCAAAAGATCAGTTTGAAACAGGCATCCCAGTGGCGTAGACATAACAGAATACAGAGCCGGCCCTAGGCATAGGCATACTAGGCAATTGCCTAGGGCATCTGCCTATGCCTAGGGGCGGCAGCCTATTGTCAGCACCGCTACCCAAATTAACATTGCCTGCCCGGCGCCTGATGAACGCCCTCCCGCCTGCCCACTGTAGAACCATAGCGGGTGCTCAGCGGTGCTGCGGACTGAGAGCCTGGGGCAGCGATGTGGCTGTGAGACTGGTGGGCAGGGCGGAGGCCACGGCGCTGAGGAGAGATACTGGGCTTCTTGCGGGGCGGGGCGGGGCTGAGCAGCACTAATGTACCAGTCAAAACTGGTATGTTGCTTCTTCGATGGACACTTGCACGTTGGCTCCGTACCCCCCCCCACACACACACACACACACACCGCAGCACACTGGGATTATTGGACGATTGCCCGCTCCGACCTTTTCATACCCCCACTATCCACGTCGGCATGGAGTTGATTTTATATAGTGTGGCGAGCGCAGCGAGCGGACGCTCATTACTTCAGATGTATTGCGTGTCCCCTCGCGGGGCCCGCTGCTCTCACCACACTTCGGGCTCGGTGGCTCGCTGCGCTCGCCACACTATATAAAATCAACTCCACACCAACGTGGATAGTGGGGATATGAAGAGGTCGGAGGACACGTACCGCCACCCCTCGCAGGCTCGCTGCACTCGCCACACTTCGGGTTGGCGTTCATCGTGGGGTGGCGTTAACATTGGGGGGCATTTGACATACAAATTACCCATCTGGGTGGCTATACAATGAAAAATCGGGTATGGGGGGCCATTTAACATTGGTTCCAATGTAAAATCGGATCCATCACATTGGTCGCATCGCATGCCATTATAATGGCATGCGATGGACCCGATTTTAAACGGCCAATTAACATTACATACAATGTAAAATCGGGTCGGTCGCATCGGTCGCATCACATGCCATTATAATGGCATGCGATGGACCTGATTTTTACATTGTCGGGTAAGCTGTTAAAAAGCTCGAAATCGGGTCAGTCGGGTCCCATCGCATACCTTAAGTTAAGGTATGCAATGGGACCCGACGGGCGCCGTGCTAGGAAACAAGTACCGGTAATTTACTTGCCTCTTGGGCGGTGGGGGTTGGGTGCAGCTGTGTTAATGCTGAGGGACAGGGAAAGCCAGCTCCCAGTGCCACAATCTGCATGCTAGGGGACAGGGAAAGCCAGCTTAAATGGAATGTAAAATGGAGGTAGATTCCTTTTTAAGTGTAAAGGCCCCCCCTCCAATAGTGCCAGTGTATGAGAAGTCAGTGGCGAGGTCCCTGCAGCAGATGGGAACTAGTACCGGTATTGGCTACTAGTTCCCATCTGCCGCACGGACCCCGCCACTGACTGCCCAGCCCACTGCAGGGTCTGCCTGTGCTGCGCCACCCGCCTGCGCTGCCCAACCCCGCTGATAATTTGTTATCATTTTGTGTGGCATTAACATGAATTCCATGTGCATTTTGGCTTATTCTACGTGGTATAATGTGAATTTTGGCATCTTCAGCGTGGCATATTGCAAATTTTGACTTCTTTCATGTGAAATTTGGGTCATTCTGTTTGGAATAACGTGAATTTTTACTCCGCTAGTGTGAATTTTCACTCATTCCGTGTGGCATAATGTGACTTTTCACTCAATCTGTGAGGCATAATATGTAAGGGGCGAGTATAAGGGGCCTACTATTGTGTTGCGTGATGTATAAAACGGGTGTGCCACAATACATTCAAATACACACACACTTTTAGTGACCACACCCTCTATTTCTGGAGTGCGGCCCTCGAGTATGTGTTAAGTGGCTCGCCAGCTGAAATAATTGCCCACCCCTGGTTTATATATAGTGCGTTTAGTACCGATTTCTTTAACAATAAAAAATTTCATAAACCAGCTTGTTATTTTTGGTGTCTAAACAAGTTTGGTGGTGGTATCATCTGTTAGGGGGCGCCAACAAAAATTTTGCCTAGGGCATCAAATTGGATAAGGCCGGCTCTGTCAGAATAGGACATAACTCTGGCTACATGCTCATTGCAGTTACCACTCAGAAATTCCCATTTCATGGACAAAAATGAAAGAAAGGACAAGCTCGGTCTGAACCAGAATGGCACTGAGATATACAAAGATGCCTATACATGGTACAGTGCATGCGCCGTATGCTAAAGTTTGCTACGAGCAGACTCATATAGAGCTACGAGCGACTCAGAATCAGGACCAATAGTATTTTTCATATAATCATGGATGTGATACTTATTTATTCATCTATGGATATCATTTGTATTGACTGTAGCTGCAACGATACTGGTGGTTTTACCTGAAGTCCAATGGCCGAGCAGATATACCAGGAAAAGGTAAGCCGTTTCCGTACACAGGAGGGTAGTCAGAAGTAAGCCGCTGTGGATCCTTGTTTGTTGTTGAGCTTTTTATGTTTTCAGCCTTTACCGCAGCAGTTTGAACCATTTACATTGACCAGGATATAGTTTACGTATTGTTTTGTTTTTTAACTATTGTTCCTTTGTTTTATTCTATTCTTATTCCTTCCAGCGCCTAAGAGGAGTTTTTGTTGTTGTTGCTGTTGTTGTTTTCTAAGCTTACTGTCATAGAGAGCAAGCAAGGAATATAGTACACTATACTGGAGGGGATTCACCAGGCATTGTAAGGCCAACAATGAGGGAGATGCCAGTGCCGGAATCCCAACTATTAGGATGCTGAACGTAAGTATGTGTGTAGTGTTTGCGTTATGCTGGGGACGGGAGGGGAGGTTTAAGCTCTATGGGGATAATTAGGGTTAGACTGGAGGTTAGGGGTAGGCTGTGGGTATGGAGGGTTAGGCACTAGCGAAGAGGGAAAGCATTAGTCTGCGTAGGTCAGGGTTAGGGTTAAGCTGCCAGGAGCAGGGGCTTTACCAAAACTTTGTGGGCCCCATAGCAATATTTTGTAATTATAAATGTTGTCTATAGGCAGAGCAGAGTTTCTCTCCAGACCAACACTCTCCTAAGCCAGAGATAGAACAGTAATGGAGATTTACCAAAGCTTGGAAAGACATGACTTGGAGAAAGAGATGAAGTATTAACCAATCAGCTTCTAAGTGTCACTTCAGTATCTGAAAAATAAAATAGCTGATTGATTCTCTGTCTCACACCCAGGGCCGGCGCTACCCACTCAGCAGCTCCTGCAAAGCAGGGAGGCGCCATGCTGAAAAGGCGCTGTCTCCCTCCCTGCTCTGCTAAAGCTGCCTCAGCCTTCACTGTTACTGCCTCCTGCACGCCGCCCGCAGCGCCTGTCTGACAGCGGGCGGGCGGCAGTATAAACAGCTGCTCCCTGCACCGCGAGTGCACACAGCCTACACGACACCCGCAGTGCCTGTCTGACAGCGGGCATCAGTATGGAGAGGCTGAGCAGCTCCCTGGCCCACGCACACACTGTCCTCCTCCTGCGACCTGCCCCCTCTTCCTCACGGACACTTGCGCTGAGGCATGTAGCGATGTCTGTGAATGCCTGGATGACATGTCATGTCCGGATCCACCCCCTACCCATTGCTTCCTGCACCTGTCAGCTGTCAATCAAATGACAAACAGGCAGCAGTGCCACCTTCCCTTCCTTCCCTCTTCTCAGTGTGCTGTGCCAGTGCCACTGCCAGTCCTCAACACTCCGCCCCCTCTATCTCCTCCCCTCTTCTTCCATCTCCTCCTTCTCTCCCCTCCTTTCCCCCTCAGTCACAAGAGGGGTGTAATGGCTTCCTCAGCGTCCTGCCTACGCAGATAGAAGAGGAGGGACTGCACAAGAGTTAAACAGCAAAAGAACAGTGAATCTTTTATTATACATGTTTATAACAAATGTTTTAATAATTGTAGATTTTTTAAATATTAATTTAGACACTTTTAAAATAATGGGCTGGGTTATGTGCCTAAAGGTGGCCATACATGCTGATATAGCAGCGTGCGATGCGATGTGCGCTCCTGCGGGCATCGCATCGCACAGTACAAAAAGTATGTGCTGCACACACATTGCATGCATGCATGCCGTGTGATGCGATCTAGTCAATAACATATGCGAATCTCCCAGCATGTATGGGAACCTTTAGTGCCTGCAATATTTTGCGGACACAGCACTGAGATGTACATGCATCTGAGATCCTCCATAGGACCCACAATCGGGCTGTGGCAATGTGAAAGGGCGCAAAATGTATGGTTTGCAGGAGGGCGCCGGACACCCTAGAACCGGCCCTGCTCACGCCAAGCTTTGATAAATCTCCCCAATGTCTATTTCCTATGTATGTGATTTCTCTCCAGCAAAGGATTTCTATAGATTCACACCACTATGTTTGAAGCATGCACAGGAATAGCAATCTACTTTCCCAAACGCACTAAATAAAGTCATCATTAAACCACCTTAATGCAAAGAAATAAAATGTACCATTTAGTACAAAGCCATCCCGCTGAGTTATTGTCACGCCTAGAACTGGATATTGCTAAATATAGCCTTCACATAATGCTTCTCCGGAGGTAGGAGAGGGCTTGAGCTGCAAACCTTTAAAGTTACATATGATAATAGTTGGATTTAACTAAATTATATTTTATGTTAATAATCAGAAATGATTATAATTTTTTTACAATATGATTTGCTGCATATAATGTGATTATTAAAGGCTGGCTTATTAGAAACCACCTGTCATAAAGATTGCCTATAATCATGTACGGTAATGACAATGCACAAACACACAAAGGCACAGTAACACAACCAGAGCAAAAAGCCTCCTGGTTAGTGTTACTGCTACTTACCATATGCTCATGGAAGGGTCCTCACATGTACACCAATTGCCCATCCCTCTTCACACGGAAGGCCGTGCTGTCCACTGTTATTCCATTGGCAGCAACAGCAATCGTTATTAGTAGCCTGGTGCAAAAGAGTAAAAACAGGCAACATTTCTCTGCCTGCACGCTCCACATGAGCACAGAAGTGGGCCTACATGTCCAAGGCAGAACTGTTCTATGTGCTCGATTCAGATGAATTTTTTGGGAGGCCAGCAAGCTGGTAAATGCCACCCTGCCAAACTCCCCCTCTGCCTCTGTGCACTGCTGCAAATGCATTTGCAGCGGTGCACATAGGGGGAAAATCCCTTTCCAAGGAATGATTTTCCCACTGCTTGCAAGGTTGAGAAAGTCTAGGCTTACTCAGTGCTGCGAAGGCCATGGGGAGGAGGTCGCTGCTGACGACAGCGGCCCTCCCTCCAAACGGCCTTGCAAAGCCTACTATGTTTTCTGGCGCATTTCCAATGAGCCCAAAGCGTGGTGTGCGGACGTGCAATACACGTCAAGTAATATGAGTGCACTTGCCATGCTTTGAGGTAATTTTATGTAGCTACGCTTCGGGCTCGCCACACTAATAAATAATACCGTAGAACCAGTGGCGTAACTATAGCTCCGCAGCCCCTGCGGTGGCGGGGGGCGCAGAGAAATTGGGGGTGCCGCCGGGGGGGCTGCGGGGCTATAGTTACCCGCGGTCTGCGTCTCGCCCGGCACTCTGTCTGGACCTTCCTGACATCACGGTCCCGGCCGGCTCCTGCTGCAATGAAAACTGACAATTAGAAAATGGCTGCCCCCATACTGCAGACAGTTTTCTGTCTGCAGTATGGGGGCAGCCATTTTCTAAGAGTCCGTTTTCATTGTAGCAGCAGGAGCCGGCCGGGACCAGAGAGCTGGGCGAGACGCAGACCGCGGGTAAGAAGGGGGGCAGGTTAGGTGTGTGTGTGTGTGGGAAGGGGGGGGGGGGGCGCCGAATAAACGTGCGGCGGTGGGGCGCTAAATAGTTAGTTACGCCCCTGCGTAGAACAACAAGTCCCAGAAAGGTAAAAAAGACCAATCAGAATCTACTTATTTATTTAGCACCCTCTAGAAGATAGTAGACAGGAACTGATTGGTTGCCCATAGCAACATCACATGTAGTCTAATTCACATCTTAGTAAATTCCCCACTATATTTCCTATATATGGTAAACATAACGGGGGGGAATTTACTAAAGGAAATTTGTAAAAAAAATAGGTGTATTTGTATCCATATACCGAAAATACGGCAATTCGTAGTCGTATTGATGTGCTATCAATACGAATACGAATTGCTGTATTTTCGGGATAGTAAATGTCAAAAATAAGTGTATTTCTGGATACAAATACACCTATTTTTTACAAATTTCCTTTAGTAAATTTCCCACAACAGGTCATTATGATAAATGAAAATGCATGCTTGCCAATTTTCACACCAATTTTGACAAATTCCCTTGGCACTCAAAGGGTTAACAACAAGAAACAAAAGCAGTGGACGGCAGCACACAGGGGGGAGGGGGGGAATTTAATATGATTCAGAAGTGAGATAATTGGTAAGAAATCTCCAATTTTTTTAAAGCGGCAATCATTTACACTGCAAAATCAAACTGGTGTTGCAGTGAAAATGATTGTCGCTTTAAAAAAACTGGAGATTTCTTCCCAAATCTCTCACTTTCTGATTCTCTCATCCTATTAAATTTCACCCAGTAAGTCTGGGGTATATGCAGGCTACAGGCATGCTGCGGGTCCAATCATCTAATTGTATGCCTCACCCACTCCACTGATTACTTGGCATCATCATGTTTTACTTTGTGGGCATTCTTTATGGAAATGCACATTGTTATCCACCCACTTTTTATGCTGCATATGATTAGTCTTAAGCTCATTTGCACATGCATAGGAGGACAGAACAGTGCCATCCTTATCCCATTTTCAATGTAAACATTATTATTGTATTGCAAGGACACAACTGGATGATTATGGAATGCAAGGCTACAGCTATATGTCAGCCAAAATAAAAATATATAATTTTTTAGGCTTCTTCTAGTAAAAAGCTTCTATTTACCTATTAAGCCATTCCACTGCTGACCAACATCTGTAACGACTGCATTTTAAGAGATTCATATAAGGGGGAGGTCTCCTATTCCAAATAATATACTCATTAGTACTCATTTTCTTGTGATCACCAGTGATCCTCACACAATACTCTCTATCCTCCACAGCTCCCCACATGCCAGCATGCTCAAGTAACTTAGGGCTATGGGGAAGAGCTGTGTTGCTTTGAGCAAGGGGCTTCGTATTCTGCAGAGGGAAATTTAGCCTAGTGACTAGTGGCGTAGCTACATATGTGGCAGACCCTGCAGCGGCTTGGGGGAGCGTCGCCAGTGGGGTCTGTGGTGGGCGCTGGTGCTGGCTGAACTGACAGGCAACCCAGGCACAGTGAGCATAGAGCAGGTCTCACCCTGTGCATATCTAATGAGCGGTGCATATTGAATGAGCGGGTCCCTGCCCTGTGCATATGAAATAAGCGGGTCCAGCTTAGCGCTCACTGCTACCTGGGTCACCTTTCAGTTCAGCCAGTGGCGCCCGTAGGTGTGTGTGCTACTGTATATAGTACTTGCCAACATTCACTAACCCCACTCCGGGAAAGTGCCAGACACGATTAAGAGCATCACTCTGACTGCAGTCATGTCATTGTGGCCAGCACACTGCTATTTTAAACTGAGGTTCTCTGTATTTTACAGCAGAGGAGAGGCTACGAAGATATAATTCAAACTAAATTACCATGCACCTCCCAACTGAAGTGGACGACAGCTGGAGATTAGCCAACACTTTCAGGGGAGCCCACCCAAATAGGCACTCGCTAATCTTCACATCACACTTAAACGTGTTACAATTTATATTGGCTTTTACTTATCCTTAAGAGGAATACACAAAAAAGTAACAATCTATGGCCTGGCTTCAGCATGAGTTGCAGTTTTGCAGTTTTGCAAGGATTCGCAAATTTACAACTCTTCTTGGCAGCATGCAGGGGCTTCCAATCACAGGGCACGGCCACCCTGCGCGACGGGTCCATCTCCACAATCCCTACTGTATAAGCAGTGAAGTGCTTGCAAATTAAGTGTAGCCCTCTGGGTGCCAAGCCTAGCTGCGAACACATTTGCAGGGCCGCTATCTTTTGGGTTACATCCGCAGCGTGTGATGCCTTAAATCTGCTGTGCCCCCCTCAAATGGTCCAGACACAACTGCATCGCCCATACCGCGCACCTGCAATGCTCCGTCACTGCCCTGCGATTGCTAAGTCGCTGCCCCTGTCGCCCCTTATGCAGATTCACTGAAAATTGATGTTTACAAACTGAGCTGATTAACAATATAAAACAAGGACTTCCGGTTCCGGTCTCATGGTGTGGTCCGCCGACCACACTGCATCTTTTAACGGCTGTACCCAGCCTCCATACCACTGCCCAGCTGCTCGGTGCACCCCAAAGCTACGATGGACCGCTTTATGACAGCATGGCAGCAGAAACGCCGCTCCCCACCCAATATGGCGCCTGACGCTGACTCGGACCCTGCATCCCCTGCATCTAAGAAGGCGGCATCTGAAATAGACCCTGCCACCAGCGATAAGGTATGCAGGGCTTCAGATACGCCAGTGACATACAGAGATGTAGTGGACGCCATTAAGTCCACGATGGGCCCCTTCTGCAGCAGGCAGTAGCTGATATAACCCTACAATTAGGCTCCTTAACCAAACGTGTCACACAAGCTGAACATTTTTTAGGAGCTTGAATACATGACATAGATGAGCTTAAGCAAGCTGTTAAAAGCCATATGTCTGACAACTACCAGGTCTGGCACAAGCAGGACGATATTGAAAACAGATCTAGTAGGAACATCCTTCGTATTGTGGGCATCCCAGAATCTGTTAAGAATGCTGCACTTGCACCTTTTGTGAAAAACACCCTGCCTTCATTACTGGGGATTGAACAGGAATGCAGACACTTAGTCATTGAAAAAGTCCACAGAGTGGGCCCAGTTCCCTCACCTACTAAACCCAGACCCAGGGTCACGCTGTTTAGATGTCTCAATTTTCTGCACAAGCAAACTATATGGTCCGCATCACGTAGAACAAAATATCTTGTATGGGAAGGCCAGAAACTTTTTATATTTCAGGACTACTCTGTGGAGTTAAATAGGGCCCGCAAAGCTTTTTTGCCCATCTGTTCCAAGCTAGTTGCTGAGGGCCGCAAATTCGGCTTGCTCTACCCGGCCCGTCTACTCCAGGGACGGAACTACCGGTGGTGCAGCCGGTGCATTGCACCAGGGCCCGCCGCAATGAAAGGGCCCACAACTGTGAACTTCATATTTGCCGATATTCTGCAGTCTCCCATTAATCCCCACAAAGCCCACCCAATCCTATGGAATCCCCCATAAAACACGGAAAGCGCACACGCACAGCAGGCTCAGGGCAGCCATGAAACAAGACTCCCCCACCTCATACCTGGAGCCGCCGCGGGAGAGGACAGCACCCAGCGGTGGGCGTGGCCTCAGCCTGCTGCCGCTGAGCTGGGCGACCCGGCCGCCGCTGCCATGAACGATGTGCCCATAGAGTGAAAGACCCGGCCACTGCTGTGCAGAGATCGTCACTACAGCTGCATGCTGTGCCTTGCTGGGAAGGTGGACCACGTCACAGCTGACAAGCTGTGAGAGGTAGAATTACCATGTGTGGGGGGTGCACTGAATGTGGGAGAGCAGGGGGAGGGGGGGCTGTATCAAAACAGTGTGAGTGGGGGAGGTGGTGGGGATCTCCCACGGGGGACATCTCCCACAATTATTACTCTTCAGTATCCCACTATTCCTCCTCTCTCCCACCTCTCCCCCACTATTCCTCCTCTCTCCCACTATTCCTCCTTTCTTCCACTATTCCTCCTCTCTCCCATTATTCCTCCTCTCTCCCATTATTCCTCCTCTCCTCTCTCCCACTATTCCTCCTCTCTCCCATTATTCCTCCTTTCTCCCACTATTTCTCCTCTCCTCTCTTCCACTATTCCTTCTCTCTCCCAATATTTCTCCTCTCCTCTCTCCCGCTGTTCCTCCTCACCTCTCTCCCACTATTCCTTCTCTCTCCCACTATTCCTTCTCTCTACCAATATTTCTCCTCTCCTCTCTCCCGCTATTCCTCCTCTCCTCTCTCCCACTACTCCTCCTCTTTTCTGCTCTCCTCTTTCCCACTATTCCTTAGTGCCCTCCTGTCATTTTTTTTTTATATCTGCCTCTACATTAAAGTACTGTACATAAACCAGCTAGTCACTACAGGCCCATAACTAACGATGGGGCAGTTCAGGATGTAGGAGGGGAAGCCATACTTTAGGGGACCGTTTCTGCAGGACCAGGAATGCCGTCTTCCCACCTAACCTGATTAATCCCTACCATTCTGAGGACTAGGCCCATCCCAGGTCTGCCCAGCTGTCAAATGCTTTGTTACAGGGGGAATGGAGATCTGGGCAAAGCCAGTGGAGAAATGGTGTGTTATTACATTTACATTAACAAAATTGGTTCAGCAGGCAGAAGCTGGGCTGATAGAAGATGTGGGAACGGGCAGGAGCACGACACTGCATTTTGCAGATTTTGGCAGTGTAGTGATGTATTGCAGCATTTATGGGGATGTAGTGTAGTGATGTGGGGAACATGTTGCTGTGGAGGGGCATGTTAGTGAGACAGTGGGGCCATTTGGGGCACGCATGTGAGCACAGCCAAGGGCACTCATTGAAATAACATACCAACCTCCTTGTTTTTCTTTAGTGGGGGTGGGGGCCCAAAGCATATGCTTGCACCTGGGCCTACCAGTTGCTAGTTCTGCCACTGGTCTACGCATTTATGACGGAGTATCCTACAAAGACTTCCTGCCCACATGATGCACAAGCATATATCAGGGAATTGTCGACACAATCGACTCAAGACAGTAGTGATCCTGTTCCTTCTGCTACAGTTCTGTGAAATCATCAGTTACGTGACTGTTTATCCCCCTTCTACTGTACTTTCTATAACTGCCCTCTGAAGGACTGCTCTTATCCCCCAACCACAAAATGCTGCAGGATATATTCCAGATGTCTACGCATATGGCTGATTTTTATCTGACTTTAGTCAGTGTCTAAGTTGTTCCCCTATTTGGGGTGCTATAAGTGCTTGCTTTACAGCTCCAAAAGCTAACCCGCTTATGAAACTGCATTATACTGCCGCTGATATACTTGTGGGCAATGCTGAGTGTTTACTATAGGTTTGAAATTTTTTTATACTTACGGTTATGGTGGGTGGCATGGGGGGGCCTAACTCATTGTCCTTTCATCGTTGTTCTACCGGAAAGTTTTTCTCTAAAGGTTTTAAATTCTGTGAATCCACATATAGACGGAAGTTGGGATTCACGAACCTCTGTTAATATTGTTTTACTCAGATCTATACTCCAGTCCATCCCCAGCTAACACCCCTTCCCTCCCCAACCTCCCTACTGATTTCTGGGATACTTTACCATGCCCCTAGATTGCCCAAGCACAGGCAACAGCACTGACAGCCCCTATCCAACTTTCTGAAGTGGAAACGGCGATCCGCACGTTTAAAAAAAAGAGACAAAGCACCTGGCCCAGATGGCCTTAGTGGCGATTTTTACAAATTACTGTTCCTTAACTAGGACCAGTACTAATCTCAGTACTTAATTCCCTTATGGACAATAAACTTCCCCCGCTACACTTTAACACAGCTATATTAAAAGTTCTACCTAAACAGGGCGTGATCTCTCTTTACATGGATATGTCTGAGGATGACAAAGGAAGAACACAACAGGTTTTGGGGCCAGATATAGGATTAAAAAGGTCATATGTTGGTTTTTGATACCGTATCTCGGTACTTATGTAGTATCTGGGCGTCCGATTTAGAAATCGGATCGCATCGCATCGCATGCGACCAAATCGTATGCGATGCGATGGTCAAGATTTTTCCATAGAATTCAATGTTAAAATGGTCTGAGTCCATTTTAACATAGAATTCAATGGGAAAAAAGGGGTCCTTTTCCTTTCCCCACTATCCAAGTGGGCATGGAGTTGGACATAAACCTGTGGCGAGCGTAGCGAGCCACCGAGCCCGAAGCGTGGCAAGCGTAGCGAGCCCCGCGAGGGGACACAGAATACTTTTTAAGAAATATGCGTTCGCTCGCCACGCTTCGGGCTCGGTGGCTCGCTGCGCTCGCCACGCTATATAAAATCAACTCTATGCCCACTTGGATAGTGGGGAAATGAACAGGACCTTCTTAACATTGAATCCTATGCAAAATCGCATCGAATCGCATCGCATCTGATTGTAAGGCAGATGTATTACGCCTGGGGAAGAGATAAACTTGAGATAAAGTGGAGATAAATTGGAAGGAGATAACGCACCAGCCAATCAGCTGTGTTTGAAACCTAACAGTTGGAAGTTGATTGGCTGGTGCATTATCTCTTTCCAATTTATCTCAAGTTTATCTCTTTGCCAAGCTTAATACATCTGCCCCTGTATGCCTTAAGGTAAGGCATACAATCACAAAATCGGCAGCCCAGATACTACATTAGTACCCGTATCTCTGCTATATTTTTCATTTTATTGTGCCTGTGACAATCCCAAAAAAGTGATCTCTCTTTGCCAGGATCATATAGACCTATTTTGCTCCTTAACCTGGACTATAAATTACTGCCAAAAATTATTGCTGACCATTTAAAATCCCTACCCCCAAAGATTACCCACCCAGACCAATCTGGATTTATCACAGGTAGACACGCAGAAATTGATGTCAGACGTGTTCTCATTGCAGTCCACGCCTCAACCCAGGGGCGGATTGGCCTGCCGGGAAACCGGGCATTTTCCCGGTGGGTCGGCTTATTTGAGGTAAATTGCGGCCGCTCACCCTCCCTGCTGGGCCGCGGACTGCCATCTACGTGCTTAGCGGCCGCGGCCGCATCACTATGCCCTTATTAAACATGGCCGCGGCCAGCCCCATATCACCCAAACTTAAAATGGCCGCGGGAGGGCCGGTGCACATGCGCGGCTGCACACAGCCTCTCCCGCGGTACTTGCAGGTTTAAAGGCAGAGCCGCAGAGCTGGAGAGAGGCTGGGGATGGCGCCACATGCCTCTCCCACTGAACGACACATCGGCCCGCCGGGGAGACACATTTTGTTGAGGCAGCAGCACCTCAGATGCCAGCAGCTGAAGCTGACAGGTGTTGCAGCGTGATGTGCGTGTGGCTGCAGAGACTGTTCGGGGACCAGTCCAGGCAGGAATTAGCAGGTTAGTGCTCCCATCTTGGTGCCGGTTCCTTCTCCAATCCAGTGTCCTCTCTCTTTACTGCCACCCCCTCCCCCAATCCAGTGTCTCCCACCTTCTCTCCCCACTGTGCCCATTTCACTACCCACCTACTATAAAGCACCAGCCAGTCCAGTCCTCCCCCCTCATTCAGCCCAGTGTCCCCACTACTCCAGCCTTCTGTATCTCCTCTCACAATCACATTGCAGTTTCTTCTCCCACCCTGCCCATCCAGTGACTCCCCCCTTCCCTCTCAAACCTGCCCACTACCCATTTAACTGCCCCCAGCAAGAAATTCCAGCCAATGTAGTCAAAATCTGCCTCCCTCATAAAGTCCAATGTCCCCCTTTTTTGTCTATTGTCCCTCACAACCCCTATTCTCTACCCACTTTTTCATCTAACCCCCCCCCCCCCCCATTTGCAAAGCCACTCCATCCAGCCCAGTGTCACCTACTGTCTCACTGAACCCCCAAATGCAGTGTCTTCCACCCTGTCGGCCCATTTTCTCCCCCTTCCCTCCCCATCCAACTTAGTGCCCCTCTTCGCAATATCTAACCCATCTACTCCAGTGTCCCCCCACATACCACTGTTCTCATTACCCTGTATGTCAATGTATGTATTGGAGTTTCATAATGTCTATGGATAGCTTTCAATAGTTTTTTTTTTATGTGGCCCTTGTGACTGGGTGCCCAATGGAGCATTTCAGTATTTCAGTTGTTTATGGGGGACTATTAATTATCATGCTTGTTACCATTTTGGTATGGGTACTGTGTAGCGGTGGCTGTGCCAGTCTGTCTGTAATCGATTTAAGAATGGGTGGTTTCTTATGGGCCAGTGCTCTAAAGTACCAGCCAGCCCCTGATGGTGATGGATTTCACTTTGCATACAGGACGCTGACAGCCTATCGCTGGTCAGCGCGTGATGTCATTGAGATGCTTGAGGGTGCGTGGTCACGTCGGGCCAGGTGTGCAGCACTTGATTGGTGATATAACGTAAGAGACATTTATTGTATTTCATGCATGATTAAAATACCTAATTGGAATTGAAACGTTGCTTTATTAAAACCTGCTTATCGATTTACTAAGAAAAATGTTTTGAGTGCTGCGATTCTGGGACTGTGTATGTATATATGTATGTATGTATGTATGTATGTATGTATATATATACTAGGTGATTCATCGCGCCCTACGGGCGCTCTTCACACCGGCGTAAGGGGCTACGCCCCTTAATTTGTGAACATTTGTATTGTGAGAAATATGGTTAGAATTGTATGAAAGATGCCCTGTATTGCAGCTTCTGGCAGTGGGTGAGGGTCCAGCGTGGCAGCACAGGAGTACCGGACGGTGGCCCTGAGTCAGTGTCTCCTCCTACTGGGTGGGAGTTAGGGTGCATGAGAGCAGGAGGCTGGGATATGAGGCATGATAGGGGTATGTGGGCAACACAGCGTCAGCGATTACCCAGTGGTGGAAGTTAGGGTTCAGGAGAGCAGGAAGCTGGGTAGTGATAGGGGTGTGTGGGCATACGGGGGACTAAAGAGGGTGGTGGACACTGTGCAGCTTCTGCCAGTGGGTGAGGGTCCAGCGTGGCAGCACAGAAATACAGGAGTCAGTGTCTCCTCCGACTGGGTGGGAGTTAGGGTGCATGAGAGCAGGAGGCTGGGCGGTAAAGCATGATAGGGGAATGTGGGCAACACAGGGTGAGCGGGTTTCCACTGGCGGAAGTTACGGGGCAGGAGAACAGGAGGCAGGGCAGTGTCCTCCCACATTGATGGCAAAAGTATTCAACATCGGCCATAAACCATCGATTATTTGAAAATCATTGATGGTCGATGGGCATCCCTAGAACTGGAGGAGGGTGGGGGACAGTATGCAGCTCCCGGCAGTGGGTGAGCGTCTCCTCCCACTGGGAGGAAGTGAGCGTGCATGAGAGCAGGAGGCTGTATAATAGTGGTATGTGGGCAAGACATTGATAAAAGTTGTGGCGCTGGTGCAGAGGGCAGTGGGGAAACCTGCAGTGCGGCAGCCAGGGCCGGATTTCCCACCTAGGGGCGGTACCTGCTTGTGGTGGTACAGGATCCCCCATTGTCACGTGGGTACGTGAAATGCGGGAGCGGGGGCTGCGGTGGTCCGCTGGGGGGTGGAATTGCCGGAAGGGGGTCTGGGGGGTCTGCAAATTGCGGGAGGGGGGGTGGTGTGTGGGGATCCGCGGTTAGCGGGAGGGGGCGGGGGTCCGCAAATCGTGGGCAGGGGCGCGGGGGGGCTTGAATCGTGGGAAGGGGGGTCCGCAAATTGCGGGAGGGGGGTTGTCGGGGTTAGTGAATTGCGGGAGGGGGGGTTGCGGAGGTCCGTGAATTGCGGGAGGGGCGCGTGGGGTGCCGTGAGTCAAGGGGGGGGTGGTGCGGGGGTCCGTGAATCACGGGAGGGGTCATGAATCGCAGGAGGGGGGGGTCGTGGGGGGGCTGCGAATCGCAGGAGGGGGGGTGTGGGGGGTTGCCGTGAATTGCATGAGGGGGGCGTGAATCAAGGGAGGGTGGGCGCAGGGGGGTGGTGCGGGGGTCTGTGAATCGCGGGAGGGGGCATGAATCGCGGGAGGGGGGGTCGTGGGGGGTTCCGAATCGCAGGAAGGGGGGTATGGGGTGTGCCGTGAATTGCGTGAGGGGGGCATGAATCGCGGGAGGGGGGGTCCCCGAATGTGTGAATTACGGGGCGGTTGCAAATCGCGAGAGGTGCCGAGGGGGCCCGCAAATCGCGGGAGGGGGGCGCTACGGGGGGTTTCGTGAATCGCGGGAGGGGGGGTCGTGGGGGGTTGCGAATCGCAGGAAGGGGGTGTGGGGGGTGCCGTGAATTGCGTGAGGGGGGCATGAATCGCGGGAGGTGGGGTCCCCGAATGTGTGAATTAGGGGGCGGTCGCAAATCGCGAGAAGTGCCGAGGGGGCCCGCAAATCGCGGGAGGGGGGCGCTACGGGGGGTTCCGTGAATCGCGGGAGGGGGCGGCGCGAATTGCGGGAGGGGGGTCGCAAATCACAGTAGGGGGGGGTGCCGTGAATCGCGGGAGGGGGGGTCGCGGGGGGGCCCTTTTAATGCCGGGAGGGGGGGTCGCAGGGGTCCGGCGAATCGCGGGAGGGGAGGATGCAGGGGTCCCGCGTTTCGCGGGAGGGGGTGGTCGCGGAGGTCCAGCGAATCGCGGGAGGGGGTGGTCGGGTCTGGGACGGATATTAGACAGCACTTACATCGACAGCCATTACATCGACACCATTAGTTCGACAGCTCAATAGGTCGACATGGTTTTAGGTCGACATACCATTAGGTCGACATGTCATTATGTCAACAGCTCATTAGGTCGACAGCTCATTAGGTCGACATGTTTTTAGGTCGACACTGCCATTAGGTCGACAGAGTCTATGCCGACAGTCAAAAGGTCGACATGGGTTTTTTCACTGTTTTTTGGCCGAAATGTCGACACAGTCGACATGGACACAGTTTGAAGTGTATCCCAGCAGCCGCTCGCTATGCTTCGGGCACGGTGCCTCGCTACGCTCGGCACACTATTTTATTCTCCCACCACGCCCTAGTGGATAGTAGGGCATGAAATACCGCCTGTCGGCACATGTCGGCTCAATAAACAGTGAAAAAACCCATGTCGACCTTTTGACTGTCGACATAGACACTGTCGACCTAATGGCAGTGTCGACCTAAAAACATGTCGACCTAATGAGCTGTCGACCTAATGAGCTGTCGACCTAATGAGCTGTCGACATAATGACATGTCGACCTAATGGTATGTCGACCTAAAACCATGTCGACCTATTGAGCTGTCGAACTAATGGTGTCGATGTAAGTGCTGTCTAACAATAGTCCGGATACCGGGGTGGTCGCGGGGGTCCCGCGAATCGCGGGAGGGGGGTCGCGGGGGTCCCGCGAATCGCGGGAGGGGGGGTTCGCGGGGGTCCCGCGAATCACGGGAGGGGGGGTCGCGGGGGACCCGCGACTCGCGGGAGGGTGGAAAGCGGGGGTCCCGCGAATCGTGGGAGGGGGGGTGCGGGGTCCCGCGAATGGCGGGAGGGGGGGTCACGGGGGTCCCGCAAATCGCGGGAGGGGGGGTCGCGGGGGTCCCGTGAATCGCGGGTCGCGGGGTCCCGCGATTCGCGGGAGGGGGGGGGGGCACGGGGGTCCCGCGATTCGCGGGAGGGGGGGTCGCGGGGGGGTCCCGCAAATTGCGGGAGGGGGGGGGTCGCGGGGGGTCCCGCGAATCGTGGGAGGGGGGTCGCGGGGGTCCTGGCAGAGGGTAGGGATGTGCAGGAGTAATGGTGGATGGTGGCTGTGGAGTAATGGTGGATGGTGGGCGTGTACTGTAGCCCTGGCTGGGCGGGGAGAGGTGATGTCAAGGGGGTGGAACGTCATACACATGAAAGTGAAACTGTTCTACACAGGAACGTTCTCCACAGGGGTTGAGTGACAGATCTGGCTAAATATATAAGATATATATATATATATATATATATATATATATATATATATATATATATATATATATATATATATATATATATATATATATATATATATAATAAGAGGTGGGTAGGTGCGCGGCACTCAGCTTTCTCGTACAAGAAAAAAGGACGACAGGACCATGTCGACGTGTTGTGTCAACGTTTCAGTGCTTTTATTTGTGCACTATCATCCTGATGATAGTGCACAAATAAAAGCACTGAAATGTTGACACAACACGTCGACATGGTCCTGTCATCCTTTTTTCTTGTACGAGAAAGCTGAGTGCCGCACCTACCCACCTCATGAAAATGCTTACCTGAAGCTGTGGGGCACCAGTGAAAGCTATCCATTGCAACAGGAGTGCCGCACCACCTGGATCTCTCTCTATCTATCTATCTATCTATCTATATATATATATATATATATATATATATCTATCATATGGGGGGGGATTTGGGAGCAGGGGCGGATTGGGAATAAAAAGCAGCCCGGGAAATATCTTCAAGCAGCCCTAATGGGGGTGCGGACGGGGCGCCTACGGCGCGCGCAATTTTTTGTTTGGGGCGTGGCCTAGCGTTATGGGGGTGTGGCCTATTTCAACAAGGCCACACCCCATTGTTCGCCGCTGTAGGGGCATGGCAAGTGGCTCTCTGAGCTGCTGGCTATGTCCCCAGCCCCTCAGACGCACAGCGTCTATTCTGCAGCCTGTGGGGCTGGGGAAATAGAGACAGGGGGGTGACAGGGAGTCTCCCAACTGCCCCACCACCACCACCACCACCACGAGGGGTGAGAGTAGAGTTGTAGGGTGGAAGAGGATGCAGGGAGGGAGGGGGGGATGCAGGGTGGCGTAGAATGCTTGGAGGGGAGATGCAGGGTGGCTGAGGACGAATGGAGGTAGGACGTATGCAGGATGGCACAGGACAAAGAGTGTGAGGGGGGCATGGTGGCACAGAATGCAGGGTAGGAGGGGGAATGCAGAGAGGCAGAGGATGCAGGGAGGGGAGTCGCAAAGTGGTGGAGGATGCAGGGAGGGGAGATGCAGAGTGGCGTAGGTTGCATGGTGGCAGAGGATACAGGGAGGGGGGACGTAGGGTAGCATAGCATATGGGGTGACAGAAGGGAGATGCAGAGTGGCATAGGATGTGGGGTGGTGGAAGATTCAGGTAGGGAGGGGGGAAGCAGGGTGGCAGGGGGTATGCGTGTGTATATATATATATATATATATATATATATATATATATATATATACATACATACACACACACACACACACACAATGGTCGAAGTGGAAATTTTGAAGTGGGGGTATGGAAAAATGAAGAATGTTGTTCAGCTCCAGAAAAGTGGGCATGGCCACATAAAAAGGGGGCGTGGTCATACAAAGCTAGAGGAGTAGCTTCATCACAATAGGGTGTGGCCATGAATGCCACATACCATACTGAGCCTGGCACATGCACCTCACTTACTGCTGGGGTGGTGCTGGCCGCTATTTGTGGAATGGAGGTGGGTCAGGTGTAGATGGGGTTCTGAAGGCACTCTCTGCAGGCTTGGCTGGGATGTGAGAGGGTCAGTGGGGTAAGGACAATGGGAGTGCGCTATGCTGGGGCGACAGGGGTGCAGGGCAGTCGGGGAACACGTTGTACCTGATGGTCGGCTGCCGTTGCCGGCTCCTGCCGGTCACGATGCTGGGCGCTGGCTCCGGCTTGTAGTAGCTCCCCCCCTCTGTTGCCAGCGGCCGTCTCTGGGGCTGCTGACCGGACCTTCTACAGGGGCTGGCGGCTTCTTAGGCGGGCCTCCGTCAGACAGTTTGGCTGGTGCCTTCTTCCTGGGCGCCGTCACTAGGCGCACCCGACCCCTCTCCTCTGCTGGGGACGGAGGCTGTCCGTCACCGCCAGGTACCGCTGCAGCTTGTTGCGCATCCTTCCCCTCTGCTGGTCACTGCCCGGCAAGCTCCCTCTTGCTCCCCGCACGTCTCCTCTTCTTCCCACGCTGGTCTTTCTTTTTACTTGCTACTTCTCCGCTCTCCTCCATAAATCAGGCTCCTTGATCCGCCCCCTTGTTGGAGAAATGTCCATCAAAGTGATGAGGGGAGAAAAAAAAGTGCCGGTATGTCATACTGTGTATACTGTATACCGGCCCACTTCGAATATATATATATATATATATATATATACACACACACACATACATACATACACATATACATACAAATACATATACACATACAAACACACATACACATTAATTCTGTGGGACAGGCGATTTATCTGAGCCCAGGACACCCCTCCCCCCCCCCAAAAAAAAATCGCGGCACCCCTCCCCCACCCGTTAAATTCGCGGCACCCCTCCCCCCACCCGTGAAATTCGCGGCACCCCTCCCCCACCCGCGAAATTCGCGGCACCCCTCCCCCCACCTGTGACATTTGCGGGCACCATCCCCCCACCTGTGACATTTGCGGGCACCATGCATGCCACTTTCAGCAGGGGCTGGCTGCTGTAGCTGAGTACAGAAGTACTCACGGTTGATGTCTTTGCAGGAAGCCACTGGAGGAGGAAGGTGCTGCTGAAGGGGATCTGGACACTACCGTACTTGGCAGGAGGAGACAGATGAGCCACTGCAGGGACTCCCGACTGCCGATGCATGTTCTCCTGTCTGCGGAGCTTTCACCCTGTCAGCCGCTGCCAAAGGCCTGCTACTGGGTCACGGGCACGTCCCGGTGTTCTTCAGTCAGTGTGCTGCTCTCTCTGGTGAAGGGGGCGTGGCCACTGCTCTTTATTAGTGAGGATGGTCGATCGGCCAGCCGGAAAGCATGGAGAACGGCCCGACAGAAGAGAGTTTGGACCGGCCCACCGGGAAATGTCCCGGGGTCCCGGTGGGCCAATCCGCCCCTGTTTGGGAGACTCCCTGTCACCCCCCTGTCTCTATCTCCCCAGCCACACAGGCTGCAGAATAGATGCTGTGTGCATGAGCCTATTCTGCAGCCTGAGGGGCTGGGGACATAGCCAGCAGCTCAGAGAGCCACCAGCCATGCCTCCACAGCTGCAAAAATGGGGCATGGCCTAGTTGAAACAGGCCACGCCCACATATCACTAGGCCATGCCCCCTAAAAATCGGGCGCGCCTGCGGCGCGCAACAGGTCCCCGCCCCCCCTAGCCATTAGGGCTGCTTCAAGATATTTCCCGGGCTGGTTTTTTTTTTTTTTTGTAAAACGATTTTTATTTTGCATAATAAAATAAACAGTATACAGTATTGATGAGCATATGTTACATGTATTGTACTTTTCTTAAACATTGGCGTTGTCTTTATAGGGTGCGAGAGATCGTTCGCTATCTGTGTCTCTATTTCCTCTTTAACATATATCCAATTAGTATGTCTCTAATTTCTAATCACTATAATATAAACAATTATCAACAAACTATATTTGTATTATAAGGTTAACATGAATTGAAAAATAGAGAGCCTGGTATTATATTCATTACCAGTCTGAGATTCTATGTTGACTCATCTATTCCTATAAGTCTCGACAGTCTGTATTTGTAGTATACAGGGTGGGGTTCAAAGTTCCACTTTGAAGAGAGTATTCTTCCAGACTTAGGTGTCTCAGTTATTGAGCTCAAAAGGCTATACCATTGATATCAGCAACAACCAACAAATTAACTATTACATTTATACCTACACTCATCTCACTTAGACAACAAAGAGGGAAAAAAAAGGGGGGGTGGGAAGATGTAAGGAGGGGGGGGGGAACAGATATTCAATATTTGGGTTTCGTTACTCTGTGTCTCATGTCTCTTCACCCACTCCCTTGCAGAGACTCTTCAGTATTCTCCATCATCCGGCAATTTGCCGTAAGAGGTACCAGGAGGTAGATTCAAAGAGCTTTTGTATGCGCTCTTGTGTAGTCTGGTCAAGACTTTTGATATATAGTTCCCACTTCTTGTAAAATCGTGGGGCTCCCTTTTCCAGATCGGGTATCATGCTCTGTCTTTCATAAAAGAGTATATTGAGAATGGCTTTTTTTAGTTCTAATATGGAGGGGGCTCTCCTGTGTATCCAATGTAGAAGTATTAACTTCTTCGCTAGCGTTAAAATGATTGTAAGGATTGGTATTATTTGCGTCTTTTTGGGGCCGAGCTCCCACGTGTGGAATTGTAGGAATAGGCAAGCCAATGGGTTTTTCTGAAGTTTCAGGGTATATGTATGGTTGATATATCCCATCAGCTTGTCCCAGAAACTCCTGACCCTACCGCACTCCCAGAAGTTGTGATAGTATGTAGCTTTTGATTTTTGACATTTATAGCAGGCCCCTGTGTCGTCTGGAACAAAGTGGGCTCTTTGTACTGGGGCAATATATGCCCTGTTAATAAATTTAATATGTGTTTCCTGTAAGGATATGGATTGGAGATGTTTCATCGTGAATGAGAGTTTGTTAAATAGTCTGGGAGGAGCCGGAAGGTCAGGAATGTCTGTCAGCCATTTCTCATGTAATTGTCCATGGTATCGTTTCACGTCAGTTGTGATCAGCGAGGAGTATAGATAATGTATCTTATATCCCATTACGCATTCTGGTCTAAGTAGGGAATCTATGGGATCAGCGGTCTCTTTTTTATCCATGGGTTGGCACTGAGATTGAGCAAAGTGTCTGGCTTGCAAAAACATGTAGAATTGTCTATTGGGGATGTCATATTTTTCTGCTAGGTTTGTGAACGGCACTACAATGCCCCCTGGGTCAAATAGTTTGCGGATATTGGTGATCCCTTTGTCCCTCCAGCCCCTAAATTCCATATTTTCCATGCCAGGAATGAATAGGGGGTTACCCCATAGAGTGGTGAAAGGGGAGTACGTAGGGTTTCTATGTAGTATTTTGTTTATTTTTTTCCATGATCTGTATGTGTCTCCAAACAATATTGACTCCCTGATCTGCTTATGTATCATCCTAACCGGAGCATGAAGTAGTGCTGCCGGGGAGTATGATTGGAATAGATGTCCTTCCAGAGTGGGGGTCGTATATTCAGATCTGCCTAGAAACCAATCCGTTATATATCTGAAGTGGGAAGCTAGTGAGAAGGCCTGTATATCTGGCATAGCAAGTCCTCCGTCTTGTTTCGTGAGTCGTAGTCGGTCAAAGGGGATGCAAGGCTTTTTGCCCGCCCAGGTAATCTTTATAAATAATGTCTTAAATTTTTGTAGGTCTGATTTTTTCAGCTGTAATGGTAGCATTTGTAGTAGGTAGGAAAGTTTAGGAAACGCTATTGATTTTATAACAGTTATCCTACCCGCAAGTGAGAGTGGGAGTGTCATCCAGCCCATTAGCTGCTTTTCTACTGCCGAGTATATGGGAGGAAAATTAACAGTGTAAAGGTCTTCTAGCTTGTTGGGGATCTGAACCCCCAAATATTTAAGTGTGGGGTGGCATATCGTGAATTGTGAGGTGAATGAGGGGGAGGAGAAAAAACCCTGGGAGGAATGAAAGGGTAGTAGGCGAGACTTGTCATAGTTGACTTTAAATCCTGAGAACTGGGAGAAGTGGGATATTACATCTTGTATAGCTGGAATGGAGGTGTTGGGATCGGAGATGAACAGCAGTATGTCATCAGCGAAGAGGCTTATTTTGACTGCTGACGTATGTACCATTATACCCTGAAAGTCTTGAGTAGCTCTCAGGGTGATTGCCAGGGGTTCAATCGCCAGAGCGAAAAGCAGCGGCGACAAGGGGCATCCCTGTCTTGTCCCTCTAGCTATCGAGAGGGAGGCAGATAAGTAATTATTGGTTAGTATTTGGGAGGTCGAATTATTATATAGTAGTTGGATAGTACGGATAAAGTCGGTCGGGAGCCCGAATCTTCTCATGGTATGGAAAAGATGGTCCCAGTTGACTAGGTCAAACGCCTTTTCTGCGTCAAGAGAGAGCAGGGCGTGTGGGCCAGCGGGCCCAACCGACTCTACCCATTGCATTGCTGTAAGAGCCTTCCGCACATTGAGTACGGAATGGCGTCCCCATACAAACCCAGTTTGGTCAGGGTGGACCAGTGTAGGGAGTTTGAGTTTGAGTCTATCGGCTAGGAGCTTTGTGAAAATTTTGTAGTCGGTATTTAAGAGGGAGATGGGTCTATAGGAACTCGGGAGAAGGGGATCTCTGCCCGGTTTATGTATGATTTTTAGTATTGCTGAATTGAAATATAGTGGGGGGGGGCGCGCCCTGCAGAATTGCATTATATAGAGAGCAAAGGGGCTTGACTAACTTAGGGGCCAATAGCTTATAATATTCATTAGATAGCCCGTCGGGGCCTGGGGATTTTCCTGTCTTCAGGACTTTAATAGTGGCCAAGATCTCTTCTTCTGTTATAGGGACTGTCAGTGAGTGTGAGGAGTCTACGTCTAGCGTCGGGTGTGTTAAGGATTCCCAAAATTTCTCTTTCTCCTGTAAGTCTACTTGGGGTTGGGAGTATAGGTTTTCGTAGAAGGTATGTAGGGTTTCTGCTATTTGTGAACCGGAGTGTACTACTGTGCCATCCGTTTTTTGGAGGGCTTGTATAGTGGTTGGGGGGTGTTGGCCTCGTAACAGATTTGACATAAGTCTGCTCGCCCTATTTCCATGTTTGTGGAATCTGGCCTGGGAGAGAAATGTGAGTTTAGACTCCATTTTTGATAGTAAAATATCAAAAAGCGATTTCTGCTCCTCATACTGGGTCTTGTTTGTCCTTGTGGGGCTTTTTTTAAATAACTGATACGCATCCGTCAGTCTAGTTTGGGATTCTAGATAGAGCTTCTGGGATTCCTTTTTATGTTTTGAAGTATAAGACATCATGGAGCCTCTAAGGACCGGCTTGGAAGCCTGCCAGAATAGGAGGGGGTCGTTTTCCTCTGCCTGTACATTAGAGTGTTTGTAATCCATCCAGGTTGCATCTAGCATGTTACGGAAGTTTTCCGAATCGATCAGCTGGGATGGGAAGCGCCACTGTCTCACCGGGCCTCTATCTATGTATGTCGCGATCGCCACCCAGCTGATCCCATGGTCAGATATGGTTATAGGTTCAAGTGCTGAATCTTGAACTCTCGAAAATAGGGACGGGGACATCAGTACGTAGTCTATCCTGGATAGGGAGCCGTGTGCTGCTGAGAGGCACGTGTACTCCCGGTCAACCGGGTGGCATGCCCTCCAAACATCTACTAATTGTAATTGGGTTAGTATGTATTGGATTCCATATTTGGATGTCTGTCGCCTAGAGGGCACAGTGATATTTCTGTCAAGTATGTTAGAGGCAGCCAGATTGAAGTCTCCGGCCAGGACTATTTGCTGGTGGGCATAGGGAAGTAATCTCGTGACCATATCTATGTTAAATTGGCTCTGATTAGCATTGGGAGCGTAGATATTGGCAAGCGTGTATCGAGTGGAGTGTATGGTTACGTCAGTTATTGTGTATCGTCCCCCTGGGTCAGATTGTGAAGAGTGTGTCTCAGTTGGTATGGATTTCTTTATGAGGGTGGCTACTCCCCTGGCCTTAGAGTTATAGGGAGCTGATGACAGCACCTGCCAACCTAGGGTATTTAATTTAAGAATCTCAGCAGGTACAAGATGCGTTTCCTGTAGGAACGCCACCTCAATCCCCACTCTGGAAAGATATAGCAGAGTTTTTTTTCTTTTTGCGGGGGAGTGGAAACCCCCGACATTAAAAGTTCCGAATTTCAGGGAAGTCATGGGTCAGTCGGGAGACAAGGTAACTCACAGATCTGTAGATGTTCGATTGATTTAGACGCGTGGGGCCAACTTCTCGGCTCCTGCGGCTGGTGGGCAGCAGCTGGGAAGTATCTGAGTAGACAAAACCATGTTAGATACCTTTTGGGGTTCTGGGGAAAAAACATGAGGGAAGGAGGGGAGACAAACAACAATAACCATAAAAACATCAACACTAATACAAACCAGGTGCTTCTGGTGCACCTAACCTTCTTATTATCTATTATCAACTTCCGGTTGGTAACGGATGAGGTGAGTGTAGGCTTGTGCCTAAGGGGCTGAACCAGCAGACCCTGTCTCCCTCAGCCTTACCAAGCAGATATTAACAGACACCTTAATGGTGTGAACTTATAAACAACTGACCTATGATTCCTTCCTGTGTGTAACAGCAAGGAGCAGAGAATATCCTAGATAATTACTTTAACCTCGCTGGTCCTCTCTACTTAGTATAAACATTATGTGTTCCACATACATGGAGTCCCGGTAAAGTGAGAGGCAGCCAGAAGCTGAACCATGGGCTCAAAAGTTTGGAATGTTTTCTCCAATTTCAATTACCGTCTCTAGCACAGTCTTCTGGCGGACATAGAAGGGGGGGGGGGGTAAAAGGTAAGATCTGTTTTTTCATCTTTCGAAGGTAATGTACTTTAACTGGAATGTCTTGCAGAGAAGAGATTCAATTCTAGGTAGCATAAGGAGGAGAAAGTAGAAAGTAGTGGGGATAGCAGGTGGGGGGTGGTATTGGGTGAAATGGGTGTAGGGGGTGAAAGTGGGGGCGTCACTCCTGCTGGTCTTGGGTGAAGAGGGGTTGAGAGGACGGTGATGCTGATGTCTCCTCAGGTGTTTCTTCTGCGAGGAAGGCCTCACCGTCCGATACTGTAGAGAAGTCTTTGAAGGAAGAACCAGAAAATATGCGGAGGCGGGCTGGGTACAGCAGGGCAAACTTCCTGTTGTTTTTGGCTAGCCGGGAACAGAGAGGTGTAAATTCCTTTCGCGCCCTTGCTACTTCTGCGGAGTAGTCTTGAAACAGGATGAGTTTGGAGCCATTCCAGGATATGTCTCGTTTTCTCCTCGAGGCCGTCCATAGGGCTTCCTTGTGGATGTAGTTGAGACAGCGGAAGATAACTGGTCGGGGGCGTGCATCGGTGGAGGATCGTTGGGGGCCTATTCTGTGGGCTCGTTCAATTATCAATCCCGTGCATTCCTCAGTGACTGATAGCATTTCTGGGAGTGTAGTTTGTATGAAGGTATATAAGGCCTGTCCTTTTACTTCTTCAGGTAGACCCACCACCCTGAGGTTGTTCCTTCTGGAACGGTTCTCCAGGTCATCTATCTTTGCCTGCATTTGGTATTGTGATTTCTGCATGGCTTCATGTTGGGCTTTAAGCGTGGTGACGTCTTGGAACATCTCTCCAGTCAGGTGTTCGGTGTGGGTTACCCTCTTTGTAAGTTGTTTAAATTGCGACTTCATGTCTTGGACTGCTTGTGTTACTTTTCCTGCATGGGCTTCCATAATTGGGCCAATCGTGTCTTGTATGGCCTGCACAATGTCTGTATAGGTAACTGGGCCCTCATGTGGTTTTGGGGTTTGAGTTAGTAGCCGTCCCAGATCAGGTGAGGGTGGGTTGCCGGTCAGGTCGGGCGAAATCTCATCTCCTGGGGTCCATAATGGGGATGTCACAGTGTTTTCAGACTGTGTGGGGGCAATTGCAGTGTCCTGGGGTTCACCTACCTTCTTCCCCTTAGTAACAGTGCCCTGGGGTTTGGGCTGTGTAATGGGAGGTGCTGCGGCTGCCATTTTGTCCCTAGCTTGACGGCTGGATGAGCGGTGTCTTGGGGTTTCCTCTGATGCTGGTGTTTGCTGCCCTTTATTCATGGTAGGGGGGATTCAGGGTCAGCTAGAGCTTAGAAGCTGGGACTGGAAGGGGTGTTTACCGCCTGAAGAGTCTTCTGTGGAGAGGATGGGCAGTGCAGGACAGTGGGATCTCTGTAGAATACACTGTGCAGTTCTGGGAAGGTATAGGGTGCTGGTTACAGCAGGGCTGCAGCAATCAGGAGGGGTGTCCTGTCTTGAGCGGGTGTGGGAGCTTGAAGAGCTGGGGCTGCTTGAGTGTAAGGGCAGGGTGTGGAGCTTACCTCCGCCTGTGCAGCTGCTGTTGCTGCTGTTTGGCTCGCCCAGTGCGGCGTTGTAGTGTGCCTGTGTGCGTGGCTTTGCGGGGGCCGCCTTTTGTATACTGCTGCTGGCGGTTAGAGGGTCCCGGCGTCCCAGGAGTCAGACTCCGGGCACTCAGTGTCACCCGGCAGTCACCTCCGCGCGGGGGTCCGGGTCAGGTTGGCGGCGTCAGCCGGGGGGAGGAGTGATCGCTCCCGTCAGCGTCTCCCTGCACAGGAGCGCGTCCGGAGTCTCGTGCCGCCCGGAGTAAGGGCCCTGGTCGCGCGGGAGCAGGGTCTGTGATGCCGCGATCCAGGCGGGGAACGGCTCCGTTCGTTCCTCGTCGCAGCCCCTCTGAATACAGGTGGGTATGGGGGGGGACCAGCGGGGATGGTCTCGGTCGGCTGGGTGTTAGGCTGGGGAGCACACGGAGCCCTAGTTGGGAGCTGCTGCTTCCTCCAGCGCCGGAACCGGAAGTCCCTCCCGGGCTGGTTTTAATTCCCAATTCGCCCCTGCCTCGACCTCAGGCCCTCCCTTTTCCTCATCCAATCTAATTCTTTCTTTTGACGAGGAAAAGGCTTTCGACCTAATTGAGTGGTCTCACCTTTTTTCCACACTCCAAAAATTCTGTTTCCCTGATAAATTTATCCAGATCCTCACAAGTATATATCACGCCCTACAAACAGCAAGTATTGCTATAATTTCTAATCCTAATCCTTTTGAGATTAAAAAAGGGACACATCAGGGTTGCCCCCTTTCCCCCCTATTATTTGCTATTGCCCTTGAACCACTAGCTATTGCATTGTGAACCTCAGATACATTCAAGGGAATAATGGTGGGGAATAAGGAACTCCGATTATCGCTGTTCGCAGACGATATGCTGCTTTTTATCTCAGATACCCCTACTACTATCCCAGAAATACTGCGCCTTATATTCTCATTTGGAGCTAGGGCAGGATACCGAATTAACCTGTAAAAATCAGAAACACTTTACTTCCCGACTACAGATGCTGCCACTAAAACATATATGTCATCTCTCCCATTTACTACAACACAAAGTGATATCAAATATCTAGGGGTCAGGGTTACCGCAGACTTTAAGGACCTTTATGCAAAGGACTATACCCCAGTCATATCAAAAATATCTGCCCTATTGGAGGGCTGGAAACTGCTCCCATTGTCACTTCTTGGTCGAGTAGCAGTAAAACAAAGCATCATCTTTCCCAAACTCTTTTATTTAATGCAAAACCTACACCCCCGTTTGACCAAATTAGATATAAAAAAATTGAATAAGATAGTTTCAAACTTTCTTTGGCGGGGTAAAAAACCAAGACTAGCCTTCCATAAATGATCTGCCCCCAGGAGACCAGGTGGAATTGGTCTCCCTGACTTCTCTATCTACAACGATTCAGTTTTATTTAGATTTGTTGTTGATTGGCTGCTAGGCACCTGCTCCTTTACAGATATGCACCTCGATGAAACAATGCTTTATCCATTCTCTCCAAACTTTCAGACATCCCCCACATGGCTAAACAATCCACTATTTCATGATAATTACACCACATGGCGTTCCGTAAATAAGACATTGGGCAATAACCCTCTAACTTCAAAATTCATACCTATAGGGGGCAACCCAGCATTCCACCTTCTCTTACCAATTCTAACTTTGAAATGTCACATTTCATCTGCTTCATACTTACACTGTGTCACACCAGGGGACTCAGTCGACGAGACTGAGACCTCTGGTGGGGACCTGGACCGGTACCTGAACCGGGGAGGTTGGAGAGGACCCCTGCGCATGAACTGCGCGACAGTGCACCCAGAGCCAATAAGTAGTCAGAGGTAAAAGTACAACCAGATTTATTATGCAGAAGGTTGTAATGATACAGGCAGTAAAGTATGCAGGAGTAATGACAGTTCATGCAGATTGCAATACTTTACAGGTATGATGAATGAAGTATCGATGGTGGAACATCGGATGGGTAACGGATATGGAGACTGTGGGTCCGGAATGACGGACGGAAGGTAGGAGCTTGACTGTGGGTCCGGAATGACGGACGGAAGCTTGACTGTGGGTCCGGAGTATCGGACTATCGATGGTGGAACATCGGAGACGGATGATGCTGGAGCATCGGAGGACCAGAGTCCTGGAGCTAGGCTGGATCGCTGGGCTGACGAGGCAGGCTCACAGGTGATGGAATAACCTGGACTTCAACAGGAGATGGAATAACCTGGAATACACTGCAGCATGGAAGACAACACCAGCAGAGAAAGACACTTGCACGGAGACAAGGACAGCTGACCATATACAGGAGACAACTGAAGCACTAGCATTGATCTGAGAGCTCCCAGCATACTTATACCCACAGGGTGGCCAGGATTGGCCGGGCAGGTATGACTGGGAGATCAGATCACACAGGATTGGAAGGGAATGACATGTGACTGGGAAAACATGGCAGCCCCCATGTCAGGCTATGGCGGGAAAGTATGTTTGCGCACACCATGCTGGATACTGGGAGCAATGGCGGCGGACAGGTGGATTGCCGTGCATGGAGCACTGTCACTGGGGACAAGGAGAGCGGTGCGCCGCGCAGCCGCGGACTCAGCAGCGCTGAGCAGACTGGAGGACGGCAGCGGTGATGGCGCACGGCAGACAGGACGCCGGCAGGGGTGACGTCTGGACCGCAAGCTGAACCTGCGGAGGCACTTAGCCGGTAAGAAAGTCTGTCTGAGAGCTCGGATCGTGACAGCACCCCCCCCCTTTAAGGGTGGCCCCAGGACACCTTTTAAGCTTGCGGGGAAACTTGGAGTGGAACGCCCGGATGAGTCTGGGAGCATGGACATCGATGGCATTGGTCGATGATCGCTCTTCGGGGCCGTAGCCCTTCCAATCGATCAGATATTGCAGACGACCATATCGGATGCGAGAGTCCAAGATCTTACTGACCTCATATTCTGTTCCACGCTGGGTGCAAACCTTAGGAGCCTTGGGGAGCTTGGAATGAAAGCGATTCAGAACCAGCGGTTTGAGCAGCGAAATGTGGAATGTAGCTGGCACTTTCAAATAGGGCGGCAACTTGAGCTTGTAAGCTACTGGATTGACGACTCGCTCAACTGGGAAAGGACCAATATATCGGGGAGCGAACTTCATCGATGGCACTCTCAATCGAAGATTCTTGGTTGACAACCAGACACGATCTCCGGGACGGAGGGCTGGCACAGCTCTGCGTTTCCTGTCGGCAAATTTTTTGTACCTGCTTGAAGCCTTCAGGAGTGAAGAACGAATAAGCTTCCAGGATTTGACGAATTGCCGGATGGTCGTGTCGACCGCTGGAACAGAGGACACAGGTTGCAGAGTGAAGTCAGGAACTCGAGGATGAAACCCATAGTTGGCAAGGAATGGAGTGACATTAGATGAAGAATGATATTGGTTATTATGGCAGAACTCTGCCCATGGAAGGAGTTGAGCCCAGTCATCTTGGGAAGAAGAGACATATGTGCGGAGAAATGCTTCAAGGTCCTGATTCACCCTCTCCGTTTGGCCATTGGTTTGAGGGTGGTAGGCTGTGGAAAACTTTAGCTTGATTTGAAGCAGGGAGCACAGGCTTCGCCAGAATTTGGCTACGAATTGGACTCCTCTATCGGAGATGATTTCGAGAGGCAGTCCATGAAGCTTGAATATCTCTTTGATGAAGAGCTGGGACAGCTTGGAAGCTGACGGAAGACCGGTGAGGGGAACGAAGTGAGCCATCTTGGTGAACCGATCAACAATCACCCAGATGGTGGTGAATTTGTCAGACTCTGGAAGATCAGTTACAAAGTCCATAGAAATATGCGTCCAAGGACGATGTGGCACTGACAGTGGCATCAATTGCCCAGGAGGAGACTGACGACTGGTCTTGTGCTGAGCACATTTAGCACAAGAGGAAACAAAGTCCTGTACATCCTGTTTGAGGGACGGCCACCAGTAGGACCTGGTGATAAACTCGTAAGTTTTCTGAATGCCTGCATGGCCAGCGAATTTTGAAGCATGCGCCCAACAGAGCAACTTCTTTCTTAGAGCTGGCTTTACATATCTTTTCCCTGTAGGGGGCGTGAGATTTGAAACTCTCGTTGCGGAGAAGGCCACTGGATCAATAATAAAATGTTGATGTGTGGACTTTGACTCACTTTCTTGCTCCCATGAGCGGGAAAGGGCATCAGCTTTTCGGTTTTGTGTCCCTGGACAGAACGACAGCTTGAAACGGAACCTGGAAAAGAAAAGTGTCCATCTGGCTTGACGGGGATTTAAACATTGAGCAGACTTGAGATACAGAAGATTCTTGTGGTCTGTGATAATTGTGATCTCATGAACAGCGCCCTCTAGAAGATATCTCCACTCTTCTAATGCCAACTTGATGGCGAGAAGCTCTTGGTCACCGATGGCATAGTTACGCTCTGCAGGCAGGAACTTACGGGAGTAGAACCCACAGGGATGAAGACGACCATCGGGCGCTTTCTGCGAGAGGACTGCCCCAACACCCACGGAGGAGGCATCAACCTCGAGAATAAAGGGCAAGGTGGTATCAGGTTGTCTTAAAACAGGAGCGGAAGTGAACCTCTGTTTCAACAGATGGAAGGCTTCGATGGCTTCTGCCGGCCACTTCGCTGGATTAGACCCCTTTTTAGTCAAGGCAGTGATGGGAGCCACAATAGAAGAGAAGTTACGAATGAATTTTCTGTAATAATTGGCAAAACCCAGGAAACGTTGAATACCTTTCAGCGAAGAGGGAATTGGCCAATCTTGGATGGCCTGCAGTTTTCCTGGATCCATTTGAAGACCGGAACCGGAGACAATGTACCCTAGGAAGGGTATAGACTTCACCTCGAAGACACACTTCTCCAGTTTACAGTAGAGATGATTAGCTCGCAGCCGGGACAGAACCTCTTTGACCCAATAACGATGTTCTGTGATGTTATTGGCGTAGATTAAAATGTCATCGAGATATACAACTACATGACTGTACAGAATGTCCCGAAAGATCTCATTGACATAGTGCTGGAACACGGCTGGGGCATTGCTGAGCCCAAAGGGCATGACGAGGTACTCATAGTGGCCGTCTCTGGTATTAAACGCCGTCTTCCACTCGTCGCCCTCTCGTATGCGGATGAGATTGTATGCACCTCTCAGATCGAGTTTTGTAAAGATGGTTGCACCGCTGACACGGTCAAACAGCTCGGTGATGAGAGGCAACGGATATCGGTTCTTTACTGTAATGTCATTGAGGCCGCGATAATCAATGCAGGGACGTAGGCCTCCATCCTTCTTTTTGACGAAGAAGAATCCTGCGCCAGCAGGAGAAGTCGAAGGACGGATGAATCCCTTTGCCAGATTTTCCTTGATGTAACTGGTCATGGCTTGAGTCTCTGGAAGAGAGAGAGGATAGGTTCTACCTCTGGGTGGTTCTTTGCCTGGGATAAGTTCAATAGGGCAATCCCACGGTCTGTGAGGAGGTAGGACATCAGCGCCAGACTTGCTGAATACATCTGAGTACTCTTGGTAGGGAAGAGGCGGAAGGTCTGCTGCATCGGCTGAAGAATGACGAGCTGGGAGTACCTTTTGGAGACAGGTACCGGAGCAGGAAGGATCCCAGGAAAGGATTTCAGATGTCTTCCAATCAAGACGAGGATTGTGAAGACGGAGCCAGGGTAAACCCAGAACCAGAGCATGAGTGGCTCGGGGTAAAACCAGGAAGGACAAAAGTTCAGTGTGCAGGACTCCCACTTTTACTGTAAGTGGCAAAGTTCTGCGGGAGACTGTCGCATCAGGAATCCTACTGCCATCCACAGCAGTAAGGAAGACAGTCTTGGAAAGACTTTCAGTGGGCAACCCCCACTTGCGGACCAGTTCTGCAGTAACAAAGTTGCCAGCGGCACCGGAATCAAGAAGCGCGGAGACAGTCTTGAAATGCTGACCAACTTGTAGGGAAACTGGAAGGACACAACCGGTTGCTGATGGAGAGGACTTAATTACTCCTAGCCTACCCTCTCCTTGACGGGCTAGGAGGAGGAGTTTTCCTGACGCTTTGGGCATGCAGAAATTTGATGTGCAGGATCGGCACAATACAGGCAGAGCTGTGCCAACCGTCGACGTCGACGTTCTCCTGGAGACAAGCGGAAACGGTTTATCTCCATTGGTTCTTCTTTGGAGTGGACCGCAGGAGCAGTGGGTAAAGAAGGCGGAGGAGTTGGCACTTTAACTGGAGCGCTCTTGTGACGTTCTATAGCCCTTTCTCGGAAGCGTAGGTCTACTTTAACACACAATGAAATAAGGTCACTTAGACCTGAGGGTAAGTCTCTTGTAGCGAGTTCATCCTTGATACGATCGGATAGGCCATGCCAGAAAGCTGCGTATAAGGCCCCATCACACCAGGAGAGTTCAGACGCCAGAATCTGGAACTGGACCAGATATTGCCCGACGGAGCGGGATCCTTGTCTGAGACGGAGGAGTTCAGTGGAGGCAGATGCTGATCGCCCAGGCTCATCGAAGATACGCCGGAATGTTGACACAAAGTCCTTGTAATTGGACAGGATGGCATCAGATCTTTCCCATAAGGGAGACGCCCACTCTAGTGCCGCTCCACACAGGAGGGAGATGATGTAGGCGATCTTGACCCTTTCAGTAGGGAAGTTACTGGGTTGCAGCTCGAAATGAATCTCACACTGATTGAGAAAGCCTCGACAGGTCTTGGGGTTCCCATCATACTTGGTGGGGACAGACAGATGAAGGCGAGGTGCAGCAGCCATTACAGGAGGATGAACGGGACTTGGAAGTTCTCTGACAGGCTCAGGGCCACTGAGAGTGGTCTGTAACTTATCCAGCCGGGAAGACAGATCTTGCAGGCAATGAATCACTTGGCTCTGCGCAGCCTCTTGCTGATCCAAGCGAACAGCCAGTTGCTGTACAGGGCTGGGTGGAGAAGCTTGGTTTGCGGCTGGATCCATTTGGCTAGTGCTTACTGTCACACCAGGGGACTCAGTCGACGAGACTGAGACCTCTGGTGGGGACCTGGACCGGTACCTGAACCGGGGAGGTTGGAGAGGACCCCTGCGCATGAACTGCGCGACAGTGCACCCAGAGCCAATAAGTAGTCAGAGGTAAAAGTACAACCAGATTTATTATGCAGAAGGTTGTAATGATACAGGCAGTAAAGTATGCAGGAGTAATGACAGTTCATGCAGATTGCAATACTTTACAGGTATGATGAATGAAGTATCGATGGTGGAACATCGGATGGGTAACGGATATGGAGACTGTGGGTCCGGAATGACGGACGGAAGGTAGGAGCTTGACTGTGGGTCCGGAATGACGGACGGAAGCTTGACTGTGGGTCCGGAGTATCGGACTATCGATGGTGGAACATCGGAGACGGATGATGCTGGAGCATCGGAGGACCAGAGTCCTGGAGCTAGGCTGGATCGCTGGGCTGACGAGGCAGGCTCACAGGTGATGGAATAACCTGGACTTCAACAGGAGATGGAATAACCTGGAATACACTGCAGCATGGAAGACAACACCAGCAGAGAAAGACACTTGCACGGAGACAAGGACAGCTGACCATATACAGGAGACAACTGAAGCACTAGCATTGATCTGAGAGCTCCCAGCATACTTATACCCACAGGGTGGCCAGGATTGGCCGGGCAGGTATGACTGGGAGATCAGATCACACAGGATTGGAAGGGAATGACATGTGACTGGGAAAACATGGCAGCCCCCATGTCAGGCTATGGCGGGAAAGTATGTTTGCGCACACCATGCTGGATACTGGGAGCAATGGCGGCGGACAGGTGGATTGCCGTGCACGGAGCACTGTCACTGGGGACAAGGAGAGCGGTGCGCCGCGCAGCCGCGGACTCAGCAGCGCTGAGCAGACTGGAGGACGGCAGCGGTGATGGCGCACGGCAGACAGGACGCCGGCAGGGGTGACGTCTGGACCGCAAGCTGAACCTGCGGAGGCACTTAGCCGGTAAGAAAGTCTGTCTGAGAGCTCGGATCGTGACACACTGCTTTTAGTCCTGTGGCTGTATTAAACGTTTTTGGAATAAGCTAATTAATTATATCAATCGTATTTTTCATGTAAATGTCTCTGGATTTTACAGCATGCTTATTGGTTAACTTCTCTACTTGGGATATGGGGAACACAAAATCATTACTTATACCTATACTGGTGGTTTTAATCATGGTTGGCAAGAAAATGATCCTTACCCACTGGCTATCTGCGTCTTCTCCCACCATCACGGAAGTACAAAGCAAAATGTTGCAATTACTATATTATCATAGGAAATCAGCTTCCACTCACTTAGAATCTGGTATTATTTCTTTCTATAAAAAAATGGGGAATTTACATTGATAGCCTTGAACCTAACGTTCAATCACATATTTTTAAGATCTTCCAACACACTGAATGGTTCCTTATGAAAAAACTGCTATCGGGGCGTTGATCGTTCCTGCTAGCGATTAACAGATCTAGGTATGGAAATTAAATGTATGACTAGATTAATTTAGGCATAACTGGTTACTCTGCCCTCATCTCACCTCCCCCCCCCCCTCTTTCACCTTTCCCCCTTCATACCTATATGTGTCAATCTTTGAGTCTATATGTATATGTATTATCTTACATTATCTTAATTTGTTTGAACAAAAAGCTGTTGTATTATTGTATGTTGGTTACCATGATGATGTTGTTAAGTGATATCTTTATCCCAGGGAATCTGGCAGAATATGTTGGTACTTCGTATGCAAATTTAATGGACACTGAACTCCGAGCTGCAACTATACTCTGCAGACACTGCTTCTTGACTGGAGCTGTCCCAGTGATCGCAGCACTTTCAAGAGTGGGAGCTGACAGTTTGTCATAAGCTATCCAGCTCTTGCTCCTTATGCAAGACACGGTTGCTGCCTAGCAACCAGGACATCGCGTCTTCCAACCGCAAGTACAAATGGTCTCCGCTCATCGCTGGGCAACCAGGATGCTGGAGAGCTACTGCGCTCCTGGTTGCCTGCCCATTCCAGAAGGAAGTGGTTCACTTATTGAGTGGCAGAGAGAAATTAGTTCCATCACCTCTCCAGGACCACGTTAAGTACCTTTTATTTAAAGTACTCCAACCAATATGATGCGGTCTCCAGTCAATTGTGTAAGCCCCTACTGATGGAATTTTTAAGTCCTTGCAGCCACCTAAGTACCAGTGTGCAAATCAAGCACTAAGGGAAAAGCGGGTGACTGTTAGAGGCAGAAGACCCTCCCATGGGCTCTAGGGGGTTACACAATTGTACTTTAGTTCTCTAACGCACTTTGGGCCCGATTCAGAAGATGCTTGCTGGGTTGCATTTATTTGGAGCCTAGCAAGCTGGTTAACGCCGCCCCGCTGAATGCATGCCCTACCCCCGCCTCCTGTATCCCCACACTGCACTGCAAACAGATGTGTATGTTTACACATGCACTCACAAGCACCCGCACAGACCCAAAATCCTTCGATGGGTACTTTTTTCCTCTGCACTCTGCCGAAAAGAAGCCCAGGACTTTTCAGCTGAACGGCTTTAGAATTGGGGTCTGGTGCTGATGTCATGTGACATCAGCCGCCTGCCCCAGGGCATTCCCTGAGGCCCACCCAGGGTTTCTATGGGCGAGCCCACCGTTTTTGTGGGCACGCCCATGATATGCTGGGTGTCCACATCAGAATGCTCCCTATCTGTCAATCAATGCGCAGACCCCCACCATCGACGGAGGGGAAAAATTTGCTGCTCTGTGTGGCTGAATTGGCCCCTTGGTCCCAGCACCAACTGCCACACAGTGCAAAGTGTGCAATACCATGCCATAGCAGCGCACTTATTAGCAAATAATCCCTCTCTGATATATATCATTGGGCGCTCTGAGCTGGTATCTGGTTGGGTAAAAGGAACAGAAATGTTTCTCATTTACATGGCATCAGAATAGTTTTGCGTGCAAGAGTAATACCCAGGCGGCACAGAATGGGTTTGTTTCTTCAGAAGGTCAATTTCTTTATTTAAATAGGACTCCGACTTACAAGTCCCTCAGCATGCGCTCATTGTCTCTGTACAGCATATTAATAAGAGACTCTGAGCCCAGGATGATTTGTGTGGGAAGAACTAGTAGAAAAACTATGTGCCCCGCAGCTCTTATGAAAGGGATTTGAGCAATGAGAAATCTATTGTGAGCATTAACGTCTGTCTGCAGCTCAGTGAGCAGCGAGGAGGAGTAGGCTGAAATGTCTTCCAAAGTTTACACTGATGTATTGGATAATCACTGCTCTCTATGGCATTGGTGCGCAATAGGGCCCCGTATAACTGGCTACATGGTACATGATACCTGGTGGAGTGGTAAATATGGACAACTACTGCAGAGACATATCGGGGTAAAAGAACAAAACCATTGCGACACCTCGGCATGTATTGTATGCAATGACATTCACTGCCCCAGAATACAATGTATGGTTGTGGCAGCCATGGCGACATCTTTTACACAATTTATCGCCCCAATGGGTCAAAATTGTGTGAAAAAGGGCCATATCTTACTAGTGTATGGGGGTCTTTAGTGAGAAGCTCCCAAGCTGATGACATGTCAGTAACTATAGTACTACAAACATCACATTACTCCCATCTTAGCTGAAACCAGCAGGTGACTGAAGCACATAGTATATTCTCTATGACAGTGTTTCCCAAACTTTTTGGACTAACGGCACCCTGGAGTATCAGAATTTTTTCATGGCACCCCTAAAATAAAAGCATCTTATTGACAATATAGAAAAAAATTGGAAGCCACAAGCTCTGGTTTTGGCTATTACATGACCATAAATAATTTGAATTGCTAAACGGAGTCTGCTGCGCTATATAAGAAACTATAAATAAATAAATAAATAAATAAATACAGAGTGCATGCGGGACACTGTGTATGCCCAAAGGTGCTGTTAAGAGCTACATACATGGTATCAGTGAAGAACTCATGGGCACTGATTTGTATCTCATTGGCAAGCTGCTTGGATCATGGGCAATTGTTCAACTAACTGTAAGGAATATCTCTGACTATGTGCTCCTCCGACCACTAGGAGTTTCTGTATTTGCAAGTTTGCCCTTAGTTTTGCCCTTTTCCAAGATGGCCAGTTTGGAATCAAAGAGAAGCCATCTTGGATCCTGTTTCCTGTTTAGGCCTATAAAAGGCACTTCCTGGATCTAATCCCTGCTTGAGTATTCTGCTTGCTCAGCTCCTGCAACCTGCCACACGTCTCTACGTTTGACTAACCTCCTGTGTACCGAACCGGCTTACGTTTGACTACCCTCCTGTGTACCGAACCGGCTTACGTCTGACTACCCTCCTGTGTACCAAACCGGCTTACGTCTGACTACCCTCCTGTGTACCGAACCGGCTTACATCTGACTACCCTCCTGTGTACCGAACCAGCTTACATTTGGCTATTCCCTGGTATATCTGCTCGGCCACTGGACTTCAGGTAATACCACCAGTATCGTTACACTAACAAAGTATGATCAATCTTGAGGATATCTTCATTATCACCTGTGGCAAAGCAGAGCAAGAGAGACCATATACATGACTGTGTACTATTCCATTTTGTATCAATACCTCCTCCATGGAACAAGGCCCATCATGAAGGGGAACAATTTTTACCTCTTCTGTGGATTAAAGATACTGTCAATTTCTGTATCATTTTTCTCTGTCATTGTCAAAGATCTTAATGCAAACGATTTTTACACTACATTTCAGGATGTGAGATAAGACTGCTCCTATGCCATAGTGCATTCCAGCTTGATAGACAATGGGGGGGGGGGCAAAATGATACCCAAAGTAACCAATTTCTTGGTTTCTAATATGTAGGGTCTTGGCCTTAGCGCTGGCGGCATCAGGATCCCGACCTCGACTGCGGTAGGAGTAGGGTCTCAACCTCAGCATTGGGAGCATCAGACATCAGGGTCCCGACCTCGGCTGCGGTGGGAGAAGGGTCTCCGCCTCAGGGCCAGCGGCATCAGGGTCCCGACCTTGGCTGCGGTGGGAGAAGGGTCTCAGCCTCAGTGCTGACAGCAGCGCATGGTCCAGTTTGTCTATTTCTCCTTTGTATTTATTGACGAGACCAGTCACTGAATCGTGTCCAACCCTGGCAGGAGCATTAGAAAATGAGGAGGAGGGCCTGGACCTGTTAGTGCCTACAGCCAGCTGCAGTGTAAAAAGTGCCAGAACCGACAGGAGAGGGGGGCACTGGACTGTGTGCCCCCTCCTAAGATCAAGAGGCGTGCCCAGCTGGGATTGGATGTAAGTAGCTAACTGGCCGCTGTCCAAACTGAAAGGGAGGGACCCCAGCCGCACCACATTTTTTCCCTTCATCGTGGCACACAGTGGCTGGCCTATTATAATGCCAGCAGAGGGCCCCTTCAGTTCTGTGGGCCCCGGTGCACTGCAGTAGTTCCGCCTCTGCACATGTGCAGACGTTCAATATACTACTCCACATGCCCTGGACCCAGTGACTACCAAACAATAAGGAGAGCATTTAGTGAATACAGTATAATAAGCATTTTGTGTCTTCCTAAATTGTCATCCCCTCATTATTAATGGTCATCCCCTCATCTTGACTCAAAAATCATTACCTTCGGCAGTATCACTCTAAAAACACCAATGACATAACAAACCCTTTTATAAACCTTATCTCCCTTATCCCCATTATTAATTTATGTTATCCATCTGCATGAGCACAGTAGCCCAACTGAGATAAATCAGGGAAGTACAATGCAAGTTCCTGTGCCAGTCATAGTGGTGTGTGATCAAGCTATGACATTCAAAGAAAAATGATAACCACAACATACTTATGATCACCAAAAAAGCAGATGCAGAGATGCACTCCCTATCTCAGTTTTATATATTCAATAAAATAGTTGATTTTACTAAATTACATTTACTTTGACATAAAAGATAGATTTTCCACTCACTAAGCTTTTCCAACTGAAAGGTATTGGCTGCAAGCAAGTAAGCACATCAAATGTTCCATCATATATAGTGGGACGGTCTATATTTCAGTGTTTGACCAGCTCTCCAACTACATACATGTGTGCCAAGGTGCGAAGTGGGGAGGTATGTCCTGGTCTCTGCACACATTCATTACTGGGACATACACCAATAAATGGGTGTTTGGCAATGAGGGAAACTGGCTAAGGAACAACCTAGCACTCCATCATAATGTAGCCATTACTGATATGAAAATATGATGAGGATTATTCAATATTCAACATTGCGGTGGAAGCAATTCTGTCACCACTAGTTTCTTTATCCAGATTATGCTTATCTCATGCTGGCAATAGAGTTCAGTAATAACTGGATTCAAGTTCAAAAGTCTGTGGATTTCACATAGCACCAAAATACATTAGTAATAGATCAGACAGCATGTCTGCTCCTACATTTTCAACTAACCCTAGTAGCTGAAAGCCTGAGGTTCCATATTCTATGACAGGGAGACGATAAGTAGGGAGTCCTCCTGCCATGATGGTCACTTGTCACATGCTATCAAATCCATGCAAGGCCCTGGCGTCCTCCCAAAGATAACTTGTACAAAAACCCCTTTGGTTTGTGGGTACTGAGCTAAAGAACAAGATCCGCATCCTGTGGGTAGTAGCTTTACCACTACAGTGTTCCTGTATAATTGATAATTACCACTAAAGAAACCCAGACATTTATAGCAACAAAGTAAAATTAAGCAATTCTGAATTACATTTTTATTTAAATAAAATACCCCCCCCCCAGCTCTCATTTACCACTTTATTTAGAATAATATCAAATATTCTGTTCTTGAGCAATCATAGTCCAATACACAATAAAACTTTTCGGTACTTGTTTTCTAGCACGGCCACACCGATTTTGATCGGGTCGGAAAAATTGCGTCGATCGCATCGCATGCGCCCAAATCGCATGCGATGCGACCGACGCAATGGACTAGATTTTTATATTGATTCAAATGTGAATAGGGTCTCTGGGACCCTATTTCACATTGGATTCAATGTAAAATTGTCCCCAGACAATTTTAACCCCCCTGATAGCTCAAATGCCCTTATTGTGAACAGCACCCCACGATTGACATGATTAACACGGTACGCGTCCTCCGACCTTTTCATACCCCTACTATCCACGTCGGCGTGGAGTTGAGAATATAAAGTGGCCGAGCGCAGCGAGCCACCAAGCCCAAAGCGTGGCGAGCGCACGCGCATAACTTCACAGGTATACACGTCCCCTCGCGGGGCTCGCTGCGCTCGTCACGCTTTGGGCTCGGTGGCTCGCTGCGCTTGCAACACTGTATATTCTCAACTCCACGCCGACGTGGATAGTAGGGGTATGAAAAGGTCAGAGGATGCGTACCGCCACCCCGGCTTTAATTAATACCCATGACGGGGGCATATAAAATGAGAAATGGCCCATATTAGGCCATTTCCCATTGTTTCCTATGTAAAATGTAGTTAATCTCGTCCATCGCATCTTGTGCCATTATAATGGCACAAGACCGACGCGATCAACGCGATTGCAATGTTAAAAATATTTTAACATTGAACCCTATGGCAAAATCGCGTTAATCACGTTGGTCGCGTCGCGTGCCATGTTAATGCACGCGATTAACGCGATTTTGCCTTTGCCGGCAAAATGTACCAGATTTCAAAGGAAATCGGGTCCATCGCGTTACTCGTGTACCTTAACTTAAGGTACACGAGTAGTAACGACTGTGGCCGTTCTAGGAAACAAGTACCACCTTTTCTGCTTATTTTGTTCTTGTTTCTCATATTCCAAGGGTCAATGGGAATGAAAAATCCCGATACATAATCAGTGGTTTGGCCAGTTATTGCATGTGCTTCAAGCTTCAGAATACAATACATTTAAGGGCTTGGATACGGTGGGTAATACTCTCTGTAGATGTTGTTGCCCAATAAAAAAACATATGGACTTCTCTCAATGTTTCCTCATGAGAAGAATCTAATCAGATCTGGTCAAATTGCTGCTATGTGGCCGGCATAGTTGTAGTGCTGAATCGCAGTCTAGTTACAGTTTACAGCTGTGTGCATTAGAGACTTCCTCCCTTTCAAATGACTGCTGTCACATATAATTGAGAAACTTCCATTGTGTGCAGTGGCAAACGCAGGATTTTTAGAGTTGGGTTTCCAAATGTAATCCAAAATCTCCCAATCCACAGCGCGTTGGGTAAGTATGGGAGACTAGAGGAGTGGTATCAGCCCTAACAATTGGTCTTTTTTTACACTGGATATTGTATGGAATACAGTATTAATATTTATTATGTAATGTTTAACCTTTTCCTGACCATGTTTGAAACAGCCTATAGTATAGGACCTATACTATAGGCTGTTTCAAACATCTAAATAAGATAAGTGGTTAGGAAAAGGTTAAACATCACATAATAAATATATACACAAACATAATAGAACCAGTACTGCATTTCTGAGCTCACAATCTCCCACCTCATGGTAAGGCCCCTGTCTCTCCCTCCTGGCAGCTACTCTCTGGTCCATTGCAATGCTTAAGGGCTCAGAATCACATACAGTAAATGTGGTAGAAGAAGCTGGTACACTAGGTATGTGCAGCAGCTCTGCTCTGTCCTGTACACTGCATGATGTGGTGGAAGCTCTATTGATCATATTATATACAGTACCAGTGCTATTGTTGTCATAATTTAAGGCACATGCCAAGAGGAGCAGGGTTTCCAGGCAACCAGAACCCCCCACCCCCCAGCGTTTGCCCATGGCGTGTGTATCATTATCAGTGAAGAAAGTATAGGATCAGTAAATGATCATTTCTGTCTGATCAATACTATCATTCAGTTGGAGATACTTGGGTAACTATATATAATAATAATAATAATAATAATATAGTGCACTTTCTCCAACAGGACTCAAGGCACTTGACCAGGGGCGGATGGTCCATTTCCCGGTGGCCCAATCCGCCCCTGGTCAAGGATTTGGCTGCTTTCCCCCCTGACCGGGCCACCCCTGTCTCCCCTGGGCAGGCCGCGGCCGGTAACCACAGGAGGGCGAATGGGACTGGCTGCCAGGGATAAAGATGGCGGCCACATGTGCTGTCCCCCTCCTGCCTGAGCCGTGCTGCGTGCTGTCCTCCCTTCCAACACCGGAGCTGCTGCGATTGGGACTGGCTGCCAGGGATAAAGATGGCTGCCACGCGTGCTGTCCCCCTCCTGATGGAGCCGTGCTGTCCTCCCTGCTACTGCCGGAGCTGCTGCCACTGGAGAGAAGCAGCCTGTTCCCCCTGCTCCGCAACCGGTTAGCACCTCCCCCCCCCCCCCCCGGAATCCGTTAGCACCCGCATCGGCAATCCGATAGCACCAAACACTCCCCCCCACGGCAACCCAATAGATCCCCCACCAACCCGGCTGCCTTGGGATTTCACCCGGGCCGGATTTAATTACCAATCAGCCCCTGCACTTGACATATGACATGCATCAAATCAATGCACATAATACAGAGGGTTTAGGTAATACAGCAGTAGACAAGCCACACAGGCACAAAAAGAAAATGTGTGCACAGTAAGCATGATGCAGGATTTGTGCAGGCATTTTGGATAATATTTAATGCAATATAGGGGCTATATTGTGTAGAGTTAGGACTACCCGTTAGCAGGAACTCAGAGAAATGGCCACGTAGCCTATATTATATTTGCAAATATATGTAAGTATTTCCACTTTCAAACTGCCACCAATATCCCAGGTTATTGCCCGTGAACACAAAGCAACATGGGTTTTTGCGCAGTCTGAAAGGGCCTAGTGAAAATAACCCAAGTCTAGCAACCCAGCATTTCAAATCAGGTGGCGACCAGAATTGAACACAATTTGAATGGGTATGTGACCTGGGACCTGTTCACAGGACATGATCTCATGTCCAAATACTGGCCCGGCACATATTTTGCGGTCATGTCATCAACCCAGCAATAATCCAGGTCCGGTCATCAGTCTAAAAGGGGTCTCGCGCAATGCGCACCTGGGACTGGAGATGCCACTGAAGAGGATTCTGAAGGCTGCTGTGGACACCAGGGAACGAGTTAAGTATGAAAAAAGAGGCTGTGGGGGGATCCCCCCTATGGCTGCTCCCATGTCCAAGGAAGACGGGAAACAGCTTTGTACAGCACATGGTTGTGGCCTATGATAATCGAACTGGCATGGAAGCCATAGGAAACTGGAGCGGACAGCAGACATGTTAGGCAGGGATTGCTGCAGCATCAAGTGACCTCTGGAGAGATACTTTAGAGGTAAGAATATACATCTTACTACCTGGATCGTGACATGGGGCAGCCTGACTGTAGCATTTTAGAAAGAGAGGTCTGGCCAGTGGGATACCCATCTGGCGCGTGCTAATACAGCCACATATAAAGCCTTTTGACGTGCACCAAGCTGCATTGCAACCTTTTAGGAAGAGAGTTATGCCCACTGTGTGATGCCCATTTAGCAGCAATCTAATGCAGCCGCTAATTTAGCCTGGTGATGCAAGCCAAGCTCCGGCCACTGACTTGAGTGGTGCACCCAGCTCGCTGTCTCTGGCTCTTATATTGACATGCTAGTGTGACAGTGGACAGTCAATAGACAGTGTTGCATGCGCCAATAGAGGACCCGGAGACAGCGCAGCCGGGTATACCGCTCATGTCAGTGGCTGGAGCTCTGCTAGCATCACCAGGCTGTATTAGCGGTGTAAGATTGCCGCCAGCTGGGCATCACACAGTGGCCGGACCTCTCTTCCTAAAAGGCTGAGGTGCAGCGTGAGCACAGTGTCAGGCTGTGCATGGTGAACAACTAGTTGTGTGGAGTCAGGCAGGGACAGACAGCCTTTTCTCTGACCATCCGGCCCCAAATGCTTAAAAGTGAACAATCCCAGGGGGCACATATCATCCTGCCGCCCGGCCCAGCCCGCCACTACATAGAGGCCTCTTCTAGGGAGGGTTCCAGAGGAATGCATCCCCCATAGAAACCTATAGGTTATGTGACGGTGGGATTGGAGGACTCACAGCAGACATCTCTGGTACCTACTGTAGTCCCTCCTACATACTGTACATTGCAAGGATACTTAATATTTGCAGGTAACCCCCATAAAAAGGTGTTTTGGGGAAATAGCTTCAAATATTGCCCATAGTCTGGGTTGTATGTATCACTTGTAAGGACAAAAATAGCATGAAACCAACAGTAAGCTATCACTGGCAATAGTATAACAGGGAGGTGTCCCCTGTCATACAGCCTCAGCAGGTTTGTCTTAAAAACAGACTTTCTGGAAAAAGTCTGTGGTCTCTGGGGACAAAATGTATTGACTTGGCATCCAGCAAATCAATCCTGCACTCAGCATTAAGTACAGTACCTCCTTCACTACTTTTCCTGAGACATCAGCAATTGTATTAAATTTCACTTGCAGCAGGTTTTTTTTTTTTTTTAGCAACGTGCAACGGGATCAATTAGTGGAATTGGGTTCTTCCAATGTTAACTCAGGATACATGTGATTACTGTATGTAACGGGCGTACATCCGCATGCCCCCATTCCGCCTTTCGGCCACATTATAGGCTGCAAATGTACAATAAAGTAAAGCCAATCAGAATTTTGTGTTTGGACTGGAGCTTATATGCATGTTCAACTGTACACAAGCCCCATACTGTTCTACTGTATGTATGTGTGTTGTACTTGTGCCCATATTATTATATCCTGGTGAAATTGGGGAACTTATATTTCTTCTCCATCTTTTTTGACTCATTTGTTTGAAGTTTGTATTTTACACTATATTATTTCAGTTGTAATTCACAATTATTCTATTTACATTTTTCAGATGAAAATAATGAGTCAATTAGGTATTAACATGGCTTTTAAATGTAATGTTACACTCCTGCCTCCATATATTTTGGTTTTGTGTCTGAAGTGCAGAAGTTAGCACCCTGGGTACATGACATATATGCACTGATTAAATATTGAGGGCGTGAGGTGTGCGCTGTGTATAGCTAACAATAGGTGTAAATACAAGTGATGCATTATTGATGTGTTAAAAAGACAATTAGCAAAAGAGAAGTGTTCTGTCACTTTGCAGAAAATCAATTAATTTAATTTAGTTTAGTGTGCATTCAGTTTTTTTTCTAAATGTGCTGAGTAAAGCAATGGAATTGTAAAGCCCTTCTATTGTCAGCAGACATAATTGGCAACACTTAACCATATAGCCTCACAAGCAAGCAAATAGCCCATATACTACATATGGTACAGTATATCACAAATATATGTATACAGCTTTCATACGCCTGCATGTATCCAATATATCCACAAAAACAACATTCCCACACAGCCAATATATGGGGACCAGGGCCCACACCAGGCCCCTCCAGCAATCCTGGGCCTGGGTAATTAATACCCCCCCCCCCCCCCCCCCCCCCAAATTTGGCCCGAAACGATGTTAGGAGTACTCTTATGTACACTCTGCAAATGTTTGAATGAATGGTGCTGGTTTCCCTTTTTATTGTGGCCTACTCTCTCGGCTTACTACATCTTAATTACACACGGGGCTTATTCCAGATCGCGTCCGAGCCCTGTGTGTACACCACATCAATAAAATATTGCACAAACAATGAAGTAAGTGGCAAACTTGAAAAGAGACCACTTTCATTTGCCATCTGCTCCCTGACCACCCACATATACTACGGCTTTCCCAGATGAATATGTGCCTTTTCCCCAGTCTACATATGGTGGCTATCCAGTCGATTGGTCGACATGTGAAAAATGACGACATGGTTTGACATGTCAATGGCTAACACAGAAAAATATATATATATTTTTTTTAAACTGACTTACTTGATGATCCCCGTGGGCATAGATGGAGAATATATTAGTGTGCCAAGCGCAGGGAAGTACCATGCCTGAAGCATGGAGGGCGCATCAAGCCATGCGAGGGGAAGCGGTGCACCAATATGGTGTCCATGTCCATATAGAGACTAAAAACCCTGAAAAACTCACGTCAACCTTTTTCTGTGTCGGCCATGTACATGTTGGCCTTTTGTCCATGTCCATATAGACCATGAAGACCTTTTTAATGTGTTGTCTACGTCTACAGTCAATAGTTCGACCCAATAGTGTTCGACCTATTGACTGTACATCTAGACACTGTTGATCTAATAATCCACACCCATATGGTGGCATTTGCAAGAACACACCCTTGCTGTACTTGGCCTAGCTTAGCATCTCCCTGCCCTACCCTATTCCACACATCCAAGTGTAGGGAGCAGTAAAAGTCAGGCCAATCTGCATGGCGACTAAGCGTACACACACTGGGGGAATGCCATGGACAACCAATCAGAATCTACTTATTTATTTAGCACCTTCTAGAAGATAAAAGGTAGCGGGCCAGATGCACTAAGCTTTAAAATTTACTAAGATAATACTGTAGTTCTATTTCACATGAGATGTGGCTGTGGAAAATCAAACAGATGTTGGGCCAGATGCACTGAGCTTCAAAAGTGATAACATGGAGAGTGATAAACAGTTTTCCATAGCCTCATCCCATGTGGAATAGAACTACCATTTTAGTAAATTTCCCTCACTGTTGTGGTCATGTGTGGTGCGAATTTATAGAAGATACATTACATAAACTGGTGAAGTAATGATGGCCGATCAGTCCCATAGTGTAACATACCTCCCAACTGTCCCACTTACCGCAGGAACATCCCGGTATTCGTCCTGTGGTGGGGGGGGGCAGTTGGGAGTCCCCCAGCCTGACAAGAATAGACGCTGTGCACATGCCGCAAAGCGGTGGGAAATGGGGGAGCGGCTGGAGGACGTGTCATCTTGTGAGGCCACGCCCCCTTTTCAAAGAACACGCCACCTTTTCAGGAGCGTGCGGGAGTCCCGATCCCCACCTTCAAAAGGTTGTGAGGTATGGTGTAAGCTAAAACTTATTATTTTATTTTGCAGTGTACTGTAGTGGGAGGGGTGGGGGTGTGGTGTGTCAGTCAGTACAGCTTAAAATATATGAATATTACAAATGCAAATTTTGACAAAGTAAATTGAGACATTTATTATTTTAGAAATAAGAAAGCGGGTCCTTGGAGAAGGAAAGCATTTAGTAATAGCATCAGACCATTGTATGTTGTACATGATCCATGTAATCCCTTCTGAATTGCCTGTAAAGAGGATGCTAGCTCTATCCTTCCAAACAGAGAGATTAGCCACGAGGTTACTGCTAATTACCTTATATCGCGGCCCTTCAGGGAAGCCAGGCTGGGAGGGTTTTAGTTTGGAATTATGGCTATAGAAGCCTCGCCAACTGTGTCACACAATGAACTCTACTCTGTACACCGTACAATGGCACAACCTGCCTTTAGGACTATGTCAATGGCGTTTCACAGAAGATTGCACAACAAACGTACAGTATGTCATTATTTGTTAAATAAAGCAGTAAGACAGTCCACATAGAATTTACCCCTACACACACAAAGCTATTTCTCTATGTCCCATTTCCTCTACTGCAACAAAGACCCATCCAAAATAAGTCAAAAGGCAAAGAAAGTCTCAATTATATTTTGAAACAGCTGATTTATTTTACAGATAAAAATAAAAGTATAACGTGTCTGGCTGTACATTATGTACATAGGATTTAACATGGCTATGGCAAGTGACCATTCCACAGAGAGGTACATGACAGGGTACAACGTGACATACCGGAGGCATGCCTCAATGTACATTTTATGGCTGACTTTACATCCTGCATTCAGAGGATCAGTGTTACGGGGGCCTACACACGTAGCAATTTTGTGTCATTTTCTAAGCAATCTGACTTAATTTGACTATATCGCTTAGAAAATGACACTACATTGCTCCGTGTTTAGGGGCCATAGCAAAAACGATGCATGGCCCCGCGGGTCACTATCTCCGGGTGATGTAGATCATGCATGCATAAGAAATCTAGTCAGAACGCCAGTCAGGGCCGGTGCTAGGGTGTCCGGCGCCCTCCTGCAAACCATACATTTTGCGCCCTTTCACATTGCCATTGCAACAAGCTGCAGCCCGATTGTGGGAGTGCATGCAACATGCGATCCTATGAAGGATCTCGGGTGCATGTACATGTAGGCATACACCATCTCAGTGCTGTGTCCGCAAAATGTTGCAGACACTAAAGGTGCCCATGCACACTGCGAGAATCGCATACGTTATGGGCTAGATCGCATCACACGGCATGCATGCAATGTGTGTGCGATGCGATCCGAAAGCAGTACATAAAGTATGTGCAGCACATACTTTTTGTACTGTGCGATGCGATGCCCGCGGGAGCACACATCGCATTGCAAGCTGCTATTGCAGCGTGTGTGGACACCTTTAGGCACATAACCCAGCCAATTATTTAAAAAGTGTCTAAATTAATATAAAAAAATATACAATTATTAAAAAAATTGTTATAAACATGTATAATAAAAGATTCACTGTTCTTTTGCTGTTTAACTCTTGTGCAGTCCCTCCTTTTCTATCTGCGTAGGCAGGACGCTGATGACGCCATTACACCCCTCTCGTGAATGAGGGGGAAAGGAGGGGAGAGAAGGAGGAGATGGAAGAAGAGGGGAGGAGATAGAGGGGGCGGAGTGTTGAGGACTGGCAGTGGCACTGGCACAGCTCACTGAGAAGAGGGAAGGAAGGAGAGGCGGCGCTGCTTCCTGTTCATCATTTGATTGACAGCTGACAGGCGCAGGGAGCAATGGGTAGGGGGCGGATCCGGACATGACATGTCATCCAGGCATTCACAGACAGCACTACATGCCTCAGCACAAGTGTCCGTGAGGAAGAGGGGGCAGGTCGCAGGAGGAGGACAGTGTGTGTGCGGTGCAGGGAGCTGCTCAGCCTCTCCATACTGCCGCGCGCTGTCAGACAGGCACTGCAGGCGGCGTGCAGGCTGTGTGCACTCGCGGTGCAGTGAGCAGTTCTTTATACTGCCGCCCGCTGTCAGACAGGTGCTGCGGGCGGCGTGCCGGAGGCAGTGACAGTGAGAGCTGAGGCAGCTTTAACAGAGCAGGGAGGGAGACAGCGCCTTTTCAGCATGGCGCCTCCCTGCTTTGCAGTAGCTGCTGAGTGGGTAGCGCCGGCCCTGACGCCAGTGTTCTCATTGGAAAACCCTGGCCCTGATATATAGCTCAGCACACATCACTGTGCAGTGCCATGTGCTGAGCAATCTACATTGCTTAAGCTGTGTACACACGGGGGCGATATATTGCTCAGTGTCTCCCTTTCATCAGCGACCAGAGATGGTCTAAGAACACTCAGCGACCATATTGCCAGCAATAAATGCGCGTGTGTACGCACCTTGAGATTGTCTGCAACTTTAGCATGTGTGTAGGCCCCTTAACAGTGTCCTGCTCCCTCTCCAGACACACAGAGCTAACATACCCTGGTCAATTTTGCATACCTTCCAACTGTCCCGCTTATCGCGGGAATGTCCCGGTATTATGGGACAGTCCCGCATCCCTCCCGCCACCGGCAGTGTCCCGCAGCAGGGGGGGGGGGGGCAGTTGTGAGTCCACCCTGTCGTCCGTGAATAGACGTTGTGCGCATGCGCACACTGTGTCTATTCTTGCAGGCAGAGGGGCTGGAGGCTGGCCAGCAGCTCATAGAGCTGGTTGGTGACCATCGAAAGATGTGGGCGGTTACCCGAGCCATGCGAATGGATGTTTATGCAAAACATCCATTCGCAGCTGTTCGGGCGAAGCCGCACTTTGAGGGGGCGGCAGGGTGGGGGTCGTTCGCCGGGCGGGGTTTGATGGACTCGCAAGGCTGCGAATTCGTAGCCTTGCGAATCAACCTGAATAACCCCCCAAGTCTCATGCAGCTCTGTATGCGGCTGCATCTAGTACATTTTAGTTGCACTGTAGATAACATTCGTATCTCTTGAATGCAGATGATTACATCAAATTGACTGGGTCCTAATTAATCCACCTGTACTAGTATTGTCTAGTGTTTATGCACTGTATGGTTAACAATGTGTGCTCCCGCCAGTCGCAAATAATTTCCCCCCACCAAAATGCAGCTCAATGTTCACTATATTGTCTGCATGTTCAGCTGCATGTTCTATCTATGGCTAAATACAGATGGTCATAACTTGAAAGTCTCCTCTGGTCAAGCATGGATCGTTTAAATCTGGTGTTCTAGGGTGCCTTGAGGCAAGTATGGCTCATGGCACCTATTCTCCCAGAAGATGCAGGAGACTCCATATTTTACGAGTAGTCCCCTATACCCACCCAGAAGAGTGGGACATTTACTAAGATGGGAAGTTGCTATGGGCAACCAATCAGATACTATAAGACATTACCCATAGCAACATTCCATGTGAAATAGAACTCCCATCTTAGTAAATTTCCCCAAATTGTGCCTGCTATATGGGGTGGACAGGCATTTGATGGATCACTGCTTTGAGTAGAGGAGGCAGGGCTTAATGGCACAAATTTTCATTATCCTCGCCCCCTCACCACAGGTCTGTGTATTGTGGAATTCTGCCACAGGGGGGTGGGGCTTAATTATGTCACCACCTGTCTCCACCCCCTAAGTGCCCAGATGCTTATCTGGGCTCCTCCTGGAGAAATGTCTTCAAAGTACCTACGTATGCCTTAAGGACTGCCTCCGAAAACCCCTGTTATAGGTTATAATGTGCTATTACTAAAGTTGGTGTTAGGGTTGGTACAATTCAGGCCAGTGGCCAATTCTCCCGATTGTTCATTACATTCGGCTCAGCAGATGTAATGAATGACGAAACTCCATCTCGCTCCGATTTTCATTACACTGCACCGGGTCACATACAATGTCTTCCAGTTGGCTGTGTATTATCTTCCAGTTGGCAGCATTATTAACTGGAAGATGATGCTTGTGACCTAATAGAGCGTGAAGTCATGTGTACACATTAGGCTATATGTACGATCATAAGCGTGCGCAGCACATTTTATTAGGGGGTGCACCATCAAAGGGGTGTGCCTAGCACCACCTATTGGGCATGTCTAGCACCACCTATTGGGTGTGTCTAATACTGTCAATCAGGCATGTCTACTATATATTGGTACTCGCTACAATATAAAACGTCTCTCAGAAACACCATAATCTCCTGTCTATTTCAGTTTTAGTCTTCCAATGACTCTGTGTAACAGTAAAGGCAAATAAAGTCCAAAATATATCTGGATGACGCAGGTATGTAGTGATATGGATGACGCAGGTATGTAGTGATATGGATGACGCAGGTATGTAGTGATATGACAATGGTCTAGTACAAGTAACGATGCAAAACACACTTATTTGATTGATGGACGCCGCTTCTTTTAATGGAATACAGTTCTAAAAAGCAAAAGTCTTTGGTAAAAGGTATTACTGGTATTGCTAGCGGCAGGGAGTTGTTCATAAGGGTGATTATAGCATTAGGGGGTGCCTGTGCACCCCTAATACTCAATGTGCGCGCACCTATGTGAACGATTTGTCATTGGAATACGACAAACCATGTCAATATAAGCCTGATATGTACCAACCTTTAGATAATGGGTCAACACTCCAATATCTGCTACAATACCCCTGATGATCAAAAATGCATCGTTCCATCTAAAATACCCTTGAGCAGACATTAGCCACATTTATGAATTGAGCAAACATGCTTCAGAGAAAGTGAGAATAGACTTAAAAACACAGCCTTTGCTTACAACACGATTTACATCAGCTGGACTTTAGCTAAACAAATACTGTATACAGTATGTGAATAACAAAAGAGAAATGTAAATATATAGTTGTCAAACAACATAGAGCAGTGGTTCCCAAACTGTGTGCCGTGGCACCCTGGGGTGCCTTGGGAGACTTGCAGGGGTGCCCTGGGATGGTGGTCCATGACCATAAAAAAATATTTATGACCAATGTAATAGTCAAAATGTGGACAAACAGAAGTGAATCCTGTCCATTACCACATAACTGACACTAGGGATGATATATAAACACAATTTACTCAATTGAATATTTTTTATGATTTTATCAATGAGACACTTTTGCCCTAGGGGTGCCATGAAAAAATTCTGATACTCAGGGGTGCCGTGATCCCAAAAGGTTTGGGAACCACTGACAAAGAGGATTCTCATGCACCTGCAAGGTTGGAGGCTTTATTTACTTCCCTGTTTACTTTCAGCTGATGCCAATAACAGTCTCCAACACTACATACTGATGTCAGGATATAATGTCACAATGCATATGAATAGGACCATTCCACTAAGTTATACACAAAGCTCGTACTCAACATCTTGGATGCAAAGACACAAATATACATTTCCAATACAATTCTCTTTATTTTGAAAATGTCCAATAACTGACTCAAATTACAGTGACATAAGGTCAGATGTACTAAACTTGAAAAGTGATAAAATGGAAAGTAATAACCACCAGCCAATCAGCCCCTTACTGTCAAGTTACAGGCTGTGTTTCAAAAATGACAGGTAGGAGCTGATTGGTTGATGGTTTATTACTCTCCATTTGATCACTTATGTAATGCATTGAGTAGGATAATTAATACAGTAAGTACAAAATAATACAATATACCACAGGTTCTCAAACTCAGTCCTCAGGACCCACACACTGTGCCAGTTTTGCAGGTCTCCTCACAAGTGAAATAAGTAGATCCACCTGTGGATCTTTGAAATGTGTCAGTGAGTAATGAGTGCACCTTTGCACCTGCCTGGTGACCTGGAAAACGTGAACTGTGTGGGGTCCTGAGGACCAAGTTTTAGAACAACTGCAACATACATTTCTATGTCAGGACAAATAAGTACATGTAAGATATGTTTTGCTTTGCTGTTCTCATAATTAATTCATGTACGTCATACGTCACTATATTCTGAATTTAAAATTAGGACATATAACATGCTTCTGAGAGGACACCAAGGAAACAACAGAAAGTCTTTTTTTGGCGGTGCACGAGCAAAAGAGAAAAATATATAAAATATAACCTTTATTAGTTAGTATTAAGAAATTAATGTGAATATAAAATCAAACACACAACATGGATTGCCATTGGACTCATTAAAAAAGGAAAGAAACTCTCCTTAACGTAGCTGGGGTATGCACGTGGATTTTGTTACAATCACAAAATCCGTAGGTTGTATGGTGTGTGCCCTGATACAGTGGGGTATTCAATCAGTAATTATTAGTGTACACAGATAATGGGGAACCATGTCCCTGTGTTCATTGCATCACATGTAGGAAGAATATTATGCCCCTTTAAAGACTGGTTGTAGATAGTACATTGCCAATAACACCCACTCTGTGTACGGCAGTAAAGACTCAATGGTCGGGAACAGTGTCTCCAATTTTGCCGTGTCACAGAGTCTGCAGTAGTAATGATAGCAGGAGGAGACCAAATAAGGACGGCGTCCGTCTAATACTGTCACCTCCTATTGTGCACATATACCGTCGGTGTGGGCTAATGTGCACATAGTATCCAAAATAGGGAGGATCTTGTAGGCTCCCTAAGCCCCGGTGTCTAGTGCAACCACAATGTTAACTACTGCGTGCAATAGCCGGCAATGGTGTATGCCGTCACTGAAAAGTGACCAGCATACTTCTCTGGCTCGTAATCGGGCACATACTTAATACATACACTTCATCAAAATACATTTCCCAGATACCCCCGCTAACGATACATGCCGACGCACGTTTCGCAAAATGCCTTTTCAAGGCTAACCAGGCAGGCACACGGAAGCCGCGTATATACCAACCCCTCATTATTATTCATGAATATATGGGCGTACATTCGCTCTCTCATTGGTTAGTATCCTTGGATCCATTTCTCTGAGAAATAATGTCCCAAATGGAGGATATAAAATAGCTCCTTAGTATAACTTAAATTTGTATATGGCAAATACAACATGTGCACACCAGTGTACAATAGAGTAGGGTACAACTACTGTACTAGCTCAGAGAGCATTCATAAACCTTTCTTCTAGTCTTAAAAGACTAGTGGCTGATATAATTATCCGTGAGGTCGCAACACTGCAGACTGCTGTGTTTATTTCCTGGTATTACATTCCTTAATACCATTGCACAATCAGAGATAAGCTAGAGATGTGTGACAACCTGTATGCTTTGGTTTTCGATCTGTATTAACTTAACCTCAATTAAAAATTAATTCCAGTTATTTACTCTTAATTTTGATGACCTTACAGCTCACCATATTCGTCACCAATATTGTGAGGCAAAAACACACGGCATGTATATCCATTTAAAATGGGGTTGCAAAATACTATTGCAAAGATAACTTCCAATGCACCACGAAAATATAGTGCATTATGAAAAGAAAAATGGTGCCAGATAAAATTGTCCTTTGGTCCTCCCACCCACTTGTATGAACGACATGCACAGTTTTAAACCAAGCACTTCACTGACACTTTTGTGGCTGAAGTGCTTGGATTACTTGAGCTCACAAAACACATTTTCGAACATCAACATCCTCCTCCTCAGTGTCAGATAGTAGTAGTAAACCCATATCCCTCTCTTTCTGTCCAACTTCCACACAAGCCTCCTCTATTTCTGTTACAGTATGTGCTCATCTCCATCATTACTTGTACCCCCCCAGATGTGCAGAGGGCGCACAAATAATGGAAGAGCAGTCTGAGAAATGAAAGCACCACACATCACTAACGTGGACATCCCTAGGCAAAATTTACTAAGATTGGAGTTCTATTTCAGATAGGATGTTGCTATGGATAATTAATCAGTATATACTTCTTATTTATGTAGCACCTTCTAGAAGATAATACATAAAATCTGATTGGTTGCCTATAGCAACATATTATCTGAAATAGAAATCCCATCTTAGTAAATTTCCCCCCTGAGTGAGAGAGGCTTACATCAATTATTTTTACCCACATGCACCTCCTCCGGCATTTGCATTGCTTTGAATCACATACTATAAGCTGCAGGGAGCAGCTTAGAATATACAATCCATACTAAAACAGGGCCAAAGTCCTGCACAGCCTGCACCTCTCCGGCTATTAAATTTCACCCCTAGAGAGAATGTAATTTAGCAATTGCTAGCGGTTTATTTATTATAAGTGAACTAGAATGTCTTTGGATGACAAGTTAAGTAAGGGCAGACACGTTTTTCCAATAAACATAAGATAATGAATGAAAAACTTAATTGCAGCAATTTGTGAGCCTAAATAATGATTGTACTTTTTGTGTGCTGTACATAAGTTGCTGATTGGAATGCAGACGTTCCGCAGAATACAATGATACCCCTTTCAGACAGAAAAAAAGACCCGGGAATTTCCCTGCTCTTGCCGTGTCGACCCGGGTTTTTCTTCTGTCTGAAAGGGTCAACACGGGTCTAAAGTTCCGGGACTTCGACCCAGGTATTTACCTGGGTTTTTCCCGGGTCTGTATTCCAAAAACCCGGGTCGCCGGCTGTCTGAAAGGAAACGACCCGGGTTTTTGGGATTATTACACATTGTTAGGCACTGATTGGCTCTCCTGGTGGGTTGCTGGCTGATTGGTTGTGAGGATAGGCTTCTCTGATTGGCTGGGAGGGCATGGCAATGGAGCTGGCCTCTGAGGTCATTAGGGAGCTGAAAAAAGAATAGCATGGCCCACTGGTAGAAGCAAGAGGTGAGAGCTGCTGGCAGTGAGAGGGGAGGAGGATATCGGCAGATGACTGGGACAGTCAAAGATGCCACAGTGTACTCAAACATTGCACATATACTGACAGCCATGTGAGGTAACATGTACCTTCCAGTATATAAAAACAATAAAACTTGTTTACAACATATCCTTGTGTCATGCCATGGTTAATGCAATGCAGTGAGCAGTCACCACCCACTTTTGATGACCTCATCTCTGTGTGTCTTTAAAACTGTCCTTTTTTTATGACACACAGAGTTTTGCAGGAAAAATCCGGCTTCTGTGTGAAAGGGGTCGACACGGGAAATACCCAGGTTTTTGCTCCTGTGTGAAAGGGGGTCAGCCCCTTGCTGCCTAGTTGTACCCGGGTTTTTGTATCCGGGAAATACCTGGGTTTTTGGGATTTTTCTGTCTGAAAGGGGTATGAGCCAGCATCAACATTAGAAATATATTCAAGGTGCAGTTTAACATTACTAAACACTTGCTTTCAATTTACCCCAAGTTTCTTTCATTAAGGAAATTCCAGTTTAGAAATGCATCAGCCTGTTGAAAAAAACGATCATTACTTCCATACTTTAGGCATAAAACATAGAATCATAACTACTGTATGTAAAGTATACGTTGCCAGTGAGTATTTTCAAGCTTTATTTCACCATTTTTTAGTCTCTCCTGTTGCATTCCTTTTATCTGGCAGCCTGAAATGCATCAAATATCATGGCCATACATCGTGACCTATTCATCATCAGGCACCAGATGGCCCTAGTGATTAAATATTTCCAACTCGCCATTACTTGCGGTTGTGGTACTATAATATCTGTGTTCTTCCCTAACATTTCCCCTATCTTCCATGGTGAGGGAACAGTGGAAATGTTGGGCAAGCAGCGACAACAGTGCATACACTGGAAAATGCAGCCGACCAATGATCGAATCAGTCAGGAAATATTTTTTATTCCCAAACAGCATAGGCGTGCGCAGCTCATTTTATTAGGGGGTGCACCGTCAAATGGGTGTGAGTAACTCCACCTATTGGGCATGTCTAACACCGCCAATCAGACGTGTCTACCATCATCTATTGGCACTCGCCACAATATATAAAGTCTCTCAGCCACATCATAATCTCCTGCCTATATCAATTTTCATCCTCTAATTACTCTGTGTAACATTAACAGCACATGCAAATAAAGTCATAAACATATAAGGATGACGCAGGTATGTAGTAATATGACAATGGTCTAGTACAATCACCAATGCAAACACACATTATTGATTGATGGGCGCTTCTTTAAATGGAATACAGTTCTAAAAAGCAAAAGTCTTTGGTTAAAGGTATTGCTGGTATTGCTAGCGGCAAGGAGGTATTCATAAGGGTGGGCACAGCATTAGGGGTTGCCTGTGCACCCTTAACACTCAATGTTCGCACACCTATGCCAACCAGCCTATAATTGCTGATTGGTTATGTCATTTAACAGCCAGATCTGCTGATAATGTGTGCATTGAACAGATAATTAGTCTAGCAAATCAGTAATTCAAGAATAAAGTTGATTATCGCTAAAACAATAATCTGCTCTGCTTATTGAATGATACATTGAGGTGATAACTGATTTTACAATGATAAGCGATATAATGAAATTTTTTATTTCTGCATTTTAAGAGGGGTCTACAAAGCATCATACATCAGTTAGGGGCATAACTCCCAGAGGCAATGGAGTCGATTTCCCCCGAGCTTTAAGCCCTAAAGTGGCATTTGCATGTACAGCAGTACCTGTGTGGTTCCAATTGTGACTGTAGCCTTTCCAATGGAACTTTGTGGCGCACCTGCTGCTGCTGCTGCTGAAAAGTTGATGGACTCTGTCCAAGAAGGCATGCTAATACCTGCCATTGGGAAAAAGGCAGGGACTGGGATGTCCGTACCTGGATAGAGGTATAGGATGCATATACATTACCTGACAACAAGGAAAGTACGTGAACCCTGATTGGAACAGTGTTGCAAAAGGGAAAGTTGGGCATGATTGACAGCACTGTTTGTTACTACTGGCTTGCAATAAATATACAAGGAACATTATAGGCCACATCTATTTGGTGCTGGCAGTTGCAGATGATGGGAATCGAGAACCGAAGAGACGTCAGATCCCTCCTTTATTAGTTGTAATTGTGCTGCCAAAGCTCAATCCCTCCAGAGCAGCTGTCTGCTTATAATAATACTCTTGCACAATCTGTAAGCACACATCCATGTGTCCATCTTCTTTTCCAAATGATCTTACTTTTATATGTGTTTTATAGAAAAGCTCATGATGGGCCATGGCTGAACCATGTGGGGGTTTGACAACATTCCAAGAGTCCTGCTTAGTGCTTTTGCGGCATTAGAATGCCACATACAGTTACACCCCTTCCCCCAAACACCATTCGTTACAAGCTTGCCCGTGGCTGTGCACACAGCACCCACTTTGTGCTGCTCTACATACAGTATGAATGGGGCATACCTCCCCATTTTCTGAACCACCATACAAAGCTGCACGGATTGGGACAGAGTTGCAGAACCCTAAATTTGGGTCTGTCACAATATAATTGGGACTGTTGGACATTATAGTATCTGCCATTGCAGTAGTGGAGTTTGTGAGTGGTTGGACCAGGTTAAAAAAAATATATGATTTAGGCCCCTTCCTCCACTCAATCCAGGGTCACAAAATGCCACTCAGCAGTAGGTGGAAAACGTGGACTCCTTAGTCATCAGGGGCCCAGGTGCAAGGTACCTGCTGCACCAATGGTAGGTTCCGCCGTTGTGCCATTGTCTTCAGTAATAGGGCCGAAGATTTGGATTTGGATTCTTCACCAGGATTTGTCCAGCGCCAGTGAAAGGCTTTGAATTTGGACAGTGTGATGAGAGGGATAAAAGCGTGTGGTTGGTGCTCCTAATTTGCGCTCCTGGATAAGCGCTGGCTGGCACTTGTTCGGGGGGGAGGGACAATTAATATGCAAAAAATAAGCAGGCGTGAGGTCGGGCGGCTGTTGTTTGTGGTGAAAGCACCATAAATTGGGACCCACTAGCGGCCTAAAGCTTCCTAGTGGTAGGTCCGGCTCTGCCCACATATACCCAGCCCTGCATCAACTACCTCCCTCTTACCCACATATACCCAGCCCTGCATTAATTACAGTACCTTCCTCTCACCCACATATTCCCAGCCCTGCATCAACTACCTCCCTCTCACCCACATATTCACAGCCCTGCATTAATTACAGTACCTCCCTCTCACCCACATATACCCACCAGCCCTGCATCAACTACCTCCCTCTCACCCACATATTCACAGCCCTGCATTAATTACAGTACCTCCATATCACCCACCTGCCTCTAATGTACATATGCTCCTGTCGCAGTCAGCTCCCTCTTACACATACTCCAGCCCTGGCTCATCGACCTCCCTCTCTCTCTCACATATACACACACACACACATAAGGTGTCTCATCTTCCTCACACAAATATCAGTCACCTACATCGCACATATCAGGGGCAAACGCAGGATTTTCAGAAGGGGGTTTCCAGAGGTGCGGAGCAAAGTACGAAGATGGACACTTAGGTGACCCAGTTTATGTTTTGATGTCCCGCGGGTGGTAGGGGGTATTATATCAACCGCTCAGCATGTAGGGCCTGGATCAGTAATTTCCACTAATTACCTCTTTACTGCACAGATGGTGGGAGATGAGGTGAGAGAAGGGGGCATTGGGCTGAATGAAGGGGCCCTGATACATAACATCCAGGGTGGTAGAGGAAGTTTAATATGCAGAGGAGGGGTGTATAGTGGAGTGGGCTTTTTATTATTCATAATTTTCTGGTGGGAGGACAACTTGCTTGACTGCAGATATCTCCATTTCCCGGAAATAGATTTATTAGATTGTAATGGAATTAAAAACTAGAGAATCCCTCCTACCAAATGGTACTGGGGACTAGGGGATCAGAGTTCAGGAGGCAGAGCAATCTGCCAAGGAGTATATAAAACTACATGCCAGGTGTGTGGAGCTGGAGCAGTAACCAGCTGCTTGAAGGCTGATATCTCTGGTTCTGGGAAAAGTAGAGACAAGCTTCTAGTGTCCTTCAAAGGGGGAGAGTCACAGATTTTGGAATATATCCTCAGAAAAACTCTACGTCAGATGGAACCTGAAATATCTGACTGGGAACAGCAATTAACAGGCTTGGATGGGGACCACTGCTTTGAAGTCAGATATCTCCGGTTCCCAAGGTCCGATTTTAAAAATTCTTATACTCTTGGAAAGAGGGGACCCTCAGCTTTCAGACAGTGGCCCTTAGACTCCTGGGGGGGTTTCTGGGTACTCGGAAACCCCCCCTGCGTGCGCTACTGCATATATATATATATATACCCAGCCCTGCCCCAGCTACCTCCCTCACACACATATACCCAAGCCACCTTCCTCTCATGCATATACCCCGCAGCCCTGCTCCATCCACCTGTCTCTCACACACAAGTATACCTCAGCAATCCATGTCTTACAGATATATGCTCCTGAGCCCACCCCTTCCCTCTTGAATCTGTGCTGTCAGTCAGCCAATGTTTCCCTGTGTGATACTTGGTCTGCCACTTTTCTGCAGAAATAATGTTGCCTTATCTTGTGTTCCTATGTATTTGGCAGTCCATATTATTGGTTGTTTTGTATGCTTCATGGTGACTGACGGACATTTTGTTGATAAGATTTATATACATTTACACACTCATCTACAGCTGCAGAGATGCCCAGGGCCCCCTGTCTGTTGGGGCCTAGTTCAGCTGTGGGGCGGCATGCAGCACTTACCTACATGAGTATACACAACTTAGCGAACAGGTCTGAATCAGGCCATGAGTTCCACCACCTGTAATGGTGAGGCAGAACGCATTCAACCTTCACCTTGGCCCCGCACAGTAATTCTAACAGAAAATCATTTTAGTTTGCAGGGGGTGCCAAACATTCTACCACTGACCTAGAGGGGGGAGAGAAGGGGGATAATTGGTGGCAGAGGGAAATGTGTTTCTCCACCTCAAAGGACCACTTTAGGCCCTGGTTATAATATCCCTTTAACCTTTTGTAGTCCATTTTTTTTATTTTTTGCGGCAACAGTCTGGTTTAATTTTTTTTTATTAATTGTAATTTTTTGTTAATAAAAAAAAAATGTCTAAATTGAATGTTGAAAGATGTTAAAGCTCTTATTTTAAAGTGGCTCACCATTGGATCTGCTATTAGCGCTAGGGCTGTTGAGCCTGACTAGACGTTGAACCTGAAAGGGTTAAAATGGGACATCTATGATTTACACAGGATCTGTATCTGGCTAAACTCAAGCCCGCATTTCACCTGATTTTACTAACCCACCGAACCTGCATAAATCATAAGTCTCCCATATTAAAGGGATATTATGCCAAGCCTAATGATATGGGAGGGGTTATTCAGAGCTGATGGCTGTTGTGCAAATTCATGTGCCGATCAAATATTGATTGACTAAACATGTGTACGGATCACAGTGCGCTTGTGCGACGCCAAAGGGCTACACAATTCTGCGATTTTGTTTGGTGCAAGGCAGCCGCTGTTTGATTGACAGGCAGTCGCCATTTGGGGGTGGTAACTGTCCTTTATGGGGGAGTGTTAAAAAAAATGCAAGCGTGCCCAGGAATTTGTTGTGGAGGAAGACTTGCAGCTGTATGACAATCAGCAAATTAATTAGCAGGCTTGCACAGTTACATCAAGTCTGAATAACCCCCAAGGTACATTCATTTCACAATCATCTTTTCCTCAGCCTAAAAACAATTATTGCATGAAATAATGAAAAGTTGGAGGTGAATTTGCTATTATACATGATAATAGTATAGATGTATTGTAGTTTTTCCTTTGTGAGTTTTCTTTACTGTATTATGCAAACATGAAACCGTTCATTACAAGATTCTTCCCAGTAGGCAATGAATGTTTTGTTTGGCAGGTTTATAAGCTGCCACCATGAAACAGCTGATCCTGCATCTTTTGTCCAGACCAGTGTATTTATATTGCTATTTTTAGATGTTCTTGTGCAAATAACTGATTTGAAGACTAATCTTTAGCTAGTGTAATGCAATCAATCATCCATGAACATCCCCAAATAAACACAAATAATCACTTTAAATACATAAACATACTGTATAATCCTTGCCTATAATTACTGATTTCTTTTTTAGTTCTTTTTTTTTCAGTATATAAGCAATATTTTGCAAATGTAACATAAGAATCAATAGACAGATGGGATTGGCTTTTCCGTTCTGGCGGAAATTACATTATACTTTGTATTCCTAGAAGTGACCTCACACAGATGGTCAGTATTTTTAAAATAATATTTCTAAGCATTATTATTATGCTTCATTTTAAATACAACATTGCTGCATAGACAGTATATTTGTCAAAAAAATTACTAATTTGGAAATGAAGCCAGAGGAATACAGTACGTCCTTTCAGTGCTGGATTAAGCCTTCGGGGGCCCGGGTCACTTTAGACAGGGGGGCCCTCTCCCACTTGTCATTACTGGCTGCAAACTGCATGGGAGACTATTGCACTGTCAAAACACAGAGTAAAGGCAGTATAAACTTGGTCAATGGGTAACTGCAGAGTGGGGGATTTATATATATCAGCAAAACCAATAGTGTTTTCTTAGCGCCCAATACATTTATTAAGATAATCAATTTCACATGAAAAAATACATTTGTTCATATGTAAAACATTTATTAAAAGTTCGATAAAAATCAACAATTACTTTTACACGGCTCCTTGTGGCTGGATTGATTCACAGTGTACAACAGTTTTTCAATCACAATTTGTGGCAGTTACCCAATGCGTTTCGTTTCATCAAGAAAGTTCATCAGGGAAACAAATGATCTACATCTTCGAACCAATTTTTAATATATATATGTATATAGCTGTAGCTGTTCTCCCGCTCCTGGGCTGAGGCACCGTATGTTGTACCACTGATGCATTCTCAAAACGCTCCTTGAAAAAAGTCAGGTTATGACCAAAACGTCGGAGCAGGATGTGTATACTTTGTTGGAATAAAAACCACCAGTTATTATTTATCTCCATCTGACTCAAATATTGGATTTATTTTTGAACCCTTTGGCGAGTGTTCAGTATCCCTGCAGTTAACTGCCGGGACGGATTGGACTATTTATGAGGCTATATGATTAAAGGCATATACACCTCCTTTTGGACACCCCAGTGTTGACTATGTGGAAGTGAGAGTGCGGTCTATTGGGACATATATATATATATATATATATATAGTCCAGTGGTTTTGATCGCACTCTCACTTGTGGTAACTGTAGTATCGGTGGGGTGCGCATAGGGGGTACAGATCAATATCCATTCCTCCACAAATAGAAGATTCTCCCAGCAGGGAATGTACACTCTCCACAATATCAAAGAGAACTCGCTCTGATAAAATCAAATAATTGCTTTATTTTCACATGGAGATATCCATTATTCATATGCCATATATGCAGAAGCCCCGACGTTTCGGTCCCACATCTGGACCTTTATCAAGGAGCAAAGGCACAGTGATTCAGATTATGCAGCAGCACAAATCAGGCAGATCATGGTTCAGGTACACCAACCATGCGCCCCTGTCCATATCGGTGCTGCTATCAAAATGATAGCAGGCCGAATGTATGAACGGTCAGCATCGCTGACCGTTCCGCACGAAGCCGGGTTTGGCTTCGCCAGCATCAGGCTGGCGAAGCCCTATCTAAACAGCAGGGACAGCGCTGTCCCTGCTGTTAGGTCTGGGCTGCGCTGGGGATCTCGCGTGAACAGCAAGATCCCGCGCATGCCCAGAGCGGCTGGCCGGGGGACAGGAGATAGCGCATCAGTATTAACTGATGCGCTATCTCCAGAAAGGGACATCGCTGAAGGGGGGAGTTAACGCTCCCCTGCTTCGGCAGACAAGATGTACAGCTTATCGATGTCCCTTCCTGCTTCGCCTCGCTATTGAGGCGAAGCAGGAAGTATCATAGCTGCGCGATAAGCGCTGCTATGATACATCTGCCCCATTGTCTTACTGGTTGTCTATAGCAACATCGCATCTGAAATAGAACTCCCATCTTAGTAAATTTCCCCCTTTGTCGGATGTCTCTGTTTCTCCAACAGTAGAAATTGAAATTAAATAGGACGACTAGTTTTTTCACAATGACCATCCAATTTTTTCACCAATGGAGGTAGGTGGTTTAAACGCACCTAGCTATACTGAGAGAGGCTGTGATTCGCACCCCTGTATACAGAGCATACAGAACTGAATCAGACCCTCAGTCTCGATAATCTTTACATTGTGGGCTTGCCACTAAATTCCTTCCTTCATTGTGGGCTTGCCACTAAATTCCAAAAGCATACAGCTTTTGTTCTACTTCAAGAGATTGAGCCACAGTTTCGAGGCCAGAGAATGTTTTTAATGGGTCCCCTTACGTCATCATTATTAAAGTTGTTAATAACTGCATTATGGAATAAGCCAAAATGTTCATATACTGAATTTAGCAATGAATGTTATTTAAAAAACAACAACAACAACAACAAAAAAAACGTAATTGCCTGCTAACCACATGTCTGGTTTCTGTTGTATTTTAAAGACTTTTGTATAATTTATTTAAATTCCCATAGTCAAAGTCAGATGGGACTTTAAAGAAAACCTTTGCATGCAAAGCACATAAATCCTACATCTCATGTCATAGGGAAGCATTATTGTTTTCTAAGAGCCTCAGGATTGCATATGTTTCATGGTACCACTGCTGACGCACTGTAGTAGTGGAAGCTAAATGGAGAGACAGTGACAGTGTCAGTGAGTGAGATCACACAATGTGGCCCACGGACTAGTAAACGTTGTGTTCTATATATCTTATATACATACCTCCCAACTTTGGTCGTTCAGCAGGCGGGACGCTGCTGCTGCACGCCGGAGGCGCGCCGAAATTTTCGGGGGTGTGGCCTAATTTAGGGGCGTGGCCTATGCTCACGGCTCTTCCACGAGGCCACGCCCCCATTTTGCCGCTATGGGGGCATGACCCAGAGGCTCTGTGAGCCTCTAGCCATGCCCCCAGCCCCCTGGCTGCGGGAATAGACGCTGTGCGCATGCGCACAGCGTATATTCCCCGCTGCTTAGCAGCTGACAGGGGGGACTCCCAACAGCCCCCCCCACACCGCGGGACACTGCCGCCCGCGGGTGGGACAGCTGGACAGGCTCTGACAATCGGGACTGTCCCGAGAAAATCGGGACTGTTGGGAGGTATGTATATAGCTTTTGACATCATGATGTATTCAATTCCTATTTCCCTGGTAGATGGTAAGCTTATAAGCAGGGTCTTCTTACCTCTCTGTAGGGGAGATGTACCAAAGGGGCCTACACACGTAGTCTCACTGCTGAGCGTTCTAAGCAATGCTAGATCACAGATCTAGCTAGTGATCTGTTAGGGCACGTGTTCTCTGGTGTACACTGGCCCTGACCCCGGTGATTAACTAGATTTATCCAGCATGCTGGACATTAATCGTCCGGCGATAGGGATGCGCGGGGCCACGCATCACTATAGCTATGTCCCTACACACAGAGCGATGTAGGGGGATTTTCTAAGCTATCTAGTGAAAATGCTTAGAAAATGCCCCTAAATCGCTACATGGGTAGGTCCCATTAGCCTTGAAAAGTGCTAAAATGGAGAGTGATAATCCACCAACCAATCAGCTCCTGTAATTTTTAGAGCACTGCCTGTAGCATGATAGGTAGGAGCTGATTGGCTGGTAGTTTATCACTCTCCATTTTAACACTTTTCAAGCTTAGGACATCTGGCCCTGTTTGTCTATAACTGCCCAGTCTCATTTAAATATTGTGTTCCAAAATTGTAAAGCTCAACAGAATATGCTAGCCCTATGCCTATAAATGCAAATAAATGTTACATTGTATTGCTGCTAATTTGTACGCCTCTGAGAAATGTGCTAAAGCTGCATCCGCTGTATTCTGTACAGTGATCAGAGGGGGATTTTCCACAAGGCAACCTAGGTGATTGGCTAGGGCCTAGCAGGTCCCAAGGGGCCCCATAAAGATACCTTTGCCATCCAAAACATTTCCAAAGGAGCATTGAGCAACTACCATGTGACGTCATAACATCACATGGACCTGCCCACTCTCCCAAAGGGCCTTTTTACGTTCTTTGATATTTGGACACGGGATACGGTCGATGGTCAACAGTCATTAGGTCAATACCGTTGGGTCGACATACTGGAAGGTCGACAGGTGTCTATGTCGACGTGGGACAAGGTCGACAGGTGTCTCGGTCGACACATGCATTAGGTCGACATGGGTTAGGTCGACAGTCAAAAGGTCGACATGGGGTTTTCACTGTTTTCTTGAGCCGACATGTGCCGACAGGCGGTATTCCATGCTCTACCATCCACTAGGAGGTGATGGGAGAATAAACTATACCGAAGCATGGCGTAGTGCACTTAAAACTGTGTCCATGTCAACTGTGTCGACATTCGGGTCAAAAAAACAGTGACGAGCCTAGACACCAGTCGACCTTGTCCCATGTCGACCTAGACCCCTGTCGATCTTCCAATATGTCGACCTAATGACTGTCGATACAATGATCCCATTTCTTGGACACACAGAATGGTTTTCCCCAACGCACGCCGGAATCGCAGCGTGTATGGGCAGCATTAGGTCTGGGGTAGCCAACTCCAGTCCTCGAGAGCTACCAACAGTTAATGTTTTTCAGATCTCCTCACAGAGGCCCTTATTCTGATCGATGCGGATATTCCCGCTTGCGTACGGGCCGCCGATGTTTATCTTCTGCGCATGTGCAGAGGTCACTCTGCGCATGTGCAGGCGATTTCGCCGCAAGGATTCTCTATACGCCGCACAGGGGGCGTAGAGGGGCGTGAGGGGCTACTTATCCTCATTACCCTATGCATACGCCCCGCGTTTCATGGGCGTTCCCATGCAAACGCGGGGCGTATGCATGGTAATGAGGCCGTGACGCGTGGGTACGGGGCGGGCATCTGACATCGCCGGATGTCAGCTGCCCGCCCCCATACAAGATTTCACACGGACAAGTGTCCGTGTGGTCTTGTGTTGCGGGACCTGGTGGAGCGTGCGGCCCTGCATTCGATGTTCGGTGACCATCGAATGCAGGGGCTGCTCCCACCATGGAGGAGGCGTATCCCCGTCCAATTTCATGCGGATCGCCACATATCCGCGTACGGACGGCCGTGGCGATCCGTATGGAAGGCGGGGATTCGCCTGCACGGTCGGAGCCAGAGTCACAAGTGAAGTAATTAGCTCCACCTGTGGATCATTTATAATGTACAATCGCACAAGATCGTGTATCCCTCAATTGTATTGGTTGGATATAAGAGTGACCCCCTGTTTGTAGTTATAACAGCCTTGTGTCTAGTATAATTCAGGGGTGTGCTACCACTGACAAATGGGATAATTTTTTCTCTCTTTGTGGATCATTTATAATGTGTTGGTGAGTAATGAGTGCACCTGTGCAGCAGCTAGGTTGTCTGGAAAATGTGAACTGTTGGTTGCTCTCGAGGATTGGAGTTGGCTACCACTGACCTAGGTCCTGATTCAGATTTGTCTGCAATGCCGATGTTCATGCAGCTGAGCATTTACCTGTAGACTGTGCACATTTCAAGGTACTCTAACGAGGCTGCCTGCAATCAACAGCAAATATATACTGTAGTGCTATGGATTGTTTGAGCATGGAGGTCACCAAACTGGTATCTTGTCCCCACAAGGTCTAAATCTGCCTTGGACAGAGATGCTCACCGCTGGCTTTTCTGATCCGCCACTTGTGCACAAAAGTCGCAACATTGGTTGCAACCTTATGTTTGCTCAGACTGTCTGACTGTTATACAAAATATATCCAGTCCAGAATATAACCACTGACGCGTTTCGCTGTTTAGAACATACAGCTTTATCAAAGGTATTGCTGGAGCTGATCCTAGAAGGGGTTTATATACCTTATTTGATCAGAGTCACAAGCTTCTGCAATTACTTTAGCTGCCCAGTATTGTTAGTGATTTATGTGTTATGTGTATTTATGTTTTTTAATGCTGATATTAAATCTGTAAAAATCTTTCATTAAACTAGCGCTACTTTTTTTCTTGTATTTTTGTTCTAGTTTTGGGATTAACAACCCCATTTAGTAGCAGCTATTAGCAAAACATCTCTGGTGGCACCTACTCGAGCTACCTCGGTAGTCTCAATCCTTTAGTCGGTACTTGTTTCCTAGCACGGCGCCCATCGCATCGCATACCATAAGGTACACGATGGTATGCGATGCGATGTTAGCCGATGTTATATCATTTTAAATTGTATACCATCGAATTGTATGCCATTATATGGCATATACAATGGTATATGATTTTAAATTGTATAAGCACCCTAATGGGTGTTTTCAATGTTAAATGTGCCCCCTATAAGATAAATAATTGTATAAGCATCGTAATAGGTGCTTACAATGTTAAAAGCACCCCCACGCCACCCGTACTATCAACGCCAACCCAAAGCGTGGCAAACGCAGCGAGCCCGCAAGGGGCGGCGGTACACGTCCTCTGACCTTTTCATACCCCCACTATCCACGTCGGCATAGAGTTGATTTGATATAGTGTGGCGAGCGCAGCGAGCCACCGTGCCCGAAGCGTGGCGTGCGCAGCGTGCCCCGCGAGGGGACGCAGAATACATGTGAAGTAATGCGCATCCGCTCGCCACGCTTCAGGCTCCGTGGATCGCTGAGCTCGCCACACTATATTAAATCTACTCCACACCAACGTGGATAGTGGGGGTATGAAAAGGTCGGAGGACGCGTACCGCCGCCCCTCACGGACTCGCTGCGTTGATAGTGGCGGTGGCGTGGGGGTGCATTTAACATTTTAGGCACCTATTAAGGTGCTCATACAATTAAAAATCTTATAGGGGGGGGCATTTTACATTGAAAAAACCCATTAGGGTGCTTATACAATTTAAAATCGCATCGCATTGCATTGTATGCCATTCTATGCTCATATACTTATGAGCAGGGCCCTCCTTCCTCACGTACTCACCCTACCTCATTACCTCACCTGTGCTCCTGTCCTGTTCTTCCCTTCCTCTACTTCATCTTCGGTCTCCTTGACTATTTTGACACCTACTTCTGAACTGATGCTGATTTTAGTTCTACCAGCTATACCCCTATTTATACTGTATCTTTCTACACACCCTGTACGTTACCTTGTAATTTTTTTTTTTTTGTTTGCTATGTACGGCGCTGCGGACACTTTGTGGCGCCTTATAAATAAACGTACTACTACTATACAATTTTAAATTGAATACAAAGCCATACGACTGAATATCGTGGGCGCCGTGCTAGGAAACAAGTACCCTTTAGTCTTCTAATTACTCTGTGTAATGGTACATGCAAAAAAACTCAAAATCATATATGGATGACACAGGTATGTAGTGATATGACAATAGTCTAGTACCAGAAACATTGCAAGACACACATGATTGATTTTTGGGTGCTTCTGGAATACAGTTCTAAAAAGCAAAAGTATTTGGTAAAAGGTATTGCTAGCGGCAGGGAGGTGTTCATAAGGGTGGGCACAGCATTAGGGGGTGCCTGTGCACCCCTAACACTCAATGTGCGCACACCTATGGGCAGGGCTACAATGACACCCCTTCCTGTACTGCTTGACTGCTCCCTCCCAGAGGGAGCACCCACAAAGTAGGTAACTAATTATGCCCATACCACACATTCTCTACCCCTTCAAAATGTGGCACCTGGTCTCACATTCGGCACCTCAGAGATGACAAGAGACATATTTACAAATATACGTGTCATGGATATCATTGGATACATGACACAGGTGCCATGTTTCTGGAGATCTGTGAGAAAATGTCTACTGAGTAAATGTTTGCTGGAGCTCAGCGTATGCGCAGTAGTGCCCTGGCATAAAACAGAGGCCCTCTTCTCTATTGATCCTCCCCAGCTGGTTATCCAACTAGGCAATATTGATTTATTTTTCGCAGCTCTAAATGCATTGAACAATTTTTCACTTTCTTTGTTTGTAAGTTGACTGGTGTCAAACACATGCCTACGATAGCCCATTCATGGTATAAGGAAAACAAATGAATCCTATTCTTTTCTCCTTCATGTTTCTAGAACCAGTTATACCAGAAAAAATGTAACCAAAATGTAAAAGTTGCAGAACTGCATTTCCCTGACCTCCAACCCCAAAACTACTGGGTTAAATGATGATCTTATTATGGTGTGTTGCAGCAATGTTTTTGTTCTGCGCATGCACATTTCTGCGCATGAGCATTTGCAGGGTGCGTGCAACCAGGACAGCGGGCTAGGGGCGAAGAGGGGCAGAGGGTGGCCCCAATAGCATATGGAAACTCCCAGCTGGGTGTTCTCATGCTAATGAGGCCATGACGCAAGAGCTGACATCACCGGATGTCAGCTGCCCGCCCATTTCCTTCAGCGTGCACACATATGTAAGTGAATTGAAAGTCACCTTTATATGCATGCACCTTCCAAATCTTTCGATGGTCGGTGGCCATCGAAAGATGTGGGAGGTTCCCCCTGCGAGCGAGTCACCCTTGCGAGTGGGTGGCGGCAGCGAACCATTGGCAAGGCAGGTTTGGTGGACTCGCAAGGCTGCAAATTTGCAGGTGAGTGGTGTGTTTTGCTGGGGCAGGACAAACCTACCAAGGCAGGTTTGTCCTGCCCCAGCAAAACCCACCACAGATCATAAGAAGCCGCTGCTTTTGCCTGAATTACTCCCTTAATTTCTCTCTCTTTGCTTTATCTCACTCCCCACGGTTTAGTACATCTGCCAATATATGAAGCAGCATAATACTAAATATCCATTCTGTCAGCACCTCTTGTATAGGCCCATACACATTGGGTGACTTTGTGCTGAAAGTCGCTCAAAACAGCACGTTTGAGCGGCTTTCAGCTCAAAGCCGCCCAGTGTGTATGCCTCAGTGATGAGCTGTGAGCGCTGCTGCGCACTCCAACAACATCACCAGGAAAACTTTGAGGACGGGAAGACTTTGAGGACGGCTTTGCATAGCGCTGCGCTATGCAAAGCTCCGCCCCCCGCTCACAGCACCGGGCAGGGGGAAAGCAGCTCCGTGTGTATGCACTGAGCGGCTTTCCCCCCAGCGATAAATGTGATCATCGCTGTCCATACACGCTGGACATAGTCGCCCAGTGTGTATGGACCTTATGTATTGAGCACACGGATTGGATGGCTGCCAGATAATACAATCTGTGCTTTCCACACAAAAGCCCAATCATATGTCAAGAAAAGCTTCAACATTCTCCTGCTTTCTAATACATTTCATTTTAAACATTGTTGGCTATGCTGATAATCATTCACTGACCATATGAATGTTCTGTTCAGTGATTATTCTATTGTTTGACTTCTCAGTTTGTATCCTGCTTTCAGTTGGCTTTGAATAAGCGTAGGATTTAATTACACCTTCTTGAACTACGGTTCTGATTTTTTTCTGTGTACTTTATTCTGTGTGACCTTGCTAACTACTGACCTTGATTTTGGCTTCTGAGTTACTAATAGCCCCCATCTACTGTATGGTTTTCACTCTGATAACATCTGGGATTTTGCACAAAGACTGAGATGTGCACGGTATGCAGTACACATGCCTGAGCCGACTGTCCAGTGATTGACATGGGCATTTGGGGGTGGAAACGTAGCATTTTCTAGAAGTGCCACAGAATACGTATGCTTCCCTGGCCGTAATAATTTTATACCTTAGGGTAGGCCCCCCCCCCATCTTAAGTACCCGCCCCCCCCCCCCCCCCGCCCCCCCCGCAGCTTTCATCCAGTTCTGATTGTCCATCAATAGTTAATGTACAGACTTCTGTGATAGAAAGCAAAGTCAGGTGCAGCAATCCATACTCCTCATCTACATACTAACATAAAATGGCTTCATAAAAGGAGAACTACATTTATTTTAATTGGTATATGGTCACTAGGTCTACAACAACTAGGACGACAAGCATTAGGCCGACATGCATGAAGGTCGACATAAAGGAAGTCAACATGGGGTTAGGTCAACAGGGTCATTAGGTCAACATGGGGAAGGTTGACAGTTAAAAGGTTGACATTTTTTTCACTTTTTATTTTTAGCCAACATATGCTAACAAGTGGTATTTCATGCCTTACCAGCCATTAGGGCCTTGATGTCTAACCTTGACACTCCAGCTGTTTTTGAACTACACATCCCAGCATGCTCTGCATCAGATGCAGCATGGCTAAAATAGCAAAACTGAAGCAGAGCATGCTGGGATGTGTAGTTTAAAAACATCTGGAGTGTCAAGGTTAGCCATGAAGGCACTAGGGCGTAGTGGGCAAAATGAATATTGTGCTGAGCGTATCTAGCTGCCAAATTATCGGCGGGGGCGCATACAGGGCCGGCGCCACCACTAGGCAGCTCTAGGTATTTGCCTAGGGCACCGGCCACTGGAGGGCGGCAGTCTACAGCCGCTCCCCCTGGATGGAGGTGAGATGCACAGGCGGCAGCCGCAACTCCCCCCCCGCCCACTGGAGCGACTAGGCCGAATGACGTGGCGGCCTGCTGCTGCATCACCCGGCACACTGAGCGGCACTGCCGGCCACAACACCCATGACACCCAATGCTAAATACCCCCCACCCCCGTGGAACGCCGCATCGGATCAGAGCCCCCCCCCATCGGCCGAATCGAAGCCCGGAATCCAAATAAAATCAATTAAAGTGTTAAGTAAAGTGCTAAAGTGCAGCGATGCACACAGTAGACAAGACGGATCTAGTGGCTTTCTCCGTATCTGGCGGGCTGCAGACAACGCCGGGTGGGAGGTGACAGTTCAGGTCCGCTTCAGCATGTGTGTCCGTCTTCCTGTTTTAATCCTGCACTCTGTTAGATGGCCCAGATCAACGCGTTTCGGATAATGGGTATATCCTTTTTCAAGATGTGCCGCCATTATCACAGGGAGGTACTTTTAAGGGTAGCTGGGTCGATCATGTGACACACTGCCGGCGTCTTTCATTTAACCTGTACCCGGCTTCAATACATCAGCTGTGTATTAACCCTCCTCTGCCTGCTTTGTTACAATTAGCAACAATTTAAAATATTTAAAACATGAGAAGAAATACATAAGAATAAATACATGCATCACTATTTCCCATACTCATATAAAGCCGGGCATTTAAAGGAGAAGAAAGAGGGAAAAAAAGGACAATTAGTGGCATGTTTTTAAATTGATGGCATATAATTAGAACCATAGACTATCCACTAAATTAACCATTTATATTCATAGTAAACATTAAGTCCTTTGGGGACTAATGTATTTAAAGTAAATATTGATTTAATTTCCATTTTTGCTAAACGCTCATCCAAATCATTCCTTCTCCAATCTGGTTTGCAAATTTTAATACCGCAAAAGGATTTCAACCCTTTTAAATCACAGTTATGTTTATCTTTAAAATGTAATGAGACATTATGTAATTCATGTCCTTTTTTATTATTGCGGGTATGTTCAGCTAAACGGTCTTTAAGCTGTCTACTGGTATGTCCCACGTACTGTTCCCCACAGTAACACTCTAATAAATAAATCACATTCCTAGAGTTACATGTGATAAAATCACTAACAGTGAACGTTTCATTAATTACATTAGATTTTTATTCTGTAATTTTCGGAACAGTTTTGCATGCTTTACACATTTCACAAGTACCGCAGCGGTAGAAGCCCTTTGACAATGCTCTAGTAGTTCTTTTAGGGACTGCTTGAGCACTCCTCACAAGAATATTGCCTAGGTTATCCGCCCTGCGGTACACAAACTTAGAATGTTGTCCCACAAAATCCTTTAGAAGGGGATCCTTAGTAAGTACCTCCCAATGTTTGTTGATACGATTCTCCAATTGAATGTGTTGGGAGGTATACTTAGGGCCTTATTTTGGTTCATTCTTTCTGACAAAATCCTTCTTAGATGGACAAAACCATGTGCACTGCAGGGGGGGCAGATGTAACATGTGCAGAGAGAATTAGATTTGGGTGAGTAATTTTGTTTCTGTGCAGGGAAAATACTGACTGCTTTATTTTTATACTGCAATATAGATCTCACTTTGAAGTAAAACCCCACCCAAATCTAATTCTCTCTGCACAAGTAACACCTGCCCCACCTGCAGTGCACATGGTTTTGCCCATCTAAGAAGGATTTTGTCAGAAAGAATGAACCAAAATAAGGCCCTTAGTAATGAACCGTATCTCATTATTTTCTACTTTGGGATTCTTCCCTTTATTTGGAACGATCCCATCATCATTTTTATTGTAGGCTTTCTGTAGCCACATTTGATTATAGCCTTTTTGATTAAAATTTTCTCTCATCTCATCTTCTTGAATTTCATAGTCTGTGGTATTGGTACAGTTCCTCCTCAACCTATAGAACTGGCTTGATGGTATACTCCTTATCCAATTAATGTGGCGATTGCTTTCACTACTTATGTAGGAACAGCAATCAGTTGGTTTGGAGAAATTCTTTGTGCAAAGCTTCAAATTATCAACAAAAATGGTAAGGTCGAGAAAATTAACAGAGGAGGGGCAAATTGTTGCTAATTGTAACAAAGCAGGCAGAGGAGGGTTAATACACAGCTGATGTATTGAAGCTGGGTACAGGTTAAATGAAAGACGCCGGCGGTGTGTCACATGATCAACCCGGCTACCCTTAAAAGCACCTCCCTGTGATAATGGCGGCACATCTTGAAAAAGGATATACCCATTATCCCAAATGCGTTGATCTGGGCCGTCTAACAGAGAGCAGGATTAAAACAGGAAGACGGACACACATGCTGAAGCGGACCTGAACTGTCATCTCCCACCCGGCGTTGTCTGCAGCCCGCCGGACACGGAGCAAGCCGCTACATCCGTCTCGTCTACTGTGTGCATCGCTGCACTCTTAGCACTTTACTTTTACACTTTCATTGATTTTATTTGGATTCCGGGCTACTGTAATACATTTTTTTATCTGTCACCTGGTGTCCTCAGCTATCATTTGGAAAAGAAACCTTGATGGGAACGCGAGAAAGAATCATTATGTAAGTTCATTTCATGTTGTCACCTACTGTTGTTTGAAGCCTTAAAGAAACTGCTACGTGCACACCTGAATGGAATATCACTAAGTTCACTTCCATCTGGCAGTGAGAGAAATTCTGCGAGGGAATAAAGATTCCTGATCTAAGATAACATTTGATTATTGTTGGTAAAGCGCTGGTCACTAGTAAAATCTTTTCTTGCCTATTGTAACTTGGGTTAGGGCGTTAACCCTTCACAAGAGACCAGCTGCACATTTGTCCAGCGCAAGGTGCACAATATTTCTATTGTGTTTCCGTTATTTTCAGTAACTTTTGGTGGTCTATGCGGATAGGAACCGCCTGTCCTTCTACAGCTGCTCCCCGCACCAACCGCCAACCACATCAGAGATCCCTGCAGTCAGCTGGGAGAAGTCTGTGTCTGATGCTTTGAATTGTCTATGCCTAGCACCGGGGGATATCATAGTGGCATTTTAACACTGTACCTCCTCTCCCTGGAAATATCACAGACTGGAACAGACATAGGGAAAGGCAGATTCTATCTGCATGTAGACCACCAAAAGGTACCAAAAAGATCTGTTTACATTGAACCTACTGCCAATAATATTAGTATTTTTATTTTATATTTATTCATTTATTTTTATTTATTTTTATTTTATTTTTAGCTCTAAATTCTATATTAAGGTCTATGTGTGTCTGTACCGAGTTCAAATTAAAGTCAGATCTAAAGTAGCTATGAAGAGAGGGTTTAATAAAAAGCTGCCAGATTACATCATAGATCAATTTTAGCAACAGACTCAATAATGTTGGCACTCAATACACATACTTAATCAAAGTAGTGGGATGTCCTGTGAGGTTTTTTTAGGACGGGATAATAGTGTAATTTGCAGAATGTGACCTCTGGATGCATTATACATTCATGTTCAATCTAGCAAGGAGGAAAAATGAACCCTTTGAGTTCCAACATTGCTGTGAGAGATGTGCAAAATATCCCCTAAAAATACCAGCCTGGCTCACAGCGACTGTTTTTTCCGGCACAAATCCATGACACGGGGAAATCTATTATAAGGTCACATATAATTAATACAATTCAAAATGATTAACATTGAATGATGGCCTATTATACCCCTTTCACACTTGCAAAAATAACCCAGGATTTAGCTCAGTATGAAAGGGTCTTGAAAGAATATCCTGGGTGAAAATCCCGGGATTTCTACCAAGGTGCTGACCTGGGTAGATTCCGGAATCGACACGGGATGCGGTCAGTGTGAATGGTCCCGTACCCGGGATTGGGTACACGGGAATTGAGAAAAGCTGCTGATTGAAGCTTTCATGGGCTCACAAATGCTGATGTCATCTTTCAGAGCCCTGGAGTCCATTTCTAATGACATGCATATGTATTTGCAGGGATTTCCTGGGATCAGTGTGAATGGGGCTGTCCCGGTTCGATCCCAGGTCTGAGTTCAGTGTGAAAGGGTACATTCCCGGGTAGAGTCCCGGGAAGCATCCGGGAACACATTCCCTGGTATGACCCAGCTCTGTGAGTGTGAAAGGGGTATGATTTATTAAATTTAAATAAACACCAATAAAAGTTATGACACATTGTATTTTAAGTCCGAGGAGTGCATCCTAGAAAACTGATTTATTTTCTTCTTTTTTGTGTTTCTCTATGTATGCAAGACTTGAGAACAGTTGATAATAAAACTGAAACGTTGTCTCAAGCTTCTATGACTCCTCAAGTTTTCTTTCCTGTGGTTCCGAGTGCCGCACCGTCCATCCCCTCTCTCTCTCTCTATATATATGTAGCGTGATGAATCGGCACTCCAGTAGTTAACTGAGTGAATGCCTGGGTGCCTTCCCTAGTGATGTTTCACCATACAAACAGAAAGAGCAGTGGCGGCACTCCCAGGGCTTGTTAGAAAGAAGACAATGGACACAAAGTTTTTGCTTGACACTTTGGCCCTTATTCTGATTAAGTTGGATGGCTCAGAATGCGGACGGACAGCCGATGGTTGGTGTTTGTGCATGTGCAGAGGCGTATCTGCGCATGTGCGAACGCCTCACACGTCCGAACACGGCATGAGATTCGTGCAGTACCATCCGAGCAGGGGGTGGAGAGGGGCGTGAAGGGCTGATTTTGCTCATTACCATATGCATACGCCCTGCGTTTCATGAGCGTTCCCATGAAAACGCTGGGCGTACGTATGGTAATTCGGCCATGACGCACATGTGGGGGGGGGGGGGGGGCGGTCATATGACATCGCCGGATGCCAGATGCCCGCCCATATCCCTGCTTTTGCACGGAGAAATGCCCGAGTGGTCTGCAGCACTCAGTGCTTAGAGCTATTGTCCACAATTATTGTCCACAATTAGAGCTATTGTCCACAATTATTGAATTATATGTCAGAAACCAGAGTTGACCAACCTATCAAGAGTAATAGACCATAGATCAAGAGTAAAGAAAACCTCTACAAATCAAAAAAACATGCCCACGAGCGCTCTGCGTACCCATTAAACATTTATATGTGCCATCAACCTCCCTACATGTCCCATACTTCCCTATGCTCTTCTATGCACTCCAACAATTAAATATGCAAATGTTTTACCTCACTTCTGTCTCCAGAATCCATAGTCTCACTTTTCATGTTCAACCATGCTGCTACTGCACTGATAATTGCTTTTGCAGGGAATTGATGGAAAAAAATTATGTAAATGGCCACATGCCTTTTTCAGATCTTAACTCTCATATGCCCATTACACTTAAAGGTATCAACTCGGCACCCACTGGGTGCCATGGTGGACCCCTTTATTATGGGGTCCTTCAGTACCCTAGAGACCTCGACCATGCCTGACTAGTTGGAAGGTTAATGCCATGGCTGCAGGAACCAATATAAACAGGTCTCCCAGCTGTGGCATTACCTTACCGACTAGTGGAGCCCAGTGCTGTTTGCAAAAATATCTGGGGAATCTTTTTCCCTTATATTTTTAGAACCAGGACTGGCTCAAAGAGCCCCGGACTGGTTCTGCTTAGTTGGGGGTACCCAACACTTTTTTTAAACTCTTTATTTTGTATTTTACACACAGAAGCACTGCATAGATCTGACTGATCCGCGAAGGCATCAGCAAATTCATCAGACAAAAGCAGTTCTATTTTATGAGATTAATTCATGGTAGAGTTTGATGATGCTGATGGTAGTAAATTCCAATGATGTTCTGGTACCTTTGGAAAGTCTGGCTGAGTTCAGCCGATGATCTGTTATATGTGTGTTTTAGGTTATTTTCATTCCTATTTGAGAAAACTCTGGGGCTAATTTTGCATGGATCGCTAATCATAGAATTCGTAAATTGATTGATTATGAGACAATTGTGCATGCGTAACGCAAGGGGAAATAGCAAGTGAAAAAATGCGTATGGATCGTAAATGCAATGAGTATGGAGCTTGAATGCTGTTTCTGTGTTTGATGGACAAAACTTAGCCATCGCCCAGGTGTTTTTGGAGTGGGTCTTTGGCGTCGGTGATGACCACTTCCAGCTTGTCTCATTCGCAGATTAGTGGAAGCCTCAGACCTACTCACATTTGCACAGACGACAAAAACTCTTCAATGGTTTGGGAATTGCATATGGATTTGGGAATGGATCTTGATTAGCGATCTTTTTGCAATTATCTGACAATTTAGCAAAGGGTGTTTTCTCTTTCTGTCTGGGTGGCAAATTTCTCCACTGCAAATTCTCACATTAGCAGCCCATACTGAAAAAGGCCCTCTGCCGGATTCAGTGGCGCACGCAGGGGGGGTTTATGAGTACCTAGAATCCCCCTAGGAGTCTAAGGGCACTAGGCTGAAAGTTGAGGGTCCCCTCTTTCCATGGGTACAAGAATTTTGACTTCAAGCCTGTTAATTGCTCTTCCCAGACAGATATTTCAGGTTGTGCCTGACTTTTCTGAGTTTTTCTGAGGGTATATTCCAAAAGCTGGGACTCTCCCCCTTTGATGGACACTAGTAGCTTGGCTTCCCAGAACCAGAGATTTCAGCCTTCCAGCAGCTGGTTACTGCTCCAGCTCCACACACCTGGTATGTAGTTTTATATACTTATTGGCAGATTGCTCTACCTCCTGATCTGTGATCCCCTAGTCCCCAATACTTGGTAGGTGGGATTCTCTAGTTTTTAATTCCATTAAAATCTAAGAAATCTATTTCCGGGAACTGGAGATATCTGCAGTCAAGGAAGCTGTACTCCCACCAGAAAATTATGAATAATAAGCCCACTCCCACTCCACTATACATGCCTCATCTGCATATTAAACATCCTCTACCACCCTGGAAGTTATGTATCAGGGCCCCTTCATTCAGCCCAATGCCCCCTTCTCCCACCCCATCTCTCACCATCTGTGCAGTAAAGGGGTAATTGGTGGAAATTACTGATCCAGGCCCTACATGCTGAGCAGTTGATATCATACCCCCTACCACCTGTGGGACATCAAAGCTTCCCCCACCCCTACCGCTGGAGGATCAGTAGGGGCCCAATTGCTATGCCCAGGGGTCTACACTGCTGTTGACGCCCCTGTATATATATACTATATATATATATATATATATATATATATATATATATATATATATACAGTGTGTGTGTGTATATACATGTATACATATATAGGTACTTGTTTAGTTTCACGGCGGCAGCATGGCCGCCCGTTACTTCCGGGTGGCCATGCATATTGTATAACTATCCACGTTGGCATGGACTTTATTTTAGATAGTTTTCCGAACGTCGAACCTGGAAGTAGCGGGCGGCCATACTGCCGCCGTGAAACTAAACAAGTACCCCTAAGTGTCCATCTCCATGCTTTGCTCCGCCCCTCTGGAAACCCCCTTCTGAAAATCCTGCGTTTGCCCCTGGGATTTGTGGAATACAGACATTATTGTAAAGTTAAAATGTCTGCTTCTCTATGTAGTCCACATATGAGTGACAGCTATATTTTTTATACTGTATTAGATTTGGGTTTGGACACAGTATTTACTACATCTCTGCACATGTTACATCAGCCCCACCTGTAGTACAGTGTGGTTTACCAAGATGCCTCATTCAGATACGGAATGATCTAAGTCACATGGTATGTATAGTATTTTGCATATGTGACAGACTCATACTGCACAGATGCGGTCTCCCAACATGTAGAGACAGGGATGCGGGACAGCTCGCGCACCTACGATTTTTTGTGGGGGGGTGGTAGCTACCAGAAGGGGGTATGGCCTATACCCGCGACGTTACGCCCTGTTTTCGCCGCCGTGGGGGCATGCTCAACAGCTCTGTAAGCTACTGGCTATGCCCCCAGCTCCTCTGGCTGCAAGAACAGATGCTGTGCGCATACCAAATGTGGGAGGGAAGCGTGAATAGCCCAAAACGGGACGTACCCGTGATAAGAGGGACGGTTGGGAGGTAAGCATGTGCAGTACGGAACCTGTGCCATTGGATCTACTACAGCTGCAGATGTCAAGATATTGACTGTGTGCAGCTGTTTTGGGTGGGGATGGGGCAGCAATGGCCTCAGTTTACAAAAATCTCCCCAAAAACTTTTTACACGTTGTCATTATGGGGTATTGTGTGTATAATTTTGAGGGGATAAAAATAATTAATTCCATTTTGGAATAAGGCTGTAACAACAAAATGTGGAAAAATGGTAAGTGCTGTGAATACTTTCTGGATGCCTGTGTTCTTTTACACAGTGTTTCCTCCCTGGTGGGCAGAGCATAATGACACCATCACCAAGTTGTGCCCAACTAGCTTGGCATCATTAAGATTAGCAAACTTTTCATGGACATTCCTCGTCTATTTCCATTCAGAGACAGAATCACCAAGTACAATTGTAAAGCCCTCACATTGGGAATATGCAATCTAAATCAGGACCATTAGGATGTATTCCCAAAAAGAAAATACACATTTTTCATATGCTTTTGATATTGTTGGGTGAACAGTGACCATACTATACTGCCATCAGTAATTTTATAGTCATCAGTAAACATACTGCATTTGTCATTTAGGGGGAGATGGACTAAGCCTTGGAGGGAGATAAAGTGAAGAAAGCTAAAGTATCAGCCAATCAGCCCCTAATTGCCATGTTTGAATAGTGACAGTTGGGGGCATGTTTTGTATTTAATCTGTCTCCACTTTATCACTCTCCAAGGGTTATAACATCTTCACCTTAATGCTAGAATGCCATTAACCCTCCTTTGAATAACAATTTAGCTGATCCGGGACATATAGGTGCTGCAAACTAGTCTTCTCTGTTCAGCAGCAGAACTCCTGTTACCATGACAACAGGATGCCCTGTCACTGAAGCCATTCTCGCCTCCTCCATCCTTCCTCTTCCATCCCCTTCCTAGCACCTCTCTAAACCCACCCAATCTGCTTCTTTGCAGCATTCACCTTCCTCCCTGCAATACTCCTCCTCCGTTTTCTTCTGCATTGCTTTCTCCCTGCGACCTTTTTTTCTCTCTTGCATCCCCCTCTCTCAGTATATGCACTGCCTTCTCTCTGATCCACTCCTCCTTTTTCTCTGCTCCTACCTATGGCAGAATAGATATAAATCATAACCAACACCCCTCCCCAAATAAGAATGCTGAAACAAAGGAACCCTGCAGCGTCCCAGGACTGAAAATACTGCCAGCTCCTCCTTTCCTTTCTCATCAACTACACTGGTACAGATGGGAATCCTTGTAACCAATCCCAACTTGCAAGACATTAACCTCTGTATTGCTGGAATTAAAAAGTCCACGTTGTATACCATTCATAGTGAGTTATTGCAGAAGCTACTAACCTAAATATCTCACAATATTTTACAAAATCATGTGGTGGGTATTAGAGTTTTCAGCTTTGCCTGAAAATATTGGACAGCAAATGTCAAACACATGCAACAGAAGCTGAACTGCCAGGGTGAAAAAGACACATTCTGCACACTTGGAAATTGTTTTATTTTTCAATTAAAATTGGAATCAAACAGTTCTGAATTATTTATATTTCTGCTACAAATAAAACCTGTCCAACAGTGCTGGCAATGTATGCCTATTTGTTTCAGTTGTATCCACCTTAATTTGTTAAATTATCCAATCATTTATTTAAAATTGGGGATACAGCAGGGTTGCCTGGTAATTGCCATCACCTGTGGTGAAACACCTTTCTTATCAATTACCTAGCTCTCCACAGGTGATGGTAATCATACATTGCCAGGAAAGGCCAGGAACAAAGCATTTTCTCCCTGAAGGACTGGGTCAGGTAGGCAACCCTGATTTATACCAATGTATTACATTTGGAAAAAGCTGAATCAGGCAATCAAACTAAAGGTGCGTACACACGGGGGGAGATATATTGCTAGCAATATATTGCTTGCAATATATTGCTGAGCAATATATTGCTCAGTGTCTCTTTTTCAACAAGCGACCAGAGATGGTCGCTGTTGAAAACGAACCTCTGCTGGGGGAGCCGCAGAGGTAATTAGCTGGTCGCAGGAGCAAGCTCCTGCGACCAGCGATTACAATGGGGCAGAAAACGGGAGCGCGCACCCGGCGATTTATCGCCGGGGCACACTCCCAATCACTGGCAATATGGTCGCCTGCGACCATATTCCCAGCGATTATAGCACTTATCTCCCCCGTGTGTACACAGCTTTAAGAACATTTTTTGTGCACTGCACCAGCTGTGGACTGTACTACAAATAAAAACTTCTATCAACTTTTTATTCAACTTTAGGGGAACTATTTGCACCTTTATTCTGAGTGCCAGCACTTTTTTTATATAGAAACTACCTAGACCAATTTTCTGTGCGCCACTATTGTTTTAGCGATTTCTTGCCCAAACATCTACATGACAGCAACACAACTCTTAGTAAGAAGCCAAAAGTCATACCCCCTATACACCAAATTCCTGGGTCCAACCCAGGATTTGGAACCAAAAGACTTCATTATTCCCTGGATGACCTAATTTACACTGCACATGAGTGTAGCCTGGGCAACACCGGCCCTCCAGATGTTGATGAACTACACATCCCAACATGCCTTGCATCAGTTTCAGCATGGCCACATAGCAAAACATCCTGGGATGTGTAGTTCATTAACATCTGGAGGGCCGGTGTTGCCCAGCCCCATACCTACCAACATGACCCTCTCCAGGAGGGACAGATTGCTCTGCTCCTGGACTTCCCTCTTAATGTATGATTGCTATCACCAGTGGAGAAACACCTTTCTTATTAGTAAACCTGTTCAACACAGGTGCTGGCAATCATACATTAAAAGGAAAGTCCAGAAGCAGAGCATTGTGTCCCTCCTGGCATGGGTCATGTTGGGAGGTATGCAGCCCTGGTGTAGCGCATACTTGCCTACCTGACCCTCTCCTTTAGGGAGAAAATGCTCTGTTCCTGGACTTCCTTGGTAATGTGCGATTGCCATCACCTGTGGTGAAACACCTTTCTTATCAATTAACTAGTTCCACACAGGTGCTGACAATCATACATTACCAGGGAAGTCCAAGAACAGATTATTTTCTCCCTCATGGTCAGGTAGGCAAGTATAGTATAAATTGGTAAGTTTTAAGCCTCTAATTCCAGTCAATGTAGATACACACTATGACCATGATGCAGTGTACAGCACTTGAACCTCTTTAAAGGGTGCTATACTGCCAGTGGTGTAGTAACAGTCCCCACAATAGCTTGCAGGTGCTGGCTGGCTTGTGGGTGCTGGAGTTACTGTGGGGACAACTATCCTGGGCCACCATGCCACTATCAGTGCAGCAGACAGGAGGCACTGACCTGATGTGCAGTACCATGGCAGAGATGTCCCTCCCAAAATAGCCACCACCTCAGTGGATACAGTTATTAAGGATGCTGAAGGAGGCAGAAGCCATCTTAGGAGAGATGTTTTCAATGATATGAAAGGGACCGGTGCGAACAACGGCTCTGCCGAGACCACAGACCTGTGACAGCCGGACTCTGGGATCCACTGACAAGAGCAGAGCCCCTGACAACAACCAGGTACTAAGAGGGGAGCGAGAAGGTTTGGGACTTGTGTAATATCACGGCACCCGTTACGTAGTTAGCGTAGCGTCCCTGTTAGAATCAGCGTAGTGTTCCCGCGGCCAGCGTATCTCTCAGATTCGGTGTAGTGTTCCCGTGGCCAGGATAGTTAGCGTATCTGTCAGATTCTGCGTACTGTTCCTGTGGCCAGCTTAGTCAGCGTCCCTGTCAGATTCGGCGTAGTGTTCCCGCGGCCAGCGTAGTCAGCATATCGGTCAGCTTCGGCGTAGTGTTCCCGCAGCCAGCGTAGTTAGCGTATCTGTCAGATTCTGCATAGTGTTCCCGTGGCCAGCTTAGACAGGGTCCCTGTCAGATTCGGCGTAGTGTTCCCGCGGCCAGCGTAGTCAGCATATCTGTCAGCTTTGGCGTAGTGTTCCCGTGGCCAGCGTAGTTAGCGTATCTGTCATATTCTGCGTAGTGTTCCCGCTGCCAGCTTAGACAGGGTCCCTGTCAGCTTTGGCGTAGTGTTCCCGCGGCCAGCGTAGTTAGCGTATCTGTCATATTCTGCGTAGTGTTCCCGCGGCCAGCGTAGTTAGCGTATCTGTCATATTCTGCGTAGTGTTCCCGCGGCCAGCTTAGACAGGGTCCCTGTCAGATTCGGCGTAGTGTTCCCGCGGCCAGTGTAGTCAGCATATCTGTCAGCTTTGGCGTAGTGTTCCCGCGGCCAGTGAGTTAGCGTATCTGTCATATTCTGCGTAGTGTTCCCGCGGCCAGCTTAGACAGCTTCCCTGTCAGATTCGGCGTAGTGGTTCCGCAGCCAGCTGATAGTCAGCGTCCCTGTCAGATTTGGCGTAGTGTTCTTTTCTTCTTTATTATTAACTAAAATTCAGTTAACAGTTAACACATGTCGTCATTGCTGTCTCAGATGTATGAAATGGCAGGTGTGAATGTGTTCCTGAAACACCCCTACTATCCACGCCAGCCAGAAGCGTGGCGAGGGGACACGTTACGCGTCCTCCCAACCTGTTCATACCCCCACTATCCACGTTGAAGTGGAGTTGATTTTATAATGTAAACCGAGCCCGAAGCATGGCGAGGGGACGTGGAATACATGTAAAGTAATCCATGTCCCCTCGAGGGGCTTGGTGGCTCGCCACACTTTATAAAATCAACTCCACGCCGACGTGGATAGTGGGGGTATGAACAGGTCAGAAAGACACGTAATGCGCCCCCTCATGCTTCGGGCTGGTGTGGATAGTGGGGTTTTGAAATGGAGGCACTTGCCAAATTAGTCCCAAACCGATGGACAATAAGTGAAAAGCGGTATCCTTTCTCAGTACTAAGTACTTAAACACTTAAATACACCAGGTATAATTTCCTGTAAACCCTTCTACTTATTATGAATAAGTACATGAAACTTATAAATTCGAACGCCGATCCTTTCTCAGTACTAAAGTACATGAAACTTATAAATTCACTCGCCGATCCTTTCTCAGTACTAAAGTACATGAAAAGTGGCAGGCAGAGAGATGGAAGCTTCCCTGTCTGCACCAGAGGCTGTGTGGGGGGTAGGAGGACTCCCTGGGACACAGGTTGCCCCCTGGGGAGAGCTGGCAGGGGCGCTACGCTGACTATGCTAGGCAGTCGTTGGTAGGTGCACTACGCTGACTACGCTAGGCAGCTGTTGGTAGGTGCGCTACGCTGACTACATTAGGTAGCGATTGGACTACGCTGACAACGTAGCTTAGTCTACGCTGAAAACGTAGCGTAGCCGGGCGCCATGATATTACACAAGTACCGAAAGTTTTTTGGCAGGGAAATCAAATGTTGTAGTTCCACCACTGTACACTACTGTAGGAATTAGCCGGCTGTGCAATAATTTGATATGAACTGTGTACTGAAAGAAAAATACATGTTCAACTGGTGCTATAATTCCATTGTTATGAAATGCTGTATGTGTCTAGTGGTCATTCCTAATTACCCATGCAAGGTATTGTGCCTTTAATATACCACTGATTCCTGGCTGCTTGGGAAGTGTACAGTGTGATTAACTTATTCCACTGGTATTACAGCATACAGTATTTACTAGCTAATGTGAAGTCATTCATAACCGTCCTTACAGTGCACTGTGTGAATATATCCTGCTGGTGCTAGTAAGTAATGTATGTAGTATCTAGGTGCGCAGTGATTCCTGCTAGTTCATGCAGTTTACTATACGGTGAACTAGCACACCGGCCCCGATTCGCATGGGTTCATGGACGAGCATTGTATTAAGGTCCATACACACTGGTCGACTATGTCCAGCGTGTATGGACAGCGATGATGTGCGGAGAAAGCAGCTCAGTGCATACACACTGAGCGGCTTTCCTCCTGCCCGGCGCCGACGGAGGGGGGGAGGACGGCGTTGCATAGCGCAGCACTATGCAAAGCCGTCCTGAAAGCCACTCATCTGCTGGTATAACCAGATGAATGGCTTTTTCAACGATGTTGCGGGAGCGCGCAGCAGCGCTCATCGCCCGGGCGTACACACTGGGTGGCTTTGAGCTGAAAGACGCTCAAACCTACTGTTTTGAGCGACTTTCAACTCAAAGTCGCCCAGTGTGTACGGGCCTTTACTTTCTGCTTTACATACTGTCACACAAGCTGAGCCGCAAGCGCATGTGGTACGTGAAAACGATTCACTAAAATCGGTATTGCTCAGCTCCCATATGGGATAGGCTGATAGTTTATATACTCAAACCTTCCTGGAGAACTGCACTACACAATATAGATGATCACATTCAGACAAACAGGTGCACTTCGGGGACTAGATAGATAGATATTATATTTACAGTGAACATTATAATTTTATTTCAGTATTTGTCAGAGTAGTCTATAGAAAAATGCATGGCCTCAGACCACTTGGTGAAGCAGCTGGAGCAATCCGAAGCAGGAATGTTTTCTACATGTTGGATGAAGGTCTTCAATGCAGCTTTCAGGCCTGGGTGCCACTTTCCTGAACCTGTGGAATAGTGCATTTTTGTGATGGAGAAGGGCACAACAAGTGCTGGTTCTTCAGCAGTGGCTGGAAATGGCTTCCAGCACATGTGGCAGGCATTGGTTGGTTTACCAGTCCCCAGTGACGGTGTGATGCTGCACAAGTGGAACGGAAGCTACATGATCAATCTTACCCACAAATACACCCACCATCTTGTTCGCCATTCTATGGTGGCACACCTCCAACTGGTGTCCAGTGGGCCGACTGTTGTTTGGTCTCCTGGATTACACTGACGTTCCACCAAAGTTTGCGTGACTATCAGACATGGCCAGTAGCCTCCCCCTGCTCTCAAGTCACCTGATGGGGTATCCAGCATGCAGACACTTTACTCAGGCCAAGCTCTTCATGAAATAGCAAACAGGTGGATCATGGTGAGATGCTGATCTCCTTCTCTAACTGGTCCATTGTCACCCTGGCATCACCTCAACTATGGCCACATGGCAGCAACATTATCCTTGGTGACACAGGTCGGCTGCAGCACTCCAGAGACAATCTCCAGCACCAAAATTTTGAAATCCACTCAAATACTGAGGTTTGGGACAGTGCTTCTGCTCCAAAAGCAGCTTGCAGTCTGTCAGTGTCCTGCTGTTGCAGACCATTATTGTAGTTGTAGAAGATCATGTCTCTGAAGTGGGGTATGGGTCATTGGGTCGACCAACTTAAGGTGGACATGCATTGGGTTAACCATTGAAGGTTGACATGGCTTAGGTCAACACCTGAAATAGGTCGACATGGATGGAAGAGTGACAATGGCTAGGTCAACGGTCAAAAGGTCAACATGGATTTTTCATTTTTTTTTGTCACAAATGTTGACACAGTCAACATGAAAACTGTCTAGAGTGTATCTCGTCCCCTCACATGGCTTGCACCCAATTTTGACCTTTTGACTGTCGTGTCAACTTAGCCATTGTCGAACTAATGCTTGTGTCAACCTTCCATCCATGTCAACCTTAGGCTTGTCAACCTATTTTCGATGTTGAGCTTAAGTGGTCTACCCAATGCATGTCGACCTTTACTGTGTCGTGCTAATGACCGTATACCCTATAGTAAACATGGTGATGTCTTTGGTGTGCAGTGTGCAATGTTTAGGGTTTTGTGCCTGTCATTTCACAAGAATTTTAGTCAGAGATTGCAGTTCACAGCCAGAAGGTCAGATTGTGTGTGCATTATCTATTCACTGCACATATAGAAGCATAATATATATATATATATATATATCCAGGTGTGAGGACTGCACTCTCCAACAAATTATAAAGGCCAGGGTGCCAAACTCAGATGTTCAGTAAAAGCCAGTCCATCCATTATAGATATATGGGTCACTGTCATGCACTTGGCACTTTATCGCTTAAATACGTCTGAATAAAAAAGCTTTATCTACAAGCAAGTCCAGTGAAAGCCCTCTTCTTCTTTGATATATATATGTATATATATATATATATATATATATATATATATATATTCAATGGCAGAAATAAAGTGTTTACTTAAATTTCTTTTTGTGTTTAAGCATAGGGTACTTTTTTTACTCCACATAATCACTTACTTCATTTACGCATTTATCATATCTGTCCACAAGCTTTAGAATCCCGTTGTGGTACTTAATATAGATAAATGTAAGGTTATGCATTTCAGGAGGCATAACCTATGGGCAAGTTATAATCTAAATGGGGTAGAATTAGGGAAATCAGAATTGGAAAAGGACCTAGGAGTCCCAATTGATAATAAATTGGGGTGAAGTACACAGTGTCATGGAACAGCAAGGAAGGCAAAACAGAATACTAGCATGTATTAAAAGAGGTATGGAAACTAGGAATGAAAATGTAATCATACCACTCTACAAGGCACTGGTTAGACCGCATCTGGAATTTGGAGTGCAATTCTGGGCTCCACACATTACAAAAAGGGACATGGTAGAACTGGAAAAAGTTTAGAAAAGAGTAACGCACTAATAAAAGAAAAAAGTTTGGTACCGTGTTAGCCAGTTGATAAGAAAAGTTTTGTTGTTCCTCAGTGAGAAAAACAAAATAGCAATCTAGATTAGATTGCTATTTTGTTTTTCTCACTGAGGAACAACAAAACTGCACTAATAAAAGGGATGGAGTCTATAAGCTACAAGGATAGACTAGCCAAATTAAGTATGTTTATGCTGGAAAAGAGACGATTAAGAGGAGACATGCTTAACATGTACAAATATATCAGGGGGCAATACAATGAACTAGCCCCTACTTTGAGGTCGAGGACTAGGACAAGTGGGCATGTGTTCAGACTAGAGGAAAAAAGATTCCATACACTTAAAAGAAAAGGCTTTTTTATGGTCAGGGCAGTAAAGGTCTGGAACACTCTCCCAGAAATGGTGGTGATGGCAGATGCATTGAACACATTTAAAATAAAATTATATAAACATTTATTGGAAAAAAAAAACATTATGGGGGTACAACCTATAACTATTATTTATTTAATATTAAAACAAAGACAATATTTAAAAGAGGGGTTGACAAATTCAGCTCCAAGGTTGAACTTGATGGACATACATATATCTTTTTTCAACCTTAACTACTGTTACTTGAGTGCCTCTAGTCCAGGAGTCCTCAAACTATTTTGCTTTGGGACCTCATTAGACAATAACAATAATTACAAGACCCTAGCAAGTGACTGCTGAAGGTCATCCCATCACATGTGTAGTCAGCAGACAGCACATGCATGGCAGCATTGTGGAGGCACAAAATGAGGCTATGTGAGGAGGCTAAAATAACAGACAATTTAACAGATTTTTCAGACTCCTTGAATCACTAAGGCTGCTTTCACATCGCAAAATGAAGGTTCGCACTGGGACTTTGAAACGGGTCAGTCCCGGCGCGAACCTTCATTTTGGGATTTTCACATCTCCACAGCTAACCAGCAATAATACCGGTTCACTGATGACATCAGGGGGCACAGCGGGGAGTTGGCGCGCCATTGGGGGCGGGGGAGGAGGCAGCGCTTAGAGCTGACAGTGCTCCAAGCGCTGCTTCCTCCATAGTGTCAACGGTAAACAGGTCGACCCGTTTAACCCGCTCACAACGCCAAGCAACATGGCAACGAACCGGTAAGGACTTTTTTACCGGTTCGTTTTGGCGTGTTGCTACCCATTTTCTGGACACGGTAACCCCTTTCACATCGCACTAATTACCGGGTCAAAACAGCTTTTACCCGGTATTTTCTTTTTAAAAAAATATTTTTATTGAGCCTCAATAAAACAAAATATTAGTGCGTTTCTATAGTTACGCCGCTGTCTACTTGCTTTTCTGTGCTTTCAAGAATCAATTATCACAGCTGGAAAGGTTTTTATTTCAGGTTAATTTCAACAATGCACAACATTGCCAAAAGTTACCATAACAGCACACCTTGCTGGGGACCTACAAAACAGGTTAGGGTATGGGTTAGGTATAGTCTCTAACCTCACTGTTGCAAATGCAGGAGTGCTCTTCTCAGCTCATTCCAAAACTGCACCATTTGTGTAAGTCCATTATGTCCAAATTAAAGATCTCCTCACCAATCTTCATTACATGTACATCAATCAAAACTGGCATACAACTTCTGTTTGATAAAATAAAGACTTTCTGCAGCCAGACTAATGAGAGAGCGTTAGAATTTCTGCCTTTACGACATTGAGGTCATGTGTTTGACTACCGTGTGTCTGTGTGGAGTTTGTATATTCTCCCTGTGCTTGCATTGGTTTCCTCCCAAATCCAAAAATGTGTAGGTTAATTATGGAACTGCGCATATGCATTGTCTTTTATGTGCATGGTATAGGGGCAGCCGCCCATGGGGACGCCCCCAGCGTTCCATCAGTGTCCCCATGAAAATGCTGGGCATTCCCATGGGATTGCGGGCAGGACGATGTGGGCCGGGGGGCAAACAGCTGACGTCACAGGGAGTTAGCCGCCTGCCTTGTCTTCATCCCGGTGCTCACAAATAAAAGTCAGTTTACAAAGTATTTTATTTGGGAAGCCAAGAGAAATCATTCGATGGTCGGTGACCATCGAATGATTTCTCTGGCAACGGTGGCATGCGAGAGAATCAGGCCCTAGTCCTCTGTGCTGCCAGTGATGCACAGTGTATATGTGGTGTGTCTGTGTGTGATGGAGGTAATTGTATAATATACATCACACTATGTCCTCTGTGCTGCCAGTGACACGCAGTTTATATGTGCTGTGTGTGTGATGGAGGTATATATATATATATACATATAATTATATCACACTACGTCCTCTGTGCTGCCAGTGACACCCAATGTATATGGGCTGCTGTGTGTGTGATGCTAAATGCGTCTGTCACTGTCGCCTACACGTGGAGGTGTGCCAGTGTCCTTCCGCTGCTGGCGGAGTGATCTGCAGCGGCATTACAGGGGGAGGGGGGCTACACCCGGGCTCTGCCCTATTTCCTTGGCTTCTCCCGGCTGCCGGAGCTCAGATTATCTCCGGACGTGACGGAGCCGCTCCATCCCCGACACCGGCTACCCTCATCCCTACCCCGGGCTCCCCGCTCTCATCAGCACCGGTACCTTTCGGTCGCCCCTCTCGGTGCCCCCCCCACTGAAGATGTCCGGCTGGCAGGATTACGTGGATATGCTGATGGCCGATGGCAGTTGCCAGGAGGCCGCCATTGTCGGTTACGTGGACGCCAAATACGTCTGGGCAACGACTCCCGGGGGCTTCTTCCAGACCCTGACGGTAAGCGAGCCGTGTGTGTGTGTGTCACGCCGTGTCCTGCGTGTACCGTTACCCGCTAATGCACCTGCCGCGGGGGGGCGGGACTCTGCAGATAACGGTCTCCCCTGTCATCACCCCAATGCTGAGTGACTGACGGGTGACTACGCGGCGTGCCCGGGAGAAGCATCCCAGACTGCTGGACCAGTGCGGGAGGATACACCGCATCAGGCCGGGCGCAGATTGCACCCACTGAATACTCTTTAGCGTAGACTCCAGTCACTGTCATGAGATTTACGTTTTTGACGTAAGCAGCTTTCGTGAATCCCGCCTCCGCCGCTGACACCATGTTCTTCTGCAAGATGGCGCACTCCCATTGATTTTCTTTTCTTTTTTGTAAATCTTCTGTCACTCGGGGCCTGTAGGATGCGGCACCTCGGAGTTGTCTTCCTCGTCCACAAGCCCACAGAGCCGCTTTGTCTTCTAGTTGCTAATTCATGCACGACTTTACCTAGTTCTACATTGCATGCTGATCCCTGTGGGCATTGTGTAAGGCCATACTGGCTGTGTACAGCTGTCATGGAGACTTCTCCCCTGCTACTATGTCAGTCACTTAAGGCCTTTGGTGCAGAAGAAGAACATGAGCATGGGGTCATTGGTGACTTGTGGTCACACTGATGGTGGCAGCTGGTGTACAGACATGGATCTACTCCAGCTACTAATTGGTGGAGTGTCCCATAGTAATGCTTTTATCAAGTAAAGATGTCTGAGAGATGGCAGTAATGACCATTTCCAGAGACTTCACTTCCATGGCTACACATTGGTGATAGTCCTGTGGTTCTTGAGTGGCACATGCCAGGCCTGTTAGTATAATTTTGTGCCATAGATGGCTGGCCATGACCTACACAAGCTGCTGCTGGAGGATCTATAAGGCCTCAGAGATTATGTTGCCCTAGTGTTTGTGACACTTCTTCATTTCAGGTTTTTAGGCCATGTTCAGAAATGAAGTCGTTTTTAACACTTTGAGTGCCAACATCTGAGCGATGTTCAAAATTTCTGCTAAAAAATGCCACTGTCGCTCACATTTGTTATATAAATTGAAATAAAAGTGTTAAATAAAAAAAGATTATATTTCCTATATAAAGTGACCATTACAGGTCATTATGATGAATAAAAATGTTTGCTTGCCAATTTTGACACCTTTTTTGACAAATTCCCTTTGCACTGAAAGAGATAATGCTAGTCTTGGAATGAATTAATTCGATTTGCCTTTTTATGCTTGTTCCAATACCTAAAGTTTGCAAACACCTTACAGCAGGCATGTCCAAACCATGGACCTCCAGTTGTTGTGAAACTATACATCTCAACATGCCTTGCCATAGTTTAGCATTCCCTAATAGCTAAACGGTGGCAAGGCATGATGGGACTTGTAGTTTCACAACAGCTGGAGGGCCATAGTTTGGACATGCCTGCCTTACAGCATTCCTAATCTAAGTTGTGTTGTGCATATAAGCTACTGGTGCCTCGCTAATGCAGATCAGACATTTGGGTTGAAGGGCATTGTTGGATGTCTTTGAGGGGGCTTGATGATTTTACACATTTGTATAGGACAAATGTTATTTCAGGACTGGTGGCTTTCATTATATTTGTAAATGAACCTGTTCTTGTCTGGTGAGACGTTCATCAGGGGTGACTAGGGGGAACTGTTTTCAAGCATAAACAGATACTACATTGAGATATCAAAATAACCAATGACAAACCGAAAGGTTGGCCAGATAAATATTTTGGATTATGCTGAAATAGTTTATATCCGTGTACAAAACAATTAACCATGGTAGATTCCAAAATCTTTTTTTTTTTTCATGCGGACTAATTTTCAAGTACATTTCCTCCAATCAGATAGTGTTCAGTGATTTACTGCATACATAACCTGGTCCAGTAAGTTGGAAGGTACAACTTGTGCTAGAAATACATATAACACCCTAAGCCTTTCTAATGCCGTAATAATTCTGTACGAATGCAGTCATTCGTAGCTTGAATGCCATGTTCCTACTGCATCAGCCTTCATATTGCATTGTAAGAAACTGATACGTTAGTTGCTGCTTTTTGAAACTGTAACCGCTATCATTTTAAATTGATGAATGCAGAAGGGATCTGGAGACGTCACAATGACTCCATTTACTGCTCCTCCCTTCTGAGGAGACACATGCCTTCAGACACATTTGCAGAGCCTGTTGATTACAGAATAAGCAGGCCTGGAATGACTCTGCAGTAATTTGGGAGGCCTACAGTCTCCAAGTCGCAGACTGTTGCTATGTATTGCTCTTCTGATATAACTGCAATGTTACCTAATAGTACAGAAGCTGACAGTCATAATTATTTGTATTCCTTGTGCCTTCCTGTTATAGTTTAAACCATGGTTGAATATTGACTTTGTTTCCCTATATACTATTATAATATGTACTATTCACTTTTTAAAGACCTATGTGGCCATTAACTTAAAATACATTGATGTTATGAGGTATTCTATGCAGCTATTTAGTATTGTATTCTGTTAGGCATCCTGTCAATCAAAACCTTGGGGAGCAGTGCATTCAGACATTGAAAGTTGGAATCCAGCAGACCCAGTGCATGCCTGTGGTTTGGTGCAGTTATAATCTATCCAAGGAAAACTTTTTTTTTTTTTTTTATTGCAAATGTACTTTTTTTTGTTTTTTTTGTGACCTGACACTTTTTTTTAGCTCTATAATGTAGGCATTTACATATAACCACAGTCCGCCAGGTATTTTCAATGTCTTCTATAAAGCATTGCATATGAAGAAGGGAATAAAGGTCTAAACTGTGGCAAGACATGATGGGATTTACAGTTTCACAACAGCTGGAGCATCATAGTTTGGACAAGCCTGGTCTAAACAATGCTTTATATGGTACTGCTGACATGGCAAGATTTCCTTTGTCCTTTTTATGAGGTTTGAGAAATGGAAGTTCTGGAGATCTGGAAGGATCACGTTGATTACCCAAAGGGTGAAATTCAATTGTCCGTGTGCTGGGAGCAAACAGATGGCACCACATGGAGCTATTTAACTGTTGCTCTGTTCGGGCGCCTTCATTTCAGCTGAAAACCCTTGTCGGTGCCCCCATTAGTTGGGTTTAGCCACTATGCGGCTAAGCCTGAACATGAGCGTGCTCAAAAAAATAAATTGTTTAGGGCCCTATGTCCCATTAGTTTAGATGGACGATCATGGGGTGATAGATAATTGAATTTTCCCTGACAATTTGACTGGTTTCGTTCAATCTCTCAGTTAAGTGGGTAGTTGGCGCTGTGTTAACAATAAAACAATGCATTTTTTACTTATATACTTAGCCTGAGTGCCCCATGCTTACAATATAGGTCTGGCTAATTTTAGACATTATTTATAACTAATTGGAGCAAGTATATTGTGCTTTCTATGAACATAGCTGCAATCTGTGTCACCTGCAACACGTGTAAACTTGCACCTAGAAAAGTGTCATGTAATTGCATGCAGCCAGGATCTTTTAGTTACGTTGGTACTTATGTAGTATCTGGGCTGCCGATTTTGTGATTGTATGCCTTACCTTAAGGCATACAATCAGATGCGATGCGATGCGATTCGATGCGATTTTGCATAGGATTCAATGTTAAGAAGGTCCTGTTCATTTCCCCACTATCCAAGCGGGCATAGATTTGATTTTATATAGCGTGGCGAGCGCAGCGAGCCACCGAGCCCGAAGCGTGGCGAGCGAACGCATATTTCTTAAAAAGTATTCTGTGTCCCCTCGCGGGGCTCGCTACGCTCGCCACGCTTCGGGCTCGGTGGCTCGCTACGCTCGCCACAGGTTTATATCCAACTCCATGCCCACTTGGATAGTGGGGAAAGGAAAAGGACCCCTTTTTCCCATTGAATTCTATGTTAAAATGGACTCAGACCATTTTAACATTGAATCCTATGGAAAAATCTTGACCATCGCATCGCATACGATTTGGTCGCATGCGATACGATGCGATGCGATCCGATTTCTAAATCGGACGCCCAGATACTACATAAGTACCGTTACGTTTAAGTAAAATATGATTTGCTCACATCCTTGGGAAGACAATAGGTTCGTAACAGCAGGATTAACATGGCCGAAAAATAGGCAGTGCTAATGCAGTCGGTCATGTAAAGCATGTGACATGGGCAGGCTTGCAGCTTTCATAATGTATAGAAATGTCACTGGTAGATCTGCTTGGTGGCAGCTCCCGCACTACCATTCTTTTGCAACAACAAAATCTAAATACAGGTTGAGTATCGCTTATCCAAAATGCTCGGGACCAGAATAGTTTTGGATAACGGATTATTCCGTATTTCAGAATATTTTATATTTCAGTGATTTATCTTCAGGTAGCTTGCATTTATTTTGTATAAACGCATATATTTTATTAGTATACAAACTTTGTGCATAAAACAAGGTTTCAAAACATGAAACCATCTCAGATACTGAATTTAATTGGCAAGCAATAATTTTCTTGCACATATTTAGTATCTGTTACATATCATGTCCTCAGTAGTGCTGTTATAGATGTCTCCAGTAGTGACAGTTACATATCATGTCCCCAGTCGTGCTGTTATAGATGTCTCCAGTAGTGACAGTTACATATCATGTCCCCCAGCAATGCCAGTTACAGATGTCCCCATTAGTGCTTTGAGCAAAACATTTTTTTTTTTCACTTTCTGGAATGTATGTTTTTCGGAATAATTTGGATTAGGGATACTTAACCTGTAATGGTGTGTACACATGGTGAGATTACCTTGCTATTCGACTTAAGATTTTACTGCTATACAATCTTTGCTAACTCTGTCCTTTTTACATACAATTCATGCTGCATCTACATTCGATTTGCACTATATAGTCATTGCTGCCCTGTCTATCTGGGTTTCCATTTGTGCTGTCTCGGGAGCGTGCATCGGGATCGCAAGGTTAAAAACCTGTACAATCTATATAGTCAAAATCTCATGCGGGATTGTACCGTGTGTACACAGCATTAAGTGTGTCTAAATTATGATTTCCTTTATAAAATCTTAAGGGAAAAATTGTTTTTGCGTCTTATCCCGATCTGAACTGGCAGGAAGAAATTCTATATATTATTGCAGGTACTGTACATCTGATAAACCCATCTAAAGTCCTGATTAGGTCCCCAAACTGTAGTTTCAGCACCCAAAACTAGGACTAGTAGCATATATCTGCTTGCTGCACTGTGCGTCATGCCAACCCCCCCCCCCCCCCCCTATCATTTTGTCCTCTCTTGCCAAAAGAGGGTGCCCAGCAATTAGAGGCAAGAAGGTAAAGAGGTTGTGTAACAATTCTGCCTTTTTTTTTTTAAATATGAGTGAAGGGGCCATGAGTAATGTAGGGTACACACCAGGGCGACCCGCTCACGATGCACATCGTGAGCGGGTTGTCAGTGTCTCGTCCGACCCGCTCACGGTGACGCGGGAGGGCACGACCCGCTCACGATGTGCACCGTGAGCGGGTCCGATCCGATGGCGACCCGCACCCGGCTGTATGGTCATCATTGAGATCCTACCTGCAGCAGGTAGGATCTCCATAACGACCGACCGACCCGCGGGGCCGCGCATCGGATCGGTATCGGTCCACACCAGGACAGAAAAGGGCCCAATCAGCACACAATCTACATCCAATTGGTCGGAATTGGATCTAGATTGAGGTGATCGGGCCCTAGTCGTCCTGGTGTGTACCCAGCATTAATGTAAGGTTTATAGAATGAAGTTCTAATAATTCAAGCTGGCTACACACCTCTCCAATCTGTCTGGTGATGATTTTACAGTACTTTCAGAAGGAGCATAGGATTCATCTCCTACATGCCTGTCTCTGGCTCAACACGGTAAATATGGGTGCTCACTGTATGGTTTAATGGAGGTTATTCTGGTTAACTCGCAAGGCTGTGAATTTTGCAGCATTACAAGTCCAGCAAACGCTGCACGCCTCGTTCCCCTCGCAGGCATGCGAACGGATGTTTTTGCATAAACATCCATTCACAGCCTTGCGTGCGGGGACAAATCATTCGATGGTCGCCGACTATCAAATGATTTTGGAAGCGCTCGCAGATCTGAGACACCTCTGTGGGGGAAGCGTGTGGGCAGCTGATGTCAGCTGCCCGCACCCGCGTCATTTGGGAATTAGCGTGAGAACGCCCATGAAACGCTGGGCGTTCCCAAGGAGAATCCCCTGGCCCGACGCCCCCTGCCCGCAATGTGTGTGAGCGCCCGGCAAATAATCTATTCGCCATGACCGCTCACACATAGCAGCTGCACATGCGCATAAATAACTGCGCATGTGCAGTCTCAAAAACTCGCACAGGGAACCAATTTAAACCAGAAATGTATGGGAGCATATGACAATCAAAAAATTGTTCCCAAATGCTTGAACAGACAGTAATCAGTGAGACAAATTGTTTAAATCGTTCTGATATAACAAATTTATCAAAGCATATATGTTTCTGTTTTCCTGCATTTGGGTGGAAATTTTTGATTGTCCTATGCTCCCATACATTTCCAGGTTTTTGTTCCCACCAGATAGATCAGACAGAAAAATCTGTACGTGTGTATGCACCTTTACTGTTGCTGTCCAGACTTGTCTCCTTTTTTTTCCCCACCAACATAAGGAATTTTTATGCCCTCTATCCCAATCCCAATATGTGGTCAGCTCTAACATGTGCTTTGCCTTCTTCATTTGTCCTTGTGCACAGTAATACATTTCATTTTAAAACCTCTTGTAACAATTATGATAGGTAATCTTTAGGTTGTATTGGACTGTCTGTTCAGACACCTCTGTCTGTGCACAGAGTACTTTGTGGCTGTTGCTTTGCAAGGTTTAGGGGGGTATTCATTCTGGGATTCCAACTGACGGAATCCCATGCCATTTTCGGTCCTCTCGACTGCAACTAGGCAGTCGGAATTCAATGTTTTGAGTGTCGGAAAGTCCAAGGTTTGGCGAAAAAGGACGCTGATTATCGAAAAATGGCTGAGCATTCTAAAAAGTCGGATCTGTTTTGTAGTAAATGCCTTCAATTCAATTGCGCATTGAATAGGCAAAGGCCGCTTTTACCGGCAGCGGAAATAGTGACCGCAATTGAATTATTCTTATTTTATTGTTTTCATCATTTATTTATAGCAAGGGTTCCGCAGTGTCTAGCAGAATACATAAATGGGCTAAAAGAAGAAAAGGCAATTTAGGACACACATGGTAATTAAAGACCATTGCATACACTGAAGTAATTATTAGGGTGGCAGAGACCTAGGCATAAGTGCCATTGAACAGAGTAAGAGGTACAAAAATGTATAAAATGTTCTTAAAAACAAAAAATCCTCATGTGAGGAAAAAGCACCTGTGGACAGAGTGCTGCTCATGAGGGCTTACATTCTAAAGGGGAGGAGTAGACTGACTTGAGTGACACAAAAGGGGTGGAAGTGAACATAAACAAAAGGTTAGGATAAGAGATGTTTTATAGCCGACATAATATCACAGCAGCTAAATCTGTGAGTTCTTTTTATTAGACTGTTTAAAAAGCAGCTGGTCTGGAGTGAATTGAAGGGAGCACAGGATTGAATTAAGTAGTTGGAAATTGATGAATCTGGAAGTAGTAGCAGGTTTATTATGTGCTTACCCCACATGTATGGCATGGTTTTTATATTTAATATCAGAAGAAGGGAGTTTCTAAGCCACATTGAACATGTTTTAAGTTAGTTGGACATTCTCCTTTTCAGTGTATGGGCTGATACCTTGGTATATGTACTAAATTACCTATTTTAAAACCACTAATTTTTGGCAGGTTTACCTCCCATTGCAATTTAATGTGCATGTCCCCAGTAAGATTTTTGCCCTGCTCCATCAAGGGATTTGAAAAACATGTACTGTCATTTGCTGACCTGAGCGGACATGCTTGGGGCTCTGTCATGGGGTCCAGCCTTCCATCCACCCCCAGAGGAGATGACCATTCGCCACACCATCTGTTAAGTTCTGCACCTGGATTCAATGATGGTAGCCACTGCAACCCGGCAAGGCCAGTATTGACCTCCCTCGGGTGCAACGCGGCGAATCCCGTGCGCTGCAGCACTGCTTACCGTTGCAAGTGCAGACTGCCCTCTGCAGCTCCAGAGACCCTCCATCTGCGGATGCAACTGTCTTGTTACCTCTTCTCACCTCTGACTGCCAGACTGAATCTCATTGCTATCTTCAGTGGAGACCATCAGGACAGGTTCTACACCAATGTCTGTGGGCCTTCATGACCATCAACGCAGATCATTGCAGAAGATAATTCTCAGACTTTGTTTAGACTCCCCCCTCGTTCACTTTCTATAACCCAACAATGTCTCAAAGTTTCACCCAGAAGCCTAATGCGTTAACTCTAGAGGGGAGCAGAGGAGGTCGGAGAGTGCACCAGAACCAGGTTACCACCCCCATCTGCAGCATGTTGGCCTCTTTCACCCTCATCACCATCACTGCCTCTCATTGTTTAGGCCACCAGCCCCCTTGATCTGGGTTGGAGTGAACCGTTTGATCTACTCCCCATTTCATGTGCTGTTTGCTGTGCCTTCATATAGGTTCTTCACATAGGATATATCATGCTAATATATGTATGCCAGAGAATTCAGTGTGATTTTGTGCTTCAGGGCTAGTAGCGATGTTACAGCATGTGGTAATATCATTGTGCCCAGCCCCTTAATTGGAAAAGCTCCAGACTGTGCATGCAATTAAATAGCTTGGGACACTCCTCTTTGAGCTTAACACACTTCCCCTCCAAATTGACAGTTCCTTGTGTGTGAGAGTGGGACTATATTAACCGTGCTGTTTTATTAGTTTTTTTTCCCCTCGTTGTCCATGAGAAGCCAGTACAGTGTGGTGGGGGTTGGGGTATAGCGTGCCGACAGTAGGGATTCCACCACGCTGTGGACTCAGTGGCTAGCTGCACTTACAATCTATTCTATTCCCACTCCATGGGGGTCGTGATCCCTCTTGAGGGAGAATAGCCCCTGTCAGTCAGGATCCTGACTGTTGACGTTTTAAGTCAGGATTCCGATGTCAGTGTAATGACAGCCAGAATCTGGTCTGTTGGTAGGCCATCCAGCACCTGTTTTAGGTGGTCACCGTTCTTCTGGGGAAGGTACTACATAAAATATACTTTTTGAGTGTAATTGAATTTGTTTTTTGTCGGTGCCAATCAAAGCATTTCAATAGTCCCTCTTTCTCCTGGGTGCAATTGCTGCATGGGCATTCAGAATGGCAGGTTTATCTTGCAAAGCAGCTAAAACCTTCTAAAGTACTACATTAAGCACCTAAACTTTTGTTCAAGTGTCCAATATGCTGACTTATCGTACTTAAGGCCCCCATACACTAGCCGATTTTGGTCCGATTTAGGCCAGATCAGTCGGATCTGGGCGAAATCGGACCAAAATCGGCTACTTTTGATGTCCCCTCAGATCCGATGCGCGGTCCCGTGCGCATCGGATCTGCGTCGGGTGGTCGGACCTGCTGCACGTCCGACCACCCGACTTGGGACCTTTAGCTGGCGGTGAGTGCTGACCTGGGGGCGGTGTGGTCAGCAGCAGGGCTCATCAGGGGGACGCCGGAGCGGGGAGCGGGTCCTGACGCTGTAACTAGCCGGCGGCGCCTGTGTGTGATGATCTGGCCGGGCGCTGTGATCATTCACATATATCATTCAGCAGCGCTGCGGGACGGACGGGGCTGGGCAGTGGCGGGTATTATATTTTTAAAACACCTGTCAAATGACTAGCCGTTCTCTGATTGGCTGAGAGCTCCAATTATCAATCTGAGCACGGTTTAGTATTTTGTCTACTATTTGTGGGGATGATTTATTCAATTATTCTGTTAGGCTAGAGCACTTCCAGTGCTGACTCACCTGTCCCCAAGGTGGCAAGCAGAAATGTGCAAACCAGTCCCATATGGGTGCCTAATCACGTCCAGAAATGACTTTCCTTTGGATTGGCCAGATTCTGCAGCTGAACCCAAGGGCTTTTGAGGAGTCAAAATAATGGTCGCTTGATTGGATCAACCGTTGAATTCTCCTCTACTTCTGTGTGGTATCCTAAAATGGCGTCCAGAAAGGTGCCAGATGTAGACCCTAAATTAGCTCTAAAATGATATTGATGCAGTTAAGAACTGGGGCAAATGTATTAAGCCTTAACAAGAGATAAAGTGGGTCAAGAACCAGCCAATCAGCTGCTAACTGTCATTGCAGTGCCTGTACCATGGCAGATGATGAGCTAATTGGCTTGTCTTTATCTGCCATGTTACAGGCTGTGTTTTTAGAAATGACAGTTAGCAGCTGATTGTCTGGTGCTTTATCACCCTTCACTTTATCTCTTTGTTAAGGCTTAAAACATTTGGCCCTGGGTTATAAAAGTGAATGGCTCCGCTCTGCGTGTAGGGGCCATAGACCATAGACTACTTGGCCCATGTGTTGTTATCGCCCGGCAATTAATACCGGCATGCTGAATAAATCAAGTTAATCTCTCCGGAGAACACTGGCCCTGACCGATTGCTCAGCACACAACGCTGAACAATTCTCCTCTGTTTTGGGCCCCATAGTAGTATGTGTGCTATTTTTTACACTGCTCAATACAGTCTTTTTTTGCAAAGGTCCAGATGCTGAAGATCCTCTAGAACAGTGTTTTTCAACCACTGTGCTGTGGCACACTGGTGTGCCTTGAGCTGTTCTCAAGTGTGCCCCCAGATCTATAGATGCCCAAACCAGTTACAGCCACCACCAGTTCAACTGTTATTCACTGGTCTCTTCTTTTCATGTAAAAGGCCAATGTATTTTATTTTTATTAACTGTGGGGATCAGTGTGATTGTTTTTTTTTTTTTCCTGTGGGTGCCAATGTGTTTTTCCCTGTGGGGATCTCATGGTGTGCCTTGCCAATTTGAAAATCCTATTTAGTGTGCCGAAAGGTAAAAAGGTTGAAAAACACTGCTCCTAGAAGCTAGATTTATCAAGCCGACCTTATGCTAAATTATCTTGATATGGTAAATGCTAATAGCTAATAATAGTAAATGCAATATTACGGTCATTTTATATTGTGTGTCAAACCTGCCAAGAATCAGCGGCTTACAAAAGCTGCCACTTGGTAGATCTTCTGTAAGTAAATTACTGATCGTTTTTGTGACTGCAGTCAGCAGTGGAATATTAGAGGTGCATGCCAGACTGCAGAGGGTCATAATTGACTGAGAATTGGGATTTTCAGTTTTACAAAAGTAGGCTTAACCTCTGCAATTCATGTGTCCCTGTTTAAAGGTATAGTATACCTTTTTAAACAGGGACACCTGAATTGCAGAGGTTATGTGGCTGGAATACTTCAAGCCTGAATTTCACCTGGTTTTACACCTTTAAAAGAACCTCTGGAATTCTTGAGTGTCCCAGTTTAAAGGGATGGTATGGTAAGCCTATGCATAAGGCACACAAACCGTTTGTAGGCAAAGGGAAGTAGAGGAATAGAGCTGCAGTTAGAATTACAGAGGTGAACATGCATGTTTATGAAGACTGAAATGTGCCAGTCAATAATTGCGCTCAGTGAAGACGTGTGGGTCTTGGTGGGGACCCCTCACTTCATCAGTTGTGGACATGCTTCATTGTTTCTGGGTCCCATCACATTATGCTTTTGAGCTACCACTCCGATCACTACAATGCCTCTTGGGGGGGGGGGGGGGGGGGGGGCAGAAGAAAGAATGAGGAGTGAGAGAACGAGGCTGTCGGAAAGAGCATGAAAAAGAGGAGCGAGAAAGGGGGTGGTCAGAGCGATAAGTCTTCATGGAAAAGGAATGTATTGGAGAAAGCAGTGTGACAAAGAGGGTGTCGGATAAAGAAAGTGATTTAATTGTAAGCATTAATAATTCTGAATGGATAGACACTCAGTTGATGCTGCAGTAGTTAGTGCTTTGGTAGCGGTAGCGGTTCTGCAGTGGTTCTGCCATAAGGGAGTATCAGTCTTTTCTGTTAAACCATCAAAGTACAGTAACAGTTTTTTTTTTTTGTAGTATTTTAAATATGTAAATTGAATTATGTTTCTTCTTGTTTCTTCTTGAGTTGTAGAAGTGTCGCTAGCCGCTGCAAGGTATTGTGAGGGCCCCATGTCTCGCACTAAAACAATATTTATATCCGATATAGTTGCTTTGGCAGCTCATCTCCTAAATCCTGCTGTTGAAAAATATGACTGTCCCTTATTGCAGCTTGACTTGTATAGCTTCCTTTCAATAATCTAAATTGTGTGCTGCTGTAAATGTTTACTTCAGGTTATGACCTATGATCTGGTTAGTGACCCCTAAATGCTGAGACCTTTGAATAGATTTCAGTTTCCTGGTAGCATTCATACCCCTCTCACCCATGTGGCTCTTGATATATTGTACTACAGGAGCCACATGGGTCTGCACAAAAGCCATACCTTACCCTTTTATACTAGCTAGCAGTTACATTTTCTAAAATCCACATCTGTGTCTGTGTGTAATAACACATTAGCAGGCATTAGAAGCAAGCTCTTAACAAACAAATCTGGAAAAGCTTGGATCAGCAGGTGATATTGGCTGCCTGCTGCTTATTACAAACTTTATATAACCTTCCTTAATACTTAAAAAAAGTTAATAAATGTTGCATACAAATATTATTGTACATTATTATTATTATTAACAACCGTTTCTTATATAGCGCACACATATTCCACAGCGCTTTACAGAGAATATTTGAACATTCACATCAGTCCCTGCCCCAGTGGAGCTTACAATCTATATTCCCTACCACATGTACACACAAAGACATTCTAGGGTTACTTTTGTTGGGAGCCAGTTAGCCTACCAGTATATTTTTGGATTGTGGTAGGAAACCGGAGTAAACCCACGCAAGCACAGGGAGAATATACAAACTCCGCACAGTTAGGACCATGGTGGGAATAGAACCCATGACCTCAGCGCTGTGAAGCAGATGCTAACCATTACACCATCCGTATGAAGTGAATACCTTTTAGGATTATTACACTCATCCATTTGCAAGTCACTGTACCACAAAGGATCTGTGTATTACTGTTCTGATTCTGTACGAGTCAACTGCAATTCCATCTGCATTGCATGCATGCTGAAAAATATAGACCCCTCCCCCTCTTTTTATGCAGAGCTTTACACTACAACAACTTCTTCCTTACATGGGTGCCGGACGGGGTCCTGACAGTCATTTACCCGACGTCTGGATTACGACTGTTAAAATACCAACGCATGGGTTCCTGACGGACACTGGCTATTCTTCCTCGTGGGGTCCACGACCCCCATAGAGGGAGTATAGAATAGGTGGCAAGCGTAGCGAGGGGCTTTGTTGCACTGTCCACGCTGTCTGAGTCCAGCCAGTCGGGATCCCGACGTCGGGCTAATGACGGTCGGGATCCCGACTGTCGGAACCCTGTGCCACACCCCCTTACACTTGGCCACCATTATGACTCAGCCCTATCCCTGTTTGAGTGATTTGTCTGAAAGCAAGTGTATTTCTGCATACGCATTACTGCTTTGCCATGACATGGTTTCCACACGCTTGCTAAACTTTGCTTATGTATGACTACCTATTTACAACCAAGTTATGCCACTGCAGGTGCAAGTAAACATGAGATGAAATTGCACTTGCTGGCTGAATCTCAGAGAGCACACACACTCAGGAGCTATACAGGGAATATTTCCTAATTCCTTTGGGCCCTAACGGGAATTTATACACTGAAAAGGTGGTTGAATGAACTTAGGTGTATACTGGAACTTTGAATTTCTTTATGTACTAAGACGGTTATAAGATACCTTTTTTGGGCTTTCTATGCACAGGTGTGATAACACCTAAAGACGTTTGTGCCGTATTTTAATAGCACAAGGTACTCGCCACTATAGAGGACTAAGTCCAGTTCTTTATTCGATCAGTAGAACAACACCAATTGTTTCAGAGCCTTAATGGCCATTTAATGTCTATAAGAAAAAAACCCCGATGAAGTCTCCAAGAGAGATGAAACGCGTTGGGTTCTGTCTTAAAGCTCTGTGAAAATAAAGAAAATTTATTCCACAAGAAACAAGAAGCTTCAAGTTTATATTGTTTTTATATTCATTTATTTTATATATCTATTAAGACAATTTAAGACATCTATTACTATAGGGCGCTGAAGACACTATTGTTGGTGTTTATGTGTAGTAGTAGTTCCTACTAGTGGGGAACTAAGTGTCTACAGAGACCGACTAGTTTTTCTATTTAGCGCATATTGGAGAACTTGTTCTGTGTATGAGATGAAATTGTGTTTGACTCTTCTTCATTGCCCCTAGTTGCAAGTGTTTAGCTCCAGCATATTTGCAGTGTGTATCTGTATAATCCTCTTCCATTCCGCTCTCCATCAGCCCCTGTATATTGTATCTGTGTTTTGGGTGCTTTTCTATTGGCATCTTCAAATTTTCTTGAATGCTTAATTGTAATGGTTTTTCTAGTCTTGCTTCTGGTCCAGCTCTGCTCTCAGCATAAGATATGGTCTACTGGGACAAGGACTGAAAAAGCTATGGGGGCAATTCAGAGAATTTAGCTCCTGTGTACTTGGCTATTTAATTCCAGCCTGAGGTTGCATTTATTGCGGATTTCTGATCACACCCTCCTGAAGTGTGAGCAGGAATCCGCTTTACTGTAAGTAGTGCTTCAGAGCTGGGCGTGAGTGCCAGACGTGCCGTAACGGCATCGTGCCTGGCACTTGGCTCCGGAGGGGCTTAATGCGGCTAATCCCATGCATTCTCGCAGGAATTAATGGAATGGCTCCTGGGTACTTAGCCCGGCAGCAGTATACCAAAATAAGAGTTGAATCTCCCATTTATTATAATGCCACTGAAAAAATTTGATTGTAGATATAAAACTAATTTTAAAAAACAAACTGAACTGTGCTACCATTATGTATATTCATAAGATACAGCTATTGTGATGTTGGAACACTAGGTTCCTGTGTATTTAAAGATGGTTTGGAGCAATCTGCCCAGTTGAGTAAAGCATCTACATTAGATTGCTTTATATAAATTCTATGTTATGCTGGAAAGAATAGTGATTCCTCAATGTCTCACTCTTGCCTTCAAATTATCTTTTTATTATTACAATGGATAACTGGGGTATATTGGTAAAATCAGTAGACTTCTAGCTGACCTGACCTTGCAACAGGAGTCTCTCTAGAATAGGTACACCACTCAGGCATAACATTAAAGCCACCAGGTTAACGTGTGTAGGTCCCCCTTGTACCATCAAAACAATTCTAACCTATCTAGGCATGGACTCCATAAAACCTCTTAAGGTGCCATCTGCCACCAAGTCGTCCACAGCAGATCCTTTAAGTCGGGCATGTTCATACTGCGGCCCTACAGCTGTTGTGAAAGTACACATCCCAGCATGCTTTGCCATAGTTTTAGCATTCCCAAATTGCAAAACTGTGACAAGGCATGATTTGACTTGTAGTTTCACAACAGCTGGAGGGCCATAGTTTGGACATGCCTGCTATAAAGTCTTGTAAGCTGTGAGAGGGGGTCTCCATGACTTGAGATCTGGGGTCAAGTCAACAATTTAAACGGTCATGTTCCTGATTTAATTTTTGGAGTGTATACAGGTGCATTACCCTGCTAAAGGAGGCCTCTGCCTCCTGAGATTCCAGTTTGTATAAGAGCCAGGAACTTGGTTTGCAATAATGTTTAGGTAGAGGGCGATGGTACTTATAGTAAAATATACATGAATGCCAGTGCACAATGTTTCCCAGAGCATCATGCTGGCCTCTGTTGGTTTGCTTTCTGCTCATAGTGCATTTCTTTTTCAAGTAAACTATACACATGCACTTGGTTGTCCATATGGAAGCGGAAATGTGATTCCTCAGACCAGGCCGCCTTCTTCTATGGCTCCATGACCCAGTTTTGATTCGTATCAATGAGCCTTTGTCATCCATGACCCTGTTGCGGTGAGGTCAGGCTTTTGGAGCCGGCCCTGGTTCCCAAAATACGGGGGACAACATGAGTAAGGGCAGGGCTATTTTTCAGCAGGCTCCAGCAGGAACTGAGGCCATTATTCTAGTTCACTCTTTCTGACAAAATATTTCTTAGATGGACAAAACCATGTGCACTGCAGGTGAGGCAGGTGTAAAACCCCACCCAAACCTAATTATCTCTGCACAAGTAACACCTGCCTCACCTGCAGTGCACATGGTTTTGTCCATCTAAGAAATATTTTGTCAGAGTGAACTAGAATAAGGGCCTCAGTTCCTGCTGGAGCCTGCTGAAAAATAGCCCTGATTAAGGGTCCCCCATATTTTAGGATACAGCACCAGGCTTCACTAGCAATTGATGCAATGCCATAACCAGGGGACTCACTTGACGGAGTCCTGTTGCCAAAACATTACCCACCTTGCTAGTCAGCCCAGGATAGGAGTTAAGGAGGGGGGAACCCCCATCAAATAAAGGGGCATCCCAGGCTTAGGCTGAAGCCTGGGGCTATCCCCTGCACCAATGAGCAGTGGGTGCGCGGTCGATGGTTGGTTTAAAAAAAGTAATATTGTCCTTTACAGTGGGACTACAGGTTCAAGCAAGCCTGCCCCACATGCTGGTACTTGGGAGAACCACAGGTACCAGCATGTGGAGCATTAAAGGCCCGCTGGTACAGTACCTATAGCCCCCCCGTAAAATAAAAACAAACGCTGTTTTTCAAAACCATTTTATTAAACTGAATCTTCTTACTTCTGCGGTGTCTTTATCTGGGGGCATGGCTGCCCCCTCCCAGGACTTTGGCGTCTTTAGGGGCTTTTCTATGGTCCTTCTCCACCATTGGACTGCCTGCCCCCTGTCTCGTGCTGTCTTCCAGCTTGCTCCTCAAACTTGTAATGATGAGCAGGCTGTCAAAGTCAGGCTGACACTGAGCAGCGGATACAAGCTGTCAGTGTGTGACAGACTGATCCGCTGTCCTATCACATCTGTCTCGGTGACAGGTGTGTGCTTTGATGTGGGCTGAAGGCTCATCCCTGTCACTGAGGCAGAGGAGTAGGTGCTTCGTCCCCATTGTATCTCAATGGGTTTTTCAACATCTTTTATCCCTGTGGCTTAGCCCCACACCCCGCTGCTGACCTTTTTTAATTGTCAGCGGGAGGCACAGCTCCCAGTGCCTCCCACAGTGTGTCACCTGTCATAAACTATCTATCTCTATATATCTATATCTGGAAAGAGGAACAGATAATACGCCTGATGGTGTATTATTGTTTTTTTGTTGACATTTTTTTAATGATCATTCATAGAAGGTAAGGATATAGCACCCGTACCAAACAATTCATCAGCTTTGGACTTAACACCACATGATATCAAATAAAATCCCACTGGCACAACAGCTTCAAGATCTCACTGCCGTCTAAGGTGTTTGACTCACGGAACCTCTTAGCAGCACGCGGCAATGTCCAGCACTGTCGAACGTTGCAGAGTTCCAGCAGCTTCTCTGTAGCCCGGTCAGATGGGAAACATCTTAAATTGTATTACAGGTTGAGTATCCCGTATCCAAAATGCTCGGGACCAATAGAATTTTGGATAACGGATTATTCTGTATTTCGGAATATTTTAATATTTCAATTATGTATTTTGAAGTATCTTGCATGTATGCTGTATAAACACATAAAATACACACAAATATATTTTATTACCACATAAAATACACACAAATATATTTTATTTGTTCAAAAAACAAGGTTTCAAAACATGAAACAAAATTTGTGTACTATCTCAGATATTGAATTTGAATGCCAAGCAATCATTTTCTTGCACATATATAGTGCCAGTTACATATCATGTCACCAGTAGTGCTGTTACAAATGTCCCCAGTGAGTTTTTAGCAAAAAAATATTTTTTTTTTCACTTTCTGGAATGTATGGTTTTCGGAATAATTCGGATAACGGATACTCGGATACGGGATACTCAACCTGTATTTAAATCTTTTGACAGGGGAGGCAGTGCCTCCCCTGACTGCACGTCCCTGCCCTATTGCTAGAATGAATGTGGTTGGAACTGTATGCTCAGCGACTTACACTGCCTCAGAAGTGCCCCTGGATCACCTAACACCATAAAACGCACAATACCACAACAAATGTAACTGTGTGTTCCCAGACATCAGTGTTAAATTTGCTGTAGTATTGTATGACCCTGTTGCTGATTGTCCTTCCTTGGACCATTTGTGGTAGGTACTAGAAATTGCATATCTGAAACACCGCAAAAGACCTGCCGTTCTGGTGTCTAGGCATTAGTTTGGTCCTTTTGGTCAATGTTACTCAGATCCTTATGCTTGCTTGTTTTTCCTGCTCCTAACACCTCCAACTTCAAGAATGAAGTGTTTGCTTTCTGCCTAATGTTATCCCATAATCCATGTTATTCACGTCACTTGTGAGTGGTTTTAATGTTTATGGCTGGTGTTAGTTCGAATAACATTTTATATAAATCTTAGGGAGAGGGAGAGTAGAATATGTCAGATATGTAGTTTGCATTGTTCTAAAACAAAATAAATGTAGATTGCATAGATCTGTAATTGGATTTGTATCCGCTGTTGTCTAAAGTGACCTCCAGAAAGGGTTACTAGGGCATGACTTACTGATCCATAGAATATACTGGATTTTGTGATCATCAGGCAAGCTTGAAAGGCTAAATAGGGTACTAGCCAGAAATAAACCTTGCAGACACTAGAGATGACAGACTTCCCATACAGCAAACCTCCAGCCGTAATCCCAATGACAATGCCCCCCCCCCCCCCTAATTTTAGTTAGGGAGGGGGGGGGTTTGGGGTTATCACAGCTATATCTTTATTTGAGAATTGGGTCATAGTTTTGTATAAGTGTTTTTGGCAGGAAAAGGCTGGTATTGGATACTGGAGCAGAGACTTTCCTCCTGGCTCCCGAATACAGCATTTCTCCATTGTACCAGTATTTTGTTCATCTGCTGCTGTGCACTGGTTGTTTTCATAAGGAATGTAGACTCCTCTTGTTTCTGAGGTCACGGTCATCGGGTAGCTGATGATAGGAATGCAGTATGGAGGGATGAGTAAGTATTACTTCTATGGCCCTACTTCTCTTACTTGAGATGTCTCCTGCCATAAGCAACTGTTGACCAGGGGGAGGGGTCTGCAGACATTTGCAGCAGCATGCTAGCCTTGCTGTGCAGACTCGTACAATTGTTTGGTGTGGTGGCACAGGCTTGTATTATGTGATGTTTGCAATAGAAGTCATTTGCGAACCACAACCGTGAATTCACATAGCCATAGGCTATAGATTTTATTATGCTACATAAATTTCTCATACATTTTTTACATTTTGTGTGCGTATTCCTCTTTTATGTCTGCAGAGTGCTGCGTTGGCTAGAACTGTTCTGAAAACCCAGATTGTGTATGTTCTACAGTTACAGAATGTGCTCAATTCTCCATTTTTTTTTTCTTTTTCCCGTTTTAGTTGGATTTTGTACATGAATTGGCGAGTTCAGATGAGTCCTTACACATCTTGCCCTTTTTACTACATTTGGCATGAAATGTTTTGAATGACTGTCGCTCCACCGCGACTAGCGATTGGATAGGTTCCCAATAGTTTTTTGCCTCAAAATAATTTATTAAATTTAACAGATTAAAGTTACATCTTAAAATCACAATTGGACAGTTATGGCCATGTGGTTACCTGGGGAAAGGTGTATGCGGACACGGATGTAAATATCATATTAGTCATAACTCTTTATTCAAATTCAGCCCACACATACATACAGTCGATTGATACAGTGGAATATTACTGGATGACTAAGTGGACAAGTGGGGCAAATTTACTAAGGACGTTGCCCATAGCAACCAATATGTCTATTATATTTTAGAAGGTGCTACATGGGCAACATCTTATCTTCAATTGTACTCCCATCTTAGGAAGTTTACCCCAGAGTTTCATAGTGAGAAACAATAGGAGTTGGGCACAACAAGTAACAAACATGCAGAGATAGTTAGATCATTTGGAACCTAATATATTAAGGCTCGCTTCACCCTGGCACTGTACTGCAAATGGAGAATCCCCCTCTAGAGTTGCAATAAAACTTTCCCACATTAAAAAAAAATAAAAAATGTCCCAGTTATGGTCTTTTTCATGGACCGCCTCCATCCGTCATATGTACACCCTACGTATTGTAGGCTTGGGGTGAATCCACACCTGCAAAGTCGATTTTTGGGCAGCTGTTCTAACCGCTAGCAACAGCAGTCTGCCTCCTTTTTAAATTTAGAGTCCTCCGGGGCAGAAACTGTACTTTTGTCATGTATGGGGATAATTCCGTAAGTGTTCCAAATGACTGAAAATTGCTAATCGCATGCGCGAGCACTTAAGGCCCCCATACACTACGCGATTTGGCCCCGATTTCACCCGATTCTGGAGGATTGGGCAGAGAAATCGGGTGAAACTGGGCAAATTGTGTAGTGTATGACATCCAATCTGATCCGATGCACGGTCCCGTGTACATCGGATCAGATCCGGATGTTGGATGGTCTGCACATAAGATTAATCATGTGCAGCCGTCCGGTGGAGTGACAGGAGCAGGCTGGGGGCGGGGTCCGATCCTGGGTACCTGTAGGTGCAGGCTGTAATCTGTACTGTGCACTGGGAGAGCCTCAGCCTCTTCAGATGTAGCGGCGCTGCGGCAGGCAGGGTCAGAAGCGGGGACCGCAGATGCAGAGAGACCGGGTGCGCGGCACGAGAATAGAAAGAAATCCCATTCAAAGGACTGGGCGGCCGCTGATTGGCTGAGAAATCAGCCAATCAGCGGCCGCCCAGTCTTTTAAATAGGATGGTTTCTATTCTCCCGCTCGCCGTGGGGACCGCAGAGCAGCGGGAGAATAGAAACCATCCTATTCAAAAGACTGGGCGGCCGCTGATTGGCTGAGTTCTCAGCCAATCAGCGGCCGCCCAGTCCTTTGAATGGGATTTCTTTCTATTCTCGCGCCGCGCACCCGGTCTCTCTGCATCTGCGGTCCCCGCTCCTGACCCTGCCTGCCGCAGCGCCGCTACATCTGAAGAGGCTGAGGCTCTCCCAGTGCACAATACAGATTACAGCCTGCACCTACAGGTACCCAGGACCGGACCCCGCCCCCAGCCTGCTCCTGTCACTCCCCCGGCCGGTCCCCACTCCCATCCTGCCGCTCCCCCCCCCCCCCCCCGCCTGCAGCTCCCCGAATTTTTCATGTGATAAATCGCAACCGATTTATCACATGTAAAATATGGCACATCAAGTGCCAAATGTGCCGGGGAAGCTCAGGGTAAATCAGGGCTGACTTGTCCTTAGGACAAGTCGCCCTAGTTTATGGGGGCCTTTACACAGCAGATTCATTGTGAAAAAAAATGCAACCAAAGTCTGGGGCATATGGGTGCATCAACTCTGCATCAATGGAATGCTGTAGGGGTGCTCCAGACAATGGAGGGGCGTGCAGTGGCTGAATGACCTCACACGTGGCTGATGAAACATGGGGGCTGTGCATCTGGCTTAGCAGCTAAGCTAAACAGCCAGGTGGCCACCGGTGATATGTGAGTGTATATTTATTTGCAGCTTCCAGGGGTGATGATGGGTTTAGCCACTATAGGGGTCTAAAGCTGGTATAAGTAAGCTCTATAATTTAATGGGCACTGGGACAATTGAATTCCCCATCTACATAAGTATAATTGAATGATGTTTGTGTATGGAAATTTCTCGGCAATACCACCAAGGTGGTTAAAGTCCTATAAGGGGCAGTTAAATGAAAAACATATTACTTTACAAAAATGTTGGGAATCTCATAAGCATAATTGCCCATCACCTTGTGGCATTAGTATGTAATTATATGTCCTACGGTGTGTGTGCTCTCGTTATTTAGTTATGTCTATAGATTCTTTTTAGAAACAAATTCTACTGTTTGACAGTGTATCGAAGATGTAGTATAATAGCTTAATAAAATAATTGAAAAGGTTACATTTGGGTTATAGATGTCCTCCATTCTGTTGGATGGCTGAGCAACAGGAAGCACTTGATGCAGATGCACAGGGGGCCATCCATTTGTTTTCTGACCTGCGATGATTGTCACCTGATGGAGGAATTCAGTTGTTTAGGGTACCCTTTACTATGGGTGAAGTGCAGTTTGGGTGCCCAAATGTTTGCCTATTAGCATACTTGTTCTCTCTTATTCTGAGGTTGCAAGCAGAAATGAGCATTCATTATCGCCATATAATTTTTTTTAATTGCCCATATAATTGCAAGACCAGCTGAATGGAGTTTGGTGATACTACACCATGGCAGCTAAATACAAAGGGTGAGATTTTATAGGGAGAGATTTGGTAAGAAATCTCCAGTTTTTTTAAAGCGGCAATCATTTATACTGCAAAATCAAACTGGTTTAGCAGTGTAAATGATTGCCACTTTAAAAAAACTGGAGATTTCTTACCAAATCTCTCACTTTCTGAATATCTCATCCTGTTAAATCTCACCCTTAGTGTGTACATTTTGTGTGAGTGTGTACACAAGCAAATGACCCGGATAATCTAGTTCTGTGACCTTCAGTGTTGTTATAAGGTCTAATTATGCCGGGTATGATTCCAAGGCGCTTCTTTTTCCCTCGCAGTTTAATAATCATGAGTGTTAGAGCAGTAGGCAAAGTTGGTGGATCTGTTTTCATATTGCAATGCTTAAAGGGGTGTACACATGATGAGATTTTGACTAGATAGTCAAAATCTCCTAGAATGTTAGCCAAATCCTTCCAATAATAATGTGGAGCGTGCATGTGCTCTGGCGTATGTGTGTTTGTGTTTATTTTTTTCCTAATGGTGTGTACACACGGTGAGATTCCCTTGCTATTCAACTTTACGATTTGAGTGCTATACAATCTTTGCTTTCTCTGTACTATTTACATACAATTCATACAATCTGCACTATATAGTCATTGCTGACCTGTCTATCTGGGTTTCCATTTCTGCTGTCACTGGAGCACGCATCGGAATCGCAAGGTAAAAAACCTGTGCGATCTGCATGCAAATTTGACTATATAGTCAAAATCTAATGTCATATCTCACTGTGTACACAGCATAAGATTTATTTTCTAGGCTGTGTCATATAGCTGTAGTGGTATATTTACTGAAGTGTTTCACATAGGGAGGAGAGTCTGTAGAAGGTTGAGTCCCGACTGGGTTTGAATACTGAACTGTCTATTTCCACTGATGGGAGATTGAATACTCCCCTTTTATTCACGGGATTGTAGGTTTCTAGATTTTAGAGGATTGCTCCACTCTTCTACAGTGTATTCTAGGCTCTGCAGTGTCACTCACATTCTCATAGGCAGACCTGACTACTGAGTACATGTGATCTGTAACTGGTACTATTGCTGGGAGGTGCCAATTTATGTTTTGGGTGTTCTCATTGAAGAAAATTAATTTGTGTCCTTTTTGTTCCTCCCCTCCCCTTGTGTCTTGACTGAAGCCTGCAGAAATAGATGTGCTGATAGGAAAGGACAGAGAAGGATTCTTCACGAATGGTCTTACTGTTGGAGGAAAGAAATGCTCGGTTATCAGAGACAGCCTGTATGTTGATAACGATTACACAATGGACATCAGGACAAAAAGTCAAGGCGGAGAACCAACATACAACATTTCTGTAGGCAAAGCGGTCAGAGGTAAGGTCTCATGGACTGATCCAACCATAACGTTTTTTTCTGATGTTGCAGTACGATGCCTGTAGAGAAGGCTGGGCAGCATTGCTCTGGTACGTTGGGTCCACTCTAGCTTTCAGGAAACGTGTGCATTATACTGAGATTTTGTAGAAGAATATGGACACTTCTGAATCTACTCACCATGACCAGACTTTCTGGCTCAGATTCACTTATTTGTCTTCTTACCTAACTACTTATGCTTGTCCACTTGTAGAACAATACATGTAGGGCCTGAAGCACTGCCTGTCCTAACGTCAGCAAACACATGTGGTCGAAGGGGAGAGAAATTCTTACATGGAAAGATTTCTCTCCCCCCTTCAGCTAAACTAACTTATTTCCCTCTGAGTCGGCCCGCCTGCATACCAAGGGGAACGCCCAGCATTTTCATGGGGATGCTCATAAAATGCTAGACGTTCTCCTGCTCCAGCCCATTTTCACCCCCGGTCTTCCCTCCCCGCAACGAATGGAAAGTGCAGAACCCCGATTATCTGGGCTGGGACCAAATTCGGGTCGCTATGAGCGGTCCTGAATCGACCCCTTAATTTGTGTTTGGGGGGAGGGGGGGTCTTTTTTATATATAGTGATGCATAAACCTCTAGCATTCAGTGTGCACTACATTAAAAAAAAGGACATTTTATAACTGGAAATGGTTGAAAAACTAGCCAAATTAGTAATCCTTTACACTTGACTTACAGTGAATAAGAAGAGACCTGCTTAACCTGTACAAATATAAAGAACTGTTATACAACCTTTCACCTTGAGGTCTGTGATCAGGATCGGGGGCATCCCCTGAGACTGGAAGAGAGGCGATTTTCATATTTTTCAGGGGCTCTTCGCGGTAAGGGCAGTTAAGGTTTGGATCTCTCTGCCAGAGGAGGTAGTGCTGGTAGCCCCAACTTAACACCTTTTAAGAAGGGGTCGGACAAATTCGTAGCCGAGAACAACATCCAGGATTACAACTGTTAATGATGGTTTAGTAGGGAGAGCAGTGTGCGATGTGATGGCTATATAAACACTAGATAGAATAAACTAACTCTACTCTGTTTGCAAATGTCACATCTAGACCTAACATTTTCAATTCATCTAAAACCGGTTGAACTCTATAGACCATTCTCTATTATTCAACCTTCCCAAATATGTTACCATGTAGCCCATGCTGCATTCTTCTAGTGAATGTGGAAATTCCGGCCAGCTGCTGCTTGCACAGACCCTGCTCCTGCTGCTTCGGTAGCTAGTCAGGCTCAGTCTGCCCAGTGGTGACTCCTCTCCCTAATGTTAGACATGGAGGCGTGGGATTATTGCTGGTGTTGGTTTGGAGAGCCAAACAGGTAACATATGATGGTTGTGGGTTATAGCAAAAGATCAAATATACACAAGTCCTGAACAGACTTTACTTAATGACCATGACCTAGTAAATGACATTACTGTGTACATATGGATGCATGTGGAATACAGTATGTCTATGTGCAGATTTAATTTCCACCTTTTATTAGAATGTTTAGTTCTGCAAAAGGCATACGGTCCTTGTAGCGTTTCCTCAGACCCAAGTGTAATGAACAGATGCACGATGCGCTTTGTGGCTGGGCAGGAATGCACAAAAGCTGCCTGTGCTGTGAAAGGCCCCATAGTGCTCCAGCTTGTAGAGGTACAATGCATCAGCAGATGCCGCTAACGGAACAAGCCAGTTCCCCTCTCAAGTGTGTGCAAAAAACGCATCAGCTGCTTTATTCCGGTGTTTTTTTCTTTAAATACAATAAATGTCTTTGTTTAATTCCAAAATTAAATTCCGGCATGTAAAACGTAAAGGTCATGTTCCCCCTTTTGATTCTGCAGGCTGTCATTAAATCCTTTGTTAGTTAAATTTGGTAACTCAGTATAATGTTCGTAAGACAAAGAGAAGCAATTTTACACCACATTCCTTCTATAGCTGTGCAGAGCAGTCAGGAGGTTGGGGTTAGAAGGGCCGTTCCGCTACTTCAGTATGTATAAAATAGGACCATCTCCCTACACTTACTGCTAGCGATCTGTGATAGAGACAGACACTAGAAACAGAATGAGAACTGTATCAGAGTAGTAGTTGGCTGTCTGTCCTCTCACTCTCTAGCGCGTGTTGAAAATTTGCTTCTGATAGAATTCAGCACCCAGGTAGCGACCTACAATTATATATCCAGCATGATAAAATCTGTACTATTACACAAAGTGATATTGCCCGTGCCTAGAACCATGACCTGCAGCGTGGTGATCTTCATACCATAAAACTACTGACTTGTATAACACCACCTGTTACCCAACAGTAAAATGAGAACCGTTATGTAAAACTCCTTTGATTTCCCAATAGGATGAGGCTATGCAGTGCTGCACAGTCACAGAGCTCCAGGTTTGCTTTTCATCCAAGTAAAAGTATACCCATTATCATATTCTAGAGCATGACTGTAAGGTCTAGCTGTGACAGCTGTAATAGTGACAGACAGCTGGGATGTGTAGGCACCAAGACTGCACTGAAACACAGCTGATTGCAGACCCGTGTTGGTCACAGGCAGACAATTTGTTTGCTTGTGGCAATGCCAGTACATAGGGAGGATGTGGCCTGTTGGAAGACGTGTGTGAAGTTGGCTTACCAGACGAACCTCTGGGTCCCTCACTGTTATTTACTAACCGAACATGTAGGCTTAATGTTTTTCACTGATCCTCAGTAGGCTTTTTGCAGTCCCTTGTGAGTAAGGCAGAAAAAGGGTCTAATTTGCTTTGGTTTACTGTTGCCCCTACATACAGTAGTGCTAGTAAAGGAGCCTTTCTGTAGAATTGTAGTGTCTACTATGTCGCTACTGTACAGAAGCTCTGTATCTAACATGGTAGATTGTCCAATGATGTACAGGCTGAGGGATTTCCTGCATTTGGCAACAGGTTAGCACCAAATGGCCAATCCAGTCTGCCCTTCAGGGATAGAATATTAGGGAGAGGTTATTAGGGTTGGTTTAGTGGTTGAAGGGATTTTAAGCGATGGGGTTAGGGTTTAAGGGTTAGTTGACCATTTGGGATAGGGATAGTATATTAGGGTTAACAGTTTTGGTCAAGATATTTTTATTGTTGAGGTTATAGTAAGGGAGAAGTTTCGGTATGGTATTAGGGTTACTGTGTATGCTCTACATTGTGGATTTGTGCCCCATCTCCTGGGAATAGTGGTGCAGAGAGTGTTGGGGAGTCCGATTTTCAGAAAGTGCAGGGAACCGAGCCCCAGCATACAACAGCATAAGGAAAATTTGTGATGACCCGGTCGTGAGTTTTTGACTTGCATATTCCAGCCGATGAGTGTCCAGGAGCCATAGGAAAAAGATTACAACCAACCAGAAGTTTGTCAAGCAACTGTTCTCTCCTCCCCATCAAGTAGCATCAAGCGGGAGCAGACCCCGAGACTGTCCCACTGACTGCAGCCATCCAGCGTATGCATAATGAATCCATGCATATTCAAAAGGAAATAAAAAATTTTTCAAAAGAATTGGTGAGCTTTCTCAGCCAATCGGCAGCCTCCGTTGAATTATTATTTTTTTTTTTAAATTCTCCTGCCGCTGCTGTAGCTCCCTAGTCTTTACATGTGATACATTACATGTCATTTATTACATGTAAAAAATGGCACATTAAGTGGCAAATGGCATGTGAGCCTCCCGGGAAGCTGCCTGGCGGATCACGGGGGTATTGGATGTGACTTCTCTCCTCTGAGAAGTCACATAGTGTATGGAAGCTTATAATGTAGAGTTCTGTTTCTACATTGTGCAATAGAGTGTACAGCGCTTTCCTGGAAGCTGAGTGACATGATGGACCCAACATAATGTATATCTGGAATGAATCTACAACATCCCTGCTTCTCACTGCTTAGTTTGTAGCTCTGTATGCAATGGTACAGGTGCACACTTGTAACTGACATCTCTCTTCTCTTTCAGTCTTGGTCTTTGCAATGGGAAAGGAAGGAGTCCATGGAGGAGGCTTGAATAAGAAGGCATTCGCAATGGCAAAATATTTGAGAGATATGGGGTTCTAAGTGTTAGGCCAACTTACATTCTATGGGGTACAAGAACAATTGCTACTAAACTTTCCTGTCTGAACAAAACATTCTGTAAACTGGAAATTTTATTAGCAATAACAGGGGTTATGGGGATGAACCTGTGTCTCCTTTGTATCCCTATTTTGGTGGGGAAAGGTGTTCATTATTATTATTATTTTTTTATTTTTAATTATTGCCCCCCTCCCCTAAAGTTTTTTGTTGTGTTTTCAAGCAATTGGTTTATCATGCAATTTGTGTCCACAATAGGGCAACCCATCAAGATATTCTGACTACTCTCGCCCTCCTCACCGGCACCCTGCCAGCACTTGCTTTGTCTCTTGATTGCATTCATGTCAGTCTACCAGACTGTAGATGGTGGTTACAATTTGTTTCATTTTCCCATAATCCTCTTGTTAATGTGTGACTATACATGTGCGCTGCAGTCCTGTAAAAGTCCTTTTTGTACGCTTAGACTGGTAATTCATTTTCATTGTTCTACACTACATTTTGGGAATCCTTGAATAAACGGGGGGCTTTATTTTTTTTTAAAGGCTCTGAAAACGCAGCTGTAGCATTGAATGTAAACTTTGCCGCAAACTGTACCTCAAGTAATGCCGCCTCAGTCCTTTCTCTGATAAATTACCCAAGTACCTGCCTGTAGCAGTCTGCTAAAGTATGGCGGCATTGTATTATGATCTCCGTTTTGCCATGAGCTGCTTTTTCCTGTTTTATGCTGTTTTGCTCCCATCAAGAGGAATTTAGCAAGTGCTTGTAGTCTTGCAGTAAGTCTGGGCTTAGTACAAGAAGTAGAGGCTCGGCTACTTGAGTCTGCAGGACTGCGGCATGGGTGATGAGTAAATAATGGCTGTGCGCAGAAAAATCCTAATGCAGGTTTGTACACCCACTGGACTGATGCCGTTTGCGTGGTTTGAGCACATACACAGCTCAACTTAGTCTTCCTTTGCTCAGATGCAGATGGGAATTATATGTAACACTAAATTAGAGGCCCACAGTCTCACCGCTCATTTTGTTGGGTTCTTTTAAAGCAACTTGTCTTTCTTTTTTTTCTTTAATTACTAATCCCTGTAATTAATGACTGCAGACTGCGTAAGGTGCCACAAGCTATTGATTTGGCATTGGTCTATGGTGAAAGCCTGGAAGGTTGTGCTCGTGTGTTCTCAGTGCAATAAAATCGTTCTACCTTCCCCTCTCCCCACACTAGAGTTTATGCCAAATTATTTTTTTTAAACCGTTTTTAAGCCATTTGCTTGCGTTTATTCCTTTCGCCGGGGTTGAGATGGAAAATTTATCCTGTAATTATAAAATCTATTTACAAAAATAAATAAAAAAAATCTTCTACCCAGCATTGCAGCACAACAATGGTTTTCACTTATTTAGGAGTGAAAATAAGAATTGGTACATGAAACACCATGTAATGACTGTCTTTGCTGTTAACTATGAAGAAATGCTTTTTGAGGGTATATTAATAATATGTCTCTCTCACAGTAAACGTGTAACCTTTTTAATCATCGGAGTTCATTATTCTTAACATTATGGGTAAGAGCCCATATTACAAATGTTAATTAATCTACAATCTGGTCTTTTCTCTAGAAATATCCATGTTCGTTGTGTCGTGAATTTAGCGCTAATGACAGTGTTGCCTTTCCAGTCTGCCACAGTGGATATTGGCTGGTCATAGAGCCCGCTGTACACTACAGGACCATTCATATGTACTTAAAGACAAACGATATAATTCTATAGTCTCACACAAACTACAAGGCACAGTTGAGCACCATAATGCAGATAACACTAGTGGTAAAATGAAGTCCTTCATTTTTGAAGGGGCCGTTAACACAGGCTCTTGGTCGGCTGATATGATCGGTAGGGAATATCCGGATTATATTACCCTAATAATAGTAATGTACACTCTTGTGGTATATTTGTGTTTTTATAGGACCAATTGCAACTGCATATTTCTCAAGCACTTAGAGGCTTGACGTATCTTAAGTAGGTCTGTCACTTAAGGAAGTGGAGGTTTAAACAATACTTAGTGTTTCGATTCAACAGGAACTGGACACCGAAACGAGATGCGAGGCACATGCGCCTCACAGTGGTCACTAGTTGCTAATGAATTCATAGTTTAACCTAGTAAATGGCAGCCTCCACTGTGTGCAGAAGCTGGGTCACCTTATGGGAGGTAACTACCACCTTCAGTCTTGTTGAGCCCTTGTTCATTGACCGTCTTGAGAATAATGACATTGCTGCTGGGTTATTGCTATAGTTCTCTGGGGGTTGGTAGTTTTGCAATAGTTCTGCTGACAAACATTAACAAATGAATTGTGGAAACATTGCTGCAGAAACAGTTCAGTACATTTCTTTGTATTATTTCAATGTGTATAACCTGGTTGTCAGTTACGATGCTACTCACTGTTTATTTTATTACAAGAAAAGGTACTTATGTAATATCTGGACTCCCGTTTTTCTTATGAGGCCGCGTCCCCTCGCGGGGCTCGCTGCGCTCACCACGCTTCGGGCACGGTGGCTCGCTGCGCTCGCCACACTATATAAAATCAACTCCATGCGTAGTTTGATAGTAGGGGTATCAAAAAATGGGGTACATTTAACATGGGAGTCCAGATAATACATAAGTACCCAAGAAAATGATTTGTTCTAAAGAATAGTAGAACAGAAACCGGCTGCATCCAGGATGGTTTCATATGAAATCTGTGCCATATGACAAACAAAGCTGTGAGATGGGTTTTAACTGACATAAAGGTCCTCTTCCTCCGGAATGGCACTTCTGTAAAGACATTTTAGTATTTTGCTTCTGTTTATGTCTTGTGTATCATGTAAGAAAAAAAAACTGTAAACATTCTTGTTAATTAGTCCATTTCTTTCCCTGCACTTTTGTTACATCTGGGATACAGTCTAACTCATCTGATTTAATATGCATTTAAAAAAAATGCCATAAATATTAAAACACCTTGTTTACAGACAGATGAAATTAAATTTATTCCAACCAAATACGAAGTTGTCGCATTTTTTGATTTGGGATTTCAAGGGGACAAATGTGCATAAACTTAGGACTAAGATAAGAATTCTGACTTTCCAGGGTTTTGGCTTAACTAAGAAGTTAGTCTGCTGCGCTTTTCAAAGATGCAAATATTACAGGGTCAATAATAACAGAGAAGCTCTGATTCTGGGTTTCAATTTTACTGTCCCTTTAAATTGGTGGCTTTTCAAACTTGCTGCATATACTTTCATCCCTAAATGTTAGTATGGGTGTGTTAGATGTCTCCTCATACATCTTTGCTACAGTCATGACAAACAGACCCACCTGGCATGCCAGGTCATAGGATAATCGTGGGACTTTTCTTTTTTGCTTCCTTTTTGTTGGCAAGTAATTAGTCTTAACTCAATGGTACTAGGACAGTGGTAGCCAACCCTAGCCCTCGAGAGCTACCAACAGTTCACATTTTCCAGACAACCTAGCTGCTGCACAGCTGCACTCATTAATCACTGACACATTTTAAAAGATACACAGATGGAGCTAATTAGCTCACTTGTGATTCTGTGAGGAGACCTGCAAAACATGCACTGTTGGTAGCTCTCGAGGACTAGGGTTGGCTACCCCAGGACTAGGATGTACAAGGAGTCATTTGATATGACATGTATATCAATGTGCAATGTTTTTAGAATACATTTTATTTTAATCAGAGAATCTTCTATTTGCCACAGAGGTATCCTCCTACATAGGGGAAGGGGATGCGCAAATATGAGTGGATAAATCCAGCCCGTATTGCGCAATTATTCTGGCGCTGTTTATTGGTCTATATATTTCACCACAACTGTGGTTTGATATAATTAATCCACTGCTGCTGCAGGCGGCTTTGTATGAGTTTAGCTAAAACTCATAAGAAAAACAAAGAGATATGGGGTTTAAAACCACTTTGCGCTGCTAATGGATATATTTTTACATAAGATACCACCAGACAGAATGATACTGGACACACTGTTCAATATTTAAATAAATTTTATAGAGAAAAATATATAAAAAAGATATACATATAAATAATATCAAAAATTCATACAATAGTATACAATATTAAAAACATTGATCAATATGGCCATGTATAGGTCACGTTTGCAAACTGATGATTATGGGAATACTCCGGAGTATGTAATGATGAGGATTAGTAACAGTCATTCATAGCAATTAGAATGCTTAAGCAGGGGGAAGGGAGAAAAAGGAATGGGATGAAGATATTGGGCGTCTGTGAGCCAATAGCACAATCAGAAATATAGCACAGTCAATTCAAGCTTAAACAGCAGGTTAGTGTGGAATATGCCGTATATCTCACCCTCCGTTGATGTTGTTTTGGAGGGGGAAGCGTGTAACGGGGAGCTTCAGATGGTAGTTTGCTCGACCCAACCACAGTGCAGGAATGATGCGGGGAGCTTTGGTGGATCTTACCGCTCTACCCGGGGTCCGGTAATAAGAGTATGTGCCCAGATAACGTCCAGTGCGGGCGGCTGTAATGAGAGCCGAATAGCGGGAGGAAGCGGGAGGGGAACCTCGACCGCCAGATGATGTTCACTCGCTGCTGCCAGATGACGGTGGATCACACAGATTTTGAAAGGACCGCGGCAGACCAGCTCGTGTGATAGGCGGTGAGATGGGAAACACAGGGGTTTGCAGACGTGACGTGACGTGGCCTGTGACGTCGACGCGTTTCGTCTCAGTAGGCGGAGACTTTTTCAAGACGGATACATGTTACTACCAAGTGTCGGTATTTATTGGGTGTCAGGTACTCATTTAGCCAATGAAAGCATTAATTCACATGTGGAGTCATTAGCAATATATTAGGCAAGTGTGTCCAGTAATGAAACATTTCTAACACAAAGATTAAGACGTAAATAGCGTACATATGGATATTCAGTACTCAAGAACAATCTAATGCTAACATTTTCTCGTTTTTCGAGATTTAATGGAAAAGATCGCATTTAAAGGGATAGGCACAGTATGTGATGAAATCAGAGAGAGATAAACATATTTATTTACACAAAATAAACAAAAAAGTTTTTTTAGAAATTAATTGCGGGTATATTTTACATAGAGTAGAAAGTAGAAGAGACATATATAGATCTACCAAAAGTTTTGGAGATATAATTATTATTTTATTTCATTATATTGTGATTGAAAATTTATTATGAAGAGATATAAATAGAAATCCTAGGTATCGTAGCCACAATTGTTTAGTAGAATATGAATAACAACAAGAATAAAAAATATATATAAATAAATAGAAAATACTAATAAATAAATAAAATATAAAGAATAATAAATAAAGATTAGAAATTAGAAATAAAAATAATAATAATAAAAATAATTATAAATATGAAAATAAGAGAAGGAGGATGGGACACCAAAATATATATTCAAAATAAGAATTATATATATCTGTATATACATGCAGATATGTACACAGAAAGAGTGTGTACACATATACAGAATATTATGATTAAAATTTAAGAAATATATATATTTAATGAAGAATATATAGTTCTGAATTTTGAACGTCATATAATATACGGAATCATTATGTAAAATACTTCTATGGGAAAGAGTGCCCATGAATAATTAATGAGTATTATATAGCTCTAAATCCGTGGGAGCCAGGGGGAGTCCGGTCTGCAAACCCATGACGTCATGGGGGGATTTCTCCCAACCAAGCATCAAGGGTAGACCGCAATCTCCCTAGCCCGCACGGAGTGGACACTTGAAATACAGGGACATTATATAAAGGATATCAATCGAGAAGGGAAAAAAAACTATAAGATGTAGGTGAAAAGGAAAATATCATCAATCCATACAGGTAAGGTCCAATGCTTCGTTTAAACCATGTGGATTGAGTGTGTCTAACTTAAATATCCAAGAGGTTTCGGCTAGACACAGTTTGGTAAATCGGTCGCCACCTCTTTTGGTGATAGGGATATGTTCTATTGCTGTTATGGTAAGACCCCCTGGGTCACTGTCATGATGTTGAGAGAAGTGACGAGGGATACTGTGATTTAGGAATTTTCTAATAATGTTGGTCCTATGCTCTCTAAAACGGGTTTTTATGCTACGAATGGTTCTCCCAATATACTGCAATCTGCAGGGACACTCAAGAAGGTAGACACAGTATGTTGTGTCACAATTAATAAATTGTTTTAAAGAAAAAATACTTTTATTGTGAAATGATGTTATATTTTTAGCTTTATTTACCATATGTTTGCATGTGAGGCAAATATTTTTATTACATCTGTAATTTCCAGGGGGTTTGTTAGGGATCCAGGTGTTCATGGATATTGAGGGAAGTGAAGGTAATAGGCTTGGAGCTATTTGGTCTTTTAGGTTTCTATTTCTCCTAGTTTTTAGGAGAAATAGAAACCTAAAAGACCAAATAGCTCCAAGCCTATTACCTTCACTTCCCTCAATATCCATGAACACCTGGATCCCTAACAAACCCCCTGGAAATTACAGATGTAATAAAAATATTTGCCTCACATGCAAACATATGGTAAATAAAGCTAAAAATATAACATCATTTCACAATAAAAGTATTTTTTCTTTAAAACAATTTATTAATTGTGACACAACATACTGTGTCTACCTTCTTGAGTGTCCCTGCAGATTGCAGTATATTGGGAGAACCATTCGTAGCATAAAAACCCGTTTTAGAGAGCATAGGACCAACATTATTAGAAAATTCCTAAATCACAGTATCCCTCGTCACTTCTCTCAACATCATGACAGTGACCCAGGGGGTCTTACCATAACAGCAATAGAACATATCCCTATCACCAAAAGAGGTGGCGACCGATTTACCAAACTGTGTCTAGCCGAAACCTCTTGGATATTTAAGTTAGACACACTCAATCCACATGGTTTAAACGAAGCATTGGACCTTACCTGTATGGATTGATGATATTTTCCTTTTCACCTACATCTTATAGTTTTTTTTCCCTTCTCGATTGATATCCTTTATATAATGTCCCTGTATTTCAAGTGTCCACTCCGTGCGGGCTAGGGAGATTGCGGTCTACCCTTGATGCTTGGTTGGGAGAAATCCCCCCATGACGTCATGGGTTTGCAGACCGGACTCCCCCTGGCTCCCACGGATTTAGAGCTATATAATACTCATTAATTATTCATGGGCACTCTTTCCCATAGAAGTATTTTACATAATGATTCCGTATATTATATGACGTTCAAAATTCAGAACTGTATATTCTTCATTAAATATATATATTTCTTAAATTTTAATCATAATATTCTGTATATGTGTACACACTCTTTCTGTGTACATATCTGCATGTATATACAGATATATATAATTCTTATTTTGAATATATATTTTGGTGTCCCATCCTCCTTCTCTTATTTTCATATTTATAATTATTTTTATTATTATTATTTTTATTTCTAATTTCTAATCTTTATTTATTATTCTTTATATTTTATTTATTTATTAGTATTTTCTATTTATTTATATATATTTTTTATTCTTGTTGTTATTCATATTCTACTAAACAATTGTGGCTACGATACCTAGGATTTCTATTTATATCTCTTCATAATAAATTTTCAATCACAATATAATGAAATAAAATAATAATTATATCTCCAAAACTTTTGGTAGATCTATATATGTCTCTTCTACTTTCTACTCTATGTAAAATATACCCGCAATTAATTTCTAAAAAAAACTTTTTTGTTTATTTTGTGTAAATAAATATGTTTATCTCTCTCTGATTTCATCACATACTGTGCCTATCCCTTTAAATGCGATCTTTTCCATTAAATCTCGAAAAACGAGAAAATGTTAGCATTAGATTGTTCTTGAGTACTGAATATCCATATGTACGCTATTTACGTCTTAATCTTTGTGTTAGAAATGTTTCATTACTGGACACACTTGCCTAATATATTGCTAATGACTCCACATGTGAATTAATGCTTTCATTGGCTAAATGAGTACCTGACACCCAATAAATACCGACACTTGGTAGTAACATGTATCCGTCTTGAAAAAGTCTCCGCCTACTGAGACGAAACGCGTCGACGTCACAGGCCACGTCACGTCACGTCTGCAAACCCCTGTGTTTCCCATCTCACCGCCTATCACACGAGCTGGTCTGCCGCGGTCCTTTCAAAATCTGTGTGATCCACCGTCATCTGGCAGCAGCGAGTGAACATCATCTGGCGGTCGAGGTTCCCCTCCCGCTTCCTCCCGCTATTCGGCTCTCATTACAGCCGCCCGCACTGGACGTTATCTGGGCACATACTCTTATTACCGGACCCCGGGTAGAGCGGTAAGATCCACCAAAGCTCCCCGCATCATTCCTGCACTGTGGTTGGGTCGAGCAAACTACCATCTGAAGCTCCCCGTTACACGCTTCCCCCTCCAAAACAACATCAACGGAGGGTGAGATATACGGCATATTCCACACTAACCTGCTGTTTAAGCTTGAATTGACTGTGCTATATTTCTGATTGTGCTATTGGCTCACAGACGCCCAATATCTTCATCCCATTCCTTTTTCTCCCTTCCCCCTGCTTAAGCATTCTAATTGCTATGAATGACTGTTACTAATCCTCATCATTACATACTCCGGAGTATTCCCATAATCATCAGTTTGCAAACGTGACCTATACATGGCCATATTGATCAATGTTTTTAATATTGTATACTATTGTATGAATTTTTGATATTATTTATATGTATATCTTTTTTATATATTTTTCTCTATAAAATTTATTTAAATATTGAACAGTGTGTCCAGTATCATTCTGTCTGGTGGTATCTTATGTAAAAATATATCCATTAGCAGCGCAAAGTGGTTTTAAACCCCATATCCTCCTACATAAGCTGACTAGCGTCAGGCTTTTATTTTATTTTTTTGATGCCTAGAATGAGTCATGTGACTTTGCACATTAAGCTAGCCAATCCTATTTGCAAGGCTAAATCAGATCTTTAATGAGTGTGACCAGCATGGAGGAAAAAAATAAAATCTCCCTGCAATCTCCCATCCTATTGGTAGGTCTTAAAGCGTCCATACATGGTACATTTGTACAGTGTGAGGCGATGCGCTCCCATGCATTGCACGGTACATAAAGTATTTGCTGCTGGTGCTTTTTTAACTAGATTGCATCGCACCGTGTATGGATGGCATCAAGTACCAGTTTGGCCAGCACTGATGTATACAAAGTGTTACAATATAGCAGCTGCAGTATTTATTTTTAATTTTTTTTACTAAAATTGCATGGCTTGAGATAAGATGTATGAGGGTATATAGTCCCTGCTGTGCTAATCTTTCCTGTTGGATCACATACTATTTAATAACTAACATCGAATGAGATGTACCTAACACCAATCTAGACTCTAGTCTGCAACAAGACATATAGGAGGTTATTCTGGTTCACTCCTGTCAAATTCCTTCTTAAGGTGCGTACACACGTACAGATTTTCTGTCTGGTGGGAACAAAAACCTGGAAATGTATAGGAGCATACGACAATCAAATTTCCACCCAAATGTAGGAAAACAGAAAAATAAATGCTTTGATAAATTTGTTATTAGAACGATTAAACAATTTATCTGACTGATCACTGTCTGTTTTCAAGTGTTTGGGAACAATTTTTTTGATTGTCATATGCTCCCATACATTTTCAGGTTTTTGTTCCCACCAGATAGATCAGACAGAAAATCTGTACGTGTGTACGCACCTTGAGATGGACAAAACCATCTACCCCATGAGCATGTGGGGTAGATGTTACTTGTTAAGAGCTAGATTTTGGTGGGGTGTTCAAAGTGAGATCTACATTGCAGTGTAAAAATAAAGCAGTCAGTATTTTCCCTGCACAGAACAAAATGGGATGCAGTCAATTTGCCGGCGGTCGGAATCCCGACCGCTGAAATCCCGAAACTTTCTCCCTCCGTGGGTGTCCACGACACCCATAGAGGGAGAATAAAATAACCCATAGAGGGAGAATAAAATAGCGTGCCGAGCGTAGCGAGGCACTGGGCCCGCTGCGTGGCGAGCCCGCAAGGGGGGGCGCTCCACATCCCCCCCATGTCGGGATTTCGGCCGCCGGCATTACATATCGGATCTAACAAAATAACCTGCCCAAATCTAACTCTGCACATTAAACGTCTGCCCCCTCCCCCCTCCCCCTGCAGTGCACATGTTTTTGTTTATCCAAGATGGAATTTGCCAGAAGGAGTGACCCAGAATAACCCCCATAGTGCTAATCTATATCTCTCAATAAATAATATGGCAAAAACCAACATTAACTCATCATGAAACCCTGTTATACCACAAAGCCTACAATCTTGAAAACTTGGCCGGTAGCTTCTCCTTAGGTCCTAGGTGCTTGCCAAGAACGGGTTTGTTCCTGTTCATCCATGCAAAGAAAAGCTAATCATACATTTGCCATTTCTCTCATTATATGGCCTGAAAATGACAAGCAACACCATCATCCTTCAGCATGCGATCCCTGTACATGGATGAGGACAGCACCCATGCTCAGTGGGGATAATCAAGTGACTGCTCTCTGCCATATGACAGCAGAATCCCACAACCAGAGAGATAAAGTGCAGTAATCCCAGGGACCATGGAGCTGCTGCTACTGTGGGAGACGCACGCAGCCAGCCTGCTGGCACTTTCCAAGCCAGGGAGTACAAGTGGAGGCTGTTTCCCCAAACTCTGTGGTTACTGTCACACGCCCTGTGCTGAGCATCACTCACGCATGAGCGGTGTTACTGCTGGGGGGGATGCCAGGGGACCATGTGTCATGTTCTCTTCACACGTACATTCATGTCCTTAGAAACAAGTCCTCTGATCTACATAACCGTCAGTAGCTGCCAATCATGCCAAGGCTGCATCATTGCTTACTGACCAAAGGTTGATCAGAAGCGCCCACTAAAGTTCTATCTTGTCACACCAGTGACAAGCTGTAAAGGTGGAATGGTTTCACTAGATCGGGGCTAGTGGCATATAGGACACAATCATCATTCTATAAGGTCTCCTGTATTGCTGGCTGCCCATAATTTAACACATTGTGGGTTTTTGACAATCTAGTAGTAAGGTCTGTACATCACCTCCTCATTGTACAAAGGTCAGATAAAACGTGTTCTACGTAAAGTATGCGGTCACAGGGTTTTTCTTATATAGCACAGCAGATTCCAATGCGCTTTACAATTGTTACCCAGTTTGTTCTATCACTGTCTTAAATGAACAGATCTGGATGTAGGAAGGCCAGGCTGCAAGCTTAAGGAGGCCATACACACGTGGATTTATCTGCAGATCTGTCTGGTTGGAACAAAAACATGGTTATGGATGGGAGCAAATGACAGTTGACCATTTGCTTGGAAAACTGACAAACTGTCACTCATCCATAACCATGTTTCTGTTCCAACCAGCCAGACCTGAGATAAATCTAGACTCATGTCAGACATAAACTAGTCAACCATGGGTATTTCAACCATTTCAAGGTGACGAACAAACTGTCAACTCAGTGACTGTTGACCTAGACATGATTAACCATTTATACTGTAACCCTATGTAAAGACTCTCCCTGGCCGCCAGTGACAATGTTTATATAGATTCTTTCGGTCGGGGCACATCATTGGGATTTTGGGCTACAGGAAGGGATTGACCTGCATTATGTAGACATGGTCAAAACAAGCAAAAAGGTAGACCTAATTCTTTTTTTATGTGTTTTTTCATACTTAACTATCCAAGTGGGCATATAGTGAGATTACAATTAAATGACAAGCGTAGTAAGGCACAGTGCCCAAAGCATGGTGAGCGAAGTGGTACACTTAGGGGTGTATTCAATGCCAGGAGCAAGCAGTGACAGCGAGCAGTTCTGCCTGTTCAGTATCACCGCTCGGCCTGTCAGTATTCAACTCAAACGCATAGGCCGATTCCCCCTCGCTGTTTTTGCAGCAGAAGGGGAATCCTTGCTGGCCTGTGAAAGCGAGGATTCCTCGGTAGGTGAGAGAAAAAAAAAAAACAGGCAAAGAAAATACTACCCACCAACACCACCACATTGACCAAAGAATGTTGTTCTCGGCAGTAAAATGTCCATGTCCAAAAGACATCTGTACAAATGTTATGAAGTGATGACCACCCAGCTGCTTTGCCTAAGCCCTACTGGATATGTCCAAGGTCACCTCTGAGCATGTTCATGATCTGAAAAAGGAGTTTTCTTTTTACAGGTGTTTATTCAGGGTAGCTTCAGGCTCTCATTTTCAAAAATCCTCCTTGAATGTTGTAGGTTTAGCAAATCAGGGGTAAATCTACTAAGATGGGAGTTCTGATGAAGATGGGATAATGTCCATAGCAACCACATTCTACTTATTTAGCACCTTCTAGAAGAGAATAGATAGAATCAACTTCGTAAATTTACCCCACATTATGCACTGGCAGTAGCTGTTCTACCCCGAACACACTATCTCCAGTACCAAATATCTTTAGGGACCCCATCCATATCCCTGCTTGCACCCACAAAAGTGTGTGAAAGGGATTATGTGATTTCAGGACCAGGTAAAAACATCTGACTGAAACACAAAACATCATATACACACACACTGGGCTAAGTTCAATTCTTTAAAATCACCTGATCTCCCGTCTAAAGTGGCGGGAGATCATGGGGCGATAGTCAATTGACTATTTTAGTCGCACATACCGTGCTCATTATGGCCAGGTTTAGCCTTGAATAGCTGCTATACCCAACCAAACACGAAACGTTCTGTTTGAGCATTCAAAACAGGTTACTGCACATGTCATCCTGCCACCACTGGGATAGCAAGCTGATTTTTTTAACCAATTTAATACTGCCGGCAGGTGAGCGGGGATGGATGGATACAGCACACTGCCTCACAACTAAAACAGGAAAAACACAAAGGAATCATTGCATTATACACCTTCCGTGTTTCATGTTTTGTAGATTCTATGGCTTAAAGAATCACTACTTGCAAAGCTCTTGTATGTAAGATCTAGATCTGGGGTAGCCAACTCCAGTCCTCAAGAGCTACCAACAGTTCATGTTTTCCAGATCTCCTCACATAATCACAAGTGAAGTAATTAGCTCCACCTGTGGATCTTTGAAAATGTGTCAGCAATTAATGAATACACCTTTGCAGCAGCTAGGTTGTCTGGAAAATGTGAATTGTTGGTAGCTCTCGAGGACTGGAGTTGGCTACCACTGATCTAGATCATGGTGACTATAGCATCTCATCAGAGAAAACTCTGGTCTGATAAAACAGCTGTATAATGGTTTCCAATGTTCTGAATATACTGCACTGAAATGGTTCACAAATAGTTCCTGCAGACCTTTTCTGAATAGGGCTTGGTGCAGAATATAATGCTCACAAATACTTTGAGATATATATAGATATATATATATATATATATATAGATATAGAGATATAGAGATATAGAGATATAGATATATAGATATATATATATATATATATATATATATCATTCGGCATTGGTTCTAGATTGGATTTTGCAATGGTTTTTTAAGTACTCATTTCATGGCTCATTGAATTTTCTTTCATTTTTACTAAAACCTTGGTGATTACATGTGAATAACTCCACTCATTGAATGTGGATGTTCAAAGGAAGCCGAGGCATTGTATAATGTACACAGGGAGATATCTTTTCTGTACATAGTGTTCTAAATATGCATGTGATTAAAAACACTTTGCCCATACAGTTCTACATTGTCAGTAAAAGTAATTCAGTCAAGTGTTTTTGTTCCACTCAGGTGGTAAATCCGATTTTATTTTTATTTTGTGTTAAAAAATTATTTAGCTTTACACAAGTATATTTACTGTCTACATTGATACAATAATGTTTAGCTCTTTGTAGTACAGTGGATAGGTACATGAATATTTATAAGCTTTTGCCCACAGTGCATATATATACACCCAGAGAAAATATACAAAGATGAAAACCATAAAATATACTCTCTACCGGAGAGGTTCTTTGACCGTTAACAAAATACTTTTTTGCCTTTATGTAAGCACTAGCTTATACTTGTAGCTGTATTAGCAGATCACGGAGCTGCAGTATATATACTTACAATATCAGTATGGTTTCTTCCTCTGTTATGTACAGTTACTAGCATCAGTGACTCAGTGTAACCGGCGCTGTACATGGAGATGGTGAGTCAGGTGTGTAGTCACTAAGTGACGTGTGCCGCGTCTCAGCAGCATGTAACAGAACCGCAAAGCATACTGTCATCTGCATAACTAGTGTAAAAGCCCCCTTTAAAAGTACAAGTCCAATGTGCATAGCAAATTGTATACATTTAAGTACTGCCCTACTAATCTGCCTTTATGAGGCCAGAAAATTAGGAGTCCATGAGAAATAAAGGTGCAGATAGGGGAGGGGGTGTCATGCACACATTGCTGGGTCACATCCATTTTTTGTGACCAATGTCCAGAAAGTACTAAAGCATTTGTTACCTAGCAGCTTCATATATTGAAGTACTTGATACATATCTGTTTAATTAGTGTTTCAGCCTCAGCAGCTAATACTAGGCAGCAATTAGTCCATTGCTAGTGACTTTTAAAAAAAAAGAGAAAAAAAAGGCCTACAGTATTGTCTATTGTCATAGGAGCAAGTTACAATTCTCTCGACGGAATTGCAGCCACATGTTACGCCAACCTACGATTCACACAGTATTCCTTTCCCTGGTGTCTCGTTCCATGCTGTGCTGCAGCTGGACCACTACACTTTCTGTATTGTGTTCTTCGTCACTGCTGTCACTTTCATCGGCATCGTCATCGCCATCATCATCATCATCATCATCATCCTCCTCAGATGAGGATTCCATTATGCTCTGTGGTGAGCGAGATTCGCATAGGGCCCCAAATGACTGTGTGCTGGCAGATGCAACAGGTCGGAGCAGCGGAGTATTCTCAGAAGCCTCATTGTCTTCCTGGCTGCTGTCCGAATCAGACTCGGAATCTCCTTGGGATGGGACTACCTTCTGCTTGCAAACTGGACAAGTCTTCTTGGTCTTGGTTAACCATGGGTCAACACACTTGCAGTGATAGGCTGGCCAGAGGAGGGAAAAATATATATATATTGAGGAAAATTATTTAAAAGAAGGTATTGACTGGGTCTATTCAAAAATAATTCTAGGAATTCCCATATAACAATGTTGCCTATTCAATGCTTGTGAAACAGGAAGAAGTGAAGAGATAAAATTCTGACCCACACCACTGTTCTCCTTTATCAACCAATTAAAAAAATATAATACACAGTATAGATCATGCTTACCATGAGAGCAGGGTAATATCCGTAGTTTATCCCCTTCCTCATACTCATCCAGGCAGACTGCACACACGTCATACTCATCCCCTGTAATGCACATCACATTTTCATTTCATTCTTCGGATACTAATTCAATTAGCTATCCATTAGCAACATCATACAAGTTAACCAAAATGTGACAAGGCAATTAAATGTCACTACACTAAAACATGATATTGTACATGGCCAGTGTCACGGGACTAAATATAGACGACTGCAGGGGACGAGGCTGTCTTTGTTACATACTTTCTTCCTGATTCATTACAGATGGTAGAGTAGAATTTGTGCAGCATCTAAATATTTACATATCTGAGAGCGGCTTGCTCTCGGGGAGGTGTTAATAGGACACTCTCCTGTCCATATAAGGAGAAGTGGTGTTCCCTGGCTGCTCTCGTCCAGAACTTCTTTCTAGACCTCATTAAAGGGTCTAAGTTGCAGCTAGGCAATGTGGACATACATGTAAAATCACGATGTATAATGTTCTTTAAGTCCCTGAACCCACATTTAAAGGGGAGGCAGGTCCCTGGGGGAAGGTCGCAGTGTGCCCCACAAAACTTGTAGCTCCACCCACTCAAATGGGTGGACGGAGCCCACAACCTAGTCGGCTGGGAAGCTGCCGAACATACATTAATACACTGGTACAAGCGGCTGGCCAATGGATGATTGTGAAGTGTCACCACCACCACTGTACTCAGTGGTGGTGGTGGTGGTGGTGTATTTTGGTGGTGTATTTTGGTGGAATATTTTATTTTATTTTTTTCATACTCACCTGGTCCTCTGGCGGAACCCTCTTCAGTGGCATCCCCACTCCCAAGGATGCATTGCACGGGTACGCCAGTGATGTCACCGGCTCACCCGCACAATGCATCCTTGGGACCAGGGATGCCACTGAAGAGGAGTCCGATGGCTGCCATGGACACCGGGAGACGAGTAATATTTTGGATATGGGATATCCGGATAAGGGATACTCAACCTGTATATGTTGAAAAGTTTCCTTTTGCTGCAAGTGTGAGGCAATTGATAGTGATGTTATGGTAGGCAGCAGAACATGTAGTGTATAGGAAATACCGCTCCCTCAGCTACTGTATGGTACTAATGGCTTCACTTAGGTTAGCAGTAGCATGGTGTCCCCTCCTCTGCCTGCAAGTACTGAGTGCATTGCTGCTGCACCTGTGCTAACTGCCCCTACAGTTCCATCTCCGTGCACCAGTCATGCACATTGTATTACACAGGTATGCCACAGGAATAGATCTCAGCTATATAATTACACTAATTAGGGGATGCATGTGCATACCTACTTTATTGCCAGTATTAAATTGCATTAATACAAATGTAAACTAGGCAGGTTTGCGGACCAGTTAAAACGGCGCTGAGAGCGGCGCAGGTGTTAATGAATAACAATTTACACGCTTCCAGATATTACATCTCTCCATAAAAACAAACATGAAATCTGCAGCTGCAGATGAGGAGTGTTGGGGAACAGCCAAGCTGTGCAGCCCGTATCTAACGAGATCTTGTTAGCAGAGCACTTCACAGCACAACATCAATGAGGCACTTAACAGATTACAGCAGAGTTTTTCTGAGAGGAGAAGAAAAAAAAAACATTGCAGAAGTCCAAAACTATTGTTCAGGAGCAGAACGGCATTCTCTCAATAACCGCGTGCAGTGAATTATGAATGCTTTCAATTACTTAGGATCAGCTCATTTGAAAGTCCTGCTCATAAGTAAATTAAAATAAATGAATATTTCCCTTATAAATCTATATTCAATGACATATCGCACAGCAGCTGTATATGCCATGTGCTAGATGGCATTCGCTTACCTTTCTTAAATTTGTGTATTGTGAGTTTTTTCAGCTGGTCTTTGCGCAGCCTATTCCTCCGCGCCCTGTGCCGGTCCTGCACAAACTTGGTGATCTAGATTTGAAAAAAATAAAATAAAAATGTGATGGGTCATTAAGGACCCGTGGAAGCGATCATCTATAACAATATGGAGCCTACACACTAAGCCAGGGGTCCTCAAACTATTTTGCTCTGGGACCCCATCAGACAATAAAAATAATTACAGGACCCCAGCAAGTGACTGCAGAAGGCCATCACATCACATGTGTAGTCAGCAGACAGCACATACATGGCAGCAGTGTGGAGGCACAAAATGATGGGAGGAGTCTAATATAACAGACAATTCAACACTTTTTTCAGACTCCTTGAATCACTGACTGAGATTAGAAAAGTCATCAGCCTGATGGTCAGCAACATGGAGTCGCGACCCCATGCTGAGAAGGTCGGGACCCACTTTGGGGTCAGGACCCACAGTTTGAGAACTGCTGCACTAAGCAATATTACAAACTATATCGCTCAGAAGGGCTAAAATTAGTGATAGCATTTCAAATATTGCTTTGTTTGTAAGGAGCTACATTGCAGCCTTGGCTCCACATTCTAGGGGTAATAAACAACCCCTCACCACCACCACCAACCCCCCTCTACACACACACAGGGGGGAGGGGGTGTAGAGGGGTGTGAGAGATAAACGTGAGGGAGGACAGAAATGAGAAATATAAAAAGGATGGCAGAAATAGGAGGAGAGAGAGATTGAGATGGCTAGTGCACCTTATGTTACATATCATACAACTGTCCCTATTTTAGAGTAGTTTTCATGTGGATATAGACAAAAAAATCATATTTATGAGGCAACTACAAAATATTGCTGAAAACCAAAGTTGTGAAATTCCAAATGAATAATGAACAATATTAAAGTACATTAACCACACAATATGGTTTAGCCATTGTGAACGGCAAGTAAGAATCACGATTATTGCCAGTACAAGAACATAAAACATACATATACATATATGAAACCTGTACAGCGCGAGTAACACTAAACTTGGGATGGTTACATCATCTCGGCATGCTAATTCCTTTACCACAATAAAGACCCCATTAAATGCTAATTAAACATACTGTTTAAGTAGATTGCATGTAAAGTGCTTTCATTACCATTCATACAGGGTCAACATTCAACTTTAGGGTCCTTATGCCCTGGGGCTGCGTTTACATGTGTGCATACAAACATGACTGCATGTGCACATGCATCCAGAACACAAGCTGCACACAGTTGCCCCCACTCCTATCATTTCAGTGGGGTTTTCAGGATATGCTCCAAATGTATAATCCCAGCGGAAATTAAAGGGAAAGTGAACGCAACAATTTAAAAGTAAGTGGAGTATACCCATCTCCTCCCCTGGAAAGTTGTTATGTAGCCGCTGCATCATCATTAATAATGTGTGCGCGCATGTAGGTAAGGAGAGTGAATACACACTGCTATATAGAGTTCTGTAATGCACATTGCTTCCATCCTTCCAACATTATGCCCATAACTTTAATACGTACCATAAAAATGACAATTAGCACCAGACAAATCCCAACTATAATCAGGAATGGTATCAAGTAGTACTCCAAAGGCAGGGTGACTTCAGGGATTAGCACAAGATATGCACTATGAAGAAAGAATAGCAAAGGAGATCATTGGTTAGAAGAAAATGGTAACAGGTCCGGTACAAAAGTATTCTAGGAACACCTAATGCTAAGGACTTAACCACTTTCTACATGTATATCACATACATTTTGGGCTTGGCATACCCTGTGTATTGCACCTGTGGCAGCTCAATTTTTTCGTGCTTTTTTTATATTTACAAAGGAACAACTGCAGTGTGTTACCGCACAATAGATCTGGTAAACTGGTTTCATTACTAGATTGATGATAAGATCTAGATCAGTTCCCTTTTTATATTTTGTATACTTTGCCTCAGTTTCTTATGTAAGATGGTCACTTATTTTGCAGAATATGGAAGATGCCATAGGACAGGAGTCAGGACAATGCTATATAAAGTCCTGATGACAGACATGGAAAAAAGTCTTCTCTATACAGAAATCAGCCTGACAAATACCACCTTTGCAACTTTTAAAATGGCTGACCCTTTCTTCCACCACCACAAATGGTTTGCTATATTAGTAAACAACTCTGCTTTGAGAACTGCATTTAATGCAAGGCGAGTAGGATGTACACGCAGATATAAAAGTCTTTGGTTTATGTGTACAGGAACGCTGAAGAGACAATATCCTACCCTTTCTCCCAGGTGAATTCTTCCTGCAAAATCCGTGCTGAAGACTCCCCGATAAACACTGATGGAATGTCAATTTTCTTTAGAATGTCAACTGAAACACATAAGAACATTCAGCACAGAGGGAACATCCAGCTTATTTTAAAAATAGCAGTTTCTACTAGCACAGATCGTGAGCTGAAATATATGGAAGAAATATGCAGAAATCCATTAATTATGCAATATTCTGTACCTTTTCTATTATTTAGGCTAAAAAAAAGTAAAAAAAATAAAAAAAAAAGGCTTTTCCCCTTTGCTTGGCTTCACATGCAGTTTTTTTTAAAGCATCATTGCTCAAGAGAAAATTGCTAGGTGAGAAAATTACATACGTACCATCATTGGATCCCATGCTGATGAGGTCATCAGAGTCCACATTGTAAATGAGAGCAGCCTTGTATCCTGCCCTCTGCGCATTCAACACCTACAGTATGAAGAAGAAAGGCCAGTTACCTTCCTCACACTTACACAAGTGATTATAGGGCTTGTTGGATGTACAATGATTGTCAAATAATTTCCAGCCGTTGTGTCTTTGAAATTGCATTTCATCCTTGGCGACAGATTTAAAAGCTCTATACAAACCAACAGACACCAAACGGAACCGCAAGGTTAATGTGGTCATACATAGGAGACTGCATAGAAGTCAATACAATGTATCGCTGTACAGGCCATTAACTTTGTTACCCACCAATTGTTTTATACAGCAATATACCCAAAGATGTAACACTGGGAAACGTAGTTTGGTTGACACCATTAAGGTTGACATCGTTTCAATTTTTTTGAGCCGACGTGCAGACAGGCGGTATTTTTTTTTTAACACAATTTTTTATTGGAGTTTTACAAACAAACATAACAAAATAAGAGTAAGGCACCATCGGTATGTATACAACAGAACAATATTTCAGCACAGTAGAAAATATAGTAAAGACATTTGGCACAACTTTAAAATTGTATTCTTAGAAGAATAATAGGTACTTATGTAATATCTGGGCTCCCGTTTTTCTTATGAGACCGCGTCCGTTCGCCACGCTTTAGGCACGTTGGCTCGCACAACACAATAGGAATGAAAAGGGTAAAGCATTGGATATAATAATCTACCGCTATAGCAAGCTACAAAATTAACCAAGATGAGAGGAAATATATGGAAAACAAAAATACAACTCCAAACAAAACCTCCCTAGAAACCCCCTCCCTGTATAACCCACCCCCAACTCAGACATACCTGGATCCCCATATTGCCCCTTAAACTATACTAACCTAATTAACCCCTCCCTCCACAACCACCCAAATAAGGACTAAAGGAGGCAGTAAACTAGTGGTAATTTGTTACCCACGTCGGTATCAGGATAAAACCATCTTCATAGTAGCTAATCTATACCAATCGAATTAATGTTCCGCATAAGTCACACAGCAAATATCTGGACGGGACCATCTAATAAGAAGTGAAATATCATCAGGGTCAGGAGGAGACATTCCATTATGGTAGAATGAAACCAAAAAGGAGTTACGCACCGGCATCTGGGACTACAGAAGAACTTCTCATTGTGGCAGTATATATCGATGAGATTCGGGGACTCCGGCAGTGTACAAGGCATGTTCACAGGATGCAAAAACGTAGAAACCACATTTTTAAGTTTAGCAATAATCTTCTGAGTAGAAGCATAAATCGCCTTAAGCAGCAGCCGTATAGGATCAGCCATAGCAATAGTGGTACAGTAGTTGCGTAATACTCCAGAGAAAGGTCAAAAATAGCAAGGTGGTGGTTAGCACACCACCAAGGTTCACCAACTAATAAGCAAGGAGAATTGAACATCCAGATAAGTATTAGGCCAACTGAATGTTATGTTGCAGTCAGCAAATTGTCCCAGCACAATTTCATAGATAATCCATATGGCACAACATCTTGTCAAGCAATTCAGGAGGTAGAAGAGACAGCCAAGCAGGGAGAAGAGGTAGAAATGCAGGAGTCAGACCAGGTGTCAGATAACAGGCTGTAATGCCACATTTATCCCTCCAAGGAGAGGGGAGGCTCCAGTGGATGTTGTGTCCCAGGAGGTTCCAAAATAGCTTCCCCATAGCAGAAGCACAGTCTCCAAATGTGCTGTATGTCTCCCACCACAAGAGAAATATAGAGCAACTCAGAGGCACAGGAGAGGAGGGGTCCATGGCACTGGCTGGACAGGGCCAATGTCAACAGAGCATTCCAAGATGGCGCCACTGGGGGCAGAGAGAATGAGCAGGCCGTACATATCACCGCCACGCCCACACCCACCAATCAGCAGCTCCTGCTGACCAGGACAGTCCATCCACTGACCCTCCTCAAAAATGCCTTGTGCATTTTTTCAGACACTCCCAGAAAACATCAGGTTTTCACAGAGTGGATTAACAATGGGCCCTTAGACCTCGTGGCGGATTGGGGGAGCCAGCGCCATCAGAGTCTGCAGGGAGCACCAGGTCTGTGATGCTGCAGGCAGGTGCAGGTACTGCCGCCTACTTATAGGCAGAGAAGCTCCCCACAGCTGAGCCTTCAGAAGGAGAAGAGGGCCTAAGGTTGAGAGGTTGCTGAGAGAAGAGGACGCACTGCTGGTTAGGCTGCTCTGGAAGCAGTTTATTTTTGTCTGGGCACAGGAACACCCGCCAGCACTTGGCTGACAAGGGATGCATCATCCTGCCCAGGCCTTGTCATGGAAACAGGTGTGTGTGTGTGATAGCGCTCCCTCCGTACCAGAAATGTGTCAGCATTTCGCCAGTCATTTAAACAAGCCAATCGAGTTGCACAGTGGTTGCAAGCAGAAGGAGGTCTTCCAGGTCCAGGTATGCATTTATTGTTATACTGAGCACTGTGGCTGCAATGGCAGTGCATGAAGGAGCACTGGCAAAGTGTGCAGGTGAGCATCACCCGGTCTACTTATTTTCTAACTGTAGACCCAGGCGAACATCAGCCAGGTGATCCCCCACCCTCTGGGTGCCCTCAATACACTCTATAACTTGGCAGGATTATGGGTCCTTCTGCCATCTTGTGATGTGTGAGAAGGGGACAAGAGATCACCCAACAACTCCTGTGATACCTCCCAGCTGTCACCCACACAGGTGGCTGGCGGTCACTGGGATGGATAGTGGTAATTCAGAACCAACAGGGTTGCATCTGATTTGGCATTCACTAACACTATCCCAGAGCCTCCTGATGTGGTCTCCACTGACTAGTGATCCAGACTCCTTCCGTGTGGTTATCTCCCACCAACCCCTTGTTATCTGCTTCACCTGTCTGGCTTAAGGGGCCTACACATGTAGCGATTTAGGGGTATTTTTTAAGCAACCTCACTAGACCGCTTAGAAAATGCCCCTACATCGTGCGTAGGGGCCTTAGCAATATCGATTCGCCGGTGCAGCAGTCCAATATTGTCAGAAGTGGTCGTTTGGTATGAATGAATGAATGAATGAATGAATGAATGAGGGCACCAGTAACTGTTTTGCGGGGGGGGAAGGGGGGGGGGGGTGTAAGCAAGTTTTCTAGTTCCACCTCATATGCTGGCTTCCTTTTAGTCATTGATAACCCATGTACAAGTCCAGTTGCTATTTCTCCCTACACAAGCACAATGCATATGGTATGTATGAGAAGTCATTCGCCAATCACTTGATTTTCAAATTGTGGAGTGATCCATGCTGAATCTTAAGATGTGTACACACTTGTACAATGTGCATTAGAGTTTGACGATAGTCAAAATCTCATTTGGATCTCATGCAGATCGAACAGGTTTTAACCCTTGCGATCCCGATGCGCGCTGCCGTATCGCAGCCAGAAAGTCTTGGCTGCATAGACTATATAGTGCAGATCTGCACTATATAGTCTAAATTGTAAGCAGATAGACTAAATTGGAATAGTCATGATTGTACAAGTGTGTACACACCATAACACATACAAAAAGGTAATTTAATTCCATTTAAAAGAAAGGGCAGAAGCACTGCAAGAGGGGCTAGTAAATTACTCTCAAACCTTGGTTCTCCTCTTAAGGTCATTGAAAATGTAATGAGATGTATGTTGTTGAATAGTTACTAGCCTACACAGAAACAACTCCGCTGCCATGACACACTTTTCCTTTCATTGGATATTTATGGCATCTGCATTCGGATAGACCAGTTCTGGCAGCCATAAATCTATTTCCTCATGAACACATACACATTTATCATTTATCCCTTTAACATTTGCAGCTCATTTACTTTTCTCTCTGTAGCAGATCTGCACGGTACTAGGACATGACACAGTGATAGTGTGTCGGGAGAAGTTGCTATTTACACTACATGAGGTCACATAGCAACACGCGAGTGGGAATTACACCAGTCAGACAGCTTCTGGAATTTGGTTAGCATTACCTTCCTTACAGCCTAGTGCTGCCAACTGGGCGGAAATTAGCATTTTCTCAAATGAGCTGAAATGTAAATCCAGAGGCTGCTTTTAACTATGACAACATTTATGTGGTTCTGAAGTAATGAACTCACACGTTTATATAAACATTATGCATAGGTTGCCCTTTGGGATAAAGTGCACCATTGGCACTGTGATAAAACCTCACCCCTCCCATTCTGACAGCAATGGCTAAGTGGGAAACAAGATGCACTTAAGAGGTTTTGGTGTGTACACACTGTAAGATTTACCATTCAATTTTGACTATATAGCCCAAATCGAATCAGTATCGCATAGACCAGGCATGTCCAACGTTGGCCCTCCAGATGTTTTGAAACTACACATCCCAGAATTCTTGCAATAGTTTTAGCATTCTCTAATAGCAAAACTGTGGCAAAGCATACTGGGATGTGTAGTTTCACAACATCTGGAAGGCCAACGTTGGACATGCCTGGCATAGACATTGAACAAGGTTTTAAGCTTTCAATTCCGATTCGATGCCAATGCGTGCTACCGTTCAGCTGAAATCGAAAAGACAAATAGATAGTGCAGCATTGAATATATAGTTCAGATTGAACGTAAATAGTATTAATTGTATGAAAATAGCACATAAGATTGCACAGCAATCAAATCTAATAGAAGGTACACACTGTTTCAAATTTTTCTATTCTATAAGCAAAATCGAATACAAATCACAGTGAATGCTTTAAATAGCATTTGATGGAGATTCGAACTCAATGCGGGCTCCTGCGTAAAGGAAATCGAATAGAAAAAAAAATGCCAGGCAAGACACTCTAATGGAAATCTAATAAATCGATAGTGAAAATCGAATGTATAGTGCAAATTAAATGTGTTCGCTGCTGCATTCAATTGGATCCAGATTCAATTTCAATCTCCTGCCTGAAGGATCAGGAACACCGAGATTAAATGGAATAGCAAAATCGAATGCACATCGAATAGTAAATCAAATGGAAAATAGTGAAAATCAAAAAGGAGTAGAAAAACTGCACAACAGGTTGAATAGGCCAAATCTAATCAAAATGAAAACTGAATTGAACCGTTTGTATGCACTATTAGTCAAATAGCTAAGGAATCTCACCGTGTATTCACACCATTAGAACAAATACGTGACTACAAACAAACAGCGTAAGATCTAGAGGGTACACAGTGAGATATGCACTATTTTTCTATTCGATTTTGCTTATAACAGAAAATTTCAATGTGCATGGAATGTTTTTTCTTCATTCAATGCAGATTTAATCCCAATGCATGCTCACGTGTAGTTATATAGTACAGATCTGTACAATATAGTCAAATCAAATACGATTCTATATCGAATCGCAAGCAAAATCACACCATGTGTACCCACTATTACTCCACAACTTCTATAGTAATATAGTTTATCAGAGATTATGAGGATTTTAGTTACAAATAGATCCTCATATCTAGTAGTGGTATGTGTTATACTAGTGTGATGAATGTCAGGTAGGAGAAATAGCCCTTCTTCATAGTAAGGAGCTTTGCATTCTCCTAACAATACATGGGGGCAAACCTAGAGGACCTCCAGTAGCCTCCCAACTGTATGTTACTCCATCAGTAACAGCAGACTAAGGGGGAGCTGACTATACCATGACTGCCACTATACCACTAGAACCTGACTACACCATGACTGCATGCAGTTAAAATCTAGTCATATCTCCAATATTCTCATCAGAGAACACTGGTCTGCACAGAGCTAACTGACCATCCTGCTATGTGTTCCCCTGTAATTCTAGGGGTATCAAATCCCTCATCTGCTCGATGGAAATTATCAGCCAACTGTCCTGATAGACGGATATGCCTTAGATCTATTCCAAATAGATTTTGACCTACGGTATTTATAGATTACCTTTACAGAGGAAACTGTAAAAAGATCTGTCTATAGATTGTAAGAATCTGTCTAAGAACTGTCTATAGATTGTAAGCGTGAGAGCAGGGTCCTCCTACCTCTATGGCAGGTTTGTTACTACTCAGTTTGTTTTATCACTGTTTCCTATTGTAAATCGCACCAGAATTTGCTGTGCTGTATAAGAAACTGTAAATAAATAAAATAAATAATGTGGTCCGCATTACTGCAACACTCTCAGTAGAGCAATCCAAAGACCACCTCTCCGATAACAGCTGCTTGCAAATGTGAACCCATATCCCTAGAAGACATTTTTAGTACATGGAAACATAACTTATTGCAATAACCGATTAACATTTTCAGAGTAAAAGTGGGGCATAATAAACATGTCCTAAAGGAGCTGAAGGTGGCATTTTACATAATGCACAGTCCATAGTTTTATTAGACTTGTTTAACCACTTGCTGGCATGCCAACATGACATGGTCACATTGCAGAAATGCCCATTGAGCAGCTGTCAGAAGATAATCTTCCAGCACCTGTCATTCTCAGTGTGACCTACCGACCCCTCTGCACCCCTGTCTGTTTCCCTAGTCAGCGTGGATTACACAGGTACACTGCAGCGATGTTAATGAAGAAAGGAACAATCACTGCACCGTCCTTCATTATCATGAATGGTGTCACTAGGCAAGGAGTGATGTGCAGCACTACAAACCTTGTGGCCCCGCATTCGACTGCAGGAGCATGCATATCACTGGTACACACTGAGCGATATACCGGTCCTTTCCACCCACCCGGACTCCATATTGCACAGTGTGTACCCAGCTATACACCATCCAAGCACAAGGTTTAGAGGACATACACATTTTTGTAATTTCATCTACAGACCAATTTTCTTTATATAATATAGATAGGTTTTAAGCAAATATAATGCCAGGACTACAGCCCCTTTAAGATGCGACAGCCATGTGTTTAATAGACTTCCTCGCTAGATACTGGGAACAGATTTTATTTTTGTAAGGAGAACACTAAAACATTTCATCTTCTTAATTGCACAGAAGAATTACATGTTTTGGTTGTGCATTATTATTCCCAAGCAACGCTGAGAAATGGTAAAATGGTTCCAGGAAAGTGTTTAAATAGGAGCTTGTGGATAAAGGCCAGCATTCCTGGAATTCCATGGGCTGTTTGATGGCAGGAGTCCCACCTAAAGAAAGGCCACCCAATGAATTCCAAACATCAATGCTCAAATAAAAAAAATAAAAAGTGCGTCAAACTCCTCTCTGCATTGTAAGCATTTATACTAAGCCGTGAAGATGAGGGTCATGCGTAGCAAGAGAAATAACACAAGACAAGTGTACAAAGGTTTAATGAATGTAAGAAAAGCCAGTAATTTATCTTACGTGGCGACACAGCTCAACCATGGACACCTGGCGACAGCTCAACCATGGAATGTAGGAGGGTCAGCAGGAGCTAGGCACCTATGCTGACTTCTTTTGAGAGGCATGCTCCTCCCATCTTCATCCCAGAATTCCTCAGTTTGTTTTAGGTGCCCACCGGAGTGGGTGCTGTGCTGACTGGCTGCTGCTGACTGTAAATTTTGTGTAGAGAAGCTAGGTGTTTATTTTCTTAATATTCACTAGGTTAGTGCAGGTGTCCAGTGTGTTTTTTCCACAGGAAGATTATACACACAGAGTGCAGCAGAGGCCGACAGAAGCGCGTCCTGAGCGTGTGCAAAGAGATACAGCTGCGTCTCCTGCACCGCGCTTCAACCTCCATTACTGAGAGGTTTTCCTGGGTCCCGGGGGCGTCCTGATCCAGCTCCCTGCTTGGGGGGAGGGGGAGTCCTGGGGGATGGACCCCCGCTATGGCGGACGCCATTTTCATTTTTCCTGAAAAGGAGTTGAAGCCTATTACAGGAGTCCAGCGCAGGGCCAAGTGGTCCCATGAAGGAGCGGCTGAAGGGGGAAAAGGCGCCATTAGGCTTCCTTCCCCACTGAAGCAGGGACTTGGTCTCTTCCTGCCCTCTGTTCTGGTGCCCTTTCTCTCCAGACTGCGGAGCTGAAGGAGGATTGCATTGCAGTACAGAGGGAAGTTTCTCCTGGGCAGCACTTTCCCCGCTGATTGCTGAGGATCCATTGCAGCAAGCAGACCGATAAGTACACTGCTACTTTATTCTGTACAACTGCCTGACATTGTGCACCATGTGTAATTAGTTACAGTTTCTTATATAGCGACCGTGATACAACAAACAGGGTATTTACAGACAGTCAAAATGTAGGAGGGCCCTGCTCGCAAGCTTACAATCTATAGGTATGACAGAAAGGTGTAGTGCTGCTGCTCTGGGGGAAAGGAGCACCAGCCATGTTAATTAACTGCAGATTTTGTGGTTTTAAATTAGCCATTGAACATATAGATCAGTGGGGATTTGTGCCCCATGTAAGTCTGTGCCTAGTGGGGCTCAATCCCAGAGGTCTGAGCAGTCTGAACCTGCGTGGGTGGCTGCATTGGGGAGGTCGTTGAATGCTTTGGTTAAGGCTTTGAATAGGCAGAGAGATGACCTGGTGGAATCTCCTGGCCCCCTTTCCCCTTCTCAACCCTCTGTGGGCTCTATTACCCCATCTCAAGTGGACCCAGCCTTGTTGCAGGTCATGCAGGACACTGCACAGTGTTCATAAAATTAATGTATTTATGGAACAATTTGCCAAAACCCCTGAGGTTGCTTCACCCAGACACCCCTTATCTACACCTCCCCTGTTGAACTTAGATTCTTATGAGGATGTCGGAGGATGTCTTTTGGGACCAGAAGGAAGAGGTTGAATCTTCTGTTCCAGGTATTGAGGATTTAATCCTGGCAGTCAAGCAGACTTTAAATCTTTCAGAAGAGGATAAGGTACCTGCTCATTGTGTTAAGAAAATACACAGCAATTCTGTGACGTTTCTCTCGGATCAGGGCATGATATCCTTACTGGGGGAAGCATGGAAAACTCCTGACAAGAGGCTTCTCATGCCTAAAAGGTTTGCTAACATGTACCCTATGCCAGAGAAACATGTAAAATTATGGGAGAAAATTCCTTTGGTGGATGCACCTGTAGCCAGGTTGTTTAAATCCACAGCTTTACCTGCTCAGCGGGGTGCTGCATTTTAACATCCGGTAGACAAGAAAATTGAAGAATGCCTTAAGGCAGTGCTTGAAGGAGTGGGATTACCCTACGCCCTATTATTGCCTCTGCATGGGTATCCAAGGCTATGATTAAATGGGCTGAAGCCTTAGGTAATCAACTTCATCCTGACTCTGAGGCCTTTGCATTGGCTGAAAAGCTTCAGTATGCAGCAGAGTATGTATGTGAGGCTGGGGAAAAAAGGCGCCAAGATGGCGTCAAGTGTCGGCCACTTCTGTAACAGCAAGAAGAGCTCTCTGACTTAAAGCTTGGGAAATGGACAGCGAATCTAAGAAATCTCTCGAGGCCTTGGCCTTTAAGGGAGAACTGCTTTTTGGGACAGAACTCGAGTCCATTTTAAAGCAGGCCACGGGGGGGGGGGGGGGAAAGAGCACCTTCCTTCCCACCACATCAAGACATTCAGTGTCCAAGTTTAGGGCTTTAAGCCGTCCTTTAATTTCTCCTTTCGAGGGGGTGTGTCTAACAGAGGACAGGCAGTTAGAGTAAAGTTACCAGCCAGTAACGGAAGGGCACCCAGATCCCGTTTCAGGGTCTTCGCCAAAAGCAAGGATGTCCTCCGCATGACAGGGCGGAGACTCCCCGTTCTGGGTTCAGAGTGGGGGTTTGCCTCCTGCAGTTTCGGGACCAGTGGAACATCTCCACCATGGACCCTTGGGTTCTTTCCATCATTTCAGAGGGTTACAGAATAAATCTCAGGGGGCTTCCCCAAATAGGTTTCTCCTAAACACCCTTACCGCGGGAAGCTCGCCTGCGGAAAGCGCTCTTGGGGGCGGCAACGTCCCTTCGAGAGGGGAGTGGTGGTCCTGGTAACTCAGGAAGAGAGAAAGAGGATTTTATTCCATTCTCTTCTTGGTCCCCAAACCCATTCTAAATTTGAAGTCTTTAAATCTGCATCTTTGGGTGGACCATTTTCGCATGGAGTCTCTTTGATCTGTGCTTTTAAGCATATAAAATTGGGGGAATTTCTAGCATCAGTGGACATCCAAGATGCTTATCTGCATGTGCCTATCTGCAGGGAACATCAGTCTTTACTGCGTTTCGCATTAGGAGAGACTCATTTACAGGTCCAGGCTCTTCCTTTTGGCCTGGCAACAGTACAGAGGGTCTTCACAAAGGTGATGGCTGTCATGGCAGCGGCCCTCAGGCTAAAAGGAACAGGAACATCTGGTCATTGTGACACGGTTCTTCCAGGACCATGGGTGGTTGTTAAATCTCCAAAAATCTCATTTAACACCAACACAGAGACTTCAGTTTCTGGGGGGTGATTTTGAACACACACCTACATCTTCCAGAGTCCAAAGCAGTGGACATTCGGCACCTGGTTCTGTTGATCTTGCAGTCTCCAAATCCAACAGTTTGGCAGGGAGTAAAACGGCTAGGCAAGATGGTGGCAACCTTCAAGACACTGCAGTTTGCAAGATTTCACTCAAGAACATTTCAGTGGAACATTCTCTCATGTTGGTCAGGAAATTCAAAGACCATGAAGCAGGAACGTCTGTCGCTGCCTCAGGAGACAAGGGAGTCCTTGCTCTTGTGGACAGATCTAGAGTCTCTGCAACTGTGGCGTTCCCTCCGCTCGTGGGATTGGCTCCTGCGGACCCTACATCCCATAGTTGATCTGTGTCACCAGGATGGACTCAGAGAAAGGGATTCGAACGGTAAGTTCTTACAAAAATCCCCTTTTTAGTTTAGTCTGTTATGTAAAAAATAAAAAATTTCGGTACTTGTTTCCTAGCACGGCCACAACGATCAAAATCGCGGTCATCGGGGGTAAAATCGGGACCATCGCGGGCATCGCATGCGCAAAAAAATCGGGTGCGATGGGCCAGACGCGATGCCCGCGATTTCCCCATAGAGAACAATGTTAAATGCCTCAATTTACCCGCGATGACCACGATTTCCCATAGGAAACAATGTGAAATGGCTCAATTTACCCAAATTATCATAGGAACAATGGTAAAAGGGCCAAAAACACCCTTGAACATTGAAATGTCCCCCCAAAAGTAGTTTACGCCACCACGTGATCAACGTGAACCCGAAGCGTGGCGAGCGTAGCGAGCCCGCGAGGGGCGGCGGTACGCGTCCTACGACCTTTTCATACCCCTACTATCCACTAGGGCGTGGAGTGAGAATAGAATAGTGTGGCGAGCGCAGCGAGCCACCGTGCCCCGCAAGGGGACGCGGATACCTGTGAAGGCCGCGAAGGGACGCGTTTACCTGTGAAGGTATCCGCGTCCGCTCGCCACGCTTCGGGCTCGGTGGCTTGCTGCGCTCGCCACACTATTCTATTCTCACTCCACGCCCTAGTGGATAGTAGGGGTATGAAAAGGTCGTAGGACGCGTACCGCCGCCCCTCGCGGGCTCGCTACGCTTCGGGTTCACGTTAATCACGTGGTGGCGTAAACTACTTTTAGGGGGACATGTCACTGGTCAGGGGGGGTTTTGGGGCTTTCTGGCCCATTTACCATTCTTCCCTATGATGATTTGGGAAAATTGACACATTTAACATTGTTTCCTATGGGAAATCGGGGTCATCGCGGGTAAATTGAGGCATTTAACATTGTTCCCTATGGGGAAATCGCGGCCATCGCGGGTGGACCATTTAAGCATTTTTAGGCGCACACGACGCGACCGACCCGATTTTTCACTGTTTTCAATGCATTTCAATGGAAAAATCGGGGGCATCGCGTCGGTCGCGTCGCAGGCCACTAAAATTACCCCCGATGGCCAAGATTTGTGGCCGTGCTAGGAAACAAGTACCAAATTTTCATTTATTTTAATTCACCTAAACTACCCCCCACCGCTCCTTCAATTGTAAGAACTTCTAAACAGCCAGAGAATCCACACTAGCACTTATCATTATAAAGGAAAAAACAATTAAAACCTTATATGCTATGGCAGAGATTCCGTAACAGTTCAGGTTTTAAGTATAGCCATGGCTCAGTACAGATGGATAAATGAGATTGACGGAGGTACTAATTAAGTTACCAGATTCCAAACATGGTTATCCTTAAAACCTGGACTTTTCGGGTACCTTGAAGACCAGTTACACACACTGGGCGATAAGCTTTATCAGCGATATATAGCTCAGCAAGCGTATCGCCCAGTGTCCCGTTTTCATCAGCAACCAGCAATGGTCGCTGAAGAAAATGAGGTTCTCTACTGGGACCAGCGACCACTACAGGGCCGGTCGCAGGAGCGTGTTCCCAGCGACCATATCCGCAGCAATTCTTGCTAGAATTGCCAGGTGTGTACGGGGCTTAAGCCAACAAATAAAGACTTCTCTTTTGCAAACCGGCAATTCACCTGAGCACCTAAAAGGATACGTCCATGTTAAACCGGTAATTAAAGGGGTGTACTTTTTTTTTTTTTTTATCAAAATGAAAACACCTGAACTGAACAAAAAAATCAGGTTGGATGCTCAAGTGTTAATTGCACAGTGATTAAAAAAAAAAAAATGTGGTTTGGGTGCGATTGTAAACATCTTGTGTGATGCAAGACAACTGCATGCGGAAGGCCGCTGATCTGTAACTCTCTCCACAGAGGCCAAGGCTATTATTTAGGATCCCAAGAGAGATGGAACGTTCCAAAGCATCCCTAAAAGCAAAGCACTACAAAAAAAAAACATCTGGAAGATGTATTGTTGGCATTCACAATGTAGACATCGAACATGGCGACTGTGCGCTTTTCCTCTACCCCTAAAAGAAATGTTGACGCAACAATGTCGACTTTTCAAAATTTGTTGTACTAAATATGTCTAACATACATATGATCAAAGGAGATCAATTTCTACATAAAAAGGGTCTTCAGTGGAGCAGAACAGTCCATAGTAGTCAGCAGGTGGAAGAGTATTAAGGTGGCCAAACACACGCAGATTTATCTGCAGATCTGTCTGGTTGGAACAAAAACATGGTTATGGATGAGAGCAAATGACAGTTGACCATTTGCTTGGAAATGTTGGAAAACTGACAAACTGTCACTCATCCATAACCATGTTTTTGTTCCAACCAGCCAGATCTGAAGATAAATCTTACTAGTGTATGGGCGCCTTAAGCTTCCACATGCTGCCAGAGTATGTCAGGCATGGTTGACTAAACATCACGTGACCACAGACCAATGTATGGCCAGCTTTATGTACATTAGTGATGCTATACAGCACAGGTTCTCAAACTCAGTCCCCCACACCGTACATTTTTTGCAGGTTTCCGCACAGAATTGCAAGTGAAGTAATTAGCTCCACCTGTGGATCTTTTAAAATGTGTCAGTGAGTAATGAGTACACCTGCCGGTGACCTGGACAATGTGAACTATGGAGTCCTGAGGACCGAGTTTAAGAACCACTGCTGAACCGGTCACAAATCTTTAGTCACAATATTGGATTCCAGCATAATGATTACAGGCCTAGGAACAGAGAGGCCCTACCATGCAGCTTGAATCACACAACGCTCCTTTGACAACGGTTGTGCATGAAATACATACAAGTGGTAACTTCCCACAGCTGTGTAGTTATAACCATTTTACAGCGCTTGCCAGTCCGGGCCTTTCTGCAAGAAACAGAATGCTCACACAAGCATACAGCACCTTTGCATGGAGGGAAATACAGTATACAGTACACCGTTCCAGCACAGATGCATATTGAAATAGCAGCATTATTCCATACCTTTTACAGTAACACAAAAGAAACAGGTCATGTTATGCCCTCACAAACGTATGCGTCTTGGTTTGAGGATAAACAGTTTTCAGAAGAGCTTCTCCGATACATACATCGGCAATTATTTTTTAAATACTCCATTTGCTCTGCACAGACAGCACTCCAAAGTGTACATATGCAATTTCTGATTTGTCCAATTCAATTAGCCACGAGTAGGGCGTTATGCCATAGGTAAAGGCACAACAATTTTCCTCAGAAAAGTTTTTTTGTACGCAGTAATCAAAAACCGACAAGTTTGTCGTCAGAGCTGCTTGCGCACACTTACTCGTGAGGCATGTGCACTAACTGCTAGCTGAATCCACCCATTTATGGTCAAAAGGCTGTTCTTGGAAGAGATCGACAGGACGTCACTAACTGATACAATAGCCAATCACACAACAGACTGATGTACAGATTTTTGCCATAAACAGTAAAAGTATATACTATAGATCAGGCATTCCCAACCACGGTCCTCAAGGCACACCAACAGTGCAGGTTTTGTAGATATCCAGGCTTGAGCACAGGTGACTTAATTAGTATCTGAGGGATTCTGATTAAACCATCTGTGCTGAAGCCTGGATATCACTAAAACCTGCACTAGTGGTGTGCCTTGAGGACCGTGGTTAAGAATGCATGCTATAGATGATTGATTTTTGACAAAGGAAAACAGCCGGTTATGGACAAAGATAAACCGTTTTAAAACATATCTAGCACAGCTAAGCTGGCTAAACTATCAACTTTTCAATGGAAAGTGGAGTGCGACAGACAGAGGTAGGAAGGCTTGGCTCGCAAGGCCCTTACTTCTTATGACAGTATTACTGCGTTCTCATGGGCTTCCAGACTCCAATAGAACACACTCAGCCAATTAGCTCACCAAAAAGCGGAATATTAGAAAAAAATTGAATCTGAACTTGTACCTCCATCTTGGTCCTAAGCAGCCACTAACTCTTCCACAGGACTCTGTCCTTCTGTTTGTACTGTACATCAAGGCTCAGACTCGAAACGCATTGGCCCAGGATTGCTATCATCTTCAAGGACCCAGCCCAGTGTCAAACTCGTGGAGCCTGCAGGGTGGATCCCTTTTTTGGAACACTCTGCCTCATACCATCTGTGGCTCCACCACAATCACTGGGTGAGAGGGGATTACATGTCCATTTCTTTGTGATTTTTCTTGTGATGTCCAATTGTTTTTACCGCTTTTATCAATAAAAACCCACCTGTTATAGTTCACCCTTTGCACCCAAGGCATTTTTCAATTCTCTTCTACCTATTTGACCAATTAAGCTATTGAGTTTGCAATGTCAAACTCTGTCCGAGACCTCAGCTTTCTTTTGTGGCACAGATCTTTTCCTGTGTCTTACCCCCTTACAGCCTCATCTGTCACTATGCAGATGTGGTACCTTATCTGTCTTTATAAGTTCTCCCTGGAGGATCTGAACTTTTATTGGGCCCCCTTCTCTGTTCAGTGACTCATTTAGTGAACTTTTACTGGCTGGGGTGACTGGCTTTCGGTGGCTTTTAGGGGTGCTGTACCCCAGATTCAAACTTCGTATTAGGGACCCACCAGATAAGAGGTCACCTAGACACTGGTTGGTAGGCTAGTATTTCTTGGACAATAAATATACCAATAACCTTGATTACTGCTCAATATTAGATAGCAGAGTTTAATATTGTGGAGTGTGCATAAGCACTGTATACGTCTTTTTGTAGAACTACAAGTCCCAGAATAATAGCACCTATTATTATTAATAATAAAACCTATTTTTGTATTTGCGACTATTGCCCCACTTTGCACCTGGCTGAAGAACACCTGTAACTATGGAAATGTTTCTGCCCCAACCAAAACTAGAGATAGTCTACCTCTGTTCTTCTTAATTTGGCACAGAACAGGACCTGTTGAGCAAAGCACAAATTACGTTGTGCATCTAGCCTCCTACCTACATATGCCACAGTTTGTTATCCATACTTCTATTTTCCTGCCTGTGCTTTCCAATTATTCCTCCGACCTGCACTATAAATGCCAACTGATATTATTCTAGTGACCTGGTGGCCATCGTGGTTGGACTATACACTGTTTGTGGGCCACAGAGAGGAATGATTTATAGAAATGTGAGCTCAGCCTATTTAAACGACATTAACTCCTTACATAACATTTTATGACCTGCTCTGGCCATCATTATCCCGTATATTGAAGGTTCGGTACTTGTTTCCTAGCACGGCCACATATCTTATGGATCGTGTACCTTTAGTTAAGGTACACGATCCATACGATGGACCCGATTTCCTTTGAAATCAGGTCCATTTGGCCGGCTAGGACAAAATATCGGGGGCATCGCGTCGGTCGGGACCGTTAACAATGCCCGCGATTTCCCCATAGGGTTCAATGTTAAAAAATATTTTAACATTGAAATCGTGTCGGGAAAGTTAAAATATCGGGGGCATCGCGTCGGTCGGGACCATTAACATAGGTCCCGACGCGATGCCCCCGATTTTTACATAGGCTTCAATGTTAAAAGATTTTTTAACATTGAAATCCTGAAAAAATGTGAAAAATGTGAAATGGGCCAATATGACCCATTTCACATTTTAGATGTCCCCGTCGTCACCCCACGATAGACGCCAACCCGAAGCGTGGCGAGCGCAGCGAGCCCGCGAGGGGCGGCGGTGCGCGTCCTCCGACCTTTTCATTCCCCTACTATCCACGTCGGCGTGGAGTTGAGAATAGAATAGTGTGGCGAGCGCAGCGAGCCACCGAGCCCGAAGCGTGGCGAGCGCAGCGAGGGGACGCGGATACCTTCACAGTTATACGCGTCCCCTCGCGGGCTTCACAGGTGTCCGTGGCGACGCGGACACCTGTGAAGTCCGCGAAGGGACGCGTTTACCTGTGAAGGTATCCGCGTCCCTGCGCGGGGCTCGCTGCGCTCGCCACGCTTCGGGCTCGGTGGCTCGCTGCGCTCGCCACACTATTCTATTCTCAACTCCACGCCGACGTGGATAGTAGGGGAATGAAAAGGTCGGAGGACGCGCACCGCCGCCCCTCGCGGGCTCGCTGCGCTCGCCACGCTTCGGGTTGGCGTCTATCGTGGGGTGGGGTGTACGCCGTGACATTTGGGGGGGGGTTGGGAATATTTTACATTGAATCCAATGTAAAATCGGGTCCCAGGGACCCGATTTACATTTAATTAAAAAAAAAAAATCGGGTCCAAAATCGGTCGGTCGCGACGATCGCATCGCATGCGACCAAATCGCATGCGATGCGATCGACCCGATTTTTCCGACACGACCACCCCGATGTAAATCGGTGTGGCCGTGCTAGGAAACAAGTACCGAAGGTTCTATTTTGATCACTGCCCATAATTGATGAATTACTAAATAACTGTTGATATGTACTACCATTTATCTGCTGGCCTTAGTAGGAGATGTACATGCTGCATTCCTGTATTGCAGGACCCGTGGTACAGAGTGGCTGATAAATTGGGCATTTTTTTAGGCAGCTGTTACTAGATACGCATTAGTTGGTGTCCTCATCTGGCTATTTGTGCGGTTCTGGAACAAATATTTGGCTAAAGCAGGGCACACACTATCCAATTATTGGTCTGATGAGCATAATAATTGGATAGTGTGTATGTATTTCCTCCATTATTTCGCACCTAGATGCTAATGTTAAACACATTAATCATAGACCGATTCACTTTTAGAAACTCAAATTTGGATGGTCAGATTAGAGGCATACACAAGTAGAAGAGATTCCTACTGAATCTTGTGTATCCTGGAAATGGCCCAAATATCCTGACACACACACACACACACACACCATACCAATATATCCTTCCTTATCACACCAGCGAGTTATAGCAAATGCATTGTGTGACCAGTCACACCCGATTGTGGGTAGTAGCTGCCGCATTGAATGCATACGCTTTTACTGATATATACATTTACAGTGTGGTATTGTCCACACTTGAGTTTCCAGTTACAGGAGGAGGGAACAAAACCAGACACATCACTGTATGCTTAAAATAGAGTGCCCTAAACCTCTAATGTACAATGTCAGACATCTACAGTACATCCTGCTGTACAAAGGGAGGACACCTCCAACTCTGAATCGATGGACACATCACTGGATTCACTAGATGAAGCATCAGTATCTGATCATCCCAAACCTGAAGCACAAGCAGAAAAGACTGCAATGAATTTCACAGTGCCCATAACAGTCACTCAAAGCAGAAAGAGTGAGGATAGGTGTGCTGGAAGGTTGTTTAACAGTGCAAGACCTTGCAGGGAGGAAATACCTTTTCCCAAGTACCCAGACCAAAAGGTGGGAGCTCCTAAGGATAGAACCAATCTGCCCCTTTAGACACATGTACACACCAAGTTCCATCTGGCCTGGTCCTAGACTACAGTAGGTCCTGAGCATCTAATGGATACAGACTCCTGATACCAGAGTCTGCCACATCTTAAATAGGAAATAATCATAAACATTACACGGATGCTGGAGGACATGCACAGGGGACTGATCACTTTCTTCCCTTGCAGGGACTCCTCTCCTGGAGTCAGCATGGTCACCCCTAGGACCTCAAACTGAAACCTATAAACAAGTAGCAGCCGTTTAAAGCACGAATCACAGCCAATAATGAAGCTGAAAATAAAACTAAACTAAGGATGCAAAGCAGCACAGGGGACCTCCCCTCACTGTCAGAGCAATACAAACCAACAGAGTAATCCTGGCAGATATACATGGAGGAGAACGAAGTCCCCACACTCCTCCTGCACACCACTACACCCCAACATGATCCCAGTGTACCTATTGGGAGGACAAAGACCATACTGATAAATAGCCTCAAATAACGGAGTTACGAACAGAAACCGTGGGCGTATATGGATTGATAATGTAAAACAGACCATCTAAAAATTGCCTGCTGAAAGTAATTCCTCCAGCCCCAGCGGCTGAATTCTATTGACCACAAACCTCTAAGGAGAAAGAGCCTTACATCCAGGTAATGGAATCTTACATTAAGCAATGCAAATGTGATTACCTAAAAAGGCCTGGTGTCTGGCAGCCGGCACTGCAGCCTCGGTGTGCTCAACTTTAACTCTTCTTATACTACAGCAGCAGCGCAGAACACAAACTGTAAGCTATTGTAAGACAGAAAAGGTGCACAAGGGGTGTGTACAGAATCAGATGGTGCAGGGCTTGGTGCAACACCCTTGAGCGATGCTGGAGATGAAAAGCATATAGATTGTGTTAACGACCATGTATGCACATGGTTGGACTTCACACATAGGGGCCGATTCAGGATCACTCTGTGAGATCCAAATTCGGCCCCAGCTGATCTGGGTTTGCGCATGCGCATTTCTGTGTATATGCAAACCCCGACAGGAGTAGGAGAGAGAGAGAGAGAGAGAGAGAGAGAGAGAGAGAGAGAGAGAGAGAGAGAGAGAGAGAGAGAGAGAGAGAGAGAGAGAGAGAGAGAGAGACAGACAGAGACAGTGGGACAGGCGTGACATGCCCTGACAGATTTGCTATAGACGGGCATGCTAAAACTGTGGCAGAACATGCTGGTATGTATAGTTTCACAGAGGTGGGAGGGTCACATGTTGAACACACCTAGGGCCATGGTGAGAACTGAACCCCTGACCTTAATGCTGGGAGGCTAACCATTACACCAAACGTGCTGGTCTTTACTAAATAGCTCTCAAGCACTTAACCCGGGAGCTAGATCCCTGCGATAATAGTTGTGTGCTTCTAACTTTGTGGAATGCGCTCTTCTGCTTCAGCATGATACAGTGAAATCTATAAAAAAAAAAAATTATACTACACAGACAGAAGTTTTTGGCCACAGCGGTTTAACCCCTTATCAGTCACATTGCCTTTGTACTTTAAAAAGAAAATATTTTCCTTCGTGGCTGCAGTACTTCAGTTTCACCACCATATGGTAATGGGCAGTCTGATGTTGCGAAAAGGTCACAACACCTGAATTGTGACAGATTTACAGCAAAAGGACAATAAAAAATTCCTAATGTAGTTGTAGCCATTTGGCAACAATAATCGGTAATGGGTTAATTTTTGAACTCCGGTGTTTCATTCAGACCCATTGCCACAGGTGGTGCAAAATCAAACAGCCACGCAGTCTCCATTTGCAGACGTTTGTGGGTCGTTCTAAAGAGTCATAATGTGATAGAATGTCAAATTTGCAGTAAGATGTGAAAATGTAGCCCCTATTAAACAGCGAAAACCCTTAGGAACAGCAGCAACTCAGCCAGGAAGGGGAAAACCACAGAAAAACAGAGCGAGGTCAACAACGCTCTGCGAATTCCATAGCTGAAGAGTTCGGAACTTTTACAGCCGTTAATCTAAACACAAAAACGGCACATCAGAAGCTTAATGGAATTGTAATTTATATGGCCGGGCAACAGATGATATATGTGGCCCATAGGATTTCTGATGATCAATGCGAAATTTTTTCTATCCCCCTTATTTGATGTTAGCAGAACTGGATTGCTGACCTTATGTACATATAATTTGTCATACATTATATTACAAGAAGAATAAACTTCAATAAGACAGAAATATTTTTGCACACAAAAGAGTGTGCAGCAGCCAAAAGAAGTACATATATTACTGTGCATATTAAACACACACACACACACACACACACACACACACACACACAATCAAGCTCTACAGACATTTATTTTTTTCTAGAACCAGAGATATCATCTTACCTTAATATCAAAGTTGCATTCCAGTCTCCGTATGAGCACCACATAGACGCTGGATGTATTTCCTAATAGCAGCGGTGGAGGGGAGATTGGTTCACAAGCATTTTCTGGCTTGGAGGTTACCAACAAACCCTAAACAAAAAAATAAATAAAAAAAAAATAGAAATCCGTATGTTGTGAAGTGGTATGGTTTCTGAATGTTGTGTTACACACTGTGCGGTACATATTTGAAAACATGCAGAAAAATATATACACTTAAGCACAAAGGGAACAAAGTATGCAAAGTGTAAAAATCGGAAACATTTTTAAGTGTTTTTTTTTAATCAAATTTAAATAATTCCAGCATGTATGTATGTATGTATGTATGTATGTATGTGAGTAAGTATGCATGTGTGGCAACTGTCCAGTTTTTTTAATGCAGGTTTGTAAAAAGCCAGAACATTTTTACTGCTCGAGTTCTAAAATCTGCACTCCCGTCTATACAACACCTCCACCTACTTGCCTCACATAGTTTATCCCATTGTTGAGCTTTTTAGAGGAATTACATGAAAATTAAACATGTTTTGTTATCAGCCAAATTATTCTATATTAAACCCCACCATATGAAGTATTATGCAGTAAGCATGCATGTACCAGAGGTGTCCACAGATTTTACATTTTCTCCAGCTCAGAGAGCTGCACACATGCAAAATACAAATTTGATCTACAATAGCAATACCAGTTTGCAATTGCTTTGAAGCTGTAATTCACAGTGCAAGTTTTGCCTGAGAACACATTGCAGGACAAAACTGGCATTTCATGGATTGACCCAGATATAGTAATAAGCAATAATCAGAGAAAAAAAAAGTGGCTTTGCAAAAACAAGAGACACTGAAAACAAGCAAGCTGTAAATGTATTAGTAGCATTCCAATAAAATACTTCATATCACTGTAAATGTGTAATCTTTGTGGAACAATTGTTATCAAGTAAACTACATAACACATCTACTGGAGGCATATTACCCCAACTCAATTAAGGTCATAAGTTTAACATTGAGTGTCGACAGTACGTACGAGTCAACATTTTGGCTGCCGACATTCTGAATGTATTGACGGTGTCTACAAAATGACTATTGACAAAACATACCAGACCTCAAAAAAAAAAAAAAAAAACACACCCATGCAGAGAGCAGCCATTCAGTTTATAAAACTGAATTTATCAAATGTAAGCTTCTTAAAAGTATTCTCCATTTGGGCAGGAGACTGGTCATCTGGGGGAGTGGTGACGATTGGACAGCTATATGAGGCAAGTATGCTGAAATCTTTTCAGCAGTTAAAAGAAGAATATGGGTTATCCCAGATCTATTTTATTTAGATACCTACAGCTGCGTCATGCACTAAATACTCAGTTTAACAATGGCCCACCTGTTCTGTTATCCTCTCCGGCAAAAATATTCCTGACTAATTTGGGGCAGGTTAAAACTATATCCTTAACCTATTCATTTATGCTATCTTTTCTACATAAGGATTCCCTATCCACCCTGAAAACCAAGTGGGAGGCGGATGTGGGTAGCCTGGAAGGGGAGGAGTGGGAGGAGGCACTGGCATCGCCACGACAGGCCACGGTTTCCGCAAGATTCCAACAAGTCCAATTATTTATTCTGCACAGAACATACTTGACACCATGCACTCTGGTTCGATTCGGTGGACGAGCCTCCTCGGACTGTCCAAAGTGTCGCTCCCTACAGGGGAACCTATGGCACCTACTATGGGACTGCCCTCTGGTTAGTTCTTTCTGGGCTGCTGTCAAATCAGTGATTGTCTCAACTGGGATCTCCGGGCAGGCTTTGACACCTAAACTGTGCATACTGGGGAGCAAAGATAATACTCCGCTGACTAATGTAGAGGGTCAATATGTGATTAACTTGCTCCCTAGCCAAGGTCATAAAAGCCAGGCATTGGATGGCTAGTTCTGGGCCTACGCTGGTAGAGTGGAGGTCTCTAGTCAACACCACTGTGCAGCATGAAAGATATGTTTATATGTCTCGGGGCACCCTGCCTAAATTTGAAAAAACCTGGAATAGGTGGTTGGAATCCCCGCATTCCTCTCACGCCTGATACTGCAGAACTGGCTGTTGATGTCAATTGTGGGAGCTGATAGCCACAGTCTATCAATAAGTCTGTTTACTCTATGATATGATGAGAACGCATTACCCTCTATGGAATGATATTTACACTATACACACTCAGCACATGAACAACGATCTTTCTCTTCTCTAACTAGCTTTCCTATCTTTTCTTTCCTCTTCTTGTATATTTTAATGTTAATTTTTTTTTTTTTTTAAATGTTGACATTCAGACAGAACGGAGCAGGGATACCATTTCCATTTATTAACTAATGTCTTTATTGTGATCTACATGAATATACAACATGTTATGTGAACATAATATACAGACCAGTATGTTAGACTGGCTATCATTAGACATCTGTGTATGTACATTCTCTGCCTTGATACTCTGTTCTGTACTCCATATTTTGCTGAATAAAAAGACTTTATTTAAAAAAAAAAAAAAAAAAGTATTCTCCATTTAGTAAAATACAAAATTTCTTGAAACTGCTCAAATGCAATTGGGTTATTCATCATAATGTATTGCATTCCCCTAACAGAATAATGCCATCTAGTGGACAACATGCTAACTTTCAGTATTGCATTAACTAGGAAGTAATTTCAGTCCCTTTATGTGCAAGAACAGACAATGCCACATAATAAAGAACAGTGCCAAAGTGGTTATGGTATAGACCAGGGGTGGCCAAACCGGTCCTCGAGATTAACAACGGTCCATGTTTTCCAGATCACCTAGCTGGTGCATAGCTGTAGTCATTACTAACTGTCACATTTTCAAACCTGCTACATTTATTCCTACTATAGATCCACAGGTTGCCTCAAAAACATGAACTGTTGGTAGATCTTGAGGACAGGTTTGGCCACCCCTGGTATAGACGATAGACAATGTCTCGGTCGACAGTCACTAGGTCGACCACTAATGGTTTAAAGTGACTAGGTCAAAAGAAAGGTCAACATACCCTATGTCAACATTCACAGAAGGTCAAAAACAAGCTTTGGGTCGACATTAAGTTTTCACGATTTTTGTCTATGCCGACATGGACACCTTGTAAAGTGTACTGCATGCGCTCGCCATGCTTCTGGCAGTATTACCTTCTCGCTCTATGTCCACTTGGCTAGTATGAAAAACAGAAATGTGACCATTCTTAGTTGCCGACCCAGTGACAGTCGACCTAGACATTGTCAACCCAGGGGCCGCATTCCGCCAAAACACCATACGCAGTCTTTGGCGCAAGACGTTACTTTATTGTCATTAGCAGTAGCCCAGCACGGACAAACAAAATAAGCTTTCTGAAGCAGATACAGAGCCTGATGCCAAGTCAAAAACACAAGTACTTTATACGCTGATTGATTGCCCTGGTGTTCCGAATTACTTCCACGGGATGTGTAGTGCTTGCAGATCTTAGTCCGATAGACAGGCACGGGCTTCTAAACGTGCAGGCTGCTATTCAGCCAAGCCATATAGGTTATTTAAGTCACAGACGTTTACCATCTAAGGAGTACACTGAAGGCTACCTACAGTGCATCAACTCTAAGCCAGATACTGTTGGGGTCCGAAGAGTAATAGTGGTCCCATTATAAACTCTATATTAACCCTACAATTCCGGCTTTTACACCTTTTTGGCGAACTAACTATCCTGCATTGGAGAAAGGACCATATAAGGATTTAAGCCCCATTTGGTGAATTGAATCACTTAAGGTGCCCATACACTAGTAAGATTTATCTTCAGATCTGGCTGGTTGGAACAAAAACATGGTTATGGATGAGTGACAGTATGACAGTTTCCCAGCATTTCCATGCAAATGGTCAACTGTCATTTGCTCTCATCCATAACCATGTTAATGCTCCAACCAGCCAGATCTGAAGATAAATCTGCGTGTGTATGGCCACCTTAAATCCTATCACCTTCCGTAAGCCCCAGCAGTGGTTATTGAATTAATGTTTTATTAATGTGCTATTTTTTAGTTATTATTTGTAATTGTTTTTCTGTGTGTAATTTTTTTTTATTCTATTATAAAAGGAAAATATTACTATTGGTTGTTGTGTATTTTCTGTAGTATCAAGCATGTGAAATGTGTGCATTACACTCAAATACATTAAAAGAAAAGGTCTAGATACAATGGTAGTCATAGCTGTGCATATCATGTTACTATAGGTCTAAGCTTTCTTCTCTGGAACGCGCACCAACAAGATTTTGTTAAACAGCTATCAACTGTACGCTACAAGCCACTTTTGTGGTTGATCCTATTTGCATTTTTGTTGGAAATATTAGGCCATGGAGATGGTGCAAGATCAGGCAGGAGGGCATATACTCATACATAAGAGTTTAGAAGTAATGCTCAATAAATACTGGATATACACATTATTTTAATCTTAAAACAAGTTTGAAAATGTGTGGCTAAGCTGAATGTAGTTTATGGGGTGTTTTTTGGTGACTTTTTAATGGGACCGTGCATCGGGTCGGAGGGGATGTTAATACATCCGATTTGGGCTGATTTCTCGTCCCGATCCTTCGGAAAATCGGCCCAAACTGGTTAAGCATATGGGCACCTTTAGTGAGGAAACAATTACGTACAACGCCCATACACACTATAAGATTGCCTGGGTGGAATGAAAATCTGTTTTTGTCCATTTTTCAGCTTTTGTGTGCAAATGGCAGATTGTAATTTATTGCCAGATATTACTAGATTTTCAATCTGCCATTTGCACACAAAAGCTGAAAAATGGACAAAAACAGATTTTCATTCCAACCAGCCAAATAGAAAATATCTTATAGTGTCTTTTAAAATTCAGTTATCTAAAAGGGGCAAGTTAGACACCATGCAGTACAAATTGCTTTACATTCTGATATTTGGCACATACTAGAGCCTCATATACAGGCATCGATAGAAAATTGACAGGATGGTACCTTTCACTCACCTATCTGCTAACTAACAGATTTATCTTTTGGGGCTGGTTAGCTGCCTGTGTCTGCACACTCTATGGATATGCGTTACAGTAGGAAAGGCCAAAAACAGGTGGTTAGAAGACAGCTTCAGATACAGGAAGCAAAAGTGAAGACTGAAAAAAAGAACTGCTGCACTGGTAGAAGGGAACCATGGAAGCAATAAGGCCCTTATTCTGGTTCACTGGCAAATTCCTTCTCAAATGGACAAAACCATGTGCACTGCAGGGGGTAGATGTATGAAGCAGTGATAAGGGAGGAGTGCCTGGTACTTCCTGACTGTTAAGTTACAGGCTGGGTTTAAAAAAGAACAGTTAAAAGCCGATTGGATGGAGATAAAGTACCAGGCACTTTATCACTTCTCCTCCCTTATCACTGCTTCATACATCTGCCCCTTATAAACAAGGGTCAGGAAAGGGGAAGCGGTCATCTATTAGAATGAACTTAGGTCTACAGTCATTAGGTCAACCCCACTAGGTCGAATGGCAGGAAGGTCGACCTGATTTAAGGTTGACATGGGCCAAGGTCGACATGACTCAAGGTCGAATTTGCATAAAGGTCGACATGAGGAAGGTCGACTGGTCATAAGGTCGACATGGGGTTTTTCACAGTTTTTTGAGCCGACAGGCGGTATTTCATGCCCTACCATCCACTAGGGCGTGGAGGAGGTTATTAAAGCTGTGGCGAGCGAAGCGCGCCCCCGTGCCCGAAGCATTGCGAGCGAAGCGAGCGATGCGAGGGTCCGATTCTCATTGCCACATGGAGTTGATTTTATATAGTATGGCGAGTGCAGCGAGCCACCGAGCACGAAGCGTGGTGAGCCCCGCCAGGGGACGCAGAATACATGTAAAGTAATCCGCATCCCCTCGCGGGGCTCGCCACACTATATAAAATCAACTCCATGCGTAGTTGGATAGTGGGGGTATGAAATCACCCATGGTTGACTATACAATTAAAAATCGGGTATTTACAAAGGAAGAAAATCGCATAACATGCCTTAAGTAGTGGCATGCAATGAAAAAAATCGGGCGCCCAGATAATACATACAGATAGTGGTAGATGCTCAATTAGTTCAGTAGCATTTCCCAGGTGCATGAGGGAGGGGTTAAATACTGGGTAAGTAAAACAAGACATTTTTTCCCTCAACACACTGAGCAATGCTAGTAACCAATCTAGAACACTACATGATAATAGAATTCAGAGATATTGGTTACATATACCTGCGCAGGTGTATGCTATGCCCCCAAGCCGCGTCAAGGCTTCTCTGTATATTGGGGGTCCCTAGCGCTATATCTAGGTGCAGGGTGCGGCACCCCAAAAAACCATCATAAGCTGGGAAGCCCAGCGCGGCATGCCAGTGATATACTAAGTGTTAATAATTAGTGATAGGAAGCCGAAGCTATATAAAAGGGAGGGATAAATGAATGTAATTAAAATAGGATACAGATAGTGTTAGTGAGGGAAAATTGTTAATAGAATGTAAGGGCATGCCGCACTAAAGCCACCCAGCCCATCCAGTCCAGGAGCACCGCACCCCACACCACCGTTACCCTAAATTGGGTCTACGATTAACCAGCAAGGAGCCACATGATAATGGCTCCTTACTTGATATATCCAAACTAAGAGCTACCTACCTTGGAGCAACCCCGGACTACTCCATGTGGCATATCAGGACCCACATCTCCTCCTAATATGGGCGCCCAGATAATACACAAGTACCACAGTAAGTGACTCTGGAGATACGGCCGTGAAGGCATATAACATTAAACTACATTAGAACATTATTATAAGGGAAAGAGGGGGTGATGCTATAAGCAGTGCTGATAAATCTATCCACACACAGGTTTAAACAGGAGGCCAATGTGTCAGTCTTTCCGGCAAAAGTAAACACTGAGCCGCCTTCTTGTTAAAGTGCAGAGGCCTCACAGTAGGAGAACCAGACCCAGAATTTTTATCAAGACACTTCAAGCTCCCAATGCCCCCCCAACAACAAACCCCCCCAATAGAGGAGAAGAATTGGCCTTCTATATAGATCGATATCCTACCGTGTTTCCCCAATAAAAAAAATAATAAGAAGACAGTGTCTTTATTAACAAAAAACACCATAGGGCTTATTTTCGGGGTAGGGCTTATTTTAATAACATGCCCACAGTCCCCCTTGTTAAACATGCCCACAGTCCCCCTTGTTAAACATGCCCACAGTCCCCCTTGTTAAACATACCCACAGTCCTGCCTAGCTTAACAAGCTTAACAAACAAAATTGCAGGAAATAAAAGAAAATAAGGATATTAACTATAGCAAGCTATACATTTTACAAAAGAAGCAATGTCAGAGACGCACTTACTGTAGCATAAAGTTGAGGGAATATCAAAATGATCTGCAAATTAATCAAGACTGGTAGAGTTTTTTTTAGTCCCCTGACCTACCAGCACTACATTCAGGATTAAATAGTCTTTAGTACTATCTTTTGTGAGCACCACTTGTATCAGATTTTAACCACACCGATTATTCAGACTGGACTTTTCCTGCAATCCCCTGTCACAGGTCATCGTCCCAAATCTGATGTGTTTGATGTCCCCCTCGGATTTGATATGTGGTCCCATGCACATTGGACCTGAGCCAAAGGTCGGACCTGCTGCCTGACTGACCTCTGACTCGGCAACAATAAGCTTACCTTTAGATGGTGTCACAGTAATGACAGGTACAGTAATGACAATAGCTGTACTTGCATTTATAAGGAAGGAATGTGCCATTTTATTTCAGATCTCGGCAGCATTATCTGCTGAGAAGGTATCCAAAAGCCAGGATGTCTTGTAAGCTTCTAAAATATGTAACAGCATTAGGTATATTGCGAATGTGCAATCTGTCCTGAATCCTCAAATGAGATTTCACAATCTCTGCTAGATCTTACGCATGTACATTGGGGAAAGCCAATAGCAATGATGTAGTGCACCAGATCTAGGCCAATGCACTACAGAGCTTGCAGAGATCAAGTGAAATGTGAATACATAGCAACACTATAGCTTCCTATAGAACCTCCACAAACAGCAGAGACCGCAACTTTACTGCCATGGAATGTGCTGTGATTATACATCTTCCCCACTCTCTCATTGGGAGTGGAAAAGTGAAGGTATAATTGCAGAGGCATTGGAGAACACAACAAATATTGTTTCATTTGATTAAAAGCTGTTTACATTTATATTTAAAAGGTGATTGATGCTCTACATACCTTTAATCCATCACTGGGAAGTCTATAGCCAAACCTTGCTGGAAGGTCCTCAAATATTCTGGAAACATTGTCAGACGTATACTAAAACAAAAAATTCAAGATTTTTCATTTAAATAAATATAATTTTAACAGCACAATCTTATTAATGTACATAGAAAACGTATCCTCTCTTCTACTTCCTTAATACACTTCCATTTCTGTCAGTCAGTTATCCAGTCAGTAGACATCAACAGAACAACTTGCGCTAAGAATAGACCCAAGTAAAAAAACATCTATTGAGTTGTAACTTCAAATTTCCATATTCTTTTGGAATTTATCCAGTATTCAAGTGCTCGTCATCTCAGTAGACATGGAACATAAATAGAGGAGGGAAAAAAAAATAGAAATGTGTGTAATCATGATGACAATTTTCACTACCAGGTAGGAATGCCGATGGAAAGACACAGGGGGAAATTTACTAAAGGAAATTTGTAAAAAATAGGTGTATTTGTATCCAGAAATACACTTATTTTTGACATTTACTATCCCGAAAATACGGCAATTCGTATTCGCATTGATAGCACATCAATACGAATAGCCGTATTTTCGGGATAGTAAATGTCAAAAATAAGTGTATTTCTGGATACAAATACATCTATTTTTTTTTACAAATTTCCTTTAGTAACTTTCCCCCACAATGTCTATTCAGCAATAGCCACAATACAAAAAGGAAAGCACTCACCAAAAGGACCGGAATGTTTTTTTAAAATAAGATAACGGTTTAAAGATGGGGTAAAATATTCGTACCAGAAAGAGGTCTTCAGAAAAGAATGACAGAAACCTAATCTAATGGGCCCTACACACATGCCGATGTGTGCAGGGCTACCTAGCTATGCTAGGTCGGGCTGTGCAGCTATCGCCTAGCACACAGAGCTGACAGCCCACACACAGAGCGAGCTGTCAGCTCTGTGTGCTAAGCGAGCAGACAGCGCCAGTGTTCTCCGGTGGGAGAACACTGCCGATGCCGAGATTGATGGACACTGTCCATCAATCTCGGCCAGCGATAAAGACGCGCGGGGACGCGCACGGATGCCGATACAGCCCCCACACATACACCGATGTGAGGGCATTTGCTAAGCGACTTTGCCAAACTAAGCAAAATCGCTTAGAAAATGCCTTAATATCGGCATGTGTGTAGGCCGTATTAGTTCCACATAGAACCCCATAATCACCCATGCAACACAATCTTACACACAAAGAAGCTGCCGGAGAGCTTGGGTGCTTACGCATGTATTTGCAAATATATGCAACCAAGATTTCTGAATACTACTACCATGTGATTTTTATATCTGGTTACGGAAACAATAGAGGGTCCTCTGTACATTTTATACAGTGGTCCTGCCTTTATGTAAGCATTTATGATCTTAGCCGGTTTCTACACAGCTGTTGGTCTAGTAAACAGATGGCTGACAGACACGGTTTTTCATAATTTTTCTTTATTTCTCTTATTTTTGGACTTCATACTAATCCATCCAATTGGACTATAACTTGGAAAAATCAAGTGTGCCAAGCCCAGAAGTAGCAGAGTGAGGCACCTGGCCTGAAGCATGGCACGCAAAGAGAGCCATGTGAGGGGACATAGTACACTTTTTGGGGGTCCACTTGCTCAGGTGTTGACATGGACTCATGGTCAACATTTTGCTCACGTCGAGCTATACCACAACCCTTTGTCCATTTGAGCACTTAATACTGTTAAACAGACATGGCCTTCTCCATCCACAGCCACACCAGGTTTTGAAAACGGTCATCATGATTACACGGTCAATTTAACAATTGAATACTGGATAAATTCCAAAAGGAATATAACATTTTGAAGATACAACTCAATACAAGAACCTTCTGTTTGTGACTTTGCAAATTGTATCATTTTCTATAGGTGGCTGCTCAGTGTATGTAAAGGAGCAGACTTCTATGCCATTTTTGTTGATTTAATGCTGCAAGGGTTATTGTTCTAGAAGTATCCAATAAATCCATGGACCAATCATTCAAAAATGAGGAGATTGCAGCTTTATTTATTCTGCAGTGAGTGGGTAATCCAAACATCCAAAAATATTCTACATTAGAATATAGGAAACTCAAATATACCCAATGCATTCCAATAATTTTCTGAAAATGTAGAATGCATGACATGCATAAACTTTGATAATCTTCCACACATTAGAAATTGCTGGTGTATTTGATGATTCTTACCAACCGAATAAAGAACTACAGGGATCACAGTATAAGCGTGTTCCTCTCTAGCTGGGTAGAGGAGTTTTGCCAGACTTAAATGTTAAATTAACAAATAACAAATGTTTCCTAGATTTATTGAGAACAAGATCTGATAGCGCTTTGTACTGTGAACAGTTCAGAACGGTCACGAATGTTGCCTTCAAGCGTTCAACATTTATTCTTCAGATCTTCATCTCACCCTTCCAATTAAAAATGCCCACAAAACGGCCTTAAACACAACCCAAAAATAATGCCAACTTAAATTAGTTATTTGAAAGGGAAAAATTCTACCCATTGGGGCTCTGATTTCGGTCCAGGCCCCAACATAGTAAGTTGTTCAATATCCAGAATATTTGGTTTCCTAGGGCATCGATGTTTAACGACAATATTTATTAATTCAGAGAAAGGAAACATTACTACTTATGGTGTGTACACACTTGTTATCTGCATACAATATATACAATTTAGACTATCTGCATACAATTTAGATTATATAGTGCAGATCTGCACTATATAGTCAATGCAGCAAAAACTTTCTGGCTGCTATACGGGAGCGCGCATCGGGATCACAAGGGTTAAAACCTGTGCGATCTGCATGAGATCCAGATGAAGCTGCACAGTAAAACTGGTTTCCTTAGCAAATGTGTTATATACATAGGGCAGTATTCAGTGTCGGGCGCTATTTCCATCAGTGGGAATAGTGCCCGCCACTTATTCAATACTGCCGTTTCTGACAGCATTGAAGGAATATTTGAACAAAACAGATCCAACTTTAAAACAAGTCGGATCTGTTTTGTAGGAAACGCCCATTAATTGTCGAATTCACGCTCGTTTCTCAGCAATCCACAGCGGTTTTCGTTAACACGACCACTTGTTCAACATTTCACATGGCGGAATATTGAATTCCGCCTGTCGAGTTACAGACGAGCTGGCCGAAACGTCTGTAACTCGACAGTCTGAATCCCATATTGAATACCCCCCATAAAGAGGAGAAACAAATTGTCATTTGGACACCAGCCAGAAATGTTCCATTATTTTGCAGATGAAGTGCAGATGTTGCCTATTATTTTATCTCCTGGGGTTGCAAGCAGAAATGTGCACATAGTTGTGCTTTTGGGAACGCGAAATGCAGTTTCAGCACAGTGCCCAAAAGTTTAGACACAATGTGGAAAATTGACTAAGAATTTATTAAGATGTGAATTCTACTTCACATGTGATGTTGCTATGGGCAACCAAATCAGATCATGTCTACTATCTTCTAAAGCATGGGTCTTCAAACTGTGGCCCTCCAGATGTTGTGAAACTACATGTTCCAGCATGCATTGCCACATTTTTTCCTATAATAGCATGCCAAAACTGTCAGGGCATACTGGGACATGTAGCTCCACAACATCTGGAGGGCCACAGTTTGAATACCCATGCTGTAAAGGGTGCTAAATAAATAAGTAGATTCCGATTGGTTGCCCATAGCAACATCACATGTGAAGTAGAATAGTAGAATACACATTTTATAAAATTTTCCCCTATGCATTTAAACCCTGTGTATTTGGGCACGATAAGTAATGGGCACTCAACACTTGGCCAAACAACTATATAGCTGTGTCAGGTGCACATTACTTGCAGAAGCGCAAAAAAATTATGTAATTCTCCCAAAGAAATAAGATTAGAATCTGACAACAGGATTAGCTTGTACAACTTCACCAGTTGAATTAGAACATAAATCTGAATAATATGCTGTTAATTGTGGTGGCTGATGATAAAAACAAGGGAGCCGTTTTAGCAAAAGGAAATACAACTACAGAATAATCTTATCCTACCATTTCTATTCACTATGCATTATATTTTGTGTTACAGTACTAACAAGTCAGTCAAATATGAGGTGGTGATAATTAATATTTTAACACTCCATAAATAGAGTACTGTAACAATACTTTGCTGCAAAGCTTTCACTAATAACAAATTGCCACCACCTCCCTATTGCTTTTCAGTTCATGATTGTTATACAGTATAGTAAGCAGATAAGTCCTAAGGAATTTCCTTCTACACGATAAATATATCAAGTCAATACATCATCATCATGGCTTTAAGCTCAGTACACATGGAGTGATTGGTCGACCACCAAACACTGCAGGGCTGGTTAAGGGAGCACTTGCCCGGCGACAGTCGCCCCCATACGCACAGGGACATGGTCGCTCCAGGACCACATCCCCGGCAATTCTGGCTAGAATCACCCCGTGTGTACAGGGCTTTCGTTTAAAAGAAGCAGAGGATGGGAAGTTACCAAACCATAAGCAGTTTAAAATGATTGCTAAGGGACCCAAATAAATAGAAATTATTATTACCTTATTTCTTAATTGGTTTAGGTTAATGAAAGCTTTAAATATTTAGTACAGTGGTTTCCAAACTGTTTTGAATCTCGGCAGCCTAGGAGCATCAGCATTTTGTTAATTGCAACCATAGGATAAAATGTTTATTTATAAATTTGGAGAAACTTTTCTTTTTTTAAATAAAAAAAAAAAAAAGTATATTGTGCCTAACAGTAGAAAATATGCTCTGTTCCTCGACATCCCCCTTAACTTATGATTGCCAAACATTTTTAATTAACTAGTTAAACGCAGGTGATGGCAATCATAAATGAAGAAAAATCCAGGAACAGTGCATGTTGTACCACCTGGAATGGATCATGCTGGGAGGTATTTACTTAGGGTAGTTATGCGATTGTGTACAGTGCCTTTAGCACTAGTTTTAGCTATGACTGACCATAAATAAGTTTGATTTGGCCATGGACCATCAAACCGAGGAACCCTTGCAAGAGCCCCACTGCACCCTACTGTGTCTTAGCACACCGCTTGGGAAGCACTGATTTTGTTGGATGTAGTATTACGTATATCACGCAGAAATTATTTTAAATGGAATTATTAGGAAGTATGAGATTTAACAAATATGTTCAGATATTCACCTACACACTGGTTGGGTACGGAATCACGGCACTTAAGGTGCCCACACACAATGTGCTAGGTGCAATTTGAGCTATAGTATTCAATGCCGCAGCGAGCGGGTTAAACAGCGAGGATCGTAGAAAACCAGCGATCCTCGCTGTTTAACCCCCTTGCCTGCCGTTCGCCCTATTCAACTTTCCAGGGGAATCCTCGTTGTCACAGGACGGCGAGGATTCCCCCAAACTGCGAGACCCGCAGCTAATGCAGTGAACCCGCTGTATTTAGCCACGAGTCTCGCTGCTTCTGCAGCCACATGCGCCAATTCCCCCTCCATCAAAAAACGGAGCGAGGGGGAATTGGCGTATGAGGGGGGTGAGTTGAATACTGACAGGGCGAGTGGTGACAGCAAGCAGGAAGCCCTGCTCGCTGTCACCACTCGCCCACGGCATTGAATACACCCCAATGTGTGCTATACAATTTAAACTTCAGTTTTATGCGATTTGAATGTTATACACTAAAGATTCAAACTATACTACAATATGTAATTTAAATATGTATAGTACATAACGCATGTGATTCCTACACAGGTAGGATTTGAACTAGACAATTCGATGTAGTACAAAAATACCTGCCCGCACATACTATTTTGCCTTACGATATGGACTACATGGGAGCGCGCATCGCATGGTAAAATAAACACTGCGATTTGAACTAAAGAGTTCAAATTGCATGCAAGAATCGCAGTGTGTGGGCACCTTCAAAATTCCCACACGTAGAGATGTGTGCTCGATGCCTTTTGTACTAGATCACATCTAATTCAAATTACATGCAATAAGCTAAAATAGCGTGCCATCTGAACTAAATGTGATGCAGAGAAGAGAGGGAGAATTTTTTTTTTTTTTTTTAGAAAACATACATCTCTTAGATGATAATTAAATGCTTATAACTATCGGCGAATTGAATATGTTTAGGTGATGTAATTTTTGTTTGGCTGGTAATATTAGTAAATGTAATTATGATTTATTCACTTCGTTTTTGAGTGATCAAATTCTTCCATACCGACACTACTTAAGAAACCCAGTGAGTTTTGATTGTGTATGAAAGGGATCTTTTGATCCACCTTAGAAAACCATTCACCAGCATATTATTTACTGCTGCTGGGTATATAGATTACTACTGAAACATTTCATTTAAGTATAGCGCCCAATCTATCTATTGTCCTAAATTGCCTTATACTGTAAGTGGTTTCTTGGATTTGCTCATTTATGAATTATGTTAAGCGCTGCGGGACCCTTGTGTCACCTTATAAAATCGCAACAAAAATGACTACCAAGCAAATAAACGGTTTTAAGTGGGAAATCTATTGGGTTGAATGGCAAAATAAATAAATAAATAAATAAATAACTGTTACAGAGGAAATTTCCTGCAACTTACGGCTTTTATGTCAGCATCTACAGGCAGTAGGTGAGAGATGGCAAAGGCACAGACCGTCCACACACTGACTCTTCTCACAGAGAAAACAAACATTCTTAAAGTCTTCATTACGAGGTCCAACACCTGGAAACACAAGCACAATAGATCAGCTCTCCACATTATCCATTTACATACTGTAGAAAGGGCTTTCAGTAAATATCTGTAGTAAATGCCCCCTGGTGGTATGCAGTGGTCTCTCCCACTTGCTAAATAACATGGGCCCTTATTCTAGTTCACTCTTTCTGACAAAATATTTCTTAGATGGACAAAACCATGTGCACTGCAGGTGAGGCAGGTGTAAAACCCCACCCAAATCTAATTATCTCTGCACAAGTAACACCTGCCCCCCTGCAGTGCACATGGTTTTGTCCATCTAAGAAATATTTTGTCAGAAAGAGTGAACTAGAATAAGGGCCATGGAGAGAAACATGGTGAGGGAAGTTCCCTAGAGCAATGTATAGTGAATGGAGAAGCTGGGAAGGTCAGAGCCGGAGTAACAGAGCAAACTGGCCTCTCCCCATTACCCGCTGCCATATTGTCCATACGGCTTAATTATTCCCTAGTTGCAATAATATGATAATGCCGCAGGAGGCTTCTGATGTTGGCGGTGGCAAAATCATCAGCGTCAGAACACTTCTGTGACCACCATTCACTGCATTACCCACCATAATAGCCGTCTCAGCTCTGTAGCCAAGGCCAGTATATCTGTCAGACGACACAGCGGCTGGTTTTCTCCACCACCAGTAAACTGGACTGACCCTTCCACTTTCAGCAACAGTGGCTGTCGCTGCCTATTTACCTCCCCCAAACAACTGCAATCATGCTGCGGATTAGAGGCATTGCAGCCATAGTTACAGAAGGACATGTGCAGATTTCAAACCATCGGAGCTTCAATTAGGTTTGGGCACATCTCTGAATCAGACACTGCTCTTACCAGCCACGTGCTAGTAGCCACACCCATCATTTATCATTTGCATTTTATTACATACACACTGGCTTACATACACACAGACTATACAAGTTGACCGGAAAGAATTGTTTCCGCCTCTTGTCCCAGACTAGCAGACCTCTCCACTCCATGGAATGCAGCAAGTAATATAAATTACTTCACCATAACACTTAAGTCATGGTCTCACTTCCTGCCTTAAACGCCTTAGTGCAGAACTTCACATGATGTTATCTGTTATGGCCAAAACAGCCAGTGCTGAGCATACCACTGTTACAAGAGTAACAGGAAATGCCAGTGCACCCAAATTACACTAGGATACAATGTGAAGCCCCTACACACACACCTCTATAGGACATACTTGACAACTTTTCTAGAATCAGGAAGACTGAGATAAACCAGAAATAACCACAACTCCCTATAGAGTGCAGACATTCTCCTGGGATGGGTGTGGGTAACAGGGATATCATCATCACTCTCCACCCATCACTGGGGAAACACTGGGAAAAGAGAATGCCGAAGATGGGCACAACAACAAAATAGCCACTGCTCCCGAGCCCACAGTTGGCTACCATGGCTGGCTGTATGCCCGATGCATGATTAAGTATTTGTGCTGAACCATGTGCCTGCTTAAAAGCATCATCCACAGTTGGCACAAGCCAATTTATGGCAGTTCTCAGACAGAGCAGTACACACCCTCTACAGCAGCGAGCAAAGGGCCTACCTTCCGCAAAATATGGGAGCCGAGTCAGTCACCGATGCGTTGGCCCCCTAACCCCTCAATGTACAAATTACAATTTCAGTCAGAGCATAGACACCGTACACACAAATACATGAAAATAAATTGGTGGTGGTAGTAAATGCCTAACAAACCAAACTTATTGTGTTCATAAAGTAGATAAAAACACATTAACAGAAATACTAGTTTTACCACAGAAAAATGTTCAAAAATAAATAAATGGTTGAAGTCGCAATTTTTTTTACTCTACTGGAGAATAAACAAATAATAATTTATTTATTTTTTAAATACACACACACACACACACCATAAAGACCCCCCCCCCCAACATACATTAGTCATGTATGTAATCACTACATATGAGAAGAATGAGGACAAAAATCGAGGTTCTACTGTACATTGCTGTTGATAAAAGGCAGAGAGTTTAGTAATGTCCAGCATACAATCTATCATCTCTCCTAGAATTTGCAATAAACGATATTTTAATTTCAACTCCACAGAAAAATGTGCTCCCATCTCTGTGTTGTGCTAAGTCTAATGGCTAGCATAAAACCCTATTTCAGCAAACCTACAGTATGACCACAGAGATATGCAGTAGGATGCCAGAAAGAAAATCAATTACTAGCATTGAACCCGGATCCACAGCTAATGGATCCTAGCCAAAGCTATTTATAGGCTAGCCCAAGTCTCTGCTCCCGTCCGTACAATATACTTGAGAGGGAAATCTAGAATAGTATTTTACCATAGAAAAAGGAGGTCCAAGCAAGCATACCGAGTGATGAGGACTGCTTTTAGCTGTGACTGCTGTATGTCACTAGACGCTGCTTCACAAGGTCAGTTCAGCTGAAAGCCAAAACAAAGGGATTTCTGATTTATTTATGTCACAGGCTCCACAGAATTAGTTATGGGTTATGTAATTGCTCAATCAGCTGTTACTGCAATAAAGGGCTTGTGTAAAGAACAGCACTGTGATAACACCCATGTTTATTTTCTAATCTCAAAACATAAAATAATAAAAGCTACAGATTGTATGTACTGGACCCTGCTCTGTGCGAGTATTGGGGGGAAAAAAATTACAATGTAAAAAACAATCCAAAACTATTGCTTTATAGAAAGGTTACAATAAATACAATGTAACCACAAAATGTAATCTAGAGAGATCTATTGATGGGAACTTCTTAAATATTAAAGCGGTTTTTCTAAATATAAAACTTGAGAAAGTCATCACTTGGGAGAACATAGCACTGCGCTGTGCAAAGCTGTCCGCCCCCTGCTGACAGTGACGGGCAGGGGGGAAAGCCGCTTTCATTGCAGTCCATACACGCTGGGCAAAATCTCCCAGTGTGTATGGACCTTAATACTCAGGACTTAAAGTGGTCTTGGAGACCTAGTGGAACTCCTTTCCTTTAGCAACCTTATTACCCCTCCTACCATTAGGCAGAGCCAGGGCCACTGGTAGGGATTTGGCACCCCCTTGTAAATGATAATGTTTTTCTGCTAGAATTACTGTTAGGTTGAACTAGTTCCACCTCACCAGTATAGATGAAGGAACGCCGTTCCACCCGCTTTGTTTTTTTTTGCAAATATGCTCGTTCCCCATTTGAATTAACAAAACGAGAGAGATAAGCCTGCACTCTATCGTATTTGGACCTTTAAATGTAGGTCTTACCACCTATTTATTTCTTTTTGTGGTGGGGGGTGCTATCCTCACAACCATTGGTGAGCTTATGTAGACAGGGGAGAAAGAAAGGGGTTGTAGGGTTGGATGCACACCTTTATTGAATCTTTTATTAACTGAAACTAGGGGACTATTAGATAAGGTGAAATCAAGAGGTTGACATGACATACAGTTACAACATAAATGAATCCAACCCTACAACCCCTTTCTTTCTCCCCTGCCCATTTGAATTAATCCAGAGAGAACAGTGCACAAATCATTGTCTGCATTTGGCTAAGATGAGCATACAATAAAATCGGCAGGGATTCCAGGTAAGTGGTACAGAAGCATTCATGCAGTGTTAGGAGTAGGTTACATCCGTAGGCCTTTTAAATAAAGAATTGGGCCAAGAAATCAGGTGGAAAGTGCCAAATCGCATTTGTTTTGCCTCCAATTCGATGGGCGATCCCGTGCACATAGGATATGATATATCGCATGCAATCCTGCAGCCTGGGAAGGCAGTTCAAGGTCATTGGCTGCGACTTCTACCAGTAGTGTATGAGGACCTTTTTCCATAGGGTTGCTGGTGCAGGGCATTCTGAAAAATGTTTATTTTTTTATTTTACAACTTCCAAACAGTCAGGTTGGGGAGCCAGTATAAAAAACTTCAATGATTTTCATTGTAAAGCCCCCAGAGGTAATATTAAACAATGAAGAGGATCCGTCAGATACTGTATGCCTTGTTAACTATGGCGAGCTCTATTAAAACCATACAGAATTTATTTCACACAACCCATCCAGTAGACAAGAAAGTATCAGAAGGAAGGGCTGGTGACGTCATGACAACATTCAAACCTTCAGCTTGTCAGTAAAGGCAAAAGGGAAGAAGCTACACACGTCCATTTAGCACTGCAAGTAGGATGTGTGTTAAAACTGAAATTGAAAATAAAGGTTACCATGTGTGGGCTACATACAAAAGCAGTCAGTATTTACCATGCACAAAAGAACTAAAACGCATTTACAGTATGTGCTTACCTTGCATGGCAAAATGGTTTGTTCCCGATACAAAGGGTTCGATTCAGATCTGATTGATGCGGTGCGGATTGCACAGCGGGCAATTATTGATACACTGCACATATGTTTGGCCCACAGTGCGCAACATCTCCTGTTTCAGGACCTAACTCAGATTGGCTCACAAAAGCAAAATCTCTCTACTGGGAAAAACCATGTCCACTGCAGGGGGGGCTGACACTTATGAGGCCTACAAACAGAGATCACTGGCCTTTTCTAAGCTAGCTCACTAGATCACTTAGAAAATGCCCCTACATTGCTCCATGTGTAGAAGTATAGCGATGCACAGCACTATCGCCCCGGGGATTAATAGCCACCAGGCTCGATAAATCTATAATCGCTGTGTCAGGGCCAGTGTTCATACAGAGAACTCTTGCAATTCTGCCGTTCTGATTGGTGAATAGCATTTTATATACCCACAAGGAAACTAAGAGAGTATCTTCTGAGGAAACCGTCAGATTAGTACGATGGAGAAATGCGTCAAGAGCTCTCCCTGCCCGTGGTGCCCTTGTCCTTGCCTGCCTGTGTCTCACTGCGCCAAAGGAACCCTCTCTAAAGTGACAGAGACTGTAGAGACTTCAAGCCGCACATACGCTACAAAGCGGAGCACGGCACAAGCCGCCAATCACCTGCTGGAAGCTAAGGTAGCTAAACCCTCTAACTGCCGCGACATCCATTCCCCTGCAGCGTCCGTCATCCGGCGGTCGGCTCCCTGACACAGCGAGCAGGTCTCTATGCTGTGGTCAGGTTGAGGAACTATACGGCATACCAAATCCAGGAAGGTAACTGTGAAAGTGCGTGTTTGCCTGTCTCTACACTACCTGTACTGACAGTGTATAAACCAAAGGCTAAAAGTGAGAATAATACAGGTGCCTCTGTATTTCAACCACAATACTGACTACTGATATTATCTATGTGTATGCCAGAATTACGGTCCAATTGACCCTCAAAACATCTGGTTATATCTGGACTTGCTCCATCTCCAGCTATTCAAACAGTATCATTTGGAAACATTTGAACTCTGTGGATATGATCATCTGAAATAACACGATTAATCTGGCTATTGAAATCCACATTATCAGTTTTCCTTGGAAAATAAATATTGGCAGAAATTGGCAAAGGGACACAGTCATTTTATATATTTTTATGTTTATTAATTTATTTGTGGGTTTAATGTACAATGTATTTTTTTATTAAATATAATATCTGTGTTTAAGGAAGCTTAAATAAAATAGTATTTTTATACAGTCATATTTTTCAGTGTCTCTTGCGCTATATATATATATATATATATATATATATATATATATATATATATACATATATATACATATATATACATATATATACATATATATACATATATATACATATATATACATACATACATACACACACACATATACACATACACATTCTATTTGTTTATTTGGTTCATACAGAGAACACTGGCCCTGAGAGATCGCTCAGCAGCACATCACTGTGCATCGCTGTGAGCTGAGCGATCCAGCATCACTTCTGCTCAGCTTCTCACCCTTCTTGGCAAGAGGAGGGTTGTTGCCTAGACAACTAACCAGGTGCTGATGTGGGGTGTGTCCCAATAGCAGCTACTTAGGAGGGCAGAGAGCTGTTCCTCTATAACAAAGACATAAGAAAAAGAAAAAGTAGTGCTAATACACCAGATGAGATAATTAAGATAATGAAGTACCCTTCTTTACAAAATGGCCATAAGTTCCTGGAAATCGCAGCCAGTATGTTTTCCCATTGCACCTATGGGACAACTATGACATTAAAAAAGGTAGAGTTGCACCCATTACTCCAATGTGTCCCAGAAATTCTCAATGGGGTTAAGAGCTGATCTCTTGACTAGCCAGTCCATCTAGGTTATCTAATTTTCTTTAAACCAGTCCAGAACCACCACAGAAACATGATATGTGGCACTGTGGTCCGGGCAAAAATATTTCTAAATAACTGCCAAAATATAGGGAGCACAGCGTTATCGGCAACATCTCTATACTTCTCAGAGTTAATGTGACCATGCAGTACAGCTAGCAGACCTAGACCATACAAACTGAAAGAGCACCACAAAAGCTGTAGCTACCGTACATTTTGCCATCAGATGTTCTCCTAGCAATCGCCAAACATGTCCATCTGATCTGAAAAGTGGTGACTAGTCACTCCATAACACTCGCCACCATTGTTCCACTGTCCAGCAAGTGCTGCGCGGCATTCTTCTTTATGATTAGAGTTTTATGAGCAGCTGCACTACCATAATATCCAAGGGTGTGGTATATTTCACCGACAGTCGGGATGCCGACAGTCATTACTCAGACGTCGGAATCCTGACTGCACAGCGGGGGGAGCGCAATGAAGCCCCTTGTGGGCTATTTTATTCTCCCTCTATGGGGGTCGTGGACCCCCACGAGGGAGCAGTCGGGATTCCGACCGGCACCCAATATACAAGTGCTTGGGCTTCCCTACAAAGTGTGCAGCTCCCTGGAAGCACTCTGGTCCCTGGGTGTCACTATCAGGGGTCTTCCAAGTGGAGGTGCATTCCTGCAATGACCGTTCTTCTTCCATGTATTAATGGCACAAGGCAAAGTTTATTAAGGATCTTCCTAATATCGGCAATCCCTCTCACATACTCTAATTGAGTAGCCTACAATGATCTCATCTTCAAACTCATCTTCTGATGAGCCATTGCGTTGCCAAATGATCTAATCCATGCATGTCCAAACTATGGCCCTCCAGCTATTGTGAAACTACAAGTCCAGTCATGCCTTGCCTCAGTTTTGCTATTAGGGAATGCTAAAACTATGGCCAGGCATGCTGGGATGAGTAGTTTATCAACAGCTGGAGGGCCATAGTTTGGACATGCCTGATTAATCAGTGCCCCTCTAAGTGTTATACCTTCATGAACAAGTGTCAAAGTGTGCTGCAGAAGCACACATTCATGCCGGCAAGGGTCTCCAATCAGTTTTGTCTACACTGACAATTCATGCCGGCAAGGGTATCCAATCAGTTTTGTCTACACTGACAATTCATGCCGGCAAGGGTATCCAATCAGTTTTGTCTACACTGACAATTCATGCCGGCAAGGGTATCCAATCAGTTTTGTCTACAAAACTCCGGTATCAAGGAAACCTTGCTGAGGCCCAGAGGCTTATAATTTTTTTTTGCAAAACGTATGTAACTAACAATTACCTTCTATTATGTTGTCTGAAAAGGAGCACATACACTGGATTCAAATTAAGTCTTAGGTCTTTATTTTAGCTAGCAGGTCACAGCATACCAGGTCAATTTCACAGGCAAGTGTAGTTACAGCAAGCAGCATACAAATAATAACAGGATAGTACTCTTCCAAATGATCCAGTGGCCTCTAGCGTAGCCCACACCCTGACCTATTGCTTGGGCAGCTAATCCACTATCAAGTGCATTTACCCTCTGCCCTGAACACCCTTATATCAGGAGAGCACAGGTGCTGCTGATTACACAACCTTGCTGATGCTATGGCTTCCAAAACCTGGTCTGGATCCTCCACATTACTCATGTGGAGAGATGCTCTCTGCCACAGTTGGTTTTTCAAATCTTATTACTAATGCCCTTTGGTGTGCTGTGGGTGAAAACACAGGATTTATGGGCAGCATTTATTACACCAAAATTAATTGAAATTAGATTGTAACGTAGACTTTTTTTCACCGAAATGGGCCAAACATGCCCAGTAATAATGTAACAGCTCAAGTTTTTGTTTTACACATTGACCTGCTGTTATATAAACCTTGCATCAAATCCTATGTGTCTTGCAGAATAACAGGTTTCTTCTGACAGATCTATTTTGTTCATCTATTTAGCTGTGTATTTTGAGGTTTTAAAACCCCCAAAGCAGAAGATCATCCACACAGTGTTACACTCCTGCTGCCATGATCCATAGTAGGGATAGTGTTCTTTGGAAAACTGCTACAAATACAGTAGCATGAGGAGGATACCACAAAGTCCTCTCGGTCTCACTGGACTGCAGAGATACTTCCATTTTATAGAAAGCATTTTGGGGACCCTTGTAAGCAACGGTAGGCTACATATTATGTGAGTTTTCTTTTTGCCATCCTCCCAGCAAATGCAGATTTGTGAAGTGCTACGTTTCTTACGGTTTCTCTTACATCGGATATGGATCATCACCACGGTCATGAAAGGTCCTTATATTTATTTATTAACAGTTTCTTATATAGCGCACACCTATTCCGCAATGCTTTACAGAGTATAGTTGAACATTCACATCAGTTCCTGCCCCAGTGGAGCTTACAATCTACATTCCCTACCACATGTACACGCACACAGACATTCAAGGATTAATTTTTGTTGGAAGCCAAATCACCTATCAGTATATTTTTGGATTGTGGGAGGAAAACGGAGTACCCGGAGTAAACCCACGCAAGCACGGGGAGAATATACAAACTCTGCACAGTTAGGGCGGGAATAGAACCCATGACCTCAGCGCTGTGAGGCAGTAATGCTAACCATTACACCATCCGTGATGTTTATACCATATAAAACTCCTGATTAGAAATTTTAAAACTGCAAAACCTCTCTCAGACAGCACTTTCATTTAGAGATGTGTGATTCGGTTCTCTAGAAACCCGAAGCCATTAGAATTTTGCTGATTTGAAACCAACTAAAACTCATCTGGATGTCCTGAAGATATCGAATCTGAGTGTCGGTACAGGTTTTCCAACAGTTTGGAATTTGGGTCATGATAGCAAAAGTTACATGGTTTTAGCAAGGACTTATCAAAAAAAAAATTAAAACCACATTAACGATTTGGAACCAAAACAGGAGGGTCCTCGTACATCTCTACTATTCTACAATGTATAAAGAGGGGGGGGGGGGGGTATGTACTATGCCTTGGCATGCAAGTTAGGAACGGATTGGTAGTTTATCTTTCTCCACTCTATAACACTCCAAGGCTTAGTATATCTCCCCCATGGTGATTTAACTATATATTTCTTAATTTCTGGAAGGTGCCCTTTATTCTGGGTACACCTGGCTATAGTAAACATTAAGCTCCATATCTGAGAAAGGCACTGAACCTAAAAAACTATGCCAATTCCCAAATGGTCTCACCAGGAATAACTTTTTTTCTATCTTTTTGCGATTAAATGTCCCAATATGGGAGGGACAATCACATATTGTCCTTCTTGGATGGCTGGAGACAATGGGGCCAAATAAACTGTTTTTGCATGTCCAACCTCCCATCTAAAGTTATGGGCGATCAGGAGTCGCAATTCATATATTGCGCCCAGTTTAGATGCAAATAGTGTCTAATCCTTGCTAAAGTCCTGGATCAAGAGCTTAAACAGATACTTTGAACACATTTTTCTTGCATCTTAAAGGCCCATACACACTTGCCGACTTTAAGCTGAAACTCGCTCAAAACAGCCGTTTTGAGCGAGTTTCAGCTTAAAGTCTGCAAGTGTGTATGGGCTGCCGATTCCCGACTAGCGATGATGCGCGCTCCCGCATCATCGCTAGCAAAGTGGGCTATCTGCTGGTTTTACCAGCATGTCTGGCGATGATGGCTCATATTTGAGCCATCATCGCCAGGTGTGTACGGCAGCCGGGCTGAAGAATCAGAGACTTTCAGCCCGACTGACCACCTCCTCCCTCCCCCTTCTCCCTGGCGCTGGAGCATACTCACCACCTCGGTGACTCTGCCGCTCCCTCCCCCTGCTCCACGCGCGTAGTCACACCGCTGCGCCACTCTGCTTCATACATACTGGTCCCTGCCCACAGCACAGCCTGTCATACGCCCTGCCCCCTGCCGCCGTGCTCCACACACTGCCACCAATGAATTCGTTTTTATTCAGTAATATATACATAGCTGGCACATGCCAGCAATATATATATTACTGCCACCATTGCCACCAATGAATTTGTTTTTATCCAGTAATATATACATAGCTGCCACATGCCAGCAATGTATATATTACTGCCACCAGTGCCACCAATGAGTTACAGTAGTTATTAGCCAGTAATATATTCATAGCTGGCACATGCCAGCAGTGTATATATTACTGGCACCACTGCCACCAATGAATTCGTTTTTATCCAGTAATATATACATAGCTGGCATATGCCAGCTATGTATATATTACTGGCACCACTGCTCACCAGTGATGATTTATTAGCCAGTAATATATACGTTGCTGGCACAGGCCAGCAACGTATATATTACTGGCATTACTGCCTACCATGGGTTAAATTGAGCCGGCACGGGGCATAACTGCGTTCCGTCAGTTCATTGTGGAGGCGGAACCTCCGCTCACCTTGCCCTGCTGTCTGTCCCTGCCTGCATCGTTAAAGGAGACAGCCGGCAGAGCAGTGGTAAACCCGGCTATCTCAGCCGCAAAGCAGATGGTTGGGCCTGCTCTATTTCAAATGGCACGGCGGCTTGGAATTTGCGAGCCACCGTTGCCTGATTGGCTGTGAGTCTCGGACAGATGAACCTGCTCCGAGACAGTCGGATTTCCCCACCGTTCTGCCCGGCGGTCTACTTTAGTGATGCAGGCAGGGACAGACAGCAGGGCACGGTGAGCGTAAGGAGGCAGAACCGCACAGTGCAGTGCACATAGCATGTTACCCCTGGCACAGTGCATGAAAACCCTAGCAATGAGCACTGTAGGTAAACGGCAATTATGTGGCATTATATATAATGGGCATTACGGTGTGTTGCATATGTGTAATGGGCATTACGGTGTGTATAGTCCCCTGACCCACAAAGCCATGCCTTAAATTTTTTGCAGGCCAGCAATGTATATGTTATCCCCCCCCCCCCCCCGAATGTATATTTTGTTATGGCGTAACATATACATTGCTGTCGCAAGTGAATGGATTTCTCCCTACATGCACAGCTGCAAATGAAACGTTTGCAGTGCACATGGGTGGGATTTTCCCCGGTCAGGGCGGCATGGGGTGGAGTTTACCTGACTGCTGCGCTCCGCATATACGCAGCCCAGCAATCCGTTCTGAATCAGGCACCAAGAACAGAAATGCACTGAATAAAATGGCCGCTGCTCCCACCCTTGGAATACAAACCCAGCCCATTATGTAAATCGCCTTTTATATGAAACATTTTCAGTAAAGTCTTTCGTCTCCTGAAAATCTCTTGCTCTTTGGGGAAAATAACTCAGTGTGTATGCACTACTTTGGGGAAAGATAAATCTATCAAAGATTTTGGCAAAGTCTTTTGAAATGAAAGTCTACAAGTGTGTATGGGCCTTTAGGAAGCTGCGAGAAGAAAAAAGGTCTCCCCTGCTGCTAGCAGGCATCTAAACAGATAAACAATTGAATTGCTCCATTTTGCACTCCCTAGTGGTAGCTGCGGGGAACAATTGAATCCCCCACCCCACCATAAATATTGTAATAGGATAAAGAAATATATGTCTATTTAGAAAGGGTGTCCAGCGTTCCATTGTATTAACCCCACAAAATCAGAAAACCGTTTATCAGGAATGTACAAAACAGCCCCAGAGAAACACCCAGTCTCAGTATTATCTTTTATTATTTATGTCACTGTTGTACAATAATGCGAAGACATAAGAACAGTTAGAAATGGTCATCGTCAAAAAGGCCTACAGTCTAAGAGCTATAAGGAACACTATGCAGCGGAATAGTCTTATATACTCACCCGACACATAAGGGGGACAGTACTGCAACAGCTTCGTCTTCAAGACTCCGAAACACAGCCGCTAACGCAGGTGCTGTTCCATAAATTATCTGGCCAGTCAATTAGCAGATTGGAGCTGCACAAGAACAAAAGGGAAACTAGATAAACAGGCAAGCCACATACACAAAAACCACACAACATGATCAGATTTACATTTCCCATGCCAGACACTTGACTAGTTAATAAATGGTAATACTGTGAAAGTCATAATTCATTATAGGCCTAAAGCTGACCATACACATACAGATTTATCTGTCCAATCTGTCTGTGGGAACAAAAACCTGTAAACATATGGGAGAAAAAAAATAATCAAAAATTTGCTCCCAAATGCTGGAACAAACAGACAAAAACAATTGCTTGGATAACTTTGCTGTATCAAATTGATTTAACCTATTTGTCTAAATGAGCATTGTCCGTTTTCCAGCGTTTGGGAGCAGGATTCCAAGTTTTTGTTCCCACCAAAAAGATTGGACTGAAATCTTTGTGTGTATGGCAAGCTTGAACTGAATAATCATACTCATGAATCATTAAAAACTAAAATTGAAGCCAAAAAAACGGAATGGCTAACGAAATGATCATTGGGCTGGTCACATTCAGCTGGTGCATAAACAATTGAATTCCACCACTTGTGTAAACAAACAAACAAAAAAATCCTGCCTGCTTTACTGATCCGCAGCATCAAATCACATGGCACACATCCAGGTTACTCAGGATGTCAGGCCAAAGCTCCCAGCTGGGACCATTAAGGCTGCATAATGGTCCCAGCCTAAGCACACCCAGAAAACAGTGCTAGTCCCCCCCCCCCCCCTTATTTTATGGGACACTTCCTGTCACTGACCCCCATACTCCAGCAGCATGTCAATCATAAGCTGTTTGGGCCACAAACATCACAGCCCATGATCTTAACATGCGCAGCTCCTGGACAAATCAACAAACATTGAAGATGTATTGTAAGTAAATCTGATGTTTACATACATCCCTAGATTAGGCCCTTATAGTGTGTACACACGGGCAGATATGGCTTCCAATGTTGCAGATATAGTGAACATCGGAAGCCATATCACATGCAGATCGCATGCTTTTTTAGCTGCCGACGCGCGCTCCCGTGTGAGTGAAAAATCAGCAGCCAAATAGAGAGGGCAGCCAAGACTATATAGGGCAGATCTGCACTATATAGTCTTAATTGTGCCACTCCGTGCATGCCGTGCTATGCGAGTCCTGATACGATCTGATCGTAAGTACGGGACTCGCACGGGAATGCGTTTAATATCGCAATCGCAGAAAAGTGTATGGCGGTCTGGTGCTGGGTGGAACAAAAACAGATCCATGGCCATATTTGCACTTTGGTAATGATCCCCATTAGTTTAAAAAAAAAAATAATGAACAGAGGCCCTGCAGTCATAGCAACATATTGTTTTTGAAGTGAAGCATGACTAGAAGAACACATGAATAACAGTATGTTAAAACACATTGACATTGGTGAAGTTCCTTGTAAACAAGCCCCAAAGCAAATAGCACACCCATTCTCTTCCACACCCAGGAATGCACACACTGATAACCATCAAACTGCAAACACATACTCATGAGCAAATATTATTAAATCCTATCATTGTCCCATTAATGAAAAATTGACATAGGCATATACATACACTACTCCAAAGGCTGGCACCCGTCAGATTTTTCCAAGAATACTCACGACACTGCTGTGCTAGTGCAGGGTGTCAGGATTTATTGTCCATTCATTAGGCAGGTAAGAATGCTTTTCTTATCTGCCTGATAAAGTAAGTTTTATTTATATAGCGCACTTCATAAAAACACGACTCTAGCCGCATTCTAATGAAGCCCAGAAGCGTGCACTAACGCAGCAGTGTTGTGCGTATTCCTTTTGCTATGGCCCCTTGTTCTGTTTTGGAGAGTGCCAGCTTTTGCGGATAGAGATAGATATCTATCTATCTATCTATCTCCTTGCAGCAACCTCTAATATATTTACCTACTCGGGCAAGACCCTCTGCCATCTTTGATAGCACCAAATCCTGTGGTTTTCTGCCACACTGATACTTAATACAGTGTCCTCTGCTGATGCAGCTATGTTTAGGCACTGGTCCTCTATTGTATTAAACTGGAAGTCACTATTTTGTTATTTATGTACTCTATAATTGGGTGCTGCAGATCCCTTGTGGTGCAATATAAAAGGATGATAACAACAACAACAACATCAATAATGGGCACCCCAACCCCCCCCCCCCCCCCCCAAAAAAAAAAAAACACATCTGAATCACCCATAGTGTGCAAGGAGGGAGTGCTAGAGACATATTTAAAACAGTCAAAAGTTTGTGTTGCTGCTGGTTACAGTATGTTAAAATACATGTGTGATTGCAGTATTAAAAAATATTATAACTTTTCATACAGCTTTTACACCAAAATTGCAGGTCTGAACTGGAACTTGGAACACTCAATCCAGGTTAGACTTGGAATGGACTCCAACCAAGGACATTCCCAGGTCAGCACCGTTCACACTGCAGTATCTTAAAGGCTGGCATTTGAAGATTACATCAACTCCAAGTGGTGGGAAATCCACCTATCAGGAACGTCAGGGCACAATCCCAGTACTCTAGCAGGCTCTACCTCTGTGCCGCAAATAGACTCCGCAAGCATAAAAGGGGTCTCAAGTAATTTACACTTCCCCTCAAAAACGGGTCCTCCACGTGTCCAACTCTGCTCAATTCCCAGGTTGCATTGCTAGGTCATTGGACAAGAGTTTTTTATTATATTGGGTGGGGGGGGGAGCTGTTTCTATGGAGGCCCAAACTGGCAATAAACCTGACTTTTAGGTTAGTGTAAACGGGTAAGTAATGTGTTAGCCAAAGATGTAGATAATCACTATTATATTTTGGTAAAAGAAAAAAGGTACTTGTTTCCTAGCATGGCACCTATCTTATGCCATCACATACCACGAATACTAAGGTATGCGATGGAACCCGATTTTCGGGTCCTAAGAGTCGCACTGTACAATTTTAATATCGCATTACAATGGCATGCGATGCGATTTGTAATTGCACAGGCACCCTGATGGGTGATTACTATGTTAAATGCACCCCCATTGTTAACGCCACCCCCACTATCAACGCCAACCCGAAGCGTGGCGAGCCCCGCGAGGGGACGCGGAATACATGTGAAGTAATCCGCGTCCGCTTGCCACGCTTCGGGCTCCGTGGCTCGCTGCGCTCGCCACACTATATAAAATCACCTCCACGCTGACGTGGATAGTGGGGGCATGAAAAGGTCGGAGGATGCGTACCGCCGCCGCTCGCCACGCTTCTGGTTGGCGTTCATAGTGGGGGTGGCGTTAACAATGGGGGTGCATATAACATAGTAATCACCCATCAGGGTGCCTGTACAACGATCTGGTCGCATGCGATGTGATTAAAACGATGTCATATGATTAAAGTATTGGGCGCCGTGCTAGGAAACAAGTACCAAAGAAAATATAAAGAAAGAAAAAAAAAAAAAGTCAGTGGGAAGATTCTAGCACTCTGCTCCTTCTATTACTGCAAGCAAGAGGGGTAGGTGGACTTTAGAGTACAAATCAGCTCAAACAACATGCTGCCATAATGTAAGCATTCATTCAGTCAATTTGCAAGTTACTTAAGCAGAAAAATATAGTGGCCTAGTCACTAAGCTTTGGAGAGCGGACAAAATGAAAAAACAGCCTATAACATGAGTTAGAATAGGACTGGCTGGTACTTTATCTTTTACTCCAAGGTTTAATAAATCTACCCCATGTACCCAGAGCATATTAAATCATCAGCACGCCAACATTTAGCAAAATATGTACAAATGATGTACACACACACACAGATTCAACGGGACTATGTAAAAACCGGACCGGACTAGACTCCGGACAGGACCTCAAAATCTGCAGTCCGGAGCTTGTAGTGTCCAGTCCAGGGGGTGTCCAGTCTGGGGGGTGTCTTGTCCGGGGGTCCCTGTGATAGCTATCACCAGGGACATGGGAGAGGGGAGATAGCCTCCCCGTGTGGTCCGGACCATCCGGTTTTTGCTACATGCCCGGACCATACAGGGAGACTTTATTCTACCCCTCCTCCTCTACCTGGTAACAGGTGTCACAGGCAGAACCCCCAGACAGGACACCCCCCGGACCGGACGATACAAGCTCCAAAATGCAGAGTTTGATGTCTGGTCCGGCGGTCCGGGGGTTTTGTCCTGGTCCGGTTTTTACCCATACCCAGATTCAACTACTGTACAACTCAAAAACCCAATGAATGAATCAATCTGTATAATTTTATATATATATATATATATATATATATATATATATATATATATATATATATATACACACACACACACACACACACACACACACACACACACTATATATATATATATATATATATATATATATATATACATACATATATACATACACATATACATACACATATACATACACACATATATACATATATATACACACATATATATACACACACACACACACACACACACACACACACACACACACACACACACACACACAGGTGAGTCACGTGACGAGCCATGCCACTGCACACACCTGTACAGTTCAGCATCGGACTTGTGTGACAGCCGCCAGAGGCGTGTTATGGCAGCTGGCTACAAAGTGCAAGAGAACAGCCAATGTTAACTGAGCGGCAGTAAATTAGATTGCAAGCTCTTGGACCAATGACTTCCGAATGCCAGCACTAGTCCAGTCTATAGCACATGCAGCAATCCATGTAAGAATAAGATAGCACATGTATGATAATGAGGGAACCCCGAATGTGAGGGTGGGTGAGGCAGAGAGTGGGCTGATCCCGGGGGAAGCGCTCTTGTGTGGGTTTCACACCCGCTGCTGGGGCGTACATTGCAGTAAAGGGAGGCCGGGAGACGGGCGGCGTTACCTGCGAGCAGCTCCCGTCACAGCGCACACACATGCAGCGTCCCGAGAGCCCCGGTGCGGCCGCCAATAATTCCCAGCACCAACTGCACCAGTCGGCCTACTTCTATAGTATCAGCCGAGCTGCAAAGAACCGGTCGCCGCCTCCGCTGTTTGGTTGACATGCGGCGGCGGAAGCCGGGGATTGGCTGCCTGGGCCGTCACTCTAGGTGCGAGAGAGGTTTCTGGGATGGTTGCTGCAGAGTGCACATGTGTCCGCCGGGCGGCAGCAGCGAGGATGGCCAACTCCTCTGTTTTACTAATAGAGAGGTTGAGATCTGCGGCACTGCTGTGATTGGTTGAAATACTTACGACTTTACAGGTGACATTAGCAGCGCCGGTGTCCTCCGCTGTTGCTGGCAGCAGCAGCCCACTACCAGTTCCAGCAGCTGACTGTTATCTACACAGAACACTGCGCTGCTACCCTGCGGGGAGTCAAGGACTGGGAGACTTTACTGTCTGACGCAATGGGAACTGTATGACTTATGTTATGCTAGATGGGGTACCTACTGTATTTCACTGACAGCGGTAAGCAAGCTTATTGCTGTAGGTTAAATACGGAATGTAGGAAATAAACCATTTAGTGAGTGCTAAAGGGATTATGTCTTATTAAATGGAGCCCTGGGTGAAGGTAGTCAGTGTATTTCCATAGCAGTATTTCTCTAATACACAGGTTCTCAAAGTCGGTCCTCAGGACCCCACACTGCATGTTTTGCAAGTCTCCTCACAGTACCACAAGTGACATAATTAGCTCCACCTACACCCACATAATTGTGTCGGTCAGTAATAAGTGCACCTGTCGGGTGACCTGGAACTGTGTGGGGTCCTGAGGACCAAGTATGAGAACCACTAGTCTAATAATATGATATACAAGATGGTTACATTGGTCCATTTAGTAAGCACTGCTGGGAGACATCCCATATTGCTGCATATCACCGCCTAGTGTGCTATTGCAACTCACCCCACCAGTGATCGCATGAACTGCGTGGGGTCCTGAGGACCAAGGGGGCAGATTTATTAAGCTCGTTGAAGTGTTAGGACTATTTCACAAGCTCCGGCTCCTGCCGGGTGGCGAAAAGCCGTGCCGCACACCGTAGTTAATAATGGAGTTTCGCCGCCCGGCAGGAGCCAGAGCGTGTGAAATAGCCCATAAAGTGTCTGTTTTTTTTTTATCACCGCCCAATCAGCTCCTAACTGAAGTTACAGGCTTGGTTTGAAAAATGACATTTCAAGCGGCCCGCAGCCTCCAGCTGGAAGCGGGCAGAGCATCAGATATGGGAAGCACAGCACAGGACACTAAAGGTGGGGCCCCGGCGAGCGCGCCTTTACCTTGCTGTCTGCTGCAGTGAGGAGGTGCCGGCCGCCACAGTCATATGTGTTTGGCGTCCTACCCCTGCTGCTACAATCGTATATCACCCTAGTCCACAATCACAGTGACAGCAGTGTTTGGGGAGGGGGAAGCTTGCTCCGGTAACATGCAGAGTGGAGGAGGGCAGCAGCAGGAGCCCAAGCATCTCCTGTCACTGCAGTGCCTGCTTTGCCTCTCCTTCCTCTGGCTCACACAAGGGTCTGGGAAACATACAGAGAAGGGAGGGGGCAGAGTGGGGGACATACAGTGAAGGAGGGTCAGGCTGGGGGACATACAGTGAATGGAGCCAGTGATGGCCATTCAGAGAATGGGGAGCATGGGCAGGCTGGGGGACATACAGTGAAAGGGGGCAGAGTGGGGTACATAGTGAATGGGGGTCATGCAGTGAATGGGAGTCATACAGTGAAGGGACATACAATGAATGGAGGCACTGATGGACATTAAGAGAAGGGGGCAGGCTGGGGGACAGAGTGAATGGGTGCAGAGTGGGGAACATAAAGTGAAGGAGGGGCAGGCTGGGGTACATAAAGTGAATGGGGACCGTCTGGGGGAAATACAGTGAAGGGTCAGGCTGGGGGACATAGAGTGAATGGGGCAGAGTGGGGGACCATTCTGATGTGATTAATGATTCAAAGAATGTCAGGCTGAATGGTCGGCCCCCACACATTTACACTTCACCAAATCTGGCCCTCGTCGCAAAAAGTTTGGACACCCCTGCACTAAAGCTTCAAACGTGATCAAATGGAGAATGATAAACAGCCAGCCAATCAGCTCCTGTCTGGCATTTTTCAAACACAGTCTGTGACATGGTAGGCAGGAGCTGATGGGCTGGCTGTTTATCACTCTTCATTTTATCACATTTTGAAGATTAGTGCATCTGGCCCTATATCACTTCACCAAGCTTAATAAATCTACCCCCAAGTTTGAGAACCAATGGTCTAATAATAGGATATAAAAGATGATTACATTGGTCCACTGCTGGGAGACATCCCATATTACTACATATCACAGCCTAGTGTGCTATTGCAACTCACCCCACCGGTGATCACTGTTCCCCTCTATTATATCAGACTAGTGCTTATGCATTTAGTAATGGATCTTCGGCAGCCACAGTGAGCATGCTCAAAATCCAGAAACTCAAAATGATTTTTAAACTATGCCAACTGCACATGTGCCAGCATCATCTGCCTGGACATATTTGCTCGGCTGTGAATCAATTTGTAGTTATAGACATCCATTCCCACAGAGATCACATTAATTCGGAAGGCAGGATTTCGTTCTAGCGAGGCGACGTCTACCTGAATGATAGCCAATGTGAATTTGCAGCCGTGTGATAAGGTCTGAATTAGCCCTGTTATCCTAAGAGCTTAATTCTGATGTATGGCCATCAAACGCTGATAGATCCAGTCCACTGATGGTCTGGACCTGTTGTAGTGCCCAATGGTTTTACTGTTCAATGGTGAAAATACAGATGATGGTGAATGTGGAACTGATTTAAAGACCTCTGCTGCAGTGCAAATTGCAGACTTGTACATCATTCACTTTTAGTGTGTGGGTGTTGAGTGTTTGCCAAACTACTTAACTGCGTGGTGACCAATTAGTGATGCTGTGTGCCAGGATAGTTATGGGATGTCCCATGTCACTGACTAGCTGAGCAGCTTGAGCTTAGATGTCTGTCAGTACCCAGTCATCAGCACAGTCCATCCAGCCCTGCCCGTGGTCTGAATAGTGAGTCACAACAACAAATAATACAATGCAGATAAATACAGCGCTATGGCTGCAGTGCAGAGAATGATCTGTTCAGAACTCTCCTTTCAGTAATACAGTAACAGATGACATGCACATTAAAGCATGCACCATTGCTGCAGGTGAGGCCCTCCCTAAACAGCAAACAGTAACCAATGGTACCACATCACGTCTTCACAGAGGAAGTTTCATAGATCAATGTATAGTTTCTAAACATCAATGGTTGCAGCGAAAAACTCAGTCTATGGCAATATCAATAGGGAAGATACTGATGGGCATTGCTATTTCTGCAAAAAAGCAAGTAAACAAACCATGCTGCAATGTAAGGGGAGCAAATACATTTAGATTTTTATTCTGTGCAAGGTAAACACTAGCTCCTTTTGGATGTAACCCACAAATATTCAGCTTTTTTTTTTCCACCCTTCAATTCAGGTTTTATTGGACACACCCAATCCAAGTCTAAATGTGTGCACACACTATGCAATATTTTCAACGATAACGCTCATTTTGTCTCTTCTGAGTAATATTGTTTAACACATTGCCCAGTGTGTAAGCTATGAACTATGCATGCTCCTGCAGGTCGTTACTTTTTTTTACTCCAAATCACTCCGGCCCTAGGCTACATCTATTGAAAAACAGGTTAATTGATAAGATAGGTGTTTTAACACAGATAATGGCAATCATAAATGAAGAGGGAAGTCCCGAAACAGAGCAAAGTGGGCAAGTCTCCTGCATCTCCTGATATCCGTGCGTTCCAAGCATGAGGAACGCATGGGCTGTTTTCTACATCTAAACAAGTATTGTGTTCCTTTATCTGCATCATTATAATATTGATCCGATAGACATTATTATACACTGTGTTAATTTTCCTTATGAAGTATGTAAAGATATTGTTTTGGAAGTGGTTTCACCTTGTGTAAGGATCCAGAGGCAACCTTGCCTGCCCTACCTCCGTTGCCTCAGACTAGGGTTGGTGGGCGCGTGCAGAACTAGGCTTCACCAATAATAGCCGCGTTCGAAGGAGCCAGTTAGTCTAGCTCCAACCCAGATGCCACCTGGTCTTAAGAGTGACAACGTGCCCACCAAGGCCAGGAGAGAGCAAGGGGACCAGCTACCTAATGCCTACCCGAGGCAAGGGACCCCCGGAACCCAAAGGGGTGACTACCCAGGGAGATTGGGAATGCTCCCACAGGTGATGTGACAAGGTAGTCTATGGCTGGATGCAACAATGCGTGACGTGGTAAAATACACAATGGCAACAATGCTCAGAAGATGGTATAAATAAACTATGGCAACAATGCTCAGAAGATGGTAGGTAATGATAAACAATGGCAACAATGCTCAGAAGATGGAATGCAATAATAACAAGGGCAACAATGCGCAGAAGTAATGGAAAACTGAAGGTACTGCAGGGTGACCCCTGATTTATCTGGGAGATGACCAGCGCCGCAGATAAGGACCTCTAACTTTCAGGTGTACAGGAATCAAGTGAAACAGGACTTCCGCAGATACCAGGAACAAACACAGCAAGGAACCAGCAGGATGATGAGACCGTCCGACAGACTCCAGAACCAGGAACACGACTCAGCACTAGCAATGCTTGGACGCTATAACCGGCGCCTGAGTGTTAGCTACGCCGGCTTTTATTTGAATCTGCCGCCCCCTGGTGCTGTGACGTCAGGTACGTCCGGCAAAGTCTTCTTCCTGCTAGGACGCCGGCGGAAGCTCGGGGCGTTGCCTAGCAACGTCCCCGACGCTTCCGTGCGGAGTACGCCGGAAGAAGATGGCAGCCGTCCCAGCAGCGCAGAAGCTGCAGAGGGACCCGGGCGGCAGCAGCACCCAGGACAGCGCCTAACAGTACCCCCCCCCCCCCTTGAGGAGGGGTCAAGCGACCCCCAAGCCTGGGTTTATGGGGAAACTCCTTTAAAGAAGGAGCATGTAGCTCGTTATCCGGAATCCAGGATCTCTCCTCAGGGCCATACCCTTTCCAATGAACTAGAAATCTGAGCTGATTGCGGATCACCTTGGAATCAAGAATCTTCTCCACAAACAACTCCTTGTGACCCTGGACAAGAACTGGTGTGGGTCTCCGGCGCCTGGGTTGAGAAGCGGGTTTGAGTAAGGAGCAATGAAAGGTATTATGAGTCTTCATGGTCAGGGGAAGCTGAAGTATAAAGGCTACTGGGTTGACCTGTCTGAAGATCTTAAAAGGACCAATTAAAAGAGGCGCAAGTTTTTGTGAGGCCTGACGAGGTCTAATGTTCCTGGTCGAAAGCCATACCCAGTCTCCCACCTTGAATGGACAAGGCCTCCTATGACGGTCGGAGAACCGTTTGGCAGATGATGATGAAGCAAGAAGAGCCTTGTGGACCCTACTCAAAATCCAGATATCAAATCCAATGTCTTAGACGTACCCGGATGCCCTGCAGTCTTGACTGCATGAATTTCGAAAAGAATCTTCTCCCGGAGTCTGGAGGGTACAAACAATCTCCCGGAAGGAGTGAGCTCGGGTGCTTTTGATTGCACCAGCAAGACCTTGTCTAAGAGGGTTTGAGTAAGTCCTACGCAAATCCGGGAAGAAGGAATAATGGGCTCTTGAACAGATTCCCTCTCCTGGAGGCCTAGAAAACTTCTAGACAAGGCATAGCTTCTGAGGAAACCGCTGCTTACCCACATAGCGGAGAAACGCGACAAGGGATTATACCAGCTGGCACTCCGTGTAGCCGACTCAGAGCAACCGCTTAACAATCTACCTCAACCTGCCTTAAAAATCTCCAAGCCGTTCCAGAATGACCTCCCCAGTGTGTTGCTATCTTCAACAAACAGCCGGCGTCCGACCGGTAATTCAAGCCACCGCAACCTGGGTGAGTGTTTTCACTGTGTCCTGACTTCTGTGATTCCCGGCAGTACAGCAAACTTCCATCTGCGCTGTTTGCCGGAGACGGACGGCTCGCCCCCTGTGAAACATCTCATCAGCGGGTTGTCAACAGGCGGCGACCGCTGATAGGGGTGCTGGAGCTGTCCGTTAAATATACACAGCACAACTGAATATTTCTCTCGGCTGTTCAAATTTCAAAGGATCTGAGGTCGGTTAATCATTGATAAATACTCTGAGTAAGCAACTGGCATTTATATTTCCCTAAATCCATTTAAGGATCAATTTAAAGGACAATCAGCTGTTTATTACAGCCCTTGAAATCGTCAATAGGAGTGTGTGCGAATATATCGATACTTTTTACTTTTTTGTATTTGTATGAGCTTATATTGTCTGTACAATTTTATTGTGTGTTATTTTATATTAATAAATTTGTATTGAAATCATCCAACTGTGGCGCTCTCTAGATATATGCGAATTATCGCTTATATCTTGTCTTTCTAGACAAGGCATCAGCCTTGGTGTTTTTAGACCCTGGCCTGAAAGTAATGAGAAAATTAAAACGTGCTTAGAATAACGCCCACCTAGCCTGTCGGCCATTCAGTCTCTTGGCATCCTGTAAATAAGAGAGGTTTTTGTGATCTGTAAAAATGGTCACCTGAAATTTGGCTCCCTCCAACCAGTGCATCCATTCCTCCAGAGCACACTTAATGGCAAGGAGCTCCCTGTTCCCCACATCATAATTACACTCTGCGGATGAGAATTTCCAAGAGTGGAAGGCACAGGGATGAAGAAGACCATCACTGGGATCTACCTGCGAAAGTACGGCCCCTATTCCAATCTCCGATGCATCCACTTCTAAAATAAAAGGAAGGCCAGGATTGGGATGACGTAGGATGCGGGCAGACACAAACGCCTCTTTGAGATTGCAAAAGAATTTACGAGCCTCTATTGACCACACAGCAGGATCCGCCCCCTTCTTAGTGAGAGCTACAATGGGGGTGACAATATCTGAGAATGCAGGGATAAACCTGCGATAGTAATTCGCGAAACCCAGAAACCTCTGGATAGCTTTAAGAGTTGTGGGTCGAACCCAATCAATGATAGCCTGAACCTTGGCTGGGTTCATACAAAATCCCTCCGGAGATATAACATAACCAAGAAAGGAAATACTGCGGACTTCGAACTCGCACTTCTCAAGCTTGGCATAAAGACAGATCTTCCCCAGTTTCTGCAGCACCGCTTTGATATGCCCCCTATGTTGTTCTAATGTAGAGGAAAAGATCAAAATATCATTGAGGTATACCACCACAAAAATTCCTAAAAACTCACGAAGGACATCATTGATAAAGTCTTGAAAGACCGCAGGGGCATTGGCTAACCCAAAGGGCATGACAAGATATTCATAATGACCCATGTGGGTATTAAAAGCGGTCTTCCATTCATCCCCTGCCTTGATTTTTATCAAATTATAAGCTCCCCGGAGATCGATTTTAGAAAATATAGTGGCGGAGCGAAGCTGGTCAAACAAGACAGAAATCAAAGGCAGAGGGTAAGAGTTCTTTACAGAAATGAGGTTATGCTGTCTATAGTCGATACACAGCCGCAAAGTCCCATCATTCTTGGCAACAAAGAAAAACCCCGCCCCAACCGGAGACTTAGAGGGTTGAATAAAGCCCTTTTTTAAATTCTCTTCTATGTACTCTTCCATAACTTTCGCCTCGGGTAAGGATAGAGAGTATAAGCGACCCTTGGGTAGCTTAGCCTGAGGCAGCAGGTTAATGGCACAGTCGTAGGGCCTATGGGGCGGTAATGTGTCGGCCTCCTTCTTGGAAAAAACATCAGAGAAAGAAGCATAAGAAGCAGGGAGCAGAGGATTAACAAGGTTGGAGACCCGGACTGGTAGGTGAAGACATGAGGTGGTACAAGACTTCCCCCACTGCAACAGTTCTCCAGTCTGCCAGTCAAAGCGAGGGTTATGCCATCTTAACCAGGGCAGGCCGAGCACCACAGGAGCCAAGGGACTATGAATGACTAAAAATTCTAATTTTACTGAGTGGGTCAAGCCTATGTTTAGGTCCAGAGGCACGGTACGATGGGAGATCAGTCCCTTCAGGAGAAGACTACCATCTAAGCCAAAAACAGATAATTCGGATGGCAACGGGACTAGTGGAATCGCCAGATCGCGGACAGGCCGGGAATCAATAAAATTCCCGGCCGCTCCACAATCCACAAACTCTTGCGACTCCCACCGTTGTACTCCAAGACCCAAACATATTAATAACAAAAACGAATTATTGGGAGATAAACGAGATTGGCCTAAGAGGATTCCTCCCCTAACCTCTAGGCCCTGGCGTTTCTCAGACGCTCTGGGCATGTCCCTACAAGGTGCCCCTTGCCCCCGCAATAAAGACACAACCCCAAAACTGCTTCCGATCGCCGGTGAAACGGTCGGGTAAATTCATCTTAGGCTCTTTAACTGAATGGGGCATAGTGGGCGCTACTCTTCTAACCTCCTCCTGTGTCTCAACCCGCAGGGATAACTCCACCATTTGATGGGTGAGGAGACGGACCTGATTAGAGAGCACCTGAGCAGGATTTCCTGAAGCGGAGTCCATGACAGAAAAAATCTAAAGTACCCAAGGGATACTACAGCAAAAGAATGAGCCTAAACTAGACTCAATATATTTTTTTTTAAGACCGGTTATAATGTAAGGATCTGGAGGCAACCTTGCCTGCCCTACCTCCGCTGCCTCAGACTAGGGTTGGCGGGTGCATGCAGAACTAGGCTTCGCCAATAATAGCCGCGTTCAAAGGAGCCAGTTAGTCTAGCTCCAACCCCGATGCCACCTGGTCTTAGGAGTGACAACGCGCCCACCAAGGCCAGGAGAGAGCAAGGGGAACAGCTACCTAATGCCTACCCAAGGCAAGGGACCCCCGGGAACCCAAAGGGGTGACTACCCAGGGAGATTGGGAATGCTCCCACAGGTGATGTGACAAGGTAGTCTATGGCTGGATGCAACAATGCGTGACGGTGGTAAAATACACAATGGCAACTATGCTCAGAAGATGGTATAAATAAACAATGGCAACAATGCTCAGAAGATGGTAGGTAATGATAAACAATGGCAACAATGCTCAGAAGATGGAATGCAATAATAACAATGGCAACAATGTGCAGAAGGTGGAATATAATAGGTAATGGAAAACTGAAGGTACTGCAGGGTGACCCCTGACTTATCTTGGAGATGACCAGCGCCGCAGATAAGGACCTCCAACTTCCAGGTGTACAGGAATCAAGTGAAACAGGACTTCAGCAGATACCAGGAACAAACACAGCAAGGAACCAGCAGGATGATGAGACCGTCCGACAGACTCCAGGAACACGACTCAGCACTACCAATGCTTGGACGCAATAACCGGTGCCTGAGTGTTAGCTACGCCGGCTTTTATTTGAATCTGCCACCCCCTGGTGCTGTGACGTCAGGTACGTCTGGCAAAGTCTTCCCCCTGCTAGGACGCAGGCGGCGGAAGCTTGGGGCGTTGCATAGCAATGTCCCCGACGCTTCCGTGCAGAATACGCCGGAAGAAGATGGCCGCCGTCCCAGCAGCGCAGAAGCTGCAGAGGGACCCGGGTGGCGGCGGCGTCCAGGACAGCGCCTAACACCCTGGTCCCACCTTTTCCTGAAACACCCACTTCCTGGTTTGTAGGTACATGGACACAGTGCAGTCCAGAGACAGGCCTTGACAAAGATTGGAAATCGAAACACTTTGGACTGCTATCTGGACTTGCACTCTTTTTGGACTACTACTTGTCACTGCTGGACATTTATCTGAGGTACTTTGTGGTGTACTCACCAACATTTTAGACTTATCCGGAAGGTCTTCTATGTTGTACAGAGTCTTTTTGACATAATCCACCTGTGAACCCAGTTAATCAGTACCTCATAAGTATAAGTGTATAAGGTGTATCTTTCCTTATTAACATATTGACCTCTTGAGCGCTGACCTTTCAAATTCACTATCCCCTTTTTTTGCCTACATTTTCTCTTGTCCGTAGTTAAAGGTGTTTCCTACTGAGTGAATTTGTGTCTAGCTGCACTTGGGGCTTTACTGCGCACTGTTTGGTTGATACCTTTTGTATTCTACATAATCCACCTGCCTTTTGATTCGTCACTTCAGTGTAATTGAAGTTTGATCCATTTAAAAAAAAAAATTGGGGGTATCATTAAAAGGTTTTTTTATTCAAATTCTTCACTATTGGTTGTCTTAAAAATAAAAAAATAAAAAAGTAAAAGAAACCCAGATGTGTTTGAAAACTTCCCTGCAGTGGCGTATCTAGTGTAAGGCAGCCCCCGCCACTGCTTGGGGGAGCGAGCGGCAGCGGGGGCTGCATGGGCGCTGGCACCCGCCTGGGACACTGACAAGGTGTGCCGCTTGCCGCCAGTGCCGTGACAGGGGGGAGCTAGGGGCAGTACTGCCGCATACCCCTCGTTGGCTTTGGGGAGCCAGCACCACCGGGGTCTGCGGGGAGCGCCGCCAAGTTGCTGGCTGCTGTGCGGGGACGGGTCACAGTGCTGCGCCCGCTCCACCGGCACCCCCAGTTCCCTGCTGCCGGGATTGACAGACGCCGGTCCGACTGTATAGAAAAACAGGACAGCTGAGTGACGGCTCAGCTGTCCAATCATCACACAGCAGCCTGCCCTGCAGCACAGTGAATGGCTGGGCAAGCAGGTGACGGAGCAGAAGGAGACAGGATCCCGACATCAGCGTGACAGTCAGACACTGTGTAGAGTGATGAAGGAGACAGGTGAGAAGCTCTATAAAGTCTGTCTGCCCCAGCATCAACAAGTGTCTCCCCCCCCGCACTCCAACCCGTGCAGCCGGCATTTGTGGCCCCCATCCCCCCTTGTGTTCCCACACTCCCGCCGATGTCTGGCTGCTCCAGCACTACGCCCGTCATTTGTGCCCTCACAGCCTCACAGCCCGGCATCTGTGGCCCCAATCCACCATGCATGGCTCGGCATCAGTGATAGTGACCCCATTGTTACAGGGCTCCTATGTCCCCTCCTGCCTGCCATTTTCTGTGTCGCTTCCCTGACCCCCCCCCCCACCTTGCAAAGGTAGCTGCATATAATGTGTGTGGGGTGGAGGGAGTGTGTGGGGAGCAGGTTTGGAGTGTATGGTACGTGGACATTTTCTCTTTTTTTTTGGGGGGGGGGGGGGGCGCCATAAACAAAATTGGCAGGGGGGAGCAAATTTTATAGTTACGCCACTGCTTCCCTGTGAATTGTGAGTTACTGGTACGCTTACATGCGTGCATCTTTTATTATCGAGTGAGTGAAAATGTACATTTAAAAAAACTCTCCGAACACGTGGTGTTCTCTGGTGAAGGCTATAAACACCACTATAAAGATACCTTTATGAGTTTTAACACACACACTTTTTTGTGAGTGTGGTACATTTTATTCAAGTAATAATGTATCTTCCTTCTAAAGAAAAGTGATAATCCTACACATTTAATTCGGTACTTGTGTATTATCACGGCGCCCCCGATATTAAGTCGCACAACATTTAATCGCATCGCATGCCATACACCGGGTGCACACCGATGCGATTTAAAATTGTATAAGCCCCCTATACGATTTTAAATTGTATAAGCACTCTAATGGGTGCTTATAAGCACCCTAATGTGTGCTTACAATGTTAAATGCACCCCCACGCCACCCCCAGTATGAACGCCAACCCGAAATGTGGCGAGCCCGCGAGGGGCGGCGGTACGCGTCCTCCAACCTTTTCATACCCCCACAATCCACATCGGCGTGGAGTTAATTCTATAATGTGTGGCGAGCGCAGCGAGCCACCGAGCCCTAAGCGTGGTGAGCACAGCGTATTACTTTACATGTATTTCACGTCCGCTTGCTGCGCTCACCACACTATATAAAATCAACTCCACGCAGACGTGGATAGTGGGGGTATGAAAAGGTCAGAGGATGCGTACCGCCGCCCCTTGTGGGCTCGCTGCGCTCACCACGCTTCGGGTTCACGTTCATAGTGGGGGTGGCGTGGGGGTACATTTAACATTGTAAGCCCCCATAAGGGGGCTTATACAATTTAAAATCGCATCGCATTGTATGGCATTGTATGCCATATACCAGGGGTTCCCAATCTTTTTCAAATCACGGCACCCTAGAGTATCAGAATTTTTCCACGGCACCCCTAGGCGCAAATATATATATATAAAATTAAGTAGATTGTGTTTATATGTGCTTATTTGGTTCAGTTATATGTTAAATGGCAGGATTTGCTTCTGATTGTACACATTTTATGATTGGAAGCCACCAGCACTGGTTTTGTCCATAAATAATTGATCATAAATAATTTGAATTGGTCCTGGTCCATCAACCCTTGGCACCCCTGCAAGTGTCCCGAGGCACCCCAGGGAGCCACGGCACACAGTTTGGGAACCACTGCCATATACAATGCTATACAATTTTAACATTGTATGACATCGGGGGAAATCTTGTCGCATTACATCGCATACCATCGCATGCCTTATGGTCTGCGATGCGATGGGCGCCATGAAACTACACAAGTACCTTTAATTCTTCTCTTTGTTCCACATAAACATCATCTGTGAGAACTGGAGAAGAAGGAGAATTCAACACAGACAGCGCTCTGGATATATCAACGGAGGTGGAAAGTAATCTGCTACAGAAGTAGGTGCGGATTGGGTTGCCAATAGGTTTGCGGTTGGCTGGCCCAATTCCACCCTATTTGGGCTGGCTCAAGATCTGACCAACTGTCAGGCAGCGTTTTGGGGGTCCGCTAGCCTGGTAAAGTGCAGCGGCATAGCGTGGCCGTGAGTTGCCTGGGATGCAGCTGGTAGCTGAGCCATAGGGTAGGGTGGAGGTACATGGGCCATGGTGGGGGCAGAGCTACACAGCTGCATCCCAGCTGCTGGTGCCAGGGAGGGAGAGGAGAGGCAGCTGCACATCCACGGCCTGTTCACTCAGTGAAACTGCACTCTGTGGATGTTAGGTAAAAGAGTGAGTGCAGGTAAGTGTGTGTGTGTTTAGTGTGTATGTTGCTTTTGAACTTTGTGTGTGTGCGCTGGGTTCTCACTGCTTCTCACAGTATGCCACTGCCATATTGGAAATTGGGTATAGAATTGGGATGTAGCACTAGCTTAGAATTAGACTATAGGCGGAAGGTTAAGGTCAGTGGGTCAGTACATCAGTGTGATAAAGCGCAGGCCTCATACTGAGGGTGTATGTCAGGGTAATAGAGCGCAGGCCCGCGGGTGATGCAGTCAGTGTGATAGAGCACAGGCCGCGCTGTTAGGGAGTGCATCAGTGTGATAGAGCACAGGCCACAGGGTAAGAGATTGCTTCAGTGTGACAGAGAGCAGGCTGTGGGTGGAAGAAGCACGTTGATATCAAAGAGCGCAGGCTGCAGGGTGAGGTAGCGTGTCTGTGAGAGCACAGCCATGGGGGGAGGGAGTGTGTCAGTGTGATATAGCACAGGCCGATGGGTGAGTGATTGTGTCAGTGAGATAAACTGCAGGCCTCTCGGGGAGGGAGTGTGTCAGTGTGATAGAGCTCAGGGGGAGGAAGTGAGTGATAGGGCGTAGACTTCAGGGGGAGGGAATGTGTCAGTTTGATCTATGGCGAGGGAGTGTGATACAGCGCAAGGTAAAGGGTGTGGTATATAGCGCAGGGGAAATGAGTGTGGGGCCAACGTGTTTTGTTTTTTCCTATTGAAGCAATTAAGTTTTTTCCTGTTGGGTCCAGTGTGTTTTATTTTACCTGTAGGTTGAATGTTTTTATTTGTGTTTTCCTGTCGTGTGTCAATGTGTTTTATGTATACCTATTAAGACCAATAAGTTTTTTTATTTTTTCCTTGTAGGGGTGAATGGATTTTTTTTTTTTTTTTTACAGTGGGGTGACAATGTGTGTGACAGTGGACAACAGTTCTTGTACATTCATAGGCATGCTTGTATACCAGAGAAGCGCTTTGTAGCAACAATAGCATAAAGTCCCGTATGGGATTCCAGCAAAAGACAAAAGGACGGCTGTGACTGTAACTCAGAATCAGGCCATATGAGGATGGGGTATCCTGCCTCTCTTGACAAACCCCACTCCTCAACAGACCCCGCCTCCATTAGGACTGCTCAGAGAAATTTACTGGGCTGTTTTCCATCCTAATCCACCGCAGTACATAAGCAGCAGTGTTACTGACCGCGAGGACAGCTGTATCCCCTGCCGCCTGGCCCCTAATAATAAAATAGGCCCCTAAATATGTAACTGATATTATTTATATCTGGCACCATATTTTAGTTATTTTATTCTATTCTAATTAGACTGCTAGAAATATATGTATGTTATCCCTCCATTGGTTGCCTGTATTTTACCATATTAAATATACTGTAAAATACTTCTACTCACATATAAAGCTAATAACCATACTACTCCAACGTATATCTCTTTACTTATATCTAAATATCTCCCATCTCGGCCACTCCACTCTGCACAAGATCTGCGTCTCTCTTCTGCGCGGATCACTAGCTCCCATTCACTATTACAGGACTTTCGTCGGGCTGCTCCCATCCTATGGAATGCCCTTCCACGCACAATAAGACTCTCCACTAGCCTCCAAACTTTCAAGTGTTCCCTGAAAACTCACCTCTTCTATTTAAGTACCACATGCATAACCCTATGAGGCACTTGTGTATTATATAGTTTCCCTTCTGGACTTGCAACTTGGTGGGACTGCTATGCTATTACTGGTGCCTGTCCTTGTGTTTCCCTCCTATATCCCTATAGATTGTAAGTATGCAGCAGGGCCCTCCTACCTCCAAGTCTGTCTGTTGTTACCCTGTTTGTTTATCTCTGTTTACAATTGTAAAGCGAAACGGAATCTGCTGCGTTTTATAAGAAACTGTAAATAAATAAGTATATATTTATTTATTTACAGTTTCTTATATAGCGCAGCAGAATATATTGTTTCTGACTTTCTGTAGTATTGTATATAGCCCAGTACTAGAGGTAAGTAAAACAATCATTAAATTGTCTGTAGCTGTGTTTGAAGCCGTTTCCTAGCTATGTAGATAAGCATACTTTTACTGAGATAAACCCATAGCTAGTGCTTTTTCATTATGTCTGTAAACACAGAGAACAAACACATTTGAACCACTGACTTTTTATTAACAGAAACTACCGGTGCACTTTTAAACATAGAATTTGACGGCAGATAAGAACCACTTGGCCCATCTAGTCTGCCCCTTTTTTTAAACATGTTACCTCAAACCATATTTGATCCTTATTTTTTTGTAAGGATATCAATATGCCTATCCCAAGCATGTTTAAATTGTACTACTGTATTTGCGTCTACCACCTCTGATGGTAGGCTATTCCACTTATCTACTACTCTTTCTGTGAAAAAATTCTTCCTCACATTTCCCCTGAATCTTCCTCCCTTTTAGCCTATTCTAAAGTGAGTGACGATGTTGGGATCGACAGCGGGGTAGCTGGCATTCCCTACCATTCTTCCGTTGTCCTGCATGTACAGATGGTGGAGGACATCAGAACATGTTCTGCAATATTAGTTTAGTACAAATTCTGCATGATTTGTAGTTGTTAATGACACTAAAGTAGGACCAGTTTTCCCTTGAACTTCCCTGGCAGACAAGCAACAATAAAAATGCTTGCAGAGGGTGGCCCAGGGGTGCGTAAAGGTGGGCGTACAGTGGGCATGAAGTATTTTTGCATAGCTGCAAATACATGAGTTACTAATGCAAGTAAACACATCGCAGGTTCCAAGTAAGTCTAGGATTGTGCAGCTTGTTTGGGAGGCTCTGGCTTCTCCAAGTCCATCAGTGGCCCTTGGGCACCCTCCACAGAGTGTGAAGAACCCCCCCGAAGCTCTAACCCCTGATACAGCTCTGCCTCATGCAGCTCTCTCCATAGACACAGCTTTCCCTCACAAAGTTCTTCTGCGTGACACAGCTCTTTAACTCAGCTCTTCCCCTGACACAGCTTTCCCTAACACATCTTACCCCAAAATAGCTTGTTAGGCTGAGTAAATATTGAAAGTAAGATTATGGCAAAAACATGATAGGCATAGCTGGGTACACATATATACAATCCAACCGTTTGGCCGACTGTACTCCCGTCGGACCGTCCACAAACAACAGCCGATCACGCGCGTACACACCTGTACAATTTTACTTGCGACGTCCGATGTACTCCCGTCCAAACAGTCGCAAGAAAAAGATTGTACCACCGTACACACTCTCTCGATTTGGGCTTTTGACACGATATATATGAACAAAATTATCATAATGGGCTGGGTTAAGGGCATACCAAAACAAAGAGGCGTGAGTACAGAACCTAAACAAAAGTGACGGGGTACGCGTCTACTAAACTTCAGTATAGAAATGCCGATCTGGTCCCGCAGTTAAATTTGAGAGGCACAAGCAGACAGACAATAGCCCTTAAAATGGCCAAGGATAATACAAGGCACAGTTGCTAATATTTCAATATGCATTACATAATGTGACACACACGGAGCACCAAACTTCTATAAAGCCAGGTATGCGACTAGTCAGTTTGCGGTAGTCACCCTGCCAAACTTCTATAAAGCCGGGTATGGGAGTATAGTCAGTTTGTGGTAGTCACCCTGTAGTCGCATACCCGGCTTTATAGCAGTTTGGCAGGGTGACTACCGCAAACTGACTAGTCGCAGACCTGGGTCAGCCCTGCCTTTCCTTGTTGATATATATATCTCTATATATCTATATATCTATATATATATAGATATATATATATATATAGATATCTATAGATATATATAGATATCTATATATATATAGATATACATATCTATATAGATATATATATATATATATATAGATATATATATATCTATATATATATATCTATACATATATATAGATATATATATATCTATCTATATATATATAGATATATATCTATATAGATATAGATCTATATAGATCTATCTATATAGCTTGGAGGGGGTAGAGGGGGGAAGCTGTCCCCGGGTGTTGTGGGGGTAGAGGGGGGAAGCTGTCCCCGGGTGCTGCGGGAGGAGGGGGGTCCCTGCGGCTACTGAGTGGAGATGGGGTACCTGTCAGCGGCCAGCCTGACACGGCGCTGCCACTGCTGTATCTCCCCCGCTGCTGTATCTCTTGCGGCGGATGGCGGTGTCGGCGGTCCCTCTGGCGCAGGGGAAAAGACCCTATGATTGCCGGCGCTGCTGTATATGTATATCTATATATAGAGATATCTATAGATATCTCTATATATAGATATATACTGTATATCTATATATCTATATATATATATATAGATATATAAATATATAGATATATAGATATATATATCAACAAGGAAAGGCAGGGCTGACCCAGGTCTGCGACTAGTCAGTTTGCGGTAGTCACCCTGCCAAACTGCTATAAAGCCGGGTATGCGACTACAGGGTGACTACCACAAACTGACTATACTCCCATACCCGGCTTTATAGAAGTTTGGCAGGGTGACTACCGCAAACTGACTAGTCGCATACCCGGCTTTATAGAAGTTTGGCAGAATGACTACCGCAAACTGACTAGTCGCATACCCGGCTTTATAGCAGTTTGATGCTCCGTGTGTGTCACATTATGTAATGCATATTGTTTTGTAATAGCCACATTAACATTCACCATTTTCAGACATTATATGTGCACATACCCTTTTATCTAACATTGTTACATGTGTTGCTTCCAATTGTTACCATCTAGACTTGTTTTGACAACATTGTAACATTGCACTATTACTGATAAAATAAACTGTGTTCAGTATATTCACCTCATAAATCTCCCCTTCTTTTTATTTCTGATATCATTTGCTGCTACACATTTACATCTAATATGCATGTTCGTCCAGCCATTACAACTTCATGAATGGAATCTATGTACTTATTATAGTGTAACTATTGTAGTTCATTATTTCTATAAAGCCGGGTATGCGACTTGTCAGTTTGCGGTAGTCACCCTGCCAAACTGCTATAAAGCCGGGTATGCGACTTGTCAGTTTGCGGTAGTCACCCTGCCAAACTGCTATAAAGCCGGGTATGTGACTACAGGGTGACTACCACAAACTGATTATACTCGCATACCCGGCTTTATAGCAGTTTGGCAGGGTGACTACCGCAAACTGACTAGTCGCATACCCGGCTTTATAGAAGTTTGGTGATCCGTGTGTGTCACATTATGTACTGCATATTGAAATATTAGCAACTGTGCCTTGTATTATCCTTAGCCATTTTAAGGGCTATTGTCGGTCTGCTTGTGCCTCTCAAATTCCTTTATGTTGTGACAGCCTGATATATCATGAGCAGCGGAGCCGCGGCTCCGTGAACTACATTAACCCTGTCACCTCCACACATGATTTATTCATGTGTGCATTCTGAATGCAATGTACTTATTATAGTGTAACTATATCTGTAGGAGAGATCCTGTAGCTATGGAACGCCCACATGGGCGTTCCAGCTTTGCCAGTATAGTCGCAAGGACAGCAGCATATCGGTCGAACGTGCGTACGCACTGCACTTTTGTTACGATATGGGGCCGTCCTGTCGGATGAAAATTAAGCTGCAAAGAACCATCGACCGACCGAGTATGGACGGTCAAGACAGTTTTTTGCCGTTTATCGCTCGTACGGGACAGTGTACACACATATACAATTGAACGGCTGTCCGACCCAGAACGGAAGAACGGCCCGACAATTGTATATATGTGTACCCAGCTTAAGATTATGGCAAAAACATGATAGGCATCCTTGGAAGAGAATAACTTTTAACATACAATCATGCATTTCTACAGAGCTGTTTTAAGATAGGGACCTCAATATAGCCCCTTGGTGTCTTAGACAGTCACACTTTTCAAGTGAGTAATTGTAAAATATACAGGTATAACAAAAAAATATATACATTATATATATATATATATATATATATATATATATATATATATATATATATAGTATACCGAAGCCCTTTTTACCTCTCCCTTGCAATCCTCTTCCACTACTGCAAGGTGATACAGATTTCCTTTTTCAGTTTATGGGTGCACCTGGGTCCTGTGACTGTCTCACTCCTCGCAGCGTGCTGATGTCATTGCATCTCTCCTGACATCACTACCAATGTTTAGTGGGGGAGTGGAGGGAGGCAATCACTCCAGTGTGTATGCAATATTGCATGCTCCCTTGAGTCAACCATCATGTCTTCAGGTTGGTCTTTAATACAGCTTAATCTGATGATACTGACAATGATTTTCAGTACATCCGTTAGTGTGTGTACCCCCTGAGAAAGTCCTATGCGACGAAACATGTCGGGCAGCTTCTAAGACCTAACCTCCTATACTAAGCTAAGCAATTCTTTATATAACCTTTTTATACGTGAAGTTCTATCCTTTATTAACTTATCGTGCTCCTAGCGATATATACAACTTTTTTATATCAGCATTATTTATTTATTTATTTATTTTAACTTAACTTTCTTAGTAAATTTACCCTACGTGATATTCCTCATCCCATTTTATGCATTGTCTGTTTTTGTAAACCTTCCTTTAAGTATTTGAAAATAAACCTGTTTCTTATAGATATAGATATATATATATATCATTAGTCTCTATAACTTGATCAAAAACACATGATGCCAGGTTTCAAACACTTTTTGTAAAACCATATAGATGGTCCACCACCGTTTCTCTTGGCCTCGTGCTGACACCCCATATTGATAGGGGGAGTGTTTTACAATAATAATAATTTGAGACCTTTTAAATCCTCCTGTTTCATCTGACTTGGCGTTGATCCCCCTTCTTTTTGTTTCTCTACTACTGTACCTACATTTATACCTGATATATCATAAAAAATCTAACGATGCATGAAATATTGTTAGGCCATTTGTAAGATTGCACAATGTGTAAGCACTATATACTTTAACTGGGAGTTCAAGGGAAATTGTTGAAGACATTGCATCATTTGCAGATGTTTGCCCAACTACAGTCCATCAGCCCAGGAGCCCCCCAGGTCAGTGTATTCTCGCCCCTGCTATTCTCCCTGTACACCACCGATGACTGCACCTCAGAGGCACAATCAGTAAAGATAATCAATGACACTACCATCATTGGCCTCATTAAGGACAGGGACGAATCCCCTACAGGCGAGAAGTGGGCGATTAGGACGGTGGTGCAGCAGCAACCATCTAGCGCTCAACCCACTCAAAACCATTGAGATGGTTGTGGCCTTTAGGAAGAAGTCTGTTGGTGTTCCTCCTCTAACAATTGCTGACAGTGTGGTGTTGCTAGTGGATTCCTTCAAGTTTTCTGGGGACCAAAATCTCCAGAGGCATTAAATGGGGCCCCAACACTGATACTATTGTTGGTAAAGCGCAGCAGAGGCTGTTCTTTGGCAACTGAGGACATAGGAGCTCCTGCTTCTCTTAATCTCTGCAATTGTGGAGTCTGTAATGTTCTCCTCGATACTGGTCTGGTATGGGTCTTTCAGCGAGAGAGACAAATGCAGAGTCCTAAAGGTAGTCAGAATTGTCCAGGACCTGTACCTGTTCAGAGCAAAAAAGCAGGCAATGAAGATAGTCAAGGACCAGCTAAATCCTGGCCATGGCTTGTTTAACTTGCTGCCATCAGGCAGACGCTACAGGACCATTCCCACCAGGTCCACCAGAAGCCTAAAAATTTTCTTCGCTCAAGCTGTTCACTTGCTAACACGTTAACTCCTAAACATCTCACTGTTTAGTCGCGCCATAACCCTCTGCACTTAATATAACACTGTGCCCCAATGGAATATCAACCTGTTTTCATTGTTTACTGTATATTGTATACTGTTTACTTGTTACCCTCCTGGCTGTTGCACAGCAAACCCTAAAACAAATTCCTAGTATAGGCAAGTATACCTGGCCAGTAAAGCTGATTCTGATTACCCAGCTTAATGCAGTCTCTTCAGTCAGCCAGCCACAGCTCATCCAGACTGATGGAATACAGTCCCGTTCCAAAATAATTATATAATTATATCGTATTGGTTCACTTTATACAAATAATTATATAATGTAGTTTATTATTTAGACTTTACTAATATTTAATTTTTTTTACTATTAGCAATGCAAAAAGATTATGTTGCCATAACAACATAAAGACATATAAATGTGTATGGAGGGTTTAAGAGAAAATGTTAAACAAGATGTGCAAACAGCTCATGCCTTTGAAACCACATCACAGAGTACAGTGATTATTGATGTAGCTATTCACAAAGCGAGCATAAAGGTAAACATTGCTTTCTGTGTGTATGTGATCTCTCTCTGCTCAGGCATGATAGCATCTAAACTGTAATCTCTAGGCTTATTGAAGTTTTGCTAAGAGCTACAGGTGGAGTTTTGTTGCTGTTCCCCTTGGCAGAGAAGTTTCATCCGTATTACTAACTTCATTCCTATCAAGCGTTAGTGGAACATACTTACTTGTGTACTCCTAGGGTCGCACAGGGGACATAAACAGCTAATGAGGATCCACTAATAGAAAAACAAGGACATTTTCAAGGGCTTAATATTTTCTGAAAAATAAGATGAAAGTATTTATATATTTTGATGGACTCTGTGAACCTTTCCACATTCTCCCAGGCCAAACCGTGAAGGATGCCAAACAAATGATCAAGGTAATTGAATTTCTTATCTGTGCGCTGACACCAATAATATTATGTACTTTGGAGCTTAGACTCTCAATCTGCGGTACTTGTACTCCAAGGGGCACCTCAGATATGTTCAAGGAGTACTTCAGTCTGTTACACGTACCTCAAATCAACATTACATTTTTAAGTGAAGAATAAAACATATGCAAAAAAGTAATCATGGGGTATCTTTAAAATTATTAATGTGTAATGAGTGGCTTAGTATCATTTATTACACATTAGGTTATTCTACACTGAATGATGGACACTTTAAAGGGCTCTTAGGGCAGTATTCAATGAGAAATTTCGCCGTTTGCAGCGAATCCTGTTTAGGATTCGCTGCACACTCTCTGTGTTCCGGAGGGCTGGCTGCCACTCGCTCTCTCCGTATTCAATGTCGGAGGGGCGAATCTTAACCCCTGCAGCGGACGAGCGTCCGCGGCAGGGAGCCTTGGGACGGTGGCAGGCAGGGAGATTGAAGTTTCCCTGCCTGCCCCAGAACGTATGTGGGGGGGGAGGTGGGCTCCCCGGGACCCAGGCAGCACAAGTTGCCCCCCCCCCCCCCGAGCCAGCAGGGGACCGGGTATATTCACTGCTCCCTATCATGCATATGTAATGATCGGGTGCAGTGGGCTCCCGGCCCCCTGCTGGCTGCTCTGTGTTAAATTTAAAATATATATATATATATATTTTTTTTTTATTAAAATATATATTCATGTGCTATAAGCACATGAATAAAAATAGCATGCCCCTTCACAGAATAAAATTCCTGATTTTTTGACACCAAAATTAAAACAAAAGTCTCCATCCAACGCGAGAAAAGCACAAACTCGCCATAAAACATGGAGAATTTTTCTCATTGAATACTGCCCTTAGTAAACAGTTACCACTACATTATTTATTTATTAATAGTTTCTTATATAGCGCACACATATACTGCAGCGCTTTACAGAGAATATTTGAACATTCACATCAATCCCTGCCCCAGTGGAGCTCACAATTTATATTCCCTACCACATGTATATACAGAAATTCTAGGGTTCATTTTGTTAGTAGCCACATAACCTAACAGTATATTTTTGGATTGTGGGAGGAAGCCGGAGTACCTGGAGGAAACCCCCGCAAGTACGGGGAGAATATACAAACTCCGCACAGTTAAGGCCATGGTGGGAATCGAACCCATGACCTCAGCGCTGTGAGGCAGTAATGCTAACCATTGCACCATCTGTACTGCTCAAATCTGGTTACCTGTTTAAAAAAAGTTTCAGGAGCCTTGCTTTAAGGTAACTCATGTGACCTAGCTTGGCCAATACACTACAGTATGTTAACCCTTTATTAATAACAGTGCGTACTTACAGCAACTTTATATTATGTGTACAAATGGCAGTTGGAAAGGGAAACAGATTACTGAAATAAATATTTTTTGCTATTCAGAATTGACAATTCAAAGCAAGAGTGTAAATTTGTGCAGAACAGGATCCAGCCACTGCCGATCGGATTTCCGCGGAAACAAAGGACGACACAGCTGTAAAAATGGGGCTTTTGAATTGTCGACAATAAATTACTGATGATAATTCTCTATAGGTTTACTGCAAGTTTCACTTCACCAACTCTGACCAGGTGATAAGCTTGGTCAAAATCTATATTTTATGGTAAAAATGTTGGGATTTTTTTTAAACACCCCTTGACTAATGACTAATTAGGACACCCTCTAAATTACTAATTAGGCACTTAGATGTTTTTTTTTCCATTAAAGTTTTTATTGAAGGTATTATGCAGACAAAACATAAGTTACTTATCAACAAGTACATGCGAGACTCACAGTCAGATATCTTGTTAAGCATCATTAATTGACGTGTTATTCAGATGAAAGGCTTAGGTATGGTTACGCTGGCATGTAATCAGAACAGTTTTAGTGGAACTTATTTTCCAATAACATAAATCAGAAACAAAGTGAAGAACATATCTGGTAATGTTTCAGAAAGGGAGGTATATTAAGGTAGGGAGAGGGGGTGGAAAAGGGGAAGGGAGAAGAAGGGGTACTACACCGATATCCATTGACAAGCTATAAACATATCTAACATGGAGTATTTATGTCCTAATATGTCTTAAGTAGGAAAGGGAGTCTTTGAAGATGAGCCACGGTGTCCATATAGCACTAAATGTTTCATAGTTAGAAGGACTGGACAGAGACAGGTCATCCATAGACATGTAGAACTCAAGTCGCATGAACCATTCAGCTATGGTTGGAGATGAAGTGGACCTCCAGTGTATTGGGATAATGGCTTTAGCTGCACTGTTTAAGTGTTTTAATAAAAAAAATTTATGGAAATAGGACAGTCTATTTTGTTAAGGAGCCAAAATGTAGGGTCAGAGCTTATATCCTGTCCCATAATTTCCCTAGTTATAGAAAACACTGAGTTCCAAAAAGGGCGGACACTACAGTCCCACCATATGTGTAGCGGGGATTCCAAAGCTGCGTTGCATCTCCAACAAGTCGCAGGGACTCCAGGGTACATCTTAGCCAATGTTGAGGGGCATCTGTACCATCTAGATAATACCGTATACTGGATCTCTATTACTGAGTAGCTCAATGAGCATGACATTGTAGCCTGAAAGATTTTTCCCCAGTCTTCAGGGCTCAGTTGTATATCTAGATCCCTCTCCTAGTCCATAGTAAAACGTGGTAGTGTGGCGAACATGTCTTCTATAAGGAGTTTATATCCTATGGAAAGGAGATGTTGGGGAGGTGATTCAGCCCAACATAGAGTCTCAAAGAGTGTGGGAAGTCTATGTGCCGCCTCACGGTATGGTTGTTTGGAAAGGAAATGTTTGATAGGTAGATATCTCCAGATTTCTGAGGGTGGTAGGTTCCAGGTCTCGCTAATTTCTGGAAAGGGCAGCACACCCGTAGTGGAAACCAGCTGGCTAATGCGCAGCTTCCCTGCCTGTGTCCACTGGTGATAGGAAGAGGGATTCATCCCCGGGGGAAAGTCTGGGTTATTTAAAAGCAGGGTCAGTGGGGAGAGCACGGAGGAGACACATGATCTCTTCTGTAATGACTTCCAAATTGTCAGTGTTGGGCCTACAGTGGGATGAGTTACCGAGGGGAATAACTTAAGCCATGATGCCATCCCGAGTCGGATTGGTAATCCATAGCTTTCTAGTGTCACCCACTGCTTGTCAGGTTCTTGTCTAGGCCATTCTAATACTCTGCCCAGGGACACTGCCTTGAAATATGTAAGTAGGTGTGGAAGCTGTATACCACCTAGGTGTCTACAGTGAAATTTCTACTAGTTCCCCAGACAAATTCTCGGATCAGTCACTGGGTAGTTAGAAACCATTTCCTGGGTATGTGAATTGGGATAGTTTGGAATAAGTATAATATTCTGGGGAGTACATTCATTTTGATTATACTTGCCCTCCCCAACCATGAGAATGTACCTTTGCTCCAGTCGCGGAGTTCCCCTTTGAGTTTTGATAAGAGCGGTGTAAAGTTATCGACAAACAATTGAGATGTCTCGGTTTATCCAAACACCTACATTTTTTATTTTTGAGGGGTGCCAAGAGAAAGGGAAAGAGCTCTCCTACCTTACTTATCAACTAAGGTAGGAGAGGCAGTAAGATTGAGTGCAGTGGATTTAGAAAAGTTGAGTTTAAAGTGGGATAATGTCCCGAATGTTTGGAATTCTGAGATAAGATTGGGAATTGAGATGGAGGGATTGGTCAGGACAATCAGCAAATCATCTGCAAACAATGACAATTTGTATTCCCGTCCATGGATGTCGGAACCGGAAATGTCAGGGTTTAGCCGGATTGCCCTGGCCAAGGCCTCCATGCACAAGACAACAGAGGGCACCCCTGTCGGGTGCCATTGGAGATCCCAACTGGGTTGGATACGGGCCGTAGGGATGGTGTAAAGGGCCAGCATTCTATACAAGGAAGCTGCGCCCAGCCCCATGTGTGTCAGAACTCCCTTCATGAATAACCAATTTATTCTGTCGAATGCTTTTTCAGCATCGGTTGTTATGATTATGGTGGGGGTGTGAGTGGTTGAGGCTAAGTGAATTAAATCAATTACTTTGGTGGTGTTGTCTCATCCCTCACGGCCCAGAACAAAGCCTACTTGGTCTTAATTAATTAGTGACGGGAGGAGTAACTTGAGTCTGTTCGCTATAAGCTTGGCGCACAAAATGATATCAGTGTTCAGAAGGAAGATTGGCCTGTAACTGGAGCATAAGGTTGGTTCTTTACCTTCCTTATGTATAACCATGACGTGGACTTCGAGAGATTGTGAGGAAAATCGAACCGAATCTGAAATAGAGTTAAAGGCAGATAACATCTTTGGAGGCACTTAGATGGTTTTAATTATTTTGATAATGACAATAAAGCATGCTACTTTTTTGGTAAATAAATGTACAATGATGGAAATGTTGGTACAAGGTATCGGGACAGGTATATTGGGGTGCTTTATGAGTGGGAAAAGTGTTTTTAGGCGTGTGAAAGTGGCTTAAAATGCTGAAAATAAATGCAGTACTTATACCCTTTTTTTGTACCCCAATTTAATTGTTTATTTTGCTGAAATATGCTGCATATTTTTTGCATATTTCACTGTTTTCCTACTGTATATTACTGTATTATAGTTTTTTGGGGGGAATAGGGAGTTGTACTTTCAGATTTCCTAATTTTTCTGGTTTTGATAGCAAGAATTATCTCAAGAATCCTGTTTTCATGAATGTGCCGTTGAACACTAATTCAGCTCATTGAACATGTGTATTTCTAAAATGTTTTACAGTATGTAGGGTACACAACAGAACGATCATGATCGTGAGCAGATCATGAGTCCACCATACGATGATCGCACAATCTGTTGGAGCACACGATCTATTTACGATCCGATTCTGAGCCTAACCCGATCTGTACCCAGTTGAAGAGGGCGTTTCCAAATCCCAACTGCAGCAGGTAGGATATGCAAAACTGCAAAATGACTAGCCGAGACGTGCATCGGATTGGAATCGGATCTAAAACATGCCCAAACATGCCCAATTTACATACAATTGGTCAAGATTGTATCGAAATTGGGGGAATTGAGGCCAAATTGTTCTGGTGTGTACCCAGCATTACATTCTGTTTTTATTTACTGGACTTTGCATTAAAATATAAGAGATGCTTCAGTGTAACATAAAAATCTATGTCTATTGTAGGACTATTTCCATATCCAGCTATCAGATGACAAGCAAGGCAGGAGGTTCCTGGAGCTCAGATACGCAGGTGGCGTGCTGAGAGATGAGTGGATCCTAGCAGATACTGGCATCACTGTATGTTCCACTATTAAGTGTTCTGTCAAGGTAAGGAGTATATCTGTATTATACTATATTGGAGGAACTTCTATTAAATTATATGCTTAAATGAAGGCTATTTATTTTAACCATTTAGATAAATTGGTAACATACAATTATCTGAAGGAATGAAATATGGAGAACAGGATAGAACAGTTTATTTGTATATCGCCACTACATTACACATATCTTCTAACTGTCCCGATTTTGGTGGAACAGTCCAGTGTTTTTTTTTTTTTTTTTTTGGAACTGTCCCACCCATGGCCATCATTTTCCAATGGTGGGGGGGTGGGGGAAGGGTGTCAATTCAGAGAAGCGGTGTATAGCTGCTGTGCGCATGGAGTGCTAGGCATTCCCCCAAGCAGAAAAATGGGGGCATGGCCTTGCAAGTTTTGCCATGATTGTGAACTTGCAATACATGTCTTTGTACTGCCACCAGCCCCCCACACCCATGCACTCTTTTTTTTGTAATATATTTATATGTCTAGACAGTGTGTATAACAGGGTTACAGGGTATAGTTTATGGGGCAAAAAAAAAACATCTTAAGGTGCCCACACACTAGAAAGATCTGCAATCGTAAGATGTGCGCATAAATTAGCTTTGAAATCTTTTTCCGTCCTGGACAAAAGATTTCAGGCAAGCGCATATCTTTACCAAAGATTTTTCTTAAGATCCCATGTGCGTTCCTATGGATCTTTTGTTAAATCTTCTGATCTTTTGTGCAGCACGTAAGATCAGAAGATTCATCTAAAGATTCACGGGAGCGCGCATCGGAACAAAATCGGCAGATTTTCGACCGATTATCTGTAAACATCGGATGATATATCGGAAATCGGCCTATCGGCTGATATATCGGAAATCGGCCAATCGGCCCAAAAATCGTTCTAATGTGTGGGCACCTTTAAGGCCCCTATACATTAGTTCGACTTGTCCTAGGGACAAGTCGGACCTGATTTCACCCTGCAGCTCCCCAGGAGGGGGACACACGATTAGGCACTTGATGTGCCAAGGTTTGCATATGATAAATCGCATGGATTTATCATATGCAGTCCCCGGGGAGCTGCAGGAGGAGGGAGCCATGCGGGGACATCAGCGGGTGGGGGATGCCGGCTAATAGAGAGCCGAGCAGGGGGAGGCTGCATAGGGAGATAAGCAGGAGGAGGCTGTTGCGGTGGGGTGACAGCGGGAGCAGGGCGCCGGGCAGGGAGGATGACGCTGGCTGCCGGGCAGCGGCGGGAGCCGGCCCGGGAGAAACAGATAGATAACTTGAAAAAAAAAAAGCCCATACAGATGACTAGCAAGCCATGGCTTGCTAGTCATCTGTATGGGCTTTTTTTTTTTTAAAGTTATCTGTTCCTCCCGGCTCCCGCCACTGCCCGGCAGCCAGCGTCATCCTCCCTGCCCGGCGCCCTGCTCCCACTGTCACCCCACCGCCACAGCTTTAAGTGCCTCCTGCCTGGCTCCCTATGCAGCCTCCCCCTGCTCGGCTCTCTATAGCCGGCATCCCCCGCACGGCTCCGGGGCTGGGCTGCACATAAGATTTAGCAAATCTTATGTGCAGCCCGTCCGACCTCCCGACCCCGTTCCGATGCGCACGGAACCGCGCATCGGATCGGACAGGGTGTCTGCAAGTGCGATTGGTCCAAATTGGGTGAAATGCTCAAATCGCATAGTGTATGGATGCCTTTACAGTTCTGACCAGGCTGACTTATGCAGTATATATTTAGAATGTATATGTTATGTGTACCAATGAAACCTACTTAGTTACCTATTGTTGCACATAAGCAATCAGTCTCCTATACATAAAGCAGATGTCTTCTACAAGTGACATATACTAGGCATATTTGCAAACATATCAGTCTAATGGCTTATTTTGTAAGCAATAGGAAACAATTTCATTTTGTATATAGTTGTACTTTCATCACCACAGTTACTATTAAAAACTTTACTTTGTAGCTGTACATAAAGTATATGTCCAGATTTAGTAAAGAAAAAATATAAGGGAGCAAATGCATTTATATTGTTTCAGGTAAGTGCATACAAATTGTCTGCCCTCCTAGGATGTTGGGACGCCTCAATCTATTTTGGGAGGAGCATAGGCAACTGTGCTATAAATATGTTAATAATTAACAACCATAATTATTACTTACCAGTAACAGTGATCAGGGGTGGGATGATGCAAATGGCATAATCATGTGGTTTGCCCATTCACTTGATGATGGTGGTAACTGCATATTGCATTGGTAGGATTAACATGCAGAGCTGTAGATTTTATGGTGCCCTGTGTAAAAAAAACACTGATACCCCCAGGGCCGGTGCAAGTCCCCTGCCCGCCCCAGGCAAATCCCCCCCCCCCCGTGCCGCCCGCTCCCCAGGGATTTAAGAGCGGCACTACCCGCGCTCCGGTGGGGTGGTGGGGGTGGGGGTGGTGAAGGGTGCGTGTGATACTGAGGTGGGCGCCCGTACCCCCTGTGTCCAGGGACAGCATTGATTTATGGGTGGGACGGGGGGAGGGAGGGGGGGCGGGAGGGAAAATCACAGACTTACTTGCTCCACGTTCCCGGCTTTCTGGTACCTCTCTATGGTACCTCTCCTTTGGCGGCTCAGTACCGCCCTCCAGTGGCCGGTGGCGCCGGCCCTGGATACCCCACATCTCCCTCCCCCCCCCCCCCCAAGTTAAATAGGGAGAGGAAGAGCAGAGGGCCTAAAAACATGGTGTGGTCTCATGGGGAAAAAGCACAGCACACAATAGTACCCCATATTTAAATTATACCATACAGTAGTGCAACTTTATTCACATTACACCACACAGTAGCACCCATAATTAACAATATGCCCCACAGTGGTACCCCTTAGTCACATTACACCACACAGTAGTACCTCATATTAGGATTAAGACCCACAGTAGTACTGTACCTCTTATTTACCATATGCCACACATTGGTATCACTTATTCATATTATGCCACACATTAGTACCCCTTAAACACATTATGCTACAAAATAGTACCCTTTATTCACATTATGGAGGCAGGAAGCAAAAAATGTGGAAAGTATTGAGATGGGATGTGTGATTGGTGCAGGGGAGTTTAGGTGAGTTGTGTTAAAATGTATGCGCATGCGCAATCCCCCACCATTAGGGATGGGGACAAATTTGGACCTGTGTGTACAGGTCTGATTCAGCCCCATGGGGCCTAATTAAGACTTGACCACTAATTACAGAATTTGCAAATCGACTGATTATGAAACGTGTACCAATCGAATTGCACATGAGTATGAACCTTATGTACCAACCTCTAAAAAAGGGAAGCTTTTTGGAGCTTGGTCCCAAAGGTTTCCGACATCTAGCTCTGATAGTGTTTGTCGCTTTATGCCCATAGAGGCATTGTCAGAGGTGAAGGCTATTATGATTTCTCTACTGCAGTCTTTGTCCAGCACTGAGGAGATGCACATGGCGCAGTGCCAGTCACTACGTAGGAGTCTTGCTAAAACATGACAGACTCCGCCAATGTGTCAAGAAGTATTTCACAGGGACAGTGCTTTATAGAAAGCATTGAGCCTGTAGAAATAGTGTGTGATCAATTCAAAAAAGGAATATTCTCGTTGCGGTATTTACCTCAGCAGAAAAATGTGATGACCATTAATAGTGTGTAGTTACTAGAGATGTGCGGCGGCCACTTTTTCGGGTTTTGGTTTTGGATCTGGATCTCCCTTCGTGTTTTGGATCTGGATTGGTTTTGGCAAAACCACCCTTGTGGGTTTTGGTTTTGGTTTTGGATCTGGATTTTTATGAAAAAATGCTAAAAATGTCTAAAATAACAGAATTTGGGCCTGTTTTTGCCCCTAAAGTATTATTGAACTCAATAACATTAGTTTCCACTCATTTCTAGTCAATTTTGATCACTTCACAGCTTACAAAATTGTTTTCATTTACTGTAGTTGGGCCAAAAGGGTATACCGAGGTAGCTGGATGACTAAGCTAAGCAACAGCAGTCGGCATCACATACATGTGGACCTTACACTTCCAACCTGGCAGAGCGGCACTGCAGGGGCAGACAGGGTGGCAGTTTAATAAACTATCCCAAAAAAAGAGAAATGCTCCAAACAGCAAATACAAAGAGGTATCGGCCTTGTCATGACTGGTGGTAGCAGCTTCAGCACTCCCACTCTTTCCTCCTCCATCATCCTCCAAAAATGTGTTTTTATTTTATTTATTACTTTTATTTATTTTTCTTACTTTACACTGGACACAGCCTGTCACACTGGACACAGCCCCTTGGACACTGGACACTGCCCCTGGACACATCCCCTGGACACTGTCCCTGGACACTGGACACAGCCTGTCACCCTGGACACAGCCCCTGGACAATGGACACAGCCTCTAGACACAGCTCCTGTACACTGGACACAGCCGTCACACTGGACACAGCCCCTGGACAATGGACACAGCCGTCACACTGGACACAGCCTCTGGACACTGCCCCTGGACACAGCTCCTGTACACTGGACAATGGATATATGTCACGCTGGACACTGGATATATGCCGTCACACAATGGTTAGATGTCACACTGGCCACTGGATATATGTCGTCACACTGGACACAGGATATATGTCGTCACACTGGACACAGGATATATGTCGTCACACTGGACACTGGATATATGTCGTCACAGTGGACACAGGATATATGTCGTCACACTGGACACAGGATATATGTCGTCACACTGGACACTGGATATATGTCGTCACACTGGACACTGGATATATGTCGTCACACTGGACACTGGATATATGTCGTCACACTGGACACTGGATATATGTCGTCACACTGGACAATGGATATATGTCACGCTGGACACAGGATATATGCCGGCAGACATTACATGTCACACTGGACACAGGATATATGTTGTGACTTGTGACACTGGACACAGGATATATTGTCGTCACACTGGCCACTGGATATATGTCGTCACACTGGACATAGGATATATGTCGTCACACTGGACACAGGATATATGTCATCACACTGGACACTGGATATATGTCGTCACAGTGGACACAGGATATATGTTGTCACACTGGACAATGGATATATGTCACGCTGGACACAGGATATATGCCGGCACACATTACATGTCACACTGGATACAGGATATATGTTGTGACTTGTGATACTGGACACAGGATATATTGTCGTCACACTGGACACAGGATATATGTCGTCACACTGGACACAGGATATATGTCGTCACACTGGACACAGGATATATGTTGTCACACTGGACACTGGATATATGTCGTCACACTGGACACTGGATATATGTCGTCACACTGGACACTGGATATATGTCACGCTGGACACAGGATATATGCCGGCACACATTACATGTCACACTGGACACAGGATATATGTTGTGGCTTGTGACACTGGACACAGGATATATTGTCGTCACACTGGAAACTGGATATATGTCGTCACACTGGACACAGGATATATGTTGTCACACTGGACACAGGATATGTCGTCAGTCGTCACACAGGACAGGACACAGGATATATGTCGTGAGTGACTCGTGACACTGGACAATGGATAAGATATAGGCCGTCACACTGGACACAGCCCCTTGTATTACTGCAGCCCCTGTACACAGTGTACTACTCAGCAGCACTGCAGCCCCTGCGTGTGAGCATTGCAGCACTGAGTTAGTTAGTTAAATCACAAAAAACACAGGGTTCAGGGCTAAATAAATCACAACACAGGGCTTAGGGCTAAATAAATCACAACAAGGCACGGGCCACAGGACAGCCCCTGGACAGTGGACACTGAAGCCCCTGCGTGTGAGCACTGCAGCACCTAGTTAGTTAAATCACACTACAGGGCTCAGGCCTATAAACAGTCACTGACTCTCAAGTCTACAACACAGGGCAGGTCACGGAGCACAGCACAGCACGGTGCACATGGCACGGAGCACAGCACAGGGCAGTGAGGGCACAGGTCAGGTCACGGAGCACATGGCACAGAGCACAGCACGGAGCACACGGAGCTTCCCAACCACCCTCTTCCCTCGCCAAGATTGGAGTGAAGATGGTGGGGCGCGCGTGCATCTTTTATAAGATCCCGCTCCCGCGAGAATCCGACAGCGCTAAGATGACGTTCGGCCTCGTTATTGGTCCGGAATTCAGGCGGGAACTCCCGAGCCGGCTCGGATCTGACCCGGATACCCGATATTCGGATCTGTCGGATCTCGGGGATCCGGACCCGCTCATCTCTAGTAGTTACACTTCCATTAATATCTTATTCCCTGAAATAATTGTAAACTTTAGGTTTCTATCTGAAAAAAGAATGAAACCTAAAGTGATTAAGTTTACAATTATTTAATTGTATTTATTTTTGATGACTTGATGTTAAAGTTTTAATAATGTGTAAAAAAATAATATACTGCTTCATCATTGGGTATTGTGTGTGTATATTATATATGTATATTATACACACACACTGGTCCTTATTCTGATTGACTCGCAAAATCGCTCGGAGCGCATTTCTTAGCCTACTGCGCATGCATACCATTTGCTATGCGCATGTGCAGTTTCACTAAAACGTGCACGGACATGACCCAGGGAACAGGAATACTCTGCCGAGCACGCTCGGACACAGTAGGCGTAATGTAGGCATATCGAAGGGCGTGGTTTCAAAACTGGGCAGCAACCGGGGCGTATACATGGGTGGGGACAACAAGTGCTAAGCGGCGGACTGGCTGGAATAACTGAGCGCTCGGGCCATTTCACATGAAAAACACTCGCTCAAAAAAAGCAAGTCTCACGCCTCACAGCCCAGCCACCTCAGTGGGCACACATTCGCTCGGAGAATCAACACGCACAATAGCTAAATTACTTTCAGCTGCACGCAATACACACCCATGCAGCAGAGACATTCCTCTCATCTATCAATTAACTAACTATGGCAGCAACAAAAATTACATTCATTTGTGTGACACATAGATTAACAGCTACTTAGGAAAGTGCCACATTCAGAACCCAATAAATACACATGTAATAAGGGTTAATTTGTATTGCAATTCGGGAAGGCAATTAGTTAATTGAATGCAATAAACAACATACACTTTGGGTAATGGTTTAAGCATTACTGCCGTGCGGATTCGTGCTGTGGCGTGTTAAACACCAGCCGAGCCTGTTCGCTCGGCGGTCCGCACACGAAGTTTGAGCGGACAGGTTAAAATTCATATGAGCACGGTAGCTTATGTGCAGTAGCACACCACTTCCCTTTGTGTGTTGATCCGAACGAATGGCTTCGGTGGCCTTATAGGCGTGCCTTCCCTCCCCGCGTGCGGTCCATTCACTCGGCTGCGTGTGAATGTGTAAGCGAATGAATCAACCAGAATAAAGGCCAATGTCCAATGATAAAGTAATATGTTGCTCAGAGGCCCTGCCACCGATCCCAATTTCCACCTTTGCAACAAAAAAAAATGCACTCAAAAAGCGTTTAAAGCAATTTTAAGAAAAGTCACTTAAAACGTAAAACTTTGTGCAGCTTGGGGCACGGCTTAGAGTTGCCCGATTATCTTCATATTTTCAATGGGCTCTCAGAATAGCAAAAGAAAAAAAATTACAGGGTGTCCCATCGATTTTTCGGACCTTGGATTTTTAGGGACACCCTAACTCAGGGTTCACAATAATGCAGTCATAAAAATTTATATGAAAAAGCAAAACTTTACTAGGTATACCTTAAATTTTTTAAGGGGATAGCATTAGTTAAAACATGTTTTTGTTTAGTTTTTTGAATCATTACATTACTGTGGTCGCCAACTTATTTGGGGTGTGAGCTACTCGAGAAAAATGAAACTGCTTGAAGAGCTACTAATAATGTTTTTAGAAAAATCTGCTAATTTCTCATGTGGTCCCCGTACCTGCCTGGCCGACTTCCAACGGATCCCATCTCTATCTTTCCGTGACTCCCAAGTACCTTCCCACTTATCTCTGTGGGAGTGTCAGCTGTTCTGCTGTCTCCCAACAGTGGCTTCCGGTGGTGTGCAACTTCGAGGGTCCCCAGAGCAGCGTCCGATCTGTTTTGGGACAATGGCACTAGATCCCTCTGCAGCTGACCGTGGCTTCTGGGTTCTCGCTTCCTGCTTTGTGGCTCCCATCAGGTCCTGATATCAGGCACTTCATCCCAGCTGACAGCACTAATGCAGCTAGGCGAGCTACCCAAACTATGGGGGTTATTTTGATTCACTCTGAAAGGCAGTGCAGGTGGGGCTGATGTAACATGTGCAGAGAGAGTTAGATTTGGGTGGGGGTGTACTTCAAACTGATTTCTATATTGCAATGTAAAAATAAAGCAGACAGTATTTAGCCTGCACAGAAACAATAAAACACCCAACGCTCTAACGCTCTCTGCACATGTTACATCAGCCCCACCTGCAGTGCACATGGTTTTGTCCATCAGAGAGTGATTGTGCCTTTCCGAGTGAATCAGAATAACCCCCTATGACCGTGAGCTACTGGTAGCTCGCAAGCCACAGGTTGGAGACCACTGCTGTAGACAATACAGTGAATATTGTTTTTTTTTTTTTTTCGAGTCTGCTCAGTTGTGTTACAATTCTAAAAGATAATTAAGGAAGTTATGACATCTAAAGATATTTCAGATAATTCGGAAACATGGTATAAATGTGGTTTCCTGCAGCAGTTTCTGTGTGTATTGTGTCATACCATGAATGTCCACCTAAAATGATCTCTGCCAGAGATAAACAATAGCTTGTAATTTGGACCAAACAGCTCATTAACTCTGAATCACTGTTAATTAAAATAGAACTTAAAAACAATGATACAGGATAGCAAACTGTATTGTTTCCTTAGAGCAGCTTTGGTTGACAGAAACACATTTAGAATGTACAGTACTTATATTTTTATATCTGGCTGACTTTAAACAATGCATAGACTACACCATGGATCAGTGGTGGTTTTACCTATTGGCTGGGCTGAGCAGTCTCCTCGGGATACAGTCATTGGGTCACCAGCATGTTGGTCGACAGTCATTAGGCAGGGTTGCCTACCCTCCCGGAATGGCCGGGAGTCTCCCGAAAATCGGGTCCCCCTCCCGGGCTCCCGGAAGGGTGGGCAACCCTCCCGGATTCAGGGGGGACCCCCGCTGCGCCCCCGATTGCGGCATTTGAGGGTCTCAGAGGAGGGGGCGGAGCTAAAATGGTAAAATCACGTCATTTTAGCCCCGCCCCCTCCACAGAGATCTGCAAATTCAACTGTTTAACAACATGGGGCGGGGCTTAGTGACGTCACGCTCAAGCCCCCCCCCCCCCCTGAGGAGAATATTAAAGTCGGCAACCCTGTCATTAGGTCGACATGCATTTAGGTTAACATGAGTCTAGGTCAACATGCAAAAATAGTCATGTAAATCAGCATGTGTATGCACTTTATATAAAAAGATGAGCCATGTCACGGGGACTCACATGTGAGGGCGATCATAGATTGCTATTGATCGCTATTGCCCCAAGCGCATGGTGAATGTTGTTGTATTTTTTTTTACGGTGGGAGGGCATCCCAAGGTAACCACACAAGGGTGGACAGTGTGCAGTGTGGTAGTTGGGGGGGACAAGGGATTTAGGTATATTACTGGAGGAGTGGTATACAGGGTGGGGTGGGGGTGGGGACAAGGTATTAATATTTTGTTTGGTAATCACAGTCAATTGGTTAAAAACTTTGATGGGTGGGCAGAAAATATTAAATAAGGAATAGTGAAAGCAGTCTATTGGATCGTAGATGGGTTAAACGACAAAAAGGGCATAAAAAGGGCAACTGTGACGAACCAGATAAAACAGTATGGTGCGCAGGTGGTTTGATTAAGTGAATCCCACTTGATGGGAGATAAAATCATGGCACTTAAGAAGGCATGGGTTGGATGGATGTTCCATTCAAGCTTTTCAAATACTTCTAGAGGTGTATAAGAGGCAAGAAATAGATAAAATGGGTAGATTTTTTTTGCAATCCCAACTATATAGCCTTTATTTATATAAATAATATATGTATGTATGTATGTATGTGTGTGAGTGTGTGTGAACTATTTCTGTATAAATGTAGTGTTCTAACTGGCGGTAATCTTTGTTGCTATAATTACAGGAGGAAGAGAAGCCAGCTCTGTATGTATATAATACAGTGACTATGGAGAAAGTCCAAATAATGGGGAATGTACATCTTCTTTCTGAGACAGTTTCCCGACTAAAGTCCTTAGTATCACTGAGTTGTGGATTTCCAGTCAGTGTTTTCTGCCTGAAGACGTCGGAGGGCATAGAAATGTACAACTGCAACACTCTGAGCGATTACCAGATGGAATTCGGTATGATCCCTAAAGTGACCTCTCTTATTGAAGTAATCCGGAATGTCCAGTTATAGACTTAAGGTGTAAACTTCTAAAAGTAAAAAGCGGTGATGTTGCCCATAGCAACCATTCAGATTAGGTGTATAATTTTCTAGGATGGAATAGCGAAATGATAGACAGAATCTGATTGGTTACTATGGGGAACATCACCTCTTTCATTTTTAGAAGCTACAGTATAGTAAATCTCCCCCATACATAATTTCTCCCATACTTTAGATACTGTCAGAATGCCCTTATTATCCCTTCTACAAACCAATATATTATCTTATACACATGTGTGGATGGCAAGGTTGACAGTGTCTAGGTTGAAAGTCAATAGTTTGACACCAAAAAGGGGCCATGAAAAAGGTCAACATTGGCAAAACGAAGGTCGACGCTGACAAAAGGTCGACACAGCAAAAGGTCATCATGACTTTTTCTGTTGTTTTTTTTGTTGTTGGTGTCAATGCCGACACCTGTGGACATGGACCTCCAATTAGTGAAGCTTGCTGGCTCGCCACTATACTATTTCCTATGTGAGTCCACATGGTGATGAAGTATGAAAAAGTCCCCCCAAAAAACTGGGCGTCCCCATTGGCGCTACCCAAGTCCGCCGGCCCATGCCCCCCGCACCGATCCATGTGAACGGCCCAGTGACATATCTAATTGCTGAGGCCATTCGCAATCGGGGTTTGCGCCTGCACAAATATGTGCAGGCGCAAACCCGATCATCGGGGCATGGGCCGATTACGGTTCACTACGAGTGAACCAGAATCGCCCTCTATGTGCAGTGCAAGTGGGGCAGATGTAACATGTTCCGATCATAGGGCGGTATTCAATGAGCCTGATTCGCCAGGTTTTTATGGCGAATTTGTGCTGTTTGGCGAATTTCTGTCAAAAACGGTGAATCACCCTATTCAATGACCACATGGCGAATACATTTCTAGGTTTTTTTCACCATGGTTCACCGAGTAGCAATCGCTATCTTTTTATGTTGAAGTGGAATGTGAACTTTTAAAATAAAGTGTTTTGTTTTTTACATTTGGTGTCAAAAAATCAGGAATTTTATTCTGAGGAGGGGCATGCTATTTTTATTCATGTGCTGCAAGCACATGAATATATATTTAATTTTAAAAATAATATTATTTTTTTTTATTTTTTTTTTACACAGCATCCAGCAGGTGGCGCCAGAGCGGAGCCGCTCATTACATATTCATATATTCACTGCACGATCATTTTGATCGTGTGTAGTGAATATACGCTTGCCTGCTGGCACCCCCGGGGGGGCAGCCTGTGCTGCCTGGCACCCGGGGAGCACACCTAACCCCCCACAAAGCTCTGGGCTAGGCAGAGAGACTACCATCTCTCTGCCTGGCACCGTCCTGAGGCTCCCTGCGGCAATTGCCGCAGGAGCTCATATTCGCCAGTCAGGGGCTCGCTGCCCCTGACTCGTTGAATACCGGAGCCCGCCGGCTCCGGAACGTGGCGAATGTGCAGCGAATCCAAAAAAGGATTCGCTGCACCTCGCAGGTATTCACATTGAATACCGCCCATAGTCTGACTGCAGGACACGGATACTCCTTTTGAGTCACGAGCAAAAGTGCATCATGGTCTATTTGTGGTCACTCCATCTGTGAGTTTATGCCTAGGGCGTAACTACCATAGGTGCAAAGGGTGCAGCTGCTATGATGCCCAGAGCTGAAGGGGGCCCATCATTACTGTCTAAGTTATATGTTTTACATACTGTACATTTATCACCATCAGTCGCTAAATATGGGGCCCTTACACACTTACACCCCTGGTTTATGAAGATAGTTAACAAGCTCTTTCCCTTGTATACATTCATGCGGCTGAATGAGCATGGACTGATGCCTACTTTTTAGTACCCATACATGCTGTAATACCAATTGGTGCATCCTTATATGCCACCATCAGTTGTGAAGTTTGTGTACTTGCCACATGAGTTTTGCCACATTGCTTTATAATATTCCAGTTGTGCCACATGTTAAGGAAGCATATTGTAAATCAGGTGCTGCCTTAGTGCTGCAGCAGCCATTTCATTTTGTGTACACACTAGGTGATACATCGGTAATGATATGGATACTTATATTGATATAGTTAACAGTATATAGTGCGAATCATCCAGTGTGTATGCTGTGTTGTTAATGACCCTCTCCCATCATCTATACATGCAGCTCAATGTTGATTGATTAATGATGCATGTAATGAGCAGTGGGGGCAGTTGATGTAACTGACCGCTATCTTTACCGATATTGGTCAGTGTGTATGCAGCATAAGCCAACCTGTGTATAAAGAAAAAAACACCTCCTATAGGTTATTGAGGGTATATGTATCGTTTGAATCGGCCCTGCCACCTGGAAGTTGTTTTTCTGGGTAGGGAAACAAATACTGAGTTCCAGGGTGGGACTGGGTCCCCTGGTATATCTTCTACGCTGGCATTACTTACTGTATGCAGCATAAGCCAACCTGTGTATAAAGAAAAAAACACCTCCTATAGGTTATTGAGGGTATATGTATCGTTTGAATCGGCCCTGCCACCTGGAAGTTGTTTTTCTGGGTAGGGAAACAAATACTGAGTTGAGTTCCAGGGTGGGACTGGGTCCCCTGGTATATCTTCTACGCTGGCATTTCTTACTCAGGTCTTACAGTGGAGACAGTGGTTTGACAGTCTGGTAGTGGATCATAATAAATGCACTGCCCTGCTTTCACTGCCCAGTATTTGCACAAAATCATATGGGGTAACAGGCAATTGTAGAGTTCAGAAAAAGTCACTAAGATTTTTTAAATCCACATAGACCTCTAGTGGCCACCGTGAAAATAACAGGCATACTTTCTATAAATAGTTTGCACTGTGAAACCTGCTTTATTGCTGTAAAAATTTAAATTTCCAGGTTAGTAAGTAACACCACCAGTAAATATTTTTTTTTTTATTATTTCAGGAACCTAAAACAATATAAGTAATAAACTGTAGAACAAACCTAATCGTATAGCTGCAAGTGAAACGATAGAAGAGATGTATCAAGTGAGCAGTTCCGAAATATAACTTTTTAAACTGGACAAAACCACCTTTCAGGCATGCACCTCATATATTATAACAAAATCTGTAATATGATTTCCCACAAGGGCGTATGTGCGCCAGGGAGTTGGAATTGAGAGCTCAACAATGATGTTACCATCTAAAACATGGCTGTTGAAAAAAAACAAAAAACTAACAAGTGTTGAGCCATTTTCACCATGACCCATTTGTTTTTTTTGGGTGAAAACATTGGCTTTGCTTACAGTATGTTAATGCTTTGGGTCATCTGTCTCAGGGGTATGAAGGTGTGGGGAAACACTGATTACAGGAAAACCTCAACCTCTCACAATAGTGGCAAAAACATGAGCAATGTTTTCATGATGAGCAATAGGCCTGATTCAACTTTAACGATGTCGCAACTGAGCGATTATCGGTAGACTGCACATGTGCGATACGGATTACAGTGAGAAGTTAGTCACAGAGTACTTAGCAGGAAGAGACCATTAGGGAAAGGTAAGTGTAAGCAAAAATGGAGGTATGCAGTGGATGTTTTTTGGGGAATGTCTCTGAGCGCGACTATGTAAACATAAAATAAGTGCCAGTGTCGCAGCTCCGGCAGGCGGCAGCCATGGTGGCACTCCAGGAGTTCTTTTTTGTAATTAATAAAAGCAGTCTACATTGACTTTTATTTGCGAATGGGTAAAAAATGATTCAATGGTTGGCGACCATCAAATAATTTTTCGCCATTTAGCCACATGCGAATGGATGTGTAAATGTACACATCCATTTGCATATTACCATGGGCATTCGGTCGGTAAAGGGGGCGTTCGTTCTCTCCGCTGGTGGGAAACGTTTACCCGCTCGCTAAGTAGCAGAAGATCGCTGCACAGTGAGCATGTCTGAATCTTAATCTCTTACAGTGGAGGCCATATTCTGATGGGGAATCTGCATCTAGCATGGACAAGTACAGGTTTTCATGGTGCATTTAATAGCAAACACCCCAAGTGAGATTATTGCATCTAATGATGAACATGTGTCTATTCTTGCACATTAATACCCCGTTTACACCAAAACTCCGGGTCACACCTGGGTATTTGGACCCAGCTTCAACCCAGGTGCGACCCAGTTTTTGGTCCCTTTTACACCAGCGGTTGCCCCTCCTGCACACCCCCCCTTCCTGGCAGAAGCGGTTCCCACGGTGCATGGAGATGACACCATCTCCAAGCACTGGGACCGCCGAATGCTGTGGAAAGCCCAGCACCAAGGTAAGCAGCCCCCGTGCACCCCCAGCTCTCGTCCGGGAGGTGAATGGATGCCGCACACAGGCATCCATTAACCTCCTCCCTAGCTCCGCTGCTGTGGAGGCTGTGTGTGCCCCCCCCCCGCCCAACCTGCGGACGCTGCGGTTGGGATTCCCCCCATTGATGTAAACGGGAGCCGGGTCGGATGACCCGGGGTACCCGTTTACACTGCCCCCTACCCAGGTCCTAGCCGTGTTCAACCCAGGTCAGGACCTGGGTAGAAGTCCCTTGAAAAGGGACATGGCTTGACCCATTTACACCGCCGCTGATCCGGGTCTGACCCGCTGTTGAAAAGGTGTAAAAGGGGTATTAGAGAGGGAAGGGCTTATACTACAATATGTATAAAGACACAACTATGGCAAAAGACATTGAAGTGTTTTATCACTGTCCAATAAACATCATGCTCCACGTGTCTATTATTCTTTCAGTGGCTTGAAACAATTAAATCCTACTTGTATTTATCATGATCTGTAGGTGCAACTCTGAGAATGGATGTATGGGACGGCTGGAAGGAGCTTCTTAGTGCCTGTGTACTTGGACATGTACAAAACGTCCAGCGTTACTTGTCAAAGAACAAAAGGATTCTCAGGTACAGTACAAACACTACACACAATGGGCTTGTGCAAAGTTCAGGGTGCAATGAGACCAAATTACCCAAAGAAAATGTTTTCACACAAATAGTGTATGTTTGCTTGTAAAATACACACAAGTTAAGCTGGCCATACATCAGAAAGATCGATCATAAGATCGATTGCGCTCATGATTGTGTAGAATTTCCCTTGAAATCCCCGGCAGTCCTTGGTGGTTTTTGGACACACAATCTACTCACAATCCATCATACAATTAGTCATACAATCCATATGCTGAATGATTGTGTACACAAGATGTGCACACAATCTGCATACAATCCATCTTACAATCAGTCATACAATCCATCTGCTGATTGATTGTATGATTGTGTACACAAGATGTGCACACAATCTGCATACAATCCATCTTACAATCAATTGAGATTGTATGATTGGGTACAATATCTTTCTGATGTATGGCCACCTTTACACCTGCCTTTACATAGGAAGCCTATGCAGCTATTTATTACACAACTTATTCTCAGCGGCAGCACATACACTTACTGTAGCAAGTGCACACTTGCAGCTTTGCATGACCAGCATTGTACATCCAAATGACTGCACATGTTTGGGGAGTCCAACAGATTTTCAGAAGAGTAGGGAGTCCTCCCACAACCTGACCACTTTCTAGTGGAAATGGATGAGATTGGTTTGTGTTACATTACATTAGGGTGTGCACTGCCGTAAAAGCATTTCTAGCTCTGCAGGGGGTGTCTAGAACCAGTTAGGGTGTGGTTCTAGCATTATCTTATTCATAAATCCACTTATCATAATTAATACAAAGCAAAAGCATTTTTAGGGGGAATTTGGACTGTATAAATTGCAGCATAAGGGGGATATTTAAATAAATAGCATGAAGCAGGCTACCCACATGAATAACATGGTGATGCTCACCATATCTGTAAATGTTGTTATGTCTCAATTTCTTGTGTGAAAGGGTCAACCCAGGTCGAAAATCCTGGGTCTTGGACCCTCGTTTTTGTGCTTTTCCTAAGACACCACAAGCAGGGCATATTTGTGGATCTCCTCCCAGACAGAAAGCTACAAAATATTCACTGTGTGTAAGATGTAGGACAAGCGCGAGAAACATTTTCCTCCACTCCTACAATTTTAGTTTGGACCAATTTGATAAACAATTTTTTTTATTTCATATAATACCGATTTATTATATTGAATTCTTATTGATTACTACTTTCATCTGCAATAACCTATTTGTATCCTATAAACAGATACCAGCAGAGAGTAGCCTTATACATAGCAGCATATTTGGGTCATCTGGAACTTGCAGAATGGCTTACAAAAAATGGTGTCCGAGCAGATGAAGCTGTTGGTGTCCATCCTTGCAGAGAATGGTGCTGTGAGACAGATCATCCGGACATAGGCAAATGTGCCATCCATGCCGCTGCCGAAACAGGCCAGGTGCTTCTAATCAAAGCTTTTGTTGCACAGAATGTTTTGTGCTTGGAGTGCCAAGATCCACTTGGCCAGGCGCCACTCAAGATATCCACCCAGCGTGGGCATAAAGACTGTGTTCTTTATTTCATTATGAAGATGTGGTCAGTTGTCTCCTTTCCAAAAATCAATCTCCCGATGAGTATCTACATCAAGGTTAAAAAATGGCTGTTTAGGGTTCAGAGAAAACTGTCTAAAGAAAAGAAGTGGTCTCTAGAATTGAAAACAGTTGTTGGGGACCCTGTTTTTATTGATGGTTTCACAGAATCCAAAATGAGCAGTAGAGGGCTACATGATCTTTTTCAAGACAAGTGGAAAAAGGTAATATGCCCCGTGAGCAGCAGTCAAGAGTTTGTTAATGCAGTGGTCAAAACCACAATGACTTTGAGAAACATCACAGCCAAAACACCCAAGTCTCCTTTAGCCAAGCAGACACCAGAAAATCCCCTGAAGAAGGGACATGGAGTTGGGCGTCATTCAAAGGATGATAATGACATTTATAAAAATAATTGGAAGCCAGAAATCCCACTACCACCCATTCCAAACATCAGCAATAACCGTCCACGCCATTTATCCACTCCCTATGCTGCTTCTCTCCTTAATTCATCTCTGGAGTCTTACACAAAGCACAGTGGCCGGACGCCAAGACAGAATGCAATATACTGCTTAGGCATAGCCAGGTAAGGGTATTGGCTACTAATCTGTTGCAGCTAGCTTGCATTACTTTAATAATAATGAGCCTACGTCTACCTATGTGAGATCAACATTAAGAAGTTTGTGCGCACCATGGGCCTGATTCACATGCTGCCGCACTGCTGATGCAGCACAATCTATTTTAGGGGCAGAACTGTAAGGCAGCCGCCCACTAGTGAATAGAGACGTCCACCAAAACCATCGCAACTTGCTTAGCAATTGTGTATCCATGACCCTATTCAGCATCATTTACTAATGCTAATTATCGTGCAATGAGCAATGATCAGCACACTGCGCGTGCCTACACAAGACACGTGCAAAGTCTTGTTTTCCTGATCGTACATCGGTATCTGCAAAACACACTAGCAATTAAATTTAGCAGTGGGTGTGTGTGGGCATTGCACTCGCCATGTATAAGGGTTATACATTGCAGAACTTGCGAGTGCATCAGCAGCGCAGGAGGATTAGAGAGAGAACTATGCTGCCTGTAGAAGTACTGATGGCAGCATCAAAAGTGGATGGTCAAGCTATTAATTTCAAAATCACAGGCAGCTGATGGTGGTCATAATGATGCAGTTAATGCTGGTAAGCGTGCTACATAGCTAATTAAATATGCATATGCACAAAGAGGTGATTTTTTTTATTGTAAATGTTCGTATATGTGCGATTTATATATATATATAGAGTATATATGTATATATATATATATATATATATATAGAGTATATATGTGTATATATTTTCACAGGTCATCAGAACAAACTAAAAGAAATGCTATTGCCTCAATGTTTCAAATGTTTCAGGGGTATGTAACCCAATCTTTAGGAGAATGGCCTACAGAAAACCCCCCCCCCCCCCCATCACTCCCTCCCACCGGCAATGGCAAGTGTGTATGCATTTGCCCATGCTGGCACTGTGCTGGGTCCCTGCTGCCAATATCACTAGGGACATACAGTACTGCGTAGTGTGTCCCTGGCTTGAGAAGAGATGACCAGTTCCAAAACATCTTGAGAAAGCCGCCAAGAAGAATCCCAGGTCCCGTCAAAGGCACATATATAGGCAGATCTTCAAGAAATGTACATACTGTAGGCCATTTTCCTGATGATACAGATGTGTCCTTGAACATCTAGCCTCAATACGTGAGATGCCGGAGCGATTGAACTCAAGGTTCTGCGCAACTATAACATTGTCGGTCGACTCTTTTTCCGAAAAGGAGATTGCTGATTCATTTGATATGGGACACTCGTAGATTATGGTCCTAATTCAACACGGCTCGCTAAGCAAGGGGCTTAACGCCTCCTACTCCCACTGAGTCCCCTCGGTAACATGCTAGGGGATGTGTACGAGAACACATACCCTCGCATGCATCCACTAGCAGGAGAAATCATTTGATGGTCGCCGACTATCGAATGATTTCTCCTGTCTTTGCAAATAAAAATCAATCTGAACAGACTTTTATTTATGAGCACTAGGACGAAAAGGGGGCGGGCTGCATTAAGTCAGCTGCCTGCCCCCGGCAGGCATCGGCCATGTGTCCGACCCCCCACCCCACAGCAAACGGGCCAGTGAGTGTGTAACTCACCGAAGCCGATTGCTGTTGAGATTTGCACATGTGCAGAAATACCATCGGGGCTGGGGCCAAATTCTAATCGCTATGATTGATCCTAAATTGGCCCCCAAGTATGACTGAGATTCAGAAATAATTGGCAAAGTCTTCTGGTGCTTCCTAGCTGCATCACGTGGCAACTAAAACTTGTTTGGCAGAAAATTTGGCAGAAAAGTTGCACAAAAAACGACAGCCAACAGTCTCATGGAACCTTGGGCACAGAGAGGCTGTGGAGCTACATAATCTCCAAAATTGCGCTATTAAAATGGAATTAACGGTTGCTGTTGACACTCAAGCCTTTATTCAGATCTGATCACAGTACACATTTGTTCTCAAAATGGCCAAAACCATGTGCACTGCAGGTGGGGCAGATGTAACATGTGCAGAGAGTTAAATTTGGGTGGGGTGTGTTAAAACTGATATCTAAATTGCAGTGTAAAAATAATGCAGCCAGGATTTACCCTGTGCAGAAACAAAATAACTCACACAAATCTAACTCTCTATGCATGTTACATTTGCCCCACCTGCAGTGCACATGGTTTTGCTTATTTAGAGAACACATTTGTACTGCGATAAGATCTGAATAAGGGCCTCAGTTCCCTACTAGTTGTAACTAACAATACCTTTCAACACCTACATTAGTGTCATCAGCGGCCTGAGTATGCAATGTCCATATAACAATTCAAGTGAATAAAATCTAACATAAAAAATACACTTATAGCTTTTCATTTTGAAGAAAGATTTTCATTTATTTTCAAAGCCGGGACCAATATCCAACGCGTTTCGTCTCAGTCATAGACTTCATCGGGGGTTTATGATCGTCAAAAATGCAGTACACATTGGTAAAAACCACATACAGTATGGACATTACATACACAAATTTATAGAAGAATCATACCAAAGAAAAGAATAAAAAGACGGTATAGTAATAATATAATATTACAGTCCAAGCTCCCCAATGTTGCTGCTTACTTTCCTTAGCCTGGTGTCCTTCTTGGGAAGTCGCTCCCTATGTAGACAGTGGTTAGGCAAATAAGGCGTCACTCGGGGATTTGGTGAAGAAAATCAAAACGGCATTTTATTCTTCCAACATGTTTCGAGCACGCAGACTCGTCCTCAGGTTCAAAGAATACAAAAGATAATGAGCGCTGATTAGGATATTCTACACTGCAGCTGTACCAAAAGGGGAAATTACCTAGACCCCTTAAAGTAGATCAAGCAAAAAGAAAAGAAAGAATATGGTACAGCGCTGTGTTGAATATAAATGTAATTTATTTAAAAAGTATACAATTTCATGGCCACAATAGACAGACAAGACTCACAATACATATAGATCTGTTAGTCCGTTCCCATCTCAACCCAACTGGTTAGTAATCTGCTGCATGCATGCCAGCATTTATTAGTTGTATATCCAAAGCTTAGTGTGATTATAGCTTGAAAGTTAGTTTTTGTTATGCACATGCAAAAATATAAAGTAAACTTAGATTTGTCACGGACTAACAGATCTATATGTATTGTGAGTCTTGTCTGTCTATTGTGGCCATGAAATTGTATACTTTTTAAATAAATTACATTTATATTCAACACAGCGCTGTACCATATTCTTTCTCGTCCTCAGGTTCCCTGAGGATGAGCCTGCGTGCTTGAAACATATTGGAAGAATAAAATGCCGTTTTGATTTTCTTCACCAAATCCCCGAGTGACGCCTTATTTGCCTAACCACTGTCCATAATATAATATTATATATATAAAATCTCACCATTCCAAAAAAGAGTGAAAATCAGCATACCTCAGATCAATGTGGGTGACTACATCGACAATTACTATAATCACCTGCTTCACTGATCCTCAGCTTGAACACCTGCTTGGCAACAGTGGCCAGTATCATAGCTGCAGCTGCAATGATGTAAATAGAGACGAGAACAGCGCTACCAGCATTACGAATATGGTAGTGGCTCCTGATTGGTTACCATAGGCAAACCACGGCTCCTGAGTGGCTAGTGCAGCTGCCCCATTCGTAATGTTACTGTTGCTGTCCGTGTCTCTAGTTACATCATGACTGCTAGATAGGCGTTGAGCATTAGATAAGTGAGGTAGAGCAGAAACAAACAGAAATAAGTATAAAATATAAAATAAAATATAATAAATAAAAAAAATTAAAGTTAGGATAAAATAAACAATAAATAGTAGTGGCACCTGTAAAAAATGAATGATGTTACAGCTCATTTCAGTTATAGTAAAGGTCTTTGGGGTGTACTACGCTGGCTGTCCCTCCTCTTGGTGATGTGACAGGCAGGTAGGGGGAGGCCAGTGGTTGGTGTAATGCTGGTGGCCGTTCTACTCCCCGTTGCTGTGTCCTTCTATATGCAGCTCTGGCTGCCGTCTGTGTATTGCTGGGTGGGCTGGCATGTCGCGAATGGCCGTTGTGTTCCTAGTTTCTGTGTCCTTCCGTGGACGGCTATAGCTGCCACTGGCCAATGACTTCAGGCAGCTTCTTTCTATTTCTCTGACTGCTGGGGAGAATGCAGGGTGCCGTAAAAGGAGTCTCCAGTGACTGCAATAGCAGCAATGCCATGTGTCGTGTACTAGGCACTTTTACCTGAAAATACACTGGCAGCCTGGACCCTGTACACAAAGCAGCCACTCAGAACCCATTTCTGTACGGGCCCAAGACTCAAGTACCCTTAGGCCCCCCTGATGTCGGCCCTGCAGGTCTCCACTATGTATAGAAGGGCCAGTGGTGCTTTGCATTAGGAAGGGTAGTCAAATGTAACTCCAGTTCTGTGTGCAATGACTGATTTATTATTTTTGTTATTTTGTTTTTCAATAAAGGACTTTAATGTAATTTTATTATGCTAATGTCATTATAGTGAGTTTAAAGAAAAACCTTGGCTCCAACAGCTAGAGATTGCCAGGATGCTAGCCAAGAAAACAGTCTACAACTTGTAAAGTCTGGCAAGATCCTGTATGGAGGACATTGACCCTGAAATGTTGTAAGAGAAAAAGCATTTGGCCTGTTTATGGCTATTCCTGTTTATTTCTGAATTAACTTACCTTGTTTAAAAGACATATCCTAGGTAGCAACATGTGAACAGCAGTTTGCAACACTTGAATTGCCCTGTTTCAGATATACTTGGCTACTGTTGAAAATGCACGGGTGCGTCCCAAGAGCAAACTGGCATTTGATTAGCCCCCACAGCGGCCTGGCAAGTCAGGACGCTGATGTCAGTAAAGGGTTGGGCGGCAGCGCATCATCGAGGGGCCGAGAAGGAAGCAGTGTGTGTAGCTGACGCTGCCTATTCCCTATAGTGCAAACATGACCCGGGTCGCTCGACCCAGGTTACCCATTTACACTGCCAAGAAACTCGGGTTTGACCCAGGATTAAGCCTTCTACTCGGGTCGGAATGCCGGGTTGCTGGACCTGGGTGTTTTCAAATGGCCCTTTCACACAGCACAGAGACCTGGGTTGACCTGGCAACAACCCGGGTCAGACCTGGGTTATTTGTGCGATGTGAAAGGAGTATTAGTAAGCTCTACTGTACTTGTTGAATAAAAGTTATTGTAACAGAGTCAATTTACAAAAGCTTCTTAAAGTGAATAGAGGTGATGTTACCCACAACCAATCAGATTCTGTCTATTGTCTCTTTGGGGTTTATTCTAGTTCATTCTTTCTGACAAAATCCTTCTTAGATGGACAAAACCAAGTGCACTTCAGGGGGGCAGATGTAACATGTGCAGAGAGAATTAGATTTGGGTCAGTTTTTTTTGTTTCTGTGCAGGGAAAATACTGACTGCATGATTTTACACTGCAATATAGATCTCACTTTGAAGAAAAACCCCACCCAAATCTAATTCTCTCTGCACAAGTTACATCTGCCCCACCCGCAGTGCACATGGTTTTGTCCATCTAAGAAGGATTTTGTCAGAAAGAATGAACTAGAATAACCCCCTTTGTTACATACTACAAAATAATAGACATAATCTGGTTGCTATGGGCAACATCACCTTTTCATTTTTAGAAGCTTTAGTAAATTTACTCCTGATGCGTATCAGGACTTGTTCATGTATTGTGTTTTACATATAAAAAGCATGTAGCCATAGGGATAATTGTGCTTTATTATACCCAATACAGGTAAATGCACCTGTGGTTCAATTTGAATGTACTGTATATATCTCTGATTACTTTTTTCCCCAAAAAATGTATCAGCTTTATTATGTGGGATAGGTGAATCAGGGAGATTGCTAGACTATTTGGGGAGTCAGGGAGATTGCTATTATGTGAAGGAGCCTCCTGCAGTATACAGGAGAATAGGTTACTATGGATTATGAGAAACAGCATTAGCCTTTTATCATATAGGATGGGGAGATGGCAAATGAAATGCTGTCCTTTTCTTTCCTTATAGAAACCCCTATAAAATGTGTAGATTATATTAGTTGTATTAGGTAAGAAAAATATTTACAATTTAAAAATGATTTTATAAGATTACCAACATGGCAAATGGCACTAAATAGATTTTCCTTCAAGTGCATAATAAAATAATCAAATATGAGTAGTACCTGTAGTATCTTTTTGTGTCTGTTCTTGCACCATTTATACCATTGCTGCACCAATCTTTATTGCTATTGTAAAACTTTAAAACCAATGATAATTACGCAGCTGTTGCATACTTGGATTAGAACTTAATCTTTCCAGTTTATAACTGTTGAGGCTTACAAATATTATCTACAATTTCTTTTCTGTCAGCACAATCTGTTTCTACTAGTCTGTTCATGAACTGCCATAATAACCATAGCCACTGGATTAAATTAAGTTTATCCGGTAATGAATGACCAGTTCTGTTTCCCATGTTTTTGTCACTTCATGAGTTGTGGCGTGCACTCATATCAGTGAATATTTGGCCTAAATGAGACCTGATCGCAGGACACATTTGTACTTAAAATGGGCAAAACCATGTGCACTGCAGGTGGGGCTTATGTAACATGTGTAGAGAGAGTTAGGTTTAGGTGAGTTATGTTTCTGTGTAGGGTAAATAAAGGCTGCTTTATTTTTATCGTGCAATTTGCGGTACTTGTGAGTTATCTGGGCGCCCGATTTCTAAATCGGGTCGGATCGGGCACATCGCATCGCATCGCATGCGACCATCGGATGCGATGCGATGCGATGACCCGATTTTTCCATAGGAATCAATGTTAAAATGGACTGAGTCCATTTTAACATGGAATTCAATGGGAAAAAGGAGTCCTTTTCATACCCCTACTATCCAAGTGGGCATGGAGTTGGATATAAACCTGTGGCGAGCGTAGCGAGCCACCGAGCCCGAAGCGTGGCGAGCGTAGCGAGCCCCGCGAGGGGACACAGAATACCGGCCCCTCGCGGGGCTCGCTTCGCTCGCCACGCTTCGGGCTCGGTGGCTCGCTACGCTCGCCACAGGTTTATATCCAACTCCATGCCCACTTGGATAGTAGGGGTATGAAAAGGACCCCTTTTTCCCATTGAATTCCATGTTAAAATGGACTCAGTCCATTTTAACATTGATTCCTATGGAAAAATCGGGTCATCGCATCCGATGGTCGCATGCGATGCGATGCGATGCGATATCGCATTGCATCGCATCTGATTGTATGCCTTAACTTAAGGCATACAATCAAAAAATCGGGCGCCCAGATAACTCATAAGTACCCAATTTTTTATTTCAGCCTGAACACACCCCAACCAAATCTAACTCACTCTGCACGTTACATTTGCCTCACCTGCAGAACACATGGTTTTGACCATTTTGAGAACAAATTTGTCCTGTGCTCAGGTCTGAATTCCGAGAAAAAATTCTAACGTCTGAGCAAGTTTGTCCCAGTCACTGAAATCATCTCCCATCTTCCTATTCCATTTTGTCTTTTTTGGGTGAAAAGACGTGCTCAAAAAATAACAAAAAATGAAGCAATGCTTATTTTTATTCAGTGAAAGTGCACTGTTCCATCCCTTTTCTCTACTAACATGTATTTTGGGGGGCTTTATACACCCCAAGGACAGCAGCGACTGCGCCTGTGACCCTACTGTGGCAATCTCTAAATTCTCCCACAATTTCACCTGAAAATGGGCAAAAACTAGTGGATTCGCTGATCCATGTGTTTTTTGCCTCTCCTAGGTGAAAAATTGGCACTTTAATTGAATAGAGCGAATTAAAAATTTGCCATAAAAAACTAAAAGATTCAATACTCCTCATCTCCAAGTATTTAAAGATGGAAAGTGACAGCGGGAACCAAGAACAGCCTCTCCTGTATTGCCTAGGCCTTGGAGTTTCCAAACTTGTTGGCACATTCAGCCACCAGATGCACAGTAGAGATACAAGTTATTCCTAAAATGATTTCCCATTGTTAAGGAGTCAACATGGAGCAATCCACATGCATAGGTTCCTTCACAATAACAGGTAATGGTGTAGCATGTGATAATCCTAGAGACTCAAAGTGGACTGCAAATTTAAATCCAAGGTGTCATATTTAATCGCTTTCTTGAAACCATGCCTGGAAGTGAATGTGAATTTTATTGCAAAGGGAGATGATTCTAGACTAGTCTATATCAGCGGGGATATGGTTGCTAAGCGACCATATCCCTGGGTGTACGGGACGACTGCCGCCGTGAACGCGCTCCCGCGAACAGTCCTGGGGTGGTCACTGGTCAGCAGAGCATGCTCCTACAATCAGCTTATTCCCCAGCAGAGAGTCTCCTTTTCATCAGTGACCATCTCTGGTCGTTGATTTAAACGGGACACTGAGCAATATATTGCTCTGTGTGCACGGAGCTTAATACTCTTGACAGAAGTTCATCACTGATCCTCTGTTTAGTCACCTGCCAGAAGGTAGGTAACAATGGGGTAGATTTATTACCTGGCGATCAGGGGAATATGCGCTATCCCCGTGCATTATGGCAGGGGATAGCGCTTCCCCTGATCTATGACACCCGCTGAGCAGGTGTCTAATGTGCAGCGGTGTGGGGTAGGAGGCATAGCACAGGGACGATATTTAATACTGCACGCCTGCCTAATTTATGAAAGGTCAGCATCGCTGAGTGTTCTGCCCCCTACAGCTATCGACTTTGACAGCTGCAGGTGGTGATGCCCTATGCCCACAGCAGGGACAGCGCTGTCCCTGCTGCTGGCTCTGAGCTGCGCTGGTGATCTCGCGTGAGTAGCAAGATCCCGTGCAGGCGCAGTGAGCCGGCCCGGGGGAAAGGAGACAGCGCATCAGTATTAAGGAGGGGAGTATGTCCCAGGAGGGGACATCGCCGGAGGGGAGAGTTAGCGCTCCCCAGCTTCGGCGGACAAGATGTTAATGATGTTTGGGGGTCCTCCATGTGTCCCATCTTCCACAGCTTCCCTTGGATGGACGCTGTAGATGGGAACATTTTCTGTGTCCATGGCAGGGATTTGCGGTGGCAGCAGCAGGGTCCTGGCTGCGGGTGTCATTCACTGGTGCAGCGGCACCTTTTATTTTCTAATTTAAAAAAAAAGTGGGAGCGGTGGAGCAGACAAGTGCTGCAGAAGACCAGCTTCCTAGGTGGGTGGCAGGCCAATGCAAAAGAGCTTAGTTGGCTGCCACCCTCTGGGTGAAGGGGGGGTGGAGGGGGGGGGGGGTAGTTTGGCATTCTCCTCCATCCAGGGGGGGACCTGCTCCTAACTGCTGCCCTCCAGTGACTTCAATGACAGGTCTCAGACAAACTCCATCCTTGTGGATTTAAAAAAATAATAATAATTACATCTGGTCACAAGAATGACAGAATCAGAGACATAGATAGTGGTGGTACCTCTGGCAAAAATAGGTAGTAGTCTTTATCTTTTTTGTTATTGCTTTTTTATTGCTAGTGTAAAACTTTAAAACCAATGATAATACCGCAGATGTTGCATACATGGATTACAACGTAAACTTATTGGTTTATAACTATTGCTGTTTACAAATATTATCCAGTGTGGGAACCTTTCTTTAGTGTGCTTTCAATGTTGTATATGTAATCAATACTATTCCTTGATAAATTTGTTTTATTATTTTAAATTGCTAAGATACTACGGGGGATATTTTACATATAAAAATTAAAAAAACAGCTACTAATTTTAGTTAGTGGACGTTTTTATTTTTATATGTAATTGTGTATTTTTATGGTCCTTTATGAATTGTGTAGTTTTATTTTATCCTGATTCATATTTGCAATAAATCACTTAATATCTAATATTGCGCTCTCTGAGAGACAACTCTCGTATTTTTGCTCTTCTTAAATCCTTGGTAATAATCCAGATCACCAATGGGAGCTGCATATATACTTTAAGGTACTTATGTAGTATCTGGACGCCCGATTATCGCATCGCATCCGAACAAATCGCATGCGATGCGATGGACACGATTTTCCATAGGATTCTATGGGAAAAAGGGTCCTTTTCATTTCCCCACTATCCAACTATGCATGGAGTTGGATATAAACCTGTGGCGAGCGCAGCGAGCCACCGAGCCCGAAGCGTGGCGAGCGCAGCGAGCCCCGCGAGGGGACGCGGATTCGTTAAAAAGTATTCCGCATGTGCTCGCCACGCTTCGGGCTCGGTGGCTCGCTACGCTCGCCACAGGTTTATATCCGACTCCATGCGTAGTTGGATAGTGGGGAAATGAAAAGGACCCTTTTTCCCATAGAATCCTATGTTAAAATGGACTCAGTCCATTTTAACATTGAATCCTATGGAAAAATCGGGTCCATCGCATCGCATCGCATTCGATTTGGTCGCATGCGATGTGATGCGATGGACCCGATTTTTTAATCGGGCGTCCAGCTACTACATAAGTACCTACTTTAATTAATTGGATGGTCACTATATCTTATATTTTTAAACTTCCTTATTCTTTGCGCCTGATTTGTTTCTATTATTGGTTGGTTTTACTACTGCTAATAGGTTTGCTGCTAAATTACATACCCCCTTTATGTGATTTATATATCCGTTGTTACAGATGTCCTCCTACGTCATTGTTGCGGTCGCACCAAACAGTCCCTCCCGGCAAGCCTGATCCTGTTTCTGTCCGGTGTCCGAAAATGTGCCTTAGTGCCTTATTCTAGTTCACTCTTTCAGACAAAATCCTTCTTAGATGGACAAAACCATGTGCACTGCAGGGGGGAAGATGTAAAATGTGCAGAGAGAATTAGATTTGGGTGGGGTTTTACTTCAGTACTTGTTTCCTAGCACGGCGCCCGTCGGGGTTGATCGCATGCCTTAAGTTAAGGTACTTAAGGCATGCGATCGACACGATGGACGCGATTTTCTGTCAATTACCAACTTTAATTGCCGGTAAATTGGCCCATTTCCCACTGTTCCCTATGTAAAATCGCGTTGATCGCGTCGATCGCATCGCATGCCATTATAATGGCGATGCGACCTACGCGATCAACGCGATTTTCCCATAGAGAACAATGTTAAATGAGTTTTAAAGTTAAAATCGCGTTGATCGCGTCGATCACATGCCATTATAATGGCATGCGATGCGATCGACGCGATCAACATGATTTTACATAGGGAACAATGGGAAATGGGCCAATATGGCCAATTTCTCATTGTATATGCCCCCTCATGGGTATTAAGTATGCTTAATGCCCCCCCATTGTTAATGTCACCCGACTATTGACGCCAACCCGAAGCGTGGCGAGCGGCGGCGGTACGTGTCCTCCGACCTTTTCATACCCCCACTATCCACGTCGGCGTGGATATAATCTTATAAAGCATGGGTCCTCAAACTGCGGCCCTCCAGATGTTGTGAAACTACAAATCCCAGCATGCCTTGCCACAGTTTTGCTATAAGGGAGTGTTAAAACTGTGGCAAGGCATGCTGGGATTTGTAGTTTCACAACATCTGGAGGGCCGCAGTTTGAGGACCCATGTTATAAAGTGTGGCGAGCGCAGCGAGCCACCGAGCCCGAAGCGTGGTGAGCGCAGCGAGCCCCGCGAGGGGACGCGTATACCTGTGAAGTTATGCGCGTCCCCTTGCGGGGTGTGCTGCGCTCGCCACGCTTCGGGCACGGTGGCTCGCTGCACTCACCACACTTTATAAGATCAACTCCACGCCGACGTGGATAGTGGGGGTATGAAAAGGACGGAGGACGCGTTAACAATTGAGGGCCATTTCACCCATGAGGGGGGTTTGCAATGAAAATGGGGGGTTTTGGGGCTTTTTACATTGAAATCAATGTAAAATTGGGTCTCAGGGACCATTTTACATTGATTCCAATGCAAAAATCGTGTCGATCGCATCGCATGGGATTTGGTTGGCATGCGATGTGATCGACGCGATTTTTGCGGCTGCGATCAATACAATCAAAATCGCGGGCGCCGTGCTAGGAAACAAGTACCTTTACTTCAAAGTGAGATCTATATTGCAGTGTAAAAATAAAGCAGCCAGTATTTACCCTGCACAGAAACAAACAGAGCCAGCCCTAGCCTAAATGACGCCCTAGGCAAGATTTTGGCTGGTGCCCCCTAGCACCGCCACTAGTTCCGCCTCTGACCCTGCTCCCCTTTCCCAGCACCATCAACCCTCATCATAGCAGTCATCATTTTGGTGCTCCTATCCGCAATATTTTAAATAGAAACAGTGCACACATTTGGTGCGCAGCCCAAACAGGGGTGTGTTCTTGCTGGGAAGGGGCATGGCCACACAATATTACCCCCAATTCAAATTATGCCACACAGTAGTGCCACTTTATTCACATTATATCATGCGATGGTGTCCCTTATTCACGTTACATCACACAGTAGTACCACTTTACCTTATGTACATTACTCCTCACATTATTCACATTATACCCTTAGAAAAAATCCTGAGAAAATATTGTATTTTAAGCACCTCCATGGCCACACTGCATCCCAGCACAAAGCAGTGTGTGCTGGGCAGAGGAGAAGAGCTGCAGCTGCTACTGTCACTTAAGGGGAGGGGGCCCGGGGCCCCCACTGGGCCCTTCCATCAGACTTTGGCCTGGGTAATTTGTACCCCCTACCCCTTTCTCTGGCACCCCTGATAATACCACACCGTAATGCCCCTTACACATGACACACATTATTAATGTACTTATAACCATAATGCCCCTTACACATTATGCCAACCTTTATGAATTCCCTTCATACACATAATGACACACATAATGCCCCTTACACATATGTTGCACATTATTAATGCCCTTATACACGACACACATAATGCCCATTACACATATGTTGCACATTATTAATGCCCTTTTACACATGACACACATAATGCCTGTTACACATATGTCGCACATTATTAATGCATTTATACATGACACACATAATGCCCCTTACACATATGCCGAACACTATTGCACAACCAACCCACCCGCTGACAGCACTCGCACAGCCGCTAACACTGTGACCTCTGCCTCTGCTTGGATACAGATGTTTCCTCATACATCTTGACTCAATAGGCCATGCAGCTCCTGGCCAGTTCTGCTAACGTTGGGTGCATTTTTTGATGAAAATTCATCTTATTTGCATTGTTATGACCAGCACACACAAGGAGCTTCCGATGATTAAAATATGTGGCATGAATATATTCTGTGTGCGACTGTGGCTGTACCTGCATACGGAATGCTATGTTACAGTGATTTCCATGAATACACTATTTCAGATGCAGATACAGCCTCACTCACACACAGAATATAGGCATGCTGCATATCATTTTAATCAGCAGAAGCTGCTGATGCCCCAAGGCATTCCCAATGCCCTAGGCAATTGCCTAGTTTGCCTATGCCTAAGGCCGGCTCTGGAAACAAAATAACTCACCCAAATCTAATTCTCTCTGCACATTTTACATCTGTCCCCCCTGTGTGCGACTGAGTATCTGAATCTGCATATAAAGTTCTACAATGCAGCAGGCACCAATTTCCGTTTTGCTTCATATATAGACTCAGTCACTTACAGATATACAAGTGTTGCAAATCAAATTAAACAGCACAGTCTCATGGTGTGTCCTAGTCACGACTTAAGTTGTGTAGCGACTAAGATGCATTTCAAGCATAAAAAGCCTCCTGATGCTAGCAGATTTAAATAGGCCTTAGCAGCTCACTCCCACCAGGCATCTCATGCTGCATAGCATATTGAGGATAGATGTAGGAGGATACAAATGTATAAGGAGTTCCTGCATGCAGTCCCATTTTTTCCATTCTATTTTGTATTTCTTGAAGTTTTTGGAGTTCCCACTATTTTAGGGGCAGTGGCATTTGTTACTATTAATAAAGTGTAACATTGTGTTTATAATGCCTCATGGTAAGTTTCATTTTAAGTATAGGACTTTTTTTTTCCTGAACCTTTTTCCTGCCAGTCCCCCTAACCCATATGTGGATAACTGTACAAACACTGAAAATAAAAAATATGGTCTGTTCATAATCTATATATATAAAAAAAAGGCTAACCACTCCTCACTTCTATGAGGTGAAGTACCGCCAGTGACCACTAGAGGCCACCCGGGGGTCAAAATGACAGAAGTGAAAGCAATTTGTGCAGGGACACTGATCTGTGTGAAACCTGCTGGATATGGAGAGAGGGAGCTGTGAAGACAGAGATTGGAGATAGGAGCAGATAGGGATGGGGGTGAGGTTGGGTGTCGAGTTTGATAAGCCATCATTTTTATGGGCTTTTAACTAGTACTACTAAATTTTTAACCCTTCTTCAGCTCTTACTTCTCAGGAAAACAAAACCTTGTCTCCACCGTAAGGCCCCCATACACTAGCCGATTTTGGTCCGATTTCGGCCAGATCCGACTGATCTGGCCGAAATCGGACCAAAATCGGCTAGTTTTGATGTCCCCTCAGATCCGATGCGCGGTCCCGTGCGCATCGATCTGCGTCGGGTGGTCGGACCTGCTGCACGTCCGACCACCCGACTTGGGACCTAGTGGGGCGGCGCGGCAGTGGAGGGAGCAGGGGGGGCTGGGGACGCTGCGGGGGACACATAGAGCCGGGCAGGGGGAGCCGGGAGCTGTGACTGTCAGTACTGAATAAAAAAAAAAAAGCCCATACAATGAATGGGCGGCCTGTGATTGGCTGAGCGCTCTCTTAGCCAGTCAGCAATTGGCTGAGAGAGTGCTCAGCCAATCACAGGCTGCCCATTCATTGTATAGGCTTTTTTTTCTAGCACTGACAGCTCCCGGCTCCCTCTGCCCGGCTCTATGCCGCCTGTGTCCCCCGCAGCGTCCCCAGCCCCCCCCTGCTCCCCGGGTTTTTTACATGTGATAAATCAAGACGATTTATCACATGTAAAAAATGGCCTTTACAGTTGGTTTTCAAAATTAAACATTAAGCGTGAATGTTCGAATATTCTCTGTAAAGCACTGCGTAATATGTGTGCGTTATATATGAAACTGTTAATAAACAAATAAAATAATGGCTATATGGTAAAATAGCCAGAATATGTTAAATATGTTACACTGTATTATATATTTTACAATGGCATTGCATTCATGATGGTATTATGAATCGTTTAAGTACAGTGGCTCCACCTGCCAAATGTACAAATGATGTACATTTAATTCAACAGGCAAATCATCTCAAGGTCAATAAGATGTCATAGACAGGATATAGCTGTACAAAATGTCTTACACAATGAGCCACAAAGGAAGTATCACACAAATTGCGACCACCCAGACAGCATTGGAAATCCAGAGATGAATTACCTGATTACTATTGAACTTGAGAATAATCTGAAATCTGGCCGTTGTCTACTCAGAAAAACAATAACAGCAGAATAAAGAGTTAAACGGTTGGTCATTAGGAGGGTCTGAGTCTTGTAAGTGCAATTATCTTTCATCTATAAAGATTAGCTCATGCGTGAACAACTGTTTGGTTTACAGATTAGTGTTAGATGAAGCCCAATCAACACATCCTGCTCTGACTCCAAAGAACGATAGACAAAGAAACTTCATTCTCATTAATTATAAGCAATAACAACAATGGTTCATAACCAGGTCAGGCAATTCATCTATGTTAGACCACTGAGCATAGCTGGCTTCAAAGAGATGAAGGATATAACCGCTTCTATTATTATCTAAACAAAAGTGTCAATAAATCCCAGCAAAGCGAGCACTGAATGGCTGTGGGAGTAGGGAAATCTGTATTGTTGAGTGGAGTTACGCTGTGTAAAAGACTGGGGCAGTAACACACACTGATCCATACTTCCTAAAGTAGGTGATAAAGGTCAATGATTATTATATCATGAGTATGTATGAATGTATCCTCACATTATTTTTTATATGTGTGCACCATTTTTTAATATGCAATATTAGATTACATTTGTTACTTTGTTATGCTGTAATGGTGTGTACACACGGTGCGATCTCGCGGTTGCCGATATCGATTCCATACCGGCGGGACTCAACAGGGTGCTGGCATCAGCTGTCAGGGAGGGACGGCATGCAGGATGGGGGGGGGGGGCAACCTGCACTGTGCGGCATGGCCCTTGTGCCGAAATAGTAGAAATAGCCTGCACAATCTATTTCTACTTTCATTTCCGATGCGGTGGGGCCATGCATCGGGGTCAAATCGCAACCAGGTATAGAAAAACACAGTGTAATTTTCACTATCTTGATATTAATTTTGACTATATATTCAAAATCGATAGCTCAAATCTCACCATGTGTGCACGGCTTAAGAGGCCACTTCAATATTTTTTATTGTAACTATTAAGCTGGGTACACTCGGGCAGAGGCGTAGCTAGGGTGGCACCAGTGGAGCTCATGCTCCGGGCGCCAAAGGTTTGCAGGGTGCCCCCCTGCTGTGTCCTATGCGCCGTCGCGTGTATATGCCGGCCAGTGAGAGCTTGCAGTGTGTCCAGAGCCGGTGCTACCCGCTCTGCAGTTTCTGCAAAGCAGGGAGATGCTGGGTTGAAGAGGCGCCCTCCCAGGCAGCTCTGCTATACTGCTGTAATTGAGTGTCCATAGAGGCGGCTGTGAGGACGCCTGTCCACGCTCTCTGCACCGCGCTCGGCTCTTTGAATTGCCCGCTCCTCCTGCCAGTGAGCTACGTGTGCCGGAGCAGGGCATGCCTGTTGCAGCTCCATAGGAGAGCCAGCTCCGACACCGCGGGTTAAAAGGAATGGAGACGCCATCAAATCACGCATGCCGGCCAGCTGCAAGCGGCTGTGTGGAAGTGGAAGCGTGCCTGCTTGTGAGTGACAGACACCGCGGGACCCCAGTATACCTCTGGCAGCTTGAAGTGGCAGTTATAGGCTTCTGAGTGACAGACACCACGGACCCCAGCTACCTTCTGGCAGCGGGAAGTGGCGATGAGGGACCGATCCTACAACGTGGGACCACGCCAGGAGTCGGTCCTCTTGTTGACCACAGATACTCAGAGGTAACACCAGGGGTTCTGTGCACTGCAGGGAGTCAGGACGCCAGCTCCCTGCACCACAGTTCCACTATATACAGCCACTCACCATCCTGACTGTCTGGATCATTTCTTTTTGCTCCATTATTCCCCCCTTTATCCATTGCCATGTGTATATTGACATTGTGTTTTTATAACAATTGTATGCCATTATTCACTTTGTGTGTGCAAACATTTGAATAAATGCTATAATCTGACCACATATATCTTTTTATCCTCTTCATATATTGACCACTACACGCCATCTAGTGGCCCACATATATTACATATAAATAGCACATACATTTAGTGCCTGAGTGCGGGTCACCTGTTAATGTAATATATCCACATATTCTGAGCTTGGACAACTCGACCCAGCAGCTCATCAGGGGTTAAGAGCCAAACACTATTTTCACCTGTATACATAGCAGAAACCTGACAGGTGAGGAGCCCCCTGTGCTGCTGCCTCTACCCCTGACACATGTATGAGAGGCTCCTACCCCTGACATATGAATGAGAGACTTCCACCACTAACACATGTATGAGAGGCTCCTACCCCTGACACATGTATAAGAGGCTTCCACACATGACACATGTATGAGAGGCTCTTACCCCTGACACATGTATAAGAGGCTTCCACCGCTAACACATGTATGAGAGGCTCCTACCCCTGACATATGTATAAGAGGCTTCCACCACTAACACATGTATCAGAGGCTCCTACCCCTGACACATGTATAAGAGGCTTCCACACATGACACATGTATGAGAGGCTCTTACCCCTGACACATGTATAAGAGGCTTCCACCGCTAACACATGTATGAGAGGCTCCTACCCCTGACATATGTATAAGAGGCTTCCACCACTAACACATGTATCAGAGGCTCCTACCCCTGACACATGTATAAGAGGCTTCCACCGCTAACACATGTATGAGAGGCTCCTACCCCTGACACATGTATAAGAGGCTTCGGTACTTGTGTAGTTTCACGGCGCCAGCATGCCGCCGTGCTACTTCCGGGTGTACGCTCGCCACGAAATATGTCCAAAAAAGTAACTTAACTCCATGCCAACATGGATAGTTCATACCTCCACTATCCATGTTGGCATGGAGTTGATTTTAAATAGCGTGGCGAGCGTAGCGAGCCACCGAGCCCGCAGCGTGGGCAAGCAAAGCGAGCCCCGCAAGGGGACTCAGACGCACGGCGCCATGAAACTACACAAGCACCGAGGCTTCCACCGCTAACACATGTATGAGAGGCTCCTACCCCTGACACATGTATAAGAGGCTTCCACACATGACACATGTATGAGAGGCTCTTACCCCTGACACATGTATAAGAGGCTTCCACCGCTAACACATGTATGAGAGGCTCCTACACCTGACATATGTATAAGAGGCTTCCCCCACTAACACATGTATCAGAGGCTCCTACCCCTGACACATGTATAAGAGGCTTCCACCGCTAACACATGTATGAGAGGCTCCTACCCCTGACAGATGTATAAAAGGCTTCCACCGCTAACACATATATGAGAGGCTCCTACCCCTGACACATGTATAAGAGGCTTCCACCGCTAACACATGTATGAGAGGCTCCTACCCCTGACATATGTATAAGAGGCTTCCACCACTAACATATGTATCAGAGGCTCCTACCCCTGACACATGTATAAGAGGCTTCCACCACTAACACATGTATGAGAGGCTCCTACCCCTACCATCTGCGACCTCCTCATGTGTGCCTGTGCCTACCCCATCCATGGCTGGTGGCTGTCATTAAAAGTCTTAAAGACCAACAGGAACAAGAATCATGGCAGGTAAGCACAAGTTACACACACACACACACACACACACACACCTGTGAGATGTGTAATTACAGTGTGTCATATTGTGTAAGGGGTACTATGGTGAGTGGCATATAGTGTAAGGTGCATTATGGAGGGGGGGTAAGTGACACTTATGTGTCCAGTGTGTAATGGGCATTATGGTTTGTTACATAGTATATAATGGGCATCGCAGTGTGTTATATAGTATGTAATGGTCATTATGGTGTGGGGTATAATGTTAGGCCAAGCCCCCCTTTTGTCGCGCAAGAGGCCCGTCTGCTACAAATCGGGGGGGGGGGGGGGGAGGGCAAACATGCCCTTGCTCCGGGCACTGTGGCACCTAGCTACACCACTGCATTTGGGACAATTTTTTTCACTTTGAGTCTAATCAAATTGACAAATTGTCCACATGGTCTAATGTGTACGCACTATTGTGGGCTCCCGGGTATTGTTCCTTGCATCTTTAGATCTGTCTGCACTGCCGGAAGGTCTGTATTTCGTTAACGATTTTGAGTAAATCGTCTAGTGGCTACACCCCATCTGCATATAAACCTGACATATCATTAACCAAACAAGGCACAATATATAATTCAGGCATTTGAATGATTGCACAGTGTGAACGCACTATAATGTTCAAAGGAAACTGGGATGACCATTGGATTGTTTGCACATCGTCCAATGTGCAATCAGCTTTGAAATACTATTCTGCATAATTCCTTTAGCTGAAACCAGCCATCTACTATTTTTTCTACCTTGGCTACAGGTGCAGATAGACATTAGGTCATCCTGCTGAATACCAGTTATTGTTTTATATTAATTTAACGATTAAAAAATTCCAAGTAATATTGTGCAGGTTTTTGTCAGTGTAATTACTTAAAGGAAGCCTAATAATTTTAATCAGCTACATGCCCAAAGTATGTACTAAGGACATTATGAAACTGTGTATGTAATTAACCACTTAACTGGCTAACATATTCTCCAAAAATGTCCCCAAAATTGTCATTTTTTAAATAATTATTACATTACACATAGAAGAGCTAATTAAACCTGATTCAGTATTTTATATCTATCTATACTGTGTAGTGGAAGCCCACACTACCTTTGGCAGAGCCGGCCCTTAGTGTAGGCAAAGTAGGCAAATGCCTAGGGCATTTAGAAATCCTAGGGGCATGCAGCTCATACAACTGAGCTAGCAGCAGTGGGAGTGCCAGTGCGGAGAGCAGACACAAAGGGGGCAGCAGCGAGTAGCAACAAAAATGCCACCTTCCCTGGAGGAGAACTGCTGTGCATGCCCAACCACAGCAGCTCCTATGCCCATGGGCCTTTATGAAATCCAGCAGAATGAGGTAACATTAACTGACTCCGTGCAGCCAGCATAGACTTCAATATCTGCAGATTCCAGGTCTGGTGAGTGCTGTGCAGGGGTCCAGGGAGGTGATTGGGTTGTAATACTGTGTGGCATATGTGCAAGCAGCATTACTGTGTGACATTATGCATATAAGGACATTACAAATGTGTGGCAAAATGTGTAAGGGGTATGACTAAAGATTGCAAGCTTGCAAGCAGGACCCTCCTACCTCTATGCTGGTTTGTTACTACCTAGTTTGTTTTATCTCTGTATCTAATTGAAAAGCACAAGGGTATTTGCTGCGCCATGTAAGAAACTGTAAATAAATGAAATAAATAAATTACTGTGCGGCATTGCGCCGGGGGGCGTCGGGTTGCCCCCATGGGAACGCCCAGTGGTTCATGGGTGTTCTCATGAAAGCGCTGGCTGTTTCCATGGAGATGGGCCAATGATGCGGGTATGTTGTGGGCAGCTGACGTCAGCGGATGTCAGCTGCCCGTCCGCTTCACGCACAGAGCGCTTGTCGATGTGAAAGACCAGGGAGGTGTTTTGCATCTGCAAGTGCTGTAGAAGTCATTTGATGGTCGGCGAATGGGTGTTTATGCAAAACATCCATTCGCACATATGGGGGGGGGGGGGAATTCGGCGTTTGAGGGGGAGGGGTTTGGCGGACTCTTAAAGCTGCTAAATTTGCAAGTCAACCGGAATACCGTCCATGGTCCGTGATTAAGGAAAACTCTCTCCCCAACAAAGTACTTCAGTGCCTTTATGCATCACTTTGTGGCCAGGCACTCCTTATCTACCATAGTGATTTTTTGTTACCTCGGCAACAACTTCCTGCTATAGTAGGGGTTCTACTCCCTTGCTTTCCTGGGACAAGCCTGCTTGTATGCCAACATCATTGGCATCTCTATGGAGGAAAAATCTGCAAGCACAATGGGTGTCTCATGTATAATAATTTTGGTACTTGTGTATTATCACGGCGCCCATCGCATACCAGAGCACGTTTTTTCATCGCATTGCATCGCATGCCATACACCCGATGTACAGCGATGCGATTTAAGCCCCCTATACGTTTTTAAATTGTATTTATTTTAAACGTGCTGTGTTTCAACTTTTTAGTGACAGTGCCTTTCCATATTATTCTGTGTTTAATCACTAGTGCTCCTTTCAATAATGTACCTTTCAATAGAACGTTTTCCTGCAATCTACCTTCCCTATCCCACCCTCCATCCCCCCCCTACCTGTATACCTTACCCATCAAGGATACTGACTTCCCTATGCCCCCCTTATACACTCCATCCTCCCCTTATACCCTTACATACACCCCTGATAGGGCTATTCCCTATCCACTTCCACTCTCCAGGACACCAATGGAAACTTCCAAAGTTTCCTCTAACCACCTTTTCAGAGGGCTCTCTGATTTGTGCATTATAACATTAAACATTCATCATCTTTGTACTTCTTGATTTCATGTCTCCCTCACCCCCCCCTCCCCCCACCTTCCCAACTGGAACCTCAGTGCTCGGCCATTTTATCATCATATGACACCATCACAGTCCCGAAATATCATGTTTTCTTCTTATATGTATCTAGCCAGCTCACTGCTTCTTCTGCTGTGGCGAGAAATTTCACTTCTCCATCCACTTCAATCCTGAGCTTGGCCGGGAACATAACTGAGTATTTGATCCCTTTTTCTCTCAGTCACTTTTTAATGTCACTATATTTTAACTGTTCCTTTTGAACTTCTCTGGAGTAATCGGGAAAAAACATAATTTTACTGCCATTGATTTCCAACTGTTTTTTTTGCCGAGCCATTCGGATAATTACATCTCGATCTCGGAAGTTCATTAGCTTAGCAATAAACATTCTTGGTGGAGCCCCCGGTGGCAACGGTCTGCCTGGTACCCTGTGAGCTCTCTTCACACAACTGTTGTGACATCACTTCTTTCCCAAAGGCAGTTATTAACCACTTCTCTAACCAGGCCTCAGGCGCATCTCCTTCTGATTTTTCGGGGATACCCACTATCCTGATGTTATTTCGCCAAAGGCGACCTTCCATTTCTGACATTTGGGACTGTATACCCATCACCGAGCTATTTAATTGGCTAATTTGGGCAGTAGCTTTGTTGCATGTATCCTCCAAGTGGGATATCCTGGTCTCGGCTTCTTCTATTCTAGAGTGCACATTTTGTACCTCTATTCTAAGTGAGTTGATTTCTGCCTGTGTTTTCTCTATCCTCTCTCCCAACCTGTGTTCACATCCATTTATTGCCTCTAATAGCTGTTGTAATGAGGCCTCATCTACGGACTCGAATATGCTTTCACCAGGTGATATCGACTTAGGGGGAGATAATGATATTGACTGCCGCTTTTCATTTGCAGGCATTTTTGTCTGGGGCTTGCTTCTTGTGAACTTTTCAAGTTTGGCGGCTTGGCCTGTTTTCCCCATACTCTCCTTGCTCACTGCTACTCACTGTTCAGAATGCAGTTCAGTTATACAATAAGGCGCAAGATTGTACTCACAGTCCCAGCATATGTCTGTCTTCTGTGCTCTGCCGCTTCAACCCGTATGGCGTTTTGTGAGCCCACCACGGGGAGCAGGATAGCACTTGCACCCAGAGTGTGGTTATCAGCCGTCTGCTCCGGAGTACTGCAGGTATCCCACCTTCTGCTGCTCTGTATCGGGTATCTGGTGCGCCTTGCTGTCTGTTTCACCGTGCGTCTTGCCAAGTCTCTGGGATCGGGACTCAGGTCACGTAACAACTCTCCGGCTCCCACCTTCACCCTGCTCTCCCTCCAGCTTCAGTGTCTGCCTGCTGTATCGGGGGTCCGTATCTTACTGCAATCTCTGCCGCGGTCTCTCAGTCAGCTGCTGATATTACAGATCGGCTCCACTTAGTGGGGTGACCCTCTCACTGTCTCCCCACCTCTTCATCACAGTACCTTATGCCGAGCGTAAGTGCTGGGCTCGGCGGTGTGCGGCAGTGTGTAGCTCTCAGTCCAACAAACTGTGTTTTGTTGCCAGCGGCGTCTGCGACTCAGCAGAGGGGGCCACACGGGCACTCCACCAGCCCCGGATCATACAGTGCTGCTCCCTTATTGACTTGACCAGCGGGCAATCTCTTTGTTCTCTCTGGTGACCACGGTGCCCCACTTCCGCTCCACACAGCGTCTCGCCGTCGGCGGCGTCTGTAACACAGGCAACGACCCGGGCGGAAGCGGTCACACTGACACCAAGCGGCTTTCAGGAAGAAGGAAGGGGACGCTCCAGCCGTCCACGGATATGCCTGTCACAAGGCTCACTCCCGAACCTCCGGTTACCGGCGCTCACACAGCCAAGCCAGCCACAGGTATTCCAAGCACTGGGAGGGATCAATGTCTATTACTGGCCGCCCTTCTTATCAGACCTTCCGAGGTCTATTCTTGATGTTGGCGGGGGGTATTCAGCTGTGGGGGGAGGAGAGCTAGTGCTGGCGTGGGCACATTCCGTCCTCCGACCTTTTCATACCCCCACTATACACGTCGGCATGGAGTCTATTTTATATAGTGTGGCGAGCGCAGCGAGCCACCGAGCCCGAAGCGCGGCGAGCGCAGCGAGCCCCGAGAGGGGACGCGGAATACATGTAAGCGAGCCCAGCGAGGGGACGCGGAATACATGTAAAGTACTTTACGTGTATTCCTCGTCCCCAGCGCGGGGCTCGCTGCGCTCGCCACGCTTCGGGCTCGGTGGCTCGCTGCGCTCGCCACACTATATAAAATCAACTTCACGCCAACGTGGATAGTGGGGGTATGAAAAGGTCGGAGGAGGCGCTCGCCACGCTTCGGGTTCATAGTGGGGGTCCATTTAACATTGTAAGCCCCCATTAGGGGGCTTATACAATTTATAATCGCATCGCATTGTATGGCATTGTATGCCATATACAATGCCATACAATTTTAACATTGTATGACATCGGGGGATATCGCGGAACATCGGGGAACATTGCATCGCATCCCATCGCATGCCTTATGGTCTGCGATGCGATGGGCGCCGTGATAATACACAAGTACCATAATTTTACTTCAGTCTACCTTGCGCTTCTTCTACCTGTTGGTGCATCATAGAGCTTATCTTCTCCAACCTCTCATAAATCTGAAAAACAAACTGTACTATGTTTGGGCCTTTAGGCCTCTGTTGTTCCCAACCCTCATTTAGCATATTTAAAATTCCCTGGGGTTGCCTCCCCTAAAGTATAAAAAGAGCTAAACTCCATAGAAGCGTGGATACTTCTTTGGCATCAAACAGCAGGTACAGTAAAGAAGAAGGTCCAATCTGAATAGGCTCAACTGTGGGTTCACCCAGGAGAACTGTGCATTCCCTTGGGCATATCTGTCAATACGGAAGACTGAACCAATGAATCAGTTCACGGTATGTAGGGTTGGACTTGCTGTAAGATTACCTCTTTAAATAAGAAAAAGTCAAATCCCCAGATATGTGGATATGGCAGCTGAGGAGCTACTACAAACACAGTCCACACAATCTGGCCCCTGAGGGTGACTAGAAAGAGGAGTTGCTCATATTCTTCATAGATCCCATAAATATTCAAGAGCTTTCTTTTTAGAAACTGTGTTGGCAGTTGCACCAGGATCAGGGAAATCAAAACCAAAGTAAGTTCACAATCAGTGTTGACCAAGACCAGGACCATGTTCCGGTCAAAGAGGACGGTTAGCCAAAATAATCTGTTGTCCTTCTGGGGTACACTTGTGATACAGTAGCTTGGGTTCATTGATCATATCTAGGACTTCTATTGTGTCATGCCCTCCACCTGGAAATGTTTGGGCTCCCCACATTTTAAACATTTTAGCTTTACCAGCCTCTTTATCAACATGGATTTTCACTATTGGCCCCAGGTGGTTACCGCATAACTGTGGTTTTGTCTTGGCACACAACCAAGAGGCCTGACCTGTTACTGCAACTCCCCAAATCTAGGTGTATAATGACATTTCTGTATCACAGCGCTAGAATTCATAGATCACTTTAATTAAGGGGCAGCCAAAACAATTTTCAGAAAATGACTGTCTAATTGTTTTTTTTATATATATGAAGCAAATTAAGTGTAATCCAGATTAGTTTTATATACACAAATAAACATGATGTGCCACAAATTATAAAGTGTATGGATATTTGTTTGCCAGGCTATAGCAAACCATAGTGCGCCTTGGTACAGAAGCCACAAGCAGCAGAATAAAGATGGTCACACCCGCTGTAATAGAGGATTGCAAAGCAAACATTAACTAAGAAATTATTATACGTATGCATGCAAACATACATATATATACACTCACATTGTACATATGGCAAACATTAGACAAATACAATTATTGAAAAACTGTGTTATATGCGATTAGAACTAAAACCCCATTATTTATTTAATTGATTATTTGAATGTTAAGGTGAGTTAGTTTGTTGCAGTGAGTGCTGGGCCCCCTGTTTTTGTATTTACTACAGTGTGTGGTCACAGGCCACTGCATCCCATCATGGGAAGTGGGTGCTGTTTGCACCCCATTCTTAGGAATGGCGAGTGCGTTGGTACTTCTGTATATATATATATATATAAAATCTATAATATACAAAGCAAAAATTGACAAGAAAAGTGGTCTCAGGGTGCCTAGGTGTGGGGGTGGGGTGTATGTAGGAAGGAATGACAGCAGCAGTGCATGTAGTATGTATGTATGTATGTATGTATGTATGAGAGCAACAGTGTATGTACTATTTATGCAGTGGCGTAAGTTCATCCAAGTTGCCCGGAGGCAAGATAACTATTGGTGCCCCCCCAAATAGCTCAATCAGTAAGGTATCTAGCTCCAGTAAGGTCATGGGATCACATTAGCAATATCAACTGCTTTCAATTAACTGATTCAAACGTGATGGGGAGGAGAGGTGCCCCCTTGGGAGCAGCCCGGCGGCAGAGGACTCCATTGCCTCCCAGAGTTCTGCCTCTGTATGTATGGATGAGAGCAGCAGTGCATGTAGTATGTATGAATGAGAGCAGAAGTGCGTGTAGTATGTATGTATGTATGTATTATACTGCCAGTTTATGTAAGTGTGAATGAGAGCGGCAGTTCATGTAGTATGTATGTATGTATGATAACAGCAGTGTATGTATGCAAGTATGAATGGCAGGGTATGTATGAATTAGAGCGGCAGTACATGTATGTATGTATGCATATATGACAGTGGCAGTGCATGTAGTATGTTTGTATGTATGAATAAGAGCGGCAGCGCATATATTATGTATGTATGTATGTATGAATGAGAGAAGCAGTGCATGTAGCATGTATGTATTTATATATGTATGTATGAGAGCGGCTGTGCATGTAGTATGTATAAATAAGAGCGGTAGTGCATGTAGTATGTATGTATGATAGTGGCAGTGCATGTAGTATGTATGTATGAAAGAGAACAGCAGTGTATGTATGCAAGTATGAATGGCAGGGTATGTATGAATTAGAGCGGCAGTACATGTATGTATGCATATATGACAGTGGCAGTGCATGTCGTATGTTTGTATGTATGTATAAGAGCGGCAGCGCATATAGTATGTAGTATGTATAAATAAGAGCAGTAGTGCATGTAGTATGTATGTATGATAGTGGCAGTGCATGTAGTATGTATGTATGTATGTACATACCCTCCAACTGTACTGATTTAGCTGGTACATTACCAGTTTTTAACAGTCTGTACCGGCTAAATCAAAGTGTACCGAATGTACCGGTTTTCTTTAGTTTTCAGACGGCTCCTCAGTCCGCCTTCTCATCACTGTGATCCACGGTCCCGGCCGGTACTTGAAATCTATTATCTGGCCTGTTGCTGTCTTCTGCACCGTTCTCAGTGGTGCATCGTGGGTCCCGGACCAGCATGCATCGCGTCAGGACCAGTGGCGTAACTAGGTTTTGGGCGCTCCCCCGCCGTTAAAGACAGGGTGCCCGGCGCCCGCCGCACTAACCCCCGCCCCGCCGCCCATGCAAACCCCCCCATCCCCCGCAGTCTTACCTACGTTCAGTACGCGCTGTCCCGGCTCCCTTCTTCTGCTATGAGGACCACCACAAATTGTCCGCCCCCATACAGCAGACTAAATGTTGGAGGGTATGTATGTATAGCTGTACAGTATGTATGTTAGAGGCAGTTTATGTATGTATATATGCATATCTGCACAATATGTATGTGAGGGGCAGTGTATGTATGTATGTATGTATGTATGTATGTATGTATGTATGTATGTATGTATGAGAGAGGCAGTGTACAGATGGAGCCCTCCCAAGCCAGCCTCTGGATAGCCACGGTGAGCCATTGTTCTCAGCTGCAATATAATACATAGAACAATACAGTAGGGGATTAGCAGAGTAATCCTATTACTCACTTAATTCTATTAAAGGACTAGATGAGGATGGCTCTATCTGTATGTATGTATATCTGCACAGTATGTATGTGAGAGGCAGTATATGTGTACTGTATGTATGTATATCTGTACAGTATGTATGTGAGAGGCAGTGTATGTACAGTATATATGTGAGAGGCAGTGTATGTATGTGCTGTATATATGTACAGTATGTATGTTAGAGCAGTGTGTGTGTATGTATGTATGTATGTATGTATGTATGTATGTATGTATATCTGCACAGTATGTATGTAAGAGGCAGCATATGTATGTATGTATGTATGTATGTATGTATGTAAGTAAGTGAGAGGCAGTGTATGTATGTATGTATATTTGTACAATATGTATGTGAGGGGCAGTGTATGCATGTATGTATGTATGTATGTATGTATGTATGTATGTATGTATGTATGTATGAGAGAGGCAGTGTGCAGATGGAGCCCTCCCCAGCCAGTCTCTGGATAGCCACGATGAGTCATTGTTCTCAGCTGACATACAATACATAGAACAATACAGTAGGGGATTAGCAGAGTAATTATATTACTCACTTGATTCTATTAAAGGGCTAGATGAGAATGGCTCTATCTGTATGTATGTATATCTGCACAGTATGTATGTGAGAGGCAGTACATGTACTGTATGTATGTGAGAGGCTGTGTATGTATATCTGTACAGTATGTATGTGAGAGGCAGTTTATGTATGTATATCTGCACAGTATGTATGTGAGAGGCAGTGTATGTATGTATATCTGTACAGTATGTATGTGAGAGCAGTGTATGTATGTATATATGCATATCTGTACAATATGTATGTGAGGGGCAGTGTATGTATGTATGTATGTATGTATGTATGTATGTATGTATGTATGAGAGAGGCAGTGTACAGATGGAGCCCTCCCCAGCCAGCCTCTGGATAGCCACGATGAGTCATTGTTCTCAGCTGAAGTACAATACATAGAACAATACAGTAGGGGATTAGCAGAGTAATCCTATTACTCACTTAATTCTATTAAAGGGCTAGATGAGGATGGCTCTATCTGTATGTATGTATATCTGCACAGTATGTATGTGAGAGGCAGTATATGTACTGTATGTATGTGAGAGGCAGTGTATGTATGTATGTATATATGTATATTTGTACAATATGTATGTGAGGGGCAGTGTATGCATGTATGTATGTATGTATGTATGTATGTATGTATGTATGTATGAGAGAGGCAGTGTGCAGATGGAGCCCTCCCCAGCCAGCCTCTGGATAGCCACGGTGAGCCATTGTTCTCAGCTGACATACAATACATAGAACAATACAGTAGGGGATTAGCAGAGTAATCCTATTACTCACTTAATTCTATTAAAGGGCTAGATGAGGATGGCTCTATCTGTATGTATGTATATCTGCACAGTATGTATGTGAGAGGCAGTACATGTACTGTATGTATGTGAGAGGCTGTGTATGTATGTGAGAGGCTGTGTATGTATATCTGTACAGTATGTATGTGAGAGGTTGTGTATGTATGTATGTATGTATGCATGCATGTATGTATGTATGTGAAAGGTTGTGTACAGATTCTCATAGAGTGTTGCTGGTGCCACGTGAGCATGTGCCCGCCTCCTATTGAGTGTAAGGGGTGGTTGTAGTTACACCCCTGCCTAGAGTGTATGGGTTCTACACGCCTTGTCCTCACCTCCTCCCCTTCTCACAATAGGCCATGGAACATTTTCAGCTCCAGGCCCATAAAGCCTTTAATTCGGCCCTGGTCAGTAAGAAGGGAAATGCAGGAGCTTATTGCATTGGTTGAACTATTTGATGTGTCTCTTGTAAGAGAGCCATGTATGACTGGAAGGCTTCTTATGCTGGGCATACACACTCCAATATCTGGGTTCTTTCACAGGAGGAGACATTTCTTGCATAACAGATATCAATAAAATTAGTACTTGCAGACATATAGGGCTTCACTCAGAGTTGAACACAAAGCTGATGTTCCATGGAACTCAGCGATCATCAGCTGACAGCGCATATGCTGCATTCGCATTGCGTACGTGCTAAGGTTCCAGCGCTACCCTGCACGCAACGTGGATTCCATAGCAGAATGACCTATAAGGGGTGTGAACATGATGTGAGTGGTTAGTATTAAAAACGCAGGTGTGTCATGGCTGTTTTTTGTTTGTGTATCTGACATTAGCTGCAAGCTCTAACATACAAAAACATGACACCTGCATGACTGCTGGGTCCAGCCTGCATACCCGTAGGGCTATTTCACATGCTCCGGCTCCTGCCGGGCAGCGAAACCCCGCACGGCGAAAATCCGTGTCGCACACCGTAGTTAATAATGGACACAATTGTGTCCATTCACACGGGGCGGCCACGGCCCGGCCGACCGGTTGCAGCCGGATCCCTCCACTGGAAGGGACGGCTGCTGGGCTGTGGCCATCCCCACCATTCTAAGCTCCTGAGTGCGGCACGGCTTCTCGGCCATGCGGGGTTTCGCCGCACGGCCAGTGCATACCTCCCAACAGTCCCGATTTTAGCGGGACAGTCCCGATTGTCAGGGCCTGTCCCGCTGTCCCACCCGCGGGCGGCAGTGTCCCGCGGTGTGGGGGGGCTGTTGGGAGTCCCCCCTGTCAGCTGCTAAGCAGCGGGCAATAAACGCTGTGCGCATGCGCACAGCGTCTATTCCCGCAGCCAGGGGGCTGGGGGCATGGCTAGAGGCTCACAGAGCCTCTGGGTCATGCCCCCATAGCGGCAAAATGGGGGCGTGGCCTCGCGGGGAGCCGCGAGTATAGGCCACGCCCCCAAATTAGGCCACGCCCCCGACGGCTGAGCTGCAAAAGTTGGGAGGTATGGCCAGTGTGAAATAGACCTTAAGACCTTTGTTCCTTGATCTTAAGTATAGGTTTCCTGTGGGTGCATAATTGCGAGTGAGCAGTGGTAGCTCCAGTGGGTGCCTCTGTTTATTCTGGGTGGCAGCTTCACTAGGTGATATCAGCAGTTGCGTTGCTTAGAAAATTTCACTTGCAGCTGCAGTGTACTTCTCTGAATCAGACCCTTATTTAGCAATAAAAGATTATATCCAAATCTAAGGAGACAGATGAGCAGTGTATAACATCAATGTGTCTACCTCTTCAAGGCAAGCAAGGAATTATACATGTAGGTGGCCAACAACTCAAAACTATTTCAGAAGATAGATTTCCTACCAAATCCAGTTAAGGGGTTACTTTATTTTATTATCCATGACTATACTGACAGTTCCCACTAGGTGGAGCAAGTTGAAAACCACAGAGAGAAAAGCAGAACATGCTTTTCATAGAAAGATGTGGAAATATTACATAACAGGGGTTGCCCAACTTCTGAAAAAAAAAAGATAAGCCCCACACTACTTACATGTACAGTATGTAGTCATTCTAGTTTCTGTAATATTGCATTTTTGGGTATAGTATATTACATTGTCACAGTGTACTGAAACAAAGCCAAAAGAGACCTGTACAGGATAGAATGATCCCTATTATATTCTGTACTGCACAGACAATATACAGTGAGTGGAAATATCCGTAAAACCCTAGTGCACTGCTGGGGATAAATGGAACCTGCTCTTTGTGGTCAGAATTTATATTTGTGGGGCGAGTTCTAAGGCATCTCAGGGTTTGCAAATAAGCACCCTTGATGTTTATATGTTTCAAGCAAAGTATTTCAAAATACCTCATTTATATTGTGCTAAGTATTGTGATATTTGTGTAGGTTCTGTAAGAATAGTTCCGTGCCTCTAATACACAGAGGCTTCTCACTGTTGCACAGGACAGGAGCCTTGGTGACACACTTGCACACACACTTTTATATACGCAGACCAGGTATAACATTACATACCTCCCAACAGTCCCGATTTTATCGGGACAGTCCCGATTGTCAGGGCCTGTCCCGCTGTCCCACCCGCGGGCGGCAGTGTCCCGCGGTGTGGGGGGGCTGTTGGGAGTCCCCCCTGTCAGCTGCTAAGCAGCTGGGAATAAACGCTGTGCGCATGCGCACAGCGTCTATTCCCACAGCCAGGGGGCTGGGGGCATGGCTAGAGGCTCCAAGGAGCCTCTGGGTCATGCCCCCATAGCGGCAAAATGGGGGCGTGGCCTCTCGGAAGTGCCGCGAGCATAGGCCACGCCCCGAAAATTTCACCGCGCCTCCGGCGCACAGCAGCAGCGTCCCGCCTGCTGGACGGCCAAAGTTGGGAGGTATGACATTATATGAATTACTGTATCCTGCTTCCTATATTTGACACTTATATTTTCAAGGCATTGTTCTTTGCTTAGCTGTGTATGTACAGTGAGTTAATCTGAGAAATCCGACAAGGTGACAAAACGTTGAGGATTATTTGTATGGGATACGGTTGATGGGTCGACCTAAAGATGTTCGACAGACATTAGGTCGCAACTGTTGGGTCGACATACAGGAAGGTCGTTTCTAGGTCGACATGGCTCAAGGTGGACAGGTGTCTAGGTTGACATGGGACAAGGACGACAGGTGTCTAGGTCGACACATGCTTTAGGTCGACAGTCAAAAGGTCAACATGGGGTTTTTCACTGCTTCTTGAGCCGACATGTGCTGACAGGTAGTATTTCATGCCCTACCATCCACTAGGTCGTGATGGGAGAATAAAATAGAGTGCCGAGCATCCTGAGGCACCGTGCCCGAAGCATGACGAGCACAGCGAGCCATGCGAGGGGACGTGGTGCACTTAAAACTGTGTCCATGTTGACTGTGTCGACATTCGGGTAAAAAAAACAGTGAAAAACCCCATGCTGACCTTTTGACTGTCGACCTAACCCATATCGACCTAACGCATGTGTCGACCTAGACACCCGTTGACCACGACACCTGTTGACCTTGAGCCATGTCGACCTAGACACCTGTCGACCCGATGGTGTTGACCTAATGACTGTCGACCATCGACCCAATGATCCCATTCCATTTATATGGAATGTTTGGGATTACCATTAACCCTTCTTCAGGTAATCAAAGACTTGGACCCGTCTGTCTCTCTCTCTCTCTCTGGGGCTTATTTACTATGATGGGCAACCAATCAGATTCTATTTATTATCTTCTACAAGGTGCTAAATAAATCATTCTAATTCAGTCTCATTGTGCACAGGCTTGGTACAGTATGTGACATACTATAAACAGGACATCTCCACTCAATTGCTACAACCTGCTCAGGGTATGTGCGGTCGCAACAACATTTATTTTAATTTATTTTGTTTGTTAAAATCTACAATTAAAAAATCATTATCATCGTGATTTGCGGTTCAATGTGCCCCAGTGGAGCTTACAATCTATATTCCCTACCACATGTATACGCACACAGACATTCTAGGGAAAATTTTTAGGGAGCTAAATAACCTACCTGTATATTTTTGGGTTGCGATAGGAAACCAGAGTACCCGGAGAAAACCCACGCAAGTACGGGGAAAATATACAAACTCTGCACAGTTAGGGCCACTACACCATCCGTACTGCCAATATTATATATACACAATAGTATATTGTAAACAGATGGATTAAATCACTATTGTCTGCAATTATTTTTTTCTTTATACTGCACATTAGTTGGTTACATGTATTTCTCAAAAGGGAGCCCTTATTCTAGCCACTCCTATAAATACAACCACTTGCCTTAAATAAGCAGCTGTAAAGTAAATAATATGCTTGCTAGAAATTGGTGAGATGACTGTTAAAAAGAACAATAAATATCTTTACAGTTTCTTGAATCCCATAAACATAAAAAGAGCCTTAAACCCTCTTTGTGTTTGATGTATCGGCCAGCAGAGCTTTGAAGCATTGAGTGTCATATATGTAACGTGAAGTCATTCTGTTCCTGCCGGGCAGGTCTGGGCACTACTGGCAACTCAACGATAGTTTTTTTTATCATGCTTTGGTAAGTAAAAGCACCGGCAAGCACGCTGTTCAAAAGCAGGATTTTGGTGGCGTCTATTGAAAGGCTACACGGGATCTTTCAGATTCATACATTACTTTTTAAGCAGTCCAGCTGTGAACTAGAGTCTAATCCTCAGTGCATGGAGAGGAGGTGCTGAAAGACTCAATGGGACCTGTCAATGCGCCGCTGCACCATGCGAAAAGTTTTCTTTTTCAAGTGCTGCCAAAAGGTGCTGGGGTGGTAGAACGAATGATTTAAGGACACTTTGACAGCAAGAGAAAAAGGTGTCCTTAAACGACTGGTACTGAGTCTAAATACAGGGGAGCATGAACCAATTAATAAAGTGAGGGCAGTGCTTTCAGTATCCGATTTCTATAGTCTGTGGTCTGAAGCACGTAATTAAATGCATGCCTGTTTTCTTCACACTGTAAGAACGTAAAGGCCGGGGTCTGCAGGTCTACCGCATTATCTCATCCTGCATTCATTCACGGAGACACAAAGCTGCCATCTGTGCTGTGTAGCATACATAGCGCTAACTAAAGAATTTCCATTGCAGCTTGCATCTTTGGGAAAATAATAATACAACAGCAAAGGTTTCCTTTATAGTTTCTTTTCTGATGCAAAAAAATACGTTACATAATGTGGGGTTTGTCTATTACTTACAGTTACTTAACTGGTGCATTGCTAAGACAGCAGAAAAGTAATACTGAATGTAGCCCATACGTATGTTAACTCGAAATACCATAGGGGAGGGGGGGGGGGGGGAGTAGAAAAAAACATTAACCAATTGCAAAATATCCAGTTTAGCCACACATTTTTATTAGTGCACAGCGTTTACTTTACAAAGACAAGAAATTGACCATAATTCCTATATTGGAATGAGTCTCTCTCTCAAAGTGATCTGTGCAACCTTCTGCATGCGGCTGATAATTACCTCAGTTGAAATCCCAACCTACAGTACTAACATTTTAGGGCCATCCAACTGTCCCGTTTTCAGCTGGAACGTCCCGGGGTCAGCAGTGTCCCGTGGTCGGCAAAACAGGGGCGTTGCCTCGCACGAGTGACGCGATTTGAAGGTCACGTCCCCTCACCGCAAGGCCACGCCCCCAAAATTTCAGAGAGCGAAGGTCCCACTAAACCACCACTATTGCTAGAAATGTGGTTTCCTGTAATCGTGTCTTTGGAAGGTGTGAGTCTGCATATTTACACTTTTCTATATGACCTAAAATACGGCGCTGTATTTTCCTTCCAATCCTTTTCCAATGCGTGTCTGCCTTCGCCAGACTGCAACATGCCTTGAAAAGCACTAAAAAATATTTGGTATCAGTACAAATCATCCGTAAAAAAACATTCAATATTACTGTACATTAAAAATAGGTATACAAAAATCATTGCAAATGTCTTCTTCCTTTAATAAGAATAAGCAAAAGATGAGAATGGCCTTAGGTGTCATCTATCAAACCGGTTTAATCTCCGTCTTCTGATTTCCTCTGAGGATAGTGGCTGTGATGCATTTTGCCCTAAGAAAAGCACAAAGCAAATAATAAAAAAATACACATTTTATATATAATCAACAGTGAGGAATATTTGATAATGATATTGTCGAATACAGTAAATCAAACTATCTGAAACATGCAGTATACTGTAACTTTCGTATAAGATTTAATAACATTAGCTGCTGTGGGATTAGTTGATAATAAAGTGTAATAAATGAAAAAATAGAGCCTACCTAATCTGGAAACTACGGACATATATCAACAGGTTGAGAACTGGATGCGAAAACCATTGTTGGGATTCCAGTGTCAGTATTCTGACTGCTGGCATCCTGAACATATCCCATCTCAACTACTGGGATTCAAATGATATAGAGAATACAGGTACACAACTGTTTTTCCAGCACCTGATGGTCTGGAACCTCTTTTAATCCGGACACATCAGGTGCATTAGAATAAGAATGGTACTGTAGGTGGGAGGGAGTTAGCTGGGGATGCAGTTTAAATCCCGGCGGTCGGGATCCCGACGTTCAGAATCCCGGCGGCCGAAATCCTGACAGTTTCTCCCTCCGTAGGTAAATTAGCGTGCCGAGCGTAGCAAGGCACCGGGCCCGCTGTGTGGCGAGCGCAGCGAGCCCGCAAGGGGGGGGGGGGCGATCCACGTCCCCCCCTTGTCGGGATTCCGGCATCGGGATTTTGAACGCCGGGATCCCGACCGTCGGGATTTCATACTGAATCCGTTAGCTGAACTGAGTTGCGTTAGATGTTAGAAGTTGTAACGAAAGCAGCTTAGATTGCGGATAGCGATACTGTAAGCGATGGCAGTTCTGTGGTTTTCCCTTATTGGTTGTTGGAGAAGTATACTCTAATGTGTTAGAACCTTGTAATATGTGGATTTACTAACGTATATAAAGCTACTTTGTTTAAACTCCAGGATACTGCATAATACAGATGAAATGTGCAATGAGCATAAAGACAGAACGGCAGGCAGGCAGGGGATTTTATGCAGATCCAGCTGATTCCATATGGATTGTTTGCGCCAACGATGGGGCTGATGCAGAGGAACTCTCATAGTGATGACAACTACTTTTAATGCAGATGTATAAGGCTGGCACAGCCAAATATGAGAGTGGTTAAAAATATAAAGCAAAATTTATTCAATTCATATGTATACATACAATTAATAGATTGGCCTTGGTGCAGATCACATACTGTAGTCCCCATACTTTTCTTAGCATTTGATCCAAAAGGTACACCAATGTATTTATCCCGACAAAAAATAAATCAGTGTCAAATGCCTGATAGCTTGCTGATCTTCACCATCAGTTGCAAATTGCCTTCCACCCAGGTGCTTCTTCAGTGGTGGGATGGACTACTGCTGTAGGGAGCATGGTCCAGTACCTCCCTATGGTAGCGCCATAACAACTCAACAACGTCTGTCTCCTGTCATTATTATTGACTCCTGTTTCTGTGGCATAATTTTATCACCATAAACCTCAACAAGTTAACAATGAATTTCAGCTGCTGCAAATGTGCCCTTTAAATACAGAAATCTGATCACACTATGCACCTCAATGTTAGTCCATGTTACTTAACCACCCTTGTACATGCAGTCAACTGCAGACCAAGAACCACATTTATTTCCAAGCATACAATGTGACCACTACGCATAGAACCATATATTTGCCCCTATAACTAGAAAGTCTAAAGCTCCATCAGTTCAATAATAGTTACAGAGAAGAAACATATTATGGAATATCGGTTAGAACTTGGGGTTACTTCTAGAACCAATACCAGCATGTAATACCGAGACACAAATTCAACTGTAAAATGTTGTGGCATCTAACATAGATTTCACAAAGATGTGCTACCGCGTGGTCTGTGTCACCTTAAGGAGAAGAGGACACATGGGAAACTTGTTATTTTATGTAACTGCATAATATGCAAAAAAACCTCTACATGTTAATCACACTTAGGGGTCAATTTACTAAGATGAAAGTTCTATTCATCCTTCTGCTGTACGTCATCATACTAGACCTGTGAAAGGTGCAGAGAGAGCTCCCTGGAAGCAGTGCACATGGCTGCCAACTAATGGGTAAGATGGGAGTTCTATTGAAAATGGGATGAAAATGGGATGTTGCCCATAACAACCAAATAGATCAGGCTTTCCCAACCACGGTCCTCAAGGCACACCAACAGTGCAGGCTTTGTAGATATCCAGGCTTGAGCACAGGTGACTTAATTAGTACCTGAGTGATTCTGACTAAACCACCTGTGCTGAACCCTGGATATCACTAAAACCTGCACTGTTGGTGTGCCTTGAGGACCGTGGTTGGGAAAGCCTGAAATAGATGCTACTTTTTATTTATTTAGCACCTCCTCGAAAATAATAGGTAGAATCTGATTGGCTACTATTGGCAACATCCTATCTTCAATAGAACTTACATCTTACCCATTAGTTGGCAGCCATGTGCACTGCTTCCAGGGAGCTCTCTCTGCACCTTTCACAGGTATTGTATGATGACGTACAGCAGAGGGATCAGAGGTGGAGTGACACAGACAGGCTAAGGCATCAGCATTCAATTAGCCCTATAATTTCCCTCCTGTGGGGGTTATAGGGTAGGATAAAGGGGATGCAGTTGGCAAGATGACAGTAATAAGGTCAACAGTCAATAGGTCGGCCATAGGTCAACACATGAAAAAGGTTGCTTTACTATCTAAATGGACATATATTTATATTATCTTAGATCCCTAAACATGGGGAGTGAAGCGAGCTATGTGAGGGGACGCAGTACAATTATACTGTGTCCATATCAACCTCTGTCGATAGACAACAAAAATTCATGTCGACATTTTCCATGTTGACATATTGCTTATGTCGACCTTTTGACCATGTCAACTTAAGGTATGTTGTCCTATTCATGTTTCAACCTATGGCCAGTCCACCAATAGTGGTCAAACCTATTGACTGTTGACCTAATTAATGTTGACGCTTTGACCCATACCCAGATTAAAGGTTTCCAAAAGCTAAGCCCTACCCTTCATATTGAAGTGCTTAGGAACCATTTTATTGTATTGGGCAATGAATGTGCTTTCCACATCTGTACATTCCCATAGTAGACTCACATACCCTCTATACCAGGGCTGGACAACACCGGCCCTCCAGATGTTAATGAACTACACATCCCAGGATGCTTTGCATTAGTTTTGTTATGTGGCCATGCAGAAACTGATGCAAGGCATGCTGGGATGTGTAGTTCATAAACATCTGGAGGGCCGGTGTTGCCCAGCCCTGCTCTATACTGTGTTTTTACATTTGACTGTATTTTTTTGCCAGTAAACCATTCTGAGGCGGCATACAGGGCCGCGTCCATGTCTGTGTCTCTTACTGCAGTCACGTCTGGGACTATATGCAAATGATGCGGTTGATTACTTATGTTGCAGTAATCGGCTGATGTTCCTATGGTCATTTACCCGGTACTTGTCCTGTATTGTTTTCAATTGTAAGTCACCGATTTTGTGTTTTGATCGTGTACTCTGTAATTGGGCGCTGCGGAACCCTTGTGGCGGGGCATATAAATAAAGGATAATAATAGTATTAAAATAATAATGCTACCGAGCCCTTCCCTGGTGTACATCTGTGCCTCCAAATGTGCAAGGGCTGCGATGCCCAGTTTCATTGTCAGGGACTGAAATACTGCTTGATGCATGCGCGGTGCAAGTCAGGTACGTCCTGTGTATAAGCAGAGGAACAAGGGGAGTAAACCCTTTCAGACTACTGAAGGTATCATTCACATTTTCTTCCTCTACTGGTCTTAAAAATATAAATATCAAACTGTGAGACCTATATGGGAGTTACATAAGACAAGGCAGAGGGACCACGTGCCCCACAAATAAGAATGGGCATTCGTCCAGGCCCCGTTTAACTGTTTGCTAGGCTGCAATTACACGCTGACAAGCAAACAGGTCTGAATCAGGCTGGTTAGCACATTATACAGAGAAGCCTTGACGCGGCTTGGGGGCATATCATACACCTGCGCAGGTATATGTAACCAATATCTCTGAATTCTATTATCATGTAGTGTTCAAGATTGGTTACTAATACCACTCAGTGAGCTGGGGGAAAAAAATGTCTTGTTTTACTTAACCAGTATTAACCCCTCCCTTGCATGCACCTGAGTAGTATTACTGAACTAATTTGAGCATCTACCTCTATCTGTATGTGTGTGGTTAGCACATTAGTAGCTTACATGGACAGTGGGTCACTGCTGGGTATGTCAATCTCTAAATGTTTCCCCCTGCAGCAGCCACTGGCTTTGCTTAGGCTGTAGCACTAGTAGCAGCCAGCTCTGCAGACCAAAGAGATTGGCTGCCGCAGGCTGGATGAATGAAAAGATCCTGCTCAGAGCGATCTTGGCTTGTGCCCCAGCGGCAAACTGTGGCAGGCGATATGCCTCTCCCTAAACACTTGGATGGACAGATATCAGTATGATTATGTTCCTGAGTCAGTGATTTTCAGGCTGCTCATGGAGAAGCTCCAGTTAAGTACTTGGATTTGGCTTAATGCAGGTCAGCCAGAGGAAGCAATTTAATAATGAGCCACTTAAACTAAAGTAGCATAGCAGCTTTAAGTAAACTGTAATTAGTTTGCTTTGCAGCACATATGCCAGCAGGTGGCACCAGAGTTGTTCACAGTTACACAGGCATCAAATCTAGGACAAATGCCAGTCAGCAAAGCTTTCCACATAGTAAGCAGAATTAGGCTTATTTTGAAGCAGATGGGCACTACAGAAGCTGCTGTACTGAATGTTATGGAGTTGTTTATTGTCTGTCTGGTTTAAAAATCAGGGATTACTCTGCAACATCTAGCAGCTTCTGTGTCACATCAGGCTTCACCCAAAGCGAACGAAAGCTCTCGGGATCTCCACGTATGTTTTTTTTTATTTTACTGTAAAAGTCTAGTCCAAAATTGTAAACGTAGTGTGTCTGCAAGCCTTTTGTTGTATTGTGTTAGACTACAATTCCCATTTATATGCGTCTATAAATATAGACGGCACCCCCAGCTCATTCCCACTGGTGCGCAATGAGATTACAATGATAAATACACTATCCACAGAAACCAGTATATGTCACACACTACAGTCTAGAATGGAAAATCAGGATAAAACAGGCTATACCCCAATCTTCCAGTAACTTGTGTAGGTCAATATAAACCTCAACTATTTGGCTGCTGAACTTGACACTGTCCTGGGAAACGTGGTAATGTGGGTAACATAGCAATGTAATGATAGCAGTATTTCAGAACTGCCATTACATCGAACACTGCTGTAACTGTAATAATAATATTTAGACTTCACAGCAATTTGATAACAGATAGGTCATATACCTGTACACAAAGGTTATCTGTTAAAAAAAAATGATGGCACACCCGTCACCTTATTGTACATCACATCAGGGCCGGATTAAAGCAGGGGCAAAAGGGGTCAGTACCCCTGGGCCCCCCTCTTTTTTTTTTTTTAGCTAAAGGTTTTGTGCATGGGAGTGGGGTAGTGCTGCAGCTTCACCCATCTGCTAATGTGACAATGATTAATGGTGCTGAGCATGGGGTGCCAAGGCACACTGACTGCACAAGTGTGCAGTGCCTTACTGGAAGTTGACTAAGTCCCATGACACTTTGCACAAGAGGGCAGAGGCTGACAGGTTTGTGCTGAGCTCTGATTGGTAGAGCTCATTACATGCTTCTAAGGTCCATGGAGGAAAGCAGCAGCAGCCTAGTCATGGGAGGCTTTTTAATCAGAGGCAGTACTGGGACTGTGAGGTCTCCTACAGTCCTACATAGTAAGGTGCAGAGGGACACCTTACTTTTCATGTGGTATGTATGTATATATCCCCTGCAGTTACCCATTGACCAAGTTTATACTGCCTTTACTCTGTGTTTTGACAGTTTACGGCCAGTAATGACGAGTGCAAGCCCCCCCCCCCCCCCCTGTCTAAAGTGACCTGGGCCCCCCGAAGGCTTAATCTGGCACTGCATCACATAACAAATCACGTGGGTGGCAGGAAGGATTGGGGGGGGGGGGGTCAGGTGCATTGTGGTACACTCTGCAAGAAATAATTTGGTGAGATTGGCCTGGGAGGCTTGATGTATTAATAAGATTGATCCAGAAATCATAATAGTGGCAGCAATGTTTCTGCCTGTTCTCCATTATCTCTGTTTTTGAATTTCTTTTAACACCCTTTTCCCTGGCATCCCCCATCTGGGAGCTGGGCCGTGAAGGCAGACCCGGCTCACCACTTCACTGTATAGATGCCGTGCCTATGGCATTTATTCAGCGATCACCAGCGCAGTAGTGATCACAGCCTTTCCCAACCTCCCCTACCCCGCTGGTGGGACACTGCGGCCCACATGTGGTACAGCGAGATGGGGTATGATTAACAGGACTGTCCTGCTGGAAGTGGGACAGGTGGAAGCTCAGCTTCTTTCTGTGCACAAACTCTGCCCGTGGACCTCTACATCTACTTTTCCACTGAGTGCACAGCTCCTGATAATATCTCCTCCCCTGCTGTCTGCATTCTGCCCCCCATCCAGTGTATGCCTCCATTGTCACTGCCAATCAGGGAGTCCTCAGTGAGAAGGCATGCTCTACAGGACAATTTATTAAAGAGCAAAAAGCACTATACGGTGCAACTGCCCCTCACTTTTTATTTATGAAATAAACAATTTTTTTAGAGCCAAATGTTGAATGGTAACGGTAAGAAATAGTGGGGCAGATGTATTAAGCCTTAATGAGAGATAAATGCAAGGGTGATAAAGAGAGATAAACATCCAGCCAATCAGCTGCCATGTTACATGCTGTGTTTGAAAAAAGTCAGTAAGGAGCTGCTCCTTTATCACCCTTGCATTTATCTCTTGTTAAGACTTAGTGGGGCAGATGTATTAAGCTTGGCAAAGAGATAAACTGGAGATAAAGTAGAAGGAGGTAACGCACCAGCCAATCAGCTCCCAACTGTCATATTTCAAACACAGCTGATTGGCTGGTGTGTTTTCTCCTTCCACTTTATCTCCAGTTTAACTCTTCGCCAGGATTAATACATCTGCCCCAATACATCTGCCCCACACTGTCTAGGTTGACAGCCACAAGGTTGAAGCCTGAAAATAGGCATGGTCAACACTCACAATGTGAGATTTTCACATAATTTTTGGTGTCTTTGTTGCCATGGACACCGTGTAAGTGTGCCGCTGCGCTCTCCATGCTTTGGGCACAGTGCCACGCTGCACTCAGCACACTATTATACTCTCAGTCTATGCCCACTTGGATAGTAAAGTATGAACAAAGTAAAAACTTTGACCTTGTGAGTCTCGAACATACCCATGTCAGTCTACACAAAGCTTGTGTAGACCTTCTGTCAATGCTGGCCAACCGTCAGCCATCCCCCGGAAGACACTTGCGCGCCCCGTTCCAACAGAGCCCACCACCCGCTGAAGCCCCCCGATCCCTGCCCATCTCCCTGAAGCGGAGACAGGCAGGGAAAGTGCTCCACGCCGCCGTGTTGATGGAGCGCCTCTTCACCGGCGATCACCAGCCAGGGGAATCTGGCGATTCACAGCGCTGCTTAAAAGGGCTCCATCTGTATGGTATGTCTACCATTTCCAGGTGTCGACCTAGTCACTGTCGACTATTAGTGGTCGACCTAGTGACTGTCCTAAAGTGGAACATTGGACATTGATTTGATATTATTATTTTATAATTCCAATAGTGCAGGCATATTTTCTTTCATGAGGAGTGTTTCCAAAGGGTATCCTGTACATAGGTCAACATATGTCTGGGTTGGCATATATGGTTGACATGGACAAGGTTGACATATACCAGAAAATGTGGACATGGCTATGGTCGACACATTAAAGGGTCGACGTAAAGAAATTATATTTTTTTAATATTTTATCATCCACGTTGGTTCCAATTTGGCCAAGCACAATGGTAGCGTTACACTTATTTGGGGTCCATGCGATGAACTGTACAAATGGACACCAAAAACCATGAAAAAACAATTCCCGACTTTGCTTAGACACAATATTTTGGAGGTCTAGAACTTTATTTGAAAAAACTTGTCTGGGGTCTCTCTTCCCAAACTGCCTAGCGAATTTACAATGGGGTACATATAATGGAGTATGGACAATGAGAACACAGCTTGCTGATCTGACAGAAAGCTGCCGTTGTTCTACAAATAGGATTTAGAGGTCAATGTTCTGCAGGCACGTGTAGGGTTCCTCTGCTTGCCTTCACCATGCAATCTCTAACCCTTGCTATGTAATATTCCTGTTCTGCTTATAATAGAAAGTCTTGTTTGTGTCTTGGCACACAATACATAAATCATGTCCATAGATTACAAGCAGGGCCTCTTAACAAACTACAAGAAGATATCCAGCTGCGGTGTTGGCAAAATACAGTACAAGTACCCCGTTGGATTATTTTTTTCTTTTGTAATGAACGGACTAGTAAGTGACATAGTGTACTTCTGCAATACAGAGCAAGCTTCATAGTATTACATAAATAGTATATTAATTCAAAACACTTGCAAAAATGTATATACTCTACCTTTAAAAGTCCCTGGTTCCCTTCTCGGTGTACACAGTGAAAAGGGCATTTTTTAAATCTATACTTTCAGCTAAAAAAATATCAATGTACAGGGGAGCCTTTTATGCTGGGTATACACTGGGCAATTTGCAGCACCACCGATAGTGGTTAACCATATTTGCTGTGCCGCGATTGTCAGTGACATCCCCCGGTCCCCACTCCATACATACATCGCTGACTCTATGCAGTATGCAATATTGAGCTGCATGTACACACAAGGACAGGGGGGGGGGGGGGGTGAGTTTATCGTAACAATATTCAGCATACAAACTAGACGATATGTGCGATATATCATTATATTGTGCATATTGCTAACAATATATCGCAGAGTGTGTACCCAGCATTAGCAGCCCTTCAGATTTGGACCTTGTTAGATTAAGACGAAGATTCAGGGGGAGATGCTCTAAAGCGAAAATGAGGTAAAATCCCCTTTATCTGGGTTTTTACATGCTCTAAATCCCACATGCTGGTGCAGCGCTGGGGATGGTATCTCCAGCTTTTGCTGGTGATGCCCTACAGAAGCCTATGGGCTTCTCTCCACAGTGCAGAATGAGGTATCCGTCCCAGCATGCCCTGTGGCCACATTGCAAAGGACAATGTGGCCTTTGCATCACTAATCTCATATGTTAGTAAAAATGCGGTACCTGGTGGAGAGGGGCGAAAACGGGTGGCAGATTTTAGAACATCCCACCCTCAAATAGTTGTAGTGTCAGGTCTCCTCCCATGGTTAAAATGCCCGCACTAATTGTAAGCAGTTGAGCGCAGTGGGTAAGAGGCACAGTACACATCTACATTGATTTTGAACTTTTCCTGCCATCAAGCAGTTTCTGCCATCTAGGGTGGAATGTAATAGGGTGAGAGAATCAGAAAGTGAGAGATTTGGTAAGAAATCTACAGTTTTTGTAAAGCGGCAATCATTTACACTGCAAAACCAGGTTGATTTTGCAGTGTAAATGATTGCCGCTTTAAAAAAAACCTGTAGATTTCTTACCAAATCTCTCACTTTCTGATTCTCTCACCCTATTACATTTCACCCCTAGTGTCTACTCCCCCAACTTCAAACATAGTAGCATGTGCCTATATCTCTCTAGCAGCAAAATACAAATCTCTGGTATACATGTAAAGACAGATCTAGTTGAAAAGTAAAAAGTTAAATTTTCTGGCATGTACTGTACCTCCTTTTGACTAAGCCCCTCAATTACAGATCCAGATATATAGGCATTAAAACTGGTACCTCAGTGCTGCTCACAGGTTGGTCACAGGTCTGTAATCCATACTTGCCTACCCTCCCGGAATGGCCGGGAGGGTCCTGCAAATCGGGTCCCCCTCCCGGTCCCCCGGGAAGGGGGGCAAGTCTCCTGCATTTCCCTACAGCCCCGGCTCCCCCTCTCCCCGCGGTCTAAAAACGATGACTTTCGCGGGTCCGCGGGGAGGGGCGGGGCTAAATGACGCAATTCGCGGCATTTCGCGTAATTTTTAGCCCCTCCCCCACCCACGGACCCGCAAATTGAGGCTTCAGCCCGTCATGGGGGCGGGGCTTGATGTCATCACCCATGCCCCGCCCCCAAAACTAAGCCTCTACCCGCCCCCTTTCACTCCTCTCCGGGCTTCTCCCGGAAAGGAGTATGCCAAAGTCGGCAAGTATGCTGTAATCAAATAGATCCCCGGCACTTTACACACTTCCCTGAGGTTTAGGAGTGCCCCCAATAAGAGTAATTCTTTCCTCCCTTGGATCTATTGACTTTGCCCACAGGCACAGAATGTGTAGCTAATTGAATCTGTCCCTAAAGGTTGATAACCCTGGTTAAATAGGCATTATCCCCACATACATTACTCATACATACACACTTGTACCTGAAGCCAAAAGACAGATTACACTGGACCAAAATCAGCGAAAATGATCACATTATACTCTTATTTAACCAGTTTGTCTGAACGACAGGTTTTGTACATTTTCCAGTGTTTGAGAGCAAATGGTTGATTTGTCATGTGCTCGCATCCGTTAGCAGATTTTCAGTCCAACCAGCCATATCAGGCAGATACAGTATAGGATTTTTTCACTCCCTCCATCAAGAAAGTGATACCAAATTGCCAGCTCCTGCTCAGCGGTAGGAGCCAGCACTGCAGCCACAGCACTCTCTGGAAGCAGCATGTACAACCCAGACCCCCGGAGTGTTAAAGAATCGTGATTCAGGCAGCAAAGCCTCGCCCCTTCTGGGAGCCCTGCCTCTTTCCTAAAACTCCACCCCTTTTTCACCAGCTGATGCAGAATTGGATGTAAACTGGACAAGCATTTCCTAGAAGAAGCTTGTGCACAGAAAAAGTGCATGAATTCACCTGCATGCATCTTGAGATACGCCTGGTTTGCTACTATTCACAACCTACACTTGGTGCAGTTACAGCTCCAAACAGGTATATTAGCAGCACTTACAGTACAAACAGGTTTCCATAGCCCACACACCTCTTCTGAAAACTCCCCAAGAAAAAAAAAAAACAGTGGTCACAAATGTAGATGCAAATAAAATTCATATGACTCTGCTATAACCTGCACCATTAACTGAGTGAATTGATGCAACATACTGTATGCTTTTCACGCAGGCTTATGCTCAGCGTCAGCCCGTAACAGTCAGCCATTTGTACTGGAAATAATATACCTGCCAGTGAATCACTCCCTGTGACCGTCAGACAGGGGTACTCTAGGCAAAGGAGTGGCAACAGCCACTATTATACCCTTTTCACACCAGAAATGCAGAGACAACCCCGGGAATTAAATTCAGGGACAAGCAGGGACATTCCCGGGTTGGGGCCCATTCACACATGCTTTTGAAGCAGGGACACCCGGGTCAGCACCTTTCCCACGGATGACCCTGCATTTCTATGAGAATAGCATTGAAAATGGCCTTTTTTAGGCTCACACTAGATTATTGATTATTAATAATTAAGACACAAAACATTTGTAGTGTTTCAGCCTTTGTTTATTTGTATAAAACAAATTATAAGGCATACGAAAGCATGTTCCCCTCTAATGATTAATAGCTCTCTCATCTCCTCATTTGTCCAAGACATGGCACACATTGCAGGCTTTCAGGGGTTAAAATGAACTTCTGGGGTCTGTGGTGCCACAGAACATGCACACGGTCTCCCTGCACGCTGCATGCTGTCTCTGGGCGTGTCTGTGGGTGTCCACCACAACAGGAAGTTGCCCTGCTAGCCAATCAGCATTAGCAGAGGCAACACAGGAAGCAGGGACATGTCCCTGCACCTTTCACACCAGCCAGTAACCCTGGAAGGACCCGGAAGCAACCCTGCAAAATAACCAGGGAATTTGTCCCTGGAACCATTCTCACCAGAGCTAGTCCCGGGATGTTCTCTGACCCAACCCGGGAATTTAGGCTGGTGTGAAAGGGCTATTACTTTACAAAAAAGCAACCCTGTCCTCATACAGGGGAACTACATATTAATAAAAAATGTATTTATAGGCGACAGCTCTCCATACGATGCTTTTCAATCAAATGAATTTTGGTCATCACAAACACTGCGCTATTTCAGAATCCTGCTATCAATAAAAAGCGGATTTATATCTAATACTACAAAATCCGTTAAGTGGGAAACGGCTCTTCAATGGAAATAAGGGAAGGACAGCAGCATAATTCTGAACACTCTGCACAAATAAATGCCAGGTTGGATATTTCCAGGAATTAAAATATTTCTTCTGAGTGTTAATGAAGGTAAAAAGAGATTCATTTATTATCGCCTTTAACAACTTGGTGTGCGAAAATGTTGTTATTGGAAGGAAGACAAAACATGCTTTCATAGAAATGGGTTTTATTTTCTTAGCTTACAAGGGTTGCCAAAAGCCGCAGCAAAAAAAGGAGTATGAGGCAGTGTGGCATGGTCCTAGCTGGTGAGAATGCATTCTATCACTGCGAAGAGCATTAAATCATGATGGAATACCAGCCAATAAAAGCAACACACAAGCACAGTGCGATTCTGATATTGTCTTAACAAGATTAACCAAGGGCTTACGTTATTTCAATTGCTGTGAAAACGAATACGTGATAATAACCAATGTATGTGGCTGGTGAGTGTTGTGAAGTCTTAGTATTGTTGTAGGACCTCGTGGTAGTTTACACAAGGGTCAATGTTAGGGCAAGGCATGTCTAGCCTATATATGAATATATACAAACATTATCATCTGCATACAGTTCATCTAATCTTAAAGAGGTCCCAATTTAAAGGGATTCAGAGGTAAGTCTATATTATGCCTGGGAAGTGCTAGACAAACTGTTTAGATGGAAATAGGTAGGTTGTCTGTAAAGTTAGGCATCACCTTGCTCTGACCAATGCATAGATGCTGATACTGTATATACTGCTAACTGGTAATGAGGATACCATTGGTTAGAACACTGACAACAAAGTCCAGAGTGAGGGAAACTCGACAGGGGGTCAGGTATATATACTTACCGTTCCACTATCACCCTAACCCTTCCTCCGATCTGCTTAGCTCTAATCCCGCCCCCACAGCCTGACCCTAACCCTCCCCGCTAGTGCCTAAACCTAACCCCCATACCCGGCCTGCCACCTAAACCTAACCCACCCCGACCCCCCCCCCGGACTAGCAGCCTCACCCTAACCCTCCCTCCCTATATGCTAAACCTAGGTTTCCCCACTGGAGGCTAAACCTAATTACCCTCTTCCCTGGGTGCACACTAGCGTTGCCCGCATACTTACCACTCGGCATCCCAGCAGTCGGCGTTCCTAATTGATTTACTTTGAATCAGCCAATTATTAGGAGCACAACTATTACCAGCAGCACAATACATCTCACTCCTGTGTTGTTCCTAATTGATGTCAAAATTCTGACAGCGGTGGTCGGGATGCTGGAATTGGTATACTGAATGCCGGGATGCTGACCACATTCCCAACCTAGAAGTGGGACTATCAGATTTGTATAAAATGAGCAGCTATACAAGTTTGCAGAAGACTTTTTGCTGCCGAGACCCTGCAGCACATGCTGGTCATTGGATGGTGAAAAGTTTAGCTGATTCCCACACATGACGTGTGAGGCTGTTTATATGCACAACACACTGTGTAGGTAAACATCAATCTGTCAATTCAAAAGTACTTGCCTGGTGGTCTAAAGCCCTCTCACTGTGTGCGATTGTTATGCCTGTGGACCAAATTAAAGTTCGGAGAACTGCAGTACTGCAGAGCCTCCCGATAGCTCTAGAAATGTTTGAATGAATCTGACAGGAGCGCTTCTCTGTAAAAGGACAGAGGGCAGAGGTCATAACCTTCTTCAAGGGCTACAGTTCAGCCGCATCTCTACTTGACAAACAAGAAGTGAAAACCATGGCGCAATATTCCGGAGCATCACACAAACCAAATAAGAGTCAACAAATCCCAAATACATGCCGATGATGCAATGGATGTTCCGAATCCAAATTGGGCATCCAGATAACAAATAAACTATATAATACTCAAATTCCTAAAAAAAACAAATCAATGCTATTGGAAGGCAACTAAAACTTACGGTAAGTTAGTTAATAATTAGTTTTGGTCACTACAAAAAAAACCATTACAAATTGGGTGATAAATGAAGGCAAATATACATTATTTCTATTATTACACCCAAATCATACTGTAGGTAGGACTTTTCCTCCTCCATGCTACCATGCACTCTGTCCTCAATCACAGGAAACCGCCCTTTATGCCAGTGTGTGTGTGAGAATCTTTTAGTATCGGTGTCTTTTCTGCTTCTTTTTTTGCCAAAGATGCATCTTAGTCACCACAGTATGGGCCTTATTCTAGTTCACTCTTTCTGACCAATTCTTTTTTAGATGGGCCAAACCATGTGCACTGCAGGTGGGGCCTTATTCTAGTTCACTCTTTCTGACAAATTTTTTTTAGATGGGCAAAACCATGTGCACTGCAGGTGGGGCAGATTTAACATGTGCAGAGAGAGTTAGATATGGTTGGGGTTTTTCTTTAAAGTGAGATCTATATTGTAGTGTAAAAATGAAGCAGTCAGTATTTACCCTGCACATAAACAAAATAATTCACCCAAATCTAATTCTATCTGCACCTGTTACATCTGCCCCCGGCAGTGCACATGGTTTTGTCCATCAGAGAAGACATTTGCCTCTAAGAGTGAACTAGAATAACCTCCTATGTGACTAGGTTGACACTGTGCCGATTCATATATATGTCACTTTTATATCTGTGTGCGACTGAGTCTCTGATATCTATATGAAGTGCTAAATGTAGGCGATACACCTTTTTTTCAATACAAGTTCTGTTATGCTCCGTATACAGACTCAGTCGCATACAATATACATGTGTCATATCACATTAATCAGCAGTCTCTTTAAGTCAGGGGTAGCCAAAGCCAGTCTTCGAGAGCTACCAACAGTTCACGTTTTCCAGCTCACCTCACAGGTACAGAGGTGGGTACTTGTGTAGTTTCACGGGCTCGGTGGCTCGCTACGCTCACCACGCTATCTAAAATCAACCCCATGCCAACGTGGATAGTGGGGGTATGAACTATCCAAGTTGGCATGAAGTTAAGTTACTTTATTTTAGATAGTTGTGGTGAGTGTAGAACCCGGAAGTAGCACGGCGCCACGAAACTACACAAGTTTTACTCATTACTCACTGGTACATTTTAAAAGATCCACAGGTGTATCTAAATACTTGTGATTCTATGAGGAGACAATATTAACTGTTGGTAGCTCTCGAGGACTGGAGTTGGCTACCCCTGCTTTAAGTGTTATTCAATTTTTAGATCACGCCATCTAAAGTGACAAGAGAAAATGGGCCTATGTGCACTATAGCGAGTTGAAATGATAGTGAAAAACAATTGAATACCACTCTGTGCATTCTGGTCAAATTGCATTCAGACTAAAACGCATTTTGGGCAAAAAAAAAATCTGTCCTATATTAGCAGAGTTTCATGAGACCTGGCTGCTCGCTGGCGTATCTTGCACTATTTAGCACATTGGGGTTGGATCACAAGGATTTTTTTTTAACTGGGACCATTTTTCAAATGTAAAAATCTCTGTGAATATTAATGCAATCACCCCTTAGTCTACATTACCAGATAACCCCACAATTCTCCTCCCTACCTTATTCAATTTTCACCCTTTATCAATTTCTGTACTTTAATTTGGGAATGTTGGCGAACAGGTGAATTATACTATAATTGCACATTTACATACATTTCAATGGTCAAAGATCATTTTCATTTTCCTAGTTTAGAGAAGCATATAGGTTATCACTAGAGACAGCAGTAGCGCATTCAGGGGGGGTTTCTGAGTACCCAGAAACCACCCCAGGAGTCTAAGGGCCCTAGCCTGAAAGCTGAGGGTCCCCTCTTTCCAGGAGTACAAGAATTTAAAAAAATCGGCCCATGGGAACTGGAGATATCTGACTTCAAAGCATTGGTCCCCATCCAAGCCTGTTAATTACTATTCCTATTCTCTAGTTTTTAATTCCACTAAAATCTAAGAAATCTATTTCCGGGAACTGGAGATATCTGCAGTCAAGCAAGCTGTCCTCCCACCAGAAAATTATGAATAATAAGCCCACTTCACTATACACCCCTCTGCGTATTGAACATCCTCTACCACCCTGGAAGTTATGTATCAGGGCCCCTTCATTCAGCCCAATGCCCCCTTCTCACACCATCTGTGCAGTAAAGGGGTAATTACTGGAAATTACTGATCCAGGCCCTACATGCTGAGCGGTTGATATAATACCCCCTGCCACCTGTGGGACATCAAAGCTTCCCCCACCCCTACCGCTTTAGGATCGGTAGGGGCCCCAATACATCGCTATGCCCAGGGGTCTACACTGCTGTTGACACCCCTGTATGTATATATATATATATGTATACACTAAAATATTATTAATATACATTTGGTACTGTATATCTTTAATACACTAACTGACCCAGCATCATATACTGGGTCAACTTAGTGTCCATCTCTGTGCTTTGCTCCGCCCCTCTGGAAACCCCCTTCTGAAAATCCTGCGTTTGCCCCTGGACAGGATTATATGCATTTGCATATTTGCATATGTATTTGCAGATTTTGCCCATTCTCACTGGTTATTGCATATTTTACCTAAAATCTAGTGATGGTGCATATTTTATGCCCCGCCATTTTCCCACCTATGAGTCACAGCACTGCTTTGCCCTGCTGCTGCTGGCCAGGTAGTGGTAGAGTGTGAGGGCTGGGGCAATATGTGCGCAGTGTGGGGAACCTTGGATGTACGCTATGTCTGATTCTGCTCTAGGCTGCCAATCCATGTTGATAAAAGTCAGTCGGGGCGGATGCCATTACGAAGTTCCTGAACCTTTGCCTGCCCCTGGCCTGGGACTTTACACCAGGAGACAGACTTCTGCAGCAGAGGAGGTGGGCGGAAGGGTTGTGACATCACGCAGCACGGAGGAAATGCCGTGTCACAGTAAGTATGCGGCGCAGGGAGGAAGCCTTCCTCTGTGCCGCCCTCACACGCTATGCTGACATTTGATCCATCAGCGCTGGAGATGAGGGTCCGTGTAGTTGATGCAACAAGAGCTTTGGACGCTGCCGTCTGCTGTAGCAGCCAGGAAGAAAAAAAATCCTGTGTACAGCACTAGACATCTGCAGATGCTGTGGGCCTATTTTTGAGGTTTATTTGCAACTAATTGTATGCTGATTTTTAAATAAATAAGTTATAAATTACTTTTTTTTTATTATTTAATGTAGCATATTTTAACACTTTTCATGCATATTTGCATGCTTTTTTTGTTGCATATAATCCCGTCTCTAGTTATCACGGTAAAAGGACTTTAGGGGTTATTTTAGTTAACTCCTGGCAAATTCCTTCTTAGAAGGACAAAACCATGTGCACTGCAGGTGGGGCAGATGTAACTTGTGCAGAGATAATTAGATTTGGGTAGGGTTTACTACAAAGTGAGATCTATATTGCAGTGTAAAAATAAAGCAGTCAGTATTTTCCCTGCACAGAAACAAAGTAAATCACCCAAATCTAATTCTCTCTGCAAATTGTACATCTGCCCCCCTGCAGTGCACATGGTTTTGTCCACCTAAGAAGGAATTTGCCAAGAGTGAACCAAAATAACCCCCTGCTGTATATGCAAAAAAATATGAGTTGTGATGTCACTGGTTATAAATGGGGATTTCACATTAATGCGGTGTTCACAAGGGAAACGTGTGTGTTATCAGGAATAGCACAGCTTCTCTTGTAAATCATTAAGGCTATCAGAAGTCATCTGGGATTTCTGTAAAATGTACATAAATACTCAGCCTGCTTCTTTGTGCCTTTCTATGGTCACACAAATGACTTCTGATATACAGTAATTGACAAGGGAATACACTGTTCAGCTAGGGAATTTGACATTAAGGTAGAATTAAAATTAAGAACATGTCGTACAAACTGTATGTTTGGATGGGGGGTGTAGAAGGAGAGATGGAAAGATGATCTCATTACTATACACAGATGTGATCATCCAGGTAATGTTATTCTTATTCTCGTCTGACACTTGCCAAGTACTTTCAATAACACATGCCTAGTAATCTTCCAGCACATTCACTATTTAACAGATAATTTATTCTCCTAGTTAATTTAAATTGGCAAAGTGATAAAATGCATACCTTGCCTTTCATTAAGGCTGTTCCTTATGGCTTGTTGCAGCTGTTCCTCCTCACTAAGCCCTCTGGTGTGCACATCAGTGTCCCCTGGTGGGTTATTGTCTCTGAACTGGTACTCTGGGTGCCCTAATAGAGAAACGTGCAGTAACATTCACCAAATAGGAGCAGTGTTAGCCCTTTATTATATAGAAATTCTCAAACACAAGAAGACGATCTCAGGGACCCGAAGCATAATCCTTGATAGGCAGTCCTATTGAAGATGGGATGTTGCCCATAGCAACCAATCAGATACTATCTAGGGACAGATGTACTAAGCTTCAAAACATTATAAAGTGGAAAGTGATAAACTACCAGCCAATCATCTTCTAACTACCGTACCATGTTACAGGCTGGGGTTGAAAGATAACAGGTAGGAGCTGATTGGCTGGTTGTTTATCACTCTCCACTTCATCACTTTATGAAGCTTAGGTGTATCTTGCCCCTAATATCTCCCAGAAGATGCTAAATAAGTAAGAAGTAAAAACCAGTTAGCTGATATGGGCAAATTTACCCCAATGACTGCCCAAAAAATGACAAGAATGTCGGTATGTCTTATTACCATAGTGTAAAACAGCCATTTACTCTATGCAATTTAATAATTCCAAGCGGTGCCTCTTATAACTGTGTACTACAAATGGAGCGCCTCTTATCCTTGGCCGGGGATTGCAAGCATGTCTCCGCTGGCAATCACTGGCGCAGAGGCGCTCCATCTGACTTTGACGCACGTGCTACTCACACGCACGCGCGTCCCAGTTTCAGGACGGCGCCGCTGCGGGTCCCTGCCCGTCTCCACTTCAGGGAGATGGGCAGGGATAGGGGGGACAGCGGGGCAGCGAGGGGCACCAGGGGAGGTGGCCAAGAAAGCTTTGTAGCCACGGTGCGCGCGTGAGTGTCTCGTGCACGCGACCCTGGCGAGAGCTGGCAATAGAATCGCCAGTCCCTGCAAGGAAGAGGCCGGCTCCATCTGTATATGTATAAACTCTAGGCCTCGGGTCTCTTTATGACCTAGAACAGTGGTTCCCAACCTCAGTCCTCAAGAATCCACAATAGTGGATGGGAGCGAGCGTGCATGAGACGCTCGCACGTCCTGTTCCGATGGAGCTCTCTGTTGCAGGTTCCCAGCTGCCCCCACCTCTCCCCGATCCCTGCCCATCTCCCTGAAGCGGAGACGGGCAGGGAAAGCGCTACCTGCTGCCATGTTGAAGGGGATGCGCGTGTACGTGAGACACTCACACGTCCTCGTCAAAGGAGAACCTCTCCGTCAGCAAATCGCCAGCTAAGGGAATCTGGCGATTCCCAGCACTGGCTGAGAAGCGCTCCACCTGTACTTAGAAACCAAGGTTGGGAACCACTGACCTAGAAAACCCATTAAATCTAGTCTCCTAGGTTGAAACAAACATCCTGACCCATCACTCTGCACAGTTGAGCAGATTGAAAAAGATCAGTCTAGATTAGAACAGCATAAACTTCTAATAAAACATAGGTGACACAATTATGTGTATAAAGCTCCGTACACACGGCTGCCGAGCGATATATATCGCTCAGGGACCAAACTGCTGACCATCAGCGACCAGCGATTGTTATTGATGAAAACGAGTAACTCCGCCGTCAGACAATATCCCCAGCAATTTTGTCTGAAAGCGCCCCTTGTGTGCGGGGCTAAAGATGAATCACTGCTTATAAATAGTGAGTTCTGATTTCTTCCATTTGGCATTCATTATTAAAACGTGTGCCCTGTAAAGGAGAACACAGCTCCTGCTGTAAATCATTCTGGTTATCGCAATGTACATGCAGGTTCACACCAATAGCAGATATATGCCAGGCACATTACTCATACACTTCTAGCAATGTTTCTAGCCATTCTGCTGTCAGGAATTAGTAAAACTATCACTATGGGCAGTATTCAATGAAAAAGTTCTCCATGCATGGAGAGCGTTTTATTTCGCTCTCCATGCACTCTCCGTGTTCCGGAGGGCTCTCTGCCACTCCTGCTCCCTCTATTCAATGTGGCTGATGCTCTCCGCCACTCGCGGAGAGTCTTAACCCCTGCAGGGAGCAGGGAGCTTTCAGGGAGCCGGAAGCAGCCAGAGAGATTAAAGTCTCCCTGGCTGCTCCAGAGGACTGTGGAGGGGAGGGGGGCTCTCCAGGACCCAGGCTGCACCCCCCTATAGCCAGCGGGGGACCAAGTATTCACTGCACCCGTTTGTGCATAGTTACGTTCGGGTGCAGTGAATATATGAATACAGGTTGAGTATCCCATATCCAAAATGCTCGGGACCAGGAGAATTTTGGATAACGGATTATTCCGTATTTCGGAATATTTTAATATTTCAATGATGTATTTTGAAGTATCTTGCATTTATGCTGTATAAACACATAATATACACACAAATATATTTTATTACCACATAAAATACACACAAACATATTTTAATTGTTCAAAAAACAAGGTTTCAAAACGTAAAACAAAATGTGTGTACTATCTCAGCACTGAATTTGAAGGCCAAGCAATCATTGTCTTGCACATATATAGTGCCAGTTACATATCATGTCCCCAGTGATGCTGTTACATATGTCCCCAGTGAGTTTTTAGCAAAAAAAAAATTTTTTTTCACTTTCTGGAATGTCCGTATTTCGGAATAATTCGGATAACGGATATTCGGATACGGGATACTCGACCTGTATCTAATGAGCGGCTCGAGCGCTCCGGCCCCCTGCTGGCTGCACTGTGTAAAAAAAAAAAATAAAAAAAAATATTTTTTTTACAATTAAATATATATTCATGTGCTATAAGCACATGAATAAAAATAACATGCCCCTTCACAGAAAAAAGAAACTGATTTTTTGACACCAAAATTTCTTAAAAAAACCTTTTAGTTTAAAAGTTCACATTCCAGCTCTCCATCAAAAGATGGAGAATTGCTACACGGAGAGACACGGAGAAAGTCACTTAGAAAGACGGAGAACATTTCACATTGAATAGGGTTGCTCGCTTTTGGAGAGCAAAATGCTCCGTCCAAGGCGAACAAAGCACAAGTTCTCCACAAAACACGGAGAACTTTTCTCATTGAATACTGCCCTATGTCTCTAATACATAAAAAACTCCTTATCTCATGTACATTTAGCAATTTCAGGCAAGATAGCAGCACAACCTGTCATAGTACCCACTATGCATCCGGCCCTGTATGGATTGGTGCAAAATGATAGAGATAAATACTCGGTCTCAGATCTTATTACTGTGCGTATACTGTAGATCTGATCAAGTACTTTCAATAACACGTTCATGCCTGGTAATCTTTCAGCACATTCACTGTTTAACATAAACGTTACTTTCCCAGCTCATTAAATTAGCAGAGTGATAAAATGCATACCCCTTTCATTGAGGCTGTTCCTTATGGCTTGTTGCAGCTGTTCCTCCTCACTAAGCCCTCCGGTGTGTACACGAGAATGCCCTGGTGGGTTATTGTGTCTAAACCGGTACTCTGGATGCCCTAGAGAAACGTATAATTTTGGTTTAATAATTTAGCATTCACCAATGTATTCGCAAACATTTCAGGAACATATAGTATTGGAATGAACAATATTAGAGAGTCAAGTATTTTTATGAAAGTCATAATTTCTGGGGGTTCCATGGCTAATAACACAACATAAGTACATAGCAAGTATCTGATGTTTCAAATAAAAATTGCATCTTTAAAAGTAAACACATATCGAAGCATAAACAGCACCTGTCTAACTGGACTGATAATAAAGAATCAGACTTCATCTTTAGCGCCCAATGTGGGGTATCACATTGTCAGACATTGCAAAACGGCAAGAACCATGGTAAGACAGTTGGCAAAATTTTTTGCTAGTTACAAATTGTACAGCAGGCTTGGGAACCTGGGCAATATTGTGGTTGTGGTGTGCCTTTTTTGTCTGGTAAGCCTGGGTAAACCTTCCCAGTTTGTGCCAGACTGAATAGCATGGCAATTTGGAAATGTTGGAGGTTGTATGAGCCACTGTAGTATAAAATATAATATTCAGATCTGATCACAGTACAAATTTGTTCTCAAAATGGGCAAAACCATGTGCAGTGCAGGTAGGGCAGATGTGACAGAGTTAGATATGGGTAGGGTGTGTTGAAACTCAAATCTAAATTGCAGTGTAAAAATAATGCAGCCAGTATTTACCCTGCACAGAAACAAAATAACTACATTTACCCCACCTGCAGTGCACATGGGTTTGCCCATTTTGAGAACAAATTTGTACTGCTATCAGATTTGAATAAGGGACATTATTTGCTGGTTTGTATTAAGTGGCCAGTGAGGAAGGCAGGTATACACTTAATCTGTTTTGTGAGTCTGGCCCATTATATTAAGCCTCCTAAATTTGCCCATAAAAAAGGGAAATGCAGGATACTATGGAGCCATTAATACAAATGTTGCCTAAACTCTCTGCAGGGCAACACACCTAGACATAGGGTCAACTAGCTCAGGTGCAGTTGCTGCAGGAGGTGTAGCAAGCTCAGATTAAAGGCCAACAGCACCTAGCTGAACAACTGCAAACCCGGATACAGGGGCAGCAAGAGCAAATTCACATGCTGCATGAGAAGGAGCTAAAAGAGCTGAGAAAAGTTGGGCAGGAGAGGCTACCAAAGCTCATTCCAGCTGATGACATAGAGGCATTCCTCTGCACCTTTGAGCAGACAGCCATGCTTTTGGGATGGTCTGCAGAGGAATTGTCTGACAGGCTGGCTCCCAGGGGAGGCACAGAGGGCCTATGCCTATATGTCTGTGGCTGATTCAGGCTCCTTCCCTAGCCTTAAGAAGGCTATACTTGAAAGAAATGGAATGACAGGCCTTAGGAGGGCTCTGAGCCACCGTGGATTCAGCGTGGATTCAAACTAGCCCGGCTGGCTAGGGCCTGGTTGCAGCTGAGTAAAAAGTCGGCAGGGCAAATTGTGGAGATTGTTGCACTAGACCAAGCTAGGCTAAAATTAGACCAGACAGTACAACAATGGGCCTTGCAGGTGGACCCTCAAAAGTTTTGAGAAGATGGCAGTGGTGACTGAGTGGCACATGACCCTTGCGAAGTTGATGAAGGTTAGACAAGGGCTTGTGCATGTACCAAAGCATAGAACCCAGGTTCCTGTCGCTCTGCCTCCCATGCTATGCTTTCAATGTGGCAAGTCTGGTCTGTACGGCGGGACTGGGCAGGGCGTGGAGACCCAATGGATTGTATCTACACCTGATAATTCAAGGCTGGTGAATAAAGCTGGTAGCTGCAGTCAACTCCATACCACTTTATCCACTGATCCTGGGCCGTGACGTTCCCATGTTGCCAGAGCTGTTTACGTGGCAAGATGTCAATAGAGACTCAGTAGATGAAGCCGTAGAATATCGAAGTTTGGCATCCGGGAGAGCTACTGAAGCCACTTAACCACCCAAGGAAACAAACACTCAGGTCTCACTGGAGCCCTGTGAGTGAGTAGGTCTCCTTACAGGACTTTGGATGAGACCAGCTGGAGGATACGAATCTGTTGCATGCCTTTGAAAATGTGAAAGTGTCACGACTGGGGTTTGAGATGAGATGACGAAGGCCTCAGGCGTAGGCTCTGGCCAATGAATAAATCAGGGAAGACTTAATTAAGCTTTTGTACATGAAACCAGGATATGGCCTTGAAGTTAGCCCAGAGGCGTGACCAACATGGAGTAGACAGATGATAAAAGTACAATATTTCATTGAACACTTAGCAGATGGTAACAGCAATGAAGAGATTGTACTCAGCAACTTGACAAGAGGTAACGTAATCACACAGGCAGGGAATGGTAAGACAATAACTGTAAATGCAGAGATGGTAAGTAAAGGTGCAGTGTAAAACACTGATGCAGGTCTTGAATACGACAAAAGTCGACAAGCATAATAAATGGAACTTTACTTTCAGTTGCAGATGATGTTTCAGTAATGATGATAAAACATCAATTACTTGGATGCAATGGTTAGAACATCAGTAGCTTGGGAATGATGGTGAGAACATCGATAGCACAGGAACAATGGTAGAATATCGATAGCACTTGAACGATGGCTGAACAGCGATAGCTCAGGAACGATGGCAGAACATTGATAGCACAGGAACAATGGTGGAACACTTATAGCTGCTTAGTTGAGTATCCTTCTCTGGGCAGAGGATCACAGGAGCTGGAATACCTGGAAGGAAACACACTGCAGCAGAATCAACTGTATCAGCTAGCAATTCGGTCTGGATTTCCCAGCATACTTATACCCACTGGGAGATGGGGATTGGCTGAGGACAGTGGGCCTTATTCTAGTTCACTCTTTCTGACAAAATCCTTCTTAGACTGACAAAACCATGTGCACTGCAGGTGGGGGCAGATGTTGCTTGTGCAGAGAGAATTAGATTTGGGTGGGGTTTTACTTCAAAGTGAGATCTATATTGCAGTGTAAAAATAAAGCAGTCAATATTTTCCCTGCACAGAAACACAATAACTCACCCAAATCTAAATCTCTCTGCACATTTTACATCTGCCCCCCTGCAGTGCACATGGTTTTGTCCATCTAAGAAGGATTTTGTCAGAAAGAGTGAACTAGAATAAGGCCCAGTATGACAGGGAAAACAGACCTCACAGGATTGGCTCAGGAGAACAGGTGACTGGAGCAAACAATGGCAGGCCCCATGTTAGGCTCTGGCATGAAAATACGTAAACACCATGCTTGCAGGGAGCGGAGAACTGCTAGCCAACGTGAGAGGGGAGACATGCTATACAGCTGCAGTCTCAGTGGCGCTGGATGAACACAGTAGGCTGGATGAAGATTGCGGCACACAGGTTGCCGATAGCACCCTAGCTTGAGACACAGGGACTGTCTGGACAGGCATTTGGATGGTAAGAATCTCTATTTAATTACCCAGAAAGTTAAATGGTAAATTGGTTGAGGCTTTGCTACTGGAGGATTTACATTATTTAAAAAAAAATATGATGATGATGATTATCCGTTTAGTTGATATTGGCCTTCGGACACCCAATGGATCAATGTTCGCCCTGTCATTCTGTCGCTTTTTGTTTCTTTCAAGTCCTTCATTTGCATGTTAGTATCCGCTCTGACAATGTCCAACCATCGTGTAGATTGACGTCTCTTTTTTCTTTACCCACTAAGAGACCGAGCATTAATGTTGTTTCTAAGGAGTTTGCTCGAATGACATGGCTGAGGTATGAAAGCCGTTGCTTGGTGATCTTCCCTCCAGTGATGAGTTCGGTTTAAAACGCTCATTATGTCCTTGTTCATGGTCCTTGCTGTCAATGGTACACGTAAAATCTTCCTCCAACAGCATAATTCAAAGGCTTCTATATTCCTGCGATCTGCTTTTTTGAGTGTCCAGGTTTTACATGCGTAGGTGGCAATAGGATAGATGATTGCATTGACCAGTCGCAATGCTGATGTCATTGCTCTTCCAGATCTGTGTCATTCTTTGCATAGCAGCACAGCTAAGTGCAATACGGCATTTGATTTCAGGACCCTATTCACCCATACGGTCGATCTTGGAATCAAGAAAGATAAAATACCAACTGTTATGCTTGCATCATTGTCTGCAGTGGTCATTTACTTTTGTCCTCTTGATGTTGAGGTGCAGTCTCAATCGTGTGCTTTCTTCCTTGACTCTTCTAACCAGATAATCAAGATCTTTTTCACTCTCGGTGAGCAGTGTTGTGTCATCAGCATATCGCAGGATATTGATGTTCCTGCCTCTGATTTTCACTCCATTTGGAGACTCGTCCAAGTTGCATTGTCTCAACAGTGGCTTCTTGATGCAATTTTGGATGATCAGCAGGATTTTGTTTGCATGTGATATAGTGCAATGGTCTGGTAATTGCTGCAATCTTGTGCATCTCCCTTCTTTGCAAGTGGGACAAAGACTGACCTTTTCCTATCCTTTCGCCATGAGTTTGTTCTTCAGATCTGCTGGATAAAGAGAGGTTAGCATTGAAACTGATAAGGACTTGATTCATTCAGATGGTATGTTGTCAATGCCAGGAGGCTTTGTTGTTGGGTAGTAGTTTCAGTGCCCAGGCTATTTCTTCTGGTACAATATTTGGTTCCTACTCAGTCTGGCTGCCCTGTTTAGCCATTCGGAATGCTCCATTGGCTGCATATAGGCTCGTTGTGTATTCTTGCCACCTGCGCTTTATCCAATAATAGTTTGCCCTTTTGATCTTTGATGCTTGTTGCCTTTATTGGGGCAAATGGTGCACGCGCCTGCTTCATGTACATGAAGAGTTCCAGAGTAAGCCCTTGCTTGTTTGCCTCTTCTAATGCTGTACACACAGTGAGATTTGACATTAGATTTTGTCTATATATTCAAAATCGCATGCAGATCGCACAGGTTTTTTACATTGCAATCCTGATATGCGCTCCCGTGGCAGCACAAATAGAAACCCAGATAGACAGGGCAGCAATGACTATAAAGTAAAAATCGAATGCAGATTGTATGAATTGTATGTAAATAGTACAGAGTTTGCAAAGATTGCATAGCACTCGAATCTTAAGTCGAATAGCAAGGGAATCTTACCGCGTGTACACACCATAACTTTGCACAGCGCTTATTCCAATATTGATCCTTGTCCCGCCTTGCTTCTCTCTGAAATTCTGCATTTACACATCTGAAATTGGTGTTATTGCCAAAGGCTGTTTCTGCTCGTCCTTTGTTTGCAATTTCGATAGTGGCATCGGATAGCCTCTGTGATTTTTTTACTGATCTTTTGTTTGGGATGTATTTCTCCATTGCGTCCACTAGGATTTCTTTTTTATCTCTTACCATAGTTAATCAGGCTCATTTCCAGTTGGGCTGAGTAAATCGATTATATATATATATATATATATATATATATATATATATATATATATATATATATATATATAGTTAGTGGGATTGCGGCCTGGCACTCTCCGGTCCCCTTTGCAGCTGCCCCGGTGCCCTCTCTAGGTATAGGTAGTGGAGTAAAGAACAGGCGGCACTCGGAGGTCTTTTCAAATACGTATATTCAAGCAGAAAGGCTTAACGTTTCGGAGCAAAGCTCCTTTGTCAAAAGCGTGCGATGACAAAGGAGCTTTGCTCCGAAACGTTAAGCCTTTCTGCTTGAATATACGTATTTGAAAAGACCTCCGAGTGCCGCCTGTTCTTTACTCCACTATATATATATATATATATATATATATATATATATATATATATATATATTTGATTTGTTTTTTCTTCTTCTTTAGTTTCACAGTAAATTGAGGCATTAATCTGCAGCAGGGTCACGCTGTAAAGCACTGTGTGATTTCAGTAAATTCCTATTTATAAATAAATATATAGTATTTACAGTTCTAAACTGTTTGCTTCCCTTAATCATCTGATCTAATGTGCTGCAGATATTAAACAAACATTAAGAGAAAACACCCTTATTTTTGTCCCTTTATTAAGCACTTAACTGGTATAGTTGCAGGGTAAGGGACTATAACTAAGCTTCAGTCTATGCTGTTGTCTTGTGTCCCCAGTGATTTCAGGGAAGATCTATTGTGCACACTTGAAATATGAGTCTCCAGCCTCTATTGTGGCCCTGGCCAGTCATATCGCTGGCTTGCAACCACCAGAATTGCATCCCAGAATGCAGTGTGAATGGCATTCTGAGGTGCATGAGCCAGACATAAAAAATGCCATAAGAGAAACCTAAGTCCGAGCACTTTAATTCTGATTTCTACAAGTGCAGCAATCAGCTGCGAAATGGGGAACTGATGACCAGTTATATGTTGGGGAGGGGATATGCCAAGGATGGGGGGCATTATCTTGGGAGGGGGTTTCTTGTAGTGCACTTTTACCACTGGGGACTGGTGAGGGAGGGTTGATGCACCTCCTAATTTCTAGAAAGTCCATATAAAAAAAAATGGCAAATTAAGTGGTTAATGACATAAATGACTTTAAACAGTCTGTTTAAATTGGGTATATTTGGTTAATGACATAATTCAATATACCAAATGCAGTTAAAGTGAAATGTAAAAATAATTATGCATTTAGGTTTGTATTACAATTGCCTACCATCATTGCTGACGTTTCTTCTTCTTTCCGGGCGGCCACCATTGAAGAGAGGTACTAAACAGGAATACAGGTGAATAATAATAATGTATAGTACATATTAAACATACAAAAATATAATATTATGGAGGGATAGCTCAGTGCATACTGACAGGTTATCAGTGTCATGTGAACAGGCCAGGTACTCAGAGATACAGGCTATGACAAAAGTACTCCCATCAACAGGTGTTCTTTCACCATGCCAACAAAGTGTGGTCTGTGAGGTATCTAAGGTCATGTTGTCTACATGTACAATTAATAATATGAAATAGAAAGGCATAATGCAAAGATAGACGAGCTAACCATTCAATGACATACACTGGGGTGAGAGGGCTTGCTTAGATAGGCATTAAGGGTGGAAAATTAAGCTGACTGCTTGCATTGAATGTTCAGGATTCTCTAACATGGCCACACTTATATATGACCAGAGGAACTGTTCCAGTCCCTTGGCTCTAAGGCAGGGGTCCTCAGACTATTTTGATTTGGGACCCCAACAGACGATAAAAATTATTACATGACCCCAGCAAGTAACTGCAGAAGGTCATCACATCACACGTGTAGTCAGCAGACAGCACATACATGGCAGCATTGTGGAGGCACAAAATGATGGGAGGAGTCTAATATAACAGACAATTCAACAGATTTTTCAGACCCCTTGAATCACTGACTGAGATTAGAAAAGTCATCAGCCTGATGGTCAGCAACATCATGCTGAGAAGGTCAGGACCCACAGTTTGAGAACCGCTGCTCTAAGGTACAGTGACTGAATAAATTGGGGCCCTATTTATAGTGTAGTAAGTACTGTAAGCCATAATCCTTACACACTGACAGTCCTTTATAAACTCAGTTTTACTCAAGTCCAGACCAACAGTGGAATACTGGTTGTTCTAGGTCCGCACATGCAGAAATTTCGAGTCAACTGAACGGGTCTTCCAAATGGCAGTTTGTATTGGCAGCTTCTAAGTTTGAAAGGACAGTGGTTCCCAAACATTTTTGAACCACGGCACCCTTGAGTATCAGAATATTTTTCACGGCACCCCTAGGTAAAAAAATTGTTGTCGATAGATTAAGAAACAATATTAAATCAAGTAAATTGTGTTTATAGGTCATCCTTAGGATCAATTATGTAGTGAGGAACCAGATTTGCTTTTGTTTGCCCACATATTTCATGATTAGCGGCCATCAACTGGTTTTGCATCAGGCATTGCCCATAACTATTATGAATTTGTCCAATGCACCCCTGCAAGTGTTCCGAGGCACAAAATTTGGGAACCACTGACAGAGTATGGATTTAGAGAACTACTAAATCAAAGTTTATGTTTAAGACTGTATTGTAGTATAAGAAAGGGGTAATTAAGGACAGCCATATTGCTCAGTTACACTGAATTATACATACACATGTAGTTTGTTTAATGTGTAAAACAGACAAAGTATTGCAAGCCATATGTCTCTCATCACTGAATGAAAGAGATTCTCAGCGCTGTTCTCTTTGCCTGTAGGCATTGATTTATCTCCACTTAAACTCATTATACACTATAAGCCTTGTTCAGTTTTATTGTCCCTTTTTATTATTGATGTATCATGCCAATCACTCTGTGTATGCTATAAAGTATGCCTGTATTCACTATTGGAGAAGTAAAGTATTAATATTACGACAAATGGCTTGTGATGAATGACAACTACATAATTAAACTCACATAAGTAAGTCATTAAACTCACAGGTGTGGCTTATAAAAGATTATTGCCTTTGAAATGTGGATCTTACTCATCTTTCAACTGTTCCCATAATGCTGCCATTACCTGCAGCTGTCAGAATCTGCCCCAGAGGTCCGTGTACGAATAACAGGCCCACCAAAATCCCGGAAAGGTGTCCAACAAAGGAAGTCCTGGCAGACAAGGAACATTTGTATTTTTATCAAGACAAGATACATTCTTTATTATGTAACACAGCATTTTACATTTGTATGATACACTGCTTGATTAGACTAGTTACATCCATCAAATGCTTGAATTTTTAATATGAATGCAATGCATTTTAACATATGTTTAAAGAGAACCCATTCTATACTATGGCCCATATTCAATACGACGGGCGAGGGGTTTAAATGGTGGGGGTTGCAGAAAACAAGCAATCCCCATTGTTTAACCCCCTCGCCGGCCACACACCTGTCACAGGATGGCGAGGATTCCCCCAAACAGTGAAGTTCGCAGCTAATGCAGGGAGCCTGTGGGATTTTGCTGTGCCTCCCACTCCTCTCATACAGTGTCCATTCCACCAATGACCATAGGTATGAGGACTCCGCACTGTGAATTCTTCAGTAGAAGACTATGAAGCAGGCGGGAACCCAACGTCATAGTCTATCAATCCAGGATGTTAAGTAATGGGGCGGGTTAAAAATATATTGGGGAGTTAACTGTATTTTTTCATGTCTAATAATGTACTGGGAGAGCATCTACTGTTATGTTCACTAGCCCAAGGATTTCAAATGGGTATTACGCATCTGGAGATCTAGTAAATTAATAAGCAATTAAAATAAAAGTACAAAAGCACAGTGTAGGATAAATCTGGATGTATTAGCAGATGGATGTTAAAGTGTCTTCAACTGCAGGTATACCCTAAAATCGGACACATACACAAAGGCAATGCCAGTGCATAACCGGTTCCAGGACTGTGGTCGGTGAATACAATATTGTATTAATTACATTTATTATTAAAACTATTTGCTTATTAAAATCACTTGAGGAAAAACATGAAAAACAGATTGTAATAGCAAATTACACTTGCTGAATGAATGAGTACAGGAAGGAACATATAAGTAATTACCCACATCCAGAGATTATCAGGGCAGCTACTGAATAGTGTAATAGTTGTTATCTGGTAGAATAACACCCCCCCCCCCCCCCCCCACACACACACACACACACACAGGCAGTGGCGTAACTAGATACATGCGGGCCCCATAGCAAAAGTTTGTTAGGGCCCCTATTCATCAACTAAGGCTGAAAAAAGTATATAGCACATGATACTTTGACAGGCAAAGTGGGCCCCTCTCAGCTCTGGGCCCCATAGCAGCTGCATTCCCTGCACCTATGGTAGTTACGCCTTTGCACACAGGAGTACTAGAACTGTCCTTGTTTTCATGCCTCCAAATGTCTAGATCAGGAACTGACAAACAAGCAAGACAGGTCTTAAAAAATATAACTAAATAGTTACACATAACATGAAAAAGCATCCAGCACAGAGTCAGATGGGCTGCCCTAAAGTTAAATAGCTACTTGTGTATTATCACGGCGCCTGGCTACGCTACATTTTCAATGTAGCCTAAGGTATGTTGTCAGCGTAGCCGGCGCCGTGATAATGTGATGTGTGTGTTGTGCTTTATACTTACCCTCCTCCGGGCCGGCCACCGCGTCCATCATGATCCCCGCTGACTCCACCGACGCACGGTCACTCCCCGGTGGCAGCGTTCAGTCCCCCACCTCCGGCAGTCACTCCCCGGCGCCAGCAATGTACGCAATGGACAATGTACGGAATTCAGCGTAGTGCCGCTGGGGGAGCATCACATGGTTTCCCTGCTCCCCCAGCGGCACTATGCTAATTGCGTACATTGTCCGCAGCGAGTGCTGGAGGAGGGGGACTGAACGCTGCCGCCGGATAGTGAGCATGCATTGGTGGATCGTGGGATTGTGATGGACGTGGTGGCTGGCCCGGAGGAGGGTAAGTATAAAGCACAAAACACACACAATGACAATGTAATATCCTCACTATCCACTGCATACCCCCAGTATCCACGTGGGCGTGGAGTTAATTTTATAAAGTGTGGCGAGCGCAGCGAACCAGTGAGCCCGAAGCGCCATACTTTATAAAATTAACTCCACGCCCACGTGGATACTGTGGGTATGACATGGATAGTGGGGAAATAAAGCATTGTGTATTATCACAGCTCCAGGACAAGTTACGTAGTTTACGTAGCTAGCATAGTGATGTATTGGTATTCTCAATACACCACTATGCAAACTACTTAATGGGCGCCGTGATAATACACAAGTACCATTCAATATTTGTAGTACACAGTAATTGTAATCCAAAGAAACAAAACCTGAAACAAATATTAAGACGGACTACTGCAGGGGTGGCCAACCAATCAGAGGCAATGAGACAAAAAATATGTTATGATAAGACAAAGAGCCAATACCATGCAATACCCTACAAGGCCATGCCCCATTTTTTAATCGGTTGTGGCCTAGCTACTAGCAGCACATTTGCATACCTTCCAACTTTTGTATTTTTAAAATCGGGAGGTATGTAATGTGGGCATAGTCTAGGACAGAGGAGGCGTGGCTTAGTGCTGTGACCCCTGTTCACAGCCACAGTCAAAGGAGGCAAGCAGCAGTGCCACGGGTGCAGGAGCCGCATCTCATTAAGAAAAAAGCAGCATTCTGGCCACCCCTTTTGTATAGGTTGATGTGAGATTATGCTGTGATGTCATAATGGTAATAGCCTCGGTCAGCGCTACACTATTGCATTCATACAGATCAAGGGACCTGGCAACACGCAGCTCACTAGCAGGAGTTTTCATTACATTTCTTTTGTCCTATTTCTTTCATAATTTCTTTCTATTTTGTCTTTCTAATTATTGTTCTTTCTTTCTATTTATTTTGTTCTTTCTTTGTCTCTCCGTCTCCCCTACCAGTTTTACCAGTCTCTCTCTCTCTTTTCTAGATCTCTCACCATGGACATATGTGCCCCTATCGAAATGCAGATGTACTTCGCCAGTCAGAAAAGTTACGCAGGGTTAGTGGGTGGCTGGTTTGGGAACACTCTGTATAGCCTCCTAATGCCCAGAGGGACGGGCAGTCCTTCAGCCATGGGTCCCCAGAGGTTTCCCCCACAGGGGGTTTTTCCTCTCCTGAGTGCTGAAGGATGATTCTTTGTGAATCAAATAATTATATTTTGCTTTAAATAAAAATCTGAATTTATTTTTTAAATTTAATTTTCTTTATTTTTTATTTAAAAAAAATGCTCACACTGGTCAAGAGGCAGAAGTGAGGCCTGGTGAGGTAAATGAGAGCAGAGTTGGTTATGGACAGTAATACGATGGTGGGGAGAGGAAGAGAGGTCAGCTTAGATGAAGTACAAGTTCTGCAGGCTCAGAACATGAAAACTGAGGTAACAATACAAATGAGAGGGGTTTCTGGAGAAATGATGAGAATGAATTGATGCCTAACTAATATGGGAATAAGGATTGGTAGGGAGACAACACACAGTGTGTAAAGGATTATTGCAAGTCTTATCGACTTGCAATGATCTATGTCAGGGATAGCCAACTCCAGTCCTTGAGAGCTACCAACAGTTAACGTTTTCCAGGTCTCCTCACAGAATAATAAGTGAAGTAATTAGCTCCAGCTGTGGATCATTTATAATGTGTTAGTCAGTAATGAGTGCACCTGTGTACCTGCGAGGTGAGCTGGAAAACATGAACTGTTGGTAGCTCTCGAGGACTGGCGTTGGCTACCCCAGATCTACAGTATGTTATGATATATGGGGGGTAATCTCCTGATAAATAGTAATACATATAATACAGAAGAAGAATAGATTGTAAGCTCCTCTGGGGCAGGCACTGATGTGAATGGGCAAATAATCTCTGTAAAGTGCTGCAGAATGTGTGCGCTATATAAATGGTAATAAATAAATGCATTTACAGCAATCTTAAAGTGATCTCAGGGTAAATATTAATAGAGGTTCCAGCATCATGCAATAATTACATGTCTTAACCAAAAACAAATAGACCATATTAATTGGTATCTATATAATAGCCAGTGTATAACAGGGGAGCCAACCAATCAGAGGCAATGAGCACAAAAATATGTTATGGTAAGACAAGGAGCCAGATGACAATTCACTGAATAATACGTTAAGCATCTTGTACTTATTTACCAAAGGCCCATCATCGAATTCTAATTCGCACTGGTCTATTGGTTTCAATCATTAATCAGCCTTTGCAATGTTTATTAATGTGCTTCTTCGCATGGGAAATAAAGTATATGCAATTGAATTTGTTCTGTCATTAATTAAATAAATGTGCTCCAGGCATTAACCTTAAAAGTAACTGTAGCAATGAACATCGCAGAAAAATAATGACTCAGTGCGCATTTGGGAGACAATGACAAGGACCATCAGCAAATTAATTGTAAGTCACACAAGCATGAATTTATAGGAGATCTTGAGGCCTCTACTACAGTTTTCCAAATACCAACAGCATACCTCCCCAACATGACACACTTCGGGAAGGACGGAATGCACCTCCCCTAACAGCTCAAAGGGGATCGGCTGTGAATTGGCCTCCTCCTACCATGCATCAGCCGGGCGCATGCCGGCTAGCAACCCTGGCCCAGGCACCGCCCGCTGGACTATGCCTACCTAGCCCTGTGCCCACACACAGTACCAGGCAACAGCTGACCTGTCTGAGGGCCACTGATTGACTTCTGCAAAGCAGAAACCTCTATCCTAGATGAGGTGGAGATTTTGGATCTTGAAGATGGATATTGCAGTGAAATAAGGACAGTGCAGACCGTGCTGCCCGGATCCCCGCACGCTGCCAAGTACCAAGGGAGGGGGGTACCCGCTGCCAGGTAACGGGGGGGGGGGGGAGGAAGCGGTGGTACAGTACCCGCTGTCTAGTACCAGGGGAGAGGGGGGGCGCAGGCCAGGTACCAGGGAATGGGTGGTATATTACCGGTGAATTACCGTTTTTGTACCTTTCACTACGGGTTCAATGTGAAAGGTACAAAAACGGTAATTAACTAGTAATATACAGTTTACAACATGCAATGTGAAAGGGGTTTAACCTGCTCTGACCCGTTTTAAGAAACATGTCAAAAACCGAGTCAAAGCCGGTTTTGCAGTGTGAAAGCAGTATTACTTTCTTGTCTAGTGTGTGCATTCAACATCATTACCGATGCAGGCTCCCTTGTTATGGTAAAGTGGTTCAACAGTCACTATGTCGACCACTAATGGTCGACAGTGACTAGAATGACACCTATAAATGGTCGACATACCCTAGGTCGGCACTGGCAGGTCGACACAAAGAAAAGATTGACATTGGCACTGTCGGCACTGAAAATATCAACAATAGTTTTTCACATTTTGTCAATGTCGACCACGGATATGTCAACCATTTATAGGTGTCAACCTAGTCACCATTGCCGATCTAGGGAGCGGATACCTCATTAATGATTCCTTCCCTCGTCTGTTCAGTACAGCTGAGGGAGGACCTCGTTAGCGATGGTTATGCTGCAGCATAGCCCCCTGCTGTCGCTTACCCCCACCGGCATCGGCATGAGTATATACACTTGCTGATGCCGGCATTGTGCTGGGTCTCCGCCACTGCCAATATTGCATGTACACACTTTGCTTAGCGTCTACCCTACATAACCCTGCACGTGTTACATCTGCCCCACCTGCAGTGCAACATGTTTTTTTTCAGTGGGGCAGCATTTTCCTGTTCACTAGGCTGCGAACATACAAAGCCTATGTCTGAATCAGGCTCTTGGCCCAATGTATGGCTCCTGCAGTTTATAATGGATAGAAGTGATGAACAGCAGCCACAATTGCATTGTGAACATATACAAAAAATGATTCTGATTAGAATGTTCATGTTTTTCTGCTGCATTTGGAAATATGTACTGAAAATATAGGTTGTGTTCTTCAAGGTGAGACGAATATTGGCGTCAAGGTGAGTTATTGGAGCTGTTCCGTACTGGAAGCATTCCAGAGAAATCTCTCCGCTGTCACAAGCTCTGCAGTGCTCAGTCTTATCAGAATAATGTGCGGTGTAGAGAAATAAATGCCCAGGTGACGTTGTCTATATGTCAGAGAAATTCCATACATGAGAGAGCAAGCACGGCAAAGTGGCCAATATTAATGAACTGGACGTCACTTGTCTGTGGTGAATTCCTTTTCAAGCACATGTGCGTACAAGTCATAAAGACATTTTTATTTTAGTGTGTTCTGAGGTCAATAGGTAATTGTTACTCATTTGTTAATGCTACAGACACATTTATCTTTAGGTGTCCATACAGTACTGTAGGTGGATTTTTAAGAAGGAAGAAGTCGCCCGCGACCCCCTTCAAACTGCCCGGGAACCTTTTGTGAGGCAGGACTGCATACAAGACACCTCGCAGCTTACCAAGTCCATGAAATGCCGCCCCAGCGAATTCCCGCCACCCCTCCCTTGCCACCATATCCCCTCGCAGCTATGCAAGGGGAAGGGTTACAAAGACACATCCCCTCGCATGTGTCGGGTGCCCGCAACCATTGAATGATTTCTCCTGGTTTCGCAAATATAAGTCGGTTGAGACGGACTTATATTTGCGGGCGCCTGGGTCAAAAACAGGGCAGGCGGCTCATGTCATGAGACATCAGCCCCCCGCCACCCGGCAGGCATTGGCCTGCACATATAACCATGGGAACGGCCAGCGATTTCAAGGGGATGTCCAGAACCACCACCGCCCCCCTCCCAGCTGCGAACGCCCCAGTGACAGTGTAAATCGCTGTGGCCAATTGCAATCAGGGTTTGCACATGTGTAGAAATGAGCATGCCCATACCCTGACCATCGGGACAGGGGCTGAATTCAATTCACTCTGTGTGAACCAGAGTCGGCCCCCGTACGCAGTCCTTTTGCATACGATGAATCTTATGTGATCCGAGCCAATGCAATAAATATACAGCATAGATCTTTAGACTCCGATGCGATGCTCACGGGACCGAGCATCACATCAGACCTGATTCAAACCATGCAATTTTGACAATTTTCATTAATTTTCTTGTAAGATAAAAGTGACCAAATCGAAGTGGAATCACCATAGTGTATGGGCACCTTTAATATTAATGCTCTGTGAAAGGGACACTACCATAAGTGGTAGCACAATGACACAGCAGGTAGATAAAACGTTCAGTGACATTGGTACGCTTTCCCTGTGCTTGTATGGGATACCTAAAGGTGTGCTCATGAGAGTAAGCTGTAACGGGGTAGGAACGAACAGGAAATTAAAAATTATTCTCTGTTAACTAAAGCATTGTACACTATGTAGAAACATGGGGCCCAACTCCCAGAGCAATGAAGTCACCTGCATCCGGGCTCCAAACCCTGAAGGGGGACCTGCATGTGCAGCAGCACCAGTGTGGTTCACAGCAGGATCCAAATGTGACTGCTCCTCTATCTCAGGAGCCCTGCTAACACCCGCAATAGGGGACAGGATTACTGCAGCCTGGTGTCACTCAACCTGTGCTGCAGCAACCTACAGTGCGCCCACTGAACTGTGAGATGGGACCCAATCAGCAGCGACTAGCACACCATTCACAATTTAGCAAGGAGCTTTCTCCTCACAGTCCACTGCGAATGCTCAAATGATCAATTCATGCTGAATTAGCCCTATGGGCCCTAATTCAGCATGGATCAGTAAATTGAGAAAAAGCAGGTGCTGTAATCAAATAATTGCCGCCCAGAATGAAAGAAACACCCATTGTAGAAATTGCATTTGCATCAAAACAGAACATCGAAGTGTACCTTCCATCTGTGCCAGTCAAAGGCATCCACAACTCTGCTAAAGCAATATGCTGAAAGTGGTCATCGCTGACATCAAATGCCCACCTGAAAAACACCTTGGCACGCCTGCCTTTGGACAAACACACCAACAAAACGCCATGTTTCCTCCCCTTAATGCTGGCTTCTTGTCAATCAAAATACAATTGCATTATGTGGATCTCGCTTGTTAATGTCACCCTCTCACATGAACGGTTTATGTACTCTAAACGTGGATGTGAAAGTAATTATGACAAGGTCTGGGGCCTATGGCAAAACTCTCCGCTGTACATCCAAGACCATTCCCCCTAATTTGCTCCACTGTCCTGATTATGTGTGCCTTGCTTGGGCACCCGCCGCCTCCGTGCAACGCCCCCTACTACTACTCATTCAAAGAACCTATGATAGTAGAGGTTACTCAGCTATACTCGAATGTCACACTTATGTCAAATATTTAGACAATGTACCACTGTTCCTTATTTTTTTTTTTCGAATTGTACTTTGCTTTATTTTTTTGGGTACTTGTTTCCTAGCACGGCGCCCATCGCAGGTGATCGCATACCTTAACTTGAGATATGCAATGGACGCGACCGACGCGATTTCAGGGCTATTTTTAGCCTTTTCCCCGACAATTAAAACGACCGATGCGATTTTACATAGGGAACAATGTTAAATGGGAAAAAAAGACAACACAAAAAGCAGCGCTCATATATAATGATGAGTGAATCAGATGGAAAATTCATATAACAATTTATTAAAAAACAACAATATTAAAAATGTAGCAGCATATAGATTTTTTGACAAGTGTACACTATTGCAATAGGATTGTAGCAAAAAATGGGGGGGGGGGGGGGATGTAAAATCACAATTGATATAGGTGCCCAGATCTCACGTGTGTCTGGATGACCACAATTCTTTTGAAACGTTCCCTGGAAGTCTACGGCTCAATTTTCACCATCCAACCTGGACACGCAGCCACGAGGTTGCAGGTAGGCTTTCATAACATCAGCCACTCCCTCGGTGCGCTCGCAGGATACAAATCGCCGTTTATGGACTCCACCATTCATTGGGACTGTATTTCATACGTGGACAGTGCGGGTTCTTCATTCCTCCTAACCCCGGACGGGGTCATCCAGACACACGTGAGATCTGGGCACCTATATCAATTGTGATTTTACATCCCCCCCCCCCCCCATTTTTTGCTACAATCCTATTGCAATAGTGTACACTTGTCAAAAAATCTATATGCTGCTACATTTTTAATATTGTTGTTTTTTAATAAATTGTTATATGAATTTTCCATCTGATTCACTCATCATTATATATGAGCGCTGCTTTTTGTGTTGTCTTTTTTTCCTGTATATATGTAGGGATTGACCATCCCTACCCAAGCAGCTGCTCTAATTGAGCCAACAACTCAATCTAAGCGCTCCCAAGGGTTTACACAGTAGTGTAAAACCCAGTTTTGGTACGAACAATGTTAAATGGGTCTATGGACCCGATTTTTCATTGTATACCCACCCTTATGGGTATTTTACATGTGAAATCCCCCCCCCCCCCCCCCCCATTGTTAACACCACCCCACGATGAACGCCAACACGAAGCGGCGGCAGTACGCGTCCTCCGACCTTTTCATATCCCCACTATCCACGTCGGCGTGGAGTTGATTTTATATAGTGAGGCCTGATGCATTTCGTCAGCTTGGCCTGATGCATTTTGTCGTCCACAGACAACTTTTTCAAAGATATCATACCTTTGAAAAAGTTGTCTGTGGACGACGAAATGCGTCAGGCCAAGCGGTACAGTCTTGGGATTCATAACCGAAGTTATTCTCACTTGGACCAACTCTCCCCCTCCCAAGCCATTTTCATCTGATGGACATTTACACTGGACATTACAAGGGACACCAGCACCTGCCATTCACTGGAGCTTCATATTAAGGACTGAGACCAAGTATCCATATACAACCAGGATCAGGTTCAAAATATGCAGTCAGGTTTATGGACACCCGTCATTTCAGTTAACACTAAAATCAATATGGGAGATTGCGATTATTCCATTTGGGAAAGTAACCCTGGGAACAAGTGAGATATTGCTTATTGTATACATTTGTACCTAAAGATTTATATGATCCCTATCAGGCTGTATACCAGTTTATATTATCTTATGCAATTGCTTTTTAACCATTGATATTTTATTAGTAAAAATAAATACTTGTAATACCCAATTGGTCATATATATTTCCATTTATTTACTATATAGCGCTCCACCACCCCTTGTGTGTTTTTTCCGCAATACGAATGATGTACACATGCAGTCGATCGATAATTGATTGAGTTTTAACGTTGCGATCCATGCTAAATTAGGCCCCTAAACCGTATGTGTAATGCAATAATGTGATTATAGCTACTACATTTGCAACTATTGTTTTTTGTTACTGGAATAAATGGTCATTTCCTACATTTTGCTACAATCGATGATAAGAATGTGCAATTAACTGCAACTCGCTGTGTGTCATGAGTCTTCAAAAACGTTAAATTAACCATAAATCCGAGCAGGTGGTTTGGGAACATAAAGCAGTCCCATGTGATTGTGTGCTCAGGGCATGCATTCATTATGTCACTGCCTTGCAGGTTGCTGTTCTGTTCCTGCTGACGTTAGTTTCCTATATGTGCGGTTCTCTCTGATCTCCGTATACATCTATGAAACCATCATATTTCCTTTGATGCTGCAGCAGACGGTTATACAGTACTGAGAAGCACCTGGTGCCCTGAAACACAATTTAGTTTCAATGTTTGTGTCATCCATTTGTCCATGTCAGTCTACCATTTCTATTACTATGCTCCTCAGCTATTTTCCCCTTGGCCATTATTCATTACGTGCTTAAAGACCCAGGAACAAGTGCAGTATTATGTTTTACAATAAATAATTCCACAATATATTTATTTTTATCACAAACACACATGGGGCAGATTCATTTAGCCACAAACTAGGTCGCGCAACAATTTACTGTGGCCATGACTCTGCTGTTCAGTCAGAAGATTCACTGGAATTTAATGCATCTCAAGACTAGCTGATAGGGAAATATCCTTGTTCTGATATACTGTAAATATGTAAGGCTGTAGAGCAGTATCCCAGGACACCCTCCCATTAAATAATAATTTATTTAGAGGGTTTTTTTCTTTTCATTTAAACAATATGGCCAATGTCATTGTTATTGTCATGTTATTGTCATGTTATTTTCTCTAAAAAAGCCTAAAAATGGGTGGCTAACATGTATGATAAAGGTGTATTGATGGCAAATGGGCTTTCAAATTTGCAGAAGAGTTACAAGTGATTTTCCGAAATAATTGTATATACGACTAAAAACCACTACAAATATATTTCACTGTCCCCTAACATACTCTGGACACTTGTGCCTGTGCGTATGGCGCCTTCTACACTCTCCTGCCATCTTTGTGCTAATGTTTCAGGCTGATTTACTGACTTTCACATATTTGAAAAAAGCTCCAGTACCGCAAAATGAACACACAACATTGCCATGATGCCCACGACTTGGCACTTAGAACTGAAATGTGCAGGTATCGGAAATGCGTTTGATGTCATGGAACATGCAGCAGATTTAAGTCAAAAGCCTATTAAACTACTAGCATGCTAATAGTTTAATAGGCTGCTGGGAGGTGGTGGCATGGCATATGCTGGCATGTAGGCGGGAGCGATGATGCAAAGGGGGGTGTCCGCAAAATCTTCTCCCCATACAATGCTGTGCCAAGATTACCAGTATTGTGGGAAAAGGTGAGGGGCCATGAGGACAAGATAAAGACACCTTTTCCTGTCACCCGCTGTCTCTCCATCTCCCACTATCTCTCCCATATCCTCTCCCTGTCACTCATTGTATATCCTGGTCATCCTCTAAATCACCCACTGCCTCCCAATGTCAACAATTCCCTGGTATCACCCACTGCCCCTCCAACGGGGGCGTAGCTCATGGATAAGTTATTCCCATGGAGGCCACTCCCACTTTCCTAGAAGCACGCAAACACCCCTCTTACACGGACAAAGAGCCACTTCCTGTCATTTAGTTCTCTGCCTAGCTCCATTACGCCAGCAAGATGACATTCTTAAAATTGTAAATATATTTTTTTGTATATATATATATATATCTTGAATAAAGAAAAACGTCACTCCAGGCACTTCGTAAAGGTGAAAGACTTTATGCGTCTGTGTTGCCAACGGCGTTTCGAGCCTTATGGCTCGTCTTCAGGACAGGTATTGTCCTGAAGACGAGCCATAAGGCTCGAAACGCCGTTGGCAACACAGACGCATAAAGTCTTTCACCTTTACTAAGTGCCTGGAGTGACGTTTTTCTTTATTCAAGATTTGTATGTACCAGAGCTCCACTCTGGATGAACGAGCACCCGGGCCAGGTTTATTTAGTATGCTAAGAGGAGGCTCACAGTGCCGGACCCCTGCACAGTATATATATATATATATATATATATATATATATATATATATATATATATATATATATATTTTTTTTTTTTATATATATATATATATATATATTCAGTATATTCTGCATACATTTTACTTAATATTAAGCAACTGTTTACCCATTTAAAGGTTGTTTTGTATATTGAGCCATAGAGTATGTCTCCAAGCAGTATTAGGTCTTGTTTATTATGTCCTCCCAACTACAAAGAATAACTGAATTCTCCTTCCTCGCTATGCACATTATTCAGTCAGACAGCAGGAAACCATTTTTGTATATTCAATAATGTGCTTTCCACACTAACAATGCATTTGATTTAATTCCATGGCTGAAGAACAGTGAAACGGATATACTTAAAAGAAAATTATTACTGTTGAATAAATCGTTGTCTGGGGTAAGATAAATAATATAGATAACTTCCTAATATGCTGTGTACATTGCAATATCATTGTTCTGATAAATTCTCTATGTTAAAGACCAACAGCTCAACACCGATAAATAACGTGAAAACGCAGCAGCTTTATCCACATGCCTGTAAGTGTTTTATTGCGGACCATTTATTAAGGCTGTTATCCTGTCCCCAAAAAGCTGTTATTCACTGATATTATGTATTCACTTAGCTCTGGCAACAGCTGGCAGTAAAGACACACAGTCAGACGCTACTTAACCACTTACTAGGGGAGCGAGCTGGAACTTGGCTATATGAGAATAGAGCTTCTATGCTGAGTGAGGACTTGTGCACATGTTCTACAGTATGCCAATATGCATGTATAAAATGACAGAATCTTTAGACACCCTTTTGAAACATTGCTGTCATGATGTCAGAATGTGGCCTTCTCAGATGGTTCATAGCATAGTAGAGAATGGTCAGGAAGCAGGTTCTGTTACATGGAGAGGACATGTCTGAGCCAAAGGGAGCAAATAATCAATGGAAAGGTCAGAAACAGAAGCCGAGGTCAATGACGGGGACACACTGATTGAGAGCCAAGTCAGAACAAGCAGGGTCATACACATAGGGCCTTGTTCTGGTTCACTCTTAGAGGCAAATTATTTCTCAAATGGACAAAACCATGTGCACTGCAGGTGGGGCAGATATAACATGTGCAGATATAATTAGATTTGGGTGGGGTTTTTCTTCAAAGTGAAATCTATATTGCAGTGTAGAAATAGAACAGTCAGTATTTTCCCTGCACAGAAACATAAAACCCCACCAAAATGTAACTCTCTCTGCACATGTTACATCTGCCCCCCACTGCAGTGCACATGGTTTTGTCCATTTGAGAAGGAATTTGCCAATGAGAGTGAACCAGAATGAGGCCCATAACTCAGGAGTACACTGATGGCTAGGAGTGAAGCTTAAGAACTATGTTACTGTGCCCCTGCAAACTCAGTCACATGATTGCCAGCAAAGAGTGCATGAAGACCCACACTCAAACCCCAATACGGAGAATGCTGGCTGGGGGAGCCTAGAACATCCAGGAGACCAGTGGATCTTAATCATTAATGCCAAATCCCATTGCAACTATGGATATAATTAAAGTACTACTTGCAGTAGGTATGAATATACGTAACATGTAAGCATTTGTGACATTCATTCACATAGCGCCCTGCAGAGATCTCAATGGGCCAGATCCTCTAAGCTTCAAAAGTGATAAAATGGAGAGTGATAAACAGCCAGCCAATCAGCTCCTGTCTGACATGTTTCAAACACAGTCTGTGACATGGCAGGTAGAAGCTGATTGGCTGGCTGTTTATCACTCTTCATTTTGCCCGCCTCCATAGATTTCTCTGCCTCATTTACAGACCTTTCACTGCCCGCACCACGGACCTCACTGCTGTGTGCAGCATATGTAACATAACATTGAAGACTGCTGCTTTTGTCAGATTGTGAGCAGCAGGGTTGGGTGCCAAAGCTTTGAAGGTAGTACTCAAGCTTGAGCACCAAATAGCCTTGCTACCAGTACTACTATTTGAGAAATGCTGCTGGAGGCAAACGGAGAGTTAGCAACCTGAAGGCATGAGAAGCTGAAGTGTTGGGCCCAGGGCCACAGACAGGGGCTGGGCTGTGGGTACAGCTGTCTGGGGCCCCGGCCTCTGTAAGAGCCCAGGCAGCTAATTTTGCCCACCGCAACCCCCCCCCCCCCCCGACTGCCTCCTCTGTGCTGCCTAAGCTGCGCTATGTGCACTGAACGAAGCACAGGCTTCTTCAATGCAGGATGCTGGCGGCCAATTAAAATACTGCACCAGCTTTTGAACCAATCAGACCTTGTGCACCATTAGCTAATCAGAGTGTCTGCTGGTACACGAGCTCTGATAGGCTCACCAGCCAGTGCTGCATTTTATTGGCCACCGGCATCCTGCATTGAAGAAGCCTGTGATTCGGGACCTGCAGGGGATGAGGGAGCAGGAGTCAGGCAGTAAGTGAAGAAAGGCGGGGGAGATGGGGGAACCCGGACTGGAAATCAGTCCCAGGCTGAAAATTCCTTGTGGCCGCCCTGGTTGGGCCTAGCGTCATATGGGTACAAAATGGTGTCTTTAAGATATAGTTAGAGTTAAATCCCGACAAAACACAAGTTTTTTTTATTTAAAATTGTGCTGCAAACAAACAAAATGCTTAGAAGGAAAACTGTAGCAGGTTTGCTGGACCACACCGAGCCAGAAGCCATGGGTTAAATTTAGAAAAGTTTAATATTGGATTCTGTACGATTTTCCATTCCATTTTTAATTCAATCTGCGTATTTTAATTATTAATATTATTATTTATGGATATTTACTAAAGCCAACATTGAATGAGAAATCAAACATAGAAATCGAAATCACCATTAAAAATGGAATAAAGGTCAAACATTGATGTTTTCCCAGTCAAACTGCAAATCAGACTAAAAATTGAACTTCAAATCCACAAATGAGTAGGAGAATTCGATTTGAGCTTCTAAACACCATTCTATTGTTTGGAAATTGATTGCAGTGACTTTAAAACTTCCCAAAAGCATGTGGGGCAATCTAGCTATAGGAATAATGGCTTTTTTTAAGGCAATGCTATTCTGTGCACCTACCTGTGATATACAAATCACCCCCTGGGTAGAGAGATTTAATTCGCAACCAAATCCCTAATATTACGTGAGCAGGTGTAATAAGGCATGATACGTAACACCACTTCCGGCGGAAGCGTGAGAGATCTGTCCGGCTGGCGGCAGCGGGTCCTAGCAGCGCGGCCCGGGGGAACACAGGATTGGGCAGGAGGCTGGTAAGTTGTATGTATTTATTGTCACACTTTAATATGTCACATTGTCCTGATAATGGGGTACTGCACCCCGAAACGTTGTCCGCATATTTTGAGCACTAAATGTCATTTTTTCAAGTCTCCAGAGTGACGCCTCATTTGTTGATTTTATATATATATATATATATATATATATATATATATATATATATATATAAATATATATTTTATTATTATTGCACATTTCACCTTGACAAAGGGGTGACTTATACCCCGAAACGTTGGTATGCTGTTTTGCTAAAATATACGTTTTTGAAAATTTCCCAGAGTGCCGCTGTCTGCTTCTCCGTATATATATATATATATAAATATACACACACATATATATATATATATATATATATATATATATATATATATATATATATATATATATATATATATATATATATATATATATATATATATATATACACATATATATACACACACATACACATACATACATACATACATACATACATACACACACAATATAGAGGGTCCGCACTCACATCCAGGGGTGAACTTGGTAGTGGGGTGCACCTTTAGAGAGATCCCAAGGGGGAAATCCAAATATAGCAACAAAGTCCAGTTTTCAAATAGACCACTGAGGAGGGCACTCACCAATCAATTGCAAAAGATGATTTATTCCGATAAAATCCATATCAGTTAGTCGATGTTTCGACCCTAAACGGGTCATTATCAAGACTGTAAAACAGCAACAATAGACCAGCAGGAATATATACACATACATACACACACACACACAACCACTAGGTCGACAAGCATTGGATCGACACCACTAGCTTGACATGCAGCAAGGTTGACATGGGTCTAATTCAACATGGGACAAGGTCGACATGGGTTAGGTAGACAGGGTCATTAGGTCAACTTGGGGGTTTTCACTGTTTTTTTTTTTACCCGAATGTCGACACTTTCAACATGGACACACTTTGAAGTGAACTGCATCCCCTCGCAAGACTCCTCTCCAAATGTAACATTTATGGTTGTGGCCAAAAAGTTCAATTTGTTCCAGAAGTTTTGAGTCTTGTCTCTGTGATGTTTGGAGTATTGTAAGCGGGCTTTGTGGCATTTGCATAGTAATGGCTTTCTTCTGGCGACCATGCAGCCCAAGTTATTTGTGGATTTTTCTTTGCATTCCGAACAATTTCCTGGCAGTTGTGGATGAAATTTTTGTTGGTCTACCTGACCACGATTTGGTTTACACAGAATCCATCATATTCTACTTCTTAATTAGAGTTTGAACACTTCTGATTGGCATTCTCAATTGCTTGGATATCTTTTTTTATCCAAAGAGAGAGAGAGACAAGACCAATTGCACCGGAAAGTGTTTGTATAGATAGGACTTAGATAGACCTAGAACAGACTGGGGTCTACTGCTAGTCAATCCTGCGTGTACCCGTCTAGTGATCCGGAGAAGCCTGTGAACGGAAGTAGTTCACCACCGCGTGTTGGGCTGCACTGAGCTCAAACAGAGGTCGTGGTCACCAGCGTCCTGTGCCGCGCCTCTAGGCTACATACACAGGTGCAAGCGTACCACCGTATGTATCAATATCTCCTATCTAGACAGATCAAAATACATTCAATGGGGAAGGGGACAAGGGGGCACACACACGAGGTGTGTGGTCAGCGCATGCTTCGCTGGGGAACTTCGTCAGGACCAACCCGGGGCGGTACCTGGGAGCTGGTTAAGTACCTGTGCCGCTCATGAATAAGCATGATCAGTAAATCATGTGGGAGTGTCCATTTACACCTGAGTCAACAGACTGTGCGTGTCTGTTAGTTGTACTGAATGTGTCTATCTGTTTTACTGGGCAGCGTAAATATGCTACTGTTTTGTACTGGAACAGCGTGTATTTGTGCAATCAAGTGCTAGATATTCATCTATCTTTTTTATCCCTTTCCTGTTTTATACAGTTCAATTACCTTTTCCCGAAGATCCTTTGACAATTCTTTTGCTTTCCCCATAACTCAGAATCCAGACACTGGATGAAAGATGCAAGGGTCTTTCAGGAGACCAGAAATTTGCTGACCTTTTATACACACACACACACACACACACACACACTGATTACAAGCAAACAGATCACAGGTGAGGATGGTTGCCTTTAGTAGCAATTCAAACCTGTTTACAGATGGAGCCGGGCTCATCCTTGGCCGGCGCTCACCAGATCCCTTTCACTGGTGAGCGCCGGCGATAGAGAGACTGGGACATGCGTGCGCGTCCAAGTATCATGGCGGCTGGGCAGCATCTGCCCGTCTCCACTTCAGGGAGACGCTGCCCAGTTCGGGGGGTCAGGGCAGCGAAGGGGGACCGGTGGCAACGGCGGGGGAAGCAGCGGGGGACCCCCGCCCAGCTCCGTTGCCACGGGGCATGCGAGCATCTCGTGTGCCCGTGGCGCTAGCCGGCCGCTGGCGGGAGATCATACAAGGATGAGCCGGGCTACATCTGTATGTCAACTTGTGTGCATGTTATCAGGCCAAAATCTCCAGGGTATGTAAACTTTTGATCAGGGTCATTTGGGTAGTTTCTGTTGTCATTAGGATATAAAAAGAGTAAACACAGTTGTTTGACAATAAATGGATTCACCCAACCACTAACCATGAGTGAAAGAAAAGTTTGTGAGTGATCATTCATATTCTCTGACAAATCTCAGAAAATCACAAATTCTGCTAGGGTATTTTATTTATTTACAAAGAAAATGGATGAGTGAGTACACCCTCTGGTGCAGCAGCCAAAATAGTCTCAACACCTGAGGGAGAGACACCACTCCCCCAAAGACAATACACGAAATACAAGGTTCAGACGGAGACAACATTGGCGCTCAAAAAATGTAAATGTTACTTCCCTTCAAATGTATGACTTTCAACACTTGTCCTCGATTGGATTAAGTGAATCCTTACAGATGAGGTTTTTCACGGTAATGTGTACATGAAAAAGGTGTCCTTGACAAAGACCCAGGAAGGGTCGAAACGCGTAGGAAGGCAGAGGAGGAGGATGATAATCTTGGATCCAGATTGACAGACTGTGGCTTGAAGCAAGATACACCTGGGATACAAGTCTGGACACCATTCCAGGTTGTAGATTTTTTTTGCTGTAAACATCTGCCTATCTGAAAGTCTGGAATCCATTATATTTGTCCTCACCACCTTTGTTTTGTTTGTATCCTGTTTTGGAGGAAGTTGTATTAAAGAGATTCTTGTGTGAAAAATACCTACCGTCTGGCCTCCAAAAAAGATACCTTGATAGGAACGTGCATCCTCATTTATGAGTGAGTTGGGGTACGCACCTCGTTTCCTGCCGGTCTCTATAAGCACAGACTTCACACAGGGAGAGTTGTGTATTGGCCTTTGAAAGATACCTTGATAGGCTTTCCTATACCCACATTTCATGTGAGTTCGGTACGCAATCCTTTTATTCTGGCAAAGGGTTGACCAGCACAAGCTTCTTAGACCCAGGCACATGGGTGAAGAATTTTTGGGTTAAAGAGAGAAAAATAAGGAACTGTCTGGACATACTTCACTACTGTTGTTCATATATATTTATTTTTCATGTACACATTAGCGTGAAAAACCTCATCTGTAAGGATTCACTTAATCCAATCGAGGACAAGTGTTGAAAGTCATACATTTGAAGGGAAGTAACATTTACATTTTTTGAGCGCCAGTGTTGTCTCTGTCTGAACCTTGTATTTCGTGTATTTTATTTATTTACTAAGAGTTTCTTATACAGATGGCCCCATGGACAACGGAGCCTGTCTCCGGTCCCTGCCGCCTCCCCTGCCGTCGCCCTTGCCACCCGAGCGCCCCCCTAACCCTGCCCGTCTCCCTGAAGCGGAGACAGGCAGGGACACGCAGCGTCCCCGCCGAGAGACTGGGACGCGCGTGCGTGTAAGACGCACGCGCGTCACAGTTCAGTGTAGCCCCTGCCGCCGGCGCTCGCCAGCAGGGAGGGTCTGGCAAACACCGGCCAAGGATGGCAGGGGCTCAATCTGTGTAGCGCACACATATTCCGCAGCACTTTACAGAGAGTATTTGAACATTCACATAAGTCCGTGCCCAAGTGGAGCTTACAATCTATATTCCCTACCACATGCACACACACACACACACACACACACACATTATAGGGTTAATTTGTTGGGAGCCAATTAGCCTACCACAAAAAAGAATAGAGGCAGCGCTGTGCAAAATCACTTTCCTTATTTATTAAAAAAATATAATGATTTAAAAAAAAATCCGGAGTATGGTTATTTCAGGCAAGCTGGTCACAGTGTAATCGATGGTACCAAATCTCTTAGGTGTAGTGCCGGTGTCCTTGTACTCTAACGCGTTTCCCCGCCTTTAAATTTAGAGTACACTGTGACCAGCTTGCCTGAAATAACCATACTCCGGATAAAGTTGAAAATCTGGCTAATCAGCGCCATCAACTGGGAGGACAGGACATAGCAGCACCAGGTCATCTGTAAGGTACCCATATTGTCTGGCCAGACCTAATAAGCTACTAATACTCCATCTAATTATTTACTGCAGCTTATCACAAGTTTAACAATACTATGAAAAATCCAGGAATGCATAGTGACTGCCATTAACATCTTAAGTTTTAACAGTACTAACCTGACATTAACCAATAATACCAGGATTGGATTACAGTGAATACAACCGGTTGTATAATCCACCCCCCCCTCCATTTTTTCATATCTCGTGTGTGTTTTTTATTGTATTTTTACATATATTTTTATCTTTATTTCTGTATTGTACGTATACAATTGTAATAAATTGTTATTTTTATACTCCAGTTGGGTGCGCAGCTCTATTTTTCTATGGTTTTATCACAACTGTACATGTTATAGGGAATATAGATTGTAAGCTCCACTGGGCCAGAGACTAATGTGAGAGGACAAATATTCTCTGTGTGCGGTATATAAATAACTCATAATAACATAAATAAATATATGTTTGTGTGCCCTGTTATTGGTACAGAAGGTTGTATACACAGAATGCTGAAAATCCCAGATGAAAACATGTGAATGCTTTATATAACAATATAGGTTATGGCACGGAGACAAATATTTTTATCTCCTCTTTGGTTCCTACAAAGTATGACATTCCTGTGGAAAAATGTATATTATTAATGCTGCCGCCTGTGGCAATGTTTGTTCTTCAACCGTTTACACTAAGTGAGATTGATAGCTTTTGTTTCTTCATACATGTAACATGAATCACCAGGTCGCTCTTCAGTATTAAAAAACATGGTAGATTTTCTACTGAGGGGTGGAAAAGGTGCCTTCTGCCAAGTTCATTTATTCGATGCTAGTTATGTCAAATATTTCTCATATATTGTCTCATTTCCTCCTCGCACACCCCTTTCTCAGACCATAGATTCTGGCTTTTATTCCCTTACAAATTGTTCTTTCCCATTCAATATGCTCTGTTATTATTTGCTGATATTTAATAGTCTATAGCTGCATACTGCATTAGTAGAATAAAACCATTGGTACTTGTTTCCTATCTGGGCGCCCGCTAAGTTAATTGCGCACCATGCTATTCTCCGTAGAGAAATCGGATCGCATCGCACACATACACGATATTGAACGATGCAATGCGATCCGATTCGATTTCCCATAGGAAACAATGTTAAATGGCTCAATTTAGCCAAATTATCATAGGAACAATAGTAAATGGGCCAAAAACACCCCTGAACATTGAAATGTCCCCCCAAAAGTAGTTGACGCCACCCCGCCATCAACGTGAACCCGAAGCGTGGCGAGCGCAGCGCGCCCGCGAGGGGCGGCGGTACGCGTCCTCCGACCTTTTCATGCCCTACTATCCACGTCGGCGTGGAGTGAGAATAGAATAGTGTGGCGAGCGCAGCGAGCCACCGAGCCCGAAGCGTGGCGAGCGCAGCGAGCCCCGCGAGGGGACGCGGATACCTTCACAGGTAAACGCGTCCCTTCGCGGGCTTCCCAGGTGTCCGCGTCGCCATGGACACCTGGGAAGCCCGCGAGGGGACGCGTATAACTGTGAAGGTATCCGCGTCCCCTCGCCACGCTTCGGGCTCGGTGGCTCGCTGCGCTCGCCACACTATTCTATTCTCACTCCACGCCCTAGTGGATAGTAGGGCATGAAAAGGTCGTAGGACGCGTACCGCTGCGCTCGCCACGCTTCGGGTTCACGTTGATGGCGGGGTGGCGTCAACTACTTTTGGGGGGACATTTCAATGTTCAGGGGTGTTTTTGGCCCATTTACTATTGTTCCTATGAGAATTTGGCTAAATTGAGCCATTTCACATTGTTTCCTATGGGAAATCGAATCGGATCGCATCGCATCGTTCAATATCGTGTATGTGTACGATGCGATGCGATCCGATTTCATTACGGTGCCGTACGTAGAAAACCTGGGCGCCCAAATAGGAAACAAGTACCAAACCATTAAACATTCTTATCATGCTGAGAACATGTTCTCGAATAAACTTAGTGAGAGTCTAAAATCCATCAAACAATTAGTGAGAGTCTAAAATCCATCCCCTTTAACCTAAAAGCGATCAAACTTCTTCACCAAAAACTAGAATAATTGCCATTCTCTGGGTCAGCCAGGTAAAACTGGTGGTTATTAACCACGGAAGTATCTACGGTTAGCATTCTGTTGGAACCAACTATTCGGTAGAGAGACATGACATTAAAACTAGTAACTGAAGCTTGCCATCTCGTGCTGAAGCCAACTGGAGCTACCTCAAAAAGAGTGACGGCTGATGCAGTCCCTTAAAGCAATAGTGTCATAGCAAGGCTGTCGCTCAAATATGTATATCTTCAAGGACAGATTCTGGTCACCATTTTGATCTAAGGTTCTGGAATCGAATTTGGAACTTGCTTTCTAGGATATATGTGACAGCTCCACAAAGGGATCCTAGATGATAAATACTGTAACAATTCTGGAATCTCGGTTCAGGAACCCTGGGGCTGGACTTTTTATCAGGAGAGTGGATAAAGGAAGCTGGATGGTTTTAGGAGACTTTTCCTCATACAGATTTGATACTAAGGAATGGAAGTGGAAGGAATTCAAAGCAGATATGAGAAGCTAACTAGGGACCTGATGGCATGCTGAAATGTTCAGCTGATGAGAGGTGCCTTTGCTAACAGAAGTGGACAGCAGAAGACAGAGCCTTTGCAGACGTACATGGACAGCTGGAGACTGGTGGTGCCTTTGCAGACTGAAACGGTCAGCAGGAGGAAGGTAACACATAGGGGTGCGAGCAAATTCGGCCCTGCAAAGGGTGCGAGTTAGGGTTTATTCGGGTGCCATTTTCACGCTGAACGGCAACTCTTCGGGGTTATTAGGATCGACTCCAAAGAGTTTGACACCTAAAGCACAGGAATCGCAAGGTTGGAGACACTAACTCCAGAGTAGCAGAGCAGTCACTGTGCACAGAGACACTATTCTCAGTCAGGACATGTTATCTTATAATAACTGATGGGTCTCTGGGTGACTCCTGTCACTAGGAAACTCATCAGTTAATCACGTTGGACGTCCATTGTAATTGGCTCTTTGTGGCTGGGATGTCAGTCATACAGAAGTTTACTACATAGGCTGCAATGTCGAGAAATCTCCATGTAGCCTATGATTAGAACCACTACTCATAGTTTTGGGTGATGAAGAAAGTTGGGGGTAGGGCCTTGGCATGTGCAAATAAATTGAAGGTGGGTAAAGGTGGCCATACATCAGAAAGACCCGTCTTACAGTCACGATTGTGTCCAACTTTCCCTTCACCTCCCCGGCATTGGTGGTTTTTGGACACACAATGTACTCACAATCTGTCAAACAGTCATACAACCAGTTGAGATTGTACAATATCTTTCTGATGTAAGGGCCTTAAGGCTATATAAGGAGACAGAAAGGCACAGTCTAATAAGGTACGGTCTAATATCAGGTAGGCTAGTATGTTGTTTTGGGAGGCAGTCATTTGGTCTACAGCATGATGGTCGACACCATTAGGTCGACATGGGAAAAGGGTGACATGGGTCTAGGTTGACATGGGAAAAGGTCAACATGGTTCTAGGTCGAAAGGTCATTAGTTTGTCAGGTCATTAGTTCGACAGTGTCTAGGTTGACAGTTAAAAGGTCACCATGGGGTTTTTCACAGTTTTTTGACCCGACATGTGCCGACAGGCGGTATTTCATGCCCAACCATCCACTAGGACGTGATAAATTAAAGGATTCTTCAGGGAACGAACAGCTTTGATAATTACTATTGCTGCATTGTATTCTTTGAACAATTAAGTGGGAAAAAAAAGCCTTTGCAGAATTGCTACTTTTGATAGAAAAAAAACGTACAAATATATTACTACTTTTGTATCACTCTGTTACACAAGAGAAAAAAACATTTTGGAACAGGCTAAAACATTAGTTAAAAATGATATAAATCTCTATGACACATTTATTTGTGTAACTTATTTTGCTCTCCTTTGATATTTTCCCCTACTAAATATCATGTTTCTTCCCGAGGTCTCTCACAGATAAATACCCTCAGGTAAATTAGCAGAGTTCCCACACTTACAAGGTAGTTTGGCAACATAAATAAATCTATAGTACATCTTACTATGAACTACAAAAAGGTTTCTCAGAACCATAAAGAATTTTAGAACTCTCAGAACTTTACACAACCTTCTTAGAAAAGGAAGCTATTTAACATGGGTAGTGGTAAATTAAGGCATAATACTGACAGTAATTACATGAACTTTACATGAATTTTACATGAATTTCAAAGTAACTATTGTTATATTAGTAGTGTCAGCTAGTGTTGTGGTCAGGGCCGGTGTAAGGCTTCTCTGCACCCTAGGCAAAATGTCATCAACCCACTGCCGCCCTTGCCCCCCCCCCCCCCATACTGCCACCAATAACCATTTAACAACCCCTTAATGCATACTTGCCTAAAATTCTGGAATGGCAGAGAGCCTCCCAAAAATTGAGTGGTCCACCCAGCCCCCCAGGAAGGTGGGCAAGACCCTAGCTTTCCCTGGAGGCCCCCAGCACTCTGCCCTTTGACACTCATAACAGAGTACAGGGCAGAAATGTAAGGAAGTATGCCTCAAGAGAAAGTATGGAGGTGAGATCTTAAAAGTTCCACAGCAGCCACCTGCATTAAGTACAACAAGGATCGTCACAGACATCAATGATTTTTTGATAGGCAGACTTGGTGGCGACCCCTAGAACCTGGCGCCCTAGGCAACTGCCTAAAGCTGCCTAGTGGTAGAGCCGGCCCTGGTAGTGGTAACTTTCTGTTTGCATCACCATTTTTAAAAAAGCATCTGGTTTTATCCATATGCACTCAGTACCAGTAAATGTATTGATGAAATATGGAGGGAGCACCAAACAATAGTAATAAATGCATATGAAACACAGACAGACAGATACATGTGCAATGTAATACCAACGGGCAACAAGCCTAAGACTTTATTTTAGATGAATCATGTCTATTTCATCGAAGTTAAAAATGGACAGGTTTGGGTTTGGAGAGTGCCAAGAAAACATCTGATGCGAGAGTGTACCTACAGTAAAACATGGAGGTGGTGTGTTGTGCTGTTTCAGCTGATTGTGGCATGGGTTCACATTAACTCTGAGAAGTTGACTCTTGATTTTCTGAGAGATGTTCTCGATAACTCTATGCTCCCCACATTGTGGCAGTTCTTTGAAAATGACATATTATATTTTATTTTAGGTAAGACAATGCCACAAGTTATGTTTCATAGATAACGCAGGACAGCCGTATGTCCTGGCCAGCTCAGAGTACAGATCTTAACCCTATTGAGAACCTCTGGAACAAATTGAAGTGACGGGTGAGTTCTATTCTGACTCAATCTTCATCAGAGTCGCAATTGATTACTGTACTTAAGGCGGACTGGCAAAACATACGGTACTGCCAGTAATCCATGGACAGTTTGCGTGTGTGTATTTTGTACCAGTCGTGGTAAATCACCATGTTTATCTCCTCAGCACCTCCCATTTGCCAATACCTTTATAATCTACAGTACCAATTTTCGAAAAATATCATCAAGTACTAAATATCTAGTTCTAAATGCATGCGATGGGCTAAAGCAGAGTGCGTTTTAAATTAGAGGCGATTTAATATAGTTAAAAAAAGTACAAGCAGCACATACTTGCAGCACCATATGTGCTGTACGATGGGATGTGCGTGGGAGCACGCATCACACCTGTCTGCCACATCATGTATGGGCGGTATTAGAAACACAATACAATGTCGAAAGTGTATGGAAATGAAAATAAACAAACATTGCTCTATATAAAAACATAATCTGTAATACAGGTTTTTGTTTGAACTAAAACCTGTAGCCTTGTGTGATAATAATGTGCATCAATGTAAAAAAAGAATGGACAAAAAGCAGGAATTATAGCAACTTACCCTGGAGCTAGGAAGTGAATTGCCACCAGCTCAGCCCAGCAAGAATACCTATTAGGAACTCGGAAGCCAAAAAAGTTGTATGCTCCACCAGGGTGATAATGATTATTAAGAACTTTTAAGGCAAACAAAACCCCTAGAAGAAAATATAAGAAAAGAGACAGTTAAAAAGTATTGTCTAGTTCTCCCGGCAACTATGATTTCACTGCTGTATTACAGGGGAAGAAACATTTCTAATTTTGGTTAAGAATTATTTTTGTTCCGGTTTACAGCAGATCACGTCTGTTTCGTTAAAATTTACGTGAAATTTAATTACCGGTACATTAAAAACTAAAATGAGATGTTTTACAACAAGATAATTATTTCACTTATTCTTACTGTATATCTCAACATTAAATGCTAAACATTTATCCTAATATACAGACTGTGCTTCGATTTTTTCAGTACTCACTTGCTGAGGGTTTGATAAAAAAAAAAAAAGAAAAAAACACGACACTAGCAAGTGCAATACTGGAATTATAAAGGCGTGGAACCGAAATGTGGTTAGAATAAGAGTTTGTCACTTTTATTTACATATATATATTTTTCCATTTATCATGTTAAATAATGGCTAGATTAAAAAATGAATTAGGTCCACTTTTTAGCAATAAATAGTCTCAAATTATTGCTGGTTTAAAGTCAATACTATAAGCAATTGGAGTGAGAAAGATATAGAAATATTTAATATCGCTTTCACATTAAAAGGGTCGAAGACCTGGCTTTTACCCGGAATGTGAAGGAGGGTTTGTTTCCAATCCAAGTCCTGTGCCCCCTTTCAGACAAAAGAATGAACTGCCGGGTCAAGTATTTGGACCGATTTATTTGCCAGGTCAACCTAGGTCCTACTAATGTATGCAAGGGACAACCCGGGTCGCAATTTCCAGGACTTTGACTCTGTCGAAGACTCAGCGTTTTATTTTTATTTCTAAAATGAGTATTATAGTGTGTAATCCTGAAGATTTTGAATATTGGAAAAGCCTGGATAGACTACTTTGAGTAACGCTGGATACACATTAGACAAAATATCGTTCGACCACAGGTTGTCCCGCTGGGCATGCTGCACACCCAGTGCATTTTAACGCAGTTGGCAGTGATACAGTGCTCAATTGTCCACCGCCTCCACCGTGCAGTGTGTAAAGGTGGCATGATAAATCATCCAGCCAGAACTATCGCCAGATCCCTTGAGCTGGCTAAGGCTGGCGACAGGAGCTCCATCTGACAGGGACGCGCGAGCGCCTCACACACTTGCGCGTCCACGTCAGCACGGTGACGGGGAGCAGATTCTCTGCCCGTCTCCGCTTCAGGGAGAGGGGTAGGCAAGTTAGGGGTGCGGGCAGCTATGGGGGAGGACGGGGGAGCCAGCAGAGGGCTCGGTCAGAACGGGGCGCACAAGCTTCTTGTGCGCCCCCTTCTGGTGGCTGGCGGCGTGCGGCAAATGGTGATAGAATCTCCAAGAGCAGCTCCAATGTCAGCTGCTCCATCTGTAAAACATTTCACATCTTTCTCTTGATCAAAAAAATAAAAAAAAATTATTAATAATAATAATAATAATAATATAAAAATTTGTTCAAAGTATAAACACAGTTGTGTTGATAAAATACCTGAGAATCCTACGGCACACACCAATGTGTACAATGGATCATCCATATATCTGGCTAGTAATAACTGCACCATGAGATAAACTGCTCCAGTCAGTTGTGAGAATACAAATATTATTATAGCAAATAAAATGCTGCCCAGCCTCTGCTCTAATTTAGTGCCCTTCCATAACAGGGACATCATGTTAAAATACAGGTGCCAGTCATCAGCATGGTGAAATGGCGAAAGCAGCAAGCGTTGCCAGTCTTCGTGGTAATAACTTTCATGTACACTAATGCAAGCATAATGCAGAGATTTGTAAGGGTAAAAAAAAAGATAAATGTTAAGTCCAAGTACTGCCAAAGTCACAGGGGGTATGTTATTGGGGCCAAAATTAAGGATTTGGTAGAACAATAGCATAAGTCCAACGTTTCCACCTCTACGCCCTCTGAACATCTTGAAACTTCACACGTTATAAACGGACAGAACGGAATGTGACTCGTCCAATGGTTTTGTACAGTATCTGGAACACAAAATGAAATAAATATGGTAGAAGTAATTGAACAATAGAGGTTGTCAATTTAGTTTTGAACATACTGTAGACTAAAGAATGTTAAATAGGAGAGATTAGACAGAAAAGACCAGAGAAAGCCAAGAAACTAAGAGAATACGCATTGACAATCATAGAAGGTATTAACTATTCATTTATACTATTAGGTTTTTCCAGTGGATACATTATTTGGGATACAGTCATTGGGTCACCAGCAAGTTGTTAGACAGTCATTAGTTCGACATGCATTTAGGCTGACATGTGTCTAAGTCGACATGCAGGAAGGTCGACATGAGTCTAGGTTGACATGGGTTAGGTTGACAGGGTCATAAGGTCGACAGGGTCATTAGGTTGACATGGGTTAGGTCAACAGTCAAAAGGTTGATATGGAGTTTTTCACTGTTTTTTTTTTTTGAGCCGACACGTGGCGGCAGGTGGTATTTTATGCCCTACCATCCACTAGGGCGCGGTAGGAGAACAAAATTGTGTGCCGAGCGGAGCGAGGCACCGAGCCCAAAGCGTGGCAAGCACAGCGAGCCATGCGAGGGGACGCAGTGCAGTTTAACATGTGTCCATGTTGACTGTCGACATTCGGGTAAAAACCCCATGTTGACCTTTTGACTGTCGACCTAACCTATGTCGAACTAATGACCCTGTCGACCTTCCTGCATGTTGACTTAGACACATGTCGACCTAATGGTGTCGACCTAACGACTGTCTAACAACTTGCTGGTGACCAACTGATCCACACCCCATTATTTCAAGCTCAGTGTTCCAGATTGTGTAAAAATATTGTGGATCTTACTGATAAACAGAATGTGATGAACATGTCTTTGGGATGTATATACATGCAAATGCTTTGCTTAACCATGTGCATGACTGGGATCAGATATGGCAGTGAGCATGCTCACCTTTGAATCAGATGCTTCATTATCTTCAACATTTGTTTTTATCCTATAAAACTGCTTATTAGAGCTACAGGAGTAGCTGGGTTGTTGCCAGAGTGGCCCCAAACAATTTAATGCTGTAGGCTAGTGCCCCCTAGCGCTTCCGATAGTTCCACCTCTGACCCATCACCCCTCTCCGCAGCAATGACCACAGAGCAACCAGCAACACCCATCACCAACAGCTATGCTCATCTGGCACCCCTTACCAAGGAATCTGCTGTGAAAGCTAAAAAGCTTTTATGATCTACCAAGATGGCACAAGGGAGTGTGGCCTTACAAAAAGAAGATATGGCCTTGCCAGAAATCACACACTGGCTCTGACAGTAATAAATACATTGCCCCCACAGGAAAAGATTCAACATTGCTCCCACCGGGTATAAAAAACAATGCCTCAACATGAAAAAATTTGCAGTCATACTGTATGGTATTTGCTGACAGACAGCCCCTGATAGTCCTAATGACATATACCATAGAGCGGGATGTATTAATATACATATTCACCATGCTCCCGCCGCGAAGCCAGCACATATTTATTAACATATGCGCCTGGCATCGCGGTGCGGTGACGGAGGCCCCCCCCCGCGATACCTGTACTGTAGTGTGTGGGGGGATCTCCGTCACCTCCCAGACGCCTACTGCTCCCCTGCAGCCGGGACAGCTCAGCATGTATTTTTTGCATGCATGCAATTAATTATTTATTAAAGTGTTGTAACTTGGGTACAGTTGGCGCCAGATGGTTATTGTCTTTTTTCTGGTATTTTTTTAGGGCGACATCCCTCTTCCATTGGGCAGCCTACGTACACAGCACATAGTAAACTATCCCTAGCGCTTCAGACCCAGTGTTGTGTTGTTACTGTAAATTGGTATGGAATAATAGGAGGCCCAGATTGCGCAGAGATATTCTTTTCAAATGCTCTGTGGATGGAGACCTAGGCATTCTACCCATATCTAAATATTACCAAGCTTCTAGGCTCAGTCAATTGGTAGCTTGGCATTCTCCTAAAGCTGCCAAAAGCTGGATTGACCTTGAGTCCAATTTGAGCGGGGATGTTTCTGTCTCTGACCTCTCATGACTCCCCCACAAACATAGGCCTCGCTCAGCTGCTTCGATTGCCCTCACTTTCTCTGTTTAGGACTAGCTCTCTTACAAATACAGCTTGTCCACATACCATTCCCCCATGACTTCTTCATGGCGTCACCCCTCTTTTCCCCCTAGAAACTCTCCTCATATGGCCTCTACCTGGTGGGGGGCTGGCATAACCCATTTTCGCCACATTCTTGGAGGGTCAACCCCACATTCTTTTGCTGACTGGCGTGAGTGACACTTCCTGCCACAATCTTGTTTAACAATACATCCAGGTTTGGAACTTTGTTGCCTCATCCATTCCATCCCTCAACTTACCCCACAACCCTATGGAGATGGAACATCTTTGCATCTCTGGATCTCCGTACTGCTTTGGACGAGGAAACACGGGAGGTGATTTGTCTCAACAGCTCAGAATGCTCCATTAAGGAGAATTCCTACAAAGTGTATACCCGTTGGTTGCTAGTCCCAGAACGACTATTTATCCCAGAACCTCTGCTCTAGGTTGGCGACATTGTGGTCAAGAGGGATCTTTTTTCCACATATGGTGGACATGCCCAAAATGAGCTCCTTTTTAGTAAATGATTCACACACTTGTGTACTCTGTGGTCCCACAATGCCTTTCCAATCTGGCTGCATTGTTCTGTGTGCCCCAGTTTGCCAGTTATCCAAATATGAGAATAAATTCTTTAGTTACATTATACACAACAAATACATTAGTTGTGCAGCTTAATACCAGATTGCTAGATCTTGGAAATGACTTTCCCCTCAACAGAAACTTCTCAATCGTGTTTGGTTTGTGTCAAAAGTAGAATATATCACCAGCCTTCAGAACTACACAGTGGACAAGATCTATACTGTATGGTCCCCATGGTACAAGCTATACAATGCAACCCTTCCTGGGCTAACTTATTCTCTAATTTCTTGCCCTCCTGTCACCTCTCCATTCTTTTTGTGGGAAGAAAAAAGATAACTTTTTTTGGGGGCACTGCTTTTAATGTCTATCAAAAAAGATTAATTATGCATATACTGTTAGGATGGGTGGGAGGTACTACAAACAACTGAACAGCAGTTTAATGGGGTGGAGCTCTGGACTAATGAATTAATGGGAGGACACTATGTGGCACGTGAGAGAGAGAAAACTAAGTATATGTGGTTTGTGGAAGGATAATGTACCATGTGGTGGGTTGAGGTATGCCAGAATATGTTGGCCTAAGTCAGCCCAAAAACTCCTGGCATATCTAAATCGTGAGCACCCTAGCCATGTGCCGCCACTATATGCACGAAATTATAATATTTAATGTAGATGATTAGTGTAGGTGAAAGTGGAAAAGTGTAAATAGAATGAAAATAAAAATAGAATGAAAATAAATATTTGTATCAGCTGTTAATTGGTCAATTTATCCATATACTGTGTTTCATGGAACCACAGGGGCAGTTGACCGTTTATGCTGAATTTTTCAGATTTTTTTGGATTTTTCAAATCTGCTAAGTGATACGTGTGCTATATGCATACAAAATTTGACGTGAAAAATTTTTTACGTGAACATTTTTTTTTTGTTTTAAAAAAATTACACAAAGTGTTAAAACGATGGCGATGATATTGATATTAGGTGGTTCGGGCCACTGACAAAGAGCCCCCTTTAAATTTCATGTACTGCCTAATTGTTAGGATACTGTATAGTGAGGGGAAAAAAAGTGAGAATAGTTTGCTCCCTTAGGGTCCCACCTGTTCCTTGCTTGCCCGTGTGCCGTTGGGCAGTGAACGGATCAAGCGGTGTCCAGGTTAAGGGGCCACTAATTAGTGGGGCAGTTGAAGAAAGATACCGGGATCTGCTTTTGGGGCCTAGCCCTTGGATCACCCCTGTTGGAACAACCAGTGCAGGGGGTCACTCACTGGCAGGCCGCAATGAGAGTCCCTTAATGAGAATCAATAGGTTAAAGTGACAGATCTCAAGGAGTTGTGTGCGTCACAACTTTAGTGCTGTTTGAACATATGATTATGTCACAGAATCAGGGCTCACAACTACACATGAGCCTTTCTATTACAGCTATCAGGTATTAATACACTATGTTGCCATAATTCCGTTGTAAAGTTTGTTATCATGTAAAAATATATCTCTTACTCAATTGCACGTGTATTAACTATTCTCCAATTCTCTTCTAAGCACTATAAATAGCAACTGTTTCCAAATTTCTGTCACTGATACAGTTATAGTTTTTACGATCTCAATAAACAGGGTAGTACATTGTATCGCATCAATTTACTATATAAGCACAAGGGTATGGATAGAGGGAAAGGAGGGCAGTATTCCCCTTAAATATCTCGGAGAAACTGCTGACACAATTGTCCATACATATGGTCCCAACCTCCCAAGTACTTATCTATCCTTGTTGTAAATATTCAGTGCTGTATAGCACGGGGGTCTCCTGCAGTGGCCGTCAGTCCACCCAGCTGGACGCGCGTTTCGCCTGTGTGGGCTTGTTCACCAGTTCACTGGTGAACAAGCCCACACAGGCGAAACGCGCGTCCAGCTGGGTGGACTGACGGCCACTGCAGGAGACCCCCGTGCTATACAGCACTGAATATTTACAACAAGGATAGATAAGTACTTGGGAGGTTGGGTGGGCAATATATTAATGGCTGGGCAATATATTGCTCAGTTTCTCCTTTTCATCAGCGACCACAGATGGTCGCTGATAAAAAAGAAACTGCGGGGGGGGGGGGGGGGGGAGCCCGGCAGTGGAAATCAGCTGGTCGCAGGAGCATGTTCCTGCGACCAGCGATCACTATGGGGGTAAAAACGGGAGCGCGCACCTGGCAATATATCGCCGGTGCACACTCCCATCACGGGCAATATGATTGCTTAGCGACCATATTGCCCATGATATTACACAAAATCGCCCCCGTGTGTACGCACCTTAAGTTACATTGCATAATAATGAGCACAGGCAATGTGTAGCTCCCTGTTTTACCTATCATAATTGGCTTACACCGTAATACAATGACACTCAGTCATATATGGCACAACTATTTAAATAATAGCTCCACCTACATGAATATTGTTCTAGAATATATATTTTCAACCAACCCTCTACCTCACCTAGAACTACAGTTGGCAAGCCGGAAAGAAAGTGCAGCATCAAACAAGTCAGCTTAGACTCTGTCATCGCATCCCACTTCCCACATCCTCCTATAATTAATGAAAGCTTGGTATCCCCTCTGCTTTTAATCAGGAGCAATGAAATTAAAAGAACATCTTGTTTCGCTTTCCCCTATAAAGCACAATGCCAAGGATGAGATTTTTGATCCATATCTCTTATTTATGTATCTTTAGTAGTTACTTGTTAAAAAAAAAAAAAAAAGGGAACAGGGAATAATAAAAAAGGGTAGTGGAAAAGGAAATGTGGCATACACACGGGGTGATTGTAGTTCTATTTCTGAGTGATCTGACTAGATTGCTTAGAAATTAAGCACAGATCGCTCCATGTGTAGGCACCCCAGCGACGGCGACATGCGGGACCGAACTAGATTTAGACTGCATGCAGTATAAATCTAGCCATTGTCAGTGTTCTCTCACCAGAGAACATTGGACATGCCAGATCATTCAGTACAGATCGCTGGTGCATTGCTGTGTGCTGAGCGATCTGTGCTAACTAGTTTCGTTAGTTTTGTCAAGAAGAGGAAAAGCCATTAAAGGGCTGAAACGTTACTGATGGCATACTGAATTGTGTGGAACATTTTTAGGGGGTGATCCTAGTTGACTCACAAAACTGTGAATTTCACAGCTTTGCGAGTCATTTATAAGCCCCCATGACGCGTAAATCTACCCACACGCATGTGGATATTTTGCATAAACCTCCATTCGCAGCTTGCATGCGTGAAATCATTCAATGGTTGCCGACCATCAAATGATTTCCCTAGCACTTTCAGATCTAAGTCAGTCTCTTTTGGCCTTAGATCTGCGGCGCACTGCATGGGAAGAGGGCGGGCAGCTGATATCCTGCCCCCCCGCACCCAAGTCAGGGCCGAATTTCCATGGGAAAGCACAGTGTTTTCAGCTGAATACATACGAATCGCGCCATGGACGTGACCACGGGCTGCCGCCCCACACTCCCCACCTGCACTGCTGTCTGCAAGCGAGCGGCCCACAAATAATCACTTCACCATGGTGGCTTGCATAATGTGGCTGAACATGCACATAAATCTTCGCTATACATCGCTCCACTGTGCGAAAACACAGGGCAGTAAAGCGACCAAAATCACAGCCTTAGTCCGGTGTGCCAATGTCCTTGAGGATATATATATATATATAGATTTTTGAGGTTCCGCACTCCCAGCCAGCTTTGACAAATAATATGGGGTGCTCCTTTAAGGCAACACAGATGTGTCCCAAATATAGAGCAGGGTAGGATCTATTGAATCCAATAAGGGCACTCACCAGCGTCTCATCATGTAGAATTTATTGGTACATTACCAGTCACAGAAAAGGGTGTAGGTCTACGTTTCGGCCACCAGGTGGCCTTTCTCAAGACACACAGCAATTGACGTCTTCACAGCATAAAGGTCAGGATCAGGATAGTCCTTTTCTGTGACTGGTAATGTACCAATAAATTCTACATGATGAGACGCTGGTGAGTGCCCTTATTGGATTCAATAGATCCTACCCTGCTCTCTATATATATATATATATATATATATATATATATATATATATATATATATATATATATATATATATATTAATATATATATATATATATATATATATATATATATATATATATATATATATATACATATACATATACATATACATATACACACACACATACATACATACATACATACACACACACCTCCCATTTTTTTATGGAGGTTCTATGGAAGGCATCTGCCAAGCTGACTGGCTAAAAGGCGCGCGTGTGCCGCCCAATCCCTAAATCCCAGGTTTGGATGCTCCAATCCTGGGATTTTGGGATTGGGTGGCACATGTAAAATCTCACTGATTTAGGCCTAAATGTTAGGATCCCTCTGATCTAGATCCCAGGATTGGCTACTCTATAGAATCATTCTGGTTGACTCGCAAAACAGTGGTAGTTTGCTGCTTTTTGAGCCTTGTAGCGTTGCCCGCCGGGCATGCGAGTCACACTCCCCACTACACAATGAATGTCCCCACCGCCCTGCAAATGGATGTCTTGCATAAACATCCATTTGCAGGCTTGCCTGATGGCCCAAAATCATTTGATGGTCGCCGAGCATTGAATGATTTCTGTAGTGCTCTCAAACTTTATTCAGTCTCTGCTGATCTGCGGTGCCTGCTCCGAGAACTGGGTGGGCAGCTGACGCCCATTAACATCAGCCACCTGCCCCCGGAAGCCAGGTGCCCACCCGCGTTTGCATGGGGACACCCAGCATTTTTATGGTGACGCCCAAGAAATGTAAGGCATTCTCATGCGAACTCCCCCAGAACACCTCCTCAGGTGCACGCACAGAAGGGTTGCACATGCACATAAGCGAATAACCGCATGCGCAGGCCTTCACCATCGATCCCTGTTGCGAATTTGCCGGTGACGGAATGAACCAGAATGACCTCCTATGTCTGACATAAAACAAATGCAATACATCATCAAAAAGACATAAAACAGACATATGAGAAAATATGTTAAAAGGAGGATGAGCCATAAATGAGCCCCTTTGCCATCAGTATGCATGGTAAAAAGAGCAGTCCTGAAAATCAACCAAAGACCAGTGGTCTCCTGTGTTTACCTATACATTTGCCTTCTTGGATACTGGTGCTTGAGACGTAGGTATAAAATGTGTAAGTTAGTTCTCCAGAAAGTTGACTTCTGGACTAGTCTGTGAAACTTTTTAAGACAATGGGGAGTGCCATAATCATATATTGCTCATGCGAAAGTTGTAGGGTGATTGCCACACTGAAAAGCATTGAGCGTCTTGTTACATTTATTGGTACATTGGAGACCCGAGACACTTTGAATGAGATTTAATAGGATGAGAGATTCAGAGTGTGAGATATTTGGTAAGAAATCTCCAGTTTTTTTTAAAGCGGCAATCATTTACACTGCAAAACCAATTTGATTTTGCAGTGTAAATGATTGCCGCTTTAAAAAAACTGGAGATTTCTTACCAAATATCTCACTTTCTGAATCTCTCATCCTATTAAATCTCACCCCTAGTGTACATACTGACCACTGTTTGGACATCCATGAGGACTGCTTGTCAATTCAGGAGCAACGAAGGATGGCTAATACCAACAGGGTACTGTTGATTCACTGGCTAAATTATATGTTATTTTTACATGCACCTCTTCTATTATGAATTGGTGGTTATTGACTAAGTTAAACAGTTTGATGACACCACCTTAATCACTGGATGTCATTTGGATCATAAACTGTACAACTCCATTCACGCTAGATGCTATTTGCAATTCTGGTTATTGTTTTTTAAAGTATTTATCATTTAGTTTTTCTAACATTCATTAAATATTGTATTTTATTGACCAGGCAACACTGCACATTTTGATAAATTTCTTAGCATCATTACATATTTCCACAAATGCTGTTCTCCCGCTATCTACTAAAACCATAAGTGTTCTCTGTAATTACCTCAATTGATCTCGTTAAATATTATTATAAATATTATAGCTTAACCATGCTAGTCTATTAGTCTAATACAGTAATAAGTAAACTATTCAGTACAAGGGAGATGGTACTGGGATCAGTAACATCGCTGTTCACAGACCTATCGGAAGTACACACCCACCTTGCGATATATCGCCTGCTTGATCAAACACCCAATATATCAGCCAGTATATATGTACCCAAATATAAACATCACAATTTAATATTTTGTTACTTGTTATCTTAATAGTAAAAAAGACTTTGTTAGCGGTCACCCAAGTAGTGCTTCGAGAAGCGGCACTAAGGAGATATAAGATGTGACTATGGAGTTATTCTGCAGAGGAGAACATCTGGCATTTGAGTCTAGGTGTTAGTGTATAGCTGCTGACATTGTTCATTAAAATTCTATTAGCTGCTCTGGTGGGAGTGACATGGGAGTCTGTGCCATTTAGCATTACTGTACTAGAACTTAAAGAAAACATTTTTTGTTCTGAAATACTGAACGCACAGACAGTCACATTCTTTCATTCAGAAAACAAATGCTAACAAAGAAGTGGATATTTGTTTATCTACCCACCACAAGTGGAACAAATATAACCACTGTATGGAGCGGTGGAGTAACACTACTGCACACAATGTCAAGGTTGTTGCTATATGCGGTTACACTGATTTTCCTGTAGCACATTGTCAATTTGTATATTACAATATATCAGCTGGGTCTTAAGCACTTCAAGTAGATTGCAAGTAACTTAGAGATCCACAACAAACACTGTATAAATAGTTTGAAGGATGAGCAGCTAACATCTTACCTCATGTCCCTGACTGAAAGATATAAACACAGGGATGCTTTACTTATATCTGTATAGGTTGTGTTGTGCCTCAGCCTATACTGCAAGGCTTTACAGCAGCGGTTCCCAACCCTTTTTTCTCTCCCATACCCCTTGATTAAGCATTTCATTTAAGAGTACCCCCTCCTCTCAATTGAAAATATCCACAGTGCTTACAAGTGGAGTGGAAGTGAGTGGGATATGTATCCTTATGCGTGTCCTTATATAAAGGAGAAGCAGGGGAGTAGTGTGCAATCAGGAATTGGGTCCCCCTGTGTCTGGCCGCTGGCTGGTTACTGTCTCCGGGGTTCCCACTAACACCCGTAGGGTTAATGCAGCTGCTTCCTCCACCCATATCAGCATGGGGCAGATGGTCGCTAAAGTCTGAGAGCAGCGCAGGTAGCTCCCAGTGGATTGCTGGTTCAGCAGAAGCACAAAGACACTCTGATGACCCTGCAAAAGGAACCTGAAGTGACACAACATGGTTTGTTTCCATGGCAATGGGAGACTCCTTCCGCCATATGGAGACTTTTTTTTCTTCTGCAATTACCAATATTATTTTCAAGTACCCCTAACTGGTCTGCAGAGGGGATACAGTCATATTGTCGACCACAATTAGGACGAGTCATTAGGTCGACACCGTTGGGTCGACATACAGCAAGGTCAACAGGGTTCTAGGTCGACCTGCGTGAAGGTCAACAGGGGTCTAGGTCGACACATGTGTTAGGTCGACAGTCAAAAGGTCGACATGGGTTTTTTGACTGTTTTTTTTTTTAGCCAACATGTGCCGACAGGAGGTATTTCATGACCTACCATCTACTAGGCATGGTGGGAGAATAAAATAGTGTGACTGAAGCATGGCGAGCGCAGCAAGCGATGCAAGGGGATACAGTGCACTTAAAATTATGTCCATGTCGACTGTGTCAACGTTCGGGTCAAAAAACAGTAAAAAACCCCATGTTGACCTTTTGAATGTCGACCTAGAACCCTGTCAACCTAGATCCCTGCCGACCTTCAACCATGTCGACCTTGCTGTATGTTGACCCAGCGGTGTCAACCTAATGACTGTCGACCTAATTGTGGTCAACCCAATGATCCACACCCCTGCAGAGAACCCCCATTAGGTAATAGTACCCCAGGTTGGGAACCACTGCTTTACAGTATACACTGAAATCACTGATGGCATGACCAATGCTAATTAAAGATAGGATTTAAACCCAAAGTTTAAATCCTCAGCGTTTAGCCTTAAGGGGTGTTCCCGAGTGGGGTATGAAATGTTGACATTGCTATACCTCCATTTCTCTGGCATATAAATATATAAATATTTCATTGCTAACCCTAATTATAATTCCTAGCCCCCCTCCTGCCTAATTCTAACCTACGGGCTCCAAGCTGTAGTAGTTAACACAATCTGATATGACGTGGACACTTGCATTGTCATACGGACTTAGAAATGTAGAACAATGCCAGCTATTTTGCACTAATGAAAAAAGCACTTCACATGCAGCCCAAGGTTCTTCAGAAACACAGGAAACATTCTTCTCCAATGATTTTCCAAACTTTGCCACTGCCTCCAAAATGTACAAACTGTAAGGTCATGCTTAAAGTCATTATTTGTCGCTAACCTCAGCTGCCACGCGCCTGCATTTTTTAAGCCTACTCACAATAAATGGGGGGGGGGGGGTCATGCTGCTTTATAACAACAATGTGTTTGAATGAAAATTTGAAGTGTGGCTTGTCCTACTTATGCAAATGCTGTATACAATAATACTAAGGGCCTTATTTTGGTTCACTCTTTCTGACAAAATCCTTCTTAGATGGACAAAACCATGTGCACTGCAGGGGGGCAGATGTAAAATGTGCAGAGAGAATTAGATTTGGGTGAGTTATTTTGTTTCTGTGAAGGGAAAATACTGGCTGCTTTATTTTACACTGCAATATAGATCTCACTTTGAAGTAAAACCCCACCCAAATCTAATTATATCTGCACAAGTTACATCTGCCCCACCTGCAGTGCACATGGTTTTGCCCATCTAAGAAGGATTTTGTCAGAAAGAGTGAACTAAAATAAGGCCCTAAGTTATTTCATACTAGCTGACCCGCCTGGCATTGCCCGGAAAAACCTTGGGTTTTTCTTTATTTCCAAAATTGCTGAAAAATGTCATCTTACAGTATGCTGTGCCAAAGATCTAAGCTTGTAATTTGTTATAGATTCCACCAAAAAATGTTAATGTATTTGCATTGATACTCAATGACAGCAATGAAATCAGGTGTGGTGTTGTTGTTTGAAACACAACACTCCTGAGTTGACAACTTGTATGTGTTGATGAATTCCACATCCACTCCTGAGATTAAGCACCTATGACATACCTTCCAGCATCTGAGGTAAAAAATCAGAAAGGGACGTGGCCACACCTCCATTTCTATACTCAATGGTACAGTTTCTAGGGTGTGTAATTACAGGCGCTGAGTGCGTGGAGTTCGGGGTGGACGTTACTTACCGCGCCATAATTAATTATAAATTCACCACTCCCTGCCACTGCCGCTCCCCTCACCGATCCTGCCTGCAGCAGTCTCTGAGGTCTGGAGATCTGTAAAACACATGCACCGGGCATCTCTACCAAACAGTGGGGCAGCCCCTGAGTGTGGGAGCAGGTCCGCGGGCCTGGCCACATGGCATCATAACGTGACGCACGCTACCCGCACCACTGGGAATGGGTGCAATGGGCCAAATTCTTCCCTACACCCGCCGGGCCAATCCACCGATCCAGCCATCGCAATCATCAATGGGTGCATTGATAAGGTTTGGAGTGTAAGAAGTTGAAGAATAAGACTGAGATAAAGTTTTGCCATGTTAAAGTGTACAATTTACTCAATAAATTGTGATAAAATATAAGTGTACATAGAAGTACAATCAAGAAAGTAGGATTAAAAAATAAGTTCTGATTCAAACTGATAATTGTTTGGATGGGGGTGGGTTGTGAAACAAATCTATAGGTGGGGGGTATGGATATTGTAGACATAATTGGTGTTTGGTACACCTACAGGGGGTCGTCAACTGATGGGATTTTCATTACAGTGTCACCATAGTAGGATTCCCAATTAGGGTCCAGGTGGTCTTTTAGGAACCCTTTACAAACCCCTAGGTCTCTTCTCCTTGAGCCTACGGTCTCCCTTAATGATAGTCAATCACTGAGGAAGACCATAGGCTCCAGGAGAAGAGACCAACGGGATTGTAAAGGGGGTCTGTCAGGGCTCGCGCGGGTAGTGCCGGCGCTAGCCCGGCGGACTCCCTGCAGCACGTCCCGGCTATTGCTAGGCGGCCGAGACGCCCTCGCGTCACTGGACGCGGCCGCGACATCCGGCAGACGCCGCCGTGCGTCCAGGTCCGCCTCCTCAGTCTCTTCCCCCACAGCTGCACCGGTTGCCTAGGCGACGGGGGACATCAGGCAACCAGGCGGAAGGGGAAGACTCCGGCTCAGCCGCCCGCCCAGGTGATCAGCCGCAGCTGCTCACCATTGGCTGGCTCTCTATTTAAACCTTTTCACCGGGGGACTCAGATGCCGGTTACCGTTCATGCCTTGCGTTCTGAGTGTTCCCGGTTCCTGGCTGTCTTGTCCTGCTCCTGCCTGTCAGTGGATTTCCAGCTGCAGCATTAAGCATTCCCATCCGCCTCCTGGCTATTTTCCTGGTGGTTACCTGCCTTGCCTGCAGCAGTCACTGTTCTCAGATAAGTTGGGATTTCTCCCTTACCTTCTTACTCTGAGATCACCGTGCATTTATATATTTTGTGTCATCTTCTTAGTGTATTGTTACACCTGAATCCCATGGTATTACCCCGTGGGGGCACACTCGTTATTCTAATATTGCGTCATCGTAGTGTATTGTTACACCTGTACCCCCCTGGGTTCACTAGTATTCTTTTCTTATTGTGTCAACTCATGTGTATTGTTACATTCACCGGTAAACGTATTACCTCAGAAGTTTCCTGTTCACGGGGCGTCCCTCACATCCGCCCTTAGGGCTTGGTTGTCCTCACCAGTTGGTTCAGTTAGTTTTACCCTTGTTCTCTCCTGGCCTCGGCGGATGAATTGTCCATACTTAAGACCTGCCTGTAGCGGAGTGGGGCGGACCTAATTCGCCCTTCAGCCGAGAGGGGCCCAGGTGAAGACTAGCCCTGCATTTGTCCATCGACTCCAGGTAGAGGCAACGGAGTTAGGGTTGGTGAGGACACCCATGTCCATAACTATTGGAGAGGACACCCGTGTGCATAACAGGGTCCCTAAAAGACCACCTAAACCGCAATTGGATATCTCCCTACGGTGACACTGTAGTGAAAATTTCTCATCAACTGGGGACCCCCAAACACCAATAATGCCCACAATATCCATACCCCCTCCACCTATAGATTTGTTTCGCAACCCACCACCATCCAAACAATTATCAGCTTGAATCAAATTAAAACTTGGTGTTTTATAAATTTCTAAGTGAAATTTCCCAAAAATGGCTTCGAGGGGCACACCACCGGGTCCAGGAGGTAGCTTGTTGCTGAATTTGGTGGCTCTGAGTGCCACGGTGTGTCCGCAAAGGCGACAGACACACATGCACACACACTCTTCAACTTACAGACACAGACGCTCTTTAAGTTATTATATAGATTTTTTATTAATAGGTTCTCATGGAAAATGTATGTGCAGCGTATAGTGGAGAGGACTACAATTAGGGTGGGATGTACTAAAGGGAAAATGCGGTAAAACTGGGGTTTTACTGCATTTTCCTATTTACCATTACCCGTCCGCCCCGTTTTCCAGAGGGTGGCGATACCCTATAGAAGCCTGTGGGCTTCTATCGCCGCCCGCCGTCCGCGCGCCCCCCTCCCGTTCTCCTTTGATCTCCTCCTCCCCCAGCAGGTGTCACAGCCGGCAGGACATCCGGCTGCAGGGGGGAGGAGGAGATGCAGGGGGACACTGCCAGCTGCCGGGATGTGACGGAGACCCCCGCAGACCACATCACCGGTATCGCGGGGGTCTCAGTCACCGCAACCCGACGCTAGCCGCATATGTTAGTACATATGCGGCAGCATCGCGGCGGCTGGCAGGCGAAGGGCGGCGATGTATATTAATACATCCCGCCCTTAGTGCAGTATGATTGTGCTAAAGAAATTTGGGTTTAATTTCTTTACATTTTATTTCTTTAACCTTGAAGAGCCTCTGGATAAACTACGTTGATGGTCTTTCCATTTGGAGCTAAAATGGGAAGATTTTTATTATTTCCAACTCTGGAACGTCCCACATATAGCTGACCATGTGAGAAACATGGAATTTGAAGATCTGGGCCGACAACTTTTAAAGACTGTCCTTGTGCTTTGTTGATGGTCATTGCAAAACAAAGGTGAACAGGGACTTAAAGACGTTTAAACTGAAAGGGTACATCTGAAGGAATCATCGGTATCCTAGGAAGAAAGACAATCTTTACCTGCAGCATGTCCAGTCATAATGGTGGCATGCAAAATATTGGGCATCAAATTCTTCAGTATCAGTCGTGTTCCATTACACAATGAAGGAGGATCAAGATTCCGGAGAAGCATAATAGGAGCACCGATTTTTAACTCTAAAATGTGTGAAGGTATTCCAGGTAGATCGAGTAAATGCACAAACTCAGTTGGGTAGTTGATCACTTGATCTATATCGCATGTAGTGTAGACTGACTTGTAAATGTGAATTGGACCAGGCAATGTCATTAACAGTTGCCTGTTGGTGCAATTACCAGCATCATTTTTTGGTGCAAGGATAGCTCGTTCGCTAAGCCAAGAAGGATTGGCAAAGTGTTGAACTAAAATCAGGAAACACTGCTTGCTTGAGTTCTTCATGGGTCGTCGCAGTTTTTCCAATGTTTACAATTGATATAGAACCATCCTCTGTATCAGAAGCCAAAACTCCATTACCAAGCTGCAGAAATTTGTCAGCAAAATGTTAAAGGATCCTCATGAAGATAACTTGCATATTTGTTGTTAGTCTGAGCCTTTCAATGGTGTTCCAAATATAAGATGATTTAATGCAGGCCTTCAATTCATCTGCTCTGGTTCCATGCGGAATGACCGGTAATGTCTGTCGAACCAGCCAAAACCAGAGTGATACCTCCCATTATCATATTGTTAAGTCTTAGGTCTCTTAAAGTGACATCTAGGGCTTCAAATGCAGCCTTATGTGACATAGTACACTCATCCCAGATAATGAGTTTGCAATGCTGCAAAATCTTTGCTTTGCTTGATCCTCTGGAAATGTTGTAAGTAGGAATCTCTGTGTTTGCTAGATTTAAAGGTAACTTGAAAGCAGAGTGAGCTTTTTTACCTCCTGTCAAGAGTGTAGCAGCAATACCGGATGAAGCAACTGCCAGAGCAATTTCCTTTCTGTGACGTACTTTGGCCAAAAGAAGATTAATAAGAAAAGTTTTCCCTGTTCCTCCTGGAGCATCCAGAAAAAAATATGCCACCACTCTGATTCGAAAGGGAATCCAGAATTGTGACGTATGCTTTTTTTTTTTTTTTATCTGGAACCAATTTTGATTCATTCTCTTCTAAATATTGTGTAAGGTGATCTGTATTGTAAGATAATTCTGCTAGTAAATCATTAGGTACTCTTGAATGTTGGTCTCTTAAAGGTTGTGGCAATCCATAAGTTTGTAGATCTGATCCACCTAATGATTTAATCTTGTTCTTAATAATAATTAGAACTGTATTGAAGATGGAGTCATTATATTGTAGATCTATATTGTGCTGTTGAAGTCGGGCCTGATGTAGTATATCCTCAGACAGGCTTTCCTTATGGTCAATCCATAATTGTAAAGGACTTGTCATGGAGCATATTTGGAGCATAACAGCAAACAGGTTACGTAACGTCTTTGGTGATAGACAAGTGCCCTGTTCCAGTGTTCATAATTTTCAAGAAGTCCTCTAAGCTGGCATGCTTCTTTATAAGATTCACAAAGTCTATCTTGAAATGTTCTAAGATCATTAAATGAAGTAGGTCCTCGTAACTCATGTAGTAGCAATCGCAGGTGAAAACATTCCGAGTTGTTTGGATGCACTACGTACACTCGACCAAGTGCAACACTACACTTGATTCCTGGGTGGTCTTGAACACTTTGTCCGATTCTGCGAGAAATCCATTTTTTGTTTGCATTGTTCCACGTGTAATACCTTGGAACTTGGTGGTATAATATTGTGCAAGCAAACTCGTCTTCTGAGCAAAGTTTGAAAAAGGCTGTAAGGGTAGTTTCTGGAGGGAGCCGTGAACGTTGCATTTTCTGTAGTGAAATAGACTCTTTGTCCATTCTCGCGGTGGACGGCTAAGTGAATGACTGTTGGGTGGCGCTTGTGAATCGGAAAATCAAGTATTCTCCATACTGCTTCATTGGTGCCAATATACCTTCCCATTTCATACAGATGAACTTCATTATGTTCATTTTCGTTAGTAGTTAGTTTATAAACAGCCATGTCAGAGCCTTTGACGTATTTGCAAATGTACTTTATGTACTTGACAGAATTGCAAAACTCTACATTTATGTAAGCATTGAAGATTCTTGTTAAAAGTGGACAAGAAGGGACAATCCATGTATTATCCACAACCACAGATGATCTCCGAACTGTCTTATTTGCTGTGAAACCACCATCTGATGGGATTCTGCGTCGATAGAGTAGGTACCCATCTTTTCCCGTTTGTGTTTCTTTTAAAAAGCAACGTGGATTTCTCTTTGTGCATTTTACATTCTTCATGCAAGGGGAACATGGATTGTAATTTCCGCAGGGACCATGTACCATCTGACTTGTTACAATGCTAAATAGGCTTGGGTCTTCTTCTGGATTTGGTATTTCTGCACTGATGAAGCTATCAACTCTTTGTACATGCAAAGTTTGTTGAAGCCATACCAGAATGTGAGCATGAGGAAGTACTCGCTTTTGCCATTCTATTGTATACATATGACATTGTACTTTTCCAAAAATGTTGCCTTCGGTAATGAGATTCATGAGAGTCTTTTGTTTCAGGTGGAAAACTCTTGCTAACAAATCATGACGATTGTGGGGTTTCTGACCAGGAAATAGTTCATTTTGGATTTCAGTCCAACCGGGATTGCATGTAAAAAAGAGATCTGGCCGACCATAATTCTGCAAATACGCCATTGCTTCCTGTGTATGCTCGTGCATATATCTTGGACCACCAGGGAAGCTTGAAGGCAAAATGATCAACATTACCGTCGTTGATAATAGCATCCCTCAAATGCGCATATTCATCCACCCTGAGTGACCTCTGATTCAGACGAATGTACCTTAGTCTTTCCTATTCAATCTTCGCATACATGTCCTTGATGAACTGGTGGAATAGGTCTTTACCTTGGAGAAGAATATTGAAATTTGAAGAACGCACCATGATCATTTATGAATAGAAATCCATAACTGAAATATTTCGTGTTGTCAGAATTCCTGTAACTGGATTGGTTTGACATAGAGCAAAATGGTATCCATCTTCTCCTCTTGGAAACAATATTGGATACTGTAAGGCATCATAAGATCTGTGAGTTTCTGCAAGTTTTTGTCTCCAATAGTATATCTCGACTTCCATATTGTGTTCCAGACATTATTACTGCTACTTCTGATGCCACTGGTGCATTGAAACGTCTCCCATGTTCACCTTGCGGTGTTTTATCTGCTAAAATAATTAATTTGACTTCTGGTGCGACTTTCTCTATAGTCGATTTGAAGCTTTTTATGTAGCTAATTTTCTCGATGAAATATTTCTTGCAACTGCTACACCAAGTGTTGTTTTATGGTTTGAAAGTTTTGGCAACGCTGCTCAGCTTGTTGGATATTATCTGCAACAAAGTAAATTTGTTTAAATTCAGTAGGCAAAGCTTGGAGGCTTCCTATTTTATGATATACTTGCCCCTGTGCCTTGAATGTTGGCATACAGTATATCCTGGCTCGGCTATTTGTTTTGTTGTTCCAAAAGAGGTCATCTGGAAAGAAGAATTGTATGTTCTTATGTTCCGTTGAAAATGTTTGGCATCTGATGAGTCACTTGCCAACAATGTACACAGAGGCTGTGGAGGATGAAATAATGGTGACAGTTTCACCTTTCCACATTTATGTGGGCATTACAGTGTGCTGCATAATATGTAATGGGCATTATGGTGTCCTGTATAATATGTAATGGGCATTAAGGTGTGTTGTATAATATGCAATGGGCATTACGGTGTGTGGTATAATATGCAATGGGCATTACAGTGGGTGGTATAATATAATATAATAATATAATATGTAATGTGCATTACGGTGTGTTGTATAATATGCAATGGGCATTACGGTGTGTGGTATAATATGTAATGGGCATTACGGTGTGCTGTACCATATGCAATGGGCATTACGGTGTGCTGTATAATATGCAATGGGCATTACGGTGTGTGGTATAATATGTAACGGGCATTATGGTGTGTTGTATAATATGTAATAGCCATAGCGGTGTGTGACAATATGTAATGAGCATTATGGGGTTACAGCTTACCTTTAAAATATATGTTGCAGGTACGTTGTAACACCTCCGTGAAGTGCCAACTAGCACGGTATATACAAAATATCTGTAGAAAATATTTTTTGTAACAATAGGTGTGGGGGCCCTGCCTATTGTCAGTCCTGTGTCCCACAATTTCAGCTGGCAGCCCTGCTGGCATAACTACTATTGGTACACCCCCCTCCCCCCCCCCCCCCCCCGCCGCTGGACCTGCTGCTGTCTACAGTCCTGGTGCTCCTGCTCCTCTCTCAGAATGTCACATACAAAATGGCCACCGCCTTAGGGCAGACCATTATTTCGGATGCAAGAGGTGGTCTCTGCCTCCTCTAGCATCCTTAGTAACTGTTTGCTGTGAAGGGGGTGGCCATTTTACAAATGACAGGAGGACAGGAGGAGGGGGAGCATCGGGACTCAGTGCAGACAGGCACTGCGCAGGCAGTAGAGATTCGGCGGCAGTCCCATTAACAATAGCTTCCACAGACCCTACGGCGCCCAAACTTACCTAGCACCTCCAAGCGACCGCGGGGTCTGCGGAGCTATTGTTACGCCACTGGCTGAGTAATATATTGCTCAGTGTCCTGTATTCATCAGTGACCAGAGATGGTCGCTAATGAAAAGGAGACTCTGCCGGGGGAGCCCCAGGGGGAAATAGCTGTTCGCAGGAGCATGCTCTGCGACCAGTGACCACGGAAGCGCGCACCCAGCGATTTATCGCCTACAGCACATACAAATCACTGGCAATATAGTCGCTCAGCAACCATATTGCCAGCTATATGTGCTTAAAATCGCCCTGTGTGTACAAAGCTTTACATTGTGTAACCAGACACATACAGTACTAGTAACTTGGCAGTCTTCCAGATACAACTTATCATAACAAAACAGCTTACAAAATGTAACTTAGTGCATTGCAGGAACAGCTACAATTACACCACTGGATATGAATATACATTTAGGAACCCAGCAAACATTTTCAGGACTGCAAGTGCGACTGATGTAAAATGGAAAGAAATAGAGAGTTAGATTTGGGTAGGTTATACTGTTTCTGTGCAGGGTAATTACAGGCTGCTTTATTTTTACACTGAAATTTAGATTTATGTTAGAACACACCACACCCAAATCAAAAGCCCCATACAAACAATTCGATAAAGGCAGATGATATGCAAGATGGGTGTGGATCTTTTGGTCGACCACAGTTAGATAAACAGTCATTAGGTCGACACCGTTAGGTCGACATACAGCAAGGTCGACAAGGTTCTAGGTCGACATGTGACTAGGTCGACACACGAGTTAGGTCGACAGTCAAAAGGTCAACATGGTTTTTTTGACTATCAACAGAGAAAAGATGGGTCAGTCAGTGCACCTGGCAGCCTGAGGTGGGTGAACCTACACCACTAACAAATAACATAAAAACGAAGATACTGTATAGGTGTTCCCTCCGATGGCGCCTTTAAAAGGAGAATGATACATCCCTATGGGTGAAGGAACGATCCTCTTCTCCAAAAATAGATTGTTTTTATCACCATGTAAATACCATACGTTCCTCTCGATGGGAGAATAACCTGAATCAGATGATGATGTACATTGGATCGTCCAAAGGAGACTCAGAATGATACCGGAAATAAATGAAGAAATGGTATATAGTGTGAAACCATTTTATTTTATACACATAAAAACATACATGTATGCATACAAGTGAAAATAAAATTGGCCAATTACCCAGATGGTGGAGAACTAAAAGGCTTCAGTTCTCATAAGCGCATGAAATGGGAGGTATACCCGGGATGTACCCTCCAAATCAGGCCAGGCAGGTATTCGGTCCAGCAGCGGGACTCGGGCCCGTGAGTGCTCATCAATTTGCGTGGGAGCTCGGGCCCTTCAGCACCCACAGAATCGGCACCTACTGTATGGTCCAAAGCATAGTTGCCTACCCTCCCACTTTCAGCAGGAGTCTCCCGAATTTTGAATCTTTCTCCCGGTCCCCTGGAAAGCCCCACCATCCTCTCAGGGTTTCAGCCTTCTTGCTGGACTGTGCATGCGCGAGTCCCAAAGTTCCGGCGGGCGGGTGCTAGTACCAGCGCAACATCATGACATACCTGGCATCATGGCGTCGCTGTCCTGTGTGACGGCCACCGCGGAGACTGGCAGCATGAAGTGGAGAGCGTGAGCGGCAGCGGTGGGAGCAGTGAGTGGCAGCCACTGCAGGGCTCTGATGGACTGGCAGCACGGAGAGCGAGAACGACAGCGTGAGCGGCTGGAGCAGCAGCGGTGAGTACTGCTTGCAATCTCATTTGGTTAGTCCCACCCATGGCTCCACCTCCTTTTGTGCTATACGCGCCGGCCCCACCCCCTACTTGCTGCAGCTGGCGACCCTGGTCAGTCCACAATTCCACACAAAATGAGTAGCTAGAGCTACGACCGCTTTTTCAACTGCATTTGCGGTCTTTCTCAAGGAGAATGTCTCTAGTTAGGTCCTGGTCAAATTTAAGCCAGTGATGACCAATCACAAACAAATCCCAATATGATGGACACTTCACATACTTTCTAATTGTGTATTTTTATATTTATTTTTATATGTATTTTTTATAATAAACTGTAATCAATTTTTCAAAAATTGTGTGGCGCTCTCTAAACATCTTTTATTAATTTAAATCATTGTTATATTTACTAATTTAGATCATTTATTCTACTTCACATACTCATTGGGCTAAGATGTTAAAAAATATATCTGCCTAATAACTAATAAATTTAAGGTAATGTAATGTAATGAAAATTAAATAAGTGTTTTATAGAAAAAATATCAATCACTTTAATTAAGACAGTGATATTGATGCTATGCCTGTGATGTATTATGCTACACCATAATGCTGTGAAACATTATGCCACACAACGCCGTGTCCATTACACACTGCAATGCCCATGGAACATTGGGGCAGATGTATTAAGCCTGGAGAAGAGATAAACTGGTGATAAAGTGGAGATAAAGTGAAAGGAGATAAAGCACCAGCCAATGAAATGTGTTTGAAAATGACAGTTGGGAGTTGATTGTCTGGTGCTTTATCTCTTTTCATTTTATCTCCACTTTATCTCCAGTTTATCTGTTCTCCACGCTTAGTACATCTGCCCCACTGGGCCTTATTCTAGTTCACTCTTTCTGACAAAATCCTTCTTAGATGGACAAAACCATGTGCACTGCAGGTGGGGCAGATGTTACCTGTGCAGAGAGAATTAGATTTGGGTGAGTTATTTTGTTTCTGTGCAGGGTAAATACTGGCTGCTTTCTTTTTTACACTGCAATATAGATCTAACTTTGAAGTAAAACCCCACCCAAATCTAATTCTCTCTGCATAAGTAACATCTGCCCCACCTGCAGTGCACATGGTTTTGTCCATCTAAGAAGGGTTTTTGTCAGAAAGAGTGACCTAGAATAAACCACCTGACCAGTGGTGGTTTTTAACTATGGGCTGCATCAGGCAAAATCCACCACTGTGTTCCCTCCCTCTGGGATGTCTCTATAGGCTGCTCTGGGCAGCCCATAAAAACAAAAATGGGTTCTGCACATGTGCTGGACCCAGTACTGTGAATATGCTTCTATGTACTGCTGCTGAAGCAGCCCATAGAGGCTGGGGGCCAGGGCATGCGCCGGTTCCACAATGGGGGTCGGGACCGGCAGTGGAGACCAGCGGCAGAGGAGGGGGGCAGCATTGTGGAAGCCCCCCTCCTCCACAGAGGTATGAGCCGCCAATGCCAGATTATGCCACACACCGCAATGCTGTTACACATTATGCCACACACCACAATGCCCATGACATATTTTGCTACACACCGCAATGTCCATTACACATTATGCCACACACCTACTTATGTACCTTTATTAACTTGCCTCACTGTTACCATATATCGCCTAGTCCCTGGTGGTGGTTATATAATGCTGGGCCCTGGTGGTCCAGTGCTACAATATATTGGCCAGCCACTGGTTGATCTAGGTACAATCCAGAGCCCATTCCCTGGCATAACAATATCACAGTCCTAACCTTAATAACCCACTATAGTAAATAGTCCCTATACAATTCAGTGCACAGGCCTACTGCCATGTTGATGGTGGTGCACTGCTGCCATATACTGTGTTACCCTATAAAAGCGGGTTGGGATAATTTGGTCTACAGCATGATGGTCATCAGTCACTAAGTCAACACCATTAGGTCGACATGGGTCTAGGTCGAAAGGTCCCTAGTTCAACAGTTTAAAGTGCACCGCATCCTCTCGCATCGCTCGCAATGCTTCCGGCATACTATTTTATTCTCCCACCGCGCCCTAGTGGATGGTAGGGCATGAAATGTCGGCACATGTCGGCTCAAAAAAACTGTGAAAAACCCCATGTCGACCTTTTAACTAATGACCTGTCAAACTAAAGACTTTTCGAACTAGAACCATGTCGACCTCTTCCCATGTCGACCATCATGCTGCAGACCAAATGACCGCATCCCATAAAAGCCTAGTCTCTGATGACAGTTACTTACGATCCTACTTTGGCCAACATATTGCTATCAGCCAATAGCAGTGTAATACCCTCAAAGTGGTGAAAGACACTATATACTATATATACATAGATATTAAATGTTGTATTAAAGTTATACAGTAAATTCCTCATAGAGGATGGTAAATGTAACATTAGTAATAAATAAATGCCATATAGAAAGTATTAAGGCGTTAAAACTCCTCAAGAAAGGAAAATTGAGAACTGAGGACTGTTTTCCCCTCATAAAGTAAAAATGGTATAGACCGAATAATCTGACAACATTGGAGGAATATACCATTTTACCTGCTTACAGGGGCAGAACTTTTGTATGCTACCTAATGCCATAAATAAAGTTGTCAGGCTCGTGGAGGAACTGATAAATACTGGGGAGGCAGGTGACAGTTTTAAACAGTTCCTGAGCAGACTTGTTGGACGGCAGAGCAGGACCCAGCCATTACTGCTACCTCACAGAGGGGAGTGAGACTTACCAGAGTGCTGTCAGCGTCTCCTCCCTCTCAGCAGTTACCAGGAAGCGTCAGCAGCAGATCCAGAGCGCATTCCTGAAAGAGCATCTCAGAAAACAGGCTACGTCATCACAGGGGCAGCACCAGGCAGAGTCAGGAAGAAGGCCTACAATACAGAAGAGAGAGGAGTGGTGAGCGAGCTCAGCCCCCAGGAACTCCATATATGGCCAGTGTAGGCTGTACCAAGCAAATTGACAGCAGCGCACATAATATACTTTCTTTGAGCTTACAGCAGAGAGTGAGACAGAGACAGTAGCAGCAGCTATACACTTACAGCTGACAGGGAAGTTACAGTCAAAACAAATCCAACACAGTTGAGAGACATCAAATCCCCTGCATTGAGGAGAGTCTACAGCTATCTTAAAGCACTGACATATCTCAGATATAGATTACAAATATCTTATTTATAAAGGCATTGAGAAGCTTTTATTATTACACTCTGTGAGAGAGATAGAAAGTGAATGGAAAAGACTGCATTCATCATTAGCAGCTAGTTTTCTGCAGTTCTACAGCTAAAGCTTCTAACAGTCACATCCTGCATATTGCTCACTGGAAAGACGCTCCCAGAGCCATCACATATAGCGTATATTTAAAAGTAGTGAAGTGAAACATTTCCAAAATTCCAGTAAAACATTTCCAAAACTCCAGTAAAACATTTCTTAAACTGCTATCATAAAGTGGAATTGAAAGGTCGCTATGGATATGTGACCTGTAATGAAACTACATCCCTTTATCACACACGCACAAACACAGAAGGTAGCAGACTAGCTTTCAAAGCTTTTGCTTTGAGCGGGCTTACTAGTTGAATAAATAACCTTCAATTATTGCTCTTAAAGAACTTGAGCGATGGACTTATAGAAGTATTATTGTGCTATAACTAAGATCAGGGCTATATTTGTGGCGGAACGGTCCGGAACGCCGTTCCTGAAGATCAGTTGAAAAATGACCTCACCAGGAACGGCGTTCCGGAAGTTCAACGCCGGGCGCAGGCACATAGATTATCTCCAATCTCTGTTTCCGCGGCGGCAAGGAAGATCATCCCTGCCGCCGCCCGCCCGCTTCGTGCTGTTCTGTGTCCTGACTGCTGCGCTGCCCGGCCGTGGCTCATACAATATCGGCTGTGTGAGTCACGGCCGGGCACCGCAGCAGTGAGGACTCAGGACACACTCCCTCCATGGTCCATCTTGGTCTCCGTCCCGCTGCACAGAGGCGCCCTGCTCGTCCGTCCGCTCGGTCCTCCCCGCTGTGCCCGGCATCAGTACCTTGGACGGTCCGCCCCGCTCCCTGCTGTACCTGGCTTGAGTGGCGGAACTCTGTGAGACAACGGAGCACTTTGCTCTCTCACACTTCCAGCTGGTTAGGGAGCAAGTATCTGCGGGCTCCCCCCCTCCCCCATAGGGTTTTGCGGTGGCCGTGGCTTTGTGAGGTGGGAGTCGGGAGATGGTACAGCAAGCAGGAGCCGGAGTGCACACTGCTACCCCCCCCCCCCCCCTCATCCACTGCTCACCCCGCGGGCACAGGCCGCCCTCACCATCCACGGAGCCTGGAGGAGCTGCATGCAGGAGGAAGTGCTGCGCACCATGGTGATCCTCAAACTGCGGGAGCAGGTAAGAGAGAGGAGGGCAGCCCCGGTTACCCGCTGTACTGTCACCCTGGGCCCTGCAGCCTGCACCCAGCCTGCACTGTCACCCTGCTGTCCCCCCTTCTGCACTGCCGCCACCTGCGTGTCCGTGTGTCAGACGCCTGTCACTGACCACATGTGGGTCTACATATATGTCTCCTGTCACATACTGACCACACTAGTGTGTATGTGTGTTTGTGCCTTTCACTTACTGAATATGTACTCTATAAGTGTATATACATACGTCACATCTGCCACATATTGTCCATATGTGTCTACTTATGTATGTTTTATGTGTCTGTGTGTAACATCCATACACATGATCCTTCTCTCACCAGTGGCGGAGTATCAAGCCGCCGGGCACTAAGCCCTGAAAGGGCACTTTGCTCTGTCACAGTTCCAGCACCCTTTATCCCTCCGGGCTACATTGATGAACTTACGCCTGGCATTACAGTGTGGGGCATATGTATAATGGGCATCACGGTGTGTGGCATATGTATAATGCGAATCTCTGTGTGTGGCATATGTATAATAAGCGTGCCGGAGTGAGGAATTATGTTTTTCTTTTTTTAATGTAATGTTCCGCCCCTTTTGTAGCTCCTCCCACATCACCGCCCATTTTCTGCCCCCGCCCACAGTTCCTGAACCTATTTTCCTACAAAAATAGCACTGACTAAGATCAATCAGCATCCTTCCAATAGTCAAAAACATTAATATAACAGCCAGTCTCTGCTCTGCATGAATGGGTGTCTGAAAATACTGTAGGTGTCACCGTCTGTGAGTTTTCTGACCACTTGGAGAAGCTCCTGGAAGGTAGAGTTTTCATCTATATGCAGAAAGTTCATGAAGTCATCAGGAGTATTCTTCTAGTTCTCTCGAAGTGTTGTCACCATAGCAACAATACAGCAAGCACAAACTTTTTTCCGGTTTAAACTCAAGCTGGACGAGTGTACTCAACTGTACAGAAATGGTGATCCTTTTATAACTCTTTCTGTTTGTATTTGATATTCAATACAGTCCTTTCCAATCACTATGCCAATTATGTTTACATTTGACTGCAGTATGAGCAGACATGTATAGAACGTGTACTTTAGGGCAGGGTTGTCTACCCTCCCGAAATGGCTGGGAGACTCCTGAAAATCAGTCCCCCACATTGCTGCCAGTCTCCCAGGACCTGCCCTCGGCGGAGGTCTGTGGGACCAAATGTCACGGACTGCGTCATTGTAGCACCTCCCACCACTGTGTAATGCCTGTAATACTGGCATTGCACTGCAGGGGCGTGGCCATAATGACTCTATCATGCTGGCCACGGCCCAAACACATAATTTCCCTCATAGCTGCGGCCCACCCCTTTTGTGTCATGCTGGCTGCTGCGCCACAGGCTTCAAGGAGCTGGTTACCCTCTCCCAGAGAATGCAGGCACAAAGTAGGCAATCCTGCTGTGGGGGTATAAGAGCCTACTAGCTTTATGCCCTTATTCTGGTTCAATCAAAAAGGCAAATTCCTCCTCAAATGGACAAAACAATGTGCACTGCAGGTGGGGCAGATGTTACTTGTGCAGAGATAATTAGATTTGGGTGGGGTTTTTTTTCAAAGTGAGATCTAGATTGCAGTATAAAAATAAAGCAACCAATATTTTCCCTGCACAGAAACAAAACAACCCATCCAATCTAAATCTCTCTGCACATGTTACATCTGCCCCCCCCCCCTCCTTTGCAGTGCATATGGTTTTGTCCATTTGAGAAGGAGTTTGTCTTTGCGAGTGAACCAGAATAAGGGCCTTAGTCTAGGTAGCATAATAAAGAGCTGATTTTTCAGATAGCATTTAAAAATGTGAAATCTGTAGGAGAGTCGGATCAGACATGGTAGAGAATACTGTAAATTGGCAGCTCTAGTCTCAAGAGGTCTTCTAGTTCTTTGTTTTACAAGAAGTTTGTGTTTGATGCTGTCATTATTGCACACCAAAAATGATTCTTGTTTGATAAATACTGTACCGATGTATGTATGTGGCAGTTTGTGATCCTTTACTGCATATAACAAGTCTTATCAGAAGTAGGTATCTGTTTTGCAGTCTTGAGTGAAATAAAAACTACAGTAGTTGTGCTGGCCTTACTTGCTCTCTTGCAGTGAATAGGGTAGGGGGAGGCTAGATGACAGATTTATTCCAACTTCTTGGATGCATGTTGGCAGATATCTCTAGCCTACAATGAACTTTAAAGAAATGCTTATTTTTCCACTAAAAGGCAGCAAAAGTTTTTTTAGCATTTTCAATTCAATTTTTGGATTGATACAAGCTGGATCTTACTCAAGTGGCAATCCAGCAGTACCAGAAGCACAATATAAGGATAAGCACCATTAAAAGAAAGTGTATTACCATGTTATTAGCTTTTATCAAGTCAGTGTGCACTTCCAGTGTAGGGTAGAGCTCATCTAATTAAATATGGATAAGACCATGGTTTTCCGGGACAGTCTCTGTATGCATCATTGAACAATGAAAGGCTCTGCCTGCACCAGAGAGACAGTCTGCTTTTAAATCCATGACCAGATAAGTACTGGACAACTTTCATAGACTGATTTCTATTCTAAGCTAAGACAGTGCACATCATATTAGATCATCTGCTCAGTTCGTAACAATAGAGGCACTCAGAGACTCAACTAATTCCAAATGTTTTTATCCAATTATAAAGTGCATGACATCCAACGTTTCGGGGTAACAACACCCCTTTATCAAGGTGCAGAATTCTGCACCTTGAAAAAGGGCTGTTGTTACCTTGAACCAGTGTCTCTTCCAATTATAGATTTTGATAAATAAACAATCTTTTTCTATAGATCTGGGAATACTGGGGCAGATGTATTAGGCTTTAACAAGAGATAAATGCTAGGGTGATAAGGAGAGATAAACGTCCAGCCAATCACCTGCTAACTGCCATGGTACAGCCTGTATTTGAAAAAAGTCAGTAAGGAACTGATTGGCTGGAGGTTTATCTCTCCTTATCACCTTTGCATTTATCTCTTGTTAAGGCTTAATACATCTGCCCCACTGTTTGAAACTGTTGGTGTTTAGCAGTGTAACTAATATTACATGTATTCCCATTTCCCACACACAGCTGTTGGGAGAAGCGCAGCTTAAAAGGAACATACTGTTAATAAACAACTTAAAAACTGGAAGTAACCTTAAAAATAAAAGGCAACAATATCAAACAGAATAACATAGAGTAGCCTCGGTCCAGGTCACATTGTCAAATGTGATTTACTGAAGACTAGATCGGAATCCTGCACTAAATCACAGTCAGATTTGATTAAAGTGTTACTACGAACTACATTTGTTCCACATACTGTATGTCCTGTTCCTTTGCTTCTGATTTGCTGTAGTGGGCGAGAGTAGCCTATTTTTGGATTTGTCATAGTGCTGTGATCCTATGCCATTTGGTCCCACTATCACGCTTTTGATAAAAGCAAGTCATTAGAAGTGTCCCAGAGAACACCCTTGTCATTACTACTCTTTATATGGGCACTAGCCATCCCCAACTCAATCAGATTTCATATTGGACTAAAGAGGCCCACATGCGTAGCGATTTGAGGACATTTTCTAAGCCATCTAAACAGATGGCTTAGAAAATGCCCCTACATTAAAATTGCTCCATGTGTAGGGTCCATGCGATAGCGATTCGCTGCTCTGTACATCACTATCGCATGGCGATTAAAATCCAGCATGATGGATAAATCTATAATCGCCCGTCAGAGCCAATGATCTCAACAGAGAACAATGGCACTAACAGATCACTCAGCGGCACATCGCTGTGTGCTATGCGATCTTGCCGAGCGTTCTCTTCGATCTACCATTGCTCAGAATGCTCAGCACATATCCCCATGTGTAGGCCCCATTAGCTTCCAGAACCAGATCCATATAGATAAAATTAAATTTGCCCAAATTGTAGTCTGTCATTTCTCTAGGCAAATATTGCACAGCTGTAACCAAACATGAGGTAAGTATGGGTCTATATAAGGTAGCTAGCAAAGTGGCAGCAGAACTGGGGGCCAATGTTCAACATAAGCACTAAAAGTCCGGCAGACCCAACTCGGTAACTTGTAGAAGGGTTAAAACCATACATATCTATCTAAATTTCTCAATAAGAAACATTAGGCAAAACATTTTGATGCTGTAGGGTACCATGATTCAAAAAAGTTTGGGAACCACTGCTTTATTTGGAAAAAAACTGCAAGTAATATAAAGTACATGTACATAGTTCCATGTTGGAAGAACTCAAAATATAATGTACATTGCAGATAAACATAAAATTGTCGCAGAATAACACATTCCACTAAATTACATGTATGCAGTGCTATAAAAAAAAAAAAAAAACCCAAATGGGAACAAAGCACATAAGGCATTATTCTGCTTGGTGCGGTCTGTTCCGCCTTCTTTCGGAGGGCGCTTTTTAGCTATCTGCGCATGCAACGCAATGCACATGTGCAACGTAGTGTTTGCGCACTCGTTCTCACCAATACCGTCTAGAAATGTGCACTGAACTCCCTCGGGATATATGGGTGTAACATGGGCGTCATGTGGGCGTACACAAGGGCGTGGTTTCAAAGTGGGCAAAACTGGGCGTACACATGGGAGTGCACGAACATTTGTAGGCGTGCATTCGGACAGGACACCGAGTGTAAGCGAACCAACACGGCAGAAATCTGCGGAGTCCATAAGCAAGTTTCAGTTTTCGGAGAGCACTGGTTCATGCGCTAGGCATTCGGATCGCCCAATTAGTACGCCCGCACCTTAAGCACAATACAATCCACTCCTCTAGTCATTAGTGATTAATTACACTCTTTTCACAGGTTCAATTGGAAGCGGTCACGAGATGGGTGTGTGGAATCAGTCGTGACTGGAGTGGTCAGATGGTGGATTTGATGGTGTTGTGCGGATCTCAGGAAGAGAGGCGTGACCAGCAGGAGATGGGTTAACACGAACAAGTTTATTGAATGAACTCATACAACGGATAATATAACCAGGTTCAATAATTCTTTGAGATGGCAGTCCTTTGCAAAATAAACAAGAATACATGCAGGAAATTCTGAGAGGACAAGGTAATGGTCAGGATTTGAGTTTAAAGAAACAGAAGGATACCTGAAGATTGGACGATTGGATGATTGAGAATTGGATGACTGAAGATTGTATGGTTGGATGACTGAAGATTGGATAGTTGGATGACTGAAGATTGGATGGTTGGATGACTGGATGATTTGCTGACAGCTGCTGGGATCAAGATATAGCTGGACCAGAGTTGGTGAACTGTAAGCACTGTAGAGCTGACCGGAGAATAACCAGAGACTGGACCAGAGTTGGAGGATTGCAGTGTAGCAACTGATGAGGGTCTGGATATAGCTGAATGGCAGGATTACTGGAAGCTTCACAGCAGAGATGTAGCACACAATAGCTGGATGCAGGTCAGGAACCGGTACTTGTGAGTTATCCGGGCTGCCGATTTTTTCATCGCGCCCGAAATCGGGGGCATCGCGTCGGTCGTGGCCGTTATAAGGAGCCGCGACGCGATGCCCACGATTTCCCATAGACAGTAATGTTAAAAGACGCGATGGACCCGATTTCCGACACGATTTCCCATAGACAGTAATGTTAAAAGACGCGATGGACCCGATTTCCCATAGACAGCAATGTTAAAATAAAATTACAATGTGAAATTGGCCAATATGTTTTTAAAATAAATGTTTCATGGCCCCCCACCACCGTTAACGCCACCCCGCTATTGACGCCAACCCGAAGCGTGGCGAGCGCAGCGAGCCCGCGAGGGGCGGCGGTACGCGTCCTCCGACCTTTTCATGCCCTACTATCCAGTAGGGCGTGGAGTGAGAATAGAATAGTGTGGCGAGCGCAGCGAGCCACCGAGCCCGAAGCGTGGCGAGCGCAGCGAGCCCCGCGAGGGGACGCGGACACCTGTGAAGCCCGCAAGGACACGCGGATACCTGTGAAGGTGTCCGCGTGCGCTCGCCACGCTTCGGGCTCGGTGGCTCGCTGCGCTCGCCACACTATTCTATTCTCACTCCACGCCCTAGTGGATAGTAGGGCATGAAAAGGTCGGAGGACGCGTACCGCCGCCCCTCGCGGGCTCGCTGCGCTCGCCACGCTTCGGGTTGGCGTCAATAGCGGGGTGGCGTTAACGGTGGTGGGGGGCCATGAAACATTTATTTTAAAAACATATTGCCCAATTTCACATTGTAATTTTATTTTAACATTGCTGTCTATGGGAAATCGGGTCCATCGCGTCTTTTAACATTACTGTCTATGGGAAATCGTGGGCATCGCGTCGCGGCCCCTTATAACGGCCACGACCGACGCGATGCCCCCGATATCGTGTCTTTTAACATTACTGTCTATGGGAAATCGGGGGCATCGCGTCGCGGCCCCTTATAACGGCCACGACCGACGCGATGCCCCCGATTTGGAGCTAAATCGTGGGCATCGCGTCGGTCGGGTGTCCTTAAGTTAACCAAACTTAAGGACAAAATCGGCAGCCCGGATAACTCACAAGTACCCAGGAACCTGTGGAGTACCTGGTATCAGGCAGGGCCGGTGCAAGGCACCGGAGCGCCCCAGGCAAGTCGGGGTGGGGTCGCCCCGGTGCCGGGGGTGGTACCTGAGGGAAAAACTTGCTGCCCCGGCATCCCTGCAGTGCAGGAGCAGTCAGGGGTGTCCGTGTACCTGCGGCACCGTCATGTGTATAAAGCTGCCTGCGGCCGGCGGGGTCCCTGCAGTGAATAGAAAATAATTAGCGCTTCCCGCGCCGCCGCGTGCATAGCGCTAGTTATTTTCTATTCACTGCAGGGACCCCGCCAGCCGCAGCCAGCTTTATACACATGACGGCGCCGCAGGTACCCCTGCCGCACGGACACCCCTGACCGCTCCTGCAAGTTTTTTTACACAGTTCGCTGGGGGTGAGGGGCGAATTGCCGCCCCCCAGGTGCCGGCGCCCTAGGCAAATGCCTAGAGCTGCCTAGTGGTGGCACCGGCCCTGGTATCAGGACGTGGTAGTGACTTTGCTGAGAGCAACCTCTTAGTCCAGGAGCTGAATATTTAAACCCCTTGCCTTGCATGGAATAATCAGTGCATAAGAGGAGAGCTAGCATGACTTCACCAAACAGGGAGCCAAGGAGTTAATGGCTGACCAGGAGTCTCTGGGCTAGCTAGGGTTCTCACAGGTGTGCAGTTAGCAGCACACAGACTTTCATTGAATGTATGGCAGCAGAAGTGCAGGCTGGAATATCCTGAGAATGCAGCAACTGGAGAGAACATGCTGAACAAATATGCAGAAATAACTAGGTATGTGACAGAAGCATTGCTGCCTAAATGGCCCATTACAAAATAATAGAATATATGCTGCAAACACGACTGGATTTTTGCTATCTGACCCACATTTACACGACAAGCAATGGACATAACTCTGTTAACCATAGATAAATGCACATCTCACTATTACATTAATCGGAAACAGCACACATGTGGAGGTGGTAAAAATTATTTATTAAATAATAACAATTTATAACATAGTTTAACCATGTTACTTGTCACATGGTAAATAATAAAGGGTAAATAATAATAAGGGTAAATAATAAAGAGTGTGTATAAAATTTTACACATAGCCACAGCAGAATCATTAGGAACACATCAGGTGGCTTCACAAGAAATGTATAGGCACAACACTTCGAGACCAGCAGCCAGTAATGGAACCAGAAAGAGGGCAACAGGGGAACAAAGCAAAATATTCCAACCGAAGGCACCACAAATGTGGGTACCCTTTGCACGGGATTGGATTGCACAGGTGATGCTGACACACACAGCAAAAGAAAAGATTTGGGACGACATAAGGGCGGAGATTAATGCGGATACTACTTTATTTTCGTGGACGTTTGGCCCTGGTAGGGGCCTGGCCACGTGCAGTAGCTCTTCGGCCACAGCCACGTTGTGCTGGTGGGTTGGGGGGAGCAGCAGGGAGTGCTGATGGTGGAATTGCAGCAGAAGCGACGGATAATAGGGCCCTATTGGTGGCGATTAGCTCCGCCACAAGCTCATTATGGCGTAGGAGGAGGTCATTTTGGTGCACCAGCAGGTCATTTTGCCGAACAGCTTGATCAGCAATGACCTGCTGGCTGCCAGCTATTGCCTGCTGGCTCCCAGCTATTGCCTGCTATGTGCCGACAATAGCTTGCATGACCTCCTCGGTCCTACTCAGCCGCTCTGCTGCTGACTCTCCCTGTTGCCGAATGGTATTAAGCAGCTGCGTCCACCCTTCAACATCCGGTGTGGCTGGTGGGGGCTGCTGCACCTATGGCATGGATGCCACTGTCTCCTCCTCAAGAAGATCACTACCGCACGTTGGAGATGGGTCTGAAATAGAACACATTCCTTGAAACTTATCAAAAAGTAGTTATGTCATGCTAACAAATTACCTTCTAGTTCAGCCACAAATACATCCACTAGGGCCTCACTATCCATGTTGCTCACCACCGGATCTCCTCTACAGCGACGCAATCAACGGCCAACTGCTCCAGGGAGGTGAGCTTCAGTTTTAATGGCATGGGTCCAGCCCCAGTGGTGTGGCAGTGTTCCCAACGTGCGGTCATTTTCTTCTTTAAGTTGCATTTAAAATCATGCCACCTGCAACCAAAGAATAAAAATGATTACATCTCACACCTGAAGTTTGTAATAGCATGCATTGTTATATGCTACTGATTTCTTAGGATGCTTCATTCAACATAACTTACATTAGTTCAAAACTAAAACTAATCACCTTGAACATGGCCATTGAGCATATTGATATACATTCACAGTCGCCATTTAATATATATTGAATATGTGACATGGCAATAATGTGGGTTGTGCATAGCAACGTGAGCTGTCATTTACCTTTGTATAAACACATTACCTGTATTGCAATACTTATATATTGTGGTTCATTCAATTGTACACTGAAACAGGTTACACACAATAACTAAGGACAATAGAAATATCAGACACATGTCAGAATGTGAAAATTTAGACATATCACCTTATTTTTTTTTAAATTACTGCTTTAATTAGGACAAGTAGGGATGGTGTAATGGTTATCATTACTGGCTCAGCGCAGTGAGGGCATGGCTTCAATACCCTGCATGGCCCTACCTGTGCGGAGTTCGTATATTTGTAATAATTACATAAAACCACTAATAGGTAAACAATGTAGGGCCTTACAGTCTCAGAGCAATGTGTGTGCTAGCACATGTACTTGTGTATTTGTAATAAGTACGCCTAACGGTGTTGTACACACTAGAACTTTTTTTAACACGATCTTGTTCACGTATTTGTGGAGCAACCGCATTAATCTCCGCAGTGATGTCGTCCCAAATCTTCTCCTTCATTGTGGGTGTCAACCTCTTGTGTGTCAACTCATTCCAATCCCGTGCGCGGGGTACCAGTATTTGTAGTTCCTCCGGTTGGAATGGTTTGTTCTTTGTTGTTGTTTGCTCTGTTGTCCTCTTCCGGCCACGCTTACCAGTTGCTGATCTCAAAGTGCTGGCTGGGCTACTCTCTTGGGATGCCACCTGCTGTGTTCCCAATGATTCTTCTGAGGTAGAAGATGGCCCTGCAGAAGATGGGCCTGCAGACCCCACTTGCTGGTCACCTCTCAGGGACACATTGGGCATCCTATGGACATTGGAGGTAATGGACTCCAGCCGAGCCATGATGAGGTCATGCTCAGTACCATTGTCAAACTCAGACCCAGACATGTTCTCCTTATGGCAGCACACCTATATATACCCATGTCCCTAATTTGCTTACATCACCCCCACGCAGCGTTCTGTACTGCTACGTATCATGCGGCAGCGTACCGTACGGCAGCGTATAACGCTATGCTTTCGCGGCGCAAACGCCACACCCCTCCCCCAGAAAAAAAATAGCAATAAAACCAGGGGCGAAATGTAATAACCAAATAGCACCTTTTAAAAATCGAGTTTTTTGCAGTGAATTCGCATATGTAATGAGATGCGAATTTGCGGAAAAAAGTGCGATTTCGGGCGATTTTTAAGTCCTGAAAATGTGCGATTTTCAGTCATGAAAATCGGCACATTTTCAGTACTGTGCGGTGTGTTGAAAAAAAAAATATAAAAAAAAATAACGGCGTGCGGTCCCCCTCCTAAGCATAACCAGCCCCAGGCTCAAGGCCCAGCGCTGGTTCCCAAAATACGGGGGACAAAATGACTAGGGGTCCGCCGTATTTTAAGAACCAGCACCAGACCCAACCAGCCAGCAGGGTAATGCCACAGCCGGGGGACACTTATTATATAAGGTCCCGCGGCCAAAGCATAATCCCCGTGGCTGGTCAGCATGGGTAGGGGTCCTGGGGAAGTGGGGACCCCCCCAATGAAGGGGTCCCCCCCCTCCAGGACTTACCAGCCCATGCTGAAAGTCCGGGGCTGTCCCCGATGCCCCTGGGCGGTGGGCATCGGGCTGATGAAAAGTGTAAAAAAAAAAAGAATAAAAACTATTGTCTTATACTGTAGAACTATGAGTCCCAGCAAGCCTACCCCGCATGCTGTGACTTGGAGAACCACAAGTCCCAGCATGCGGGGCATTAAAGGGCCCGCTGGCACTTGTAGTTCCACAGTACAAAAAATAGTTAAATAAAACACACTGACACCCAGAAAAATAAAAGTTTAATACATCCACAGCCCACACATACTGATACTTACCTACCTTGAGCCCGTAGGTCGGTCCCTGGATCCTGGGTCCGGGGCTCCTGGGTTAAAGAGTCCGGTTCCGGGGCCTTGGTCCTGGTTCCGGGGCTGGTCCAGGGTCCTGGGCTCCAGGGCTGATGTCTCCGGGGTCCAGGATCCGAAGTAATCCAAAAGGGGTACCTGAGGAAGGAAATCCTACTCACCTGGTCCCCGGCGACGACCCCGACATCTTCTCCGGCAGACGCGCTGCTCCCGGCTGGTACCCGCTCACGGACTGGAGAGGCGCAGAGATGTTTCATCTTCTCCTCATGTGAGTTTTTACGCTATAAACACATAATTGCCAGTGAATGCATTCATTTTCACATTAAGAACTAATATAAGTAAATGAGGTTAAGTGGGTGTCAATGAGGTTAAGTGGGTGTCAATGAGGTTAAGTGGGTGTCAATGAGGTATAAATGGCATATACTATATGTGTGATACTTCCTCATTGACATGCAGTCATGTGGATATAATATGTACTTGTATATGAATATTGAATTTTATGAATAAACTAATGTCCCTTAATTGTCACTCATCCATTGCTCTATTGTATCTTATTTTCACAGCACGGGAAAGAGCAAGACAGGCCCGTGAGGAGGAGACCCACTCGCACTCCAGTACCCACTCCAACTCCCCTACCCAATCCCACGACCCTTCCCCTACTCACGACCCTACCCAAACCCACGAGCCTTCCCCTACACACTTCCAAACCTCCAGATTTACCCTCTCTTCACCACCCAGCTACACTGCGGAGACAGAAGGCACCCTCCCACCAGCCAACTACCCTCCACCCACCAACCTGGTGGAAGAAATGGGTGCAGAGGTTGTGGAAAGTGGTACGTATACATAATGCCTCATTAGTTATTTATTTATGTACAGTTTCTTATGTAGCACAGCAGATTCCGTTGTGCTTTACAATAGTAAACAGTGATAAAACAAAGTGGGTAACAACAGACAGACTTGGGGGTTAGAGGGCCCTGCTGCAACCTTACAATCTATAGCCTCATGTACTTGATTAGTGGTTTGTGTTACAGATGGGGCCGGTTTTATCTTTGCTGGGGGGGACCCGAGGAGGCTGCGGGGGGTGCGGTCGCCCGGTGTGGGCACCCGGCGACCGAGGGCAGCACCGTCGGAAGGGGACGCGCGCGCCCCTCGTGCGCGTGCGTCCCCTTCCGGCATATAGATGGCGGGGATGCAGGTGATGGCGACGCCATCGCCATCACCTGCAAAGATGAATCCCGAAACATCTGTATGTTTTTTTAATGACACGATGGACTATGGCATCAATGGAGTATGGGGGACATTGTACAAAAATGTTTGGCCTCTATAGATAATTGAAAAGCAGGGTAGGCGCATAAAATATACATCACAAACAAGGCCATAATGTATCCATTAGCCTGTTGCTTATACATTTTGAAACCCTGATGGTATTAGCCTTCACCAGCAGCAGCAACATCACACATAGGTTAGTATGTATTACAGAAAGGACAGGAATGAGAGCCACAACTTGATCACATGTCATTGGCATGACATGATTATATTTATGCAAAAAGGGAAGAACTTATACTGGTTGTAGCTTTATAGTACATTGCTGAGTGGTAAGGCAGGACAAGTTTGAGTGAGGTTCAAGTGTTGGTGGGCTTTTGAAACATACATCGACAATTTCTGTTATAAGTAACAGATTGTGTAGTGTAAACCACTGTGTGGGTGTCACCATCATAGTAGTTCTTTTCATGTGGGAAGCAGTCGCCTATGTGTGTATCTATGATTTATCATCCTGTAGGTCATTTTGATTGAATTTAGGTATCACAATGTAAAATGTCTACATGAATATCAATAGTAATGTTGAACCCCCTTTAACATGCCCACAGATGACCAGAGGGAAGTTGGCGAGGGCGTCCGAGGTGCCCTCCACGGAATGAGAGAGCACCTCCTACTGCTGGCTGCAGATCTGCAGGATCTTTCAGACCTGCTACTTTAATTTTTTTTATATTTTTTGTTATGAATAAATTTTTATTGACAGTTAGAAGTTGTCTGTGTGTTTTTGTGTAATATTACAGTATATGTGTAAATGGTGTAATATATTTATGTCACTTGCAAAAGGTATATACTGTATTTAGATGTGTGTTTGCATACAGTGTAATAAAGTGAAGGGTAATGAATAAATGGTGTTGAAGGTGTGTTGGTGTGTATGTGTGTGTTTTAGCACAGCGAGGTAGAGTACCTTTATTATAGTGAGCAAATCATTGCATGACACAAAATTAATATAATTGTCGTACATATAACATTAGCCAATATGCATAATGATGTATACACACACACACACACTGTGCTTATAACTGTAGTTAATTTACATTTATTATGTGTTAATCACAATTTGCACATTTTCAAAGATTGCATTTGACGTGCAATTAATATATACAGTAGTATGCATACATAAAACATAGGTAAAGGGGCAACAATGAAGTAATGCCACTTAACATGATGTAAGGGTTAATCTAAAGTGCAAGTAATGTGTTAAATTATCAATTAGGAATTAATTGATTACATTTAAAATTAATCTATGTGTTATGAGGTTGCCTAATTGGATAAGTGTGTCATGTTGCAGAAGCATGAGTTCCGAATATATTACTGAGGATTGCGGAAATACACCAACTCGGTGCGTATGGTCAGCTTCCCGTCCGGTCGGACACTATAAGACCGTGCAGAATCTTTGTGTTCCCACCACACACGCACGTTTGGATGTAGTCCGAAGACACTCCCTCTTCTTAGCCAGTCCGTCCGAAGTGATGCGGACGTCCTGTGGGCGTGTGTTCTTAGAATGTCCGCCGTGAGTGGCGTTCGGTCATTTCCGAAAGAAGTCGGAACGGACCGCAATAACCAGAATAAGGCCCATAATGTCAATTAGAAACCACATACATCAATAAAGTGGGAAGAGAAAAATGGGGGGGTCGCACGCCACACTCCCTAACCACAAAACACTACATACGTGATAATCAGTCAACGGTAAAGGACCTTCATTCGAAAAACCCTTGTGGCACCAAGTAGGCCTCTGGGAATACTAATTCTGATGCTAAATGAAAGATCAGAAAGGGGGGCAATTTGAAGACAACACTGGCAAATTATACCATGAGGTGAGGCGCACAGCCTTCCGAAGGTTATCTTTGTGAGCAGAGGGAAGAGTTTTTATCTAAGGTAACCATGTTGTAAAAACTTCAATGATTGTATTTTAATATAACTGTTATGTGTAAAACCAAATAAACTAGGGGAATGGCCTGGATATGCATGGAGTAAGACACAAGTCTTCCTGCTCTCAAGTCCATATTTCCTGCTGCCCTCAAGGGACTCCTAACACCTCTCCCCAAATCCAATAAGTCACCAGTAACTAGGTAGGAGCTCTGGAGGTCCAAAGTGCTGTGTGAATGCTTCTGCAGTGCAACCCCATGCAGCTCTGATCCCCCATTTTCACTATACTGTAGTTCCCTGGGGTCTGCCTTGTGCCGCTTTAAGATATAGGAAGAAGATGCATATGTTACACTTCCTGATCTCCTCAGCCACATTGCTGCTATTCAGTGCAACGCTCTTGCCCCAACTACATGCTATTAAGGATACCAGTGCTATGATACTCTGCTGCTGGTGGCATTGATTCCTGCTGCTTGACTTTGCACCTGCTTCAGGGGCTGGCTGGCAACTTTTAGCCTGGGGGGCAAGTACAGAGCACCGGCCCATAAGTAAATGACGAAATAAAATATAATATATTTAAATTTTTTTTAATATATATATATATATAGTGATTGAAGTAGATATTTTTAAGTGGGGGTATGGCAAAGTGATGGTTCAGCGTGCACGCTGCAGGGAAAGATGTGTGGCCGCTCAAAAGGGGGCATGTCCTTGAGTGTAGTGTACCCCACCATATACCTCTTACGCAAATTATGCAACACAATAGTTGACCCCCTTATACTGTACTTGTCCCTTACACTTTATACCAGATGGAATAAGCCAAATTTCACAGAGATTGAGTAAAAATTCACATTATGTAATGTTACACAGAATAAGCCAAAATTTGCATAATGCCACACACAATAAACCATAATTCACAAAGAAGGAGTCAAAATTTACGTTATGCCACCTGAATTGAGCCAAAATTCACAATATGTCACACAGAATGGTCCAAAATTCACATTCTGCCGCATAGTAGGAGCCAAAATTCACATTATGTCACATAGAAGTGGGCCACAATGCAGGGATATTGTCGGCGGGGATGCAGGGACAGTGACGGCAGAGAGAGACGCAGAGACAGTGACGGCAGGGAGAGACAGATCAATAGGGAGGGATAGAGAGATGTAGGGTGGGATAGAGAGACACAGGCACTAGGGAGGGATAGAGAGAGACATAGGGCACTATGGAGGGCAGAAAGATGCAGGGCGCTAGAGAGGCGTAGGGCGCTAGAGAGGGCAGAAAGATGCAGGTTGCAGTGGAAGCCGGAGAAAGGAGGAATTGGTACTGTATTAGGAGGAGTGCTGCATATTAGAGGAGAGCCAGGACGGAATAGGTGGGAGCTGGGGACAGCAGGAGTAGGTTGGCACAGGACAAGGACATAAGGAAGCTGGGTACTGCCCCACTCATTAAAGAGAGTAAGGGGACTGCTTGTCCCAGGGCAGGTGTGCTGTGATTCTGACACATCCCTAGGGAAGGTAGATGGGGAGGAACATATAATAGAGAGGGGGCGGAGCCATGTGTGCACCTGGTTCTTGCAGGGGCTGGGGTGGCTGTCATAGGTGCGGCCATAGATGCAGCCAGAGCTCAGCCCAGCCCCAGCCCAGAGCTCAGCACAGCCCAGACCAGCACAGAGCCCAGCCCAGAGAGCCCAGACCAGCACAGGGCCCAGCCCAGAGCTCAGCACAGCCCCAGCCCAGCCCAAAGCTCAGCACAGCCCCAGCCCAGAGCTCAGCACAGCCCCAGGGAGCCCAGAGCTCAGCACAGCCCAGACCAGCACATGGCCCAGCCCAGAGCTCAGCACAGCCCCAGCCCAGCACAGCCCCAGCCCAGAGCTCAGTCCAGACCCCAGCCCAGAGCTCAGTCCAGACCCCAGCCCGACTCACGCTGCCGCCGCCCGCTGCTGCTTCATCTAGTCCCCGGCTCCGGCAGAGAGAACTATGGCTCCGGTTCGTCAGCCAATCAGAGCTCATGTCCTGGCAGCCAATCACCGCGGCTGCTGGAACACAACAGTTCTGATTGGCTGGCGGCCGGTGCCGCACTTCAAAGAGCCGCTGGCTTGGGAGACCTGTAGCACTGCGCTGCGCAATGCACTGCGCTGTCTATAGAACTTAAGTGAGCGCAAGAGGGAGGAGGCGGCCGAGAGGAGGCTGAGCCGCATTCAGCAGCCGGGCTGCTGCTGAATGACACATTACACAGGGAGCCTGGGGATGGTATTTTGGCCTCACTATCATCGGCCTCCCGGGAAACTTCCCGGTAGTTATAATGGCCAATCCGCCCCTGTGTATGATTATGTCTGAATCAGGCCCATTGTGTAAAGTGTAGGCAGTTTAAGATTTAAAATTTTTCATTTAAAAAAAAAAAAAAACAGTAGCTTACTGTGGCTTACTTACTGCATGGGGTACAGCTGCATACACCCCTTGCCTCTAAAAGATCCCTCTTTCCAGGGCTGCAGCAGCTGTATAAATCCTGTGGCTACTGAGGGAGGGAAGGAAGGTGTGAGCCGCACAATCAGAAAGGCTGCTAGCTTGTCTGCACCCAGCAGTGCAGTCACCTCAGCTAGCAAGTGACCATTTTGTCAGCGTCTCCCCCAGCTCAGCCCGATAAGCCCCGCCCCCTCCACGGAGCTCCTTAAAGCCCCGCCCCCTTCACGGAGCCCAGCTAAGCCCCGCCCCTCACAGAGCCCTCCGCCTCCTAAGCATCTGCACAGTGCACACAGCAGTGAGCTGAGCAGCGGCCGGCCGCATCCTCCTGACACTGACAGCCGGGGAGGCAGGCAGAAGATCCTTCCCGGCTGTCAGGTATGCGCAGCACAAGCGGCCCTAGTCCCGCATATATGTACTGGCCCGGGGGGCATATGGCACCCTGCCCCCCGGCCCAGCCCGCCCCTGACCTGCTTTCATTATTAATACTTACGTAATGGTCCAGAAGATTTGTACAAGTTGTTCCAGTTTCTGCTGCCGTGAAGGAAGCACCTATCCTTGTTTGTGCACCATCCTTTTCTGACATGGTGATGCCTGCCATTGTTATATTGGAGCAGATACTGCAGGCCATCACTGTCTCTGAGAAGAGGCTCGTGGACTGAGTAGCAGAGGTGCATGTTATCTATTTTTTTATTAACAGGTTCTTATATAGCGCACACATATTCCACAGCGTTTACAGAGTATAGTTGAACATTCACATCAGTCCCTGCCCCAGTGGAGCTTACAATCTATATTCCCTGGAACTGGGACAAAAGGGTCTACAGCAAAAAGGTAGACAATCATTAGGTCGACAAGCAAAGTCCACAAGCAAAAAGGGCGACATACAAAAGGTTGACATGCAAAAAGGTTGACATGCAAAAAGGTCGACATTCAAAAAGGTCAACACCAGCATTAGGTCGACAGTCAAAAGGTCGACATGGGATTTTTCACAACACAGTTGACATAGACACAGTTTGAAGTGCACGGCATCCCCTTGCATCGATCGCTATGCTTCGGGCACAGTGCATCACTCAGCACACTATTTTATTCTCCCAGCACGCCCTAGTGGATGGTAGGGCATGAAATACCACCTGTCGGCACATGTCGGCTCAAGAAACAGTGAAAAACCCCATCTCAAAGTTTTTACTGTCGACCTAATGATTGTGTCGACCTTTTTGCATGTCAACCTTTTTGCTTGTCGACCTTTTTGCTTGTTGACTTTCTTTTTTGTCGACCTAATGGTGTTGACCTTTTTGCTGTAGACCTGTTGCCCGGATCCCATATTCCCTACCACATGTACACACACACATAGACATTCTGGGGTTCATTTTGTTGGAAGCCAATTGACCTACCAGTATATTTCTCTAACGTCCATTATGGAATACTGGGGTTCAATACTATGGGATAGAGATCCTCCGCAGGAGAGACAGGCACATAAGATCTTTCAGTGTGGGTGCACTGGCTCCTCCCCTCTATCCTCCCTCCACTAGTCAGTTTAGAAAAATGTGCCTCAGGAGAGGCTGCACTTCTGGGAGCTCCAAAGAGATTTTTCAACATTTTGTTTTAATTTGTTATTTTGGGGCGCTGCTTTTAGACCTAGGCAGCAGTCCTGCTTCGAGGGTGCCAGGGAAAGGGTCAGTCACCGGCCTCTTCAGGCGCAGAGCTGCCCTGCTGCAGGACTTTGTCCTGAGAGAGGTTTCTGTCACCGCACAGCATTGTGCTGGGGCGAGCAGACCTCCCCTGGCAGGGTCTGAAGACTACAAGTGATGAGTACTGGTCGGGGTCCCCCACAGGGGGTACCCCGACTTTATGTGTGGCAAGATGGCGTTGACAGTAGCGGCAGACCTCCCGCAGATACCGCGCGAACCCCCCATCTTTTATATATTTGCTGGCAGGTACAGATAGCCACTGGACCACCAGGGCTATGGCAATGTCTGGTTTTTGCATAAAGCACAGATAAGCCTAAAAATAATAATAATAATAATAATAATGATATTTATATAGCACTTTTCTCCCAATAGGACTCAAAGTGCTTCACACATTGTCTTTACAGCTCGAAATACAAAACAAGCTTAACAGTAGATGTCAGTGAAATGCTTGAGTAAATAAGTATGTCTTTAGTCTATTTTTAAAGGATTCTATAGTGGGCGCTTCTCGCACTGTGCGAGGAAGAGAGTTCCACAGAGTTGGAGCAGCAAAGTTGAAAGCTCGACCCCCAGATGAATTCAGGGAGATTCTGGGTACTGTTAGTAGTCCTTCTTCAGTGGATCGTAGTAATCGAGTAGGACAGTAAGGGATCAGCAGCTGTTGCAGGTACCTTGGGCCCTGGTCATGTAGGGCCTTGAAAGTGAGTAAGCCAATCTTGAAAACGATTCGCCATTTTACAGGTAGCCAGTGAAGGGCGTAGAGAATGGGAGTTATGTGGCAGGAGCGGGGCTGGTTAGTTAATAGTCTGGCGGCTGCATTTTGTACCAGCTGCAAGCGGTGCAATTCTTTTGCTGGAAGACCCAGGTAGAGAGCATTGCAGTAGTCTAGTCGTGATGATATAAATGCATGTATGACTTTAGGAAGGTCTTCTGAGGGAATTAAATGCTTGATTCTGGCTATGTTTCTCAGATGAAAGAATGAGAATTTGATTGTGGCTGACACCTGATGTTTAAGTGTCAGGCCATTATCCAGGACAACACCAAGATTCCGCACATGATCAGAGTTTTTTAGTGCTGTGCCCCCCAGCTTAAGACCTGTCAGTTGGCTATGCTGCCGTCTTGTCCTGTGATTTATCATCAGGACTTCTGTTTTATCTGGGTTCAGTCTCAGCCAACTGGCACTCAACCACTCCTGGAGCTCAGCTAGGCAGCCATTTAAGGTTGTTATTGTGTTAACGGTGCCTGGAGCAAAGGACAGGTACAGTTGGGTATCATCTGCATAGCAGTGGTAGACCAGGCCGTGACGTCTGATTATGTCACCAAGTGGAAGCCAGCTTTTTAATGCTAAAAGCACCAGCTCCATTTTGGGGGCGGGGCTTAGCTCAGAGTGGGACCAGGCTCTGCTGGGCAAGACTTCCTGCTTCTTCCTGCATGCTGAGGTAGCCATTAACAGCTCCTCATCGGTGGGGTGAATCTGGGATCTTTCTGCTTGCAGAGACTGCAAGTTATAGCACTAATTAACACTTACATTGTGTTTGCCTAGCATATGAATATTGCATAGCACTGTTTTTCTGAAGAATTACTGTGTGTTTTACTGTGAACCAGCTCTCTCCAATCTGTGAGCTCAGGTTACAGGGTGCCCTGGATTCCCAAGTAGCTCTGTTTACCCCACACTGGCTAGTTAAGATATTAGTCTTTAACACATAGCCAAAGAACACTTACAAATCAGTGTGAGTGTGTGTGTGTGTGTGTGTGTGTGTGTGTGGTGTGGCTGTGTCCAGCTTCACAATGGTGAAGAAACTGACCTGCATGGTGTGCAGCACCAAGTTTATCCCTGCCTCACAGTCACAGGTTACCTGTGAACCCTGTATGTCTCCACAGCCTAGTGGGACTACCTCTCTGGCTAGTGGTGTGCCCCCACAATATAGTGGGGTGTCACAGGGAGATAATGAGCCCGCATGGGCCAGCAGCATTAAAACGCTGTTAGACTCAGTCTCATCCCAGCTAGCTGCATATACAAAGCAGACTCAGAGGGTGCAGAAGGATTTAGCCATCCTGTCAGCTAGGGTGGATATCATCACTCCTTTTCCCAGCCAGTCTAGCCAGCCTCAGAAAGGGCCCTTGTCGGCTGTGGCCCCTGATACAGAGAGGATGATATCCTTGATGAGGGGGAGGAGTTGCAGGATCAGGAGCCTGTACAAGAACAGGCACCAGTACATGGCCCTGAGCCTCTTATCAGAGCTATTAGGGAGGTCTTAGAGCTCCCTCTGGAGGAAGTCACGGAGGGTGACTTTTTCTTTATGACACAGAAAAAGCAGTCTGTGTGTTTCCCAGAGCAGGCGGAACTAGAGGGTGTTTTCAAAAACGCCTGGAAAAACCCTGAGAAGAGGTTCCAGCTCACAAAGAGGTTCGCAAATGCATACCCTTTTGAACCTGCATGTAGAAAATTGTGGGAGGAGCCTCCCGTTGTGGACACCTCAGTTTCATGCCTTTCTAAAAAGGTGTTACTACCGGTCCCAGGTGTTTCCACCCTTAAGGACGGGGCTGACAGGAGACTGGAGACCACTCTCAAGTCGATGTATACGGCTAGTGGGGCCTCTCAACGTCCCATACTGGCCAGTTGTTGGATAGCTAAGGCCATTCACACGTGGTCCACCCAGATCCAGGAAGGTTTGCTGGGGGACATGTCGGTGGCGCAGATAGGTGAAAATCTGCGTCACATTCAAGAAACGACAATGGTCCTATGCGAGGCCCAGAAGGAATGGGGGGCCATAAATGCCCGCAACTCTGCAATGGCGGTCTCAGCCCGGAGGGCCCTGTGGCTGCGACAGTGGGTGGCGGACGTGGACTCCAAACGCAGCGTGGAAAGTATCCCCTTCTCAGGGGAGAGGCTTTTTGGGAGTGAGCTGGATGAGTGGATCTCCAAGGCTACGGCTGGTAAGTCCACTTTTCTTCCATCAGCCCCTCCTGCGCCAAAATGTCCATTTACCTTGCCTACCCAGCAGTCCTTTCGCGGGACTCGGTTCCGCTCCAGGGCCAGAGGTGCGTCCAATGCCAACAGAGGTGGATGGGGTAAGTTCAGGAAACCTAACCCCTCTGGCACACAGGACCGTGCTGCCACTGCAGCTGCCTCCAAGCCGTCAGCATGACGGGATCTCCCCACCACGGGATCCTCTCGAGGTGGGGGGTCGTCTGTCGTACTTCAGCCAGGTGTGGGATGCCTCGTGCCTAGATTCCTGGGCCAGGACTCTTATTTCGCAGGGCTACAGGTTGGAGTTCGACAGACCGCCTCCCAGAAGGTTCTACAAGTCGGCCTTCCCCGCAGCAGCGGAGGACCGGATTCTCCTACAAGGGGCAATCCAGGGACTGCTCCAGTCCAGGGTAATCCTGCCGGTTCCAGTGCAGGATCAGGGGCAGGGTTACTACTCGAACCTCTTCCTGGTGCCCAAGCCAGATGGGTCAGTGAGGCCCATTCTGAACCTGAAGGATTTGAACCCGTACCTGCGGGTGTTCAAATTCAGAATGGAGTCCCTCCATTCGGTCATCGCCAGTCTCGAGCCAGGGGAGTTCCTGGCTTCCATAGACGTCAAGGACGCCTATCTACACGTCCCCATTTGGCCCCCACACCAAATGTTTCTGAGGTTTGCGCTGGGAAGGGAACATTATCAGTTCCGGGCGTTGCCCTTTGGCCTGTCCACGGCTCCGCATCTTCACGAAGATCATGGCGGAGATGATGTCCCTTCTACGGCAGCATCGGGTGAATGTCATCCCGTACCTCGACGACCTGCTGATCAAGGCAGGGTCGGCAGGAGCCTGTTGCAGTGCTATTCAGCTGACCAGGAGGATGCTCTCGGACCACGGGTGGATTTTGAACCTGAAGAAATCATCCCTGGTCCCAAGTCAAAGGATGCTGTTCCTGGGCATGATCCTGGACACAGCAGAACAGAAGGTATTCCTTCCACCAGAGAAGGTGGCTGCAATCCAGCAACTGGTGATAGAGGTGTTGGCGGGCCCACAGGTGTCGGTTCACCTCTGCTTGAGGCTGATGGGCAAGATGGTGGCCTCCTTCGAGGCCATATAGTATGCCAAATTTCACTCAAGGACATTCCAGCTGGATATCCTGAGTGGTCCGGGTGCCGCAGCCAGATACGCAGGCTGATAACACTCTCTGCAACCACAAGGCTGTCGCTCCAATGGTGGTTGGAGTCGACAAATCTACTGGCCGGCCGTTACTTTCAAATCCAGGATTGGCTTCTGTTGACCACGGATGCCAGCCTGAGAGGATGGGGGGCCGTGGTTCAGGGTGTCCATCTTCAGGGCAGATGGTCCCTGTTGGAAGCCAAGCTCCATATCAACAGGCTGGAATTGAAGGCGGTTTACTACGCCCTGTTGAAGGCTGCTCCAGGGCAGGGCTGTGCAGGTGCAGTCTGACAATACAACCACGGTTGCCTACATAAACAGGCAGGGTGGAACGAGGAGCATGCCGTGCATGAGAGAAGCTGCCAGGATCATCTCTTGGGCAGAGCAAAACGTTCTGGCCAAGTCTGCCATATTCATACCGGGAGTGGACAACTGGGAGGCAGAGTTTCTCAGCCGCCACGACCTCCATCCCGGGGAATGGGAATTACACCAGGAGGTGTTCACTGCCATTGCGGATCTGTGGGGGACTCCACAGATAGACCTCATGGCCTCTCGAAGAAACCACAAGGTAACCAGGTACTGCTCTCGGACAAGGGATCCTTGTGCAGAGGCAGTGGATGCACTAACTTGGCCTTGGGAATACCGGCTGGTATATCTCTTTCCTGCGTTACCACTACTGGCGAAAGTGTTTAAAAAGAATAAGACACCAAGGAGCAGAGGCAATCCTGGTGGCACCAGATTGGCCTCGGCAAGCCTGGTTCGGGGATCTTCAGGCCATGCTGGTGGAAGGCCCTTGGCGCCTGCCCCTCAGAGAAGACCTTCTTCTTCAAGGGCCGTTCGGTTACCAGGACTTGCCTTGGCTTCGTTTAACGTCCTGGAGGTTGAGCGGCAGATCCTGAGGCGCAAGGGTTTGGATTCCTCGGTCATAACAACCATGACCCAAGCCAGAAAACCGGTAACGGCCTCCCATTATCACCACATTTGGAGGAGATATGTGGCCAGGTGTGAGGGAAATGCCCTACCACCTGCGGATTTTAAACTGGGTAACTTCTTGCGGTTCCTGCAAGCAGGTTTGGACTTGGGGCTCAGGCTGGGGTCCTTAAAGGTCCAGGTATCGGCCCTGTCGGTGTTTTTTCAGAGAAAACTGGCATCCTTACCTGAGGTCCAGACTTTTCTTCAGGGGGTGTTAAGAATTCAACCCCCTTTTGTGCCGCCCACTGCGCCATGGGACTTGGATGTAGTCTTATCTTTTTTGCAGTCATCCTGGTTCGATCCATTAGATCAGGCAGATTTGCGGTTTCTGACATGGAAGACTGTGGTCCTGCTGGCCTTGGCTTCGGCCAGGAGGGTGTCCGAACTTGGGGCCCTTTCTTGCAAGAGCCCTTACTTGATTTTTCACAGCGACAGGGCGGAACTGAGGACTAGGTCGCAATTCTTGCCTAAGGTTGTGTCGGCTTTCCATCTAAACCAACCGATTGTGGTCCAGTTTGGCTCATCCAGGGATTCCGGCATCCCTGGATGTTATTCAGGCCCTGAGAGTCTATGTGAGGCGAACCTCTAGGTTCAGGAAGACAGATGGTCTGTTTGTGCTTTTCGATGCACAGAAGAAGGGTGCTCCTGCATCAAAGCAGACTATTGCCCGTTGGATACGTACCACGATCCAACAAGCCTATGGGATGGCTGGATTGACTATTCCATCCTCATTGAAGGCTCATTCGACAAGGTCTGTAGGGACTTCCTGGGTGGCTGCTCAAGGAGGCTTGGCCTTACAGCTTTGCAGAGCTGCTACTTGGTCGGGGCAGCATACGTTTGTAAAGTTCTACAAATTTGATGCCCTGGCCAGGGAGGATTCCCAGTTCGGGCAATCGGTGTTACAGCAGTCTCCGCACGTTCCCACCCGTTCTGATGGCTTTGGGACCTCCCCATAGTATTGAACCCCAGTATTCCATAATGGACGTTAGAGAAAATAGGATTTTAATATACCTACCGGTAAATCCTTTTCTCTTAGTCCATATGGAATACTGGGCACCCGCCTCAGTGCGGAATTTTCTGCTGCATGTAATACCTTGCTTTCTTGGGCTTGTTGCCTTGTTGAAGTTTAACGTTCTTGTATTGGCTGGTTGCCTTTTTGAACGAGTGACGTTCTAATATTGGCTTGTTGCCATATATGTATATATATACAGATATATATTTATTAAATATTTCAGTTATGGTGTTCACCATAGGTTATTATTATAGGTTTCTTCACCTATTTTGTTATTTTTGTGACGGTGTGCTGGTATGAATCTCACCACATTTACTCGCTTACTCCTCATATACTTTGCTCTCCTTCGGCACAGTTTTTCATTAACTGACTAGTGGAGGGAGGATAGAGGGGAGGAGCCAGTGCACCCATACTGAAAGATCTTATGTGCCTGTCTCTCCTGCGGAGGATCTCTATCCCCATAGTATTGAACCCCAGTATTCCATATGGACTACGAGAAAAGGATTTACCGCTAGGTCTATTAAAATCCTATTTTTTGGACTATGGGAGGAAACTGGAGAACCCAGAGTAAACCCTCGCGAGCAGGGGGAGAATATACAAACTCCGCACTGTTTGGGTCATGGTGGGAATCAAACCCATGACCCACGCCGTCCATGTTCATACATAATGAACAAGAATAACCTTTATTTTGTATGACATTTATTGGTGTATACTCCCTTTACAACGCATGTATAGCCAGTAGTGGGCTGGGGGGCAGAGTGCCTTATGTCCCCCAGGCCAGTAAAATTTCAGTGTCCTGGGGCTGGCAGCATGCATATGCATCTGGTGGCAGGGAGACAAGCAGAGAATACCCCTGGGCCACTCAGTTTGTGTTACAAGTATAATCAGCGCCACCAATCAGGCTGATAGGCCACACTGATTATTCTTGTAACCATTCTGATAAGCTGAGCGGCCAGCAAGCATCCTTGCGATTAGGTGAAAAACAGAATGGAGTGAAATGTTAAAAATCCTGGAAGTCCTATCTTGCCTGTGTGGCCCGCTGCCCTCCCTCCCTACACTAATAACAGACTGTTCATAGAGTTTAAATATAGTGCTTAAGACTAAAGAATTCACAGAGCTATCCTCTATTCTTCTTGTTACACTTAATTGCCGCTGGATAAAAATTTCTGCATGAATCTACTAGGTATCAGCATACTTCATCAGCAATTCTGGAGATTCTGCAATCACCTAATGATATTTTAACACCTTCAAGTCCAACGTCTAGTCAGGCTAAACAGCCCTAGCGCTAGTAGCAGATCCACTGGTGAGCCACTTTAACATAAGAACATTAACATCGTTCAACATTCAATGTAGACCATTTTTTTATTTAAAAAAAATAATTCAAATAATTTAAACATTGAAACCAGACTGTTTGAAAAAATTGGACTGAAGGTTAAAGGAGGAATGAGGGCACAAGTGTCTGATTTTAATGTACAGTGTGGACTTTTTTCTCTCTTTTTAACAACTAGTAGAACTGGAGATTGTTAATCAGTTATCTTTTGCTGCTCATTGTATATGTTATTAAATATATATTCGGGATGCAGTTAAAATCCCGGCGGTCGGGATCCCGGCGTTCAGAATCCCGACCGCCGAAATGCCGACACATTCTCCCTCCTGGGGAGACACCCCTGGAGGGAGAATAAATTAGTGTGCCGAGCGTAGCGAGGCACCGGGCCCGCTGCCTGGCAAGCGCAGCGAGCCCGCAAGGGGGGGCGATCCACGTCCCCCCCTTGTCGGCATTTCGGCTGTCGGGATTCCGGCGTCGGGATTCTGAACGCCGGGATCCCGACCGCCGGGATTCAATACTGAATACATATATTCATCTATAGATTAATTGTGCTTCCTTGATGGATCTATCGACTTGATTGTAGGTATGTTTTTCATCAGTAACTGTGTTGTCATTTGGGAGCTGCATTTTTATTATAGTTTATGTGGATATAACCCCTGTTTTAAGGTGGCATAGGTTATGTTGCACTAGGGTTTAATCGTTTTGGAACAATTACAGACCCAGCAAAAATAACTAACTCACCTGTGCATGATTAGAGAAATCCAGAAAACATGACTTGTTGGTGGTACTTGCAGACTGGAGAGAAGAACCCCTGCAGCAGTATAGACTGTACAATAGGGATGTGAGCTTGGGTACTGAATTAACCACTACAAACGTTGCATACGATTAGATATAACTGCTCTATAAATATGCACATAAAGAATAATGAAGTTGATTCAGAGCTATATAGCCACCCATAAAGCAATCCCCGCTACATAATAAGGGCTTGGTTCAGACCTGCTCTCTATGCTGCATATATTTGTATTTTTACTCCGTGCGGCCACATCCACTCGTATGCGGCTGCACAGAGGAAATATCATTTGATGGTTGCTCACCGTTGAATGATTTTTTTTTCTCCCTTTGTAAGAAAGTCTATACTTACTTTTATCCTGGAGGGAGATGGTCAAAATGGGGGCGGGTGCTGACAACATGTGATGTCAGCCACCCGGCCCAAGCAGGCATGGACACGCCCATTGTTTCCATGGGCGCGGCCACCAGTTTTGTGTCCACATCCATAAACCAATGGACGGTCATCTGCATCTGACCCTTGCCCAGCCCATGCCCACCCATCAGTGAGCAAACGCCCAAGTGAGGGTGAAACTCGCCAAAGGCATTCGCTCCAGGGGCTTGTACATGCGCATATTAACGCATGCGCAAACCCCCATTTTCGGCCGGGGGAGCGTATTCGGACCTGTGCGTTCAGATCTGAATCACCCTAAATTACCTGGATATCAAGTGTATTATATGTATGTTATTTAGAAGGTACATTCAGGCAGTGCACACAGAGCTGTACAGGAGGGATCGCAGGATTATTAGCTGAGTCAACCACTTCACAATTATAAATACAGTACATCGGGTGATTCAAGGTTGACTTAGAGGTATAGGAGCTGGTTACTATAGCGACTCCCAACGTAATTCATGAATGAAACTACGCTGTCCTCATTAATGAGAACTTCAAAATGGATGTGAGCTAACCCCATATATACAGAGAAAGAAACATCTGGGGTGAAATGTAATAGGGTGAGAGCAGTGGTGTAGCTAGGTGCCACGGGGCCCGGAGCAAGGGTATGTTTTAGCGCCCCCTCCCCTGTGCTGAATTACAAAAAAATGATATGACATTTTGGGATGCAGTTACCATCCCGGCGGTCGGGATCCCGGCGTTCAGAATCCCGACGCCGGAATCCCGACCGCCGAAATGCCGACACTTTCTCCCTCCGTGGGTGTCCACGACATCCCTGGAGGGAGAATAAATTAGTGTGCCGAGCGTAGCGAGGCACCGGGCCCGCTGCGTGGCGAGCGCAGCGAGCCCGCAAGGGGGGGCGATCCACGTCCCCCCCTTGTCGGCATTTTAGCTGTCGGGATTCCGGCGTCGGGATTCTGAACGCCGGGATCCCGACCGCCGGGATTCAATACTGAATCCGACATTTTATATAATTGTATTTATTTATACATTAATATTTTGTATCTATATAAATCTATTTATTAGGGAATCACATGCAATAACTACAATATTATTGACCCCTCTATATCCACCACTATATTACTGGCCACTATTCCCACCACTACATCACTGACCCCTCTACACACACCACTACATCACTGACTCCTCTATGCACTGCACTACATTACTGATCCCGCTATACCATTCACTATTGACCCACTATAACCTAAGCAACATTACCGTCCCCTCTACACATACCACTACACTCATAGTGACCCCTTAATAATATACACTACACTGTAAAACATCTCTGTACTACCTATGTGTGCTATATCAGTGGAACATTGTGAAAAAATGAAAACAAAGGATAAAGTGTGTAACATACACAGACACACTAGATGTAGGTGACAGTCTAACAACAATAAAACAACGGGGAAATTAGGCAGCTGGCACTGCATTGAGAGGATAAATATTATATATATAATCAAATGGAGTAAAGTACATAACGTATACTAGCATAGGAACATATCAATCACTGATAAAATTACACACACGTGTACCTCTCACTTACATACATACACTGCCTCTCATATACAAAGGGGGGTATTCCATGCCGTGGGCGAGCGGCGACAGCCAGCAGGCTTCCTGCTCGCTGTCACCACTCACCCTGTCAGTATTCAATGCACCCCCCTCATACGCCAATTCCCCCTCGCTCCGTTTTCTGAGCAAGGGGGAATTGGTGCATGCGGCTCTAGAAGCAGCAATACTCGCGGCTAAATACAGCGAGTTTCCTGCATTAGCCGCGGGTCTCGCTGTTTGGGAAAATCTCCCCAGAACGTTGAATAGGGTGAGCGGTCGGCAAGGGGGTTAAACAGTGAGGTTCGCAGGTTTTCTGCAATCCTCGCTGTTTAACCCCCTCGCCGGCTGCATTGAATACCTGCCAGATTGTACAGATATACGTACATACATATCGCTCACATACATACATACATATGCTGCCTCTTACATACATACTGTGCAGATATACATACATACACACACTGCTCTTACATACATACTGTACAGATATACATACATACATACACTGCCGCTCTCATACATACTGTACATACACTGCCTCTCAGATACAAACTGTGCAGATATACATACATGCACTGCATCTCACATACATAGTGTACAAATATACATACATACACTGCCTCTCACATACATATTGTACATATATACATACATACACTGCCGCTCTCATACATACTACATGCACTGCCACTATCATACATACATACTACATGCACTGCCACTATCATACATACATACATACAGTACATACATACATACTACATGCACTGCTGCTCTCATTCATTCATTCATTCATACATACTTCATGCACTGCTGCTCTCATTCATACATACATACTACATGCACTGCTGCTCTCATTCATTCATACATACTTCATGCACTGCTGCTCTCATTCATACATACATACTACATGCACAGCTGCTCTCATTCATACATACATACATACATAAATACATACATGCTAGATGCACTGCTTCTCTCATTCATACATACAACCATACTACATACACTGCCGCTCTAATTCATTCATACATACATACATACACTCCGGCTCTCATTCATACTTACATACATACACTGCTGCTATCATTCATACATACAGCACTGAGGAAGCTTGTCTTAGCGAAACAGCTGTCTGCTCCTATTGGCGCTGGCAGTACTGACGTGTACAAGCGGCGCCTCCGGCATTCCACGGAGAAACCAGCGCGGCGATCTCACTGCTAACGGGTAAGCTGCGATCACAAAGAACACGGTGGTGAGTCCATAGTGTACCACCAGTTCACACACTACCTGTGCCGGGTAATTTACCCGCAAGGAACCAGGGGTGTACCCTAAATAATTATTTACAACCTGATTATCAGAATACCGCTTACAGGCGTAACCTGGTGTGACTGTCCTTCTGGTATACTTTGACACCAAGGGTGTACTCACTGGGCCTTATTCTGGTTGGAGCGTCCGGGCCGTACGCGTACGTCCCGGGGTTTTTAACGATCTGCGCATGTGCAGATACGCTAATGCGCCGGCGCGAACACTCCACAACGCTTACGGCCGGTGTCTCAACGTGTGAAAAAACCTGTACGCGAGCGTACGGGTAATGGGGCGGCATAGGGGCGTGTTGATGGGAGCGGCCGAAATAATGAGGGAAAATGGGTGTAAATATGGGCGTACACGGGGGTGTGCACCAAAAATGAGCGGTGCTACTACCGCACGATCGACTAAGGCACCGTTCATTTCGGACACCAAACAGGCGGCCGCCAACCGCCAGCTCAAACCACCCCTACAGATACCGCATGCCAGCGTGCGCCTGAGTTGGCTAATTAACGCTGATTACTACTCAAACACATACACCTGAATGTAATAAGCAATGCTGCAGTCTATTAACTCCAAACCATGATTTCACTGCCTGCAAGCCACACATACAGCACGCAAACACATTGGAAGCTTATGTTTTTATACTTCGCCACATTTAAAGGTTTGTTTAATTTAAGGTAAGAATCTTTTTATACGCTAAGGTAGGTATTTGCTAAACAGACACATTCACTACGTGCTTTCATAGACTTTACGCAGTAGCACACTCAATCTACACAAGTCGACATGTGTCAACGTGTTCACTCTAATACTAACATAGGTTTTGTATTTAGGATACAATAACATAAACCACATCTAACACCTACAAAGGATGTTTCAGCAATGTTTGAAGCCCATGACCACTATTTTCCACACAATCTTTGTATAGTACCCAAAATAATGACCTGTACCACTATCTCATCTGCTATGATTTGGATTTGACTACACTCTGGATGTAAGATGCCACCAATCACATTATTGCACTCTCATCTCTCTAACAAAGGATTCCTACATATGCTTATGACACTGTCAAATCATATATGTTTAAAAAGTTAGGCATGTTTGTTCACAAGCTAATTTATCATGTTTGGCCCATTCACACATCTTTTTTTAGGGAGGACACATATGCATTCCTACACAAATGTACCTTTTCACCCTTGTTTGTCTGCCTCACCCACTCCATGAGGAAAGCATTGTTCTGGACCTGCTTTTACCTACTACTGTAGGAGCTACCTCACCTGCACACAAACTGCTTTCTCACCTATTAAGTTGCTCTGCACATGTGCTGACACAAACTAATTAGCAGGGAAAAGTTGGATAGGAACATGGGAATGGCCATGGAGAGGGTTACACATGGGAAACTTCGACCACACTTCAACAAATGTTCAAAAATACCCTGGTCAGTAAGTACACATAAATCTAGTATTTGTTTCACACAAGAAATGACACATACCACAATTTAGATTTAATTTGTAAAATAAATTTATTTGCTGTTCAGCATCACAGCTTGACACTTTAATGTGAGAAATCAAATAAAAAAATAAAATAGACACACAAATAATAAAACAGCCAGAACAAGAGGTTGCATATCTCCAAACATGTGTTACCCTGCAAATGCAATGGTGAAAGAAATGGGGACACCAGAATACGTACTGCAACAACCAGGGTGAATACTAAGCAAGATACACACCACCAAAAAAAAATATCCTGCATTTGTAGAGGTCAAAATACGAACTTTCATGCCCATGGCACGCAAATGGATCGATGGGCAACTCAGGAAGCGGATGTCCAGTGCAATTTAAACCTTTGGCCTCCAACCACAGAGGAAGTGAACCAGGTCTCATTTGGGCCCTTTTTTGCCCCTTTTAGATGGGGCCTTGGGGACAGGGGCCTTTGGCTCAGCTGGCTTTCGGCATCTTCCCCTAGTCGACACAGGAGGGTCAGCCGAGGTGGAAGGTTGGGGAGCAGCTTGGGGTGGGGCAGCAGATGGGGGATTGTCCCTTAGGGACCTGGCGGTGGACAGCTGCTCCGCAAGAAGTTCATTCTGGCGGCTGAGGTGTTGGCCAATGCTTAGCATGCCAGCCGCCAGAGTTTCATTAATGCGGTTCAAGGCCTCAACCTGCAGCTGGTTTGTGGCCTTCCACTCCGCCAGAAAATCCGCCACCTGCTGCTGACGGATCACAGCATCCACCCCTTGCTGCTCGATCCTGTCCAGCGTCACCAACAGGCTCTCACTCCATGTCTCCTGTGGCTGGGGCTGGGGGCGACGTCTTGGTGGAGGCTGGACCACTTGCTCCACCTGTGGCTCTGCAGAGGAAGATGCTGCCGGTACATCCTGACTTTCTGCTTCTGCTAGGATAAGAATTGAAAACAATGTCACCATCACATACGCAATAAAAAATATCTTTCTAAATACAATGCATTACTGTGACTTACCATCAAAAGCAGCAGCAAAGACCTCCGCCGGGAGCTCACTGTCCATATTGGAGATCCCCCTGATCTCCCCCACATCGATCACGTCACAGGAGTCCAGCTCCAGGGGGGTATACTCCAAATGGTCAGGCATAGGACCGCTCCCGGTGGACATGCTGTGGTTGTACCGGTCAGTCATCTTCCTCTTCAGGGCACTTTTGAAGTCAGTCCACCTACAAGTTTAAAAATACAAATATCACCATGAGATATGTGCACCACTGTGCTACGTGTAGGGTTACCACCTAGTCCCTTTAATTCCGGACACATGTTACTTACACAGGTTCTGTGGCAGTTTAAAATTAGGTGAAGTGGAGTCTTGAAGTCAGCCAGCCACAGAACCTGTGTAATTAATATGTGTCCGGAATTAAAGGGACTATGTGGTACCCCTAGCTACGTGACATTTCCTAGTGTGGGTGATCTTATGTTTTTTTGCCATGTGTGGCCAAATATTTCTTTGATGGACAAAACCATGTGCACTGCAGGTGAGGCAGGTGTAAAACCCCACCCAAATCTGATTATCTCTGCACAAGTAACACCTGCCTCACCTGCAGTGCACATGGTTTTGTCCATCTAAGAAATATTTGGGCAGAAAGAGTGAACTAGAATAAGGGCCTCAGTTCCTGCTGGAGACTGCTGAAAAATTGCCCTGACAAACACACTAACCTAACTTCACCGCGTCCCAAGTTCTGACCACTGGTGACACCTGGTTCACTTCCTCTGTGATCTTGTCCCAAAGGTTTCTCCTTGCACTGGCACCCGGCTTCCTGGTTGCCAATTCAATCCATTCGCGTGCCCTGGGCACTAGAATTCGCATTTCGGCCTCTACAAATGCAGGGTTTCTCCTTCTGGTGGTGGTATCCTGCTCAGTCATCACCCTAGATGTTGCAGCACGTTTTCTGGTGGCCCCAGTTCTCTCACCATGCACCTGCTGGGTCACACCTGTTTGGAGAGATGCAACCTCTTGTTCTGGCTGGTTGCTTGGCCCTTGTGGAGCTGGTGGAGGTTCACCAGGGCCTGTTACTGAGGGGCCCGCTTGATCTTGCAGGCGACTCCTCTCTTGGGCCCTCCTTCTCCGCTCCTGTTCCCTCTTGTTGAGTGCATCAAGCATGGATTGTGCTGTAGCTCTCTGCAGAGCGTCCTCTGCTGCAGAATCGTCAGACATGTTTGCAGCAATTGTGGGCTGTATCTGACTGAATATTTATATGTTAATCTCCCGCCATGAACAAGGGGGCGTATATTTTTTCCCGCAATGTAGATGCAAATTTACGCCGATATTTCCCGCCGATAATTCCCGCTTAAATTACGCAGGTCTCAACGCACCTGATCAAACACCTGTATATGCACATACACAGGTTGTGGAGCATTGTGCTACATCGTGAAATGTGGGCACCTGTCATTCCAATGACGAGTGTTGTCAGCTGGTATCTGTTGGAGTTCGTGTATGCTTTGTGAGTCACATTTCAAAACATCACGTTATAATGCTTTCCTTACATATGTAATGTGTATGAAATTGTCATACAGCAACATGTTGCATTGTGGCCCTTTAGGCAGCGTAGTTATAAGTAGAGGGTTGCGTGTATTATTTTCCGCCTACTGTATATACAGTACTCCTCTCCATGCATATCGGTGTATCGTGCCCCCTTTAAGCAGCGTAGTTATAAGTAGAGGGTTGTGTGTATTATTTTCCGCACACTGTAAATACAGTACTTCTCTCTTCATTGAATGCATGCTGTTGGTTGTGGTGTGTGTATATCGGAACGGTCTGCGTAAGTTTCTATTCGCATCCAGTTTGTTAATGTAAGAAGGATTAATAAAGTTAATACCAAACAAACAATTTTTTCGACCAATCAGCAAGCACCAAAAGTGATATATGTACCTGCAATTAATAACTGCGCCATTGCCAATATGACTTGTCCAAGAGCTAGGCCCTTTTCCACCTCAGAGCTTTTGGCCCTGGTGGAAGTGATGGACCGTCACCTGGGGCCCAGGGGCCCATATGTCAGTAATGCCGACAAGCGGCGGGCGTATACTGCTGCCCGCCGCCTCATCTTCTCTACGACCGGCGTCCGCAGAAGCCTGGGGCAGGTTGAGCGGCGCTGGTCAGACCTGCGCCGGCGGCAGCCGGTTTTACTCAGCAGCCTTCGCCGCCATATTGCCCGATGTAAGTTTTGATTACTAGTATGTCAGCGTTTTTTAGCAATGTTTTGTGTACTTTTTATAAATATGTTCCTGAGTATGGGGGTGTATATGGGGGGTATATGGGTGTATATGGGGGGTATATGGGTGTATGGGGGTGTATATGGGGGTGTATATGGGTGTATATGGGTGTATATGGGGGGTATATGGGTGTATATGGGGGTATATGGGGGAATATGGGGGTATATGGGGGTATATGGGTGTATAGGGGGTGTATAGGGGGTGTATAGGGGGGGTTTAAGTAGTTGATCAGTTTTTGGGTGTAGGATATCAAATAGTTTGCATGATAAATGTCTGAAATATCACAGCAATGATAATTTTGAAGGTTATGAGCATGACTAATGTGAATTTTTCTTTCCCCCTTTTTTATGAAACCCAATCTTCGATTTCTATGCCATCAACATGAACATTTCAGCACGGCCAAGGGCACGTATGGAAGCCCGGGAGCAGGCAGCCCGGGACCAGGCAGCCCGGGACCAGGCAGCCCTGGAGGAGGAGGAGGAGGAAGAAGAGGAGGAGGAGGAGGAGGAGAAGAAAGAGGAGGAGGAAGAGGAGGAGGAGGAAGAAGAGGAGGAGGAAGAAGAGGAGGAGGAAGAAGAGGAGACACTGGGTGCAGTTTGGACCCACACCATTTCCCCATCCCCTTCCCCCTCCACAACCCCCACCCCCTCCACAACCCCCACCCCCTCCACAACCCCCTCCCCAACCCACACCCCCTCCCCAACACTGGAGACAATGGGTGCAGTTTGGACCCACACCATTTCCCCATCCCCTTCCCCCTCCACAACCCCCACCCCCTCCACAACCCCCACCCCCTCCACAACCCCCACCACCTCCACAACCCCCACCCCCCCCTCCCCACCCCATTTCCTACCCCCCTACACCTCTCCACCACCCACCCCCAAACCTCTCCACTCCCCACTCACACCCACTACCTCGGGCCAAACTACAGGACCATCCACCTTGCTCCTGACCCCCCCAACCACTGCACAGCCAACCAGCGGCAACCAGGATGGCTCAAGTAGCCGTAAGTAAATAATGTGTCTAATGTTGACCTACACATTTCTACACATAAACAATCACAACAACCACATATGTGTATCCAACATCAACATTAGTTGCAACATATCACTGCAGACCGACCATGAGGTGTGTCCTGTCCTTCTCCAGGAACAAGGCTCCCCTTGGTGGTTTTTTTGAGTGTGGCCATGCCTCACCCCTTGAATAATTGACATAACAGTACATCCAATGAGATATCCGACATTAGTGGTGTGGTAGTTATGTGGCTCCAGGTGTTGGGTAACTCCAGTTCCCAGCATGATGTGCAACACAGGGCCGGATTATAATGGAGGCGCAAGGGGTCAGTGCCCCTGGGCCCCCCTCTAGCTAGGGGCCCCCTGTGGTTGTCATGTATTTTTAAAAAATAAAATGTTTAAGTTATGTTTTGTTTTTTTTAGCTAAATGTTTTGTGCATGGGTGGGGTAGTGCTGCAGCTTCACCTATCTGCCAATGTGACAATGATTTATGGTGCTGAGCATCGGGAGCCAAGGCACACTGATTGCACAAGTGTGCAGTGCATTTCTGGGAGTTGACTAAGTCCCATGACACTTTGCACCAGAGGACAGAGGCTGAGAAGTTTGTGCTGAGCTCTGATTGGTGGAGCTCATTACATGCTTCTCAGGTCCATGGAGAACAGCAGCAGCAGCTTAGTCATAGGAGGGTTTTTAATCAGAGGCAGCACTAGGACTGTGAGGTCTCCTCCAGAGTAAGGGGCAGAGGGACAAACACAGGCTTTTCATGTGGTGTGTGTATATATATATATATATATGGGGTCTATTATTATTCCGAGTGCCGCCAACCCCCTGTCTATATATATATATATATATATATATATATATATATATATATATATATATATATATATATATATATATATATATATCCCCTGCAGGTAACCATTGACCAAGTTTATTCTGCCTTTACTCTATGTTTTGACAGTATAATATTCGCCCATGCAGTGTGCGGCCAGTAATGACAAGTGCAAGGGGGCCCCCCGCTCTAAAGTACCCCGGGCCCCCCAAAGGCTTAATCTGCCACTGGTGCAACTTAAATGTAGAGATTGTTTTGGTAATAGTGTGTGAGGCCATGCGGATGCATGCTTTACAAACATAGCTGTAGGCCTATAATTTGTACAGCAATGTCCTAAATTTAAAATAGTAAGGAGTGCTTAAGCCACAACAATGTCATAACCCTTAAATAGCACAGGCTAATTGTGAGGTTAGAGGACAGTCCCCCAAAAACAAAGTACCAATTGGGATACAGCATACATTCATTGATGAAGGAGTAATTGAATTAATGTGATTTACTATGTACAGTATGTGTGTGTTAACATATTATTTTTTAGTACTGTGTTTACAGCAGACCCATCTTTAATGTAGTTTCTAAATGTATGTGGCCTTCACACATAACTCTGAACTTTTTATTATGTACAAATACAACAAACATTTGTGTATGTTATATATTAATTTTTTGTTTTATCCCTTCATTACAGACACTGAACAGCAGCAGGAGGAGGTGGCAGCCCTCATGCGGGAAATCATGCTGACCCTTGTGTACCTCCAGCTCCTTTTTGGCCTTCTGGAGGCCCGCCTTTAATTTTTTATTTATCCCCCCCCCCCTTTTTATTTTTGTCTCAAATAAAAGTTTGATTACAGTTCGAAATTGCCTGTGTTTTTAATAATAAATATGTTAGAGGGCGTGTAAGGGTAGGTACATACAGATGTGTACTGTAAGTTATACTTGTAATTTGAGGTGAGGGGTAATGATTGATGTGTGAATGTGTGTGTTTTTGAGTAAAATAACACATAGTGAAAATGCATGAATGTTTAATGTTGTTCGATTAAAACATCACACATAACATCAGGGTAGGTATACATGTTACACATTTTGGACAAAGTAATTACGTACATAATTTAGTACATATACAGAAACACCAACATAACTTGATTTAAAAGTAACAGCAATATGGGGACACATAGTTAGTGATTAAAATGCCACATTAGAACATAACAAATATACATGTAATGTGGGTTCAAATGTAGTTTTATTAGGTCTTTATTAAGGTAGACAATTGAGTTAATAGAAAACAATAAGTGAATAACAAATAGATTAATTAATCAATTGTCAGATTAGTAGTTGAGAGGCAAGATTTGCAGGTCCATATATGTGAAGGGTATGGCAGCGTGCACGGACGTACGCTCACTCTCACGAGTGGTGACATAAGCTGAGTTTTCCATTGAAAACAATAGGGACCCGTCCGTGCAAACTGGCGTACGCTCAGATCTCCGCAAGAAGTCGGTGGGAGACGGAGGAAAGACGGCTGTGCACGGCGCCGTACGCTCAGTTGTACGCCTGTTGTCGGAGTGCAAGGGCTGGGCCGTCCGCGTACGTTGCCGTACGCTCATTTGTACGCCACTCCCCTTCTACGGTATTTCTGCCTGTACGTAAGCGGCTGATTTGTGGGTGGACTTAACCCTAACGGCCGCGTACGGCTAGCGTGCGGTAATGGCGAACGTACGCACGTTTGGCCGCTCCGAGCAGAATAATGCCCACTATTTGCAACTGTGAATGTGTATATACTGCATACATGTGAGACCTGGGGTGAGATTTAGTGGGTTTACAGTTTTTGTGAATTTTTTTTTATCAGCCAATCAGGGCTCAGCTATGCGTCTCCATGGAGACGCATCGCCCAATCGCGCTCTCAGCCTGTGTCACGCTGGGACAGCGCGACACCGGCTGTTATCTGCACGGGAGAACGCCGGTTCAGCCCGCTGATAGTGCGGACTGAGCCTGCTCTGCTGCAGAGAGACCTGCGCTGGATCCTGGATCGGTAAGTATGTTGGTGTAAAAGTGAGGTGTGTGGATGTGTATGTAATAAAGTTATACTTCTCTGTGTGTGTGATTCTTTTTACATAGCTTCTGATGAAGCCGCTGATGAGGAGAGGGGTGAGGAAACGCGTCATCACTAACTGCCGTCGCCACCACTAGAGCCTGGGGGATACACGCCGGAGCAGGAAGTTCTAGAAAAGGCTGTGCTATAGGGAGGACCAGCAGCCGGGGACCTGCTCCAGGCAAGCAAAATCTCACCTAAAAGTGGATTACAATAAGGCAAACCCGCTACACCAAAACGGAATCCTAAGTATTTGTGCAAAGTCTTTTGTTTACAGCAGTGTCTGAATGAATGAGCAATTGCAGCTCAAAAGAATCAAGCTATGGTATGACTGACTAATCTGCTTTTAAGCCTAACAGTACTAACCCTGCGCATTGGAGTGACTCTGGGTGACTTATCCCCAAGTACAGGGGCAGTTCAACATAGCGCTATTTGAGTAGATTATCATACAGCTATACTAACTAGTATCAAGCCTCTAGTATTGCCAAAGCCCAAGTGGGTGTACAGTATATTGCAGGCTGGTCAGCCAATGTACTTGGTCTTTTATGTTACAAGTTAGGAATTAGATTTTTAAATATATGTTATTATGTGATTTAGAAAAATTTCTGTGCACAAAGCTTATGAAATTGTCTCACCGGCCGGTGGCATTGTGATTTAAATTTTCTTGTTTAATAAAACATTTCTATTTTTGGATACTTGTGTTATAGTCCATTAGCGCCGTTTACTTTTTTGTCTATTTTCTTGATCATTCTAAGGGTTGAGTATCCCTTATAAACGGCAGCTGGGTCTATTATTAGTGCCCTGCGCTTGGTTATATCCAATTTGTGCTATGCTGAACAGGCTGCTCCGCAGCCAGTATATTAGACTAGCTAGCATAGGTGTGAGCACATTGAGTGTTAAGGGTGCACAGGCACCCCCTAATGCTGTGCCCACCCTTATGAACACCTCCCTGCCGCTAGCAATACCAGCAATACCTTTAACCAAAGACTTTTGCTTTTTAGAACTGTATTCCATTTAAAGAAGCGCCCATCAATCAACAATATGTTTTTGCATTGGTAATTGTACTAGACCATTGTCGTATTACTACATACCTGCGTCATCCATATATGTGTATGACTTTATTTGCATGTGCTGTTAGTGTTACACAGAGTAATTAGAAGATGAAAACTGAAATATTCAGGAGATTTTGATGTTGCTGAGAGACTTTTTATATTGTAGCAAGTTCCAATAGATGACGGAAGACACGCCTGATTGGCGGTGTTAGACATGCCCAATAAGTGGAGCTACGCACACCCCTTTGACGGTGCACCCCCTAATAAAATGAGCTGCGCACGCCTATGCTAGCTAGGGTTTATTTCTTTCTCTTAATTTTACACTTAGTACAGGCAACAGTGTGAGGATTCTATAAGAATCCTCACACTGACAGCGCAGCAGGAGCTGACAGAAGCATGTCCTGTCAGCCTCCTGTGGGCAGAGAGACACTGTCTGGTCTCTCTGCACAGCACTTTCAGCTCTACAGCGGTAGAAGCTGCCTGGGCTCAGGGGGACTCCAGGTCTGGCTCCCCGCAGGACCCCCCAATATGGCGGCCGACATTTTTGTGAGCTTACAGGCTGAACTCCTTCACTGGAGGGCACAGCCTATTACAGGAGCCCGGACACAGGCCATCCCATGTGATCCCCAGCCGAGGGGGAGGCACTAGGGAAGGGAGACAGCATTTGCAGGAGCGGCTTCCAGGGGGTAGATGGCGCCAAAGAGCCACGGACCCCGCTGGAGCACAGACAATGGTCTTTTTCTCTGTTTGGCACCTTTTGGAGGCACTGTACTGCGGAGCTGAAGGCTCTATGTACAGAGGGACAAGCTGCTCCTGGGTATCGCTACCCCTGATGACCAGAAGGGTCCACTGGCAGACAGCTCTTTAACTCAGTACTGTTGCCTGACATATTGCACTGTGATTTTTTTCATGACAGAAAGGCATTCTGCTGTTATGGGGAGGGAGTGATGACCTTGTTAAGTCCCTGCAAATTTTGTGGGATTGATTTAACTCCTGAACAGATGGCTCAAGGAGATATGTGCCCTGTTTGTGAGGCTGTACCCTGGGGAGCACAGGCTCACAGGGGGGATCAGCTGGAGCCTGCGTGGGCTGCTGCCTTAGGCAAATCTGTCACTGCGTTAGTGCAAGCCTTAAACAGACAGAGGGATGACTTGGTGAGGTCTCCTAGGCTATTGTCATCCTCTCAGCAGTCCACTGCTTCCATACCCTTATCACAGGGGGAGCCGGCCTTTTTGCAGGCCATGCAGGAAACTGCACAGGGCATTCAGAAATGTAATGCTCTGATGGAGCAGTTTTCTAGAGAGCCTGGAGAGTCTTCTAGTCATTCGGTGTCATCTCTGCCTATTCTCAATGTGGATTCTGAGGAGGACGGAGAGTGTGGCCTGAATTGTACTGGGTTCAGAAAGAGGAATTGGACATTTCTGTACCAGGAATTGAAGATCTTATTATAATGGGGAAGCAAGCTTTAAATTTATCTGATGGGGAAAAAGCTCCTGTTCAGGGAATTTTTTACAAAACAGCGCAGAGACGCAGTTACTTTTCCCTTGGATGAGGGCTTGCAGGATTTGTTAGGAGGGGCTTGGTAAAAAAGATCCTGCTACCCAAAAGGTATTTGAGTTTATACCCTATGCTAGAGGAGCATATTAAATTGTGGGAGAAAGTTCCTTTGGTAGATGCTACGGTAGCGAGCTATGGTATTACCGGTGCAAGGTGGTGTTGCATTTAAAGACCCAGTGGATAAAAAGCTGGAAGGATGCTTGAAAGTGACATTTGAAGGTGTGGGATTTGCTCTCAGACCTGTAATTGGCTCTGCATGGGTTTCTAAGGCAATGATTGCATGGACTAATACCCTGTGCTCTTTCCTACAGCCTGATTCAGAAGCCTTGGCTTTGGCGGAGAAATTGAAGGCTGCTGCTGAATATTCTTGCAAAGCTAGTGAAGAGGCAGTTAAGATGCTATCTAAGGTATCAGCAGTTTCAGTACATGCTCGTCGAGTTTTATGCCTCAAGGCCAGGGAGGCTGATATTGAGTAAAAGAAAGCCCAGGAGGCTTTGGCTTTCAAAGGGGAATTACTTTTTGGATCCGAATTGGAGGCAATTATTAAGCAGGCAACAGGTGGAAAGAGTACTTTTCTTCCTATGCCTGCGGCAAAACATGGTTCATCCAGGTTTGTGGCATTTCGTGCCTTTAAGCCATCCTTTCGGGGAGGGACCAGTCCAGTAGAGGACAGTTTGCTGCGGCAAAGGGAAAAGCTCCAAAATCCTGCTTCGGAGCCTTTACTAAGAAACAGGCTGCAAAGGGGGAGGAGAAGCCCACAGCATGATGTGGCGGAGACTCCCCAATCTGTGATCTGCGTGGGGGGTTGCCTCTTGCAGTATCGGGACACTTGGACCTTGTTGAGTCAGGATCCTTGGGTCCTCAAGGTTGTGTCCTAAGGGTACAGGATAAACCTGAAGGGAGTGGCTCCAAGAAGGTTTTTACCTACTCCGTTGCCCAGAGAAACTCGCTTAAGATCTGCCCTTTTGGGGGGCGGTGAGATCTCTTCTGAAGAAGGGAGTGGTAGTCCCGGTACCGCAGGAGGAAAGAAAGAAGGGTTTTTACTTGATTCTTTTCTTGGTACCAAAGCCGGATGGGACTTTCTGACCTATTCTAAATTTGAAGTCACTGAATCTCCATTTATGGGTGGACCATTTCAGAATGAAATCTCTGAAGACCGTGTTACTGATCCTGGAGCCAGGGGAATTTCTGGCATCTATGGACATTCAGGACGCGTATTTACACGTTCCCATTCATGGAGAACATCAATCCTTGCTGCGTTTTGCGATCGGAGATTTACACCTACAGTTTCAGGCACTTCCTTTAGGGCTGGCCACGGCACCATGCGTGTTCACAAAAATGATGGCAGTGATGACTGCTACCCTCCGAATGCAGGGCATAGTGATCATCCCATATTTAGACGATCTGCTGTTCAAGGCAGAGTCGGCGGAGAAATTGCATCAAAATCTATTAGTGGCAATTCAGTTTTTACAGGACCACAGGTGGATCCTGCATTTCCAAAAGTGTCATTTGGAACCGACTCAGAGACTACAGTTTCTGGGGGTTATCCTGGATACTCACCTACATTGGGTATTCCTTACGGAAACAAAAGCCAAGGACATCTGTCAGCTGGTTTGGTCGATTCTGAGGTCACCGGGCCCATCAGTTTGGCATTGCCTGAAGTTATTGGGCAAGATGGTGCCAATTTTTGAGACATTGCAGTATGCAAGGTTCCACTCTCGTCTTTTTCAATGAAACATTCTGGCGTGTTGGTCAGGAGACACGAAGACCATGAAGTCGGAGAAGGTAATCTTGTCCATGGAAACGAGATCAGCGTTGCTTTGCTGGACGGATGTGGACTCGCTCCAGTGGGGTCGCTCTCTCCAGTTGTGGGATTGGCTGGTGGTTTCCACCGATGCCAGTCTTAGGGGCTGGGGAGCAGAAGTACTGGACTTGAGGTTACAAGGCCTTTGGTCAGTAGAGGAATCGGTTCTTCCTATAAATGTGCTGGAGTTGCAGGCTGTGTGGCAGACTCTGTCACAGGCAGAAGAGAGGCTGAGAGGTTTTCCTATTCGCATCCAGTCGGACAATGCCACAACTGTGGCATACTTGAATCACCAAGGGGGCACACGCAGTCAATTGGCAATGACGGAGGTGTCCAGAATTTTTCAGTGGGCAGAGATCAATGTTCCAGCCATTTCTGCTGTATTCATTCCAGGAGTCCGGAATGTGGAGGCGGATTTTCTGAGCAGGGAGAAGCTCCTGGAAGGAGAATCGGCATTACATCCCCAAGTTTTTCAGGAGATTGTGGCTCATTGGGGACTCCTGGACGTGGATTTGATGGCGTCCAGATGCAATTACCAGGTTCCCAGGTATTGTGCTTGGTCCAGGGATCCTCTGGCCTGGGCGGTGGATGCCATGACGATTCCTTGGCAGTTCAACCTGGGTTATGTGTTCCTCCCGTTTCCGATGATTGCCCGTGTGTTACAAAGGGTGCGATCACAGGGGATAGCCGTGATACTGATAGCGCCGGATTGGTCAAGGAGATCTTGGTATTCCAACATTCGGAAGTTGTCAACACAGTCGTGGCACCTACCTCTGCAGCCAGACCTCATCTGTCAAGGTCCATTTTATCATCAGGACCTTGCTCGTCTGAGTTTGACGGCTTGGCTTTTGAGGCCGCAATCTTAAGGAAGAAGGGTGTTCAGAGTCTTCAGTCCTTAAAGGTCCAATTTTCGGCCTTGTTTATTTACTTTCAAAGGAAAGTGGCTTTGATTCCGGAGGTGCAAAACTTTTTGCAAGGGGTTACTAGATTGAAACCTCCTTTTAAGCAGCCTCTGGCTCCGTTTGAACCTTTGAGGTGGCTGACCTTAAATTTCTTACTTGGAAATTAACCTTTTTGTTGGTAATCAACTCAGCCAGGCGTGTTTCGGAATTAGGAGCGTTATCCTGTAAATCTCCATTTTTAGTTTTTCATGATGACCGAACTGTGCTTCGAACAGTTCCAAAAATTTTGCCAAAAGTTGTTTCTTCGTTTCACTTAAATCAGGAAATTGTTCTTCCGTTGTTCAGTCCTCCGGAAGAAACCAGGAAAAGGGACAGAATGAAGAATTTGGGTGTGGTGCGCGCTTTGCGCATTTATGTGAACAGAGTGAAGGGTATCTGGAAAATGGATTCTCTATTGGTGCTGTATGATGTACACAAAATGGGCTGGCCTGCTTCTAAGCAGACCATTGCTAGGTGGTTGAGGTCAGTTATTGCTTTTGCCTATACTGAAGTGGGCAGACCAGTGCCTTCCAGGGTCAATGCTCATACCACCAGGTCAGTGGCTACCTTTTGGGCGGTGTACCATGGAGCTACAGCTGAACAAGTATGCAGGGACGCCACTTGGTCATCTGTTCACACCTATACCAAATTTTATAGGTTCCATGAGTTCGCGTCAGAGGATTCATCATTCGGTTGAGCAGCGATAGCAGGGGGCTAATGGCTTTTGTTGGATGTTTTCTAGAAATGTATTTATTCATTTAGTTTTAGGTCTTAAATTAATATCTAAAAAATATGAAAATAATATATTATAATTAAAAGAAAAACATATGTATAACTGAGCAAATATCAGTATATGGGCCACCTCTGAATCAGGCCCATTGACAATGGTAGATCTCTGCTAATTACATGAACTAAAAGTAGATCCCGGGTCACAAAAGTCCAGCCACCCCTGTCTTAAAGCAATCACTTGTTATACAGAGTCAAAATATAAGGATACAATTCAAATAGTAACCATGTAAACCTTCAAAATTGTAACTTTTTCTTGAAGAATTGTAGTCATAATAATTTATTGACATTTTCAGTCATGCATTGATAATATCCATTAGTATCCATAGAAACCTATGGGGGATGCAAAGTTGGCTGATTTTGATACATTGGTGGTAGCCCAGGCTTCGCATGCTTGGGCAACCACCATTCTGAGATTGCGGTAGCCCATTGTAGGCTAAAGATCGCACTGCTGCTGGAGCCCTATCCCTGCATGTGTGGGATCATACATTCAAGGCTAGATACATCTTTCCTTTTAACGTAATGCTTAATTAAGGCCCTTAATTTAAGGGTTAACATTGGCACCTACCTACATTGCTGGGGGGAACAGCCAGCATTTTATGAGCATCCACATTAGAAGACATGACATCAGCACCCGCCTGCTTTTCGGCCATCATCTTCATCTAAACATTTATTTGCAAACTGGGAAAAAATCATTTAATGTTATTATTTCACTCGTGCGGCCGCATGGGAGGAGATGTGTAAGTGTACACATCCCTTTGCATGCAAATGCAGGGATTTGCGCAGTGGGGGGGGGGGGGGAGACGTTCAGTCTGAATCGGGCCCATAGTGCAGGTCTTAGGGAATACTGTAATGCTAATCTCAAAAAAGCAGTTCTGCTTTTTCCAAGGATTGGAATAATATTACTGGAGGTTTATTCCTCGAATTTAAGTTGTGGCACCATCCTTCAGGGCCTTCTTAAAAGCATTGCAGGTCCTGGGCAAAGTAATTTTCTGTGGGCCCAACTCACTCATTCACGCGAATAAATGGAAATTTTTTTTTTAATATAAATTATCCCTGCAGTCCTACATCATCTCTCCATGCTTCCATACAGTGAAGGACTGTCAATGATCTGATTGGTGGATAGTTTCAGCCAACCATTAATCAACATGCTGACAGCCATTCACTGCCTAGCTGTAGGGTGAAAAGCAGATAGATTGTCCTGATGCTCTAATTGTGTGTAATTCCCAATCAGAGTGGCTGGTCAGCAGTTTATCTGTCTCCCAAGAAACTCTGGAGGCTTCAGTCCAGGGGAATACAGCTGTCTAGCGGCCCAGCCTACCCCTGCATAAAGGTTCCTAGAATCATGGTGCCCAGGCCACCTGCCCAGTGCGCCTATATATTAAGTTGCAATAGCTTTATTTGTTTGGGATTCAGGTGGTCACTCCACACTGGCCTCACACCTGGTCAATTAATGACCTATTAAGGGCTTGGTCTTTGTTTTGTGATGGAGTACATATATAGGCCACTGTACCTTCATATGATATTCTGTCAATTTACTATGCTATGTTACTACTATGCTGTGATTCTACTGGTACTCCACCGATAATCCAACACATCTTTTAATCCAGACACATCAGGAACCAGGACCGGGAAAGTTAGGCTGCAGGGAATGTTAGACTGCGGAATGGCTCAGGTAGGCTGTGGGAGGCTGTAAAATGGCACAATTAGGCTGCGGTACAGATCAATTAGTCCGTGGGGTAGAGTTATGCTGTGGGGGTTAGTCAGGCTGTGAGATGTTTAGGTGCTGCGGGGGGATTTAGGCTGTAGGAGGGCACAGGTAGACTGCAGCAGTGCTTGGTAAGGCTGTGGGAGGGAGTCAGGCTGTAGGAGATTTTAATAGTGAGGGTTGGAGGGAAAGCTGTTGAGATTTAGCACTGATAATCAAAAATGGATAATTCGGCACATTGCTGGAACCAAGGGGGCCGGTTTATTGATGTTCTACCTGTACTATGGTGCAGTACTGCTAAGGTGATGCAGTAAAACTGCCTTGTTACTACCGAATCACTACTGTGCTTTTGTGACTTCTTAAAGTACTGTAGTGTTTACTTACTACTCTAGTTTTTGCTATAGTACTCTTTTTAATTCAGATGCCTTAGAAGAAAGATCTCAAAATAAGTGTTTTAGATTAAAATGTATGTAGCGTAAAAAATTGATTTGGTACCTGTTGTATTTTTTATTATTAGTATGTAAAACTAAAAATATCACCAATGTTTTCTTTCAATATACAGCATACTATAGGTTTACTACACTTACCATGTATGTCAATTTACACAGCTTTTTCAAATTGGACTTTGTCAGATGATATGCATCATCATCATCATCCTCCTCCTTATAGTAATAAAAAAACTAATAAAAACAACTTAAACCAAAAAGGCAATACGTTTCATGTTCATGAGACATTGTTCATATTTATTACATGGCACACATCCTATTTTTGTATTTAGAGTGTAGCATATAAACTTTTCCACTTAATCTGCTTCCAATTACTTAGTTTAAAGATTAGAAAGATTTAAGAAATGGTTCCCTCATGGGCCCTTATTTTGTGTAACATTTTGATTATAAGTGTGAAAATGTTTTCAATGACTGGAGAAAGACGCCGCCGTATGTTTGGCCTAGTTAACCTGCATGCAGTACATCCAGTCCCTGCCAAAAGTGGGTGTTCTCTGAATTGTAAATACAGAGAACTGGAACAAAGCATAATAAGAAAGCAATTAAATGCAAATGGCCAAACGGTGGGACTTTTCCTGGCACTTCACAACTAGAAGGCTGTGGGTAAAACCATTTCTCTGACCTAAAGAGAACTTTCCCAGAAATGATTATAGCAAAGCCATATACATCGTGGAACAGTTTAACTATGGAAATAAGAACCCACTTTATGATCATGATTTATTATAATGCCACATTAGTTGCCAGCTAGTATAAAAAACTCCAATGCCCAGGAATTATTTGATGTGGAAAATATAATGTTAAGGAAACGGAACAGTACTGATCCTAGTTTATGATTTGTATAGTAGGTAAAATAGTAAAATAGCTTATTTCATCTCATCGCATAGACTATTGAACAGATTGAAATCTGGCAAGAGGAAAGGCCCATGAATTATTTTCAATTCACAGTTATTTTATTCCTAGTAGCATGGATCATTATATTCTTGAAGAAGCCAAATCACAGCGGCTACACGACTTTCATAAATGCAAGCACTTCATCTGAACTTTATCAGCAATTATATTCATATATCCTCTGACAGTATCACAGAACTCAGTGTGTAGCATATCCCACATTTATATAAGATCATTTAGCATGTTTGCCAATGTCAGGGGTGTAATTAAAGAGTATCCAGTTGCCTGTAAACCTCTTCTCTTACAGACCCGAAAAACCCCTCCCCAAAACCAGCTCATCGCCCCAGTAGTAGGGCGGCATTGACAGGTCTTCACACCAACAGAACATCACACTGGTCCCCACAAGTAACAAACATTAAATGCTTTGGCCCTTTACATGAAAAGAAGAGATCAGTAAATAACAGTTGAACTGGTGCAGAGACTTGTGAGTGCCATGCTACCACGGTTAATATATTGTATTCATGTGTGTTATAGAGTGGAGGGCACATAGGGTCATCAATGGGCTGTAACTCTTCGGAGCCTAGCAGTCAGCCGTGCACATGAGGGGTAAATCATTCACAAACACTTAACATCAAATGGTTGTAAGTCAGGAGTTGCTCGGCACTGCAAGGGCCATGGGGAGAAGAAGGTCGCTGATGGATGACATCACCGGCCCTCCCTCCCAATTTCCGTTGAATGCTTGCATTTTGTGTGTCACTCCCAGAAAACGCAGGGTTTCCGCCCCCAAATGGCCACATGATGTCAATCTCCCTACGAGCAGCCAATTTGTGAGCCATTTTCTGGATCTAAAGGCCGAACGTCATTATCCTACTGTCGGATTCTCCTAAACTCTATCCAAGTCCTGGTGATTGGTGCCATCTTCATTCCCACCAAGTGGTGTTTGGATACAGGAGAGCACACACCTAAAGGAGCTGATAAGGTCACTTGTTGGATCGAATCCCCTTTTTTGTTTTGATTGGATCTAATTCTTACTTTAATCACAAGGGGACCATTACTCACTTTGGAGTTTACCCCTATGTTTCTACATGTGAAAATCATTTTAAGTGTAAATACATCATCAAATTAAAGTATTGTAGATTACAGCATATCTATTAAAGGTATATATGGAGTCATAAGAAAAATAAGGCACCGATTAAACACGGGTAGCCCTAAAGTACCAACTACAGTAAAAGGACTTAAGGCCCCTATTTGGACCAGTCACAATCGAAATATTGAAATTTCAGTACAGCTTTGTGATCAAAAAAAGATCCTTAAAGATCTATTGTATATAAACACCCCTGATGAAGTCTCATAAAGAGACGAAACGTGTCGGGTTTCTATTGTGATCCATAATTTAAAGAAATTCAGATACAAGATTCAATCTCAAGACAAAGTTTGATTTGTTTTAAATGTTTTAAATAAATGTTTTTTATTTGAAAAATACTTATGTCGATTATGGTCTAGTTAAGGAAAGACAGGAATCACCTAGTAAATTGTATAAGGGTGCTATATAACACTATTGTCTGTGATATACTCTAGCATTTGCTAGAGTGGGCTTACTAGTGTGTGTATATATATATATATATATATATAAATATATATAAGAGCAAAGAAATAACAGGCGGCACTCACGGGTTTAAATCCAAAAAGCAAACTTTAGTGCAGGTGTCACATAGAACCGACGTTTCGAGGCTTCTATGCCTCTCTTTCACACCTGTATATATATACAGTATATAAACACAATTGGATTGAAACAGTTGTAAAAAATGTATTAAAAAATTAAGCATATAATATCTCCTTGTGGTTGGATTAAGTCTTGTTGTATACGGTAGTTTGCAAACACAGATGTAGCATACCCAACGCGTTTCATCTTATGCAAAATACTTCATCAGGGGTAAACAATGATCTTTTGAAAATATCTGTCTGCATAATATTCAAAATATTTAGGATCCTCAATATAGGGAAATGGTATTTTGTAAATTTCCTAACTAGGAATTTCGCTATTCCAGAATATGAAACCTTTACAGATTTCATTTTATATTCCTTTACATAGACATATACAGATGGAGCAGGGCTCAGCCTTGCAGGGGATGGTGGAAGAATCACCAGCCACCATCCCCCGCCAGCCGCCATCTGTTCTGTGAAAGGGGATGCGCGCGCATCCCCTTCCGATGGCGCTTCCCCCGGGTCCCCGCTGGCTTGTCGGCAGTCACCCAGGGTCCCCACCGCCTCCCCGCTGTCCTACCTAACCCTGTCCATCTCCCTGAAGTGGAGACGGACAGGGTTCCCGTCGCCTCACCGCCTGGAAACTGAGACGCGTGTGAGACGCACGCGCGTCTCAGTCAGATTTTCAGATGGAGCGCCTCGCCGCTGGCGTATCACCAGTGGAGACAATCTGGCAATTCGCCAGCAAGAGGGAGGCTAGCTCCATCTGTAGATATCTTTATAGGTGCCTCAAGGTGTTCCTTGAAGGGTCGCCTTCAAAAATATTTTCCAAGACTTGTCTAGAATTGCTGTTTTTTTATATACATATGGGCAATTGGTATCAGATACCATATTAGTGAAAAAATAAATCCACTTCCCTTGGACCATGAAATTTGGAATAGGATAAAAGGTGATTCCTACTCCTAGAGCAGAATACTTGGCCTTATTCTAGTTCACTCTTTCTGACAAAACCATGTGCACTGCAAGTGGGGCAGATGTTACTTGTGCAGAGAGAATTAGATAGAAACATAGAATTTGACGGCAGATAAGAACCACTTGGCCCATCTAGTCTGCCCCTTTTTTTAAACATGTTACCTCAAACCATATTTGATCTTTATTTTTTTGTAAGGATATCAATATGCTCATCCCAAGCATGTTTAAATTGTACTACTGTATTTGCGTCTACCACCTCTGATGGGAGGCTATTCCACTTATCTACTACTCTTTCTGTGAAGTAATTCTTCCTCACATTTCCCCTGAATATTCCTCCCTCTAGTTTCAGTGCATGTCCTCGTGTTCTGTTGCTCCTCTTACTGTGAAGAATGTCTCCCACCTGTACCTTGTTAAAACCCTTGATATATTTGAAAGTTTCTATCATGTCCCGCCTTTCCCTTCTCTGCTCTAAAGTATACATATTAAGATCTTTTAGTCTTTCCTGGTATGTTTTGTGATGTAGGCCATGCACCATTTTAGTTGCCCTTCTTGGGTGGGGTTTTACTTCAAAGTGAGATCTATATTGCAGTGTAAAAATAAAGCAGCCAGTATTTACCCTGCACAGAAACTAAATAACTCACCCAAATCTAATTATCTCTGCACATTTACATCTGCCCCCATGCAGCGCACATGGTTGTGTCCATCCAAGAAGGATTTTGTCAGAAAGAGTGAACTAGAATCAGGCCCACTGTGTGTGGATTATGGCTTGATTACAGTGCCACTTTAATGGCACCGGGGTACGAAGTTATCATATTGTGCACGTATTTTGTGTTGGCCACTATTATCTGATACATTGCTATGTATTTCTTGTGAGGTCTGCATGACTTATCCATACATTTTTAGTAATTTTTTTATATATGTCATACTAATAAAAAAAAAATTGTAAATTTCATCTGGGCCAAATGTTTTTTGCTTATTCTTACTTGCTCTGTTTCTACACCTGGCAAAGGGAACTCCATAGCTTCGTGAAACTAGGTGGTAGATATTGGAGCGCAACATCTTAACCACACACCTTTTCTACTGACTACCAATGGTCAAAGGTTACAGACCTCTGGTCTCAAATTTGTCTGTAAAAAGTTCCATGACTTAATGTGTGGTCAGCCTCTCAATGTTTATGCTGCTCATCAACTTGTAATAACGATCCTGTGCAAGCCCTTACACACACTAAATTGCCAGGTTTCAGCTGTAACACTACCACCTGAGGTTAAAATCTCCTTATTGCTGATTCCCTCTCTGTGCAATCCTTCCAGACTTGTATGTTTCAGGTTGTGAGGAGACCTTGACAGATCAGGATTTATTGTCCTCCAGGACTTAAAGACACAGTCCTACCTATCTAAATGCTCTTTTTATCCGATTCCACCTTTTTTTTCGCTACCTCCTATCAGTTTTTGAGTACCTCGGGGCTCAGTCTTCGGTCCTCTGCTTTTCTTATCGCTTGGCAAACAAAATAGCTCTTTTGGATTTCAGTATTGTGGATAATACTCAAATCTACCTGTTCTCCACAGACCTGTCACTATCTGTATAGGTCCGTGTCACTGAATGTCTTTCTGCCTTTTCATCTTGGATAAAAAAGGGGTAGGTTAGCGCTAAGGAAATCTATGTACGAAGGGGCTGCAGGACCTGAGTGGTCCAAGCTCTGGAGTAATACAGTATAATACGGGAGTGGTACTGCGCTCACCTTCTTGGAACCTTGATGTGATGATGTTATCATATATTGATTCTGATAACATCATCACATCAAGGTTCCAAGAAGGTGAGCGCAGTACCACTCCTGTATTATACTTTTCATCTTGGATGTCATATCGCCACAGCAAACTGAATATTTAAAAAACAGAATTAATTATATTTACACAGATTAACAGTAGTTACCAACCTGATTTTATCTATCACTGTTGAGAATATGACAATCAATCCTACCCCACAACTTGCTGCCTAGGTGTCATCCTTGACTCTAAACAATCCGTTGTTCCTCACATTCAATCTGTTTCAAAATCATACTATATGCTTTCCAAAAATGTATTCAAAATATGACTATATCTTACACTGCTAAAACTCATCCATACTCTCATCATCTCCCACATTGATCATTGCAATAGCCTTTTTACTGGTTTTCCCCAATACAGACTCTCACCACTACAATCCATCATGAAGGTAGCTGCAAGGCTAATCTTCTTTGCTAGATGTTCATCAGCTGCAAAAATGCTCAGGTCAGCCCCTCCATTGGGTACCTGTATTCTACCATATTCAATCTAAAATACTTTTACCTACACACAAGGACATAAACAAAACTACACCAACTCTCTTCACTTACTGTATCTCAAAATATCTCCCAACTCGTATGCTATGCTCTTCACAAGATTCACATCCATTATTTGCTCCCATTCACAATTGCAGGAATTTCTTCAGGCTGCACCCACTATACCCTCCTCCAGGGCATAAAGTGGTCATGCAGAGGTGGGGGAACTCATTTCTTTATGCCACCTAATTACACCCCATCCCCTCCCCTCATTAGGCAGAGACAGGGTTTTTGGCATCCCCCTGCAAACTAGAATGCTTTCCTGTAAGAATTACTGTGCAGGGCCAATGTGGAGGTTAAAATGTTCCACCTCATCTTAGAGGCAAATTGCTTCTTAGCTGGACAAAACCATGTGCACTGCAGGTGGGGCAGATGTAACTTGTGCAGAGAGAATTAGATTTGGGTGGGGTTTTTCTTCAAATTGAGATCTATATTGCAGTGTAGAAATAAAGCAGTCAGTATTTTCCCTGCACAGAAACAAAATAACTCACCCAAATCTAATTCTCTCTGCACATGTTACATCTGCCCCCCTGCAGTGCACATGGTTTTGTCCAGCTAAGAAGGAATTTGCCTCTAAGAGTGAACTAGAATAATGCCCAATATGTGACACACCGTAATGCCTATTAAACATTATGCCACACACCGCAATGCCCATTACATATGCCACACACTGCAATGCCCATTACACAATATGCCACATAAGGGCTGCTTACCTACATGCTCATTTCTACGGATTGCATACTTGATGCCAGGGATTGCACGCCTGATGCCAGGGGGATTACCCCTCCCCCTCACTGCAATGGCGAAGGAGCAAGGCAGTGCGGTGCACAACCCACCTGGCAGGTCAGAAGCTATTTCAAAACTTGCGCATGCTCACGAGCCAATCAGAACTCACGGTATGACAGCCAATCCGGAGCCACCACTGCATCTCTTGATTGGCTAAGTTGTGACTGAGCCAGCATGCATTTTGAAATAGCCGTGGACCTGAGTGCCGGCTGGGATGCCGGGTGGAACGCGCGAAAAAACAGCACTGGGGAGAACACTGTACACCAATTGAAATGTAACTGTGGGATTTTTAATGGTCACTAGCAAGTGTAATTTGAGAGTGTGATTCTGCTACAGCAGAAACCACTTTACTATCTGCTTACCTCCTGTCGGCTTAAGGAGGCTTTCATGCCTGCGGCCTGAGGGCGATGACCAGGGTTGTAAATCAATTACTGAGGACCAGGACCACCATATCTATCTGAAGATCCCTGCCGCTGACCTGAACAGACTGACAGCTGGCCGGCCGCATAGCTATGAGGAGGGTTGGAGGAAGCAAGTACACGGAGGAGGAGAATAGAAAGAGCAGAGCTGGGGATGTGTGCACAGCCTGGAGTGTTCTGTGTTTCTGCATGCTGTAGTCTAATTCAGCATGCGAGCAGCACACGGCATGCCACACAGTGCACTGACCTCCAGAGCTGGTTACTGCTATTCCCTGCAGCCTGCGTGCTCAGCCAGTCACTGAGCCGCAGGCTGCTATATCAAACACGATTGGACAGCTGAGCCGTCGCTCTGCTGTCCTCTACTTCTATATGGTTCCAGCGGCTGTCAATCTCAGGGAACCCGAGCAGAGCGCTCAGCGCAGCGCAATGACACTGCCTGTCCCTGACAGACGCTGGCGCCCACCACAGACTACGCTGATGCTGCTCCTCCAAGCAGTGGCGGGGGCTGCCACACGGTGGTTACGCCTCTGCCCCTGGTCTAAAGTGATCCTGGATGATTTGCCTTCTTCCTCTCATGAGTTGACTCTGGACCTGTTTAGGGTGTTAACCTTCTTAACAGTATTACACTGTTTTGTGTTTTTTAATATTTATCTGTATGAAACAAACTGTCAAAAGGCACCAATGACACAAATATGAATTGTAGGGTATATTTATTATCCCAGTTTATGATCCTGCCTTAACTATATGAGTCTGAAGACAGGAATGCAGAAAAACAAATTAGCATATGTTACTTGGAAATGATATGACCCTTCAAGGGCTGAAGCTAATAACATCATTCACTAGAAGATAATCAAAATCATTCCATACTGTATAAAAAGGAATCATTATTTTTAGGAGATCTGCTCAATCAGATTGACTGTAGGGTTCACTCGTGGTACATGCGATGACCTTTGGACATTAGAGGAGCATGTGAGGTACACAGACCCCATTGGTGTATTGCACTAAAATGCCGAGGACAGTGACCTGAAAGTCGGTATAATATACATATCACTCTTAATCAATATTGCAGTGCTATAGATAACAATTGTAGTAAAGTAGTATGTTTACAAGGCTCCAATGAAATGACAGTAATCTGAACTGAATGTTACCAATTCAACAATCAAAAGCGTCAGGTTGGGAAGGCCACGGGTGAACATCCTAAAGACGTGGGAGGCCGCCATATTGCTACAGAGAAAGCCATTATTGGAACAGTGAAATATATGCTTCCTTTAAGAATAGAAGAACAGTCAGTTTAACCAGTAATAAAACAGGCAAGTTGCAGCTATGGAAGTTGTTACATATATTTTACGATGAATTAAAAAATAAAAAGGAAATTTGACATTTATGTCTGAAATTTGGCATCTATGAGCTCTTAAATGTATTAAAATTCACTGACTCAGCATTATGCATTGTCATTTTAAGGAACTCTGCCAGTCTGTGCTATGATTAACGAGTATACAGTAGGTCTATTTTTCAAATGGATATAACCTGAATGTTTCTAAAGGGAACTAAAAATAATCCCCAAATGGGAAATAGGATTAAGAATTACACATTTTGGAATGGTATTTTATGAGGTAGACTACTTATGCTGTGATGGTAAAAATATAAAGTTCACTTTTTAATGCTTCAACTATATCATCTGAAAGAAAAATAAACTAGTTATTTGGGGGTTTATTTTTATTACTATGTATTTAGGACAAATTATATATTGACAAATGGATAGTTAAAGCAGATGGAAGGGATAGGACAGATAAGAGAGCATGTTCTGTTTCCAGTACCAGTACCTGACCATTATTCCGTTAGGTATAGTGCTTTAAGAGGCACAAATAATCTGCAAATACTCACATTGTACATAATCAAAATTTTTGAAAATTAAAATTTTGGCAGTTTGCAATTAAAGCAGTACATTTTAGGTATTAAATGAATCCAAACAAAATTTTAAACACATTTCAATGTATTTTCCCATAACTATTATGGACCTCAGTATCAGCAACTGATAACCTCTATGCTTAACCTATGGTGCGGGAAGGTGCCTTTCCCTAATGCTTTAAACTTGTACTCATTGCTGCCAGGATTTGATTCCAGTAGTGTATAGTTGTCAGCTGGGAGTTAGGCAGAATCTGGGAGACTCATAGCCATTGTGGCACAATGTTAGAACTTCAGCACAATTGTATGACCCCTACAGGTGGTCATTAAGGTGCCCTTTATGTTAGATGTACACACTGATACTTAGTATGCTGCCAGCATAAACCTCTAGCAATATAGGGTTACTCGATTGGCTGTAGTCTGCAGAATTGGGTGTGGTATGGCGGTCCGACAATCGGGATCCTGATGGTCAGTATCCCGACATCGGAATCCTTACTGCCAGTGCTCTAACAGGAAGGCGAACACAAAAAAGCCCCTTGCAGGCTCGGTGGCTCGATTTACCCGCCACAGGTTCTAATCTCCCTCTATAGGTGTCGTGGACCCCCACAAGGGAGAATAGCCCCTGTCAGTTGGGATCCTGACTGTCGGCATTTAATGTCGGGATTCCAATGTCGGGGTACTGACCGTCGGAATCCTGACTGTCGGACAGTCATCCGGCACACGCAGAATTATTGGCTGTTATAACTACGCAATGTACAAATTTGAAACTGTGCTTGAATACAGTACAAGGATAAGCAAAATGGCTGCAGCTGCTTGTAATGAACATCCACAGAAATCGAGATAGTCGGTAGTTTTATTAGAGCAGTTGAGTAATTATGTAATAAGCAGTTAACTACAGCAGAAGTCCAAGGCTGTAGAGTTTACACAGGAATCCTATTTGAGATTTTAGATTTTTGGCCAATTTATCAAATCATGGGGATAAATAAAGTAGAGACACATGATTTCTGCCCATCTCCTTCTGATACAATTGCCAGGGCCGGCAACAGAAATCTTGGGGCCCGGTACACAGAAATTTTGGGGCCCGGTACACTGATATCTCTGCCCCCCCAACCACATCCCCTTGAGTAGAACATTTTAGTATACTGCATATTAAATGTGTTTTTTTATTGTTACAAAAGAAACATAATTTATAATTACTAATACTGGACGGGGGACCGGGTAAGTATCCTTAAAGAAATCCAGGTGGGTGCCTTTATAAACCATGGCTAGGCACTGCATAGCAACAGCAATGCTTACAGCCCATGAGCCCCTCAAAACTTTGGGGCCCCTCACAAGCTTGGGGCCTGGTACAGGTGTCTCCTTTGACCCCCCTGTCGCCTGCCCTGACAATTGCTGCCCATCTCCTTTTGACAGGATTCCTGCTCATCTTATTCTGAAAGGTTTGCTGTGTTCTCCTCTGTCTGACATCTCCACTTGTTCTCTTTGCAAGATTCCCACCCTTGGCTTCTCACAGGAACCCAGCCCTTTGCTACTTGGCACTGGCCCCCAGCACAGCAGGGACCACATTATTTCCTGCCAAGGCTGGGCAATTTATCATTTTCAAAATGTTGCTAGTCATAACAGGCCAAAAGAATGTAAGTCCTTGGCTTGTTTCCTACAGCTTTAAAATCCTAAGTGATCTTCATGATGGGTTACAGTATTACCTATTTTTTAATTGTTGATGTTATAATAATTGTATCCCCCTTTTTTTAATAAAAAAATCTAATTTTATGATCTCATATTGAAGTTTTAGTAGCTCTGTAAATGTTGCACAATTTGATTATTCTCTCTTTACAGCCAATGTACACAGAAGCCACAAGTTGCATTTAAGGTTCATCATCATGCTCTATGTATCCTCTGACCCTGGTATATTGCTTCTAATATCAGTTCTGAATGGAATCTAGGGGCAGATCTATTAAGCTCGGTGAAGTGATAAAGTGTCTGATTTTTATCACCGGCCAATCTGCTCCTAACTGTGAAGTTACAGGCTTGGTTTGAAAAATGACAGGTAGGAGCTGATTGGCCGGTGATAAAAAACAGACACTTTATCACTTCACCGAGCTTAATAAATCTACCCCCTAATCTCTTGTACGGAATCTACAGACAATGGAGTTTATTTACGAAGATGGGAGTTCTACTGAAGATGGGATATTGCTATGGGCAACCAATCAGTAGGCTATGGGCAACCAATTAGTAAATAAACCACAACATTTCAGTCATGTTTCTTTTCCTGGTCCACAGTATACTTATAGATGGCGTATTGGAAGTGAATTAGTACACTAAATGGGACACTGCTCTGTGGGTTATCAAAATTGATTCAAGTAGTTTATGGCCCCTTTTCTTATTTGTATTTCTTAAACACAAATATTTTAACCCATTGAGTTGAGTTGAGTGCCAAGTGAATTTGTCAAAATTGGTGTGAAATTGTTGACCTGTAATGTTTACCTTATATAGGAAATATAAGCTTTTTGTGCACAATTTTTTTTATTTGAATTTATATTACAAATGTGAGTGACGCTGGCATTTTTAGCCAATATTTTGAACATCTCTCACAGAGATGTTGGCACTTAAAGGGATAATCAAAAACACTATACTTACATTTTTTTTCTAAGGAATGATTTATCAAGACTGCTATAAATGCCCCGAGATCTATTGTTCCTACTTGAAATTAAACATTTCTTCTGGAAAAACCTAAAAGCTGCACCGTCACTGCTATTAAGCAGTGAAAGTTTACACTGCCCTGCCAAATATACACAATAACGATCGGCCGCTTTTTGTGTTGGTGAGGACAATAAGCTGGGTGGATATTTGAAGATATCTGCCCAGTTGTGCTGTCAGCCCCCTAAACTAGTTGTATATGGGCATTTGGCGGACAGATGCGCTATCTAAATCTAAACAGATTTCTCTTTTCAAACACCCGCCAACAGCTTCGCAATATATTGGACATTCACGAAAACAGTTTATATATCGCCTAGTATGTACTAGAGATGTGCAGGCTCGGATTCCCCAGATCCGAGCCAGCACGGACGTCATCAATCCGGGCCCGGATACGAGCAGTGCTCGGCGCTTCCCGCCTGACTGGAATCCGGGCGCACGGGCAAAACGTCATCGCCCGGCGTCGGATTCTCGCGAGATCACGGAACCCTTAAATTCCGCAACCTCGCGCCGCCATCTTCACTCCAATCTCGGAGAAGGGTAGGGAAGGGTGTGCTGCTGCTGTGTGTGGTCTCTGCTGGGGCCCGTGCTGCTGTGTACTGCTCAGTGATCAAAACATCACCATTGCAAGGATGACTGGTGCTGTGTTCTGTCTCTCCTTTGTGCTGGGGCCTGCCTCTGCTGAGTCTGCTCCTTATAGTCAGTCACAGTGTGATAGTCCACTGGTGCTGCTAGTGCCACTGCCTGCCCTGCACTGCCTAGTGTCTGCTGCAGTCTGCTCTCTGCTGTTGCCACTGGCTAGTGCCTACCAGTACCTATTGCAGTATATAATTCCAGTGTGCTGTTGCCCTTGGCTACCAGTACCTATCACAGTATATAATTCCAGTTTGCTGTTGCCACTGGCAGTGGCTACCAGTATTATTTATCACAGTATATAAATCCAGTCTGCTGTTTCCACTGGCTACCAGTATTTATCGCAGTTTATAATTCCAGTCTGCTGTTGCCGCTGGCTACCAGTATTATTTATCACAGTATATAAAAATCCAGTCTGCTGTTTCCACTGGCTACCAGTATTTATCGCAGTATATAATTCCAGTCTGTTGCCACTGGCTACCAGTATTTATTGCAGTATATAATTCCAATCTGCTGTTTCCACTGGCTACCAGTACTATCAGTCCATGGGTGGCCACATGTGTGCTGTATCCATCCAGGGGTGCCCACATGTGTGCTGTATTTTTCCAGGGGTGCCCCCATGTGTCCTGTATCAGTCCTGGGGTGCCCGCATGTGTGCCGTATAATTTCAGGGGTGCCCCATGTGTCCCATATCAGACCAGGGGAGCTGCCCTTTTTTTTAATGAAAATAAAATTAAGATGTTTTTTTTTTTTTTTACTGCAAGGGCTGTTAAATGCGCTGTAGTCCAGGGGTGAGCCAAGAGTGCTGTATAATTCATGGGGTGTTGCTAAGTAAGGTGTGCTGCTCTTTTTTATAATTAAAAGAATACACATTTGTATTTTTACTGCACGAATTTGTCTGCCGTATAATTCCATGCCTGCCGCCATGTGTGCCGTAACAGTCCAGGGGTGCCGCCATCTGTGCCGTATAATTCCATGTGTGCTGTATCAGGTCAGGGGTGCCACCACCTGTGCCGTATAATTCCTGGGGTAAGCCAAGTCTGCCGTATAATTAATGGGGTGCTGCCAAGTGTGCCGTATCAGTCCAGGGGTGATGCTAAGCGTGCCATATCAGTCCAGGGGTGATGCTAGGTGTGCCGTATCAGACTAGGGGGGATGCTAAGTGTGCCATATCAGTACAGGGGTGATGCTAAATGTGCCGTATCAGTCCAGGGGTGATGCTACCTGTGCCATATCAGTCCAGGGGTGATGCTAAGCGTGCCATATCAGTCCAGGGGTGATGCTAGGTGTGCAGTATCAGACTAGGGTGGATGCTAAGTGTGCCATATCAGTCCAGGGGTGATGCTAAATGTGCCGTATCAGTCCAGGGGTGATGCTACCTGTGCCATATCAGTCCAGGGGTAATTCTAGGTGTGCAGTATCAGCCTAGAGGGTATGCTAAGTGTGCCATATCAGTCTAGTGTTTGTGCCGCACACTTGTGTGGCTTATCATAGTTATCCAGCTACCTCGGTGCAACCTTTTGCCCTAAAAACAATATTGTAAGGTGTGAGCTGTTCTGAATAGACTGTAAATGAGTGGAAATGAATGTTATTGAGGTTAATATAGCGTAGGAGCAAAACAAATAAAAAATTCTGCGATTTTAGCAGTTTTTATGTTTTTTAACAAAAAAATCAGAACCCAAAACCCAAGAAATCCAAACACAAAACACTTAGGAGGTGTTTCGGCAAAACCCATTAGAACCCAAAACCTCAAGGTAATCAGAACCCAAAACCCGAAAAGTGGCCGGTGCACATCTCTAGTATGGACCCAGCTTTACTATACATGTGTGCACACTCTTTCCACAGGTAACAATGGGGCAGATGTATTAAGCCTGAAGAAGAGATAAACTAGAGATAAAGAGGAGATAAAGTGAAAGAAGATAAAGCAGCAGCCAATGAACTGTGTTTGAAAATGACCATTGTCAGTTGATTGGCTGGTGCTTTATCTCCTTTCACTTTATCTCTTCTCCAGGCTTAATACATTTGCCCCACTGTAACACATCCACAACAGTCATCG